>NC_052572.1:3533326-5003326 GCF_016699485.2 Gallus gallus
TACCTTCTTATAGTACTGGACAGAATGAGAGTACTTCTAACATTACTGAATGACATCTTAAAAATCTGAATGCCAGAAATGGGGGATGGTGAAGTTAAGAGAAAAATAATTATCTGCATTTTCTGTTCTTGTTTTCTCCTCTGCTGCACTGATCTTTATGCAAAAGATGAAATGGAATGCTAATAATGTCATTTTATAAATTGATAGAAATGTAATGGATCTATTACTGTTGGCATACTTGGTCCATTGTTTGAGTCTAAAAGATCACAAAGTGAAGGAGTTCCAGCAGTATCCTGTAAGGAAAAAGCTTCATGAGTGTTCAGATCTCTAGCTAATAGATCATCATGAATAAGTAATTTAAATGGGAGGGTAGCGTAGGGCAAAATAATTGTGAGATTCCATACCAGTGATCTCTTCTACTATTAGTGATTATTATTTTAACACCCTTATCCAAACCTCTGTAGTCTCAGAAGCCTGATGATGCTGCAATGCTCAATATCTTTCAACTCCAGCCTTAATCTCTTCCCTTAACATGCTTTCATATCACAAAATACATTGTAGATACAGATGCATCTTCCTTGCATTCCCTTTACAAAGCTTCATATTCTGAAGTAATATCAGTTTGTGAGGGTGAGCCAAGGAAGAAATTATAGCACTGATGAATTTTCTGGATTGCACAGTTTTATCTTCCAACTCTTCATGCTGCCTTAGTATAATTTTACAGATGAATGATAAACAAGGTGATGCACTGACACTCACAAACTTGATGAATGAGAAGAAAAAAATTACATTCCCTGTGAAATTTTAGAATGGTTCACACTCATTTTTTGCTTAGAAAGCTGTTACCAATTCCTACAGGGGCTTTTTAAAGTGCAAATGGAAGAAAAACAACATGAAGAGATTTTGAATAGTTTGTGAATGTCTTTACAGTATATAGAAATCAACCTGAAATATTGAAATAGAGCAAATGCTCTATGGATCTGAACTTCCCTTTTCCTCTTTTAATGGTGTTTTTCTATATTGACAGTACAACAAAAGGGTGCAATTTGGCAGCCCACTAAAGAGTGTTTTCAAAGCAGAGTCCTCCCTGCAACTTTCTATTCATCCAGCGTAGTTCATCTAGCAACATAACCAAACTTAATATGCTTTGAAAGCAGACAAAAAACTAATATGAAATTTAGTTTTTCTTTCCAAGCAGACTAAAAGGCAACAATATATTCAGCACAAAAAAGAAGCACAATCTATGGAGGAGCTAATGTTCTGTCCCTTAGCTTGCATGTGTGACACAAAAGAAGAGAAAAGTTGGAGCTGGCAACTGTCTGAAAAAAAATATCAGCATTTTGCTATATGTCTGCAATGCTGCACCCTGGAATTTATTTATGTATTTGTTTGTTTGTTCCCCATTATTAATGATTCAGCTTTTCTCCATGTCATACAAGAAATCTGTGGCAGAACGGAGAACCTGGACCAGGCCACTTAAGTCCTACTCTGATACTTCGACCATGTGCCAATCCTATAGTGGAGGTATTCCTGTCTCCTTTAATCTCTGGCTTGTTTTTATCCTTATCAACATTTTTCTCTTACTGGACTAATACTAGAACATTATAAATACAAGAGGAGACATAGTAAGCAGTGAACTCAATCTTAGTCATGGTGGTTGATGATTAAGTGATGTTCCAGTTATAGAGCTAGTGGCAAAAATGCCCTCCAACTTCTCACCTCTGCAATTCCAGTCACCCTTTTCTTCAGTCCTCCTTCCTCATAGTCTCCTTATAATTTCCAGTTATATATATATATGTATAGGATGAAATGAAAACTTTATTAATACAATTGATCAATCTAATCACATATCTCCTGAGTCATAACTTACTTCTGGTGTGTGTAGATGGAAGAGTGGAAGAGCTATTTAATTTCATGAGAATAATGCTTTTCATACTGACTTTTTGTATTCTTAATCTAAAGGCAGTCATTCTTGGAGAGGATAATAGGGCAGACAAATTGTACAGTCTGGAAGATACTTGTATGTTGTGCAGTAGACAACAAAATGTCTTTATGAACCAGAGGAACAAAAGAGAAGATACTGATTTCCTTTACTAAGGAGTGTAGGCTGGGAAGAAAGGGAGGAACTCATATTTTTTTCTCCATATTATTTCCAGACAGTAGTTTTTGGTTATTATTTAATGTGCTCTTATTCACTCATTCTCAAATGCATATGAAAACATATATGCATGCATACATATACAAATGTTTGTGAATATGTTTCTACTATGATCTCTTGAATACATTGGCAAATTTGAGATTTAATAGAGGGGAAAACAGCCTCAAATATAGTTTCCAGAACAAATGAGTGCTACGATGGAGGTAAAGTCTGGGTACTAGATCAGTATTCCATTCAGACCAGGGAGGGAACTTACAAGTAGCCTATTTACAGTGAGTTTCAGATAGCATATGTGCCTGTCAGTGGATGAAATGAATTGTATTCCCATATCACTGTCTGTAATGGCTATCACTTCAGTGAACGCGAAAAAATATATATATATTATTTTATGTAATGTTATGTAATGCTATGCTATGCTATGCTATGCTATGCTATGCTATGCTATGTTACGTTACGTTACGTTACGTTATGTTATGTTATGTTATGTTATGTTATGTTATGTTATGTTATGTTATTTTTGTGCTTATAGGTAGCTACAGTTTGAATCTACACTATATGGCAGCATTAACTGTCTATTTATTTATTTACTTACTTACTTAAATCTATGTGACAGCATGTTTAAGAAAGATGCTGTACAAGCCTTAGCACTGTGGCCTTCCCCACGCCAGCCTTGAGGAAACTGGCTGCCTTTGGCCTGGACAGGTATACCCTTCTTTGGGTAAGGAACTGGCTAGAGGGCTGTGCCCAGCAGGTAGTAGTTAATGGAGTTAAGTCCAGCTGGCGACCTGTTACAAGTGGTGTCCCCCAGGGGTCAGTACTGGGCCCCGTCTTGTTTACTATCTTTATTGATGACCTAGATGACGGGATTGAGTGTACCCTCAGTAAATTTTCAAATGACACCAAGTTGGGAGGTAGTGTGGATCTGCCTGAGGGTAGGGAGACCCTTCAGAGGGATCTGGATAAGCCAGATCACTGGGCCGAGGTGAATGGGATGACATTCAACAAGGCCAAGTGCTGGGTCCTGCACTTTGGCCACAATAACGCTATGCAGTGCTATGGGCTTGGGGCTGGGTGCCTGGATGACTGTGAAAAGGAAAGAGACCTGGGGGTGTTGGTTGATGCTCGGCTGAACATGAGCCAACAGTGTGCCCAGGTGGCTAAGAGGGCCAATGCCATCCTGTCCTGCATTAGAAATAGTGTGGCCAGCAAGATCAGGGAGGCAATCATCGCCCTGTACTCACCACTGGTGAGGCCACACCTTGAGTACTGTGCTCAGTTTTGGGCCCCTCACTACAAGAAAGGCATTGAGGTGCTGGAACGTGTCCAGAGAAGGGCAACGAAACTGGCGAGGGGTCTGGAGCACAAGTCTTAATGAGGAGTGGCTGAGGGAGCTGGGATTGTTTAATCTGGAGGAGGCTCAGAGGAGATCTCATTGCACTCTACAACTTCCTGAAGGGAGGTTGTGATGAGGAGGGATTTGGCCTCTTCTCCCAGGCAACAAACAGGACCCAAGGAAATATCCACAAGTTGTACCAGAGGGGGTTTAGATTAGACATAAGGAAAAACTATTTCTCTCAGAGAGTGGTCAGGCACTGGAATGGCCTGCCCAGGGAGGGGGGGGGGGGGGGAGTTGCCATTCCTGGCAGTATTCAAGAGGCGCCTGGATGAGGAGCTATGAGATATGGTTTAGTAGTTTGTAGTGGCAATGGTAATGGAGGATGGTTGGACTAGATGATCTTGTAGGTCCTTTCCAACTCTGTGATTCTGTTATTCTAAGATTCTACACATTCTTGGACACCAACGCTAAATAGATGAGACAAAATACTCAGAGAAATCAGGCTGTATTTGTCCTATTTTTCCAAAATTATTACTGATTTTACAGTATTTATCTAGTGCTAAACTTAGGGAAGAGGCTATCAATACTGAGTTTAGAAAAGCATTATGGTGTTAATTTTAGGATGTTACTAAGTAAACAGAATGAAAAAGGGAAAAAAATGTCTCTGTGACCCTGTAGCCAGGCTTGATTAGAAAGATTTGTGCTACTGATCTACTGTTGTAGTAAGCGTCTTGCGGGGGCACGGGATGTACGGGACAGGCCTCTCCCTAAGCATAGAGAGACAGTGCTATCATGCTGACCTTGATGCAGAGAAAACAGGAGAAGAAGAAGGATAAGAATGTGGAGACGGCCAAATAGGGCACGGTGTTGTCTGGTATGAACCAATCAGAGTGGGACATGACAGCACGGTTTTGTAGGTAAAAATGTAATATAAGCTGTGTCTTAGTAGTGAATAGAGGCCATTTTACCGCTCATCATATTGGTGTCACCTCGGTATATGGCCAAGCTGCAGGCTCCCCTAAGCAACGAACATCACGGTTGCCTGCGAAAGGCAACAATCTACCATATCAGAGAATGGCAGTCCCTTCTAGTTCTAATCCTATCAAATTGAATGAGAGCTTGTCATTTATGTGAATTATACACAAAATAGATCTCAGAATAATATTTTCATTTAAAGTGTTTTCTGATTTTTCTTTCTTTTCTTTTTTCTTTTTTTTTCTTTTTTAGAGACGTGCCTCATTGATCAGTGAAAAAATTTCAGCTGTACTTTGGCTGAGGTAAATGTGTTATAAGAATAAAGCACATCACAGAAAACTTGCCACTTTATTCCAGTGTCTTTTTTTTTTTTTTAATTATTATTCTAAGCAAATTTGTCATAAACATTTCCTGTATATCCTGTATATTTATTTTATATTAAAGTATTTCTTAATATTACAATAATCTAATTTGTTTATATTGTTGAAGCAAGATAAAATTCTTGTATTCATTAAGAGCTGCTACTACAAATATCCTTACTAAAATAAAATGAAGCATTTATTCAATTCAAGAAGCACATGAACATTGCATTTGCCTTTTCTGATAATATCAGAGCAGTGCTTCCAGTGCTTCATATTACCTTAAGAAAATACACAGGAAAAATGCTTAGCCTAAAAGACTGCAAGCCTAATTTTCTTTGAATTTGAGTGTAGTTACATTGCTTTATCTCATTAATTAATTCAGCCACATGTTATGTGATATTCTACAGTAAATAAATAACTGCTTCTTATTCTTGAGTTTCTTGTGTTTGTGAGAAGAGAACTCACACTGTCTAAATTTTGGCAGCAACTAAATCCTTAAGACACATTTTCCATGTCTTCTTTTGCAGTAAATGGAGTTGAGGAGCAGGTTTCCCATGAGTGTTGATTGATGCTCCAGTTAGTCATCGTGTGGACATCTATCCACTGATGATGCAGCGACCCATGTGATCATACTTTATTATTGGTAAAAGGCTGCTAATTTTGTTTTCCTATAAAAATGTTTTCCTATAAGGCTTTTTTTTTTTTTTTTTTTTTTTTTTTTTACCTTCCCATAAAGGCTTTCTAAAGTCGGGAAATTCAGTGAGTGATTTAAGTGTTCTGTAGCTGTTAACTTTATTCAGTCCTAATTTCATATGTTGGCACTTCAATCTGCTATTGTATTTTTGGGCAAGATCTGTAAAAGAACAGAATAAGAAATATCTTGTTGACGCACAGTCTTCAGTTAGCCTTCAGTACCTCTTCAGAATGTTCCCTAGATTTTGTGGTATGGAATTTCCTTGACTACCTGAATAAAATCCTTACTCTTCACTCCTGGACAGTTATGACTATACATGTAATCTGGAATCACAGACAATCCACATAAGGATGTTATTCCCAGCAGAATATATTATATTATATTGTATATAAAGTATACATAAATATTATAAGTATACATGAAATATATAATATACTTATATATTATATATATAATATATATATAAATAAGTATACATAAAATATACATAAATGTTGTATATTATATTTGTATATAAAGTCCTTCTATCCCTTTTTTGTTTTCATGTAACTAAACATCATATTTGCTTTTCCCATAGCTGCCAAACAATGAACAGATATCTTAGTCAAACATTCCATGAGTTTCCAAATGTTTTAGATCCTTAGAGAATCCTGCAGCTTGAGAAACATATGAGAAGTTTAGAGTACTTCTGTCTATAAGGATAACCTTACATGTATCCCAGTTGAATTCCATCTGTCATTAGACAGCTATATCTCCACAGTATGTTTAAAGCAAATGAAAACTTCCACCATCCCCTACACTACTTAATGATATTGCAATTGGTATGAAAACTATGACATCAATATCAGATATTTGCTCAGTCACAAATAATTTCAAACACAAATACAGGCAGTGGAATTTCTTATATAGATATAAAAACACCATGTGACTGTTCTATATGAAAGTGAATATTTTTTTTATTATTATTATTTCTAGAGTTCTAATGTAGTCTCTAAAATATTAATCCTGATTTGTGTGCTGTTTATTTTGATCTTTGCTGAAAAAAATGTTGTATACAGAGTAAAACTCTGGCTTTTTTTTTTTTTTTGAAGGGGGAGGGCAAAAACTTTTTTTGTTGTTGTTTTTCTGTACAGTACATTGTCAAAAGCATTGCATTTTTTAACACAAAGTTTTTTTTTTTTTTTTTTTTTTTTTTAATTTTGTTTATCACAGCAGCACCACAGCATTGTAAGGATTGTAAGGGACCTCTACACCAATCCCCTGCTGAAGAAGGTTCCCTACAGGTGTAATGAAATGGCATTGAGAATTTATTGCAAGTATGCCATCTTGGGGGATCAAAATAATTGTATCAGTTTATTGACAAACTGAAAGTATTAATAAATATATCTGTAGAACTTAAATATTTTCTGTTCAGTGTGACTTTGTGTTCAATAAAACTTCAGACTGAATTTCAATCATAACACAAGAAAATATCTAGGAAAATATCTGTATGTACTTATCCTCCAGTAGAAGTCTAATCTTTAATGTCCTGAACATATGCTGTTGCTTTTCTGCAGGAGAATCATAGTATCACAAAAAGACACTGCTACTAACAGAAGGTACAGAGCAAACTAAGTTCCTTATTCACACACAAAATACATCCAGTACTTTGCATTAGCTGGTCAAGGGATGTCAGTCAGAAACTGAAAGTGCTCAGAGATCTCTCAGTGGTTTACAAAAATATCTCTACTATCTAGAATTTCAACTAAATTTAAATTTGCATGTAATTGACTTTGTCTTCCTAATTTCCTTCTCCATTCACAGATGTATGTATAATTGCATTTATTCTAATTAGTATTTACTAAATTTTAATCTACAGTCCTGTGCTGTTGCTTAATGTATTTATTTTTTTCTCTATATAGTTTTCTTATATATTTTTATTCAAAATTTATGAATTCATAAAACATATGTTTCCCAAAGTATATTAAGATCTACTTTTTTTCTTTCTGGATTTTCAAAGAGGATTACTGGTACCTAATAGTTATTTTATAGAAATGGATAGAGTTTATGCCTATCAATGTATAGTCATCCAAGATATCTCATAATCTTTTCCTCTTCTTTCTAGATTGTTTATCAGATTCCACAAAAACAAAGATTATAACCACTGGTTTGATTTCTACTGGATATCTCCAAGTTGGCAACTGATGTCATCTACGTAGACTTCTGCAAAGTCTTTGATACTGTCCCACTCATCGCTGTAGCTAATTGGAAAAAAAATGGATTTGATGGATGAACCAATCACTGGATAAGGAATTGGCTGGATGGTCACACTCGGAGAGTTTTAATCAATGGCTCAGTGTCCAAGAAGAGTGTGGTGACAAGTGGCATTTCTCAGGAATCGGTGCTGGGACCAGTGCTATCAACATCTTTGTAGATTACATGAACGGTGGGATCAAGTGCATCCTCAACAAGTTTGCTGATGGCACCAAGCTGAGTAGTGCAGTTCACATGCTAAATGAATGGATGCCTTCCAGAGGGACCTGGAGAAGACTGAGAGGTGGTCCCGTGCCAACCTCATGAAGTTCAACTAGGCCAACTGCAAAGACCTGCACTTAGGCTGGAGCTGGCATGAGCTGGCAATGTGCACTCGCAGCCCCAAAGGCCAACTGTACTTTGGATTGCATCAAGAGGAGCATGACTAGCAGGTCAAGGAAGGTGATTCTGACCCTCTACTCTGCTCTCATTAGACTCCATCTGGAGTACTTCGTCCAGTTCTGGGGCCCCCAAAACAGCAACAACATGGAGCTATTGGAATGGGTCCAGAGGAGAGCTGTGAAGATGATCAGAGGGCTGGAGCACCTCCCCTGTGAGACAGGCTGAGAGCTTGAGCTCTGCACCATGCAGACGAGGGGGCCCCAGATGGACGTTGTAGCAGACTTACAGTACCTGAAGAGGGCCTAACTGAAAGATGGGGAGGGACTTTTTATAAGGACACATAGTGACAGGATGAGGAGAAATGGCTTTAAACTGAAAGGGGATATATTTAGATTAGATTTTAGAAGAAAGTCTTTACTGTGAGGGTGTTGAGGCACTGGAACAGATTACCCAGACAAGCTGTGGGTGTCCCCTCCTTGGAGGCTTTCAAGATCAGGCTGATGGGACTTTGAGCAACCTGATCTAGTGGGAGGTGCCCCTGCTTATACACAGAGATTGAAACTAGATGATCTTAAAGTTCACTATGTTTCTATGATTCTATGAAGCTGCTATCTCAGAAGAAACCAACATAGTCACACTGAATTGTACTTAGGTACGTTGTTTTGTGCCCATGAACTCACTCACCAGCTAACCAGCTGCTGTCTGGACTGGGAACTTCAGAAAATGACTTTGCCCTCAGGGAAACTGCTTTTAAAGAGCTTATCTGAAATCTGCCTAAATGCCCAAATATCTTCATAACCATGGTTTTCAGTTAGAGATCTTCAAAGCTTCTTAGGAACGGAATATCCAATCAAGACTTAATTAAATACCCAGAGAAACTGAGTTTCATACACTTGGCAAGTATGAGAAACATTAATGATTTTCAGTGATGAATTAAGTTATGTTAAATTATTTTATATTTTGTATAAACTAAAATTAAGCAATCAAGTATTTACTCCAATTCCCTTGACACATAGTGAATTCTTAAACCACAAGACTGCTGATCCTACAGACATTTATTTGCTTCTCTAAGGATTTACAACCAGCATGCAGAGCCATTACTGTCCTGTAACCAATTTCACAGCTAGCCATCTTTCATAAAAGCTTTATTTTTCACAAGCGGCTCTGGACAAAATCTAATATGCTCATGTTTCTTTCTTAAAAAAAAAAACAACAAAAAAAAAAACTGTTAAGTTGTAGAACTGATGGATTTGCAAAATAGGTGCTCCTTTCTCTGCAGTTCCACCATAGATTAATCTCATCTTTACTTTTAGGTAAATAAATGAAATTTATTTGGGTGTTTGCATTCAAGATAACATCAGCAGAATTTTTTTTCTTGTTTTATTTGCTCAAGGAACAGGTGAGGATAATTACTCACATTAAGAAAGAATTTTCCGATTTTAGATATTTGTTGTCAGTGTCTAGATTTACAGTGTAACAAACTGAAAGATCCAAATACTGGCTATATTCAGAAGATGTAGAGCTTCTGAATCATTTATTATTAATATTACTATATTCATCATTATTAATTTCCCTGAGATCAATTCATTTGTTAATAAAGAATAAAAAGAAGAGGTTTTGGATGTTGTACACCTACAAGTTAGAAAATATTATAGAATGTGCATGCTTTTTGGAGTTCAGAAGGTTATATTCCTTAATAATGTCATTGTTTTGATGGAATGACTTCCTCAACTGAAAATTTTGTTTATTTTTTTTTTTTTTAAAAGGAAGAAAAGGCCCACACCACAATAAACTCACACCACAATAAACACATCTTAAAATTGTTGAAACAAACTATCCCAGTTGAATCAATTTACACTCTTTCCGATCATCATCATGGTAATTTTCAGTTTTTCAATTTGCCTCAAAAACCGTTACGAGATGGGAAAATTTTCCTAGAACATATCATGTCTATGCATCTTTTGGGACTAGAAAGCTCTGTGTTTTCTTCATAGTATTTTAGGAAATGATGAAATTGCTTCACTTCCATTTGAATTATTTCCCATTCATGTGAGTTTGTAAACAGTGTTACTGACAGGCTGAAAATCTGAGCACTTATAAATATAGAACTGAAATAAAAGGACAAAAGGATCCCTGTAGCCACTTCGAATAAAGTAATAAAGCAAATAAGTCAGTAGTTAAGCAGTCTAAGACTGCTGAAAGTGGACAAGGATCAACAAAGTTCCAGAGTTGACAGCAGTATACAGATAAACAGACAGCTATTAACAGATTAAATGCTAGTGAATGGTAACAATCTCTGGTGTTAGATGTGGACATAAAGTAAAGGCATAGACATAGGCATAAATTATGGGTATTACTGAGAACCTTATGTAGCAACGGCAGAGGTATCTACTCCTTAGGCAGCTCAGCATTTGGGGCCTGGATTCTGTTGGATTCTAACCTGGAGAGCATCCAAATCTTTGATTATTTGATAAGTTGTCAACATTATGCTTAGCTTAGGAAAAATACAAACAATAAGAGATTCTTAAGAAAGATTAAAGAAACACACTTAGTACACTTTTTCTAGAAACTCTTTAAACAGCATATGTGTGTATACACATACACATGCATAGACATAAATATCAGTTGTCTGACAGCCTTAATGTGAATGACATCTGGTTATCTATAATCTCCTTTACAAGAACCTTGCTCTCTGCAATGCACTGATTCCTCAGCTCTGTGAAAGATAAACATGGCAAACACAGATAACAACAACAGAGTTGTATCACAGGCTCTACTTGGCGGCAGCAGCAGTTACTACAGCATCAGGGGTTCAGCAAACCTCTCCCATGTTTGTTTGTTTATGTGTTCTGACAATAAGGATAGAAAAGTTGCACAAAGCAAGAATTTATTATGAAACTGAGGCCTGGCTCAAAAACTTCTCTCTCTATTTTAATGGCCATTTAAATTACTTCTGCAGACTTTGGGAAAGCTTTGATTATCATACACAGAGATGATACACAAATTCCAGCTGAATCTTTCATCTTAATAAACATGAACCCAGATCCCCATTGGATCATGGATTTTGCGGGGGTTGGGGTTGGGAGAAGGGGGGGAAAGAGGATTCTTCAGATTTTCTGCCAAACACTGCCACCAAGTGTGAATCTTAAATTTTCTCCTAAATGGGTGGAAGGGAAGGGACCCGCCTATAACATTCTGCTCCCAGTGACCTCAAAAGGTATTTGAAAGGGCCAAGAAGTACATCCATATCAATGTTTCCTCCTCTCTATTTTCCTTGTTTGAAACAGAGCTGTGAAAGCTGTCTGGCATGCAGCTGAAGTATTATTTCTATCACAATAATTTCTAAAGACTCTCAGACAACGTGGGAGATACTGTGACATCCACCAGTACAAATGAAATGCTAGCCCCATTCTTAGTGTAAAAGTCTAAGAGAGAGGTGGGTTGAGAGGTGACTTATGCCTTAGAAGAGAAGAGTCCAAAGTAGAAACATAAAGGACATTCATTTCTGTGATAGATACTAAGCAACAATTCATGTGCTGTAGTATAATATCTTAGAAAGACAGCTGCCTTTTGCCCTTTAGTAACATAGCATAGCTATGTAACATATAACACTACTGTGAGAAATAATGTGTTACCAGTCCTTGTGAAGGAATAGCTTGATTGCTATATAAAAAAAGTTCATCTTAGAGACTTTTTATCACAAGAAGAGGCACAAATAAATTAATGAATAAGTAAACTGTATTTAATTAAAGCTGATTAAAATTCTATATGTTGACTGTCATTCAAAAAAATAGTGACATCAGGTCAGCTGGGACCTCCAGAAATCCAACCCCCTGTTAACACAGGTAACCTACAATATGTCACACAGGTAGGCACCCAGACGGGTCTTGAGTTTCTCCATAGGGGGTGACCCTACAACCTCTCTGGGCAACCTGTTCCAGTGTTCTATTATCATACTGTAAAGAAGTACTTCCACACGTTAGTATGGAACTTCCTCAGTTCAAGTTTTAGACCATTGCTCCTAGGCATCTTTGTGGCCCTCTGCTGGAATCCCACGGGATCCCTGTCTTCTTTTAACTGGGGAGCCCAGAAATGGACGCAGCATTTTAAACATGGCATCGCTAGAGCGGAGCAGATGGGGAGGATCACTTCCCTCAGACTGTTGGCCACGGTCTTTGTAGTGCACCCCAGGATACTATTGGTCTTTTTGGCCACAGAGGCACACTGCTGGCTCATGACCAACCTGTGGTCCAGCAAACCACCCAATTCCTTCTCTGCAGAGCTCATCTCCAGTAGGTCACCCCCTAAGCTGCACTGATGTATGAACTTAGTATGCCTGTGAACCAGAAACATGCACTCCAAGAAGCTTAAAACAGTGAATTAAAACTTAATTTGCAATCTTTCAAGACATTACATTTAAAATTAGGTATAGGATTGCTATAGACAACTAAATCCCAAACTGAAATTCTGAAAACTTCTCTCACCAGAAAATACTCTCCTCAGGACACAAGATCTAGATTTCTGTATCACTCAAAATTTTGAAACTTTAACAAGTATATTTGAATATTCTGACTTTGGATTTACATGAATAACTTGCCTTCACTTAATTGATTCTGTCCATCCTTATCAGAGAACAAAACTCAGCCTTGGACATTCATTAGTGGTTGTTATAGCTGAAAAAGAAAGGATTAGGCAGCCCGTAGGGAAGTCCTCAAGAGTAGACCCACTGAGAAAGACTTAGGGATTCTGGCTGATGAAAAACTGAAGATGAGTCTGCAGTGTGTACTTCCAGTTCAGAAGGCCAGTGGTATCCTGGGCTCTATCAGAAGAGGGGTGACCAGCAGGATGTGAGAGGTCATTGTCCCTCTCTACTCTGCCCTCATGAGGCCCCATCTGGAGTACTGCATCCAGGTCTGAGGCCCATAGCACAGGAAAGATGTGGAGATTTAGGTGAGGGCCCAGAGCAGGGTCACTGAGATGATCAGACAGCTGGAGCACACCTTCTATGAAGACAGGCTGAAGGAACTGGACTTGTTCAGTCTGGAAAAGCTAGACATGTGGGGAGACTAGAAGGTCCTAATTACGGCCTTCCAGTGCTTAAATGGAGAAAAAAAAAAAAAAACTTTATACAAGGGTATATAGTGATAGAGCAAAGGAAAATGTTTTTAAGCTAAAGCAGGAGAGATTTAGATGAGATGTTGGGTGAAGTTAGGATAGAAATAGACTAGATATTAGGAAGAAATTATTTGCTGTGAGAGTGGTGAGATGCTGGAACAGGCTGTCCAGAGAGGATGTGGATGCCTCCTCCCTGGAGGTGTTTAAGGCTGGGTAAGATGGGGCCCTGGGCAACCTGATCTGGTACTTGATCTAGAGATTGGCAGCTCTTCCTGTGGCAGAGGGATTGGTACTTGATTCTTTAAGTCCCTCCTAACCCAAGCCATTCTATGATTCTGTGATTCCATTATTCTATGATTCTATGATTATATGATTCTATGAAATCAAGTCTGTAAATCCCCATATATTGATTAGAAACTAGACTCTTATTAGTGATTCCAATTCCAATAGAGAACAGAAAGCTTGTATGTAATAACTCACTGAATTCAGAATTTGGAAGAAGGTAAAACCTGCATTTAAGATACTAACAGAGCTCTTTCTAGGAAACACTGTAAACTTTTCAATTCTTCATTCAGTCAGGTTTTGAATGTTTCAAGTACCAGATCTTCTGTCAGTCCCCTGAGGAAAAAATATCCTGTGCTCCTACAGAGAAAGCATTGTTAAAGGTTCTTCCTAGACATTCAGTTCAATTATTCATTTATTCATTCCTAATTATTCTCATCTCAATAAAAAATAGTTCTCCTCAGAACTGCACTCAGTTGGAAATATCTCTTCTCGCCCCCTGCTATTGTTTGGACAAAGTTAGTGATTCCATTATTCATGTGCCTCGAGTGAAGCTTGTAAGTCTGTCTTGGTGGGATTTTTCAGTGTTTCTTTTCCCGAGCTCTACAATAAGTCTTACTTTCTGACATCCTTTATCTGTTCTTCTCAAAGCTCTTACAGAGGTTCAATATTTATTTGTGTATATTATCTACAGGGAATACCTAGGGAGTCTGAGATTTTCTTTTAGAATACTCTGAGATACGTATGGATAACCATAACAAGAAAAGTCGGAGATTACATAATTCCAACAATAAATTACTACTAGATATTTGTGACTGAAGTCTATACTCCTCTCTTAAACTGTCTTGTTATCACTGACCCAGGATAAGTTTAATCCCCAAAATGACTTAAAAGTGTCTACCAAACTCTATGCATCAGAAAGTAGCCAGAGCAATACTTCAAATGATCCTTAGAAAAATGTTATTTTGAAACAAATGTTAAAAAGAAAGAGAGAGATTATTAGAGTTTAAACATATGCAACTAATGTTGTTTATTTATTTATTTTTAAATGACTTTGAATAATAACTGACCAGGAGAAATGGCACTTAATTCTAAATCTGAAATTGAGAAGTGTATGAATCTCTATTATTTGAATCATTTCTTAAGGCTGAATAGAAGTAACATTCATGCTCCCAAAATATTTTTGATCTTCTAAAACATGTTCCTATGTTTCTTGGCTGCAGCAATGAACTAAAGAATTGAAAGTGAAGGAGTAGTAGTAAAGAGACCAAAATCCTGACTGCAGCTTTTAGGTTCAGCTGCTGGGATACATGTATATTCTTACACTTTCTTGTTTCTGATCTTAATTTCTGCTTGTCATGTTTATTTAAACGATGACCTGGAATATGGGTTAGCAGCAGTACATTTGTATGATATGTAACAACACACCCAGTAGTCATGAATAGTGTAACTGTAAGAGTATTATCATTTGAAAATATATGGAAAATATTATAAAATTCTTCAGACCTGTGGCATTGAAAAAACAACTCTCTGTAACTCCTTCGCTTACATCTCTAGGTGCTTAAACTGTGTGGTTAAAGTTGAAGTGAAATACATTGTGTTTTCTCCATTATCAAGGTAAAACAACTGGCATTTTCTGAGAGTCAGTAAGACCAAGACAGGAATTACCTTGATGAACCCCTAGATTCTTCTGTAATGACTAAGGAATCTTTTGACTCATAATTCATTCACTCCAGGTTGCCCAAAGAGGTTGTGGATGCCCCATCCCTGAAGGCACTCAAGGCCAGGCTGGATGTGGCTCTGGGCAGCCTGGTCTGGTGGTTGGCGACCCTACACATAGCAAGGGGGTTGAAACTAGATGATCTTTGATGTCCTTTTCAACTCAGGCCATTCTATGATTCTGTGATTCATATTTTCCTAGCTAGTGAGTGCTTGGACAAAATTTATGAAAGGCAGGATAATGTGGAGCAACATTTTTTCCATATTGTCCATATAGTAGCTGATATCTAGGACAATAAGGAAGTATTGTACATATACATTTATCCTCTAATTCAACCCCCTTACTAAAGCAGGTTCTCAAGAATAGATTGCACAGGAGGGTGTCCAAGAATGTTTTGAATATCATCAGAGTCAGAGATTCCTCAGCATCCCTGGGCAGCCTGTTCCACTGTTCTCTCACCCTTGCAGTAAAGATGTTTTTCCTCATGTTTAGATGGAACGTTCTGTGTTCCAGTTTGTGCCCATTGCCCCTTGTCCTGTGGCTGGACACCACTGAAAAGAGCCTGGCCCCATCCACCTGACAACCACCTTTTAGATATTTTAAGCATTGATATGATTCTTTCTCTCTTCTCATCTCTAGTCTGAAGACTCCCAAGTCTCTCAGTCTTACCTCAGAAGGGGGATGCTCCATAACCTTAATGTAGCCCTCTGCTGGACTCTCCCTAGGAGTTCTTTGTCTGTCTTGTACTGGGGAGCCCAGAATTGTACACAGTTCTCTAGATGTTGCTTCATCAGGCTAGGGTAGAGGGGGAGGATTACCTTTCTCAATCTGCTGATAACTCTCTTTTTGATGCACCCCAGGATACCATTGGCTTTCTTGCCCACAAGAGCACACTGCTGGATCATAGCAACCTGTGGCCTACGAGGACATCTGGGACCTTCTCAACAGACCTCCTTTCCATGAAGTCAGCATTTAACCTGTAGTTATTCCTCCCCACACATAGGAAACTGAATTTGCCCTTGCTGAATCTCAAAATGGCTTGCTGAATGCCAGTATAGCCTTCCAGTGTGCCACCTGCTTCTCCCAGCCTCTCCCAGCTTTGTATCATCAGCAAACTTGCTGATGGGCGCACTCTATCCCTTCATCCAGATCACTGCTAAATACGTAAAATAAAACTGTAGCCAATACCAACCTCTGAGGAATACCACTAATACACACCTCCAAACAAACTCTCTACCACTAATCACAACTCTTTGAGCTCTGCCAGTTATTCAGTTCCCAAATCCTTCTCACTGCCTGTTCATTTATCCCACACTTTTTGAGCTTGTCTCCAAGGATGTTAGAGAAACAATGTCAAAAGCCTTGCTGAAATCAAGGCACACTATATCCACTTCTTTCCCCTCATCCACAATGGCAATCGTGGCATCACAGAAGACTTCCAGGGTGGTGAATCCATGTTGACTATTTTTGATGACCTTCTCTCTATCATTCTGTTGGAGATGACATTCAGAAGTTATTTCATCACCTTTCAGGAGATAGAGATGAGGATGACTGACCTGTACTTTCCCTCCTTTTTGCCTTTTTGAAGAAAGGTGTGACACTGACTTTCCTTCAGTTTTCAGGCACCTCTCCCACTCTCCATGACCTTTCTTAGATGACAGGGTCATCTTAGAGTCATTTGACAGTCACTTCTTCCAGCTTCCTCAGCACTTGTGAGTGCATCCCAATGATGGACATAGATTTGTATGTGGCAAGTTTGCCTAGATGATCTCTGACCACATCCAGCTTGACCAAGGGGAAATCTTTCTTTCTTCAGACTGTTATTTTTCTTAAAACAATGTTCCATTACACTGAAGTTACTACAGTCATTTAAAACACAATACAAAAAAAGAGTTTCAGCCTGTGTGAACAGAGAATATGGGATTTTCATTTGATATTTGATCATGTGTCAGGGTCCCTCTGGAAAACTTTATTTGCTCCCTATCTCATAAATAACTTCTAGAGCATCAAAGGTCTTGGCGTGAAACACCATGGTAAATTTGTCCCTAGATGATCTAGCAAAATCAATAGAGCCGCATCAGGGATAAATTTGTCCTAATATGTCTACCCACAGATAAAAACTGTATAGCTTCATCACATTTATTATCGTATGATACAAGAAACCACAGCTATTCATAGTCTTCTCTGTTGTCTACATAACTCACAACTAATTTTGTGTTACAGTGGGGAAAGTGGCTATTAAATATCAGCTGCCTCTTCTGCATATTCACCATGAACCTGGGTCTATTCTTTCACCTTAGCATATTTCCATCCAACCTGTAGCTGAGTCCTAAAAAGAATAAAAATGCAGAATACTTTAAATCTAATCTCAGATAAACGTCCAATGTCTTTTTTTTTTTTTTTTTTTTTTTTTAAGTTGGATCAATTATTTTGAGGACTCTTTGTCCTCATTTTCTAATAGTTTCTCCACACTGTGATAGCACGATAGCATGATACAGTTTTAATTTTCTGAGAATCTGAATGCTAGAAGTGCAAGATATGCTCAGCATTGGGATACTAGGGGAATGGTTTCCCCGGCAACAGCAAGCACATAAAAAGTGTTCAGAGCAGTCCCTGTTTCTCCTGTGTTTTAAGTCTCCATTGATGGGGGAATCAAATCTAGTTCAGATTTTTTGTTATTATTATTATTTATTTAAGGTGAACTGCAGGGCAGAAATGCAAGAATGTGCCTTATTGTATTTTGCCACCTTGTGGAGCAGACTTGCAGTAAGAGTGACTTTTGTGAGAGAAGAAATGGCCATAGAGCTCCATAGGGTAGAAGAGATAACGTATAGTCACATGGCGAAAAGAGACAATAAGCAATGATTATATATAATGATCATGAGTCAAATAATGAGTTTTCTACAGTCACTTTTAAAATGAGGGACATTCAGCCTAAGGTTTGGCTCTGATTCAGCAAGATATTTAGATATCTGTCTACCTCTAACCTGGGAAACATACACTTTCATTTAAAATACAAATCTCCTTGTGTTTCAGACACTTGGACAGTCACATGGAAATTAAACATATACTTCAATATCTCACTGAGCCGTGAGTTTTATGATTTTATATTGTACATCATTTTGGGGTTATCAGATATCATTGTTTCCTTCTTTTCTAAAAGAGATTCTACAGGGCTTCCACTACAAAGCTGTCTCTGAGAGGGTGCAATAAATCACAAATTTGTCTTCAGCTTACTCCTGTTTCACCTGCACTGACATTTTCAAGTAGGGACATGTGTGTTTAATTTGACACATTTCAGTGATAGTGGTCACCATTGTCTTTGCACACATGGAAGGAGATGTGAAGCCTAGATGAAAAGAGTTGGGGATCTGACCTATCTTTTATAAATGCTTGATTTATCTACAATCTGCAACTAAACAGCTGGATATTATGGACACTGTTACTGCTTAATTTTTCATTGAAACTCATAAAAATATGAGTATGCCTCTTCCCTTGAAGAATTTGACCCCTTTGGAACAACAAATACAGAAAAATAGGCTGTGGAAAATAAGACTAAAACATAATGGAATAAATATGAGTTCTTAGCATTGTGTGCTAAATTCTGTACACTCAGGGGTTTTGTAATTATTTGCAAAGTGGGAAAAATATTTTAAAAACTTTTGTTCTGCCAGAAGCATTTACATGGAACAAATGCAAATTGTATCTTCATGCTTACACTAAATTTGACTTGAGTTTCTGTGTATTTTCTTTCTTACTTACTTCCAGAACCTTTGTTATTGCTGTACTTTACTCCTTTGTATGTTTGCTGAGTATTAATATTCCCCAAGTGCATAAGTTTTCCTTTATCCTAATTGAATCTTTTCAAGCCGTCTTTTTTTTCCCCTCTTTCTGAAGTTGTTAATACTGTCTTCTAATTTCTTACTCTTCTCCCTTGCCTCCCCTGAGTCTCCAGTATTAGCTTCCTCTGGGATTTTCTATGGACTAGGAAACAGAAAGGTGACATTTATCACTTGAGAAGTACAGAAGAACTCTAGTCCTGGCCCACAGTTTTTGATCAAACCCAAGTGACAGAAAAAAACAACCATATATATATATATATTCATATATAATATGAAATTAATGACTGACGATTTATTATGTTCACTCATGTCAGCGGTGGATGGTGGTGGTATCATAGTAGAATTTGAACCTTTCCTCTAATATTCACTTATTATTATTATTATTATTATTAATTTTTGCTGTGTGGCAGATGGCAGCAGGGGGACAGTCTGACAAAAATGGCATCCAACATGGAAGTGTGTATGAAGATGAGTCACTGAATTCCTTCATGTGGAAAAAGAAATTGTACCCACTGGCATTCACTGATTCTCGCTGAATGTTTATGAAGGAAAGGTGAGCACAGTGAGGTGGTGGGTGGTGTGTTTCAGCTGTGGTGACAATGACAGTGCGTAACCTCCACTGGTCTGGTTTTTATGAGCACATCATGCAGGTTCCTGTTCATCTCTGGTGAAAATACACAGCTAATGTTGATGACTCTGTTGGAAAATAGTGTTTTACAGCTGAGAATTCGATCAACCAAGTAGTGTTATTGTACTCTTTGTATATCTATTGTATTTTCACTGGAAATATATAGGAGACATTACTTTCAGAGCTATCCATGTATTTTCACATTCTTAATAACATGAAATCTTGTCCTTATTTTTTATCTCTCTTCCACAGTATATCAAGCTGCACGTGAAGTTTGCAACACCAAAAGGAAAGTGTGGTGTTTAAAAGAAGAAAACAAATCTCAGATGAAAGTATAGCTCTGTGCAGTTCATGGTAGTCAGAATATGATGAACTATAGAGAGGGGGATACCTAATGTTGAGTGTAAATGCAAGCAACTACCAGCAGTCTTAGAAATCAGATAATGAAGAAAAGAGTAGTGTTTATAAGCTTCTGGTAGGCTTTGATTGATAACCAAAATCAGTCTGATTTCATTATTTTTAAGGTTTATTAATAAGCATTATTTTGAGCTTCCACTGAAAGTGCTCATGTTTCCCCACTTAACCATATTCCTCAGTTCAGTATCTAAACATTTATTTAACACCTCCAGAGGCAGTGACTCCACTACCTGTCTGGACAGTCTGTTCAAGCCCCTGATCACAATCTCGGAGAAGTATATCCTAATGTTCAACCTGAATCTCCTCTAGCACAGTTTGAGGCCATTCCTGATCACTTCTCTGCTCCTCCTGGTAACACTATTTCTGATAGAAGCCAGGATGCCATTGGCTTTCTTGGCCACCTGGGCACACTGCTGGCTCATATTCACCTGAGCATTGACCGACACAGACTGGTCTGTTTCTTCCAAAGTCCTTCAGCCACTTTGCCCCAGGCCTG
Source organism: Gallus gallus (assembly GCF_016699485.2). Lineage (NCBI taxonomy): Eukaryota > Metazoa > Chordata > Aves > Galliformes > Phasianidae > Gallus > Gallus gallus. Next base: position 3,553,986 of record NC_052572.1, read on the forward strand.
TAGTGTTGCTTGAGGTTGTTGTGGCCAAAGTGGCTCCTGGTCTTGTTAAACTTCATCCCATTGGCCTCAGCCCAGCTATCCAGCCTATTCAGATCATTTGGAAGCAAGTAAGCAAATGCATAAGGAAATGTGCTGTTTTGAAGGAAGGAAAGAATACAAAACACAGGAGGAAATTGGGTAAGATACAATGACCTACTTACTGCTTTCATGAACCACAATAACGATGAAAGATTTTCTTATGATGGAAGAACAACTTTGAGGGCTACTAGCTGTTTTCTGTCTCTTATAGAAAGTTGCAATTGGAGCTGTCAGATCCTAGCATTTCTTCCCTATCCCACTAAGGACCAGAGCCATCAGGCTTTGGTTGCTCACCCACATTGTGCTCCCATATCCATTCATGCTTCTACAGCTGACATCCGTTCTTCCGAAATTTCTGCTTTTGAGTGTTAATGACAGCTGAATTGGTGGACTTGGGCTCTGGAGTCCTAAAATAAGTCCATATTTACGTAAAATATGATAAAAAGAAAAATATAAAATGTGAATGTTGCAAAATGAGCCATACATCCCTTCCTTTCAGTTCCCACTGTCTCTTGGCCATTGCTTGGCATTCCCCGAATGGACTTCCTTCCCCCTTTGACGATTGCTTTGTGCACATTTGTCAGACTTTAGCCAACAAGTTTTGCCTACTAACTCTACAGACACAAGTAAACTATGCCACAATATTTATAACAAACAAACAAACAAACAAACAAAGCCTTCAAATAGCATCTAATCAATTCTGTATTTGCAGATTGGAGAATTAATCTAGTGATGCCTTTCAATTGTAGCCCTGAAAAATCATTTCTTTCTCCAAATCTTTTTGGACTGACCTCTGCCTCCTCTCCTACACAGGTTTCCATCCCAAGAATTTCCACAACTTTCAGTCCCCCAGCATGATATGCTGCTATTTGAAGTAAAGCTAGGGGGAATTTGGTATTTAAACAGTATACTGCATCCACAACATCCATATAGGCAGAATTTACTTACTGTGCCATCTGCTTCTGCTTATATACACACTCCTATTTCTGCCCTGAGGAAGAGAAGAGAGCAAGGACCTGACAGATGCTTAGTCACAATGCTGAATATTGCTGGAAAATATTCAGGTGCTGAGTTTAGAAACAGGAGAAAGGAAGGGTAGAATTAAGATAAATTCTCTGTAAATCTACCAGAATTATCTATCTGGAATAATTCTTCTAAAGATTAGACATGGGAAGGAAATGCTATCACTTTCTCCCCTTTTCATACCACTCAGTTACAACAGCGTAATTGACAGGCAGTCTAGGTTTTATTCAAATCCAGAGTTACTGCATAATGAGATCTAAGACCTGCTATATTTATATACCCATTACCATCTCTTCGTTATCTGAGCACCTTCTAGTACAACTCTAAGTGATATAATTAGCATCTGTCAAGTACAACTCTCTCTCTCCACAGGAGGGAAAGACTGCCTGTGGATTTTCTTTTCTTCAAGTATGCCCAGTGCCATGTGTCTATATTAGACAAGACATAAAAAATAAAAAAATAATAATAAAAAAGAGAAAAAAAGGCTTTTGCACTTGGAACAAAGGGGAGAGGGGTGAGCAGTAAAGCCTCTTGCAACTTGCCCGTGAAGTTATACTTCTCCTGGTACTCAGCTGTTGACGGAACGTATCAATATATCAACTTGAACACATAGTTTTATGCTAGTTCATTAATTATGTGATATATTCTTAACATTAATTACATAAGTTCAAAGGAGCTTTTACAGGTGGACGCTCATGTTCTCTAGATGGAAGGCAAGCTTCCCATCACACACATCAATACTTAGCCCTTTACTTTTCCACCAGGCTTGACAGAAGCAATGATACTTTTTGCCTTAAGATCAGCTTCCCAAACCTCATTAAAAACCTACTGCAACACTTGGAATCTCTTTCTCATATTCCAAATGTGGGTGAGGCTGATTAGGCCACAATATCCATTTATATCTTAAAAAAAAAAAAAAAAAAAAAGGCAACATATTGCACAGAGACTGTAGACTCTCTAATACTGCAGAGATTTAAAAAATTACTTAAATGAATCTGAGTCAAAAATTGTTTAGGTGTAGTTGTACCTGAATCCTGCAAATACTTCTAGCCTTGCTAGTTGTGCTTCTGTGAGAAAACATCTTTGATCACAAAGTATAAACTTGATGTATGGAAGCACCTGAGTACCGAGAACATATTTATCTACACTCTATGTTGGCTATTGTTACCTGGCAGAATCTGATTCTATTCCCCCTGAATTTTCATTTCCCTTTAATTTTAGCAGAACTTCTTTGCCATTTTCCAAAAATTTTGCTAAGATTTCACTTCAAAAAATATTTTGAAGATATCCCATGGACAAACAATCTTTACCTAGAGCATTCTGTATGCTGTCCTATCAGTTCTGCAATACATGTTTTAAAAATACAGTTTGCTGTAAGCAGTGGTATTTGTTTTTCAAAACTATTCAAATTGCATTCAGAGAGGATTTGATTAATAGAAACGTGAGATGACTTTGATCTCCATGCTATGTAATAAACAAATGCTCTTTGTTTATCTCAGCAACAGAATGTAGTGTGCTGATCAAACGATTTTTGCATTGACATCCTTTTCTGACAAGTCAAAATACAGGAATTTTAAGTACTACTAACGAGATAATCAAAATATCTTGTTTTATTTTCCATAATTCTGTAAAGCTACTGGTTAGGGTGAAGAATGGAAACACAAAGCCTTAAAGTGAAGTTGCACTGGGCAGACCAGAGATTTTTCTCCCCATTTGATGAAAAACTCCAGTCCTACAATGATGTAGAAATGAAGGGAGAATGACAGAAGTGGGCAAAGTTATCCAACTCTTTTATTTGAAAGACATTGTGATTTTTAACAGAGATCAGTCTACACAAGTACAACAAAAACATGGAAAGGTGAATGTATACATCCATTTTTTATCTTATTTTTTTCAGACAAGTAAAATTTTGTGAAGTGAAAAATCTTGTGAAGAGATCAGCCTTTTTTTTTTTTTTTTTTTTTTTTTTTTTTTTTTTTTTTTAATGAATATGCTCTGTAATTAATTGTATCCGCAATGGAGCAGTGGAGGAAATGAGCCCTGGGAGGCTCTGGCCCTAGTGCATCCAATTTTTATATATCTTATCCATACAGATCTCTCGGCAACAGCAGTCTTTTCCTACAGATATGGACAGACAAAGACTATGTATATGCCACAATTACAAGAGTAAATCAACGAAATGCCTTTCTCCTAAAGGAAAACTTCATACCTGTTTGTCCAAGTGAGTGAAGGGATCATTCTTTTTTCCCAGACAGACATAGTTTTTTAAGCTTTTTGCTGTTTCACCATTGTGAGTCTTATATGTGACATATTTCTCACATAAGAACTGAAAAATCCATAGAATCATGAAATCATAGAATCCTTTGAGTTGGAAGATACCTCTGAAGGACATTTAGTCCAACTTCTCTGCAATGAACAGAGACATCCACAGATAGATCACGTTGCCCAGGGCCTGATCCAGCCATGACGTGAACATCTCCAGAGACAGGACACCCACCAGCTCTCTGGGTGATCTGTTCCAGGTCCTCACCACCCTCACTGTTAAAGACTTTTTCATTATATCTCAAGAAATTATACCCTCTTCAAGTTTGAAACCATTTCCCCTTGTTCTATCACAACAGACCCTTCTAAAGTCTGCCCTATTCTTTCCTGCAGCTCCCCTTTGGATACTGATAGGTGCTTTCAGGTCATCTCACAGCCTTCTTTTCTCCGGGCTGAACAGCTCCAGCTCTTTCAGCTTGTCCTTGCAGGAGGGGTATTCCATTCCTTGGGTCATTTATGTGGCCCTCTTCTGGACATGTTCCAACATCTCCATGTCTCTCCTGTACTGAGGACTCCACATCTGGACACAGTCCTTCAGGTAAGGCTTCACCAGTGCAGACTAGAGGGGCAAGGTCATCTCCCTCACCCTACTGACCATGTTTCTTTGGATGCAGTCCTGGGTACGGTTGGCTTTCTTGGCTGCAAGGGCACATTGATGGCTCATGTCCAGCTTCCCACCCACCAGTGCCCCCAGGTCTTTTTGAGAGGGGCTACACTCAATTCTTTCACCCTCCAGGCTGTATTTGTACTGGAGATTGCCTCAACCCAGGTGCAAGAGCTTGCACTTGGATTTGTTGAACCTCATGATGTTCTCCTGGGTTCTCCCACTGCTTAAATCGGTCTAGGTCCCTCTGGATGGCATCTCTTCCCTCTCAGGCTTCAAACACACCCCACAGCTTGCTGTCATTAGCAAACATCCTGAGAGTGCACTTGACCCCACTGTCAGTGTCATTGATGAAGATATTAAAAGATATTGGTCCCAGCACTGACCCCTGGGGACAACAGTCATCACTGGTCTCCATCCAGACACTGACCCATTGACCACCACTCTCTAGATTCAATCCTGCAGCCAGTTCTTCATCCACTGAACTGTCCATCCATCAAATCCACATCTTTCCAATTTGGAAAGGATGTTGTGGACTACTGTGGCAAAGGCCTTACTGAAGTCCAGATAGATGACATCAGTAGCTCTTCCTTTGTCTGTTGATGCATTTATACCATCATAAAAGATCACTAGGTTGGTCAAGCAAGATTTGCCTTTGGTGAACCATCCTTGTTGGTTCTCCTATATCACCTTCCTGTCTTTTGTGTGCCTTAGCACAGCTTCCAAGAGGATCTCCTCCACGATCTTTCCTGGCACAGAGGTGAGACTGACAGATCTGTAGTTCCCAGGGTCATTCTTTGTACGCTTCTTAAGAATGAGTGAGACGTTGTTTTTTTTCCAATCACCAGGAACTTCACCTGACTGCCATGACTTTTCACTTACCATTGAGAGTGACTTGGTGACTACATCAGCTAATTGCATCAGGACTCTGTGATGCATCGCACTGGGACCCATCAACTTGTGGATAGTCAAGTTCCTCAAGTGGTAATGAATCTGATCTTCACTTGCCATCTTCTGAAAAAAGCAAACTCTCTTTGTAATTAAGTCATATGGGTTTAGGACTTCATCTGAAGCTTTTAGTACTCATGGCAAATTCTGTTGGGAGTGTTGATAGCAGCTTGGTATCTCCAAGGTTTTATAACATGTTACTATGAGTTCCTCACCAGACAGTAAACCCTTTTTCCATCTTTTGTGCAATTAGTATCTTAACCAGGCAAAACCATTAGAACCTTTGGCCAGAAAGTTTATAGATTATTTTGTCAGTGTGGTTCTCTGAAAGTTCACTCAACATAGTGAAAAATTAATAAAGAAGGTAGATCCTAGGTAACTAGTTTTACAAGACACCAAAAAGCAATAGCAAAAATATAGTTAGAACAGAAGTGAAATGCTGCCTTCCAGCATGATTTTTTTGTAATACTGTCCTTGCTAAATAGCAGCAAAAGGGAATTTTGTCTGTGTGGATGCCAGGTTAAGCAGAACATAGATTGCTGAGAAATAATTTAGCACCATCCTATCTGAGAAAAATAACTGAAAATTTTGATGTCACTATTTATGTTATCTCCTCACAACTGAATCTATTCAATCTCAACTGGATGAAACAATCAGGAAACCTGAGGGTCATTGTTTTAAGGGCTTAAATGAGGAAAATGACTTAATTGGTGCACCTGTTCAATCCAGACTTTTTCTTGCTTGTTCTCAGGAATTTCCTCCACCACTACTGCTTGAGTTTTGTTGAAAATGAAAGACTTGAAATAGTTCTACAAAAATGTTTTCCATTTGACTATTTGATGTCACTGTCTGTGCAATCATATTAAGATCTTCCAAAACAGAATCAGCAGAGGCAGGGCTTGAAGATGAAGTATGACAAGAGTTGCCTTCTGGATGGTTATACTTATGAATTTACTACTAAACTTTTTTTTGTTTGTTTTATTATTTTCCAGTAGTCTATAATCAGAATTTAAATGCAGAACATGCAAGAGAAGGCCTTGCTTGGGCATTCATGCAGCAAGTAGGGCAACTGCCAGGTTTCAGACTTCACTATGTAAAGTTTCAGAGTAGTAATTTTGTCATCTCTTAATGTGTATTCATAGGAAATGATGGAGGAGTAGGATTGTGCTCCAGATTAAATAGACTAACTAGAGGTGTTTGTGTGTGTATTGGGTATCAGATCTACACTAAACAACTGTAATTATCTGAAAGTTTAATTAACATGTATAGTACCAGAGTATCCTACACAGCTTCTGTCTGACACTCCCTGTCTTTTATACATCCCGTGTCATATGTGCAAAGCTTAAAGGGACGGCCTTGCTGTCTAGGATTTGTCTTATCTCCTTCATGTATACTACCAAAAAGCAAGTCAGAGTCTACATCCTGCCAGTCACTGCAAAACAGCAGCAATCTTGTAAGTATCGCCATTATAAAAGTTGGTAGTAAGAGCAGAATTTCTTTTTCTGCTGTCTCTGTAAAAGACTTTTGAATCACCATGATGGATTCTCTGTTCAATTTCATCACTTCTTATTTCTTTGTATGATGCTGGAGGTATGCATTTCTCTAGTGTGTTTCATACTCCTGAGAGTTACATGCCAGTTTGCCCAGAACTATTACATTTGATAGTCCCATTTATTGTGTGCTGAGCTGCAGACTGACAGAAAACAAACCAGACCTTTCTTTACTTTCATCTGTTTTGGAAATTAAGATAAGAAATATTTAACCCATTCTTAGTGAGGAATTATTTAGAGTAAAATCAATAATACTCAAGTTTCAGATGAAGAGGTCTTATTCATTTATTCATGGTCTTATTTCCTTGCAATCTCCAGAGATGACAGTACCTCACAGTGACATGTTAATAACACATTAGAATAGGAAATAAATAAATAAATAAAATTAGATGAAGCTATCTTCTAGCTCTACAAAGACAAATACACAAATACATAAGATGCAATACATAAGTATTTTCCATTCATCAAAATAATAAACTTTTCTTTTTTTTCCCCTGCTTTGTATAATAGTTAATTAATTAAAGCACTGTTGCTTGGAGGCCTGATCCTTACCTTCCTAAAAAGCAAATTCTTTGCCTTATTTTATTCTTTATCCAGCTAATTTATCTAGATTTTTATTATAATCCTTCTTTTAATCACTGTTTTTCTGATTTCTTTCAGATCATCTTCCCTCCACTTCTGCTGTCACGTTTTCAGTCCTTACTACAGAGCTCAATACTATTTGGCTTACGAGATCTTTATAAGACTTTTTAATCCAAAGATATTAATCTCAGACAAAGTTATGGGCTTTTTCATTTCTATGCAGTAAGGATGCTCTTCAGAGAGGCAAGAAGATTCCAAAACAAATACAAATGAATATCCTAAATTACTCAGTTGTTCAATATGCCATCAGTAGCTGTTACATATTTTTTTCCTCTTCTGAGATTCAAAAAACATGTGCTCAGCAATTACTGTTACATTTTCATAATAGATTATTTTTGATTAGCATATCTTGGACTTCTGTTTGCATTTTTAATTGTGGTTATTTTTAATCTGTATTTTGTCTGTATTCCCTCTTTATGTTCTGTTACACCTACATATGTTTTCTTTTGTTCTTGTTATGTTTTCCTGAGGGCTTGCTGTCTCCAAAGCTTTGTTTAGTGTTTGGTTTTGTAGTTAACATCACATAGTAATAGGATATCAGGAAAACAAGGCATATGACATATTAAAGTTTAATGAATAAGTTGTGAAACCATGTGATAAATGCTATGCTTTCACAGGAAGAGGCAGGGAATTAGAACCATGTACCACAAGGCCCTACAAAATCTAAAGTATAGTTTGTAGATGCTCAATCTTTTGTGCAGTTTCAAGTTTGAGTACTCTAAGGAAACTTGTATGTTTTCATCAGATTATACATTTTGTATGAGATTAAACATCTTATCTGTAATTAGAATCAGCAAAAACTTCAACAAAACAGTTTGGAACAGATTTGTAGTGTAATGATACCAAATGAGAAGTTTTGATTGATTTTCTCTTAATCAGCTTTACAGGAGTTGGATGCAAGATAGTGTTCAGGTAGCTAAACAAATGCAAAAAATTCTTCACTACAATCAATTGGACTTCCAGTTGTATAGAAGTCCATAACAACTTTGTGCTGAAGCACCTTAGTGTCTCCTTATAAATTTTATCACTGTCAAATTATTTGCAAAATACTGTAAGTAATTTGATATCAGTGCAAATATCTGTATAATTTTGTCATCATTTCATTTGTTCAGACCCTCAAATTTTAATATATTCTTGATACAGTATTGCTCATAATATCTTGAGATCTCAAATGAAACATTGTTCAGGTCAGGTTCATTTTCCTTTTCATGGCTTTGCTCCATGAATTCATTGATATCAGTAATTAAATGAGTTGGAAGTAAATCCCAGACCTTTGCTGCATGTTACTTATCAGAGCTGGTGGCTGAATCTTAATAAGCTGTTTACTGTGATCTTGTGCCAGAGCAGCTAGGTGTTAACAGTTTCCCTAGTGCTACAATTCCACGTAGCAATCTGTGTTTGTAATTGACTCTGCCAGGAGAAAAGAAAGAGGAGATGGAATGGCACTGGATTAAAATGAGGCAGTGTAGTGCAGTGTTGTTAGCTCAAATAATACTTTTTTTTTTTTTTTTTTCCCCTTTCCCTGTAAATTGAACTCAATGTTTACAGTTCTCTTCCTTCTTTCAAGTAGATTACAGTGTTTCAGTTTCAGACAAAGGTCTGGAAAAAAGAGAACTGGGGATAATCCCTACTTGGAAAAAGAATAAGAAAATAAAAACTTGAAATGAAAACATTTTGGATATTTAATTATCAAGGACAATGGCAATACCAGCATACTGTCCTTTATTATTTTCAGAATGTTTGTAGCAATGTTATATAGTAGTCAACAGGCATTACAATAACACAAAAACAAAGTTCTTGTGGATCTCCTTGAACAGCAAAAATTCAAGACTTCCGTCTTGTATTGAAGAGGATGAGCTGGAAAACTCTGAAAATAATGTCTTAAAATAGAAAAAAGAAAACAGAAAAAAAAAAATAAAAAGGATGATATGGATAATATGAGGGAAAAAGATTAAAAAATGAAATAACTTAGCTTAGAAAAACTGTCCATGCACTATCTGTACATAATAGGTCTGATTTTATCTAATCTTTGCTCTTACGCATGAACTTCCAGTGTAGTTTGGAATAATTCAGAAAAGTTTCAGTTGACTACAGATAAAAATCATTTTTTCTTTGGAACACAAAAAGTCTAGCAATTTGTTTGGACCAGGTGTGGATCCTGAGGTTCCCATAAATTGCCATGAAATTAAATGAGCTACAGGAGGGAAGCAAAACCAGAGAGCACTGTTGGGTTCGTAATGATATTCAGCTGAGCGCCTTCTCCCAACACTTATGGCTCTCACACTACATCTCATCTCCCCTGTTGTCTGTGTGTACATTAAAGCTAATCAGCTTTCACTATGTTTCTCCACAGGCTCATTCCAAGAAACATACGTTGCTTGTTGTTTCCAAATGTCAACTCTTTGAAAGAAACTATCAACTTGCAATTTTACTCCTGCTTATGAAATAGCTGTAATACACTGGTAGCAAAAGTAGATATTTATTCTTTGTCCCTGATGACACTGTCCCAGTGCATGCCTACCTTTCCACATGTACTTTTTCCTTTCACTCCTTTCTCCTGCTTGTATTTTAAGTCTGACTGACCCTATTACATTTTGCTTGAGAGTAAACTTTTCCAAATATTGTGCACCTATTATTTTTCTAATGAAGAATACAAACTAAAACAGAAGAAATTCATACAGGATATAAGAAAAAAGTCTTTTACGATAAAGGTAGTGAGTCACGTGAAATGGGTTGCCCACTGAGGAGACTGACCTGTCATTCAAGGTCAGGCAGGACTGTGTTCTGAAAAACTTGATAGAGCTGTAGATGTTGCATTTCATTACAGAGGAGTTGGGACAAATGACTTTAAAAGTCCTTTCCAATTCAAATGATTCTAAGATTCTATGATTCTTTTCATGCTGGGGAGATTGCTTGTGCCTACAGCATTGATTAACATGGATGAAAGGGAGCTGTGATGAAAAGGACACATCCTTCAATCACTCACTTGAGCAAAGTTTTGGCATGATTCATTCTCAAGGTGTTAATATAAGTAAAAGTGCTCAAACAGTTTTCGGATTTAGATAAAATGACAAAAATGAGCACCAAATCTTAGTCTCAAATAAATCTACTGCCAAGCTAGCATATGACAAAGCTGAACAGGAATCACAAATTGGAACTTAAGAGATGGTTTCTTCCTGCATCATTTAGGACTTTGCACTTGGTAACCAATTCAAACAATAAAGGAAAAGAAAAATGATCTAGTAAACATAAAATCTTTCATTTCCTGCAACAATTTATAAAGCGTATGTGGTAATGCTGGGGAGAAATTATGAGGGCTAGAAGCCCACGTTTCAGCACTTGAAGATTTTTAGTATAATAAGACTATTTGGAAAACTGCTTCAAGAAATCATTTTGAGAGGAGCTTTTGTGTGGCACCAAGGCGGATAAATAAGCAGTAGATATCAGGACCTAGAAGGAAGCACCAATCTTAGAGATACATATATGTTTCCATCCGGTTGGAAGACTGGAATTTGTGTCAAGCACTTTGTCATCATTTACAGAGGAAGAGAGTGGGAACTAATGGTTCATGCTTGGACACCCTGAGTCTGCAAAGCAATGTGCAACCAGAGGGGTTCATATGCATTATAGACCACTAAGGATTTGTAATGGCTATTGTATGTTTTAAAGATAAAATAAGGAAGTCTAGAAGGTAAAAAAGGTAGGAGTTTTGAGGCACTCAAGATTTTATTTTTATTTATTTTTGTGTGGGTAGTAAAAATATGATATGTATCTGAATTCTTTTGTTTTAATGGAAATCGGTAAGTGCATGGATTATGATATGCACCGTAATCAATCATGTTGTATTATAAGTAATTGCACACTACAGTAGAATTGAGAGACTTTGGAAGAGACCATGGAAAGCACAGCAAACAAATAAAAACAGAAATAAACAAACAAATAAAAACACATTGTATGAAGACTAAGAAAGACATGAATATTACAACAGAACTATATATTTATCAAATGATAATGAAAATTTGAACTTGACAAGTATTATAGGACAAGTGAGATGAGCTTCACTCATAACCAGTAACCACACAGAAAAATTCTTATACCCCTATAATGATATAAGAAAGATGCTAAAAGAGGAATATGATAGAGTACTAACAAAATTAATTGAGAAGAACAGCAGAATAACAGTAAATTAAAATAAAAGTATCATGCTTAGAATGGACAGAAAGAAAATTTTTTGACAACATATTCTTTAAAGATTTGAACTGTAAAGGATGCTGAAAGGACTTTTTGCTAACCTTGGAATCTCTGGCATCTTAGTATAGTTTCTATGAGTGGGATATAGGACTCAAGCTGTAGGTAGATTAGAAGAGATAAAGATGGTAGGTGATGTGGGAATGAGACCTTAAAGAGATCCACTTCTTGGTTCTAAGCTATTAATTTAGTGATCCAGGGTAGTATCTTCACATGGATTAGAGATCTGAATGATCTGAATCTAAAAAGGCTTTCAGTAAGGTCCTGTTAAAAGAAACAGAGAGGAACTGGAAAATGAGAGGACATTCTGTTTATAACAAGGCAAAATTAAGTTGCAGGTTCTTTGGTATTAGAGACAGTAGATTTCAGTAATTAATAAAGCAATGGCCTTCAAAATCATTGACTACAATTTCTAAAAGCACTGCTGAAAATGTATGTCCACCTCTCTATTACAGATAAAAATGAACATAAAGTTTGATGTTTTCTGAAGGTTTTTAAAAAGGAGGAAAACGCTGCCTAGTAGCTTATAATATTTCCTTCATATAGGTGACATTTACATATCAGAGAGTAATTATGAACATAATGGAAAAAACAATAACATTTATTAGGTAAGAGTATATGAAGTTTTTATTCGTTAAAAAAAAAAAAGTCAAACTTAACCATCAAAGGTGCAAGTAATTTTGCTTAAAATGTATCACATTTCCTCATCACATAAGTGATGAGGAAAGCAATAAATACAAACATCCTTTAACAAATGTCAACAAAGGAGCAAAAGGAAGAACAGACATATCTTCCAAGTTATACAGATTTCTGAGGTGCAGTAAACTGATTAGTTAGTTTAAAACACCATCAGGAAAATTTGCATTGAACGATGGTAAGGCAACTGAAGGGAATGGCTTCAGGCTGCACCAGGGAAGATTCAGGCTGGAAATTAGGAAATACTACTTCCCTGAAAGGGTGGTCAGGCACTCGAATGGGCTGCCCAGAGAGGTGGTGGAGTCACTGAGCCTGGTGGTGCTCAAAGAGCGTTTGGATGTTGTGTTGAGGGACATGGTTTAGCGAGAACCATTGGTGTAGGGTGAACAAATGGTTGGACTGGATGATCCTGTGGGTCTTTTCCAACCTTAGTGATTCTATGATTCTACAATTCTACTTATATTTGGGACATAGCTTCATCTATAAACCTTAACAAATGTAGAAAGTAAAATTGATAATTATTCCTGCAGTTTTTAGTACATGTGCGTTTTCCTTTATTAAAAATGAGCACTGTTTTTATTCTTTCTCATACAGTGATGATAAAAAACATTACACTTGTCTATTGATGAGATTAAAATATTGATAGAATGAATACATATGTGTTTATATATCTATATCTATTTAAAAAAGGGGAAAAAAATAAAAAATAAAAATAAAAAAAGGCCAGAAAACTCATTCTTGACAAATCCTAAAGACCTGGCTAAGCTCTTTAGTCTGTTAAAGCAAAACTTTTTAAACCACTTGGAATGCCATGGACATAGCAAGTGTTAAAATGACAAACACCATAAATTTTCCCAAAACAATTGTCAGGGCTGATTTCATTCCTTCAGAATAAAAAGTTAAAGCAGACCAGTTAACTACTTACACACAGTAATTTCACTGGAACTTCAGTCAGTGTAGTTTGTGTTAGTAATACACAGTAACCGTAAAGCATAACTTAGATAGATTAAATACAATTAAAAAAAAAATAAAAGTAACTGTTACATTAGCTTTAAATTGATTTCTAGTACTAAGAGAAGCTATTTCAAAAACAGACTTACGAGAACTAAAAGCAGATCTACATAAATCAGTGGCAAGGAAAAGTCATGATTAATGATCACCTAAACTAGTTAAAACAATCTAAAATCAAACTTACATTCCAGTCAAGTTGCCTAAGCTATTTTTGCAGGCAATTAGGTGTATTCAGTATGTTCATGTATTGTGCATATTTCTTATGAGGAGCTGCTGAGCAAACTGGGATTGCTTAGTCTGGAGAAGAGATGGCTCAGGGAGGATTATCACTCTCATTAACTGCTTGAAAGGAGGTTGTGGTGAGATGGGGTTGGCCCCTTCTCCCGTGTAAGTAGCTCTAGGACCAAAGGGAATGGCCCCAAGATGTGCCAGGGGACATTCAGGATGGATGTTAGGAAAAATTTATTCTCTGAAAATTCATTCTCTGGAATGAGCTGCCCAGGGAGATGGTGGAGTCACTGTCCCTGGAGGTGTTCAAGAAACATTCAGATGTTGTACTGAGGTACGTAGCTGAGTGGGGAAATATTGGTGACAGGTGAATGGTTGGATTGGATGATCTTGGAGGACTTTTCCAATCTTGGTAATTCTATGATTCTATGAAATTCTCAGCTACAAAACACTGTTTTTCAACAAAGTCACCAACATTAACTTTGCAGTAAACAAGAGCCTGCATGGCTTGTATTTCATGTCACTGACACTAATCCTGAAATGCACCACCCACTACCTCACTGCATGCACATCAATTGGTTGGTCTCCATAAATGCTCAGCAAGTGTTGATTAAAGCCAATGGGTGCAATTTCTTTTTTTCTTATGAGGGTATTCTATTCCACACCTTTGTCTCATACACACTTCTACGTCAGATGCCATTGTGTCACACTGACCCTCTGCTGCCATCAGTCACATGGCAACAAAATGTAATGGAATACTGGTTGGAAGTTTCTATCCCTGATATCATACCAGTAAATCTGCCTCTGAAGTTGTGGACCAATATGATAAAATAGGAGGCATTACTTTCTGTGTAGCCTTTGTGTAATGCATGTAGAAAAATCAATAACAGAATATGTTAACATAAAATAAAATTGTAGCAAGTTAGTGATCATTTTTAAGTAAAAGTATTGACTGAAGATTCTAATCAGTAAAATGCATGAAGGTTAATCCAGAACATGCTTAGGAATAAATGAATTCAGTTTGAATGTATTGCTAAAATTATTTTTTGATCTAATGGAGTGATAATTGAATTCTTTTTCTAATCTAAAGCAGGGGAGATAGCAGCACCACAGCATAATTACTTGTCTGGTTAAATACATCGTCCTTTTTTTGTGGAAATAATTTGCTTTCAGATTCATGCTGAGAAGCTACCAGTTCCTCTTTATCATAATATAATTTAACTAAATGTAGCATTCCTTCTTCATCAAATTAAACCAATTTGGAAAATTGAAGAGTCTTTGGGTCACAGCTCTTCAATCATCCTCCATTGTTACATTCAGATGAAAAAAACAGGACATTAAAAACAAAAGCTTCTAAAGAGACTGTCTTTTCTTATGAGTAGGATGGGAATAGAGCTGAACAGAGGGAAGATGACTCTTAAGATCAAAATGATGCAAAACATTTTTTGATAGACAGATCGTGTCCTTGAATTGCTGGATTTTTGGTAAGGTCTGCTCAGATATGTCTACATTTAGAGCTGCTTATCCCCTAAAGAGCAAAGCCTTAAGTTCACTAGCTCTAAGTATCAGAGATATCAACCACATCTGCCTTACCCTACTCTTCTGTCATTAAGGGAAGAGTAAGGGCATGATAACTGAATCAATGAGTTTTTTGTTTGTTTTTACAATTCTTTGCAGTAAATCTTGCTATAAAGTGTATGGACTTCATTCAACAGGACACTAGTACAGGTTCTATCCCATGTATTAATGGTGGACAACAATAAAATTATCTATTTATTTTAAAAGATACCTGAAATGTTACATCTTCACAATTATTTGTCATACAATAACGTTTTGAGGTTGAGAATTTCTGACATGAAATACTTTTTTAATGACCAGATACTGACAGTAGTTTCACAAGCTCTGATTTGAGAGTCAATTTTTGTTCAGTATGCCTCACTGAATAAACTGGAGCAGGGGACCCATATGTAGCAAATGTTTTTCTCTATCCTGTCCTAAATTAAATCTTCTCTTAACTGGAATAACTCCCATAGAAACTTACAATTGGTGTAATTTCAGGGGACCATGGTGACAATCTTCACAAACACCAATAAGAGCATATCTGTATTGCAAAACAGCTGATATTGAAGACCTAGCATCTGTTCTTGTACATATCAGTAACACAGTAATACATTGACATGTATTGGAATACTTCTGAAGCACATTTACACTCTGTATTGAGGGACATGGTTTATTGAGAACTATTGGTGATAGGCGGATGGTTGGACTGGATGATCTTGAAGGTCTTTTCCATCCTTGGTGATTCTGAGATTCTATGAACTCAGTTTACATAATTCAAGGGTACAACATTATCCCATCAGATGGGAACCATATAAAAGATGGATATCTAAGCATGGTGTTTTGAAACAATTGGAACACTTCCTTCACTCAGCAGCAATCAGGACATCAGTGTGCTATTAGCACTATTTTGACTGAAATCAGGACACTCAAAAACTACTGTCACAGGCAAAACAGACTTAGCATAAGGGAGACTAATGTAATTTGTTTACTGCTGACTCTTAACAAGATAGGGCAGTTAAAATTAAAAGCTAACTAAAAACATCTTTCCTATCTGCCTTGTCTTGTCTACCCTCCTTGAGCAGCACAGAGGAATGGAGGATGCAATCCATCCATAAATCTTCGTCTCTGCTGCTCCCTTATGGTCACTCTACTTCTGCTCCACTGAGCCATCTCTTTCAAAGGATGCCATATTTCCTGAACTGATCTTGTGTGGGCTTCCAACAGACTGCAGCTCTTCAAGCCGTGCTCCAACTTTATTCTGTGCCGTGGGGTCCAACCTTCAGGAATGGCTTTAGCACAGGTTTCCTGTGGGTGATAACTCCCCAAGGCTTTCTGCTCCTCTGTGAGCTCTTCTCCACAGGATGCAGCTTTGGCCTAGGGCCTGCTTGTGCAGGGACTCCATGGACTGTGGCCTCCTTCAGGCCACATTCACGGTTGCACATGGAGATCTGCTCCATGTGGTATTCATGGACTGCAGGGACCAGGCTCCTCCACCATGGTCCTCTCCTGGGCTGCAGAGAAACTCTACTCTTCTTCTGTCCTCCTGCACTGACCTTGCAGTGGCCTGGTGCTGTAGGGTTGTTTCTCATTCTTTTTCTCTTCTCTCTCTCAGACGCTGTGGTACAGCAGTTTTTTCTTCCCTAAATCTCTTTACAGAAAGGCATAGCAAACATTACTTATTCAGCTCTGGCCAGCAGTAGTTCTATTATAAAGCCAGCTGGAACCAGCTCCTGATTGACATGGGGAAGCTATTGTGCTCTGCACACAGACAGTGCTCTTGCAATCAAACTTTGCCACATAAACTCAATATACACAAAGACATGAGGGAAGCCCATTGCTTTCTTTATCTTTGGACCAGGTCAAATTCTTCGGTATTTTCTCTGAGATTTAGAGAACATCTGAATGGAAAACATCTCCAATGGCTTAAAGAAGAGGATTTCACATCTGTGTCCTGACAGCCTTTATACAAATCAGATCTAAATCTGGACTCTACTATTATTCCACTTTTCAACAGTTCAGAAGATGTCTGAGAAAAAAACAAACATCACACAGAGTCCATTAGTGTTGGTCAGCCCTAAGACCCATTCATAAACCGACAATTGTTCCCCAAATTATAGATTTTCCCTGAGTAGTTGATTATGGTAATAACTGTGTTTTGCAAACAGCACTGTGCTAGAATCTGAATTTAGCCGAAACTCTATGAAGTCGGTGGACAGGTGGAAATAATATTTTTCAGTCAAGTGTCTGAGTCACAGGGAACTAAGTAACTTGTCAAAGCAACATGAATATTTTAGCAGTGAAATTCATTTCAATGAGAAAAATATATCTGTTTCCTTGAGGACTTTGTTTTCACTTGTTATGGTTTAACTTGGCAGGTGGCTCAGCACTATACAGTTGTTTGCTTACTCCCCCAGTTCCCCACATGAGGGCTGGGATCAGGGAAAAAATGCAGAATATATGGAAAGGGCCTGCTGTCTCTCTGGCAATCCTAAAGAGGCACAAATCACTGCAGCGTGCTGGGGCACGGCAAAACAGGTGGGAGCGTGAACGCTGTCCCCCACAGATTATGCAGTCAAGTTTTCCAAACTGCTTTTCCACCAAAATAAATAGATAATTGAAAGCCATCTCTGATTTTGTTAAAATCCATGTTTAGACCAGTAGGTGCGTGCATCCTTGAAATGAAAAGGCTTATAATTCACAAGCAGAATTATTCTTCAGTTAATTATCTCACAGATGATAAGACTAAAATATACATGTTTTTTACTATTTCTTCATGGTCTGGCCAAATTTGAATGGAAGAAGGTAAAAACATAAGAACTGCTAAAGATACTACTCAGACAATAGGTATATTCCCCTACAAAGGCATTTAGAGGCAAATGAAAATTTATAAATGTAAAATCAAGAATGAATTTTTGCCTTTACTGTTGAAAGCAATTACCTCCCAACTCTGTTTCCCCCACTTCCCCAGTCTGTGCTCGTTGTTCAAAATAGGTTGATTGAATGGTTAAAAGTCCTCTCTAAACTCCAGAGAGATTATACCAATAATTTAGAATTGCTAGAATTTGAGCAGGGACACCTTCTCACTTTGAAGACAATCTGGAAATGAATACAAACATGCATTATGGAAAGAAGTTCAGGCAGGGTAAAGCTAGTGAGACAAAATGAACACTTGTATTCCAGCACGAGCAGAAGAGAATTAGCTGTCAGATGATAAACAGGATGAATTGCTTGCTTGTCATATCAAAAGCTTTTAGCTTTAATCTGGAGATAATGGATACATTGCATATTTTGCAGTGATAAAGCTGAATTTTGTCTCATGGTGAGGAACTTAAAAACAAAGGGTCTGCCCTTTAGTAGTAGGATACCTACTAATATTTTTAAAGTTGTTTATTTTCTATTAAAAATAGGGAATGTGTCCTAGTAATCTTAAAGTGGCCAAACTATGAGGCTTAATATTGTGTACTATGACACAAATAAATATTAATTGATATGACATTTACAATAATAAGTACTAGGAGGTAAAGACAGAAATAATGTATACAAAAAACATACTCAGCACTAGGAAATAAGGACACAAATATATGATCCCTGAGGAAACTACTGTTGGGATTTAAAACTGCTCTTGACCACCATTAGTTCATAACCATCTTCCTAGCTAAGTCACAGTAACAGATCAAGTGATTGCTTCTAATCGATTTCAGTGTGGTCAGTCAGCTTAATAGACCATTAAATCAGAGAGGCTGGTGATTTAAAACAGTCTAGCTGACATAGCACTGAAGCAGACTAAGAATATTTTCACTTTTTTTTTTTTCTTTTTTTTTACCACAGCTCAGCTCTGGGGATGGAAGCAGACAGCTTTTTAGCAATAATGAACAAACTAGACAAAAACTTCATAAGCTGCTCCAGTTAACTTAGTGAAAGCAGAAATTTCTGTGTCCATCCATGAAAATCCAATTACAAAGGATATTTCTGAACACAATTTGATTAGAGATAAACTATCATAATTCTGAAAAGCAAATCTGACCTCTCCAGGCTATCATATGCACAATTATGCAGGTAAATTAAACATAATAGTTAGTAATTGTCTTAGATAATTTTTCTTAAGTGCGTATCTGATTTTTTTTTATTTTTGTAGCCTTGGAGAAATTCCTGTGGACTTTACCTACAACAAAATCAGGTCTGTGCTATTCTTCCTAATTTGTCTTGCATCAGCCTGGGATGTGTAGGGAGTATGAAAACTACAGCATGAATTAGGGGCAGTGCAGCACACTATTGACCAATGCTATGTATGCACTGCAGGCACAATGGCAGATGATGAGAACTCTACCCCAGAAAAAGATCTGTTTCTTCAGCACCTCTTAAGAGCAGAGTGATGGTAAGATGTAGCTAATTGTACCTGCACCCATGTGAATGGTGAAGACGTTTTTAATTCCACAGACTCAGAAGCTGGTATTTCTCAACGTCAGGGGAAGGTTGTGTCAGAACAAGCTTCTTCCTACTCCCACCCTCGTGGAAGATCTCAGTAGAGACCAAAAGTTGCAAATGGAAACATACCTAATCCTTTTCAGGACAAGGTTATTCAGATTAAAGCACCTTTTGCTATTTACAGGATCAATTTCCACTTAAAGAGAGTTAAGAAATCTACAGCTTCTTTCAGATTTGCTATTATGCATACCACATTTGCTTAAGTATCAGTAAATATGAGGCAGATCTTAGTTATCATAGACATCATATGTAAGAAACTGTAGGAGGGTTATTTATTTGTTTATTTTACATACAGTTTAAATTTCTCCGTTTAGCTTTTCTTAAAAAAAAGCTTACCAAAATTGCTGAATACTCTTCAAGTATTTTCAAGCTTGTTCTTATTCCATGTTATTTTCTCCTGAAACAACCGTCTGCTTTTTAAACTCCTCTTGTAATTCCTAAATCCATCACAAATGTATTTGTGATGATATTTCTTAGATGAAATGCATCAATAACTCTTGCAATCATTTCCAGAGTCAACATATTTAGAAGGCATAACATTCTCAGTTCATATAACTCTGAAGTTTGGCCACAGCCACATCCCACATTTATTAATATATCTTGTTGTAAGTCTTCCATCAGAACAATGCCAAAACACAGTTTTCTTGTGAGTTTCAAACCTTGCATGGGAAGGTTTGACTTCCAACAGAAAATCAGATCTTTTAATGGAAGCTGAAATTAACTAATAAAAAGTCACTCTATTGAATATTTTATGGCTTACAGGTAGTGAAATATTTTAGTTAAGGATCTCTTTACAGACTTTATAAAGAAAAATGTGTGAGGAAAAGTACTCAGGTTGATAAGTGAACCCTTGTGCAGAAAAGTAGTGTGGTTTCAGAGCAGAGATGTTGATTTTATTAATCTAAGCACAAAAACTGAACTTATTCCCTAAGAGACATAAAGATATCTTCCTTAAGGCTTGTCAGAAGGAAAGAATACTTACTGTATTTCATGTCACTTATTTATTATTCTTTCTTTAACTGTTGTTCATGTGTTCTTTCAAATAATGAGTGATTTTTTTTCTTTCAACAATTACTCATTCAATCACAAATCAAATAGTATAGGTCAACATTATTTTCAATTGATCAGCTGATTTGTTGATTAACATTGGAGAGAAAATTTCTTTTGAGAAGTACTTAAAAACAGATTATATACTGAAAACGCCTTCTGGTAATAAATCATGTTTTTTTCTCCTTTAATTTGAATCATTTACAAAAAATGAGAGAAAAAACTATTAGTAGTTTCATTTCTTTTTTTCTTTGATATTTTTTCTTTCTAATTTTCTGGACAGATATTTTTTACTTTGTTGGTCAAATGGTTAGCTTTTTGTTTGTGTGTGTGTGTGGTATTTAATATTTTATTACGAAAATTCTACATTTTTTCATAAAAATAATTCATAATCAATTTATTAAGAAATCATAATTGCTTACCAGAATCAGATCCTCATCCATATTGTTTTTTTCTGAGTGAACCAGTGTTGCACTGTCTTTTCAATACGATTCATGCAGTGTATTACTTTTTAACAACTTACTAAGTAATCTATCTTAGTAGTAAATAAGCGATTACACTCCTAACAAGGTTGAGAAAATTTAACCACTTTGATAGAAGTGAACAAAAGGAAATGAAAAGTCCATTAAAATGACTGTATATCCCAACTTCATACTTTTATCAAAACATTCTTGTAACTGTATTCAGGAAACTTGGAACTCCTGTAGTGTCAGTGAGAAATGCATCTTAATATTTTGCTTACAGATAATGGAATATAAAACTAAAGACTAGCTATTTCATGCTAGATTTAATCTGCTGGTGTCAGAGAATGCATTTTGCTCCTCAAGGGCTGCATTTCCCCAGTCTCTTTCCTTGGTAATTTTTCACTTACTCACTCTACTAAAAATCATTTTTTTAAATGTATGAAGCAGATGGCAAGATTGTTGTTATTTGTTTCTTCTTCTGAAGTTATATAAATATTTAAAAACAAGTCTTCTTTTGTTGCTTTTTGGAATTTTAAACTTGTCATTCAAAATGAGCATCTCAGGAATCAAACCACACCTCCCAAATCTAGTTTAAAGTTTATCAAAGTTTAAATTAAGACCTTCTGGCCTACTGGGGAGCTGAGTATAATATTATTTACTCTCTAAGAGGCAAATAAAGACAGATCTGTAGCATGAAATAGCAGATTATACAGCATATGTGTTTCTTCACTGATGAGTAAAGCAGTTCTATCAGTGAACTACAGGTGATACAACAGATAATAACTACAGGAAATGCAAAATAACGGTGTAAAAAGAAATGTAAATAAAAATGAATTGATGTGGTTAGATTCAAAATTTCTGATTTACTGATAAATTCTGACAAGAGACAGAAACAAGCATATTTTCTGATATATTGTAGCACGGGTGCAGAGTATATTTAAAATGTTCTCATTTGAGATAGCAAGTCATCTTCACCAACACCTAATAGGCTACTGGGATGAATAAAATATCATTTTAAGGCAAGTTTTATTAATGATGTTAAGCCATTTGAAACTATAGTTTATAATTATGGTACTAGATAGACATGATTGCAATTATCTAATGTTCCATGGTCATGCTATCTAATGATCTCTTGCAATCAAAAGTGTTTATAGCAATTTCGCTACATATCTCTTCTGAGTCCAAGATATCACAGAATTACACGGAATGACAGAACTGTAAGGGTTGGAAGAGACCTCTGAAGATCATTCAGTCCAACCTCACTGCTAAAGCTGGTTCCCTAGAGCAGTCTGCACAGAAAAGTATCCAGACAGATCTTCAGTATCTCCAGAGAAGAAGACTCCACAACCTCTCTAGGTAACCTGTTCCACTGTTTCATCACCCTTACAGTAGAAAAGATATTATGTCTTTATGGAACTTCTTGTTTTCAGTTTTTGACCACTGCCCTTTGTTCTATACTTGCACACCACTGAAACGAGTATGGCTCCATCCAGTTGACTCTCACACTTTAGATAATAATAAACAGTGATGAAATCCACTCTCAGTCTTCTTTTTCCCAGACCAAACACTCCCAGGTCTCTCAGCTTTTCATTATGCAAAAGATGCTCCAGGCCGCTAATCATCTTTCTACTATTCCAATGGACTCTCTCTAGAAGTTACCTATCTTTCTTGAAATAAGGAGCCTAGAACTGGACTCAGTACTTCAGATATGGCATCACTGGGGCAAATCAGAGGGGAGGATCATATCTCTTGAATGTATGTCCATACTCTTTTCAATGCACCTCAGGATATCACTGGCCTTCTTGGTCACAGGCACACACTGTTGGCTGATGGCCAGTCTGTTGTCTACCAGCACATCCATGTCCTTATCTTCCAGCAGTTCATCCCCCAACCTGTACTGCTGAACATGGTTATTCCTCCCCAGGTGCAGGACCCTACACTTCCTCTTGTTGAAGCTTATCATTCTTCTCTGCCCAGCTTTCCAGTGTATGCAGATGCTGCTGAATGGCTGCATGACATTCTGATGTGTCAGCTACTCCTCACAGCTTTGTATCATAAGCAAACATGCTGAGAGTGTGCTCTATCCCTCCACTACTGATGAAGATGTGGGATAAGAGCAGACCCAGCACTGATGTCTGGAGAACACCACTAATTACAGCTTCCAACGATACTCTGCACCACTGATGACAACCCTCTGAGCTCTGCCAGCCAGCCAATTCTCAATCCACTTCACTGTTCACTCATCTATTCAACAGTTCCTAAGCTTCATTATGAAGGTATTATTGGAGACAGTGTCAAATGCCTTGCTGAAATCAAGGTACACAACATTCACTTCTCTCCCATAATCTATCCAGCCAGTAATGACTACGTAGAAGCCTAGCAGATTAGTTAAGTATGATTTTTTCTCATCTACTTTGATGAGTCCTGATGATCTCCTTTTCTTCTACTTGCTTGGAGATGACACTCAGAATAAATTAATTGATCACTTTTCCTTGGACAGAGGTGAGGCTGACTGGCTTGTAGTTTCCTAGATCCTTTTTCTTGTACTTTTTGAAGACTAGATTCAAATTGTCTGTCCTCTGTACTTCAGGCACTTCTCCCTTTCTTCCAGACCACTCAGAAATAGGTCTCTTCTATGGCATAGGAGTAAATTAAAAAACAAACAAACAAACAACAACAAAGAAAAACACCGCAACTTGTAAAAAATACAACATTCCTTTCTGTACTTCTATTTACAGAATTGTTCTCTTTCAAAACTTCCTCTTTACGCATGAAATAGCTATAAAAATCATTCTTTTCTGAGATAAAGAACAAAAATACTTTCATTGTAATATCAATAATTTGAATATTTTTTATTGCTTTAAGGGAAAGAGAAAGGAGAAAGACAAAATGATGACTACGATTCTCAGGTGGAAAAATAAGTATTTTGGTAGTCAATTTGCTTTAAATTTCTGTTTGGCAGAATTCTTACTCTATCTGAATTTTAGGGCAATTTGTTAGGAAATCCTATATACATTATATGAGGTTGAGAAACTAGGATCAAATTCTAAGACCCGGACCAGTAATGATTTTAAAATATTCCCAACCATTTTGTGGATTGCGCATATTAGCAAAGTACAGAAACAGATCTACAGTGTTACAAAGTCACTGGTTTTATAAAGATTCTGTATGATTTTCCCTTGAGCAGTCTCAACCAGAAGGTTCTTAGGCTGAAGAATTATTTCAGATACACAGGTATTGTTTACAACTAACTTGACTATTTTGCTGAGGATCAAAATAATTCACTGAGACAAATATCAATACTTCTTTAGGCATCTAATTAATCAAAATAAGAGTCCAGAGTTACCAGCTCTGCTTGTGCTTCTGATATTTTTTGTGATATAAGAAATTATTTACAATATCAATTGTTTTTCTTCCTGTCTAAAGATCTCTCAATGAAGTGCTAACTTGTAGTGTTCATGTACAATCAGACTGTAAGTTTGACAGACTCCTATACACATGTTCATTATTCAGTCAGAAAAATATATATGTTGTGTAAATCCAACTAAAAAGCTAGTGCAGTAACTGTTCTATCACTGAAAATTGTTAAGGAAAGTTGAAAAAGCACCTACATATTTCCCCAAATAGAAAAAAACTAAATGGCTATTATTAATAATGACAATGAAGATCTACAGGTTTTAAGCAGGATGAATAGAAGAAAAAAAGCCATAAAAAAATGGTAATTGCTTATATCTCTTTACAGTTGACATTAATCTGACAACTACAATGTTATCCTCCATCAGGCAAGTAGAGTAATTAAGATCCCATACCTGTTCCCTCAAAATCAATGAATATTGCAGTGTATATTAGATACACTAACACAGATGGATTAATATAGATTTACATGGGAATAGTGGGAACAGAAAAATATTTGAGGAGATTAGGTAATAAATCAAATATTAAAGCATTCATTCAACTTGATATTTCCTTGTTAGGGTGCAGATCAGCTGTACCTTTTTAATGGTATGTTATCTAAGCTGTCAGTTAATTTAATTCCAAAATTCATTTGAATGAAAAAGCATTTGGATGTTGTTTTTCCTTGTGTCCTACCACCATTGTTTGACTCACTGTGACATAATTAAAGTACTGGTAGACAGGAAAGAGAAATATATTATCCAACAAGGTTTTAATGAAAACGTGCGTACTAATAACTTTTCAGTTATTAGTAATGAAAAGAAGGTTGTGTTTGACAGATGGAGAAAAGAAAAAAAAGCATTAAATTTTCATGTAAATTCCTGTGTCTTTTTGTGATTTGGTCAAAGAGAAGGAGAGCATATCTGGCTTTCAGTTTGGTTACTGGATAAGCAGTTTGGAAAGTTCAAATTTCAAGAGTATTCTTAGGGTGAATGTCAACAGTTTACAGGCTGGTTTGGCCCAGTTCCGTGACTAGCAGGGCAGAGGTACCCACGGATCCACGCCCCAGAAAAAGGATAAGGGAAAAAGGGGAAAAGGGTAGAAAGATGGGCCCAAAAACAAAACAGCAGCAACAATCTGAGGAGAAACAAACTAATTTACTAAATATGGTATCAGAATGCAAGATAACACACTATAACACAATATAATTAGAATTGAAGCAAATAAATCAAATATAATGAGAGAAGGAGTATCTGAAAGCTGTAGGCCTTATAGCAGTGCTGAGGTGATGTGTGTGGTCGGGAGGAGAGCCGAGGGAAGAAGGGACATCAGGAGACTGCCAGAGCTTATCTCTCTTCTCTGACTGCAAAGCCCCCTGGGTTATGTAGTTCTTCTATTCCAGAGCTCCAGCCTGGAACTGGAGCATTAACACTTTAACTCCCAGTGCAATATATGATGTTATGATGTGGAATACCAGTACCCAAAAATCATAAAACCATGACGCTCACACACTGCTAAGATAAAAAGGGAAAAGGGAAGGTCTTGCGACTTTGCTAGGGGTTTTATCTCCTCTCTGAATGCAAAATCTTATAGAGTATGCAGTTCTTTTCTTCTGGGACAGGTACCTGGAACTGGAGCATTAACTCTGTAACTCCCAGTGCAATACATGATGTTATGATGTGGAATACTGATAACCAAAAATCATAAAACCACGACAGGTGAGACGTCCCAATGGCAGCTTGCCATATAGAGTAGTGTTATGGGATACAAGAAAGATGAAATGCCATTAATTCCAGTTTAAATTCTCACAGACTTTGCTGTAGGGCGTTACTGGAAAAAAATAAAAAACATTAGAAGAGCAGTTACTTTTTTAATTATTATAATTTTTAAGGAATTTTTTTACTAGGTGAAATTTAATTAGATTTTTTATTTTATTTTATTTTATTTTATTTTATTTTATTTTATTTTATTTTTAGTAAAAGAACAAACAACAGGACTTCTCACACAATTCACTAGTTGGAACTCACGGGCCACATTAAATTTTGCAGACATACAGGCTAGCTAGGGAAAACATCATGATTCCTAGGAATAAACAACATCAAACCCAATTTACAGTTTTTATTCAACATTCAGTCTGAATAAATGTTTCAGAATATTTATCTACAATTCTTCAACATCATGGTGCAAGAAAATTTTATTTGCTCTGTTTGTTCTGCACCTTCTTCAATATTGCCTTACTAGTCGTAGCAACAAGCTAACGACATAGCAAAAGTTATGTTGTTCACCCAAACTGCTACATATTTTTTTGTCTGCCCATAAGATTGTGCCTTGAAATATGTTTTGTTTCCCTTTGAATTTCCAAACAGTTAAATTATGGGAGTTGTATTTAAGGCTCCAATTTCCTGGAAGGATAGATTTTCTCTTTTGATGGTTGCCTAATTAGTATGCTTTAAATTTAGATAGCTTGAATTAATTGCAGCAAGAATATCTTCAGAGAGTTGGAGCTAAAATTGAATGCACTAAATAGTGAGGCTTTCACTTGAATACTGGAGCTGTTCCACCAAGTCACACAACCCTGTGACAGAAGGAATATAATGTATTATTTTCTTATTAATTTCCCTTTGAAGAAAGCCTTATTAACAATAACACTCTGTAACAAAAATAGCTAAATACAGCAGGAATTTGTTGCTCTTTTCTGTTGCTGCCAGATACTAAAGAAAAGCTGTACAGTGAAATAGGAAGAAAAGTTCTTCCCAGTTAGAAGAGAGAGGTATTTCTGGACAATTTGAAGTGCTCAGAAATGGTCCCAGAGAATAAAATTCATACCTACAAAAGAACTCTCAGAAACAGAAAAGGTGTCTTCAGGAAATGAATCAGACTTCAAAGATATCCTGGCAAACCTTTATGTAGTTGTTTGTTTGTTTGTTTGTACTAGATAAAACAAAAGGGGTAAGTGCTGGAGATGCAAGAGCCACACAGAAAATACTTTTGAGGCAAGCAAAAGAAGATCAAAATCCTATTGGAGTGAAAGAATAAAAGGTGAGGAAATACTTTTAATAACATATCGAATATATACCCAAAATTAGCCCTGTAGGCAGCCACTCTATAAATAAAAAATAGATATTAAAATGAGAATTCTGTGGTTTCTGAAGGCAGTTTTAGCTACTGTCTCTCTAGGCAAGAGCCACGCTGAGCTTAACTAAGACCTGGAGGTCACTTAACCCAGCTTGCACAATGCAGACTTCTTGGAAAGCTTTCCTGACCCCATCAGCTTTTTGAACTTTAAAAAACATTAGAAGTATTAGTAGAGTGGTCACATCTAACTTGTTCAGAAAAATAAAAGATTGTTCCTTTAGTAATACATTCAATGATTTATAATGCATGGGGTAAAAGGATAGGAACTCCAGGAAGACACCGGGGCTTCCCAGCATCATCATCTGTCTGCTGCTAATGGGTGTAATGAAAGATAATTAAACAAATCATAGTGTAAATAATAAACTCAGTGTCATATATCTTAAACCAGAAAACATGAAAGAGAACATTTCAAGTAGCTGAAAAGCTTTAATAGTCCTTCTTAGTGCTTATGGCACCAACTGTTGATTTCTGTTGGAAAGAACCCAGTTAGTGTAGTCAACTATGGTGGGGGTGGGGGGGGGGTGGGGAGGGAGGGAGAAAAAAGTTATCAAAATAAAAGACTAAGGAGTAAGGTAATAAAACTTTCATTTGATGAGGGACAGGGATTTATAACGTGTGGGAACCTCAAGGGAATACAAGGGCACAGAGGAAAGAGAACAACACAAACAGGCAAAATGAGAAGGAAAGAAAAGTTTTAACAATACTTAGAAATGTTTTTGCAGCTGAAGCACAAAAATAGGGTCTCAAGTACCTGTAACTATGGAAGATCTGTCCCTTTTTACCAGAAAACATTTATTCTCTAGGTGTTTTTTCCAAGACTGTGAAGGGTGAGGAAGTGTACCTGCAAAGTTAAATTGTCCTCGAATGTACAGGGGAGAAAATGACTATGATTCACTTCCTGCCCATCTTTCACTCTCTATCAGTATAGCTGTGATGTTAAAATAGCTGCCTTGATTTTTTCTTATGGGGTTTCTCTTTGTATTGTGGATTTTACCAAAAGACCTGGGAAATCTTTGCCCAAATCAACTGCAAAGACCACAATCTCAAAAAACATAGCTTACATACTGGTTTCTTAGTTGGGGCCAGTTCCTCCTCTGAGGGTTTATAATCCTGGTGTATCCAGCAGTTATGATGCCAGAGGTTCTAATGCCTTCTCTCAAACCTGATAGAGATCCATCCGGTCCTAATGAAGGTATATTAAAGCATAGGACTCTGACAGGTAATTTTTGAAAATGCCATGGTGCCAGTTTAAAATGTCACCACTTACAGCTGTCCCCTGTTCTGCTGTGGTGGAGACAATCCTAACCCACCTCTCAGAAGGGGAAGTGTGCCATAATCTCACCTGGCAGTGTTGCCTTAACCCAATAATCAGAGAAGCCACCACCACCAATAAACAGAATAAGTAAATAAAAAATTAAAAATATGGTGCCAAGCTGGGGAGCTAGGAGGGTATGTTCATATTCTCATACAAGACTACTACATGGCATGAACCTTTTGGAAACTGTTATGAAAGTAAAAGCAGGCTAACCAGTATAAAACCTTTTTTTCATGTTTTGTCTAAACAACACAGCACTTTTCTTTTAGAATCAACATCAGTAATGTTGCCATGTTTAAAAGTAAACATTAGCAGGTAGATTTCTAAAGCTATTTTGAAATCCAGTAGCACTCTGTTTCAAGTGAAATCCACATAAGTGATATGCTATTCATTTGAAAATGTGGGCCATTGTACCCAAACAGCATTTATCCTGCTCTCATACTGCCAGTATGGAATGAGTGAAACATCTTTCAGCTTCCCCTCCTGTCCTGCCTCTCTGCTCCAAGAAACTCCAGGGATTAGTGAAGTGGTCATTATTTTTTTATGATGCCTTCCTTACTGCCTAATTAGCAGCACTAGTAAGAAGTTCTGTTCTTCTCTGAAGAAAATAATATATCAGTTCCTGTTTAATTACAACCGAGCTACTGTCGCATGCAGCATTATAAGATATAGCCTCCCTGGAGTAAGAAGGATCAGATGTAAGATTCTCTTTGAGCTCTATTTATTAGCCTTGGTTCAGCAATATCACAAAGGGTTCATTGCTCAACCAGATTATCAATTCTGTACTCAAGTGTGCAGAAAGATTAGTGTAAACTGTTGTGCAGAAATGACAATTGTTATCTCCAAATAGCAATCAATGTCACGTGCTACTACAAATCATCTCTTTCACCTAAAATGCTGTCTTATGAGAACAACATCTCATTATTTTACTGCTGACAAAAATTACCACAGAAAACTTTTTATACTTTTATACGCTGATTATTTAAAAAGAAAAATATGCATTTGAAGAAAAAAAAGAAAAAAAAGAAAAAAGAGAGAGAGAGAGAATATAGCAAACCTGGAGCAAATATACAGACCCAGAAGAGCATAATGTTCTTATATATTCCAATCATCATTGTCCCCATGTTATGCTTTACCTGCTTATTTATAGCTAGGAAAAAGCTGATAAGATGTGGGTGTTGTGAGTCATGAAATTGCTATCAATCATAGAATCATGAAATCATCAAAGTTGGAAATGACCTTTAAGATCATTCAGTCCAACCATTCACCTCTTACCAATATTTCCCCACTAAACCATGTTCCTCAGTAAAATATTGAAATGTTTCTTGAACATCTCCAGAGATGGTGACTCCACCACTTCCCTGAGCAGCCTGTTCCACTGCCTGAACACTCTTTCAGAGAAGAAATTTTTCCTAACATACAAACTGAATCTTCCATGAGACATATTGCAGCCATTCCCTTTGGTGCTATTGTTACACGGGAGAACAGTCTCGCCACAACTGTTTTTCAGGCAGCTGTAAAGAAAGAGAAGGTTTCCTCTGAGCCTTCTCTCTGGATTAAACAATCCCAGTTCCCTCAGTAGCTCCTTATAAGGCTTGTGCTCCAGACCCCTCATGGGCTTTGTTGCCCTCCTCTGGACAAACTTCAGCCACCGAGGTCAGGCTGATGGGCTTGTAGTTCCCCGAATCCTCCCTAAAACCCTTTTTTGTAGATGGAACAGCTAGACTGAGATATTGAACACTAATGGTCTATGGTTCATGATAATTAACACAACCAACAAATTTTTGAAACTATGAGCACTCTGTGGATTGTCTCCATTGGCCTTTAGTAACAAATTTACATGTAAGTATCTAGGCATTGCAATCTACATTTATTTGTCATACCACATGAGCTATTTCCCACCCCAATTTATGATCATATAATTGTTTAGTAATGTTATCAAAATTGTTTGTTTTCTTGGTACCAAGGGAACAGTTTGGAAAGATCTGCAAAGATATATGTATATGCATAATACATAATTGTATTAACTAACTTTGCTCAGCACCTTCAGCTTTTCAAAACAACTTAAATCACCTTGATCACTGGATAAATCTTGGATTGTATATCAAGATATGGAATGTAATGTCTGACACCAAAGACTACTCAAAATACTCAATAATAATAATAATAATAATAATAATAGCAATTATAATAATGATATTAATAATAAATACTACAGCAGCTAGAACAACAAACATAAATAAATACACAGAAAGGACTGATAAATTCATCTCTGTGAACATATGGGCCACACCTGAGCTAGGGATTTCTGCAGAATTCTGATCCTCAGTGTCTAAGTGAAATTCACCAAGATGTCAAATTACATCAACTCAGAAAACAAGTATACTCCTATACTATTTTACCTGCCAAGATATTTTCTTTATTAATCGAGATAATAGCATTTGATCAGTATTTGATATTTCACTGTGATTACAAGATGCCACATTTATTTCCAAAACAAAACATATCAGCAGTTAATGAACTTTATTAGTGTTGAGTGTTGTAGTGGCTAGTTCTGTTAATGAGATTTGGAAGTTTTATATTAGGGACATACAGAACAGAAATCATTCACTAGAGGAAAGATTTCTTTTTTCCTTACATTCATAAAATTGCGTGCTAATAAGTTAGGAATACAAGTTTGTCAATTGTTAATAAAAACTGATTTCTGTATTAATAATTCCTGTGTTTAATTCTGGGAACAAAATTTAGGAGTCAAAGTACTCACACTGAGAATAATGCACAGATCCCTAGTATCCCTGCTGAAAGATGAAGTTGAAAAGGAGTAGTTGTCCATGATAGTAACCCTTCCATGTGTCTCTTTCTTGCATTTCACTCTTCTTTTGAGCAACGTCACTTCATGCAAGGGGATAAATCTGGAATTCTGCTTACTGCTTGTGGCTATTACCCTCACAAATATTTTCCTGAAGAAAATAATGCCAGTGCATTGACCACTTCTTTAAATAGGTGACCAGTCTCATACTATGCAACTTCGTGATGTTCTAGTTGGCTGATTTAATGTTTTTTATCTTTGGGATCTGGTCAGTGTTGGTATATGTTTCTGAAAACTTACCGTACTCTGCTGGTGGTGTAAATACCTTCATGTAGATACAACAGCCACTGCATAATTTCTGATGGAAATATTTCCACCGGAAATAATTGATTAGATTTAATTTGAATGAGACTGTCAGTTCAATGTTTAAAAGGTAGGACAGATGAATCTATGCAAATATATTGAAGTCTATGACATTCAACTCTGTGCCTAGACAAAACATCTACTATTAACAGAAACTAGTTATGACCAAGCATTTCTCAAAAACTTTCATTTGGTCTAGACATTAGTCATTATATTCAGAGATATGTACCCACATTTTTTTTATTTTTATTTTTTTACCTGAAAATAAGCAAACTGGTTTACTTTGAAATGTGTAGAAGCTTTTAACTCAAAATCACTTCATTTGCAGTCGTATGTAGAGGAAGTTGGACTTTATAAACTTGATGGTCCTTCCTTGCTTATGGATGATCTTTCCAGTTGGAGATGTAGACTTCAGAATTTTCTTCCCCTTTGCCTCTAATCTGTATGATGATTAGGCAGTGATGGATATTATTCTGGAGGACTAGATTATAAAAGAGCATGTCAAGATCTGTGTGAGATATTATTTTGCTTAACAATGTTCTCACTGTCTGAGACCACATTTACCAAAAAAGTTGAAATGCTCTTTGCTTTCTTTATCTTTTGTTTTGTTTTGTTTTGTTTTTCCTCTTCTTGCTTAGATTTGATTCCTTTTAGTTATATGGTCTATTTTTCTCTGTATGGCTCGAAAATCAGTGTCGTCCTTAGGTACAATTAAAAACAACAATACATTAAAAAAAAGCCACAAAATATGTAATTTTTATAATCAGGCTATTAAAATTTTGATCAGGAAGATATCTTTTTTTCTTTCACATGTGAAGTATGTCTCGATGCCCTGGAATCTGCTAACACCAGCAGTTCACAATTTCTTTGAATGTACCTCCACCTGTTGGCAAAAATGTAGATGGCACTACAAGTCTAAGTGGGAGCAGAAATCTCTTAATACAAATATTTGGGTTGAGCTTCCTGAGAAAATAGACAAAGATTAGAAATCCTGAACACCTTGCATGTTTCAGATATTTCTCATAACCTGATAAATAACATTAAAATAATATTAATATGAACTCTTACACCTTTTAGATTTCTTTATTTAAATGTTAAGGCAAAAGAAACGAACTGTCATACCCCATGCATAGAGAAGGTCTTGCACGTTTACAAATTGTTTTCCTTTTCCTTAAGAAAACCAGCTTCTGTTAAACAAAACAAAACAAACAACAAACAAACAAGCAACAAACAAACAAGTAAAAAAAAACTGTCATATTTTTCCAAAGCCCTTACTCCCCTTGTTTCTTGAAAACACCACAGCTGTACAGCAATCCTACTGTGAGCTCTTGTATGGTTGTTATATAACTTTACAACCTTAGAGTTTCAGGCAAGAAAATTTAATTTCCTAGAACAAACAGACTTTATATATAAGTTTCTAGGCATTACTGTACTAAAATACATAATATTTATTTACATTTATATATTTTGGTGATAGTCAATCAAGTAAAATATGTTTTACTGTATATCAAGTAGCCTGATATAATTTACATAATGTGGTGAATCAGACTAATTGAGAATTCATCTGTTTGCTGATTTGTTTAGTTAAAGTTTTCCTTATAAAAGTAATATTGAGTTCTTTAGGAAGTAATATTATTAAATACAGTTGTTGAGTATTTCAGAGCTGCAGTATTGTTTGAAGCTTGAACAAAAGTCCAGACTTTCCACTGGGATGCTATTTATGGTTACAAAGAACATACTTGTATTCCCTTCAGGAGCTCAGGTCAGACCTCAGACTTTTGACATCACCTTTATCTATTTCAGTGTGCTTTTGATGTTGGCAGTTATATTTGTTCTGATTTTTGCCATTCCTTGCCTTTTTGTGATGTCTTCTTTGTCTGTTCAGTCTCTAAAATGTCTTTCCCTCAATATTACTTCTCAATAAATCTCCCCTAAATGGCCATGGAAATCAGATATCTTTTTCACTTTTGCACCTTTGCACTTTTATCACCTTGTGGGTGATATTTCCTGTGAAGATTTTCATGACAGTTATGACAATCACTTCACCCAAAATCTGTTGTTTTTTTTTTGACTCTATTTATTTCTAGAACATCAGTTCTCCTGCTTGAGTTCAGTCAAAATATAAGATACGAATATTGCTCTTCTTTAATCCTTCCCAAACTGTCTTCATTCCTTGACAAAATCACGGGAAGGTACTCAGGACATAAAAGAATTCTGGGGCCTTGGGCAAATGTCAAATGCTCTCTTCACTTATCAAGAATCTACAGGTACAGTAGTGTAATTGAATTTAATGTGGGTCTCCTTGCAATTTCATGTGATACCTGTGCTACTCAACCTTAATAACTTCTACAATATTTTGGTCCTTTATCTTCATAGGTGTAAACACAGAAGTTTTAAAATTGTTTTGTTTCTTTGCCTGTGGTATTTCAGCGCTACATCCTTACTTCTCATGCTCTTGCCCAGCTATGTTGCAAATATGTTCCTCGCCTCCTACTTGATATACATTCATGTAGCTTCTTGTAGTGCTTGGTTTCTCACTGTAGATGGTCATATGCATGTGGATGTCTATCTCATTCTATGCAATCTGATTCTCTACTCTCCTATTTTGCAGCACCATACCAAACTAATGTTCCATTATGATTCTTAAGTTTTCTTTTATGTGCTTGAAAGAAGACATCGCTAGAGTTCTATATGTGACTTTGAGTAACGCTGTGAATTTTTCTTCAAACTTCATCCAGCCCTAAGCACTTTTTTAGGGCTTTTTTTTTTTTTTTTTTTTCCATTAAAATATAACATCTATTTGCTGTACAACTTAATTAGCATACAATCATTCTGAAATACAGTACATATTTTGTGACATCGGACAGGAAAATAGTATGTGATTTAGAAAACAAACAAAAAACACTAAAGTTTTAGTGTATTTCCATATAATCCTGGGGAAAACAAAATAAAACAAAACAATAACAACAACAAACAGACTGATGATCTCTGGGCTACATTTAGAATCCTTTTTTCTTTCTGAATTTTCTGTGATTATTGATTATAAGTGATTGGATATTTGGTGATGCTTTTTTTTTTCTTTCTTTTTGAGAAGAGAAAATATTAAAAGCTGAGAAATGTTACTTCCATTGTTTATTTTTTCTCAGATGTTAAGTAGTATTTTTTTTAAAAAATCTCTTTGTGGGATTCTGAGATTACATCTGCTCTGCTGTTGATGACTACCAGCTGTACAATGTCAAACCTGATCAGTAGATCTTCTAGAATAGGATTTCTGTTTTGTGAAATTATGAGATGAAGGTTAGCAGTATTGTCTTTTCTGCTCTTTGTCAGAAGAAACAAGCATCTCAGTCCTAACCAAACAGATTTTGTTCTCTCTGTTCAGAAAGTGATTCAAATCTCAGTCTTTTTCTTTCGTAAGAATGCATGGGGAATTTTGTTACTTTTGATCTTGACAAAAGTGACTTTTCTACTGATGGATGTTTTGGGATTTCTACTGATACTCTATGAATGAATACATCTGAAATTAACTGGCATCTCCTGTGTTCATAACCTCAGAGGACTTCCATAAAATTATTGCTTTATTCTGACTATTGAGAAGATTTCTGGAGGCCAGAGTTCAACCCCAGGATAAAATGTAGTGGGAGAAGACTGATATTGTATGTATTGTCATAACGCTGTTTTTATTTTCCCAAAATTTTAAATCTTTTCAAGTAGAACTCTCAGACATTTCAGATTAAATGGTCTGTAAATGTCCAGCGGTAAAATGGTCCAAACCTTAATTCATCTTTTGACTCCACAAGTAGTGAATACATCTGATAGCTAGCATGCAGGAGACAACAGCTCTGAAACATTTGTTTTCTGTCTTAGACTTTTTATTCCCCAAAGTGCTATGTTCTCAATGTGTTTTATCCTGTGTATTCAAGCTTTACAGACAAAATATAACCTCTTGTCTATCAGCTTACATTCTTGTTCCAAATTATTAGCAGACCTTACAACCAGAGAAGCTATTTTGCTAAAAAGACCCAGATGGGGAACTTTTAGAGTCAAAAGTTTATAGGTATGGAGAGCTGTTATTTATCATATCTGAGCAATGGTTTAAAGAAAGCAAGGGAATTTAAGTAATCAAAAGATAAGAGAGATAAAGAGTTCAGGCTAACCTTTGTGAATCTTACTACTGAAGGCACGTTATGAGGAAAAATGAGAGGCCATGAATTACAAAGAAGGATTGGTGCTACTGGTGTACCATAAATGGAAAGGGTGAACACATGATTCTGGTTTATGCAAAGATCCCCAAACTCTAGCATCACCTTTGTTCAGGCTCTAAATCAAAGCCACCCTTCGTATCTGTAAACTCGTTCTCTTTTTCCTTCTCAACACAAATGCAGCTCAGTAGTTTATTATTTGTTCACGTTCTGCCATGGAGAGAGTCACAGCCATTATGATAAAGTAACCTTTAAACTCGGCATCATTTCAGCATTTTAGCAGAGTGAAGAATAAGACAGTTCCTTCATAGAAATGGATAAAGAAACCACAATCAAACTCAGACTATGGCTTGTAGACTGCAGTAGTCCCTCCCAGTTTATCTGAGGTTGTGAGATTGAAAATATAGCTTTTATTAATCTGTATTGCTAATTTGAATCTTTCATTCGTACCAGCTTTTTAAGGAAGACCTGGCATACCTTTTTCCCTAAGTTATGTTTCATGGCTCTGTGGAATTCTTGATTATCTGTTGTCAGAATCCCACTATAAAAATCAAGCAAAGAGAATTGAAGATCTGAGCTTATTGCAGAATTGTAGGGTTTGGAAGGAACCTCTGGAGATAACCTGATTCACCCTTGGCTAAAGCAGATTCCCTAGAGTAGGTTGCACAGGAAACTGTCCAGGAAAGTTTTGAATATCTCCATAATTCCACAGCCTCTCTGGGCTCCTTGTTACAGCTTTGTCACCCTCCCAGTTAAGATTTTTTTCCTCATGTTCACATGGGACTTCCTTTGTTCTAGTTTGTGCCCATTGCCCCATCTCCTGTCATAGGGCACCATCAAAATGAGCCTGGCCCTATTTACTTGAAACAATCTCTATAGATATTTATAAGCACTAATAAGATAATCCTCCTTAGTCTTCTCTTCTTCAGGTTGAACTTACTCAGATCTCTCAGTCCTTCCTTAAAAGGGAGATGTTCTGTATTGTTTATCATCTTTGTAGCCCTCCAGTCACTCAGAGTTCTTTGTCTTTTTTGAAACGGACAGTTCAGAAATGGATGTGGTACTGCAGATATGATCTCACTGGGACAGAGCAGAAGTGGAGGATCACTTCCCTTGACTTGTTGCCCATGGCTTTTTTAACACACTCTAGAATACCATTGTCCTTGGCTACAAGGGCACACTGCTGGATCATGGCCAACCTCTTGTCCTCCAGAACACCCTCATCTTTCTCTGCAGAGCTTTTTTTTTTTTTTTTTTCCCAACACATCGGAACCCAACCTGCATTGATGCATGTGATATAGGTATAGGTATATAGAACTCTGCACTATTCCTTGTTGAACCTCATTAGATTTCTTTCTGCTCAACTCTCCAACCTGTCCAGGTCTAGCAGAATGGCAGCACAGCATTCTGGAGTGTCAACATCTCCTTCCAGCTTTGTATCAAATATTGCTGAGGGTGCATCATATCTCTTCTTTCAGGTCATTGATAAAGAAGTTAAGCAAGGCTGGACCCAGAGCACCATAAGGAATCAACAACCTTGCAACAAAACAACCTAACAACCAAAGGCTGTCACCATTACATTATAATTTAATCATTTTTATCTGGAGATAAATATCCAGAAAAATGTTTCTTCAGAAGCATGTTCCAGAGTTTACAGAAATGAAAAAGAAGTTCCTGTTTGAATTCAAAGTCCAAAAGTAAAATTAAAATTGTAGGCAGCATCTCCTACAGAAGCTTTCTATAACATGTGCTATCATGGGAACTTTTGAAGCATATGGGATGAATTTATCTTTATGAAAACTAACTGTATCGGAAGCTCTGGTAAGTATGGAACAGCTATAGCAGGACTGAATATTCCCAGAAAATGCCTGAATGTTATTTTTTTAAAAAACTTGCTGGATGAAAAGATCTTCTATGCCTGGAAAGTTCTGTGGGTGGCAGAACAGAACCAGATGTTTGCCAAAGCCTTAGTGATATTTTTTTATCTCTATTTTTTATTAAAAAGTGTATTGAAACACCAAAAAGTCTGACAGTTTGGATGCGGAGCTTCTACTTTTTTGAGGATAGGCTGAACAGCACTTTTATGGCATTTTATATTATGAAGCTATGAAGAACTTAAGTCAGCTACAATCAGTTGATTCCCTGAGTATCTCTGTTGCTTTAGAAAAAAAAAAATAATAATAATATTAAAACACTTGGATCTCAGCCTTATAAAACTTACTGTCATGTGATGGAAAATAAAATAATTTCAATTTAGATTTTTATATATGGGAATTTATTCCTTCTATGTCTTTTAAAGATGTATCTTGAGATTTTTTTTTTTTTTCCTGCTATACATCCTCCTTTATCTTCATCCTGAAAGGATTATGCTACACTGCTTTGAGATCTATACACAATAAAATGTACAAAAAATGACATCCCCTCATTTTGCCAATAACTCAACTTTGCTAATAAATCAACATATTCAGTGTTTGTAGTGTGTACTTTGGATAAATAAAAGTCACCACCTACCACCTACCACACTGCATCTGTCTTTTCCCTAGCACTAGACTGTAAGCAGCCCCAAGCAAGTCTTCTAGACTGATTTTTTGAAACAAGAGATTGCAGTTCTATCATCTTTTTTTCTTTTTTCTTTTTCACAAAATTAAATCCATCATGTTATCTGTTGCATGCAAAAGTTTGCTGTGATCTTGAGGTCCATTGGCTTTCGTGTTATGTGAGTAAAGATGTATGAGTGCTATGAACTATAAAGATGATGAGCACGGAGCAACATATTTATGGGTAGGAAAATTATTCTCTTTATTATAGGAATTTTAAAACAGATTCAGAACTACATGAAAATTCAGATTTTTATACATGTGGTCTCTTCACTTTTGCATGCAGGCTTTAGAACATATTTCAAGTTTGAAAGTGATTTGTTATTACTTTTTTACAGAAAGATCAAACAAGTGCATAAATATGAGACGCAGTAAGTTACACACTCAATAAGAAGTGATAACAAAGGAAGAGTGGAATTTTTCGCAATTCATTACTTTTTTAGTTAGAAAGTTTTAAATCACTAGGTGACCTGAATTTATTTATTTCCTCATATACTTGATGGTTTAGCCTGAATAAAATATTTGATTTCTTCTAGGAGTACTGTCTTTTATTTCATTTTTAAATTACATGGAAATGAATTTAAAATACTAACAAAATAGAAATACAGTTTCTAAGGTAGAATAATTTGAACTGATAATTAGAATATTTCACTGAAATAAGCATTTCAAGGCAAAATTAGTGATTCCCAACCCCCCCCAAAAAAAATTCAGAAGAACAATTGCTTATTTCTTAAACATTCTGGTCAAATAAAATATGTGGTTTTGTGCTTGTTATTTTTTGACAATAATATCTCAGACAAAACCAAAAAGCGTCTGCTTTCAGCAACAAAACTTTAGTCTATTTTGAAGACGGATGGCAAATTTCATATATGCTCTATTCTAGCCTCTCTTCAATGGCTTTAGTTTTTTCTTTTTTCTTCTCTAGCAGAGTTTAGTATGTACCTGTATTTATTTTAGATTCTTTCCACCTGCTCTGTTTAGGGCAGAGGCCCTCAGGAAAGCCTGTGGGTGTTGGAGTTCTGAGGGAAACCCCTGCAGACTTTGATGGGAGAAGCAACTACCACCATACAGGGCTGACAACATGCACGGGAGGGTTTTTCCTTTCTCCTTTGTGATGTCTTTTGCCATGCTTGCTGTCCTTGCCTTTCATGTCCTCCCTCCTTTATTTAGAAAATCATAGATGAAAGTACCTGCCTTAGCAGTATCCTTGCCATTGACTTCAATGCACAGAGGAGTAAATCCTTCTCTTGGCACTTCAGCATTGACTAATCAGATCTTCCACCCTAAAAATATTAGTAGAATCCCAGATAGCCACAGATTTGTGGAGAAAGGCATTGTAATTTTCTATTGGAAAATATATAGGTCCATGATAAATATTATAATGTTCACATACCGTCCTATTACACTGAAAAGCCAGCTTGGATTCAGTCCCCAACTGCAACTAAATTTCAAAGGATCCAGCAAGCATACAAGACTTTATTGCAATATCTGTAGAACTGTATTCAGGAGAACTCAAAATCCAAACAATTGACATCTATTTTGAAAATCAATCACCCCCTCCATGACAAGAAAAAATCTGTGAAAATTAGATCTAGGAGAGAGTCCTTATAAAATTTCCAATCCACATAACATTTTCAAAATGTTCACATAAGCAGCACTTTCTGAAATGTCCTTAAAATCAACAGGCATCATAAATCACTTGAACACTTCAAAAAATCTTGACTTTTACAAAACAACTTTTTATCAGTGTTAATCTCTTCCTGATCTGTTTGCTTTATCTATCTCATCTTCATTAATTATTAGTTGACACTTATAATCTTGCAATTTTGTGTGTGTTTTGCAAGTATTAGAAATCCGGACCTTGTACCTGGAGCACACGATGTAAAAAAATTTCAATTAAAATTGTGCAAGTTTTTCTAAAGATAGAACAACTTTCATGCTCTGTGTTACCTTGTAATAAGTCTTCAAGAGGTATTAAATGTCTAAAAGTTCTGAGTGTCCTACATACAAGCTGGTGAAAATCTTCATCACCTTCTATTCAAGTGGAACAAATGCCTTATGATCAGAAAATGAGCAAGAGGGAGTATAACCTTGAATGAGTGATCAACAAAAACATTCCCTGGCTTATGTATTGCATTATGTACAATTTTGTATTATGAACTGTCCTCAAAGAAAGTATATAAACATAGTAGGTAGGAAAACTGGTAATCCAATTTCTCTCTTTCCACCCTGCAGCTCCCACAGTCACTTTGGAGAAAATTCATGCACTCCCTCTGCATCACTTCTGCTGAAGTAAACACAGACCACCTAATTAAATCCCTGAATGCAGAGGTGAGATGCACAGCAACAAAATTCTCAATGAAGGAGCTCCTGGACAAAGACAGTTTTCTATCAGCCAGCACAAAGCAGACCTGGCATTTAAGCCCGATTGGGTCATACCTTGAGAAAAAACACTCACTTGGAGCATTTAAGCTATTTGTTCATAGATAACTAAAGTTATTATTATTATTATTATTATTATTATTATTATTACATGTATTATCTCCTTCTATGGAGGTATTCAAGACCCATCCGAGCACCTACCTGTGTGACCTATTGTAGGGTACTTGATCTAGTAGGGTGGTTGGACTTAATGATACCTTGAGATCACTTCCAACCCCTACAATTCCATGATTCTTTGATTTAAGTAGAAAACATACTGTTTTGATAAGTATCTTTAAGTACCCTGCTGGGATTGGAGCCCCTCACAGATCCATTTGCTGAAGCAGGTGATTATCTTCCAGTTCCATGTCCTGCAGTTTTGGTCGAGAGTCATCCCTTAGGAGGAATCAGCAAACTCTTCAGATTTCTAGGATACAGAACACACCCTGTAGGTTAGCTGCAGAGGATCAACAAGTGCTGTTGAGATGGTTCAGATTTTTTAAATGCTAATAGGAAAAAAAAAACAAAAACAAAACACAAGAACTTCTGTATGTTTTTTTTTTGTTTGTTTGTTTGGTTTTTTTGAGTCTTAGTTCAATCTTAAAGGTTACCCTGATTATCTACAATTATGCCTTTGGCTGAATTGTTTTCCTGCCAGATTAGCAATCCAAGTTGGCTCAGAAATGGGGTCAAAGCAGAATCAGACAAGAGTGAGTTAGAGAGATCTGATGGAAAGAAGTGGGACTGTTCCCTTCAGGTCATTCATGGTACTGGAAACAAGTCTGATGAGTAGAAATGAACTGTATTTAGGAATGTAGATACACATTTTTTCTTATAGAGCGAGTTGTGATAACCTTATTATTGATTTAAGAATGAAGATGAAATATTTTATATAGACCAACTACTATAGTTTCTTTCCTAAGATGTATTTAGGTTTTAAAGAAATGCAAGGTGAATTTGTAACTCCATATAACCATGACTGATGCAAATTTGGTGAAAATAAGTTAAACTAAAGCTTATGTAGTAGTTCTGTGAGAAGATAATCAGGAAATAAATAAAAAATAATAATAAACAAACAAACAAACAAATGTAAGAAAAAATATCAAGTGGAAATTTCTCTGTTTTCCCTAAAGTGACTTTCCTGGAGATGAGACTTGTTCTGTTTCTCCCAGATTAAGATCTACACAATAAGAAATATCACTTTGGCTTTAGAAAGAAGGCATGTTACCTCTGCCTCTTGTCTTTAGTTCAAGTGAATATGTTACCTATAGTAATTTCAGCAACTATTCGGAAATGATGATCACCCAAATTACAGGGAGATCACATGGCTGTCCAAATACTGAACGGACTTGTTCAGTCTCCCACAGATCCCCACAGATCTTTTAACAACCATATCAGTAAACAGCATATCTAGTTTCCTTCAGGTTTAATATGTTAAAGTAATAAAAGTTTGGATACTGATTCTTCAGTGTTCAATGTGTGAGTAAACTAGTGAGCTTGGACTCATCAGAGAGAAACACTGAGTGAAAAGAGGCCTTTATATGTTACTTATTAGTCAGTCAACAAGACAAGTCTGTTGCAAATATCATTAACCACAAGAACAATTTCATTCTCATTTATTCTTTCTTTTTTCAGTCTTAGCTCCCAGAAAACAGAAATGGAATAACAGGTAGAAATCTTTGCAGCTAACTAATGCTCACTATTGCAGAACTATATCCATTAGAGCTGGAGCTGCAAGATAAGAGGCAGCAGATTCTCTCTGCAAGAGAAAAAAAAAAAAAAAAAAAGCAACAGCTTTACTAAACTTTCCTGAACTGATGTGCATGTTATAAGTATGTATTTATGCATACAGGAGCAAGGCTCAATTCTTTGCAGAAAGGAAGCAAAAGTCCATGAAATAACTTCTCTGATTAGGTGCTTTCAAAACTGTGGTCGATTCCCTGGTGCTAATGATGCTTCTTCCCGCTAGATGGCACCGAACAGCTGTTGAATCGCTACAGATGCTGCATGCTGATCCTGCGGCGCTGGCTCACACTTCCTTCCTACTGGCGGCTCTATTTTACATCTACCGATAAAACCCACAAATTCACCCTTCAAAAACTAAAGCTGGTCCACTTCATTTCATTTCCCCTATGCCTAGGCTCTTAGCTAAATGTTGCAGCTGCAATGAGTAGTGGGATTGCAGCACATCATTCAGGCTTATCATCATGGAATCATGGAATCACAGACTCACCAACATTGGAAAGGACCTCCACAGTCATCCAACCCAGCTGTCGACCAACCACCAATGTATCCTTTCTAAACCATGTCCCTCAGTATAACATCTAAACAATTTTTGAACACCTTCAGGGGCAGTGACTCCACCACCTCCCTGGGCAGCCAGTTCCAGCACCTGACCACTCTGTCAGAGAAGTTTTTCCTAAGGTCCAAACTGAATTTCCCCTCACAGAACTTGAGACCACTCCCTTTGGTCCTGTCACTGGTGACACAGGAGAAGAGGCTAACTCCACTTTCTACAGTCTCATTTCAGGCAATTGTAGAGAAAGATAAGGTCACCCTTGAGCCTCCTCTTCTCCAGATTAGACAATTCCAGTTCCCTCAACTGCTCCTCATAAATCTTGT
Source organism: Gallus gallus (assembly GCF_016699485.2). Lineage (NCBI taxonomy): Eukaryota > Metazoa > Chordata > Aves > Galliformes > Phasianidae > Gallus > Gallus gallus. Next base: position 3,597,749 of record NC_052572.1, read on the forward strand.
GCTCTAGACCCTCCCACTGGCTTCATTCCCTTCTCTGAACATGCTACAGGGACTTGGTATCTTCTTCATAGTGAGGGACCAAAACTGAAAACAGTATTTGAGGTGCAGCCTCAGCAGTACTGGATACGGAAGGGTGGTCACTTCCCTGCTCCTGCTGGCAATACTCTTGCTGATACAAGCCAGGATGCCATTAGTCTTCTTGGCCACCTGGGAACACTGCCGGCTCATATTCAGCAGAGCATCAACTGACACAGCCAGGTCAGTTTCTTCCACACAGTCTTCCATCCGCTCTGCCCCAAGCCATTATCACTATCTGGACTTGTTGTGGCCAAAGTGAAGGACCTTGCACTTGGTCATGCTGAACTTATCCCATTGACCTCAGACCAATGACCCAGCCTATCCAGGTACCTCTGTAGGGCCTTCCTACCACCTGGCAGATTGACCTTTCCTCCCAGCTTGACGTCGTCTGCAAACTTACTGACAATGCATTCAATCTCTTTGTTCAGGTCATCAAGGGATTAAACAGGACAGTCCCCAATACTGACCCCTGGAACACACCATTCTCAACCGGTTGCCAGCTGTATTACATTCACCACTACATTTGATTTGCAGAGTTCAGTATGTAGTTGAACTGGTCAGTCCCAAAACAGACAGAAATGCATTAGTGCTGTGCTCTGAATAATATTGATTTGCTAGTTGTTTGCCTGGGTTCAGCATCTCACAGAGTTGGTTGTATTGCAAGTCCTGAGCTATCTTCCCAAGCCCCCAGTGTTGTATGCTTTCTGCATAGCTTTCAGTGGTAAATTTCTCAGAGCCATTTGACAACATTTTTTTTCCACAGTAAAACACTTAGCATAACCCTTTCCAAATCTCACTAAGAATCTACAAGAAGAAATTTTCAATTTGCCTTATTTTCATTTTCATCTTCATTTCTCTCATCTGCAAAGGAAAGTCTTTTGCTCTTTTTGTCACTAGCAGTCACTGCAAGCCTGTCTCTAATGTCTATAGAGTGCTGCAAAAATGGCACAGATTTCTGAATTCTTCCTCTGTAATTAGGAGCTGTTCTGCTCTACAGAGATTTAACATGATTAGTCCAGCATGATATTTTCCTGCAGTCCCCTGAGAGCTAAGGGAATGCTACAGATCCTACCTAAGTGAAGAGAATTGAAGTTTTGTAACTGAATATGGACAGGTAAATTCACTGCTGATGCAGCTGTGAAACAGGAAAAGAGATGACAGCAAAGAGGAACTATACAGAGTCTAATTCCTGCTGATTTTCAAATATGGCATTTGAAAACTCAAGGTATGCACACTCAGTGTACACACTAAATGTGTCACCATTCATTATGACAGATGGGAGTAAAGACAGAGAAAAATGTTGCAGTTGGAGAGTAGGTAAAAGCCTTCTGGGTAGGGACAGATTTTTTCTCAGCTCAAAGTTTTGCATCACATGGTAATGAATACTCTTCTTTTTTTTTCCCCGGAGAATATGTTCTAAAAACACCTTCTCCCTATATTGTATCTGCAAAACAGGCTTCAAAAAGAGAATGGTCATTGCTACAGACACAGAAAACCGCAGGCTGTGAATGGTCAGTGCTAAAGATAGATTCAGGTACCGTGAAAAGATTTGTAGGTAAAATGTAGAAATAACACTCCTCTTTTACAGGATGGCTGGACTTTGACTTATAGCACTAAGTCACATTTTTTTCTTTCAATCCAATTTCACCACCTTCAAAGCCAAACCCAGCTTAAACCACCATAGAATGCCAATTATGAGAAAATCTTAGTTGGAACTAACTTCCGTCAAGAAGAAAACGAGGTCTTTTTATTTTTGCTAGATGGGTCCATTTATTTTACAAATCTCAGAAAACAAAGAATCAAATAGACAAACAAAAAAACCCTGCTCATTTATTGTATCTGCTTGAACACATGATTTTTTAAAATTTCCTTTATGCAAAATATTTAATGAATCATTTTCATTTCATAACAAAATAAAGAAAAAATCCCACCATCTGATTTCACATATACATTTATCACATCTTTGGAGCAAAACATCCTATTATTTGCTTCCAAAGTTTTTGGCTGGTCTGCACTCAACTATAGCCCTCCAGTACTGTATTAAAAAAACACGACTGCACTGTCACATATTGTTTCTCTTTTATTCTTTCCCTGAGGGGAAAATAGCATATGCAGTGAAAACTCTCATTTTGCTTCTGTATTTTGTACTAATTGGCTTTTCCTAAACTGTGAAGGCATCATGCATACAGATACCATATTGTCATAGAAAAACTGAGAAGTGACATGAAAAACAGAAGGCCAGAGCATTGTTCATAAAGAGGTAAGAGTCTCTGGACATTTTCAGGTTTTCACCTTTTATCACATGATGAAATTTTGCATTATGATAGCTAAAAAACAAGTACAGTGTTTTGATTACCTTTAAATTGTTCTTTCTCTTTTATGGAATTTTTTAAATACGCAAAGCTCATTCTGAATTCCTTTCTGAAATGTAATTTCCATGCAGCTGAATTTGTTACACATCACTTCAGTTCTATTATACTTGGCAGATGATCTTTTGCTCACTTTTATCAGTAAATTCCTCAGGAGTTTTATAGACAGTGCTTGAAATGGTAATTCAGACTATGAAATGAAGCTGGTAGGCAAATGTAAGGTGCCAGAATGTTGTATCACTGTATACAGACCATTTCAATGACAATTCATGAGAATAAAAAGCGACATGTCAACAAAGTGGTTTGAAAAACAGCCAGAGTATGCCAGACAAACAGGGCGATTTCAATCCAGTATTACACTGTGTGTATTACTTTTTGCAATCTGTTCTTTTTAAACATTTCTGAGTAAGTTCCACTGGCAGTATGTTCTGATGTCTTACACAGATTTTGCATGTTAAATCAGCTGATTTTCATTCTGTTTTTCTCTTCCCCTTTCCCTTGGAATTTGTTATCAACTCATAATGAAGTTTTTGGATTATTTGACTATGATCTTGATTTGAAGAGTAACAATGCTTGTTTTCTTTACTCCTATTGAGATTAAAAAAATAAAAATAAAAAAATCTGCTTACCAACCTGCTCTCTAATCAGGAATGAAACAACTTTTGTGCTCTGGAAAGGGATGGAGCATTCAATCATAAAATCCTGTATCTATCAAGCTACCTATCTATGTATATACAGAGAGAGATGTAAGTGTGTACAGAGTAGATATATACATATATATATACCTGTGGGTGTAGAATATATAATCTGAAAGGCCCACCATGTCCTCAACTGCATCAAAAGAGGGGTGGCCGGCAGGCCAGGGGAGATGATTGCCTCATCTGGAACACTCAGACCTGGAGCACTCAGCAGATTATACAGGTTGACTAAACCAGGTTGTCCAATGTTGCCAAAGAATTGTGTGATAGGTGTTACCTGTTAACTTTCACAGACTCCTTAAGTCCTTTCTCCTACTTATTGTATGTGAGTACCAAGAACTCGGTGGAAACTTAGGAAATGTGCCAAGGAACTGGCAGACTATTAGTATTGGAGATGATGGCAACTGATCTGGAAGAGGAGTTTGGAACTGATAGGATATTCTTTCCCTTCTATCTGCCTAAACTACACTTGGATGTGCTCAGATTTCCTGCTAAGGCACACTTCATGCCTTTTAATAAAACAGGTTTGTATGTCACTAGATCAGACAGAGATATCTACACTTGACTTACTCACTCTAGACTTCTAGTCTTAGAAACAGATAGTTTCTTGATATAGTCAATGAAGACTAGTTGGGAACCATTTAATTCTAAGGCAAAGGATAAAAAATAAGGCAAATTACTCACTCTCAGGGACTCTTACTCTCTTACTTCTCTACTACAAACTACAAACTAGGAGTCTTGGATGTGAAAGATAACAAGAAGGGGTTCTACAGGTACATAGGCAGGAGGAGAAAGACCAAGGAGAGTCTTCCCCCTCTGATGAAAAGTAATGGGGAGCTGGCTTTCTTAGACGTAGAAAAAGCCGAGGTATTCAACCATCCTAGGGTTCTGGAAGAGATGGGTGATGTGGTTGATGAGCTACTCTCCATCATATTTGAAAAATCATGGCTGTCTGGTGAAGTCCCTGGTGAAAAAGGGAAACATTACTCCCATTTTTAAGAAAGGTAGAAAAAATGACCCAGGGAACTACAGGAAGGTGAGCCTCACCTCTGTGCCTGGGAAGATCATAGACCAGATCCTGCTGGTTACAATGTTAAGGCCTGGTCTGGTGGTTGGCGACCCTGCACATAATGGGGGTTTAAGCTAAATGATCATTGTGGTCTTTTTCAACCCAGGCCATTCTGTGATTCTGTGATTGGATGACTGAGATGGAGACACCTACTTTGTAGCTGGTTAATGCTGGACAAGGCTTGAAAAATCGGCCCATGTGAACCTAACGTGGTTCAACAAGTCCTAGTGCAAAGTGTTACATTCGGTGAGGGAAATCCCAGATATGAGAACAGACTGGAAGAGGAACTCCTCTAAAGAACCTCTGAGTAGTAGGACTTTGTTCTGATGGACAAAAAGCTGGATCACACTACATTCAATACAAATGGAATAAAGATTTTCTCTCCATAGGAACAATCATGAACAGCAGACAGAAATGTCCTAGAGGTAAATGCAATGACTGTAGAGAGGCTGTAAAAGGAATAGTCTTCAATTCCACACATATAGATAGTCACATATCAAGATCAGACTACTTAGGTCTGTGTAGGCACACGAATCAACCAAAGCTAGAAAATGAAATGCATATTTTTTGTAATGCAGTGCTGTTAGTGAGCATAAAATAAGACGTCTTTGCCTTGAAGAAGCATTCCTCTGTGATTTCACTCATTTTTCCCCTGACATTTTCCCGTCTTTGTACAAAAATGCTATTTAATTCCTCACAACTATAACTGAAATTCTAGGTAAGATTTGTCACAGGAAAAAACATTCTGTTATTTTGTTACAATTTCTTGGCATCTTTAATCCTGTTATTTTTATCAAATTATGCAGCTTATGTATTCCATGACATATATTAAATGATATTAAAAAGATATGCATTATATAGCCAACTAATTTTAGTAAAGCACTTCTAAATTATTAGCTTATTAAGGCATTTTGTCTCTTCTGTAACTATTTCTCTGAAGTCTATCTTATTTTATTTGAGGGCAAAGAATTTGTCTCCATCCTGTACAGATAAAAAACTGATATTCTATTTTTTTCAGAGAAATGCCTATAAATACTTGAAATACTTGAATAGTTACAAAATATGTGTTGTTTTTGTTTGTTTTGTTTTGTTTTGTTTTACTTTGCTTTGCTTGGTTTGGTTTTTAATGGCTCAGATTCGTAAATTTTTGTAGAGCTTGAAGCACCACTGTACCTTGTGAAAGCAATGGTTGAATAACTTATGAATAAGAGGAATTGGATGTTTTTATTTAGTCTAAGAAATACTGAAGAAGTATTTGATCAGAATCCCTTGTGACAAAATTTTTAAAGGAAACTAGATTACTATGAGATAGTCCTTACATTAATGTGTGCCAAAGTGTATGTCAAGGTGTTCCTGCATCTGGAGCGGGTATGCTTCCCAGAGATAAGCATCTGGAATAAGTCAATAGTCTAGAAAAGAGATTAGTGAGGGATGAGATAAAGATGATATTAGAGAGGTAAAAAATGATTAGCTTGAGGAGGCGGCAGTTCAAATGATTCATGTTCGGGTATCCTTCACCTTCCTACAAGGTTGTCACTGATGCCCAGGTCTGCCTTGGTTCAAAAGCAGACTGTACAGATTAATAAAGGAGAGACTCAATGATGCTGCTAATAAAACCTATACCTGTGAATGTCTCCTTGTCACACATGGCAGAATAGTCAACACAGTTATAATTGTCTACTTGCACAGAGCATACTTATTTTCCTAATATGCTGATTTTGTCTGTAATCAGAAACAGAGGATAAAATGGATCTCTGGCCCAACTCAGTAAGGCCAATCTCATCTTTTTTTCTATGAGTTCTTACCATCTGCTCTTGTGCAAACTGTACATCTCACAAGCAAAAAAGAGGCAATGGGACTTAAGAGACTATGCTGTGGCAGCCTGGGATGTAATTACAGAAATATTTTCTTCAGCAACAAAACCAGATGGCACTGGCACAAGTGAGAAGGCAGCAAACTGTGACATGGAGACTAGAACAAGCAGCTGGGGTCAGGGAAAGGAAATTTCTTAAAGTGACTTCATTGCCAAAAACAATGTTTGTACAACTGACCTGCTTAGTAACACAATCCAGTGATGTGCCAAAGTGGAAGCAAATGCTCTATGCTTTATTGTTATGCTAAAAAATCCAACAATTTCAACAACAACAACAACAAAACAAACAAAAATAAAACAAAACAAAAAAACAACTGTTCTTTAGAAAGATATAGTGACTCCTTGGAAATTTTAATTTCCTTTGAAAATATCTGTTTACTTTTTCTCCTAAATAAACAAAAAGTGTTCAGGTGTACACTTGCATAAGTGAGGTAGCTTATGTGAATACAGAGAACAAATTCCTGATTTGGGGTTCTCATAACACTGCAAGGAGTGAAGTGTAAACAAAGCCAGCAGTTCCACTTTTCTGAAGTGTGCTGGGTGGCACAAGCAATGGAGGAAACATTCTGATTTGCAGTCTCTATCTCCACATGCAGACTGCAGTGACAATTGTTGTCTTGGACAGTTTGCAAGTCTGGGGGAAGACTGTCAACTGTCAAGGAACTATATCTTCTCCTCTAGGGAAATAGCCAAATGAGAAGGACTCATGTAACACAGCCAGTCCTTGTGCCAACAGTTGAACCGTGCTGCTTTAACTCATCCACAGATGCAGAAGTATTTTTTTTACTAGTACAAACTTTGCAAGAATTAGCCATTCAATCTGTATTATAATTCTCACATTTCAATTAACTTCCTAGATACAGTAAATGTTTTTGCATGGCAAATGATTCCTCACTGTAAACTAGCTAGAAAATAGGTAAAGCATTCTGGACACTGATATGTAAGTAAATGGCAATTAATATTAAGTACTCTCTTGTGAGGACATTCCATCAGGCTAATCTTTTTTTCCTATCCCAAATTTGGCTGAAGCTTAATCAGAATTAATTCCAGAGCATTTAAGGAGGATTTATATTTAGAACAAGCTTAGCGTACAAAAACATTTAGTAAAGATCAGCAGCTAATAAAATGTAACATCAATATAGAGAAATAATTAGGCATACAAGCATCTAGGTGTTCCTTGGCACTTTAAAGTCACCTCTCTGGAATTACACATATTATAGCATGAAAGAGAAAATATACATATATATGATAATTTATCCATACAAAGGCCAAAGAAGAATTACATCTTCCTAAATGGGTGAGAAATTAAAGTATAATTGCTAGAGACTAGCCTACTGAGGCCAAACTTGCAAAATATTATTCCAGTGAAGATCTTTTAATCACAGAAGCATTTAATGTGAGAATAATGACAAAAAACAAAACAAAACAAAACAAAACAAACAAACAAACAAACAAAAACCAAGGACTGATATCCCTAAGGCAATATTCTGGTGCCATTTGCAGTTTAAATGCTGTTTTGGAAGACATTTTCTTCTCCACCAGTAGAGAGAGACACACAGAAAGAGTGAACTTTAAATACCGTTTAATAGGTTTTTACTACTGAAAGCTGTAGCCTGCGGGAGGTTTGATGCTTAGTGACAGAAAGAAGGTCCAACCAGCAACATTAACAAGCAGAGAAGTAGAATGAAATTAGAAAGTTCGGGTGAACAAAGGTGTCAGAAACACTATAGCAGAAGTGTTGTTACTGTCTGGAAATGTTTATCATTTTCAGAAATGCAGAAAGTTGCTTTTCATTTCTGCTGTTAAATCAAATGCAAAAAAAAGTTTGTCCGATATTGTTCTAAATTGTTTTGAATAATGAAGTACCCAGGGACCTTTGCTTCATGAAAGATAGTACCTCACAGTGCTTTACTGTTGTAATTTCCATGGAAATTAACATTTACGTGCATGGTTATCACACTTTCCTTGTAATGTAAAGTATTACCATCTAAATCCCTATGAATTATAGTCGTTGTGGTATCATCAATTTGACTCTGGATTTGATCTACATTCCTGCTGAGTTTGCTGCATACTTTTGTTTTTCCTCCTGGTGTTGAGCAGTACAAGTAAATCTTGAATGGAATTTTAAAATTCAGCAGCTGTTTTCTTTTGATTTTTTTTTTCTTCCCCCATCTCTTCTATTTAGGTCTGTCCCTCCTTCTGTGTCTACTGCAGATACTGAGTGCAAAGTACATGAGCTGAAATCCTCATAAAACAAATCCATAAGGAATTTGTTTCCTATTTCACTCAGGAATGACCCACAGAAGTGCAATATCTCCACTATACTCTTTGCTGTGTCAAAGATGTTTGATAACTGTGTGTGAATCACAACTTCCCAGGAGCTAGAGTTCAACAAACACCTCACCATCTCACTGGTGCTGGTTCACAGTTTCATTCTTTCATGTGGCCTTCAACACCAAGTTATCATTATAACACCTTAAGGTTAGGTATCATGCTTTAAAGTCTCTGACTTGTAAAATCAAACAGAAGGTAGAAATTACCAGAACTCATGGTATCAGCTACTGAAAATGCAAGAAATGTACAGAGAAAGGAACATGTTGGGTATGTGACTCATCAAATGTTTAGAAAGGAATAGACCTGGTCTCTCATATCTTTTGCTCCAGCATCCAGTCACTGGTGACAGTAAAGATATTTCAAGATATAATCAGGAAAGAAAAGAAATAGGCCAATAAATTCAGCTCTAGAGCTCCCAGCACAAGTCTATGTGACTGCACTCATAAGATAACTGAATGCCTGAATGCTTACTGTTCAGCAACTAGCTCTGTGACTATCTTACACTCATCAATGACTTTGATGTCAAGTGTAAACTAAATGCTGCAGCTCACCAAAATGTATGGGGGAGTGATAGAATCATAGGATCATCATATATATATATCATATATAGAATCAACGACAATGATCATCTGGTTTTAACCCCTCTGGCATGTGAAGGGCCTCCATCCACCAGACCAGACTGCCCAGAGCCACATCCAGCCTGCCCCTGAATGCCTCCAGGGGTGGGGCGTCCATAACCTCCTTGGGCAACCTGTTCCAGTGCATCATCAGCCTCTATGTGAAAAACTTCTTCCTAATATCTAACCTAAATTTCCCCTATCTCAGTTTAAAACCATTCCCCCTAGTCCTATCACTATCCACCCTCGTAAACAGCCATTCCCCCTCCTGTTTTTATGCTCCCTTCAAGTACTGGAAGACCACAAGGAGCTCTCCCCAGAGCCTTCTCTTCTCCAAGCTAAACAAACCCAGTTCCCTCAACCTTTCCTCATAGGATAGGTGCCCCAGCTCTGTGATCATCTTAGTTGTCCTCCTCTGGACCCTGTTTAAGAGCTCCACGTCCTTCCTGTACTGGAGTACTGTGTCCACATCCTTCCCAGACCTGGACACAATACACCAGATGGGGCCTCACAAGAGCTGAGTAGACGGGCATAAGCACCTCCCTCTCCCTGCTGGCCATGTCTTTTTTAGTGCAGCCCAGAACACATCTGGCCTTCTGGGCTGCAAGTACACACTGCTGGCTCATGTCCACCTTCTCATCCACCAGGACCCCCCAGATCCTTCTCCACAGGCCTGCCCTCAAGGGTTTTTTTGCCCAGTCTATATCAGCATCTGGGATTGCCCCAGCCCAAGTGCAACACCTTGTACTTGCCCTTATTGAACCTCATTAGGTTCACATGGGCCCACTTCTGGGCCCCTGTGGGACAAATGAGTGGATAGGAAAGTGGACTGAGATCTGACTGGCAGAGCTCAGAGGGTTGTGATCAGTGGTACAGAGTCTCACCGGAGTTGTGTATCTAGTGATGTTCCCCAGCTGCTGATACTAGGTCTGGTCTTGCCTAACATCTTCACTGATGACATGGATGAAGGAATAGAGTGCATTTTCAGTGAATACACTGATGATTTAAGGCTGGGAGGAGTGGCTGATACATGAGAAAGCTGTGCTGCCATTCAGTGTGATCTGAGCAGGCTATAGAGTTGGGCATAACAGAGCTTTTAAGATTCAACGAGGACAAGTGTGGAGTCATATACCTGGAGAGAAATAACTATGTACATCAGTAAAGGATAGGATCTGACCTGCTTAAAAGGAGCTAGGTGGAGAAGAACTCAGGTGCTCCAGTGAACTAGAAACTGGCCATGAGCCTGCAGTGTGCCTTCATGTCCAGATATCCTAGACACATCTTGGATGGAATTTATTTTCTTCATAGTGTCTTTTATGATGTCATCTTTTGGTTTTAGGAGAGAAAAAAAAATGTTTATAACACACTGATGTTTCAGTTGTTGCTAAAAAGTGCTGTACAGAGCCAGGAATATTTCAGTTTCTTGAGTTCTTGTGCTGTTCTGCCGGTGATAGAGCTGGAAAGGTGAGCAATTGAGCAATTATCTGGGAGGTGATAGAACCAGGATAGCTGACCTAGGCTGGAAAAAGATATATCGTATACCATATAACATCATGTGAAAAAAACAAAAACAAACAAACAAACAAAAAAAACCACATGCAATTTAAGAAGTTGGCTGGAGGGCAAGCTGTTGCTTTGGTACTAACTGGGAACTGTTCAGTGGGTGGTTAGAAATTGTGTTATACATCTCTTGCTTTATATGTATATATATATATACACACATATATATATATGTTTATCATTGCTATTATTTCTTTCCTCCCTTTCTATCTTAGTTAACAGTTTTATCTCAACCTATGAATATGAACTTCTTAAAATTCTCTTCTCTATCCTGCGTGGTGTTGTGTGGGGCTGTGTGGTACTGAGCTTCTTGTTAGTTTAAACCACAATATCAGAAGACCAATGGTATCCTGGGATGCATTAAAAGAGCATGGGCATCTGTCAAGGGAGTTTCTCCTCTTCCTTTGCTGTGCCATGGTATAGCCGCATCTGGAGTACTGTGTTCAGTTCTGGGCTTCCCACTTCAAGAAATACAGGATTCTACTGGAGAGAATTCAGTAGAGGGCTGCAATGATGTTGAAGGGTCTGGAGTATCTCTCATATGTGAAAAGACTAAGAGTCCTGGGACTTAGTTCAGCCTGGAGAAGAGAGGACTGAGATGGGATGTTATCAATGCTTACAAATATATAAAGGCAGTGTCAAGTGGATGGGGCCAGGCTCTTTTTCTTGGTGCCCAGTAACAAGACATAAGGCAATGGGCATGAACTGGAATGCAGGAATTTCCATCTGAACATGAAAAAGATCTTCTTTACGTTAAGGTTCACAGAGCAGTGGAACAGGCTGCCCAGAATAGTTATAGAATCTCCTCCTTGGGAGGTATTCAAAACCCAACTGGATGCATTCCTGTGCAACCTACTCTAAGACAACAGCTTTAGCAGTTGCCTTGAGCTTGTGATCTCCAGAGGTCCCTTCCAATCCCTACAGTTCTGTGATTCTGTGATCTAGAGCCCAACTGGCAAGCACAGGCAGCAGTGGAAAAATCTGTCACCCTGTGTGCTGAAGTATCATGTTGTTAACACTGGACAAGTGAATACTGAACTTTAGTAGCATCAGCTTTGTTGAGAGAACAGATCATGGAGCTATGTCTTTGACACTTTGATGTTTTTCATGGTTTTGCCAATGACATGTTAAATTTTGGGCAAGTCGTATCACCTCTATATGCTTCAGTTTCCTTAGCTGTTAACTGAATGTTAAAAAATATAACAAGTTGTTAGAGATGTATTATGCTAAATGCTAAAAAGGAGACAGATATCATCATTAGTGATCTAGAAAAGTAAATTAACAAGAATTCTTAGTCTTAATGACTGCCATTCTGAACAGTGAATTACAAGATTCTCCTATAGGAGTCATTGCAAGTAGTCTTTCCTAATGCTTTGTTCATGCTCAAAAAGAAAATGATAGATATTTTTTTTGCTTATTTTATACGATGCTTTACATTAACTTAATCCTAATGTCAATTAGGTATTTTCAGCAACTGTAATTTTTTTTTGCTTGACAAATTGATGAAGATTTTGTAATGCAGAGCAGTTTTTATTATCAAAACTTTTTTTTTTTTTCTGAATGACTTTTAATTACTACCCATCTTCGCCAACATGCATTTTACTTTTGATTAAAGTAGTCACTGATATCTTGACAATGTTTGACACACTCCATGTGAATTTAATTAACTTTTTCTTTCCTTTTTTTTATTATATGCTGTAAAGTAGGAGAGAGTGGAAAAGAAAGAAATTTCAGTTTTATGCACAGTAACAGAGGCTTTTGGTAGCATAGCAAAATTCTGACTTTATTAACCCAGTGAGAGTAGCTTAATTAGTCAATACTTAGTATTAAATTCAGAATATTTTTTTTTCTGAAGCTGATGAAATAAGTTCTGAATCAATGAAACGTGTCTGTTCTTGGATAAAGGAGAGTGGTACAATGTCACAATTCAGTTGATCTATGTTCTCTAGGCTGAACAGCCCCAGCTCTCTCATCCTGTTCTTGCTGGGGAGGTGTTCCACTCCTTAGGTCATTTCTATGGCCTGTTGGCTGCACTCCAACAGGTCTATGTCTCTCCTGTACTGAGGACTCCACATCTGGACACAGAGCTCCAAATGAGGTCTCAGAGAGCAGAGCAGAGGGGCAGAATCATGTCCCTCAACTTTTTGGACACGTTTCTTTTGATATACCCCAGGATATGGTTGGCTTTCTGGGCTCTAAGAGCACGCTGCTGAATCATGTCAAGCTTAATTTCCACCAATATCTTCAAATCCTTTTCAGCATGGCTGTGCTCTATGTTTTCACCCCCCAGTCTGTACTGATAGTGGAGTATACTGCAACCTAGGTGCAAGATCTTGCACTTGAATACAAAGGGAATTGTCTCTTTCTAATCACACACATCTTCATCAGCAGTTGAACATCAAAAGAAGGCAGGTGCATCACATGTCTCTGAGTATTTCCTTCTGTAAAATGTCTTTCCAGTAGGATCAAGTTGTCTTCTGCCAATTAAAGGAAAAGAATATGGTTAGTTGTAAATGGTAAATGTAATCTACTCTGCAGACTTGATGAAGTAGAAACATTAGGGTAATGGGTGATAATGAAAAGCTAAATCAGCAAGCAGGTCTCTATAGTCATATAGACTAAACTGTGACATTTCAATTCTGAGTGAGTACCATAAACAGTAGGAAAACAGGTTTATCCAATATATCCACATAAAACCATAAACAATACAAACCTTTTTTCAGTGCAGTGTTTATATTTACAGCACATAAGTTGCAAATTAAATTTACTCTAGCATGTACTTCTGATACGAATGACTTCTCTTCAGAGAAATATTATCCCTAATCATTAGATCCCTGAGAGCAAAGAGGATCCATTAGCGATGCTGGGGATGTTTAGCTGAAGTTACTGTTTAGTAGGTTTTAATTATGCTAAAATATAGAAGTGCCTGGGGAAGGGTGTAAGTCATACCTAGAGGAAGAAAATGAACTGACTTCATATAAACAAGTAGACATGTTTATTTCAGATAATTTTGAGCTGATTGCTTAGTACATTTATATGTTTTCAGGAGATGATCTATTCCACTCTGAAGTTATGTTATTTAATATCAGCAGTCAAAACATTGAAAAACAGTGTATCTTGGCTATAAAGATTTTAAATTATGAGATTAAAAAAATATGTACAGATTTTATTTTTTCAAGAGATATACAGAACTCTCTGTGTAGCCAGGATATTGCAACTATTATCATTTTAAAATGTGTGCTGTCTCACAAGCTCAGACTATACAAAAGGTACCAGAAGTGAAACACTGACTTCACCGAAGTCAACAGAAAATTTACTGTTGGTTTCAAGCAGACAGGATTTCAATATAGTGAAATTCATAATAAAATAGCAAGATACAGCAACCGTGCTGACTGTAAATTAACATCTCACTGGAATTAATTTGTTATCAGGAGTTTCATTTAAAACAGCTTAGGATGGAGGGAATTTACAAAGAGCTTGGGCCTGCTTTCTTTACCCTGCGCTCCTTTAAATCACCAGTAATTATGTTAAAATGGCTTAGCATTTTACTAGCACCAGAAGGAACAGATGCGTGATCCTTGTTAGGTTACAGTTAATCACTATATTCTTCCACCACTCCAACCAACATGGAAACACAACTGCTGTGTTTCACAGCAACAGTAATGTCTCCTGATCAAGTTAGTTGCAAAACAATACCTAGTTATTGTTAGGAGAAAGAGAAGGGAGGTGATATATATCTTATAACTGCTTCAGAAATGTTTACTTCACTCCTCTCACACACACATGCAAAGTTCAATTTCAATATAAAGTTGCTGTCTCAAACTGCTGAGATATTGCCCCAAATGAGAAGACATATTTCGACAAGGTTATGACTTAATGCAATGATACAGACAAAACAATTAACACTGTTTAACTGTCTTCCTCATGAACTGGACATATGTAAGTCAAGTATTTATGAAAAGCAGAATGACAATTCATGTAACCATTTCTCTAGACCACAAAGTCTACTGTGACAAACAATGCTTTTTCCTATTATCGTTAAATGAGCTTTTTGAGAACCTGACATTGGCACTGTACTTATAGAACAGGTGCCTTTCTGTTACTTTCTGCATTAGTTCATGCTGTAACCATGAACTTTCCCCTTCTGAGATGTCTCATGATTATATGAAGCAGGTATGGTAACTACAGACAGGTGTGATAGTATCAGAGGGAGCTCTACCTTCTATCTCATTAATAATCACCGTAGTTCCTTGGAATTCTTAAGTTGGGCATTCCTGGTGTCTGACTGTAATCTTTAGTTCTTGATCCTATTTTATGTTTTAGTCTCTCTTAAAACAACTTTGTGACTTGTACTCGAACTTGTTACCTGTTTGGTTCAGACCATCTTGAAAGTGTTCTTTCAAATGTGTTTTGAAAAGACACATTTGAAAATTTGAAAAGTCCCACTGTGTTTCAAATATATTAATAAGGATTTTCTGAAGGGCTGTGTAAGCAAGGGGCATTCACTAGACCGTTCAGACTAATGTATGCATAAATATTATCAAGTAATTCTAGTAATAAAAAGCAGGTGCCTGAAATCTGTGAAATAGATTGTCCACCCTGGGGCTGCAGACTCATCACAGTATTATTAAGACAATTTTCTAATTGAACATTAGGCATCATTTGCCATCCATCATTTAAGGGTTTTTCACTTGGGAAAAAGACATGTTTTCTGCAGGAAATATCACCCTGCTTCCCATCTACCTTTTACCTTAACACCTCAGTGGGTTTTGTTTTCTGCAACACTGAATTTCTGATTATGGATAAGATGTTTACAATACAGACAATCATTACATTTCAGAGCAATCACAGAGCATCTTGTAGCAAATTTAATTTGTTTCTGCTGTCTCTTAGGAAAAAAAAAAAAAAAAAAAGTATGAACCCAATCTTGTTAATGCATATAGAAAGTCATATTCATTTCATCCATATATTTGACATTCCATGTAATTTTCTTCATAAAAAAATAAAAATGTTATTTTTGTTTAAGCCTATTTGAGTGAAGGATTTACCTCCCAGTTGTTGCTCTTCATTACGAACTGTTACACAGGACAGCATCTAGTATTAAAAACTGTGTCATGCCCAAGTCTTAGCTCAACATAAGAAAAAGTTATTTAGTTGGAATAATACCAGGATAGCAGTATGTCTGGGAGATGTATCTTGTTTAATAGGACCAATGTACATGGTTTAATATTAAGACATAATCTAATCCTACTAATGGAAAAAATTAATATTCTGATAGGATCACTTAGTGAAATAGAATATTATAGCATGTGTTAAGAAGGAGGGAAAGAAAGAACCTAATTTACACATGCTTGTTAGCTCAGTATGTATTTTTCATTAGCAATCATATGATTCTAATCCTTAGCCCAATACCAGTGTTTTCTTTTATTTGGTGGTTTCAGATAAAGCCTTAGTAAAGCTTTTGGTAAAATAAAATCATATTTCACCTCAGCGTGGTAGATTAAATGTGTTATTAACATGGCTTTGCCTGTTAAGGTGGTGCTGCAGTGTCTTCTATTTGGTCATGCTGTGTGGATCAGACATACCCATCATTTTGCAGCACAGTGGGTTAAATGTGTTAAATCCTAGACAACATTCATATTAGGTTAGTTCTGTTGCTAGACATTGCTTTCTGATAGCCCTAAAGTATCTTGAAGAATAGGAGTGTTGACTGAATACTGAGTTTCTGAGAATGAATCTTTGCTGCCTTCACATTGTTTCTTACATGCATAGAGAAAAGACAGTATTCATGTATTCAATTAATAGCAGCCAGGCTCAAGGCCACCTCTTCTTTTCTGTAGATAAAAATATAGTCTGCAGATGAATCCAAAGAAAGTGAAAATTCCAAGGATTTCAGATGGCCCTGGGGAAACCATCTGAAGACTTGAGGGATCTTAAAAGATTGTAAGAAACAAAGACACAATACTTCTAACCAATTTCCAAACCTTTTCTTTGTCCAAGAGAACTCAATTAATTTAGCACTTTACTTTGCTCTAAATTGCTGCTTGCACTGTGTCTGCAGTGATTAGATCCCATCCTAAAATCATCTTCAAATCTATACCTCTAGACAATCTTTACTGTAATCTAGTAAATCAAATCTAGTATTGTTCTAGACAACTTGGGAAGTTTTGTGATTCTGTTAGGTTTTCTTCAGAAGAGCTCCTATGAAGCCACCAGGAAATGCTAAGATTTTCAGACCTAAAGCTCAAGAAGTGAGCCAATAACTTATCATCTATCAAAGTCTTATCATCTTTTAAACCTGACACCCAGTGCCTCCATAGCTACCATCCCCTCCAGAGACAAACGTGTGAAATATCACAGTGTATCATAGAATCACTAAAGTTGGAAAAGACCCACAGGATCATCCAGTCCAACCATTCGTTCACCCTACGCCAATGGTTCTCGCTAAACCATGCCCCTTAACACAACATCCAAACGCTCTTTAAACACCACCAGGGTTGGTGACTCCACCACTGCCCCAGGCAGCCCATTCCAGTGCCTGACCACCCTTTCAGAGAAGGAGTATTTCCTAACGTCCAGGCTGAACCTTCCCTGGCGCAGCTTGAAGCCATTCCCTCTAGTCCTATCACTAGTCACCCAAGAGAAGAGGCTGACCCCCAGCTCACTACAACCTCCCTTCAGGTAGTTATAGAGAGCAATAAGGTCTCCCCTGAGCCTCCTCTTCTCTAGACTGAACAATCCCAGCTCCTTCAGCCGCTCTTCATAAGGCCTGTGCTCCAGACCCCTCACCAGCTTTGTTGCCCTCCTCTGGACATGCTCCAGGGCCTCGATGTCTTTCTTACAGTGAGGGGCCCAAAACTGGACACAGTACTTGAGGTGCAGCCTCACCAGTGCAGTCCACATCATAATCAGGGAAATCTGTGGTACACTGTGATGCATCTAGCATACCAAAAATGTGAGGTAAAAAGCAACACAACTGAATGGTTTCAGTGGAGACTGTGAGATATGTTATTGGTAGAGGCAGTGAGAACAGTTTGGTGGAACCATACATATTGACTGTTATGAAGATTTTTAGTTTGGGATTTCAGAAATGTGTGCAGGATATGGCTCTAGCATAATCTTCTGCTTGGAGTTTGTTCTGTGATGAGATGTGAAGCATTTGTGCATAGCACAGGAGGAAAATAAAAATGTACCTATGCTTAATATATCTGTGGAAATGATACCACTACTGTCAAAGTAAGAATTGCCCACTAGCACAACTTCAACAACTTAGAACAGGAGCTTATATTTTCCCTGTCTAGTGCGACTTAGCAACTCCCTTCTGTTGATCTTAAAGAAGGAAACCCTTTTATATTCCTTCTCTTCAGTGATACAATAATTTTAGCAAATACTATTGGATTTAAGAATTACCTGACAGACATAATTACCATCTGCCAGTATAACATGAAAAAACCCCCAAAAAGATAGGATGATCATTTCAGTGTTTTTCAGATATGTTTAAATGTTCTGATTAATTTCTCGTAAAAAATCCTAACTCACTGAATATTAAGTCTTATATCTAATTCCCAAGTATTTTCTTTTCCAGAAGATATGATCATGAAAACTCTATTATACTAGTTTACATACACAGTTGAATGAATATTTCCTAACAATACCATGAAATTCAGTTTTCAAAAGCCTTATATTCCATTTCATTCCTGTACTAATATATCTTGATCAAATCTTTCATGTATATAGCTATTTTGAAAGTTCTGTCATACATATTCATAGACCAGTTATTGCAGATACAGTAATTGCTGCTTTACATGCTCCGCAAGGTTTTATAAAATATTAATTGCTTATTATTCTTACTGCAGGTAGAAACAGTAGAAAGATGGCTCCCTCTTGCAATATATTAAACTCATTTTCAAGTCACTTCATTGTAGTCTGAAGCTGAAATTTGCAGACTGAATGTTGATATAGTTTCAAGCTATGCAATACCATTCTGTATATCATTTGCTTCAGAGTTTGGATTTTGATAACTTCAAGTATAAGGTTCTTGTAATAGTGAGGTTTTGTGTCTTAGGTGTGTCTGGAGTGTAAGACTGATGAATATCATCAGGTTTCTCAGGCTTGATATCCAGATTTTCCTAGTAGTGACTATAGCCACATGCATATATTTTCATTAAGAATTGCAGAAATATAGAATGGTTTGAGTTGGAAGAGACCTTACTGGTCATCTAACTCCAACCCTGCTGCCTCGGTCTGGGAAACCTTCTACTAAACCAGGCTGCTCAAAGTCCCATCCAGCCTGACCCTTAACATCTCCAGGGATGGGACATTCACAATATTGCTGTGCAGCCTGCTCCTGTGCATCACCACCCTCACTGTGAAGAACTTTTTCCTAATATCTAATTTAAATCTCATATTTTTTAGTTTAAAACCATTTCACCTTTTCTATTACTACACATCCTGATAAAGAGTTTTTCTCCATCCTCCTCATAGTCCTCCTTTTAGGTACTGAGTGCTATAAGGTCTTCCTAAATATTTCTTACCTCTGGGTTGATCAACCCTATGTCTCCTTTTCTTCATAGGAGAGGTGCGCTATCTCCCTCATCATCATCATAGAATCATAGAATCATGGAATCATGGCATCATAGAATCGTGGAATCATAGAATCATAGAATCATAGGATCATAGAATCATAGAATCATAGAGTCATAGAGTCATAGAATCATAGAATCATAGAATGGCTTGGGCTGGAAGGGACCACAAGGATCGTCAGGCTCCAAGCCTGCTACTGCAAACAGGACCACCAATCTCCATGACCTTCCCTGTACTTGCTTCAACAAGACCATGATCTTCCTTGTCCTTGTGGCCCCACAACTGAATACAGTACTACAGGCTAGGTCTCATAGGAGTGGAATAAAGAGGACAACCACCTTCCTCACCCTGGCAGTTACACTTGTTTTTGTACAGCCGCGGATATGGTTGGTTTTCTAAACTGCAAATGCACACTGCTGGTTCGTGCTGAGCTTCTCATCCATCAACATCCCTGTCTACTCACCGCTGCTCTTTATATACTATATTCTTTGCCAAGACTATATTTGTACTTGGGATTGCCAAGATCCAAGTGCAGAACCTTGCACTTGGCCTTCCTGAACTTCATGAGGTTTTCATAATCCCGCATCTCAAACTTGTCAAGGTTCCTCTGGATAGCATCCCTTCCCTCCAGCACGTTGACAGCAGTACATAGATTGGTATTGACCACAAACTTGCTGAGAGTGCACTTGTCATCATTTCACTGTAACAGAGCTATAACACAATTTGTAGTACATTCATAGGCTACTTCTAATGTGGAACTAAGACATGCCCAGAGCACATGCCTTCTGTACTACATTCACTCTAAAAACTGCATGAGTATGCAGCCCCTGTAATAACGGAGCTACTGATCAATATGGTCTATGCACTGTTTGATGGTTAGTACAAGGATTTGAAAGAATAGCTGGGAGGATGAAGTCTGTACAACAATACTGTGCACTTAAATTAGTTATTAATTAATTAATCAGTCATTTTATCTATTACAAATTACCTTAGTTTGAGTGTTTGATGGGAAGTAATCTAATCTTTGAAAAAAAAATACCTAACTTATTTCAGTTGGAAATGGGCATTCACTTTCCTTGGACTAAACTATACATATTCCAAAATAAAAATTCTTTTAAATGTATGTAGCCTGTGCATCAAATCCCCAGGACCAACAGTTTCATTGTTCCATAACCCTTCTTTCAATTTGTAATATTTTTATATCTAACAAGAGCCAATAGATCATTTGATTACAAAGGACTTGATTACAAAGTGTAATTCTTTCTGGAACAATAAAGCAGATCAGCAATGTGCTGATCTCTTTGGGTGTCATGCAACAGGGCTTGGACTCATTCATGCAGATTCTGTCACAAAACTTTGCAACATCTGCAGCTCAAGCATGTCAGAATAAAATTAGCATCACCGAACTCTCAGATGTTGCTGCTTTCATCTGTAGCATTTCAAACCTTTGTGTGGACCTTTGCACTGTTATCAGTGACTGTCATTGAGCAGAAGATGAATTTGTAGTTATAACGGGTCAAATTCTGATTTTCAGTTTAAATGGAGTTTGAATATATTTAACTTTTAGACTGGTTACATTTATTTAAGGAAATAATTGCACATTTCTCCTGTCTCTGAGAAAGCATGCTACAGATTTATTTATTTATTTATTTATTTATTTACAAGCAAGGAAATATATTGATCTCAATTTGTTTCTTTTCCAGTTGTCTGTTTGAGGTTATTGGAAAGATCCTTTACACAGTAAACCTACCTGGGCTTTATTTTGGACTTTAAGGATATTATCTATTAATTCAGAACATTTCAATGTGTACATTGTTCCCAGCACATAGTAGTTACTTCATGAAAAGAGTTGATTTCAAACGATCTATTTTGTAGTGCAAATTTTCCATTACTGTGATCTATCTAATCAGCTGTATTGATATAGCTCTTTGGTAGAATACCTGTTGTGCATTAAGTGCTTCAATGCTTAAATGCTCTTTAATAAATTCTTAAATGCTATTCTCATTTACATCACTGATGTACTCTTAACAACAAAGAAATCAACATAGTGATATAAAGGTCTGAAATTCTAGGATAAAAAAAATCTTTCTTGAAAATATATTCTGGGAATGTCTTGTAAAACAGGCACTGGAATGGATTGCCCAGGGAGGTGGTGGAGTCACCAACTCTGGAGGTATTCAAGGAATGTTTGGATGTTGTGTTGAGGGACATGGTTTAATGAGAGCTATTGGTGATGAGTGGATGGTTGGACTGGGGGATCCTGTGGGTCATTTCCACACTTGGTGATTCTATGATTCTATGAACTTGTACAACATCAACAACAATTTCCAAACTCATGTCAAATGATCCTTGTCAAATTATGTATCACCTATCTGAAAGTTAAATGGGATTTTTTCTCACAGGGAATATCCTCATTGACCCTCTATCCACTAGGTATGAACCAAAATAAATAAATAAATAAATAAAAATAACAACAGAGGAAAAATATCTTGAATACTGTCATCAAGCAATTCAAAGAAGATTCAGTAATTCCCCTACACATATATTTCTTTCATAATCTTAGAAATAATTCAATTTTACCTTTCCTGAATAGTTCATATAACATCCTTTCCAGCTTAGTCATGAAGACTAAAATATTGTTTATATATATATATAGTTGTCCAAGGATGCTCTGGGATAAAATGCTGCAATTTTTGTAATAATTTTTTAATTAATCTTTATTTCTAGAATTATTCTTTCTGATGCTAGTGTTTTTTGTTTGTTTGTTTATTTCAAACAGGAGTTTGTGTGCATTTGTATTTTTGTAGGACTCTCTTCTACTTTATTTTCTGGTCTGAGTCTTTCCTGGAACAACTTAAAAAACTGCATTTCTTTCTAAAATGAACTTTTTTCAATTCTAGTCTTAAGAAATGAATGTTGTGCCTACCTCTGACAGTCTCTTTGGAAACCGGTGAAAATTAATGTGGGTATTTCAATTACTTTAAACACATGGAATTTAGATTTGAATTTTTATTTATTTATTGTATAAAATAAAAGAGAATAAACATGAGCACCACCTCTTTTTCCCCACTGCATACATTCTTCTCAGTCTCTTTTCAGGAAATACCAGATTTAATAACTAATATCCACTCAATTCCCTAGTTCCGAAATTCTAATACATGGCTTCAGACTTCTCCTTAGCTGAAGAGCAGCTTGGATCACATTTTCTCAGACAGTGTTTCTCTTCATCCACTAACCCTTCCTTGTCCTCATATGTCACTATTTGGTTGAAGGTATATCAGGGGGAGAGAACCATAATTTTTCTGCAGAGATTAGATCAGGAAGGCAATGCCATTTTTCTCTGTATTACAGAAAAAAACTATTTCACCTGTCAGGTAGATGAGAACATTATGAACATCTAAGTTTCCCCTTCCATCTTATAAAGGTGCTTTCCTTCCTCTGCTGACCTTCTAAGTCAGTTCTTTGACTCTACAAGAGCTACAATCCCTTGTGCAACCATCAGTGGTTTCAAGATTTTCCTTCTTCTAACTACTCAAAAATCATGCAGTCCTTCCATTTACATCCTCGTATTATTTTTCACTTTCTCTCTGGATTTCTCTCCGGATCTGTGTGCAATAGTTATGTAACTTGGCAATGCATTCTGGAAACAAAACCAAGGGATGATTCTTGTACATTTAATTTTACGCTTTGACTATTTACTGGTATAGGTTTGTTGTTGATGTTTTTCTATTTCCACTTTCAGTACAAAATTATGCTCCCATTTAGTGAATACTAGCTAGTAATTATGAGCCATTTTGGTAACCCGCCTAAGCAATTAGTTCAATATAGTTTTCCTTTCCTGAATATGTCATATGTAATAAAGGGGAGGGTGTTGTTAGAAGAAAATATAACCAACAAAACCAACATAAAATACCTCCCATTCACTTAATAATTGTCTTCATAATACTCCAAGATATATGAAGAAAAATAGATAGGAGTTGAATGTATTAAGATTCTGATCATGCATGTTAATCTCTTTTTTTAATACTAGATAATTCCCAGATGCTTCTCATAATTATCTGTCATCATTTAGTAGGAGAAAAATCTTGCAGTTTTTCCTGTATTCACATCCTATTGGAACAAGGTCACTAGCTAGACCCAAGGACAACAGTTAGCAGTAAAGTAAGTCTTCATTCTATTTCCTTATGTTTATCTAAAGCATAATACTAGTGTTTTTATCTTGGTGAGAAATGCCTGGAAATTATACTGATCTCTTATTTTTGGTTTACAAGGAGACTTAAAAACAGGGTTTTGTGCTATTTTTCTATTAATTAGTGTTATTATTTTTTTCCCCAATGTTAATGTTCACTTTTCTAATAGATTTAATGACTAACGTTACTCTCCGTATTAGAGATCTGAACTTTACAACATACGCCAAGTATACAGAAAGTGAAAGACAACAAAGAAAAAGAAGCTAGGTAATAAAACTGCCTGCTTTAAAATGCACAAAGCTAATCAGCTACTATGATTCGAAAGAAAGAAAGTTAAACAACCCCAGAATTATGTACCCGACACAGCTTCTGCATGACATTCCAGTTTATTTCAGTAGAGAAATGGTCACTAAAATTCAAAACTTTAAATAACCACAGAAGTCTATCAAGGACACTTTTCATTGTGTAAAACTTTAACTAGACAGTGCTTTGAACAAAGAAGCTATGCAGTTCATTAATTCTTGTAAATGGTCATTCATATGACTTATTAGTATAAAGTGGAGAATATGTGTTCTTTGTACTTGGAGAAGTACAGGAATCAACCTCATCAGGTTTAATGGCAATTATGAATGGATATCTCTATGCACCCTGTTTTAATCTCAGTGAGAATAACAGCCTACTTGTATTAGGATATCAAAGGCAAGATGAATGTAGATTAATGAAGATATTTAATAAAGAAAAATAGTGGGTTTTTTTTTTTTTTCACCTCAAAACAATATTTAGCATTAATATACTTAGTGCTTTAAATGCTTTAAGGACTCAGAGACTCATAGAATATCCTAGGTTGGAAGGGACAGATATGGTTCATAGCCCGTAACTCATGAGGTCAGAATTCTATTTCAAGCATTAATTTAAATTCTTAATTCTTACTAACTGTGATCAGTGAGAATCTAATAAACTAGTATTTCATTGGGAAAATTAATGTTTTGGGTTCAGGAGCTAGATGTGGTGGGGAGAATATAGATTCAAGAGATCACAAATAAGGGAAGCTGAAGAAAAATAGGAATCAAATGTGAGCAGAAGCTGCTGGATGACTGTAGGAGAAGAAAGGACAGGGAGTAAAAGACAAGAGTATTTTGATGTATGAGAAAATGAAATGTAATAATTTGGGTTAGAAATTTCAAAATTTGAAAAACTGTTCGGAAGTGAAGAAAATGATTCAAGATTCATGCATTTTCTTAAGCAGACTGTTCAGTTTCTCACTAAACCTTATTACAGATCATGACTTAGCTTCTCTCATTTTTCTTTGTCTGACCAACTGATGGCAGAAGCACTTTCCATGTCTTTCCCATGTGGTGTTGCCTCTGTATGCCTGAGTGTGCCATTTGTCTGCTGCCATTCTTCATTTGCCCTTCTATAAATACCGCACTTAGTTAGTGCTCATTAGAATTCCTGCTTATGATGCTATTAGCAATTACTGGAGCACACTTGATCAGGTCTAGATGTCGTATAATGATTGCTGAGCTCTGGACATGCATAACATTTAATATTTTTAATGGGAATTCTATGACATCTATCATGTTTCATAATGTTCTAAACTAGAAACTCTGAGGAAAGGAGTCAAGAGACACTAATACTATGTTGTGTAAAGCTGAAAAGCTAAATGTTAGGAGAGAGAAAGAAAAGGGCGACACAAATGGGTGGAAGACACTTTCCTAACTCCTTATGAACAATACAGTGATGACTATGACACTTGGGATATGATTCAAAAGGCAATTTATGAGAGTGTGCATGTAAGATTAGCAGTTTGCAAGTGAAAGGTGGGTTGCAAAACTACTGAGAGAGGGCCCTTAATACTGCAATGGTTAGGGCACCTGAGGCAATACTCACTAGCACCACAAATCCTGGAGCTGTTCACACTTGCTTTCTTCCGCTTTGTGGGTGTGGATTGACCCTCTCCATCCTAACATACACCAATGCTCAAGGCACTCACAGCTGATAGCATGATATCTGCAGTGCCCTTCCTGTTTCCCCAGCCCTTCTGCAGCTACAGAAGTAGAATAGCATGCTGAGAGGAATTACTCTCCCCTGTTCCAAGCAGCTGTCAGTTCTGGAAAATTATTCTTACTCAGACTACCCGTCAGTGCTAGTATCTCATATGAACAATTTCTTACTATCACGACATTAGGGCTTCATTAGCACAGATTATAGACAATTTGGGTGCATTTAGCATCTTTAACATCTTCAACATCCTTTCTGAAGCAGATGGTCAGATTACACAACCACCCTGGATCTAGAGGTGAAGTAAATGGCTCTTTTTATGAGAGCACTGCATTATCTCAACTTTGCATGCTTCTCTGCCAAGTCTGTCAGAGCTCTAGGAATAAAAGATGCTTTGTGTCAGCATCATTTAGCTTTCAGAGACTTGTAGAAGTTATTAGCGATATACAGGACAAGAAGTTTTAGAGGATTTTTTTTTTTTTTTTTTGCATTCTTGAAAATTCCTAAGTTTCTTTCTATTTATATCCTCTAGTGCTTGTATGTTAGCTGTCTCAGTGCTATATGAGTGGCTGAGCAGTCAACACACATGGCAGAACTCCTTTCACATTTGATACTGGTAAGTCCACAACAATTCTAGGAGTATTTGAGAACTCATAAAATAGATTGCATCTCTGACTTCTAATTTCTTGTTCTCATATTCTACAGTAAAATGAAAAGTTTAAAGTTTCTGTGCTACAAATAGATTTACTTGAGAACAGGTGATATGGAGCAGAGGAGGTTTGTTGAGCTGTGTTATTTTGCATATGAATTCTCTGCTCCTCTGATGTGCCCTCTCAAGGAGAAACCATAGAAGGAAATATATATACCATGAGTTTGGATTTTTTTATTTATTTTTTTTTTTAAATTTTTTTTTTTTTTGCACTGCTCGTGTAAATTCCTGAATTATATTCCTGGTCTGGTTTTCCTACCATCTTTTCATCACTGACCTCCTCAGAGAAACTTGCAGTGAATACAAGGATATCTTTTCCTTGCAAGATTTATTAATTGCTTCTTCCATGGCCCCATTAAGATTAATAGAAATTGGCACAATATAGTCCAGAAGCCTACGCATGGGAGTTCTCAGAACTTCAGCTTGTCTTCAACATACTGTGAAATATTACCTTCTGCTCTTTCCATTTTCTCTCTTCTCCCCCATGCTCCAATATAACGTATCGTCACAACATAATTTCCAATAATTCTAATTTACCTGCTTAGCACAGAATAATTTAATATATTGACCTACAACACGGGGAATAATTACACTACCTAAGTGAGCATGGTGTAGGGACATGAGTTCAGCTGTGTTTCCCACAAACTCAAATCATTGTCAGGGACCACACGTTTTTCTTAGTGCTTGCAGTGTTATTTGAAGATAAAATTGTGATCTCAGTGTTAGTTCATCTATATTACTTCTGTTTAGTCTCTCCAAAAAGTACTATATGAAAAGTTTTCTTTTCTCTCTTCATTTTCCAGGGAAATTCAGCTTCCCTTAGGATTTAGGTCAATTTTGCAGGGGGTTGCTTAATTTCCTTGCTGATTACTCCCATAAATTTCAGGAAAGACCTTTTCATAAGTTATTTCAGCTTTCATATAGGATTTCATGTTGGATATATATCATATGAAATGTTTTAAAATTACATGTTCATATCAGATTTCATAGTGCCTTGAAATTCTCATTTTGTCTTTTTAACAAGACCCAGACTGCTTTCTCAATAGTCCAATATACTGCATCTAATAAAAAAAAAGTCTATCTGTTCTCATCTGAGCTTCCAGTGAGGACTGATAAAGATATTTTGTTTTCTCTATTTCTCCTAAATGTAAATTTAGGTCAGCCCTAAGTACAAGTTATGTTCTCACTTCTATTTGCACATGCTTTGTTTACTTTAGAAATCCCATTCTCCTTATTATCTTAATGTGGTGTGATGTTTTTGCTTCTATGTACAGTCTGTTTTTTTTGTCTCATAATCACACTACTCACTTTATCAAAAGTCTTGTGCAAATTACTACCTTTTGTCATGTTGCCACCTGCCTTTGGGTAGCAACATGAAGTAACTCCATTATCCCTAAATTACATTATTTCCTTTGTGAGAGAGCTATTTTTGGGAGGCTGCAACCATAGCTAGCATTTTTTGTATGCTTGCAGTGACTGGTTGTTCATTACTGCCTCTAGAATCTCCTTCCTACAGCATACTTCCTCTTCTAGAACTGGGTACAGGATGCTGCCCTATCTGTCTTACCACTTGCCCAGTCAGGCCTTCTGCATTTCCATCATGAAACAGATATCAGCTAAATAGATTCTGGTCTTTCCACTGAGGAATCTTTTCAAAGAAGGAAGTGGGAGTATAGGTCATGGCTCTCGCTTATGATTCATGCTTTTGACTTCCATCTCCTGTTCATGATCTTGTTGATTTACTTGTTTGGACAGACTTCTGTATCTGTGCAGATGTCAGCAAAAGGTCATGTGTGGGTGGAACTGCTTGCAGGGGTAATTCAAGATTAGGGATGTATATGAGGTATTTGCTTTTCAGGCTGCCTTTTACAACAGTATTATCTGTTTTAAATAAAATCACCTGGGACATGCCTTTGCTATGAATTAATTAAAATCATCACTATGAAAAGAAAAAGATTATGCTATATTTATGTTATGATCATACTGACAGGAGCTATTTCTTGTGAATTTTCACTGACAGATTTGCTGCTTATGAGATATTATTTACTCTAATGTGAGAAATGCCCAACCTCAAAAATCACACATTATCCCATTTTCATATTGCTACCACAATAAGAATTAATCAAGTTTCTTCTTTCCTCTAACAAATAAATAATTTTATACCTGTCTGACAAACAAATGAACAATAAATAAATAAACAAACCCTCTAGGAGTTGAAGATGATTGCTTGTTTTCCAGACATTGACCATAGTAAACCGAGCAGAAAAAATTAAGCACATTGCAATTGCTGGCAATAACTGAATGGTTTCTCCCACATTATTCTTCAAAATGAACAGAAAATGTGATTGCAATGGATATTCTCGCTCCAGTGAGCTAGGTAACAATATCAAACTTAGATTGCTTAATACAAGTAGTCCCTGAATTTTGTGAATGTTGTAAGTAGTTAGAATAATCTTTTCTGCTGAAAAACAGTCTTGCTAATACAGACAAACTAACATAGAAGCTTATCAAGTGCATGAAGCTAGGAATTTTTTTGAAAGGTGCAATTTAGAGGGATGGAAAAAAGTACGGTAAGCCTGTGCATAGAATACCTAAATATAACTCTCCTGTGTTATGCAGGATACTTTAGTGTAACTAAAATTTCTACCTGAAATAAGAACTCCTACTAAAAACCTGCAAGTGTCCCACAGTAATTTGAAGGTGCAATGCTCTGTAAGTCCAAATGCATGCTACATTCTCTGGACTAGATGATCAAAGGTAACATACAGATAATGTAGTCAAGACAGTCTAGAGTCACTTATCTTCTCTTAAAGAAAGTACTTGGATTTATCCTGCTGAATAGCTTCCTAGATCTTGGTACCTTTATCCATGGCTGTATTTCATTGTAAAATACTGGCTCCAAGCTTGACAATGGTCTACAGATGCAGTATTTTAGAATAGAAGTGTCTGCCCAGAGTTGTGTAACAACAGCATTGGTGTGTGTGGTAGATGGAGAAGCACCTGACAGAAATGGAATCTGAAAGATGACTACTCTGGAAGTAATGCCTCCTGCTATATGATGTTGGCCCACAGAGTTAGAGGCAGTTATTGGTGATATGGCATTAGACGCTGAATATTCCTAACAAAAAGTTACATTTTGTTACCATGGACGGGGTGGCAGCAAAGTGACAGTCTTGACATCTGTCATGGAGTGTGTATGAAGCAAAGGTTTGGCACTGAACTCCTCCATGAATTAAAACGTTGATTTTCATCAGTGGCAACTGAATGTTTATGGAAAATAGTGGATGCTCACACAGTGTAGTGGTGAGTAGTGCTTTTCAGAAATGGAAACAATGGGTCACTTCCACTTGTTCAGATTTTTACCAGCGTGGCATGCAGGCTCTTATACATTGCTGGAAAAACTGCACAGCTAATGGTGTTGACTATGTTGAAAAATAGTGTTTTGTAGCTGAGAATTTGCTGTATCAGATAGTGTTATTTTGCTCCTTGTATTTGTTGTAGTTTCCATGGGAATAAATACGAAACATTACTTTTAGAGCAGTCTTCATAATATTCACGAAGAAAAAAAAAAAAAAAAAATCCCCAGTAGATGATAAAACCAAAAACTACAAAAACAACATATCTATTCTCACCAGAGGAGCTGCAGGTGAAACATCATGAACATGATGAACATCAGCAACTGAGGAAAGCAAGTGAGAGTCTTAACAACAAAAACAGATCTTTTAATAGTTATTATTCTTCTCTGTTACAAATGCCTTTACCACTTGGTCAGAACTGGAAGGTCTTAGGAGATGAACTGTTCACTAACGTGTGTTTTCACAGAAACTCTTTCATAACTCCTGGGACCTTTTGTACGCTTGGACAGGCAACCATTCATAAAGTGGCATGAATTAGCAAAATTCCATGACATTTTTCCTCACACAAAGCCAGAAATTCCCGAGTGTGAGTATATAGACATATTCATGTGCTCATCAGACCCGGCCCTCTGTCATAGACAATTTATTTTACCCCAAAAATGGACACAGCACCTTATTAATTGCATCACTCTCAGGATTTTTAAATGGAAACAATCTTAACTGTGAGGAAGTTCTCAATTCTTGGAGGTTTACTGGAGTGATATCCATACCATTTCACCTTTGCCATGAAAACTATGAATTAAAAGTAAAGGCAGAAAAATTAGGAGCACCAATGACAACTGTTTTCCTGTTGAAACATGTTCATGATTTGACAGAAGATGACATTGGATTCTTTAGGTTTTTTTTCTGTTTTCCATATTATTACAGTTATGCATCTTAATGCATTTTTTGCATTATTTTTAAGGTGCATTATTTATTGTACATCCTATTATTTCACACCTTTAAAATATTCTGCTAGTCTTTATAATATAATATGATCCTTTTCTATTGAGTTGCAACTTATTTCAAAAACTCCTGTTGCTCTTATAAGAGATCTAGTGAAACACAAACCGAAGTTACAGACTTAGTAAAAACATTACTGGAAGATGTTCCAGAACACAGATGGTGAAAATATAATGGTCTGGAATTAAAATGTATCAAGACAACTTTTTTCATCTAACATATGAGAACTGATTTGGACACTTGCTAGGTGTCAGATATCACAAATGACCTGGAAGTTACTTGCATTCTATCTGGATGCCAACAGGACACCAGGAACATTAATATACATGCATATGAATGTACAATGAAGTCTCATCAAATTCTACATTGTACTTGCGGAGACCCTGAGTGTTCACAGATATTTGACATATAGATGCTGATCTCACTCACGTATGCACTTTACTGTTTTACTGCCAGCTCAGTATTTTTCAGTAACTAATCTGTCTACTAGGACAAACATCTCATTTTCTGTTTACACAACTGCTTTTAGATGACTAGGAAGAAGGAAAATGAACTGGCCCATTCAATTATATCATTTTCTGCTCCCTCTCTGTTCTTCTCCACTGCATCTAACGGTACCTACTGTATTCTGATAGAAATTTACCAACTAGTGTCTTTTGCTTCTGCTTATTTTTTCATCACACAGCTTAAGCTCGGAGCTTTATTTGTGCTTCTGAAAGTAATCATAGAGCAAATTTAATCTCATCTGATATGTAGTGAAGATATACTCCTTGTTGTTGTTGTTGTTGTTCAGTATTTTCATTAAGACCATTCTTAATGGTAACACAAATGTGTGTTTGTTTGTGTGCACTTATGCATGCATCCAATTCTGCCCATCAGCATTTCTACTGTGATTGTAACACACCACAGCCTTGTTTTCCACCAGTATGAGTGAAGTTATCCATAGGTTATCTTTCCTCCTTTTTTACTCTGCTTCCTCATGTGTTCATGCAGAGGTTCTCATGTGGTTCAGCTTTAACTGAAAATTAACACTCCAGATTCATCAGTTTAGTTGAAAATCAGTCAATTGATTTTCAATTGATCAGTTGACAACAAAATGGCAAAGTCGCAAGTTCAGTTCTAAAGGAAAAATTTAAAAAGTAGAAAGCATGTTAATCAACCGTTGCAAAGGCAACAAAAAATTACACCAACACTCACCCTAATCTTAGATGCTATAATCAGTTTCATGCTCTCTTTTACTTAGTTCAGCTATTAGGGAAAGAATCTGAAAGTTAAAACAAACCAATTAATTAATTAATTAATTAATTAGAAAAGCAAAGACTAACAAATCACTTATATTTAAACATATATATCTTCTTTAGATTTTCTTCAGATTGAAAAGCATTATCTAAATTTTTAAAGACCAACTCTGGAGGCACTAGGCACTGAACTGATCCTTCATTTCTTCTCCTTTACCCATAAAATGAAGAGTTGATGAGTTTAGGGATTATTTTATACAGTCCTTCCTACATTCTGGTTAGCAACTGTATCAACTTGGTGTCTCTGAGCAGTAATAGTTGTGGATGGTTGTTTGCTTTATGGATTCTCACTTGATTAATGGATCATTCTTCTGCTTAAAAATACGTCTTTTATATTCTGCAAACAAGAAGTCCCGAATGCCATCTGCACTTAGTTTTCATCAACACTCTCAGCAGTTAGTTTTCCCATGACGTATTCTGTCTGCTTTTATGGAGGGGGAACAAAAGGGAGACATCTTGTGCAAGTGGAGGAGCAACCTCAGGCATGAAGCCTTCTCTGTATTATAGCTAATCTTGAGTAAAATGCTTTTATCTGTGACTGTCACACAGCATTACAGCAGGTTATTTCATGGATCAATAAAGACAAGTACAAAAGAGCCTTTAGCTCTGGCCAGAAAAGACATGAGCGGTGTCTCACGTACATGGTAGCATGGGGATGAGAACATCTGCTGTGTAGCAGCGTTACATCATACGCTCCAGGTTCCATCTGTATACAAACATAAAAAGTTTGCTGAATCTCCCACCCTAGAGATCAAGATCTCTTTTTACTCCCAGACATAGAATTAGAAGAATATGGAGAGTCCCAGCAGCAGTAAATGACTTTTCTGTAAGTGTTATTTTCATTACACCTTACTGACTTGAATAATAATTTTTAAAATAGCTAAAACATGCAGTTTCCTCCAGCCCATTCCCATAAAAGCATCACAAGTTCACAAAGAAAATTAAAAAAAAATAAAAAAATGCACAAAATGCTTTTTTTTTTTTTTTACAGTGGTGTTTAGGGAAATCTAAATAATATGTTTTTTGTCTTAATTTATAGAACAGAGGGGAGAGGAAAATGCACAAATGAACAGCTAAAGTTAGCAAAGGTTATTAAAAATTTATACCCTGAGACAGTGCTTTTATTACTGTAACCATCTGTACTTGGCAGTTTAACAGTTTAGGTAAACTCCAAATATTTTGAGAAATAAAGTTGCTTCTATGTGTCTCTAAGCATGAAATAAATAAATAAACAAATAAGAGAAGGAAGGACTTGTGAATTAACATAACTGAGATAATTAATGTGGCTTTCATATGAGATACATGTCAAAGGCATTATTATAATAGAGACTTATAAGCTCTGAAAAGATTGAAAACACCTACTTAACATAATTTACATAAATATTCCATTATCTCTGGTCTTCATTAATTTACTTAATGGCAACATTGACATGTGGAAATTCCAAAAACATATCTCCGATTATTAAAGTTGTACGCTCAGGATCTTTTGACACTGTGGGGTATATCTCCTAACAAGAACTAATGCTGTCACAAAAGCTGTATAAAGGCATTTTTTACATGATTTAAGATCAGATTTTATATTGCATATAGACAGAATTTTGTATGGATTTTCAAAATTCCCACACAGCAAAAAGGTTGATCAGCTTTTCAGAAGTATCTGGTAAATCTCTAAAAGAAACAGAATATTTTAGGCAGTGTGTAGAAGTGCTGTTTAAACATTTAAATAATTCCTGCTAGTTCTCTTTCCAATCTCAAGGCAGTCCTAAGGATGTAGTATATGTTTGTCCTCCCTAAAAACATTCCAAGCTCTAACTGCAACTAATGAAGATTCAAAGGGGAAGAAAACAGATATGTGGGTCCTTCGCTATCCAACAGCAGAACAGAACCATTTTTTCTAGGCAAGTTTTACAGCAACCCTGCTCCTCCTAGATGTTATTCTCTTTCTGTGTGTATCTCAGTCTATATCAGATCTCATCACTTTATTTATCACATCCTCTTCTCACACTAGCATATGAAGGCTTCCATTTTTCAGAGGCTGTTGCTCTTCGTATATCATAGAATCATACAATTGGTCAGGTTGGAAAAGACCTTAAAGATCATCAAGTCCAACTGCAACCTAACCATACTACCCTAATTCTAACAATCCTCCACTAAATAATGTCCCTGAGCACAGCATCCAAACAGTTTTAAGCATGTTCAGGGCTAGTGACTCAACCATTTCCCTGGGGAGACTATTCCAGTGCTTAACAACCTTTTCTTTACAGAAGTGTTTCCTCATATCCAACCTAAACTTACCCTGGTGCAACTTGAAGCCATTTTCACTCGTCCTGTCACCTGTCACCAGTGAAAAGAGACCAGCCCCTCTCTTGCTGCAATCACCTTCAGTTTGTGTTTCAGTTAGTGGCCGTTTCTCTTGTCCTGTCCCCACAGTCTACTGGAAAGAGGTCATGTCCCCTTGACTCCCAATATATACTCATGGACTGTGAAATTCTCTCTCATATTTAATTTGTGAGGCATTTCCAGCAAAAGTTCTCACTGAGATTTTTTGATTTGGGTGTTTTGACTCTCATGATTTACCACCTTCTATTGCCAATAGAAAAGCTATCAGCAGGCCACTAAAGTGTTACTGGTTTATACCTAATTCCTAAGATTTCAGGAAAACATGCCTCCATAGGGTTTTAATGTTAAAGTCCTACAGGTATACATAGGAACAGTAGCGAACAGTAGTCAACACATTTGTCACTCTCATTGCTAACCCAATAAAACTGACTGATACCCCTAGTGAATTTGGAGAAACTAACCATTAATTGTTGGCTTCTCCCATAGTCACAGGAGCCTGGTACCATCAACATACCCACATCATGCACAACAGAAGGTGATATTCTCAATATTTCCCTCTTTGCCTAGAATTATCCTCACTGTCTGAAGCATTTGAAGGCTAACAGATAAATCTGCTTCACACTCTTGAGAATTTTGAGTATACGTTTCCACCTCCCCAGCTGTTTCCCTTAAACTACAGAGAGAGTAGAAAAGAGCAAAACTTTGCTCAACTTATAGTTAAAAACTGAATGGAGTTAGTGTTATGATAGAATGGAAGAGACGCTGTTAGCTTAGTAGGCTGAAAACATATATTGTCTTCACATACACCTTTTATGTAACTTCTACACCTCTTTCTGGAAACAGTAGAACATCTTTCTTTTACTTCATGAACAGATGGGGACCACAATCTCTCTTCCCATCATCTCATAAAGACATAATGCAGCATTTCTATGCCCATCATTTACCCAGATGTCTCCACAGCACTGTTAATAGTTAAGAATGCATTTGTTTTAATTACCACCTGATACCCACTGGCCTGTAATTGTCTTGTAATGGCCTCTGCCCTTTTGTCTCTCAGTACTTTTGTCACCGGTGATTACCTGGCTGCTCCTCGAAGATACTTCCTTTGGTTGTTCTAAAGCGGGAGAAAAAATAAAATAAAATAAAATAAAATAAAATAAAATAAAATAAAATAATAAAATAAAGAATTGAGCAGCATTCAAGTAAAACAGTGAGGAATCTTAGACTAAGAAATGATAACTGAAGTAATTTACAAATGACCAAGAGCTGATAACTCATGGAAGATGCCCAGACAGCCTTGTGGTTAGTGTGCTATACAAGGTTTCATTTTCAGGACGATTACTCTTCTTGATTTTCAGTCCTTTTTTTTTTTTTTTTTTTTTCCTTCCCACACCACACAATAGCATGGCCCCTTTTCCACAGAATTCTCCATTTTGACGGAAAAAGGAAAAAGAAAAAGGAAAAAAACAAAACAAAAAAACAAAACCAAACCAAAAACCTTGTGTCAGGATAGCAAAAATTGTAACCCAAGGAGCATCAAATGAAGATGCTAAAGATTTATATAAAAAAAAATATTTGTGATGCATACTAAACAACTAATGCACATGCACTCCCAGGGGACCAGGTCTCTAAGTTAAGCACTGTAGAGAACACATTCTATTGATTTTTTCTTAGCTCCATCAGTCTAAGAGAATACAAGTGGAGCCTAAGAGAAAGGCAGAAATCTTTTCTACCACCATCAGAAGCAGATGTCAGCAGCAGTTTGCAAAATTATGCAGCTTTCTTCCAGTCCTATTTTTAGGGACTTTATATTGTTTAAGAGAGCTTAAATATTTGATACTGTGAAATGAAACAAAGAGTAAAAGCAATGGGGCTTAGAAAGGAGAATCTCCTCCTACAAATCTTGCTGATCCAAGAAGCTGCTGAGGCACATATTACTTAGAATTTGGTTGCTGAACTTCTGTCTAGAGGAGAAAGAAGAAATACAACTCTAATGCATGTAAACTTTTCTTATAATATCCAAGTAATTTTACATTTTTTTTTTCCTTCCCTGAGAACACTTCTTCATATAACAGAGAATGGACATGGATAACCGCATAGTGTCTGTTCAAATAATAATAATAATAATAATAATAATAATAATATAGAAGAGAGAGATAGATACATATTCAGTCCTCTACTCTCTCCTAGAATTTACAGAGAATTTACAGAGCATGCAAAGATTTTATTAATATTGATTTTTTTTGTTTGTTTTTTAACCTGATTTAGTTCAGGATCTATTATTTTCAAATAATATTCTATTGATGTGATCCTCTTAAGTGCCTCCTCTTATAGGGGCATGCAGATAAAATATTTGGATGCATATAGGTAGCTCTGAAAGTATCATCTCCTATTTATTTTCATGGAAACTGCAACAGAAACAAAGATCACAGTAACAGTAGTTGATAAAATAACACTTTCTGCTACAAAACACTATTTTTTTTCAACAGTCACCTCCTTCAGCTATGCATTTTCTCCAGCAATAAGTAAAAGCCTGCATGTCATGCTCATAAAAATCTGCATGGCTGTCTGGAATGTGACTTATCTTTAATGTCATCTGCAGAAATGCACTACCCACTCCCTCACTGAGCTCACATCCACTGCTTTGTCTCCAGCAATGTTCAGCAAGTGTCAGTGAATGTCAGTAGGTGAAATTGTCTCTACAAGGAGGAATTCAGTGACACATCTTTGTTTCATAAGCACTTCCATGTCAGATTCCGTTGTGTCAGCCTGCACCTATGCTGCCATCTATCACACAGCAGCTAAATGCAATGGAATATTGGTAGAAGGTTCAACATCTACTGCCATACCAGCAACATCCACTTCTGATGTTGTGGGCCAATATAACAAAATAAAAGGCATTACTTTCAGAGCAGACTTCATATTAAAGTCACAGTGCCATTTATTTTCTTGTACTGAAACACCTCATATAGCTTTAAACAGTTCAAGCAAAGAACTGGTGCAGCTCAGACTGAGTAGATTGAGGCAACCAGCAGCTTTGGAAAGTGACAATTAAGGTCCACCTGCTTGCTCATTCTAGGAAACCAAATAAATTTACAACTTAAGTACTGCCTATAAAACAACCCCTAATGAGATCGAAGTCCTTCGCTCTTTTCTTCTCTGTTTCCTTTCCAGTTATTCATACTAAAATTAAAGATGCATCGATTAGGGTGAAACTTCACTGTGAGCATACTACAGGCAGCAAGTGATTCTTCATCACATAGAAAGGACATCAATAACTTATTATCTTAAATTCAAAATATGTGTGAATATAAGATAATAATGGAAAAAATAAATAAATTGAGAAGGTAGAAAAGAAATATATAAAAGCTTGCCTCTTTTGCCTGACTCCTATTCACCAATAGATGGTGGCAAAACTCCTTTCTTTTGGTTGCTCTAGGCTTATGATTGTATTAAGATGTGTCACTGCTTCCTCAAGCCCTTTTCACCCTCTTTCAATTTTCTGAGTATCATCAGATCTTTTCCCTTACGACATTCTTTTCACTTCTTTGCAGTATTTCTTAGCAAAAACTGTGGGACATTTGAACTTAAATTTTAATCTTCTTTACATGTAATTCTCTGCTTCCATCTTTTTCTCAAGCAAAGGAGGAACAAGGATGCAGTTATTAATCCTTTTAGAGTTCTGCACATCTTAAACCTGTGGGGGATTAATCATTCTAAAAGCAGATGTAGACATGTGTTGGATGTTCTGTGTCTTTAAAGCAAATCTAGAAGGTAAGCAGCAACTCACCTAGACTCCATAGGCACACTTCAGAGATCAGGAACACAAATTCCATGGGTTAAATACATAAGGAGTTATGACGTTTCATCTGAATATTTGTGATCTTAAACAATAATTTCAAAAAAAAAAAAAAAAAAAACAAGCATTTTGAACAAAATACGATAGAGTGAGCAGAAGCCCACATAAAAGTGTATCAGTATCACAGAATGCTTTTTCTCTTTATTACTTATTTTATCTATCTATCTATCTATCTATCTATGTATTTATTTTCCTGGTGAAATATATATTTCACTACAGGGCTTTAAATGTTTTGCTAAATACCACCATATATCATGCTACACCTGTATCAAAATACTTTTTTTTCATCAGACATGAAATTCATCTGTGGAGGGAAAAAATATCATTAAAAAAAAAAAAGAAAAAATGTCATTTTTTTTCAAAACTTCTAAACAACAACAACAACGATAATAATAGTAAAGTCTCAAGGCAGGAATATTTTCCCATTTTACATGAACCTATTTTTATTTCAAACTCACTCCTGTGACTAGCATAATGGTCAAAAATTCAGTTTATAGTGTTCAGGGTTGAGGAAGTTGGGCTTCTTTAGCATGGAGAAGTTTGAAAGGAGACCTAATCTCAGCTTTCCGGTACTTGAAGGGAAGCTTACAAGCAAGAGAAAAACTAGCTTTTTACACAGTCTGATAATGATAGGACGAGAGGGAATGTCTTTAACCTAAAAAAGGTAAGGCTTAGGATAAATGTTAAGGTACTCAAGGCCAGGTTGGATGTGATCCTTATCACTGATTTCAGCATTTGGAGAGAAGCCAAAGGGAAGTGGGATTCTGAACTTCAGGAGAACAGGCTTTATCTTGTTAAGGGATGATGTAGGCAAGTGAATCACGTGGCTTCCTGTACAGTGCTGGTAAGTATTCTGCTTAGCAGTGGCTGCGCCCCGGCAGAAGGCTGCTGCCAGAAATAATGAGGTGACCCAGACAGAGATCCCATGCACTCACAAAAGGAAGGTGTCAGCCAAGGAGACTGTGGAGACCCAGACTGAGGTCCTGCCCATGTATGTCCACATATGTAAGAAAGGCTGTTGCCAAGAAAAATGAGGATACTCAGACTGAGATCCCAAAACAAGATACTGGTGTGCAGTTAGTGAGTGCCAGAGCCTGGCGTTACAGGCCTTTGCAGTGCTTGGTGAGGGAGGCTGCAATTGTGTACGATGTGACCAGGTAAACTACTTACTCAGACTTGTAGTCGACCTGAAGGATGAGGTGGAGAGGCTGAGGAGCATAAAGGAATGTGAGAAGGAGATTGACTGCTGGTACCAAACCCTATCGACCCCTAGATCTAGGCAGCCAGATGTGGCTCTGCATGGAGTGAGTGTGGTGATGAGGGTATTAGGGTTACTGCCACTCACAAGGAGATCAAGCTCAGGTGACTTTACACCAATGCACGCAGCATGAGCAATAAACAAGAGGAGCTGCAGGCCATTGTATGTTCGGAAAGTCATGATATAGTTGCCATCACAGAAACGTAGTGGAATGACTCCCACAGCTGGAGTGCAGTGATGGAGGGCCACCAGCTTTTCAAAAGAGACAGACTGGGTAGGAAAGGCGGTGGTGTAGCTCTCTATATTAAAAAAGACTATGAATGTGTGGAAATTAATGAGGATGATGATAGGATTGAGAGCATATGGATCAGAATAAAAGCAAAGGCCAACAAGACTGACGTTATTGTGGGACTCTGCTACAGGCCACCCACCCAGGATGAAGAGGTGGATGAGAGGCTTTATAAATGGTTGGGTGAGGTCTCTAGGTCACTCCCCTTGTTCTGGTGGGGGACTTCAAGTTTCCAGGCATCCACTGGAATTATAATACAGCAGACAGGGAACAATCCCGGGGGTTCCTAGAATGTGTGGGAGATAACTTCCTGACACAGCTGGTGAGGGAGCCGATGAGGGGAAGCAATATTCTGGACCTGCTGTTTGTCAACAGAGAAAGTCTGGTGGGGGATGTAAAGGTTGGAGGCCATCTGGGGCAAAGTGATAGCGAGATGCTAGATTTCTCTATCCTTGTTGAACCATGGACGGGAGTCAGCAGAACTGCCATCTTGGACTTCCGGAGGGCAGACTTCAACCTCTTTAGGACCATGGTTGAGAGGGTCCCTTGGGAGGTAGTTTTGGAGAGCGTGGGAGCCCAGGAAGGCTGGGAATATTTTAAGGAAACTGCTTTAAAGGTGCAGGACCTGACCATCCCCATGTCACAGAAGATGAGCTGACGGGCAAGGATGCCAGGCTGGCTGAACAGAGACCTTTGGATGGATCTCAAGAACAAAAGGGAAGTTTATGGTCTCTGGAAGAGTGGGCAAGCTACTTATGAGGATTACAGGTATGTAGTGAAGCTGTGCAGGGAGAAAATCAGAAAAGCCAAAACGCAGCTAGAACTGAGCCTGGCCACTAAAGCAAAGGAAAATAATAAATGCTTTTATAAACACATTAACAGCAAGGGGGAGGCTAGGGAGAATCTCCATTCCTTGTTGGATGCTGAGGGCAACCTGGTCACCAAGGATAGGAATAAGGCTGAGGTACTCAATGCCTTCTTTGCCTCAGTCTTTAATAATAAGACTTATTACTCCCTGGGAACACAGCTCCCTGTGCTGGTAGATAGGGATGGGGGACAGAATAAGCCCTGCATGATCCATGGTGAGATAGTTTTGGACCTGCTCCAAAAGCTGGATGCTCACAAGTCCATGGGGCCAGATGGATTGCACCCTAAGTGCTGAGGGAGTTGGCGGATGTGGTTGCCAAGCCACACTCTATCATTCTTCAGCAGTCCTGGCTAACTGGATATGTCCCGGCAGATTGGAGACTGGCAAATGTGACACCCATCTTCAAAAAGGGCTGTAAAGATGATCCTGGTAGCTACAGACCTATCAGTCTCACGTCAGTGCCAGGGAAGGTTATGGAGCAGATAATCTCAGGAGCCATCATGGACCAATTAAAGGTCAACCAGGGTACCAGGCCCAGTCAGCATGGGTTTACGAATGGTAGATCCTGTCTGACAAACCTGATTTCATTCTATGACAAGGTGACTGGCTTAGTGGATGAGGGTCAGGCTGTTGATGTGGTCTACCTGGACTTCAGCAAGGCCTTTGACACTGTCCCCCATAACATTCTCATGGAGAAGCTGGCTGCCCACGGTTTGGATAGGTGTACGCTCCACTGGGTGAAGCATGGGCTGGATGGCCGGGCCCAAAGAGTTGTGGTCAATGGAGTTGAATCCAGTTGGCAGCCGGTCATGAGCAGTGTCCCCCAGGGCTCAGTGCTGGGGCCGCTTCTATTTAACATCTTCATTGATGATCTTGACGAGGGGATTGAGTGCACCCTCAGTAAGTTTGCAGACGACACCAAGCTGGGTGGGAGTGTTGATCTGCCAGAAGGGAGAAGGGCACTACAGAGGGACCTGGATAGACTGGATTGATGGGCCAAGGTTAATGGCATGAGTTTCAATAGGTCCAAGTGTCAGGTCCTGCATTTTGGTCACAACAACCCCAAGCAAGCTTTCAGGCTTGGGGAGGAGTGGCTGGAAAGCTGCCTGATGGAAAGGGACCTTGTTGGATAGTCGGCTGAATATGAGCCAGCAGTGTGCCCAGGTGGCCAAGAAGGCCAATGGCATCCTGGCTTGTATCAGGAACGGTGTGGTGAGCAGGACTAGGGAACTAATTCTGCCCCTGTACTCAGCATTGGTGAGGCCTCACCTCAAGTACTGTGTTCAGTTTTGGGCACGTCAGTACAAGAAGGACATGGAGGTACTGGAGCAGGTCCAGAGAAAGGCAACGAGGCTAGTGAAGGGCTTGGAAAATCAGCCCTATGAGGAGAGGCTGAGGGAGCTGGGGCTGTTTAGTCTGGGGAAGAGGAGGCTGAGGGGAGACCTTATTACTCTCTTCCAGTACCTGAAAGATGTTTACAGTGAGAGTGGGGTAGGTCTCTTCTCACCGGTGACAGGTGACAAGACGAGGGGAAATGGCCTCAAGTTGCGCCCACCAAGGCAAGTTTAGGTTAGATGTTAGGAAACACTTCTTTACAGAAAGGGTGGTTAAGCACTGGAATAGGTTCCCCAGGGAGGTGGTTGAGTCACCATCCCTGGATGTGTTTAAGAGCCGTTTGGATGTGGTGCTCAGAGATATGATTTAGCGGAGGGTTGTTAGAGTTAGGGTAGTATGGTTAGGCTGCGGTTGGACTTGATGGTCTTGAGGTCCTTTCCAACCTGAGAAAAAAAATAAAAAATAAATTTTAAAAAACAGTAAAACACCTTGGTCTAGATGAAGATTGAGACTATTCACAGAAACCTGCTTGATTAAGAAAGGATTTCATTGATTTTTTTTTCATTAAAAACTGTCATAGAGACTCGAATCAACCATAAAGCACTACTTAGGATAAAAAAAAAGATGAAATCAAGATGGATTGCAGAGACAAGGAGTCTTGAAAGACTTTACAAAAGTAAGCACTGAAGCCACTTTCAAAGGAGGTAAGAGAGAAGATTTGTGGAACCATAGGTCTCATAACCTCAATTTGATGATAAAGTCATGGAGCAAGTCCTCTAAGGAGAAGGAGACTGGGAATGGTCAGTACAGTTTTAATGTGGGTAAATTAAGCTTGACCGATCTGATCTCTCTCTATGATAGATTACCTATGATCCACTCCATGGCTGAGGTAAAAAGAGGGAATGACTTGTATCTTGACTTTGATATATCTTTTTGTAAAACTCTCCCATCATAACTCCAATGAGAGAAAGTTAGAATAGCTGACAGTGGTCCCAATGGCTGGACTCAGAGCTGTGATCAACGACTTGATGTTTGTCTGGCAGCTGGTAAAATGTGGAGCATGACAGACATCAATACTTGAGCCAATGCTGTTCAATACCTGTCATCATCAACTATCTAGATGCTGAGAAAGTGTGATTCTTCAGCAGATTTCTGGATGTTTCAGTAGTAGGGAAGAAAAAGAATGGTAAATGAACAGTAAACCTTCACTTCAATGAGACCTTGCTAAAACTGAAAATTCAGTCATGAAGAAAACTTTGATGTT
Source organism: Gallus gallus (assembly GCF_016699485.2). NCBI lineage: Eukaryota > Metazoa > Chordata > Aves > Galliformes > Phasianidae > Gallus > Gallus gallus. The sequence continues at coordinate 3,640,699 of NC_052572.1, forward strand.
CAACAAGAAAAAATGCAAAGATCTGTTCCAGGACACAGCAGACCTGACAGCATTGGTATAAGCCAGGAATTAACTTGCAGTTTGACTGAAAGGACACAGGGTGACTGTGAATGCAAATAATGTGTTTTCATTGTGAATGAGACAGTTTAACGTTGGAATATATTACAAAAGCACAACCATAAGATCAAGTACAGTTACTCTGCCTTCCTGCTCAGTACTGGTGACATTAAATCAGAAGTATTATGCCTGCTTAAAGCATTCCAGTCCAAGAAAGACTTGAAAACTTTGAGTACAGTATCACTGAACAATTCCAAGCAGATATGGAGGTGGTATTTTCCCTCTAGCCTGATGCCTGCCTGACCAGTAAAAACTCTTTGAATACCTCATCAGAACTAATGACTATTTTCATAGCTTGTTAAAATCTTTTGCTTATGTTAGCTACTCAATGAGTGCTTTATACTTAGCAGCTGTGTGGATACTGCTTGCAAAAAACCTGAAATTAGAGGCCATAGCAGAGTTCAGAAAAGATTTGTGAAACTATAACTCATGATAAACTGTGTCTCTCTTGACAAGAAATTAACAAGACAGAGTGAATAAAATATCATTAAAAAATATCAAAACAAGTTCTTGATCTTCACATTGATCTTTATCAGACCACCTGGCCTCAGCTGTATGTAACTTTTTGCATAAGATCTACTCTTTCCATTAACTCTTCTGAAATGCACATAAATTTCAAAAACTGATGGACAAATCAGGATATTTATAAATATCACAGAAAATAAATTATTTAACTTACCGGAGGAGAGAGATAATTGGCACCAAAATGTGATAGTTTTATGTCTCCCAGAGCAGATAATATTGTATCACAAATCATTTGAGCTGACAAATTTTGAAAATTTTCATCAACATCTTCACAATTGTAGGACTGAAGAGCAAGGATAGGAACTAAAGAAAATAAAGCATTCTCTTTTGCTCATGATAACATAACTGCATGGGTAGGACACACCTTATATACACTGATTAATTAGTAGAAGAAACTGGAGACACTGGACATTGTAAAACAAAAGATATTTGGAAAAAGAATGTGATGTCAATCCAAATCCAACAATGGCAGTGAGCCCAGTAATTTGGGCACCTAAATCACATTTATTGAAGACAGTTTTGTTAATATTTAAATAACATTTAAAAGAATTATTACTAATCCCTATCTCATGGTACTCATAATGTCAGAGGGAACAAATGAAATTGGAAAACTATTTTTTTTTTTTTTTTTTTGGGAGGGGGGGGGGGAGGAGGAGGAAGGGGTTGCAAAGGAGAAAATGTTTTTAATGTTTTAAATTCTGAAGTCCCTGGGTCTGCAACAATTATACTGTTACATCCTGCCCATGAAGGGAGGGAGAATTGGTTAGAAAAAGGTGAAATGACACTCAAGGTGAAATACAATCATCAACTTTAATGAGAATCTTTGTACTACAGTTATCTTAAAAGTATTGGCACTCTTTCAATTATATCTATCTAAACTGTGTGGTCAAACCAAGCAGCTTTCCAAGAAATTGAAATAATCCTTGCATTACTTAACAGCTTTAAGAAGGAAAAAGAAAGGAGAGAAAGGGAAGAGGGAAGAGAGAGAGAGAAAGATCATTGGTCCAGGCTCTGAAGCTGGTCTAGCCAAGCAGGCAGTGCTCAATCTCTGAGAGTGATCGTTCAGTATTTCTGAAGTTCTGAAGTTGCCAGGGGTCCCAGGTGCTGCCTCTCAGGCATTCTTTTATGCCTATTAGACTTAAGGGATTTACCACCAATAAGTTCACTGCCAAAAAGTTAGCAGTTAAAACTCCTCAGACAACAATTCTGCTTGAACAAGGCAGTTTACTTCAGAGGAATGCCAGTGCTCCCTCCTCCAACCATACCTTCAACCATTATCCTACTGTCACAGTGATGACCTTATCCTGAAAGTGCTTGAGACAATCCCAATGGGTATCATAGATAAAATGCTTTTTGTTGATCTGCTACATATAGTCATGTATATATATATACTTATATATATTTATATATATCTTCTCTATCTGTCTTTCTGCCTCTGATATTATGTGGCCTTCCTAGAAGGGGTGACTGCCTGAAAACTTTCTTTAAGGTGTTATACTTGCTCTCATAAGACTACATATGTTCTGCCATGTATAAGCAATATCAAAATTTTATTATTTTTGAATCACTTTTTTATCATACTTGATCTTACATTTAGATTCATACAAGGTTTAAAGAAGAGTCTTGTCTCTTGTTTGTAGAAGTCACTTCAACATTTACGTAAGATTTTTCTACTGGTAGTCAGCTTTCAGAAGAGAAAAAAATTAGGTGGAAGCAAGACGGTAAGAAATATAAGGAAAAGAAAAGAGAGTTGAGAGATAAATTAAAACTGATCTTCCTTTAGACATATGAATACAACTGAATTAACAAAATAGGGTTCAGTACATGAATATGGTAAGGAAAAACATACATGATTGAAAGAGCTATGGTCAACTTCACATAGCTAAATCACAGTAAGAAACTTTAAGAAAAATCAAAATTATACGGCAGAAGATATCACATGAAGTCACTGCCTTTAAATATCTTGAAATGTTTTGCAGTTTTCTTCCCCAAATCCTGATGTGAACTACTTAACACAAAGTTCACAGTTCACAATTTAATTATTGCTCTCACCTCAAGTAGCTCTAAAATCATCAGCGCTTTGAGAACCGTACCTACACATTAAAAATGTGATGAGAAAGATAAGAAATTTACATTTCAAATGAGAAATAACCTGTCCTACAATTGCTTTTGCAATCACCTTTTTTCTTCCTGTCAAAAGCCTAAAAAAATCTTTGTGTATGCAATAGTTTTTTTTTTCTGTAATTAAATAGTTTAAATATAATATTCTGATTAATCACAGACATTTTAAGAAAGCAACACTGAGTTTGTTAAGAAAGATGTACAATTTGATATGTGTTTGTGCAAGTAATGGTAATCGTATTTCCAATGATGCCAAAGAAGAAACAATAGTAATTTAAGAAGAACAAAAAAATCATATATTGTATGACTGTTTTTTTTTTCTTTTGCCTTCAATTTAGCTGCATGAAACAAAAATCAGAACTAAATCCTTTAAACAAACAAGCAAACAAACAAACAAACAAACAAAAATCACATAACCAGAATTTGAAAGTATATTGATTTCAAACTATATTTCTTCTTCAGAATCATCTCAGTAGGAGAGAGAGATAGGAGTCTTAAACTCAACTTCTTGTCTTTTATCTGTAGTATAGAAGATGACAATAGGAAGTCAGAGTCAAAGACGGGTGTCTGTAAGATTTCATAACGTTTATCTTACAGAGCACTTGACTTTATCTTTCATGTGTTTAGCAAAAAGGCTGGAACAAATCTCACTGAAACAGAAAGCATAAGTATTACTTTCCAGTACCCTGATATGAAAAGAGCTATCTAATATAGTCTTCTCCAAAAATCTATGTACATTTTCTCTTTTATCTGTGGTTGTGTCTTCAATACTAAAAGCTGCTTGAAAACCTCAGTGCTTTGATTTTTAAAAACCTTTAAAATTTCCAGCTTACCTATATGTGTCCATGCCTTAACTCAGATCAGAGACAACTTTAATATTAGATACAGTCAGTGTTAAATGAGGCTGATTGATATCATAGCTAGTCAGTGTTTGAACATCTGTGTAACCTGTCTCAGTTCTTGACCACCTTCATGGTGAGCACTTTTTCCCTTAATATATAAAAGGAACTTTCTTTTGTAGCAATGTCTATCTTTGAGCTTTTATCTTTAGTTTAGAGTCTGTAACTACGGGATGCTAACCATAATAATTCTAATGATTCTAGTCATACCTAGCATCTTCTATGATTAAAGTTAACATGAAGTGTTACAGCCTTGAAGATAAATTTGTTCTTCAATGATGACAATGGTAACAAGAGACACAAAATGCTTTTGTGATGCTACCATGTGTGTTTACTAATAACTGAAAAGTTGTTCAGTGTCAAGTACCTCTGCACAGGACAATCAGTGCTAATTTAAGTAGCTGAGAATTACTTAATAAACCTCTTGATAAAGTACAGTAAGTCATTGTTATAAACTATAGCTTGCAGTAGCAAGAGTTTTAATGGTACAGAATATTCATTGCAGAGGAGATGAATTCTCAGCATATCAAATACATGTATGCTTAAATAAAGAGGCAAATACCCAACAAACACCTTGTTGGAACTTTTGGCTACTATGTTTTCAGCTAAGTTGTACACTTGTCTTCCTAATAACATTTACAGGATGAGTGATTGGGTGTCTTCCTTGTCTTAGTGTCTTGCTACTGAAAGTTCATGCCGTAGAAAAAGGTCAGTCTGAATCACAGCAGTAGAAATGAACAAAGTCAAACAAACAAACAAACAAACAAATAAGGAAGCAGGGATTTCCTAGCACTATTAGGTTTACATACGTCCTTGTGGAACAGGCATCCATGTGCCAACTGTAGACTCACTGGCTGAAATCAGGTAGCTTTGCCTGTTAATACAAAATTTGCTTAGATGAAATGGTCAAGATAACACATATTGATTAAAATTTATCTTGATTACCTACCTGAGGTTACAACATAGTCATTCATAAGCACCTGACTGCAGTCAAAGCTGTAGTTTGTAAAAAATGAGTGCATTCCTGACAAAGGTAATCATAATAAACATCTTCTAAATTCAAACTGGTTTGACATTAATATACCATACTGATATACCATCAGTAGCACCACTACTTTTACTTTGTTTAGCTTTCTAAGCAAAGTTCATCCAAGAATCTCTAGGAGGTTGAAGGTCATTAGTCAATCAGACTTCACAGGTGCTTCTATAATTTTATTTTGTTTAAAATTCAGAAGATTTAGACTTTTCAAACCTTGAATTAGTGTCAGGACAAGGAAAATCCTTACTGCAGTACTTCCAAAGGTCAGTAGCACGTACTCTTGTACCTGGTGTTGGTACCTATTTTCATTTCTCTGAGTTCAGATTGCCTTTTCAATCTTCTAACCAAGACTGTTTAAGCTGCACAGTCCTATCAACAGAGAAATAGGTCATAATCTTTGATGGAACATGTCCCGAAGTCTACTTCCCCCTTTTTTTTTTTTTTTTTTTTTTTTTTTTCTGTGTATGAAGAACGTAACTAAAACATCCTTTGGGATTTAAATAAGAACATAGTACTGTAATAAATTTCTGCTTAGGAAGATGCTCTGATATGTATCCATTCCTATAGAATGTGACAGCAGTGACAGCTCTCACCCTGTTCTGAATAACTAAGATATACTCAAACATAGCTACTTTCAGTTGTGAATTTTTGTCATTTTCTCACCTAGGGAAAAATCCACTTTAAAATATCGGAGCCCAAATTTTCTTCACGTAAAGGAATTTTCATTAGTAGGAACCATCCTTCCTAAGTGATTGAAAAGCTATCCATTTACTTTAAAGACGTTCTTGTCTCCAACTGTAGTGAGTAGAGAAAAGCAAAAGACTCTAATGACATTTTTTCAATATTATTTCCTTCTTGTCTCTAATGGTGATAGTCCAGACAAGTCTTTTAAGGAAAAAACAGTTAATTTTAAATGGCTGTTGCAGCTTTAACTGGCCCTGATATTAATTCAGATCTTGGTATTGTCTGATAGAATATAGAATGAGCTTCTCATCCCTTTAGAATTTCATAGTGCAGGATTTTTGTTCTCCCCAAGATTTTTTTTCTTACAGATGTTTAATTGAGTTTAGGCTTCCTAGACAAAGCCAGCGACAGAGAAACTGATCTGTATGTCTGTATCTGTAGGATCGGTGAGTTATACAGTAAATTGAATGCTGTTATTCTCCCCAGATACAATACACAATGGTGAAAATTAATAAACCATCAGCAGTCTACCAATTAAAAGCTGGTAAGTGTTGTTTGCTCTGTTCAGTTTGTCACATTTTAATCCATTTTAAAGTGTTGTCAGTTAGCATCTCTTAACAGGCTGAGACTTTTTCTTCATAAAAAATGCCATCTCCCTTACTACATTGTTATTAAAAGAGGCATTCATCCATCCTGAATAAATATATTTCCATTAACACAGGACCATCAGTGGAGAAGCAAGAAAAGCCAGCAAAGTAAGCAAAAGTCAGAATACTTCATTATAATCAGTTGGTTGAAAGACATGGAACAGAAAAAAAAACAGCCATTTGCCTTGTTACTAGGAAAGATTGTGCACTGTCTGGTAAGCAAGCTAAGACCTTTCCCTGTTTCCTTTATTCATGCAGGCGACGTGAAAGCAGTTCATTCTGTGGCACTGCTCAGTCTTTAGAATAATTAACTTGAAATAACAGTTTTACACTTTTATTTCATTTAGACTTGCCTTTGGCCTATTTTGCAAAATCTTTACTCCTCCTCCTCCATCCTTATGGCTCATTCATAAACTGTCATTCCTGATATGAAAGACACCCTAAGATAATAAGACAGGCAAAACAGTCTAGACCTAGACTCAGTGAATGGGTTAACATTTGCTGTTTTAAGTAATTTCTTCTGTCAGTTTCTTTTCATCATTAGCAAACAATGATGCAACTACAGGCCAAGAAGTAAACTGCAGCATCACAGAAATAAAACTGTAGACAGGGAATTATTGTAATGCTCTTAAGCATATTCAGCACAAAGTTGAGCTGGGGAGATGAGCAAAAGGTGAGAGCAATGTGACCTAAATCTATACTGAAAGCCTGCATGTCTTGAACAGTAAAATATTTTCAGTGAATACGACATTAATTCTAGGGCAGTGAGTTACATCATCTCTCTCTCTAGTTTTCTATAGTAAAGCTTGATATGTTTCCATTTAATGGAACAAAATTAATATATCAAATAGCATTCCACCAATTAGTGCTGTGACAGAGCATCCTGCCAGACAACCAAATAGCTGAACTGAACAAAGTGTTCAGCGAAGTTCTGCAATAAACAACATAAAGCGCAATTTGGCATCTCTGTAATACTAATTTTCTGTAAGAGAGGAGAGTATCATTACTTTTGGATTTCTTTGATTTTGTTTGTGAGAAGTGCCAGGGTTAACGTAGGATGCTAACTGACTTTAACTGCCCTTTAACTTAACACTTAGTTACAAGAGCTATAGATTTACAAGAAGACAAGGCCAAAGTGTTTTGTTGTTGTTGTTGTTTGTTGTTTGCTTGTTTGTTTTTTCTGACATCATATGAACTTTGTGGAACAGTACAGATCCTCTGCCCCTTACTTAAAACAAGAGACAGCAACTTTTGCATCGCTCTTTCATGCCTGAGAACTGAAGAATAAATTCCAGTCTGCATTTGGGTCAGGAAAAGCTGTAGGAATTTCAAGTCTGTTCATCGGGAGTTTGACTTGAAATTAGAGCCACTTTATCATTCAAAAGTTTGAGTGTCAGGACTGCTGATGCTTTCACTTTGATTTAATTTGTTTTAACTACCAGTGAACAAGAAATTGAGTACATATAGGTAATGGAAAAGGATTTGGAAAACAATGAATTTCCTTGAGACTCTGCTGGAATGAGCACAGAGCATTTACAGAGCTGCAGATAAGCCTGAAGAGCCAGATAAAGCCAGAAACAAACACAGAGAACAAGATTCAATTAGCGGTAATTTGGAGTAGAAACTAATCTTCAGTTGTTACCATTAAAACCTGTCTTGACAGAATGGCAAGAACCCATTTAAGTTTTCTGAATTATTGCCTGCAAAGTCAATAGGTGTTTATTATCCTGCTGAGAACAGCCTCGTTATCAATTCTCTTCCTTAATTTCTAATGGAACCAGCTGTTTATTTTTGGATAATGATGCACTTCACAGCTTATGTGAAACCTTCATGCTGAGTTGCAGTTACATAGATCCCATTTTCCTTTGTTGAACCAAGAGTTGAGTTTGTTCGGATGTGGTGAATGATTTCACACACAGCCTCAGAAACAAAAAAAGCCAGGAGGTGATTAATCAGTTCTTTCTCAAACTTTACAGCTAACAAACTCTTGATGAGTTTCTTTTTTTTGTTCTTTCTGTTGCAAATATTGGAAAGCAAAATAGCACACAGTGAGAGGAGCAAGGAGATGCTGAGCATAAAGAGATAAGCAGGAGGGAATTATTTAATTAGTTGTCATACTAATTCCACAAGTATTACAAGGGATGTCCAAGATAGCTTCTCAGGTTATGCTAAAATGACTTTCTTACATGATACATTTTCAGAGAACCTTGTTAAAGAATAGGATAGATTTTGTACACTTCATTTAAGGTGGACACGTTTACTCAGAGCTCCCTCATTCACAGAAGGAAACCTCAAGTCTTCTGTGAAAAATCCCTAGGCAGTCTCTAGAGCATGCCTGATGTCTCACTGATGTCTATGCTGAGTATAACACGACTTTCCTTAGGCAATGATAGAGAAAAGCAGCACATTTCATAAATAAGGAAGCTTCCAGACTTAAAACAGTCACGCATTATTGCTGTCATACATTTGGGCAGGCTTGTTTCTTTTTGTTTTTGTTTTTGTTTTGTTTGTTTGTTTTTTGTTTGTTTTTTGTTTGTTTTGGTTTGTTTTCTTTTTGCGGGGGGGGGGGGGGGGGGAGGGGGGGGGAGAGGGAAGGGGATGTGGGGTTTTGTGTGTGTGTGTGTGTGATTAATCAGGAGATGTTCTCTTTTCAGTCTTATTCTTGAAATTTACCAGTGCACAGAAGGAAATAATAACTGGAGAAAAAAAGAGAAAGGTCCATGTTAAGATTCCAGTGGCAGGGAAAAGAAAGCCTACATTTAGACTTCTTCCTTAAATTTATTTAATTAATTAATTATTTTTATTTCACGTGATTCATTTAGCAGATATGGTGATAATAATCCCATAATGAAAGCTGAGGACTTGTTCAAGTCCAACCTAAGCTAAAATATGAGCCAAGCAGGGCTTGAAAGTCTACTGTTTCTATTCCAGATGGTTACAGAGAATTTTACATGAACTCTCCCGAGTAAATAAAATTGTTTGCACAAATTAGTTGACTAGCTCATATTGCAATTATATGCCTGAAAACATAGTGAGGCTGCTAAGACATATATCAGAGTTGAAATGAAAGAGAAAAATATATAAGCAAATGGATTATGCAACTGATATATCTATGTTTTTTAATATTGTTAAACAACAAAACAAAACTATGTGCCACTGGAGCAACAGCAAAGTGTTCTGGAATATTGGATACCACCTATTCTAATTATAAAAAGGAAGCTAAAGTATGATAATTTTCTCCCAACTACCTCTGTACAAGTGCATACATAACAACACATACAAATTTTCAAATACATACAAAACACAATTAATCATAACATTCCTAATGCAGTTTAAATACCCAGAATATTTCAATTTCTTCCTTCAAATATCTTTCTTCAGCAAATGAAAACAGTCAGCATATTTGTCTCACATTCACATAAAGTTAGCTGTAATTATGAGAATACTCAAAGTAGATACTTGCTGTCTATTCAGACAGTTCACAAAAATAAGTTCCTGTGAATGTGTTTCTTGATAATGGGACAATTTTCAACTCTTTTCTGACCTCTAGAATCTTCCATGAGGTGACTGGAGAGAGCAGAACGACTATAACTTCCTTGAGTGAGTATAGGAACTTCTTATCAGTGAAACCTCTGCTATAACTAAAAATCTGGAGCACTGTGCTCAGCTCTGGAGCCCTCCAGAAAACAAACAAACAAACAAAAAAAACATAGGTCTGTTAAAATGGACCAATGGACCACAGGAATGATTAGAAGAGGGTTGGAGAGCTTCTTCTTCTATGGACACAGGCTTAGAGTGTTGGGTTTTTCAAACTCAAAAGGAGAATTCTCCTGCAATATCCAGGAGGGGGTCAGACTGGGAGGCTGCAGAAACAACAGATCTCTAAAAACCCTTGAGGATGTGAACAAATTTCAAAATTAAAATGTTTATAAATACCTTAATGATGAAAGGAAGTGCATGAATATCTACTTGGACAAATGAGAATTTGGAAAAAATACATGGTGTCACCTCTGATCCAGCTCAAGATGCTCTTACGTTCTGCAGTGTCATTGCTATTATATGGATGGGGATTGATAGAATTCTTCAAAAAACTAAATTACTCAAGAAAGCATAGTCAAGATCCAAACAAGTTTTGTTATTTTTTTTTTTTAAAAAACAACTGCATATGTCCTAATCACACATGTATGTTCACCTGTACCTTCATAAAAATATTTGCTCTGTATGTGCTGTACTTGTGCAGATCTACTGACAATATACTATGGGAGATTCACCTGGCTTCACACCAGACTTTCTTTCTACTGATGTTTCTTGTGCTTTCTAACTTGAGATCCCAGTCATGAGCATAGTGTCTTATTTTAATATTTGATTTTTATGATGTGTTTCAGCATAACAGTGATAGTTTTAAAAACATATCTATGCTTGCTGGGTTTGTTAATGTGCATTTTCACAAAGAGCTTTGTGTCAGGCACTTCTAATAGTGAAAACAGGGGTTATTAACTAAATTTTTCTACTATTAAAGAACCATTTCCACTATAACTTGTAATCTGATAGATTACACTGAAAAAAAAATCATGTTGATCACCTTTTGTCAGTGAGGACTCCATTTTTAATAGCAATCATTTAATGATTTAATGATAATAAATGAAATGTTAGCTCTCAATATTTCTTCTTAAAGCATTCTAGCTAACTGCTCAAAATAAGCAAGGGTTTTCCTAGCTTTGTTCTAAATCAAAACTTTTTTGCCAGATGTCAAATTGCATTTATTGAGTATCACTAAATTTTACAGGCTGTTAAAGACCTTACAGAAAAATATCTTTAGAACAACTAATGTTTTAGAAAGGAAAATTATTGTAAGAGTATAAATCACATCTTACAATATTAAAAACAACATATTCACCTTTAAGTATACACATGTTCAAAACTACTTTCGAAAGCATTCAGACATTTACCTTTTAGGACACGTCTATGGAAGGCTACAAGACTTTCACGCTTGACCAGATGAAAATTAACTTGGAGAAGAAAAGGTTCCGGGGAAACCTCATTGTAGCCTTCCAGTACTTGAAGGGAGCATATAAACAGGAGGGGAAACGGCTGTTTATGAGGGTGAATAGTGATAGGACAAGGGGGGGTGGTTTTAAACTGAGACAGGGGAGGTTTAGGTTAGATGTTAAGAGGAAGTTCTTCACACAGAGGGTGGTGGCACACTGGAACAGGCTGCCCAGGGAGGTTGTGGATGCCCCATCCCTGGCTGCATTCAAGGCCAGGCTGGATGTGGCTCTGGGCAGCCTGGTATAGTGGTTGGTGACCCTGCACATTGCAGGGAGGTTGAAACTCAATGATCATTGTGGTCCTTTTCAACCCAGGCCATTCTATGATTCTATGAAAATCAACTTCAGCACTGAGGCCGTTTGATTGCTAACAAACTGATCACTAGTCAGAAAGCAAGTCACATAGATGTATTTGGAACTTTATGTACTAACAACATTGTCCTTGATTGTATATATTCACTGACATTATCTTGGAATATGTATCTGATGTTACAGACAAGTAGAAAATAAGTAAATTGGCACTATTTTTTAAAAAGTCCATGTATTTCTACAGTCACAGTTATAAACACAAGTTTCTTACCGTCCATTTCGTTGCAGTTAATTATTCAGAGATAAATATTCCATATTTATGAGAAAGGTCATCTCATCTCATTACTTGCTCTATGAACTTTGCTAACCTTATGGGAAGAGATATTTTTTCTCTGTTTCTTGGAGTTATCTAGATAAATCTGGGCCCATGACAGGGGGGGCAGTAGGCTCGTAGGCCCCCTTGCTTCCCGAAAAAAAATGGAGCAGCAGCAACGATCTAAGAAGGAGAACTTATTTTACTATGATGTTGGAATGCAAGATGACACAATATAATACAATCTAATTGAAAGTAAGGATAATAAATCAAATGAAATAAGAGAGAGAGAGAGAGAAAGAGAAAGAGAGAGAGAGAGAGTGAGAGTGAGAGAGTTTCCGAAACCGAAAGCCCTACTTGATGAAGGCGCACAGCTTGGAAGCACACCCACTCCTCTCCTTGGCAGCAAGCAAAAGCGAAAGATCGTGCGCAACCAGATGACGTATCTTCTGTGATGTATCTTCCTTCTCTGACTGTGAGGTCCTCTGGGATACGTAGTTCTTCTTCTCTTTTGTCCATGATGTTATGATGTGGAATACAAATAGCAAAATTACAAAACCATGACAAAAAAACCCACACCCTTGAATTCAAAGGTCACATCTTCTTTAAACTACATAACTTTCTGATCTGGTTTGTCTGTATAAACTCAGCAATACCTCACCAAAAAACGTAGAAGCAGATTTACAAGAAAAAGACAAAGAAACCACAGTATATTTTCCTGCATTTTATAACTGAAATCATCTGTCTAGTTATCAGGAGCAAAACATCTCTGAACTCAGAGTCAAGCCCTCACCCCACTCCTCCTCATGTTAGAAAACTCCACCATCCCTCCTGCCGCACAACTTTCTTTGGTAATGCTTTGACCTGACATTGGCTAGTTTTCCCTCTGCTGATATACTGTCAGCTTCATTTCATCTTCCCCATGATGCCTCCAAGTCTGTGAGGTGTTTCTCCTTTTACCTGTTGATAGTGCCAAAATTATTTTTCCATTTATTACAAGGTTGGAGCTTATCAAGGCAAACTCAGCACACACGACTTCATGGGTCCTGATGTACTCAGAAATTCTCAGTGAGCTGGCAGAACTGATTGCTGAACCACTCTCTATCATCTGAGAAAGATTATGGGTAATGGGAAAAGTGACTGAAAACTAGAAGTATGCCAATGTCACATCAAACTTCAGAAAGGGCAAGATGGAGGAATCAGGAACTTACAGGCCTGCCAGCCTCACCTCCATCTGTAGAAAGGTTAGAGAACAAATTGTAAGAACAATTTATTTTTGATATCATCCCCAAGAAAGTGAAGAAAGAAAGGTTGTCAGAAGTAGTCAGCATGGATTCACCAAGGTGAATTCATGCTTGACCAGCCTGGTAGCCTTTTATGATACCATCACTGGCTGGGTAGATGATGAGAAAGCAGCCAGTGATGTTGTGTACCTTGAGTTCAGAAGGGCATTTGACACTGATATATATATATATATCATAGATTATATTATATTATATTATATTATATTATATTATATTATATTATATTATATTATATTATATTATCTCATATAACATCCTCATAGATAAGCTTAGGAACTGTGGGACAGATGAGTAGACAGTGATGTGGGTTGAATCATTTGGCAGAGCTCAGATGACCATGATTAGCTGTGCAGAATCTAGTGTGAGGCATGAAACCAGTGGCGATCCCCAGGGATCAGTACTGTATGCAGTTTTGTTCAACATCTTCATCAGTGGCCTGGAAGAAAGAACAGAGTGCACTCTGAGCAAGTGTGCTGATGATACAAAACTAGGAAGAGTGGCTGACATACTAGAAGGCTGTGCTGCCATTCAGCAACATATGAACAGGCTGGAGAGTTAGGCAGAGAGGAACTTGATGAGGTTCAACAAGGAACAGTGTAGAGCCCTACATCTAGGGTGGAACAACCAAGTGCAGCACTGCAGGTTAGGGGCTGACTTGCTGGAAAGAAGCTCTGTGGAGAAAGACCTATGTCTTATGATGAACAAGAAGATTGGTCATGAGCCAGCAGTGTGCCCTTGTGGTTAAGAAGGTCTGTGGCACCCTGGGATGCAAAAAAAGACTGTGGCCAATAGGTTGAGGCAGGTGATCCTCTGCCTCTTTTCTGTCCCACTGAGGCCATATGTGGAGTATAGTGTCCAAATTCTGGGCTCCCCAGTTCAAGAAAGACAGGGAACTTCTAGAGAGAGTCCAGCGGAGGGCTGCAAAATTATTAGGTAGCTGGAACATCTCCCATATGAAGAAAGGGTAAGAGATCTGGGACAGTTCAACCTGGAGTAGAAAAGTCTGAGAAGACTCACTGGAACAGGTTGCCCAAGGAGGTTGTGGATGCCCCATCCCTAGAGGCATTCAAGCCCCTGGATGAGGCTCTGGGCAGCCTGATATAGTGGTTAGCAACCCTGCACATAGCAGGGGGTTCAAACTAGATGATCATTGTGGTCCTTTTCAACTCAGGACATTCTATGATATGATTCTATGAGATCTTATCAATGCTTATTAATATGCAAAGGGCAGGATTCAATGAATGGGACCAAAGTCTTATTGGTGGTGTCCAGAAACAGGACGGGTACACAAACTGAAACACAGAAAGATTCATATGAACATGAGGAACATCTTCTTTGCTTTGAGTTTCACAGAACACTGGAACAAGCTGTCCAGACAGGCTGTGGAATCTCCTCCTCTGGAGGAGGTACTTCAGTACCTGTCTGGATGCTTTCCTGGGCAACCTACTGTGGATTAGAAATTCTCCAGTGGTTTCTGTCATTTCTTTTGATTAAGTGGTTCTATAACTGCATGTATGTCCTTAGCAGAATGTGCTGCAGGGTGCTTAGGTGGTGACTTGCCATTTGGTGTAGAATAAATGTCTTTCTATCGGAAGTACAATGTGTATATTGCTATACAATTACAGGAAACAGGTGCATTAGAAATACCTTATAAGCATACTTCTTATCTTGATTTCTTAATTTTAAGACTACATCTGCATTATTTCTGGATTACATATAGCTTTCTACATCATTTCTAAAATAAGTAATTTTTTCCTCCACACAGAAAATAAAATCTCTCTCTTTTTATATGTGGGATATGCACAAACCTACTGCAACTCCTTAAAGAATAACAAAAATATGAAACAAATAACCAGAACATTAATTATTTCCTTTCCATTTGCACATTTTCCCCAAAACAGTGTGCTATATTTCTAGTAAATTCAAATTTTTAAGTGCTCATGAATATTTATTTTTTTTTATCTATTGTTACAAACTCAGTGTTATTTTTTGATTCCCAACAGAGCTTAGCATTTCATTTTTAGTTAGAACTTCAGTAACAACAAAAAAATCCAGATTATCTTCAGGCATGGAAGAGAAGACAGCAGTATGTAACAGTTATCGAGTTTCCAATGCCTCACAGAGGAGTCAATGACTATCTGTCAGTTCTCCAGAAAATTGGCAGTGCACTGAGAAAACATCTCTTGAAAATCAGGCACTAAGTTTTTATTAAAGATTAGAGAGGATATATTGATTCAGTATCTGAGATATTAAGTTTTTCTCGTGTCTGCAGTACCTCTTTGAAATACTGTTATAGTTTCTCATTTCATAATGAAACCTTAACAGAGGGTATAAACAATGGGGAAATTAAGATGACAAAGTAAGATTACACAGGCTTATGGATAAGAGTAAAGTGAACCAATTTTTTTGTAAAATAGGAAATGACCCTTTAATAGAAGAAATTATGGAAAGGCTAGATATACAGTCGAAGTGAACGAATGCAAATATAAGCTGACAGAAAACTCCATCTCTCATTTCCCCATCCACCTGCGTGTCTTTACTATTCTCCCCCCCTCCTCTCTTATTCCCTTAGGAAAAAAAAAAAAAAATCTCACTTAATGACAGTGACAATTCTCACTGTCATTAAGCTAGGTGGCCAACTGAGGCATAGGCATATATAATATATGTATATATTAAGAAAAATAAATCCTCTTGAGGTAAGCCATAGTGCTTAGTTTCAACAGAACATTAAAATTCAAAATAAAGTGGTAGCTATTTATGTATTTATCTATCAATCCTAGCCATGATTTTCAAGTACAAGAAATCTCATTTACGTGCCAGCCATAATGTATTGAATAAGTCTTGACTGATCTGTTGGACTGGGCATTTTCACTGAGAGTTTGACAAGGTTGAGGTTGGTTGTTGGATAGCAAGATGAAATAAAATATTCAGGTCTCGAATAGAGCTTGGAAGATGCTGAGTGGTTGAAAACTTTGATATCTATTCTTTGTATTTCTCTTTTGAAAGGTACTAAGGTAAAACTATAAATAAATGTGTCTTAATACACCTGGCTCACCACATTAGTGGTGACTTTCAGATATAACTCTCTTTTAGTCTGCCACAGATTTCAAAATTAAAAAGTTAATTATGTTATCTAAAAATCCTGCCTCATTCCAAGCACTTCCTGTATCAGTAGAAGCAAAACCACAGGAATTCAAATTCAATTTCACAATCTTTAAGAGCCTATTCTTTTGGCATCTTGGAACCTAAGGCAACTCAATGTTGTTTATTATTTAGCAGACTTTTCTAAAGTCTTTCAATACTGGGAGCAGAGAACATTCAGAACTCTCAACTACAAAAGGAAAAGTACTCAATGTAAGGTCATAACTTGTCCGTTAACTACTAGCACATTACTTATAATTATTTTGGCCTGTTTCAGTTAGCATTCTTCAACACAAACCCTAGATATAATTTACAGACTAGATAAAGTAAGACAATCTATTTTCAGTAAACAGCATGTATGATATTGTACCATATCTGTCTTTTTTCCAAAAGTATCTGAAGTGACTTTGTAGTTCTTGCGTAGGTTCCTTTAGGTAAGACACACACAGAAATCAAAATATTTTTTACCTGATAAAATGTTCAAGTGGGAACATACTGTGTCTAAAAGAGAAGCTCAGGATATGCTAGCTCTAGCTACTGTATAGCTAATGTACCTATTTGTTTAGGTGATTTCCTCCTTTTAACTTAATGAGATTTGTTTATACATACATTTATACATAGGATGTGTATACACATATATATAAATTTTTAGAGACTTTGAATTTAATTTACAAGTCTGTTACACTGAGAACTAATGAGCTGCTTACCAAGGTGCTGATAGCTGAATGTAACAGCTTTGGCAAATTTTGAAGTGCTCATCTATGCAGCTTTAACTAGTAGATCTGATTAAAAAAATATATATTTTTTTTAATTGAAAAAAATACTACATCTATATTACATATTGAAACACCAGCCTTTTCTTAAATCAAGTATCTGGATACAGTTCAAAGTATTATTCTTAAATTCATTCTTTTGTCCATTTGACTTTAACTGGTGAATAATAGTTAACATGAAGTTTAGTATAGTATTCTCGCATATAAAAATAATAAAAAAATATACTGATCTCCTTATTGCCTGATTGATCATGTGGAAGACTTAGGAGAAAGCTCATGGTTTCAGCATGAACAGTAAGCAGCTGGTCATATAGGCCAATCAGGCTAACAGAATAAATATTTGAGCACAATAAAAGCAGCTTTTATGAAGGCATAATAAACAGTAATAATGAGGTGAATAAAATAAATTACATGATAATACCTGCTGAATGCTTAGAAATACACGTAGCTATCTAGTGTACAAAGGACACAGTTACTATGAATAGCAGTACAATACATAGCACCCGACTTAAACTAGGCAAAGTAGTGCTGTTACCCAGAGTCTACATTCAGCAGGTGAGGGAGCCTAGTGACTTCCAGCATACAGAGTCACAGTTGCTATAAATGGGCTCTTATTTCTTTTTGGAAAAGAGGTATCATTTCTTTTTAGGGCAAGTGTTTAATGCACACAAAAAACACTGAAGACATTATATAACATCATAAAAGGGAACCTGAATGTTAGCTTTTTTTTTTTCCCCCTTAAGTAATAAGATTTTTTTGTGTGTGTGTTTTAGACTATAGTATCACTATTGATATAAGTAGCTATGTATTTTAAGATACGCAATACAAAGTTGTATTTTAAGTTTCAGTTGTTCCTTTAGACACAGATATTTGTTTGTACTGAAATTTTATCCCAAAAACTTGAAAAAAATGGCTGCATCTTGGCCCCTGTCAAAACTCCTATTTCAAGTGAATCAATACTCTAGGCTCCACACAAGTGTTAAGTCTGGAAAGATCCCAAGATGGAAAGAATGTCAAGGTCTTCTTCAGTCAAGATTATTTCACTGTTCTATGAATGTCTTTAAATCCTGTTTAAACTCCTACTTCATAATTAACATTGTGATAATTTCATAGCTTTGTTTCATTAAATACTATAAAAATAAAAAAAATAAAATTATTATTAAATACTAAATAAATTGCACTCAAGTAACTAAGTTTTCTATGCTATTTGTTCAGAGCTTTTATCTGGATATTACTAGATATTGAAGATTATGGCACTTAAATATCTAAAAGAACTTTATTATGTGTCCAGACTCCAGAAAAAAAAAAATATCCTAGAAGATGGAAAACAGGAACCTAGATAAACATGTCAGTATTACAAAATTTAGATACACTTTGATTGATGTACACGGTGTTGCAAACGTGGACATGTTTTGTGACTTTAAACATAGAGTTAAGTATCTAAAACAAAAGTTAGATTTCTTATCAAGGTGGAACACTCTGTGTCCTTAGCTGTAGAAATCTCTTCTTTATACCAACCCAGTGTGAAACTCTCCATTCTAAAAAATCCAGCAGACAATCAAGAGTAACTTTCATTACTTAAACTAGCGCTGTAAACCACGGAAAAGTCATTCTTATCCATGTCTTTCAAAATCAAGGAAGAGGTCATTTCATATATCTACTTATTTTATTTTCCAAATCCAATAACCTAATGTGAAAGGCTTCAAAGCACAAGATAAATGTGTCTAGGCCACAGAACTAATCATGTCAACTGGAAAATAACTGTAACTGCATCATTACCACTTAATGTGTTGGGTAACTCTGAATGTACCTGAAAGATAATAAGGAGGTGTCAGTATTATTCATAACTTTTAATTGCTTCCATTAGCTTTTTTTTTTTTTTTTTTTAATATATCCTAAGGGCGAAATAATATCACTTCATTGATTATATAGTGGATACAGGAGACATAATAGTGCAGATTCAAATATACTCTTAACCACCCATTTCCATCTTATAGCTATAAACAGTGGAATAACTCAACAATAAAACCTATTTACTGTTAAAATTAAAATTGCTTTTAACAGTTTTATAGCTTTCAAACAATTAAAATAATTATATCAGGCAGCAGCTGTTCTTTCACAATTGTGGAAAAGGAAAGAAAATGTAATATTAGTCAAGTAACTTATTCCTCCAATAGACAGTGTGATAATGCTTAGAAATCAGTAAGTTCACTGTAAGGGATAGTTATAATAATGGAGATAAATAATTGAATTAATTGCTATCATATGTATTTTTATTCTTGGAGAGTAAATCTTGTGGGGCCATCAAAAATGTAACTCCCTTGGATTTCATTATCAAAAAAACAAGCCTCCTAGACTCTCATCTGTGATGGTGCCACTCATCAAAAGCCCCAACACTTAAGATAAATACCTTCTTTTTATCAGTATTATTCTTATAACAAAACTGTTTCCTAAGAATATCAGGGTTGGGCAGAGGGTCAAAGCATATTCCCATTTCTTCTACTACGCTCTGTGTGAGCGGCAACTGTGAAACACCTACAGGAACAGGATAAACATTTATTGACATAAAGAAAACATTCCCCTAGGAAAAAAAAAAAAAAAAAAAAAAAAACCCACATGGTTCACACTACCTGGTTCAAGTAGTCTTTTCACACTGAAAAAAAAAAAAAAAAAAAAAAAAAAAGTGGGGAAAAAAGCTGCCCAGCCAGATGAGCAGGGCATGAAGGAAATGGAATACTGCAACTCTATTCTCACTGCGATGTCAGATTTTTTTTACCAATCACAGGAAAAATGTGCATATGACAAATGCGTTTGTAGAATCATAGAATCACCAAGGTTGGAAAGGACCTCTATTATCAACCAGTCCAACTGTCCACCTATCACCAACATTTCCCACTAAAGTATGTCCCTCAGTACAGCATCTAAATGTTTCTTAAACACTTGCACTGACAGTGACTCCCCCACCTCCCTGGACATCTTGTTCCATTGCCTGACTGCTCTCCCAAACAAGTATTTCCTACCATCCAAACTGAACATCCTTTCATGTAGTTGCAGAGAGTGATAAGGTTACCCCTGAGCCTCCTCTTCTCCAAACTGAATAATCCCAGCTCCCTCAGCCATTCCTCATAAGAATTATGATCCAAACCCCTCGCTAGCTTCACAGCTCTTTTCAAATACCCTCCAGGGCCTCAATGTCTTTCTTGTAGTGAGGACCCCAAAGAGTATTCAAGGTGCAGCCTCGCCAGTGCTGAGTACAGAGGGTTGATCAGTTCCCTTCTCCTATTGGTGACACTATTTCTGATAGAAGCCAGGATGCCATGGGCACGCTGCTGGCTGAAGTTTAGCTGAGCGGCAGTCATTATCCCCTAGTCCATTGCCTTTACACAGTCTTCCAGCCACTCTGCCCCAAACCTGTAGCGTTGCCTGGGGTTGTTGTGGCCAAAGTGCAGGACCGAGCATTTGGTCTTACTGAGCTTCAACCCATTGGACTCAGCCGAGTGATCCAGTCTGTCCAGATTGCTCTGTAGCACCTTTTGTCCCCCAGGCAGACACTTCCTTCAAACTTGGTGTCATTATTTTGAGTAAGACTGGCAGTCCTCCTGTGAGTCTTTTCAAACCAAACCAACTATTTTCGTAGCAAACAATAAATGCCTAGCAAGAAGCCACGCAAATCAAGGATACTTGCTAAACTTGAGTTGAGTCCTAAAACCATTGAAACTCTTTGCTGTTATTTATATCAGAACAGCCCTTAACCTAGTATGGAATTTCAGGGTTTTTCCTGACAGCTCACACTGGGAGGTGGTATTAATGACATCTTCTAGAGTTACAGAATGTTGGTTGGCATTTTTTTTTTCCCATTCTCTTCCTCATTGTTAAATGTAGAGGCTACTGGTGCTGTATTTCCCTACAGCAGCATGCTGCATTCACCCCAGCTCTGCAAGAGGCACCCGGTTGCTATAGTAGTTGACGAATTTTACACATAATGGAGAAATTCCTATCTCCATGTGAGTAAAGTGGGAATGGGTTCAACAGTGTTGTTCCTGAGCAGAATCTCAGAAGAACTGTAAGTGAGCTAACCCATTTAATAATAAATCAAACAGCCAGTTTCTTCTACTGCCATTCAACTACCCTTGGGACAATGCTGGAGACCTTGCTCTAGGGTACAGAAGCAATCTCCTTATGATCCGTTACACCAATGTAGCTGATATTGATTCAATGCTCTCCAGTTATAACAACTACCCAAACTATGATGAGATGGAAATTTGGGATCAGTTAAAATGTGCATCTGTGTAAAAACTCGTTTACTTTCAACAAAAGCTAGTCAGTCTGTCTTAACCATGGATATACTAAAAATAAACAATATTGCATCTTTGTTATTTTATTAAATTAATTATCTGACTTTGTCTTAAAATATGCACCTTACATGAAATAAATATATGTTCATAAGATGTAACAATCCATTGTCAGGCATTTTCATTTCATTAT
Organism: Gallus gallus; assembly: GCF_016699485.2. NCBI lineage: Eukaryota > Metazoa > Chordata > Aves > Galliformes > Phasianidae > Gallus > Gallus gallus. The sequence goes on from NC_052572.1 coordinate 3,662,104, forward strand.
TACATTCAAATAATTATCAGCTTTTTGTTAACCTGAACAAAAGAATATTCATCAATTTTTATATTCCTTTGTTTTTAATTATGATTAAATTAATGAACATAAATCATCTTATTTACATTGCATTTGCATTATGTGTTGTTGGTTCAGAATATTGAAGGTGCATTAGAGGTGCATTCAGAAATCCTATTTTTTTTATAACACTAATTATGTATTATTGTACTTAATATGGAACTTCAGGCATGAAGGCTACACAACAAGTTTTATTTTAGCATACAGAAGATAACAGTAAATATACAGTTCTTTTGGAGACATTTTACAAAGTGTCTGTATTTTTTGTAAGCATCAAGTTTTTTCTGATTATACAGACAAGTAGTTCTACTGTCAATTTATATATCAAAAGAAATATCTGAATAGCTTTTACTTTTTCTTTTCTCATTGTGTTCATTGGTTACATACTCTTTCAATCTCAGATTACAAAACTGGGTGAATTGTGTGTGGAGAGGTCAGGAAGCGTATTATCTTTTTTTTTTTTTTATCACAGAACCCAGAGAAAAAAAAATAAAAAAAAATATTGCTCTGCAGTTACATTCATGTTAGTATTTTTCTCTCCTTCTCACAGCTTTTTGATCTGAGTATTTTCCAAGCAAGTATATTTAATAATTAGAGTTGTCTACATAAATGACATTTTCACCACTTTTCACTTGAGAATTGCAAAGTCTAGGAAACAAAACAAAACAAAACAAAATCACAAGATTAACTAATGCAAAGTGTCAATTTTTTTAGTCTATGCATGAAAAAGAGACAGTAGCAAAGACTCATAATAAGTTAACTATGTCTTTGAAACTCAGCCAATTACTACCACTTTCAAAGAAGCCCTTCTGTTGCTTAAGAAAAAAAAAAATGCTGGTGCTTTTGCCTCTTTCGTCTTGTCATTTACTGCTAACAACAAGCAAAGTCATTGAGTTGATAGCAGCACCAGAACAGTTCTTGTGTCTAAATTGCCTAACTTAAAATTAATGCTTATGATTTTTTTTATAAAAATAGTTATGGGCCTCCAACCAGACTCTTGAGCTGCTGAGTTATGGCATGGCATGGTAACCAAAGATTTTGAAAATTTAATATTTGTAAATAATAATAATTTTCTAGTATTCTAGTTTCAGCTTAAATAATAACTATCAGGACCACAGTTCCACCCACCTACCGGAAAATCATCTGAACTGTTATTCATTAAATTCATTTCAGGTATTCTCTGCCATTTTAAGGCAGTAGTTAACAACCTTAAACTACTTAGATTTGAATGATTCTACACAGTGGTTAATTCAGAGCTCTGAGATAAAGTAAGAACAGATTAGGTCAAAGACGGGACTTTTCCTTGGACTCTTAAGAGTTACTTTTACCTGATATTTTTTTAAAATATCTGTTATCTTTCACATTGCTGCTATATATTTACAGACTTTTTTTTTTTTTTTTTCTGTATCCCATTCACCTAATTCTTGGTAGATTTTTGAGGTATACTTGCATATTAATGTAAATTATAAAACAATATTCAGTTAGCTGTCTGTTTTGGTCCATTAACCGTGTCATGCCTCATCTACTGTGGATAGAGCAATACCTCATATGTTACTGAAAAGTTAATATCTTATTGCTGGGAAGAAAAAATAGAAGTTATTTTCTTTTGATCCAACATATTTTATACTTTTTGTGTGTGTGTATGTGTGTGTGTGTGTGTGCCTTTAAATCATCAAACCAGTTTCTGTGGGCTGTATCTGAAATTGTGGCATGGGAAAGCTTACTGAAAATACATTAGGAAAATTTCTGAAGGTCCCCTGATGTTGGCAAATCCTCCAGTGCATTTTAGGATCTAAAAGATGAACCAAAAATGTTTTCACCACTCCTTAACATTTTGAGCCTTGACAGTGGGGAACTAAAATAATTAAGCATTGTGATGAATGCTTCCAAACTTTCCTAATCTTTCTAGAAACTAGCCTCCTTCCCAAATATAAAGAAGGATTTTGACAACCATAATGACAAAAACATGGCTTTATTTTCATGGTACTGGCCATTGATTCTTTTGTGACTCTGATTTAGTTTCTCCCCCATTTCTTATTTTATATGAAATATTGTTAAAAAGTCTTGTAGATGTGATATATTAAATAAAAAACACCTGGCTTATGTATATCTTTAAATTAAAAAGTGGCACTTTGTCATTTGTAAATCATTTTAATGCTAATGTAAATACAGATCACTCATTTGTGGAAGGTCTACTGGATAATCATTGCTATTAATCTTTATATTTGTCAGCCCATAACTCAAAATGCTTATGATATTGGATTTTTTTTATCTGAGCTGTGCATTCTGCAGTTCCAATGTCTGTGAAACAGTTAATTACTTGTTGAATCAGTTATGGCATGATTTAGATATTTCAGGCAAAAAAGATTTAATTAATAGTAGATTGTTTTTTTTTTCTCCCATTATTTAAGCTCATTTTCTGACCAGTGTATCTGCCCTCTAAGAATAGGTAGAAACTGCTTGTATTCAACATGCTGAAACTATAACCTCAAATTTGAATTTAAATATATTTACTTTAAATATATGAGATTTTACTTTACATAATGAGATTAAGATTTCCTAGTTTACCACATAAATCAGAATTAATTCAAAATCCGGGCACTACTCTACTGAACAGCTAGATTTTGCCCCCACCTACTTAACTACATTTTGCCATCTAGACTTCTAGCCAATGAAGCATATGAAACTAGATGCCTAATGAGAGTGTGTAAAAAAAAAAAAAAAAAAAAAAAAAAAAAAAAAAAAAAAAAAAAAGCCAGACACTTCTCAGAAGCACACAGTGAAAGGGTGGAATCTTGTGAAAATTAAAATGGCAGTATCAATTAGCAGTTAATAAATAACTAAAGAAAAATAGCTTGACTGTTATTATGCATTCTATCATGGACACAGATAAGCTGCAGAAGATGTTCATTCTTGAAGATGTTCAAAACTTGTCCAGGCCAATCCTGAAGAACTCCATTATAATCATAACAGCCTTGCTTAGCAAACTGGACAGAATGACTTACGGAGGCCCCAGGATGTATGGAGTGTGGAATTTCTGTACCGGTGACTGTCAGATTCTATGAGGACCTGCCAGAGAATTGATCACTTTAGACGTAATGTGTTCCTACACTAGTTCTCTGCATTTTTTTTTCCTACCAGGCACTTTAGAATGCAGACACAATATTTCATGTCCTTAGTTATTTGTCTTGTATTACCACTGATCTAGATGAAGTGCCACTGAGATCTCTGGGCACCAGGAAACTGGACACCTTTGTAAAATATTTTTTCTTTTCCTACATTAAAGACAGTTGGGTAAACTTTCATATACACCTATCCTCACCCCAAACTGACAATCCTTTTCATAATTTCCACAGTTAATTTTTTACTGATACCAAAGTTCTCTTGATCTCTGAGACTTAGCCACCTAACTGTCATAGATATTTTGGCAAGAACTTCAGACAGTGTGCTCCACCTCATCCTTCCCCCTCAGTTTCCTCCTTTTATCTGGTTGTTACACACAAGGCTCAGGCAGATGATGAGCACAATATTGGTTACACTCAAGGACTCACTAAGATTGCTAGCAACCACATTGCTGACTCAAACTGGGTACTGATGTGACGATGGCAGACACTTGATTCAACAGCTTAGGGTCAGTTTAGCATATGCCAAAAAAAATATTACTGTGAGTCAGTCATCTTACTCTATAAATAGAGAGCAGCCCAAGAACCCCCTGAGCAACCTTGCACAGAAGCTGTCTTCATGACAAGATCTCATCTTGAGCCCTGCCTCTCAGGCCTATACCAGATACAGAGATCTTGTACACCTTGACAGCAAGAAATACAAATCCTTAGTAAGTAACTAATGGTTTAGGTTTTGTTGGATTCCCTAAGATAATTTATATCTGTGATTGATTGTACATATATAATCCCTCAGACACAAACCACTAACCAAGTCTGTCACCAGGAGAGGAATCTGCCACATTTAGACTCCTCTGAGGAGTTTAGAACACAAGAGGTTCACAGTGGACCTTGTGACTCCATGGGAAGAACTCCTGGATAAGTGTGTTTAACTCTACCCTCTGTGCAGAAAATAACCATTGTATCTTGCCACCTTGAATCTTGTTAAGTCAATGTCTTATTTAAAATTAAGCTTTGTTAAATCATTGTATTACATTATATCAGCAAATAGTTTCCTTCTTCACTTACGAGTGAAGTGTATAGTTTCCATATGTAAAAGCACTAAATAGCTGTTTGAATTTTGTGGACTCCTAGACACTGGTTTTGCCTAGGCTAGTACAGAGACATAAGTATTATACAGTGCTGTCTTATTTTTTGCTGTCTTCCTGTGCTTTTAGCTCACCAGAAAGATATGCATATCTAATATGTAAACATCATTTTTTTTCTTCCTCAGCTCCCATCCCGTTAAACAGAGTGAACATACAAATATTTTTAACATATACATTAGAGCACCAAAATTATATTTTTTTTGCTGACCAAATGGCAGCTGATGAATTACAAGCAGGTGTACATTGGAAATGAATCTTCTATTCTTCTATTGTTACTTTTAGTTGCATAAATTGCTAGGAGAGAAGAAACGAATAATGAAAGAAAGAAAGAAAGAAAGAAAGAAAAAGAAAGAAAGAAAGAAAGAAAGAAAGAAAGAAAGAAAGAAAGAAAGAAAGAAAGAAAGAAAGAATGATGACTGAATGAATGAAAAGGGTCTTTGTAACTCCCAATTCTGTGAAGTACTGAACAATCTTATTCTTAATCAGTGTCAGTATGAAGGAAAAAGAATATTGTATGTAGACAAAGGAGATTTCTTTAAATTTGCTAATTCTCTTCCTTAATCAAGTTCTGTTTCTAAATATTTTAGTTGTTTAACAGGTCCACAAATTTTCTGGAATACCCAAATTCCCAAGGAATAGAAATTACATTTCATTATTCTTATTTGGTTTTGAGTAGTTTAGAGAAGTTTGTTTGTTGTTGGTTTTGTTATTTTACTAGTTTTCAGACTATGCAGAAATTTCAGTAATATGGTATCAGTGCCACAACCTTCAGTCAGAATGGTTTTAAAAATCCATTTCTGTCTGTAAACAAGTGTCTGTATTTTAATGATGCTCAGGAGTCAGTAGTGCATGCTGATTTCATTACCTGTGTGGCAGTGTATCTTCTTCCACAGAATTTTAATCCAAAGTACCTTTATGGAGTTATACAATAGAAGAACACATACACCATAAATCACAGAAAGCAGTAGTGTATAGACATGATATGGGTTATAAATTAAAGCATTCAGTTGTAAAGGCAATAACTTTTGGGGAGAGAAATTAAGGAACAGTCAATAGCTTTCAGAATGAAATGAGGATAAAAAAGAAAGTCAATGAGGCAGGATGCTCAATGGAGCCTCTCTTAGGTGATGAGAACTGAGAAGACTTCTACATCAACAGTCTGTAGAAGGATGAAGAAGAGATCCCTGTTAGATAATAAAGGGAAAAAAAAGAAGTCTCTAAACTCTTAAAGCTTCCTGGAACCAAAGATTTTTATGTTATTCGTGTTATTCGCTATTTACAAAGCCTAATACTGAAACACTGAGTAATGTCACTACTTTTTAGAGCTAATTGACTGATTAGTTGCAATCTAGATATTTCAATATATATCTGTCTTCTCTAATTTATTCGATCAATTCAAAAAACATATATGCAATTTCCGTATATTTGAGGGGAATAAAAGTAAAGTAACGATTAGTTTTCAACATTATAGTACTATGATTCTAACAGAGGGAAGAGATCTCGTGGGAGAAAGTATACAACAGGAATTACAATCCTCATCTGTGCCTCTCGTGCTAATATAAACAAACATGTAGTGCCAAGCCTTGCATTTTGTCTTTACTGAGGAGCAAAACTCCTCCAATCAATATATTCCTTTTGTATTAAGAGCTTGACTATTGAACATGTTAAACATTGACAAGGGCTTAGGTAAGTTGATTATGGAGACAATATTCCTGTTCAATGTATATGAGGTAAGAATGATTCTTCTGTAAAAAATACATTCTGCTATATGAAATAGTCATCTAAGAGACTGAAGCTCTATTTCTTTTTCTGTTGTGTTGCGTTAGGCAGAATGATTGGTTGCCTGAACTTTTTTTTTTATTTTCCTTTATTTTTTCTCCAAATTACTTGCCTCAGTTATCTTGTAGATATATTATTTTTTAGAATATTTACATAAATGTTCAAATAATACATCATAAACAATTAAACATGATCTGAAATATTTTCAACTCTGCTCAAGCAGTGCACGTGTGAAATAGATGTCACTAAATGCACTGACATGATTGCAAATTTACCCTAACTTGCTACTGTTTGTATATTCTTCTGATATATTCGGATCTAGCCTACTACTTTTGTCATCATTTTTCACTGAAGGGTAATGTGTATCATTTGACAGCATTACTGGATTAACTATTCAAGAAGTAAGTAATTGACTGTTAAAAAGTGTACATTACACCTAAGAAACACAATGACACCACTAACAAAATCACTTGTAACCCATTTACAAGTGTGTTTGATTTAATTAGGAAATTAGCTAATTTTTTTTAATACTTGTTTCTTAATTAAGATCTACATGGTGTTTGCTTATTAAGTCCACTTGGAATGGATGTACTAGCCATATGTTGGGATACATTTAAAACTGCCTAAAGACTTTTTCCCTGTGCTTCCATTTATGTTCATTACATAAATATTATAGAAATCTCATTATACTAATTCCTAGTGTAATTTAAATGAAGGAAAATTCAGAGAAGATGTGTATGTGTTCAACAGTGAGACATAAAGATAGAATTTTAAAAGGTCCTTGACAGCAATTGTTTTGTAATACACCTGTTTATAATTATTTTGCAGATATGTAGCCTGAACTCATTTTAAGAAGAAAGGTATTTCCATTGTTCAACAGTTTCACTGCTAAAAAAATATTGTGAATCTTACACTGATTTGGTCTGACTTCCATTGACTTCGACTTTGTATCAATTATACTGAGTAAGTTCCTTTTTGAAACAGTAATTTTTAGCCATGCATGCAAATTTGATTTTCAGATCAAGGTTGAAACTACTGAAAAGGCATAATGAAAACAGTCACAGATATGTCAACATCTGCATCTCAACATCCACTAATAAAAAGATTCTACTGAAAAACTAGATCTTGCACCAACTTCCAAACTTCTAGTGATCACCTCCAAGTCTACGCTTATCAGGTCAAAATTGCTGAAATTATTAGTGATGTATTCCCTAAAAAGCAGTGGTAGCATCTCTTTGGCACTCTTTAATTTACTTACATGGGCTTATAAAGCTGACTTTTGAGATACTAATATAACAATAATATTTCTACTGGGAAGACTATAAACCACATAGGATAAAAGTTATAAATATTCTTTCTCTGATTTCTGTGCCCTAGCAGATCAATATTTGCATCCTGAACTTCTTGATGTTAATAGCTACATAGAGTATGGTTAAGACAAATTATTCATTATAATTCTATTTTCCTGTTCCAGGGTTGTGATCAGGACAAATTTTTGTTTATTGGGCCAATATTGACTGAAACAAAGTGTTAGTAATAAATTAATTGCATTCCGCTTTAGTAAGGATAAAGTAAATTATTTCAGAAAAGTAATTTGATTTTTTATTAATAATATAACTGAGATTTATACAAATATTTTTTACGCTCTTGACTAATAACCTTTTTATTGATGATTAAATGGCCAACTAGATAAATTAAGCTCTGCCAGTTGTCTTATAACAACTCACATTGGTCATTAACTGCTTGATTGGTACAGTGTTTTATTATTGCTTTGGAAATATTACCTAAAATGAAGCACAGTAATATCTCATACTTTATCATTTTTACTTTGATGGCACACCCTTTTTAATAAAAAAATGTGATCCATATTAAAAACTCCAAATTTAAGTAGATCATGTAATTTAAACTGAAGCCATAAAAATTACTTTTACAATACAGTCATTTGCACTTCAAATTGTATTCAATTTATGACCTGTAAAAAATATCAGAATCTATAGCAGCATTTAGTGTTCTGATTTAAAATCAGTTTTAAAGAATTCCATATGTACTCAGTTATAAAAAACACTGAATAAATTTGATAAGGTAGCAGCTTTATGTGATATTTCCTAATTAATCTATATTAAGTCCTTTTCATAGCTTTCAAACTAGTTCAAGTATGGGTTTTTTTTTCCTTACTCTAGTTGAAATTGTGCTTATCTGAGCTACATGTTGAGTATATGGGGTGACTGTTATTTTCTCAAGCATTTTGAATTTTAAATGTATTATTTTACTTTCTAAGTATGTTGTCACATACATTATCACAACTGAATTCATGACTCAGAGCAAATTTATTTTCTTTGAATTAGGTGAATAACTTCTAAACAACAGTTTAGTATTCTAATATGAGAGCTTCAGAGTGAGTCCTCATAGTGCTTGTACTGTCTTAATAATTTATCAATAACCTTACTGTTAACATCTCTTCCTATTTCTTTTAAAGCAAATACTTTTTTGTCACCTACTGACTTAAATTAATCTGTGTTGAGAAGGTCAATACTTGTAAACTCTTGTTACAATTAGTTTAAACAGAATTAAGAGAAGGCTGGAAAAGGTTATGAAAAACAACAACAAACAACCACAAAACTTTGAATATTATATTAAATAACTCAGAATGATCAAAAAGACCAATGGTGACAAGGTAGGTAAGAAAAAATGTTTTTCTCTGCGATGTTTATATTCTCTAATGAAGTATGATGAAGAAACATCAAATGTGTGAACAGAGATTGCTAAGGTGTGTTGCATTTTCTCATTTGCAGACAGTTGTAATTGTGTTTCCGATCTCTCTTGAAGGATTCAAAAGAGTCATCATAGAACTCATTAAGTTATGATTGCAGGAATTCTTCCCTCCTTCATATAGTAAATAGTGCCCTTCCCTAATTATACATTTTTAATGCATCTGAAGTTCTTTCCATTCTTTCTCCAAGGATGGTATCATCACCACTTTACTTCTTTTCAAGTTTTATTACATACATTCCTAGTACAATTAATACTGCCTCTAACTGAATCTAGATGACGGCTGATATTGAAAAGGGAGAAACCATTATGGATTTAATTTCTTCTCAGTAATATGACAGGAGAATAGTGGATTCCTCTGATATGTCATCCTATGCTCAATCTCTTGAAAAACCCTCAAGCATGAGTGTGCATCCATAAAACTTCAGATCTACTTTTCCAAGTGTTTTCAGAAACAAATTTCTTTTGCTATCTGCAAACATGCATGCAGGGAGTATGTGTCATCCAAATATTTTCAGGCTGAGAAAACATGGGCAAACTGAATTAAGTTGTTAATTCTTTTCAAGAAAAGAGAAAAGGAAAGAGAAAAGAAAAAAGAAGTATCTGTCAGCTTGACAGATATCAGTTCAAATCTAGGGCAGAGCAGAGTTTGAGGATCACCTCCCTCGACCTGCTGACAACACTCTTTTTGATGTGCCCCAGGATAACATTGGTCTTCTTGGCCACAGTTGCACACTGCTGAATCATGACCGCCCTGCCATCCATCAGGATACAAGGGTCCTTTTCTGCAGAGCTTGTTTGCAGCAGGCCAGCCTTTAACCCAGGCATGTTCAACCTGCAGCCCATGGGTCACATGTGCCTCAGGCACCACTCACACTGTGGCCTGCACTCTGCTGCTACTTCATCATGACAGCAGCTCTTGCATGGACACAGGGAGGGAACAGAGCTGATAAACATTATGACACTGCTTAAACTGCAAGGAAGTCATATCAGTATTCAGTGATTACAGTTTGAAAAACATTACATGCAGAAACGTGCTGCCAAATTCTATGTAAATCAAGGAATGTTTTGTAAAGACAAAGCAGCAGAACTAAAAACAATTATGTCACCTAAAAAAAATAAAAAAAAAATAAAACTCAAATAGGCTCTGTAAAAAAATCTAGTTACATAATAGAAAATCTGATTGCAAAAACAGCAAAGCCATTTCCTGATGATGAGATTGTTAGGCAAATATAATGTGGCTTGATTTAAAACAAACAAAAATACAAAAAAACACTAATATTTTTCTAATGTAAGTTTGAGCCACTAGCCTGTAGTCAGGCAAATTGAAGAAATAAGAAAATCTATCAAAAATTTTTGGAGAGTAAAGCTGCTAATTTCACACTGTATGTTTCAGCAATAGATTAAAGTACCGATACTACAGATATGACTCATCTTGCTATTTTCATTAGAGGCGCTGATGATAAATACATTGTTACTGAAGAAATGGCTTATTTGGTGCCACTAAAAGACACATTAAATCTCTGATGATGCAATTACCACCAGTAACTCATGTTTCATTAAATATCACGGCATCATTCATCAAGAAAATTTAAGTGCAAAAGCTTTAAAAATGGATAATGTCATGCAAATCATCACCAAAGCTATGAGTTTCATAAAGTCCAAGGGACTGAATCATTACCAGTTCTAGAAGTTTCTTAAAAGTATGGATGATGATAGTGTGGTAATTAATTATTTTTCGGAAGGAAAGGGGATAAGTCAGAATAAAATGCTAAAAGGAATGCATGATTTACAAAGTGAGATCAAGTCTATTGAAGCAAACGCAAAATTTGTGCTAGAACCTGAAGATTCCTATTGTTTCACAGATTTAGCATTTGTTTTGTGGATTTGTCCTCTCATTTAAACAAGTTAAACATGCATCTTCAAATGCATCACCTTATCTGTGCAGTGTTTTTTTGTTTGTTTGTTTGTTTTACCTGGCACCTCAACCAAAGAACTTCTCTCAGAGTGACACCACCTCTATCTCCAGCTCCAAGGAGAAGTCCCAGGCACATCCTACAGGCTGTATGCCAGCATTTCCCTCAAGAACTCTGTCTCAATTGAGGTCTCTGATGTGCAAAGGTACTTGATTCAGAAGGTGCCCAGAGCTGTAGCATCATTCTCTTTGCACAAATTCAAGCAGAGAAACCCCCTACCTTGTTGTCTTCTTGCAACCACTGCTGTATTTCTGTGAGGTCCCTCTTCTTCTACAGTTAGGTACCTGCTCCCCAAACACAGCTGGACAATGGTTTGACATTTCCAAAGCTTTGGTCAGCTGAAGATAAAATAAGTAGGCACTTCCTCATTAGGACAGAGCCAATTAAAGTTGACTGTTAAAGTGGAGAAAAAAAGTTTACAGAAGCTTCCAGAATTTAATCCTCAATAGTAGCAGCAAATTTTGGCTCTTTGAATGATAACCTTAGGGGTATTTAAAATCTTTGCAGATGAATTTGTCTAATGTGAAATCTCAGTAGGCATTAATGTGCTTTTGTCTTAGGACAGACTGCACCAAAACAGAATACAAATGTTATAGAATCACAGCATCACAATGGTTTGGTTTGGATGGGACATTTAATATCATGTAGTTCCAACCCCTCTGCTGTAGACAGGGATACCTTCCTCTAGACCAGATTGCTCTGTCTATCTCTGTATCTCAAAACCTGGCGATGCTTTCCTTTAGGCTCCCTGTGTTAATGAAAGGACACTCTGAGAAATGCACATGGTTGATTGGGAAGACTAGGGAATATGTAAGTAGATCCTGTCAGAACTCTTAATTTCCCCTTTTTATTTTTCTGTACTCATTAACTTAGAAAAATTGTATTCAGTGTTTGCTGACCCAAGGAGCACATTTATACTTGCTCAGGCAGCAAAATGTAGACAGGAAAATGTATTTTTCAGTAACACAAAGGCAGATGAGGCACACAAAGAGAGTCTTTAGAATAATAATTATATAACTAACTTAATTAGTCTTATTCAATCAAAAGATAGCATGTTAACACCGGTAAATTCTTTTATAACCATGGAGACTAAAACATTAAAAACAAACAAACAAACAAACAAACAAACAAAAAAAATGCACAAAAGATTCTCCAGAGTGCTATGTTATGTTTATGGCCCTTGAGGAAGAGCAGAATCTGTCCAATGGGATGAAATAGAAAATTACAGGGAAATGTGAAGCAAACTTTTATACAGTATTTCTGAAATTGAACTGAAGCATGGGGGGAGGGGTCAAATGTAAGAATGATGAAAGGTATCGTGTTGTTTCACTGCAGTCGTAGTAGTTGTACTGACATAAAGTCTGTAACACATGAAGCATTTTTGAAGCCCTAAGTTGATCCTCTGTTCCAACAAAGCTGGACAAGATAAAGAACAGAAGTAGCAAATGATGCCTGTTTTTTAAAGGTAGATAAATGAGACTTCAAAGTGACACAGGGAATCTTTGAAAGCTGCCACATGAAACTTCTGTCTGTCATTGTGCAACTAATTAGGGAAAAAAAAAAGTGATCATATGCATATTTAATTTAAATAAAATTGCAAAGGTACTCTGGGAATCTCAGAGAAGAGCAGTCTGGCCATATAAAATGGCTTGTTCCTGTGGCTAACAATTCACTCTTACTAGTCTCAAAAGTTTCTCAGAAGTTTTCCTTCAGGATTTTTTCAGGAGTTTTCCTTCATTTCTCTGCATATTTGCTGACCTGGAAATTATTTCAACCTCACTCTCAATGGTTAGGAAATTGAATATCTGTACCTGTGGATTTTTTATTATTGTTATTATTATTTTTTCATAAAAGAATTATCCCCATATATTCTGGGATACACTACTGCAAAACTCACAAGCATAAAGGTTCAATGAATATAGGTAATCATGCAATTGGCATTGATAGTGATTTTTCTTTTTTTCTCCTAACACATCTAAGAGTAGACTGATATTTGGCAGAAAACTGTTACACATTATTTGCCTGTTTTTTGTATGAAACATCAGTGGGGAGAACGAAGCATCTGTTATATTAATAGTACCAACATTTTCTCACCAAGGAAAAGGATCGTGAGCAGAGGGTTCCCAGGAACAGTCCTGTATGACACATAACATTATACTCGTGAACTATCTGATTATATGAAATAAAATAAAGGCTCACCAACCATGTTAGAGGATCATACCAACTGTAAGATTATTCTTTAGGGAGGGAAAAATAATTGATCTATTTATTTGGCTTTTCTGTGACATTCTCAGATCTTTTTTTTTTTTTTTTTTTTACTTCTATTACTCCTTTAAAATACTCCCTTAAAAACAAATAGAAAATGGAGAAAGATTTCCTTTTCTCCCAGACATTTTAACATAATTGTTCCCTTGCTGAAAACAACTGTGATTATTTTTCCCTTGCCAGCTCAAAAAGTTGCATGCATACAGGGCCTAGAGGGTAATGAAATTACAATTATGTGCCATTTTCTTCTATTTCTTGCATTATGGGAAGGTGAAAATGGGAGTGGAAGTGGAAAGGATTACATCATAACTGATAGTTAACTCATTAATGTGATCATCATTGTTTAGGAAACAAAAGAGAGCTAATAGAAATTGAGTGCAACAGCAGTATTAGAAAATTGTGTGTGAAAAGAAGTTATAAATAATGCATTCCTGGACTAGTTTTAATAATCAGTGAATTGCAAAATAAGATCCAGAGAGTGCATGATAAAACAGGCCTCTTGCTCATGTTTCTCTCTTTCTCTTAGGATCTCTCTCACACTCATATATGGACATATCTCCCCACTGCAGTTAACAAACACGAAAATAAAAGACTTTGTAGGAGGATCAATTTTTTACCTAAATTATTTTGAAAGGTTTGTGCCTTCTTTTACAGAAAACTTGGGAAGAGAAAGAACGCTGGATTCATTCATCTCCTCCCATGGTTCCCTCTTCTTCACAATAAAAATAGTGAAAATTACCTTTTCACCAAAAATAATTAATGTAAATACAGATATACACATGTGCACATCCATATCTAAATTACTTTTGTCACAAATTAGAAAAATAAATCTTTTTTTTCTTTTTTTTCTTAAATTGTGATTGAAGATTTTATTTTGTTTTATTTATTTTATTTTATTTTATTTTATTTTATTTTATTTTATTTTATTTTATTTTATCTTCTATTTATTTAAATAGATGAATTTTAGTCTCTAATGTTTTTAGCCCAATAGATACCATGTTGGTATGTTTGTAAGTACTGAAGGGTAGAGGAACTATAGACTGATAATGAACGTGCCCTTACTATCCCTGAAGGCAAATAGAAATCAGAGAATCACAGCATCGTAGAGTGGATTGACTTGGAGGGGACCTTAAATATCACCTAGCTCCAACCTCCTACCACAGGCAGATTTGCCACTGATTAGTTCACTGGTGGCAGGTGACAGTTTGAGAGGAAGTGGCCTCAAGTTGTGCCAGGGAAGGTTTAGATAGGCTATCAGGAAAAAACTTTTTTACAGGAAGGGTTGTTAAGCACTGGAATAGTCTTTCCAGGGAGGTGGTTGAGTCCCCATCCCTGGATGTGTTTAAAAACGATTTGGATGTGGTGCTCAGGGACACGATTTAGCAGAGGATTGTTAGAATTGGGGTAGTATGGTTAGGTTGCAGTTGGACTTGATGATCTTCAAGGTCTTTCCCAGCCTGAGCAATTCTATGATTCTATGATTCTGTGATTCTAATTTTATATTTTCTGAGCTTCATTAACTGATAAATCATTAGGTAAATGAATTCAAAAGATTGTGTTTTTTAAGACATCAATATATAAACTTGATTTCAGTAGGACAAGTTGCAAATAAATTCCCACACAGGGATACACCACTGATATTATGGAGATGTTACCAGTGAAATCAGGTGAGTAATTCATACCGGTGTGATTCTTTGCTCCACATTTAAAGATGGATTAATGGAGAAAATGCATTTCAACCAAATACTCTAAACAGCCGAGATATCTGAGAAATTGATGTGGCTCAATATATTTAGCAAGTTAATTAGTAGACATCTCAGTTTTGAATTTAATTTGTAATCTCAGAATAGTTTCACATTCAGTATTTCACGAGGCTATAAACAAATAAAGTTTATTTGTTATCGTTTATATTAATTCCTAACAAAATACTGCTCAGTATCGCTAAAAATCTGTTTTACGGTGAAAACTAAATAACATGGAGGTGGTTATAGGGTACAATATTGGGTACAACTATGAATGAGTTAAATGTAAATTTTCTGCAGTCAGAAAATGAAATACTGAATGCAACCAGAATGAAGGTTTTCTACTTGCTTTCAGAACATTTTCATTATTCAAATTAACGATTTTATGATAATTTTTTTATTATTATTTATTTTGGTGGTTGTTTTTGTTTGCATCCTCTTAAGATTCTTGTAGAAAATATGATAGAACATGAGGAAATATCAAGATTTCACATTTTGCACATGGAACAACAAAAAAGTATTCCTGTTGAATACAACATTTCTGAGTTAGTGATATATGTTGATATTGTGAAATCTCCTTTAAAGACTATAGATTATTTTAGTTCTAACTATCTATTTATAGAAACTTTTACATCTTTTTCCACCAATAAATAAATAAATAAATAAATAAAATAATGGAGGCTACATATGGAGAGATGATATATATTTAACTCAAATATTTATTTGGTAATAGGTTTCCTTAGAATCATAGAATCATAGAATCGCTAAGGTTGGAAAAGACCCACAGGATCATCCAGTCCAACCATTCGCCCTTCATCAATGGTTCCCGCTAAACCATGTCCCTTAACACAACATCCAAACGCTCTTTAAACACCACCAGGCTCGGTGACTCTACCACTGCCCCAGGCAGCCCGTTCCAGTGTCTGACCATCCTTTCAGAGAAGTAGTATATCCTAACATCCAGCCTGAATATTCCCTGGCGCAGCTTGAAGCCATTCCCTCTAATCCTATCACTAGTCACCCAAGAGAAGAGGCTGACCCCCAGCTCACTACAACCTCCCTTCTGGTAGTTACAGAGAGCAACAAGGTCTGCCCTGAGCCTCCTCTTCTCTAGACTGAACAATCCCAGCTCCTTCAGCCGCTCTTCATAAAATCTGTGCTCCAGAGCCCTCACCAACTTTGTTGCCCTCCTCTGGACATGCTCCAGGGCCTCAATGTCTTTCTTACAGCGAGAGGCCCAAAATTGGACACAGTACTCAAGGTGCGGCCTCACCAGTGCTGAGTACAGGGGAATAATTACTTCCCTGTTCCTGCTGGCCACACTATTTCTGATACAAGCCAGGATGCCATTGGCCTTCTTGGCCACCTGGGCACACTGCTGGCTCATGTTCAGTCTAGCGTCAATCAACACCCATTTCCTCTACACAGTCTTCCAGCCACTCTGCCCCAAGCCTGTAGAGTTGCCTGGGGTTATTGCGGCCAAAGTGCAGGACCCGGCACTTGGTCTTGTTGAATCCCATCCCATTGGCTTCAGCCCAGCAATCCAACCTGTCCAGATCCCTCTGTAAGGCCTCGCTACCCTCAGGCAGATCAACACTTCCAGCCAGCTTGGTGTCATCTGCAAACTTACTGAGGGTGCACTCAATACCCTCATCAAGGTCATCAATAAAGATATTAAAGAGGACAGGCCCCAGCACCGACCCCTGGGGAACACCACTCGTGACCGGTCGTCAGCTGGATTTAACTCCATTCACCACCACTCTCTGGGCCCGACCCTCCAGCCAGTTCCTTACCCAGCCAAAAATGTATCTGTCCAAGCCACGATCTGCTAGCTTCTGGAGGAGAATACTGTGGAAGACAGTGTCAAAGGCTTTGCTGAAGTCTAGGTAGACCACATCAACAGCCTTTCCCTCATCCACCAGATGGGTCACTGGATCATAGAAGGAGATCAGGTTGGTCAAGCAGGATCTGCCCTTCGTGAACCCATGCTGGCTAGGCCTGATCCCCCGGTTGTCCTGCACGTGCCCCGTGATCTCCCTCAAGACAATCTGCTCCATAATCTTCCCTGGCACCGAGGTCAGGCTAACAGGCCTGTAGTTTCCCGGATCCTCCCTGCAGCCCTTCTTGTAGATGGGAGTCACACTGGCAAGCCTCCAGTCTTCCTGGGACCTCACCCGTCAACAAGGAGCGCTGATAGATGATGGAAAGCGGCTCGGCTATCTCCTCCGCCAGTTCCCTCAGCAGTCTCGGGTGAATCTCATCTGGTCCCATGGACTTGTGGCAGTCCAGTTGGAGTAGCAGCTCTCTGACTGTTTCCTCCTGAATTGTGGGGGGTTTAGTCTGCTCCCCAGCCAAGGCTGCCAGGTCAGGGAGTAGAGAAACCTGAGGATAACCGGTCTGTCTTTTAAAGACAGATGTAAAGAAGGCATTCAGAACATCTGCCTTTTCCTTATCCTCAGTGGTCACATTGCCAGCCTCATCCAGTAGAGAATGGAGATTCTCCCTGGTCCTCCTCTTGCTGTTGATAAACTTGTAGAAGTGTTTCTTTTTCCCTTTTACCCCAGCAGCCAGGTTGAGTTCAAGCTGGGCTTTAGCCTTCCTGATTTTCTCCCTGCACATCTTAACAACTTCTTTGTATTCTTTCTGGGTTGCCCGTCCCTTCTTCCAGAGGAGGTAGATTCTCTTTTTCTCCTGGAGCCTCAAGAATAGTTCCCTATTCATCCACGCCGGTCTTATTCCGTGCCGGCTCATTTTGCAGCTTCTCTGCAAAAAAATTACATTTCACTTAACTGCAAGCACTTTCCTGTGTCCATTGCATTAGTTTTCCCTATTTGCAGTTGGGAAAAATTTGCAGTTGGGCTTTATGAGCACAGTTTCCTGTATAAATGAGAAGAGTAATATTGTGATAAATTTCAATTATTTAGCAGATTAATCTCATCTTATTGCTGAAATACTAAATATGCTTTTAATGTTAGAAAGTAAAAGAGGTGCTGTTTCTATCTACTTTACCTCTGTTAAATGTATGCTACGTTTACAGACCATATCTTTAAGTAGCTGGAAGCACATTATCATTACATGCCTGAAGTTGCCAATATGGAAAACATTAATTGCACTTTTAGCTTCATGTAAAATGCTTCAGGGAGTGAAAAAAGATATGAGTTCACCATTCATTTAAAAATGAAATTATGTCATGTTCATCGTGTACCTGTGTATATTATGTTCATCGTGTACCTGTGAAGAAAATGTGTCCTACTCTGGAAGTTACAAGATTCAGTCTTCTACATGAGCTCAAGGGATGACTTTGTTTTCTCATGGTGTATTTAATTAATGCACAAATACATGATTAATTAGATAAATTTTACAGTATGTAATTTTTAAACAGCTTTACTTTTTTTTTTTTTTTTTTTTTTTTTTTAATTCAACCTCAATACAGGATTGAATCAGAGCAATTAATCTTACAGGAGTTAAGAGCTCTGTTTAGAAGCTCAGTAACAGACTGACATTCCCAAAACTATGCAATAGGTCCCCAGCACATTCACACAATTCTCAAATAATGTTCAGCTGAATCTGAATAAATTTGTAAAAAGAAAAATCTGAAATAAACATAAATGATCCATAAATCTCTATTCTAAAACTCTCAAAATATTTATTGCAACATTTTCCTTCATTTTCACTCAAGTATCTGTACTTCTTGTGGGATAATGTTTTTACATTTGCAATGTGGAATAGTTGTTATAAATATACATATATATCTATGCGAGAAGTTCAATTTCAGTTTTGCTACTTCTACCAGTAAGAGAGGAAAAGGAAAAATACTCAAGAACTCCATATTTTGTCATGAAGAGTTTTTTGCTGTTGTTTTAATATTTGCTTGTTTGCTTGCTTGCTTGCTTGCTTTGCTCTGTTTTAATTGGATATACTTCTGGTGGAACTACGGTATATCTGAGAAATTTATAAGAAATCTATGCAGTCAGTAAATTATTCAAATAAGTACATTTTCTGCAGAGGTATTCCTTGTAAGGCTTTGTTTTGCAGATGGTTAAAATATTATGTTTGTGAATTTCAACATAATTCCTAATTTATTTTAAATGCAGTATTGGAAGACAGTTATTACAACATCAATCAATAAATGAAGGCTTACTTTGCTACCAGGAATGCTATGGTTCCTGGCAAAAACAAACAAACAAAGAAACAAACAAACAAATACAACAAAAATCCCCCAAATCAATGTTTTTAGTGTAAAAAGTAACTTATTCAGAAACACCTTCGGTGAACTGCAAAATTATTTTACTTGTGTGTGTACTACTGCATAATGAATCTTTCTTCACTTAACAAAAAAAAAAAAAAAAAAAGAGTCTTATACTATTTTTGCTGATTTATTTGGCATAGGAAAATTTAATGTGCTTAGGAGACAGCACACTAATAAAGTCCTCTGTATCAAAACATAATCAACTGGGCATTCTTCGTACTTATTTTTTATGCTTTAGCATATGAGATAGAATCAGGAGTAGAGCATAATTTCATTTATTTTCTCCAGATAAATGTATTATTAACCTCATGTTGCCTGACCATTTAATCATATGAAAGAACAAATGTGTGATGGAAAAAAGAATAGTCAGGAAAGTTGGTCAAGATCATTCAATAAGAAGTACGCTTTGAATTACATTTATAGATGGTGTGATATGCATTAGTAAACAACAGCATAGTTGCAATTTCTCTGAGATGTTATGTTTTTAGACTGTCTGCTTTCTATGCCATTTCTGCATACTAGAGTTATTAAACATGAGATTAAACTGAAGTAAGGATCAAAGTAAACATAAGATTGGCCTCTATACAGGGATTACCGGGTTAAATATTTAGTAGCGATATTTGAACAAAAAATAAATTTGTAATGACACCAAATATGAGGGAAAAAAAAAAACAAGAAAAAATGTAGAGTGATTATTTCTTTCAGCTATTTGAGCATTTACAAATATTATTGAAGAAGATGGTGATTTCCTAGTCTAAAACTCCAAGGAACTAATTTTTATAGAACAAAGCTATAAACTACAAGGCTTGGAAGAGATCATTGGAAGACTGCTCCAAGCACTCTGTTCTCTATGCTCAAATCATTCAGCTGAGATGATTGCATAACTTATTTTTAAAGTTCATCAATAACAGAGGATGAATTTCCAATTCTTTACTTCAGGTAATCAAGTAGAGAAAAATGGTTCTAATATGTATCCCACAGGCTTTTAGGTTAATCCCGTCATTCCCTGTCCTGCTCTTAATATGTATAGGAAAAATTTTTTTACTTTCAATTTGTTAATGAGTCTTTCTTATGCTGCTTCTTCATAACCTCCTATTTATTTCTCCTTGGTAATGTTTCCTGACTTCAGACTGTATTTCCCAGAACTTCCAAGTTCTTTACTACTGTTATGTGCATATTTAAAGATATTTTTGTAAGGTTGATTTTTTTTCTCATGCATTTGAAAAACTTTGAAATGCAGGGATGGTTATGATTTATAAAAAATGGGAAATGGAAGCTCCCATACAGATCTCCATGCAGCAGAATAGGGAACAACAGGTATCCACTTGTTCTTTGACAAAAGGCTTTATAAAAGACATATTTTTATTTTAACTAATGTCTTCTGCATAAGCCACATTTCAATTGAAAATTCTAGCTGACTGAATAACCTTGACAAACATTCCATAAAGGAGGGGATGTACTACTTAAACATCCTTTCTTTTGCCATCCCTGGAATTGAATAATTGTAACCTGTGAGACAAATTAAAACATTAGTTTTTATCTGCATTCCAGTAACTGTTCAGATACCAGCAAATTTTCTTAACTCAGTATAGAAAAGTAGAACTGTGAAGAATAATATACTGTGCCAGTGAGACAAAAACTGTATAGATTTCTGCTGAATGAGGAAATATTTCTTAACTAATTTAAAAAGGTTGTATTTCTGAGGGAAAAAAAAAAGGGGGGGGGGGAGGGGGGGGGAGGGTAAAAAAGCAACTAATTCTTGGCACTACCTTACACAAAAGACACAAAAGAGAAAGCAAAAATTGTGATCATGACCTAGCTATCACATGCAAGGCTACAGAGATTTTTGTGTTGAAAACCCTGTCTTTTATGGAACAAATGTTTCTTAAGGGTGTTCTCACAGTGGATAAGATTGTCCAAAATTTAACCTAACAGTAAGATCTGAAGAATTATTAAAAGATTTTTTTGTGTATTTTGGAAACTTCTAAAAGTTTCAAGCTCATATCTCTATCCTGTCTTACTATGTGCTTTTTCTGTGTTAAAAAATTCCACATGAATGTGAAAACATTGATGGTGTCAAAATGGTCAAATTTTAAAAAACTTTATGTATTCACATTCTTTAGATCTAGCTACACTTATACCTAGAATACAAACTAAAGTATGTTAGAGTTACTTTAAGGTGGATGTGTATCTGACACATCCTGCACTACCCACTTGCAGATAGAATGCAGTTTTGAAATTTTTCCTCAAGGTAGCAGAATGCTAGTAGCCATGATATGTTGATGAGAATGGAAAAGAGAAGCAGATGAATAAAAGAGTGAACATATATTGCATAGGACAGCTTCTATCTTTCTCCATCACTGGATGCTTGAGCTGTGCCATCCACTACTCAACTCCTGTTCTACAATTTGGAGAGTAATACAGCACTTCCTCAGACAAAAGAACTTGAGTAGGATAGTAAATCAATTAATTCTATTGATCTATTTCTGATTTAAAAAACAACAACAAACAAACAAACAAAAACATACATATGTTTAGGACATAAAAGCCTATCCGTAAACTAGGACAAATGTGAACAGAACAGTTTACATAGGCAGTACCAGTATCAACTTGACTGGTAATCTGATTCCAATTTGTGCAAAATATCTTAGATCTTAAGTCCGTGTTTCCCACAGACATCATGGAATTATAGAATGTCTTTTGTTGGAAGGGACCTCAAGCATCATCAAGCTCCAACCCCCTGCCCCGTGCAGGGTTGCCAGCTGTTAGATCGAGTATTAGATCAGGTAGCCCAGGGTTCCATCTAACCTGGCTTTAGACACCTCCAGGGATGGAGCATCCACAACCTCTCTGGGCAATTTATTCCAGCACCTCACCACTCTCTGAGTAAAAATTTCTACAACATCTAATCTATATCTTCCTTCCTCTAGTTTAAAACCATTTCCCCTTTTTCTATTACTCCTTAGTCTTTCAAAAAACATTCTCCCATGTTCATAAACTTTTAAATATTGGAAGGCTGCAATGAGGTCTCCCCTCAACCTTCTCTTCTTCTCCAGACTGAACAAGACCAGTTCCTTCAACCTATCTTCATAGGAGAGGTGCTCCAGCCCTCTGATCATCTTCAGTACCCTCCTCTAGACCCTCTCCAAAAGCTCCATGTCTTTACTGTGCTGGGGGCTCCTTGGATGCAGCATTCCAGCTGAGAGCTCATGAGGGCAGAGTAGAGAGAGACAGTGACTTCTTTCATCCTGCTGGCCACTCCTGTTCTGATGGAATCCAGGATGCCATTGCCTTTCAGGCTGCAAGCACAGACAAAACAGAGGTAGGAGATAAAAACAGTAAGAAGCTTTTCTGATTGATCAGTCTATAATGGTTTTATACCTTATATATTTGAGAACCCTTTCCCCTTAAAGAACATTATAAAGCAGAGAGCATTTTCTCTTTTCACTGAAATACAAGTTTTCAGAAGAACCACACTGAATATACAGGCTTTTGAACTATGTGTAATAGGTATTGTTCCTTTTGTTATTTCGTTACCATCTCAACAATCATTTTGTTTCAAATTTTAGAACTTGTCATCCACCTGCATTTAGACTCTGTGTGTATTCCTTCTCATTCTGCACTAGTGAAGATGTAGCAATGCCACTGTACAGTGTGCAGCTCTGAGTCTGTAGGAGGTCTGTGCTGAAAGATTCTCATGTTTTTCCTTTCACTTTAGCAGTCTGTGAATTTCCTCCCACTGTTCAACTGAAGTATTTTATTTCTTCATTGAGTTGACAGAAAATGTGGATGCCTTTTGTGCATGCTGTTTCACTTTTTGAAGAGAAGTTTTAAGTTGAGAGAAGTGAATGGTGATGTTCTGTGCAATATGAGCACTTTTGGGGTTTCCTTCTCAGCTGAAAATAGTAGGTATGCAAATGATTACAGTAGCAGATGTGATTTGTGACATCAATGCTATTTCTGGCTCCTTTTAATGGAATAATCCATCAGAGTGAGAATATAATGACAGGCAAGTGATGCATAAGCAAACAGACCTTGTGATGTCAATCCAGCTTCCATTTTTTACTGGGTAAATGTTACTCTGGAAATGATTGAATCACTTCTGTTTTTTTCATTAGACTGTTGAGAGGTGAAGACTTCTAAAATAGCTTCAACAAAAGCTATTGGTGCTGGCTGTCTCCTCAGATCTCCATACTTCCTGGAATTTTCTTGACATGTACCATGAGACAGACTTATATATGCTGCCAACAGTTCCTCTAGGATGAAATGTTGAAGATAATTTTGCATGACGCAATCCTCTTGGAGGAAAAGCTTACTCCGTGCTCCAAAATTTGTCTTGTTATGCTAGAAAAAGATTTTTTTTAACAGCTAGGTCAAGCCATTTTCAGGGAGTTCTGTACATTTGGTTTGTTTCACTTAAATATATGTGATAACTAAGGACATTTGACTTGTTCTCCTATTATTACACAGGCTTGTGTTCTATACAATTTCTTATACATCCTAATCTGTATGAATGTCTAGAGATGATAAGACCTATCCTATTTTTTAACTTCACCTATAGAAATTCCAGTAATTGAACTGACAGTCACAAAACTGCATTTCATTCATGCAAGTCCTCTACTGTTACAAAAGTTTTTGTATAAAGTACAAGATTAAGTCTGTACATTATGTTTTTGAAGCAGAAAAGTCTGCTGTGTGAAAGCAATGTTGGAAGGCCTTTGTTGAAATGTTACATATTGAAAAACACCCAAAATTCTGGACCATAAAATATGTTGTTCTTAGTATTATAATGTTCAATGTGAGGGTGTATCTGGTTATCTATTATAGATTACTTTGATTCCTTTAATAAGTATATGCATCAACAAGCAAGTCACAGAATCACAGAATAGTTGATGTTGGAAGGCACCTCTGGAGATCTTCTAGTCCAACCTCCCTGGTCAAACAGAGACTATGTTAGCCAGGTCTGTGATGGTGACACCAGTGACATCAGTCTGCACAGTACACTTCTATTCCTGAAATGACAGAATCACTGGAAATCAAAATGAAGTGTTCTAGTTTCCTCTTGCTGTTAAAGCTCATAAATGTAGCAATTTTACTGTTTAGGCATTAAAGGTTTAAACTTTTAGATGCTTTCTATACTGTAGCTTAGCAGGAATGAGTCTATGAATCCAAATTCTTAGTTAAAATTAAAAGTTACAGAAAGAAAAATGATGTCTTAGCAAATACATATTTATTATTTTCTTACAACAGAAATGTTGAGTATTTAACATCAAAAGGTGCTTGAATGGCCTGATGAAAGACAAATCAGGAATTCTCAGTCTGACTTGCGGATTCATAGTTCTGAGCACTCCTGTACCAGGAAAAAACAAAAATAAAAACAAACAACTTAAAAAATCACATAACAACAACAATGACAAAATACCAAATAAAGCAATTAAAAAAAGAAAAAAACAAAACAACAACAAAAAAAAAAACTGCCAAAAATCATCATAAACTTTTGCAAAATCGTACTGGTAGTGGCTCAAGCACTTTGTATTCCAGTTTACTTATTCTCACTTTTGCTGGGTATCAAGAATAAAGAGGTTCAGCCTCACGCATGAAACTTTTTTTTTTTTTTTTTGCCTGACAGAAGCAGGAATACCTCCTGATTTTTCTCTGATATTTTCTGGCCTCTCCAGCAGATACTAAGCATTGAAGGTGCAGACTATTTTTAAGGGTCCTTGGTTAACCCATATGTAGTTTTTCTCTTTCCCACTGTTATCTACAAAAAAATAGACACTACCTATTGGGGTGTACTATGCTTTAGTTTGAGTACAGTATATATATAGTAAATGGGAGAGTGGGCTAAACTGCATCCATAATTTCCCCACTCTTAGGGGGCAGATAATGCCTGCACTCAACCAGAAAATTCAATCTGTTTTCCCTGATTTAAACATTACTTTAAATTCTAGATAGACTCAGTAACAATTCCAAAGTTATACCTTGATTTCTACTGTGTCTCTGTAAGTCCTTTACTTTAAATTATTAAAGTAATGCTGTTCAACATTTGATCCGATATTGTTTTGACAACCCTAGTTGGGTTACTGTCAGTCTTGAAATACACCCCAAGAAAAATGAGGGCTTTTTGTATGTGTGATGTAAATGATACAACTTTGAACACTCAAACAAGAGAAATGGCAGTGGAGTTCAAGCTACTCAGAAATGTTGAAGTGGTGGAGCAAGTTGCATCTCTCACAGAGCCCTGTTGCTATGCTTCTCCCAGCTGAATGTGGTTGAGAGTAAATTAATCATTAGGCATTCACTGTACATCTTGCATATCTCCATAAGGAATAATGTCAATGCCAGTAAACTCAGTCTATTCACAAATATTCCCAAATATGAAACCAATGATTACAGACAGGACAGAAATTACGTATATAAATAATCTCACCCTTAGTAAGAAGTTGTCTGCATGCAAATTTTTCTGTATATACTTTGGTCCCTGGCTTATGTTAAGTTCCAAACATATTTGGAAAATCCTGTTCCTGCTGTATGCTTTTAGATTATTTGTTACGTAAATAAAAAGGTATTTTTCCTTCCCTATAAAATATTCAGTTACAGAATTATGCCTAAGACATATATACACATACATACATATATAAAGTCTTTGAATTTGTTCATTTCCTTCCTCCATTTTTACCTACTTTATTTTTGGAATATGAACTTTGAATATTTCTGAATACATGCAATATTTCAGCTCCTTCAGAATACTATTTTATCACAATGAAAAGAGTATTTAGAATTAAATGCAATTCATCTTCTCCAGATATTAACAAATCTGTATGGAAAAAACAAACATTTTGTCTGCATCTGTAATATCTTTTCACAGAGTGCAATGAATATTCATGCTAGTTAAAATTCCTCTTCATTTGACTTTTTGGAAAACGAATGACATGTTACTATGAAAACTTATATTTAAATTATTTTCTTTTTGCTTTACTCTTCCACACTGCATTCTGTATCACTCATTCTAGATGCTGAGGTTAATGGAAATTGCTTGTTTATAGAGAAAACAGCATTTTCCAAGACAATGATCTAGGTTTGGTTAGACATTCCTTCACCTCTTTTAATATAAGCTAGTGCATAAGTTTGGAATTCCTCATCACAGAACATCAGTGAAAAGGCAGTCTCAAACTATGCTACATTTTAGTGGCATGTTCCAAGTTTCATTGCTTCATGTATTTTGTCATTTGAAAATATTTTATAAGGGATGTAACAACTTCAGTGCTTACAGGCAGTCGAAAATATCAACAAATTCTACGTGAGGTTTCATGTAAATAGTCCGGAAAAAGAAATTAAGAAAGATCTTTGCATTACACAAAACATTCAATTATGTTGTTCATTGACTTTAAATGGATTACTGCCATGATGTGGTAAATAGAAACGGCATAAAGTATTTATACTTTATTTAAATGTCAGCTACTTAATTTACTTTCTCATTATACATTAATGTAATGATCAGCCTGTTTATTAGTGTTAAATATTTCATGGATTTCACAACATTGTATAACTTACTATAAGTGAATAGGGGTCATTACGTTACCCGTTGTATCAGCAACAGTCCACACTGATAGAAAGTAGGAGAAAACATGTGATGGAAAATAGAGGACTGGATAGTTACAATTACTATGAATAATCAATGTGCTATATCTCGGTCATACAGAAAAAAAAAAAAAAAAAAAGAAAATTAAAAAAAAAAAACAGGAATTGCACCATAATTGTAATGAGTTCCATTTATACAACATCTAGATGAAAGTTCTACATTCTATGAGCAGATTTTCAAGATGTATGCAGAATAAAGAGACTGCTACAATCACAGGTAAAATACAGATAATCATAATAAATTGTAATTGCAGTTTAACAAAACTGCCAGTATCATGCAACAGTTTGGTAAAGTACATCAACTAATAACTGAACATCACAACTACATACAGACTGAAATGTTAAAATTCAAATCATATTTAAGATTGAAAAAAACAAATTGAAGGCAAAAATTGCTTGGTTTAATAATATTTCTGTTTCCATACAAAAATATTTGAGACACACTACTAAACTGTAAAGGTCTACGTTTTCCAAAAGTAGGCCTTCTTTGAACTTACCCAAAGTGGAAAATTTTAAAGAATGGACAGCCACCACCACCACCACCACCACCAAAATCCACCATCACCAACAACAAAAATTACAATGTTTTTTACACTCTTCTTGAAAATCAAGGCACATTAAAAACCCTCTCACACACAAGCATGAAAGATGGACATGCTTCTCTAGTCCTCTACCGTCAAAATCATTTTTTTAATGCTCTTCATTTGCTAATGTGGTTATGGTCAGTAGCACTGCTTCAGTAGAAAATATTCTGTATGCAACTGAGAATTTAATAAGTCTTATGGACACTAACAGATATTTATATTTAATGAATTAAAGATATTGAGCTATGTGTGCTCATTTCCTAGAACGTTTTGTTTTGCCTGAGTACACTATAGAAGTTGTCAATATCTTTCAACAATTTAAGCGGAAATGTATCTCACAGGTCACTGAATCCAATTTTTTAGTGCTGAATGATATCTCAGTGTCATCCAGGGAAATTATAACCATGAAGAAATAGGACAAAAATAAATTCTAAAACTCAGTTATATCAATGACTATAAAAATTTGGTATGATGCTCAAATATGAAATAGTGGTTATTATCTCTCTCTTACAGAGAATACTTTCAATGACAACGAATCCAAACAACTGCTTTTTTTGTCTGATTACAAGACTGTTGGCCTTCTGGAAAGGGAGAAAAGTGGGTAAGTTACAGTGTAATATCTCCCTTGTAATCATCACAGAGAGAAGGAAACACACATCAGATTTCTTTCCCAAGATTTGATGTGAACAACACAGTACCTGTGGAAGTTTCTTTGCCTTTTTCCAGTCCTTTGCAGTAGTGATAAACACTTTACCTGTTGTCTGTGCATGCAGTTTTACACAGCCCTCACCCATTTCTACCTATTCTTCATTGTTCTATTAGGGAAGAGCTCCCTAACTGTAGAACTGGGAAGTAACAATATCCTCTCACATTTATCATGATAGATAGAGCATAGCAGAACCCCAAACAACCAGTTAGCTCTTCATCACTGAGAGCTCAGACATAGTGAATTTTAACACCCCACCTCACCTTTTCTCCATCAATTTGTACGATACATAGGAGAAATGGAAGAATCCCAGACAGAGCTACAATGCACCAAACATACTGTGTTTTAAGCTAGCTGATCAACAAAAAAATATATGCTTCCACAGAATCAGTTTCGGTTTCCAGTGGCAGGTAATGGACACAAACTGGAGCTCAAGATGTTCCAAGCAAACATCAGGAAGTACTTTGGTATATAATAAAGCATTAGCATAGGCTACGCAGAGAGGTGGTGTAGTACCCTCCATGGTGATCTTCAAAAATCAAATGAACAAAGACCTTCACACCCTGCTCTGGACCGCTGTGCTTGAGCTGAGGTTGAACCAGTTGGACCTAGATGTTCTTCCCCACCTCAACATTTCTGTGATTCTACAATAACTCCAGACAGGGTCTTAACATTTTGATTGTATCCAGAGTGGCTTAAATATCACATAACTTGTTGAAATAGAAAAGAAATGGATTCTAATATTGAACATTCTAGAGTAAATTTCCCTTGAAGAAGGGGGTTCTAATCTAAATTATATCTAATCTAATCTAATCCTAAAGGAGGGTAGATTTAGATCAGATGTCTGGGAGAAATTTGTCACTGAGAGGGTGGTAAGGCACTGGTGCAGGATGCCCAGAAAAGCAGGTGGTGATGCCCTATCTCTGGTGGTGTTCAAGGTCATGTTGACTGGGGCCCTGGGCAACCTGGTCTTGTACTTGCTTTAGTGGTTGACAATCCTGCCTGTGGCAGCAGATTGGAAGTAGGTGATTTTTGAGGTCCATTCCAACCTGAGTCATTCTGTGGTTCTATGAGATGTCACACGTGTAGTTGAGTATGAATGCATGCAGGAACCTGTGTAGCACAGAGTGGGTTACATAGTGTGGATTATGGTGTGCAGTCTGCAACTTTAGCTGTGCTCCAGTTCTTTTTCAAAGCCATTTAACTAATAAGATCTTCAGTCATGGTCACCCTAAATGCAAATCTGCTGAATGACTAAATGGAATGGCAAATGTGACTTAAAAAAGCATTTTATGTCCTCCTCAGCCCATCATATTTCTGCAAGTTATGTTTCTTAGTTTTTAAAATAGATTCTTCAAAGAAAAAATATGTATATATTTGTTTCTCTTACAAGTGCAGAATATCAGTCCTTTTTTTACGAACCATATGTGGAGAAATAAGAGTGGGATCCCAAGCATTGCCGTTAGAATTCTGACAAGATGCGAAGATGTTCCACTGGGATTCTTCTGGACAAAGACTATCATGTAAACAGCTGACAAGTTTTGGATGTCTTCTGTAGGAGATGAGATGAATCATACTTTAGATTATAAAAGAAGTCTGAATGACTGCCAGGGTTCGATATGTGTGTTGTGGTCACAGGAGTTAGCCACCTGTGAATTTACTCGATTCCACATACATATTTCATTTCACACACAGTGATTTCTGTGCTGCTGCACAGACAGAGATGCACAGACAGCTCATTTTGGATTATTTGGAACATGAGCTTCATGGGCTACTTGAGCTGTATTTGCTTCACAGAATTGGTTCCTAGTCAGTAAAACCAGAGTATCTCATCTCCAGACAGCAATTATTTTCTCGGCTGCTGAGGACAGTTGAAACTATTTTAAATACTATCAGCTACTGATTATGCACCACAAATAAATCAAATACAAAAGATTGTAGCAGACTTTAATTCCAATGATACAGTACTCTCCTTCAGCTGAAGTTGATATTATTTTTATCTCAGGCACTGCTGATCTAGTCTATATTTCTAGGTTTCTTCAATAAAAAGAACTTTCTCCCATCAAAAAGAACAAAGGGGTTTAATAGATTTTCTCTCCTGCTAACCCCACTTCTTACACAGCGTAAAATGGATTTTTACCCTAAAAGATTTCACATGTACCTTTGAAATTCAGTATCAAGTAACTTTTCTCTTATCTGGAATGTAGAAGCTTGAAAATATTGATAATATCACAAAAGAAAACTTCCCAGCTCTGTGTTCAGATGTCATTGGCATTTCTAGCTGTCACTGATAGCTTTTCCACTGATGTGCTTAATGTACTGGAATATCAGTACCTAAGAAAACAATTAAAGTTAACAAACAGGATGAGAAGTACACGTTCCTCAGACAACACATAGTCATGGTTGTCTGCTTTATCCTCCTTTCCAGTTTTAAGGTAAGGACCGTTCCACACACACACACACATACACACACACAAAGTAACTAAATGACTAAGGAGGCAATTAAAGAAAAAAAAAAGATTTTATTGAGTTCAGTTATAACTAGTAAAATAACAGGTTATAAATAGCATTGTTTATACTTTGACACTAGCAACAAGGTAAACAAATCACATTGCTTTCCCCCTGACTCCATTCTTGAATGCCTAACTAGAAGAGTGCACAAAATGAACTTATCTGCTAAAGGTAGCAGGAGAGCAGCTAGCTGGTCACTGTCATCCACGAGGTAAACCCCTGGCTTCTCCTCTCAGCCAGCATGTTCCTGACAGAAATTATGAATGACTGTTTGCAACTACCTACTGTAAATAGCCTGGAATAAATCAACATTTAATTGTTTCTCACCTACACTCTAATATTAGGAAAAGAAAAAAAAAAAAAAAGAAAGAAAAAACGAAAAGAAAAACACTTTTTACCTGACTATCTAGAATGTTTCCTCCTTTCAAGTTTGCTATGAGTCTGAAACCAACATTGCTACCCTAACAGCATACATTTTCTCCCTTTGCAGCTTGTTTTGATGCAGTCATTTCCTTCCTTCTCACAGATTATACAGGCATGAGCAGGAAAGTCAGCATTAATTTTGGAAAATGACCTCTTTCAATTAGTTCTGTCTTTGCTTGCACTTTAAAGGACTGCAAGCTGCTGAGTAAGACTTCAAGAAACAAGAGATGCATTCAACCTGCCCAGCATATGCAAGTTCTTTCTGGTTTCTAATCTGGCCTTTATCCGGAGCTCACAATGCTGACTGTGTGGTACCCGCTCATATTTGCACACTGCTGTGGAAGACTGTTTCTGTTCTGTTTTCACAGGATCTAAGAGCTGGCAATGCTTCCTGCTGTTAGAATAGCCAGTTCATCCCAGTGCCAGAGCGCATGCGCTTAAAGCTGGCCAGGTGCCTCTTCATCATCACCTGAAACTTCTTCTTCTCACATTTCACAGGGAACATTTCGGAGTCTGGCTTACAGCTCAGGGGAGGAAGCTGGCTGCTGCAGACAGTCTCCCAGGAAACAGCCCGTCTTGTCTTCAGAGGAGTATCTGGAGGCTTTCTGCACTCAGCGGCCTGTTGAAATTCTCTAAAAGGGCTGGATGAGCTCCTTACAAGTGACATAGTCTTCTTTCTTTGGGATGTGAGGAATTTAAGCTCTTCAGAGTCATGCTGGAAGAAGAGAGACTCCTTCCTTCTGGTATTTGGGCTCTCACCCAGTGTAAGAAATCCGTAAGGGGTGGTGATTTTGGAGAGGTGGGGCAAAGAGAGGGCAGCTCTTGTTGCTGGGTCGGAATGATGTGCTGCTCTCTCTAAGTCTCCAGGGAAAATTGCTTGGTCCGCAAAGCACAGGGTTCCTCTTCTGTGCAGACTTCCTCCTTTACACAGTGCATCTTTCCTGATGTAGGATTCAGATTTGCTTCTAGTTGTCCTGCGCTTTTGAACAACTTCATCAGACATTTGTCTCTCTGGAGGATTCTCAATGGTATCTTCCTCTGGTTCCTGTTGAAAGGCAATATGCTCTATGTCCAGAGAAGGGATGAAAAATTTAGGGATGCGATCAGGAGTCATGACAATGTTGAAAATATCCGTGTTTTTCTGAGCCATTTTATCTGCAGAAGTTGGCTTGCTGATTTTGAAGCTTGTCCAAGTTAGCAAGCTTTCTATAGCATTTTTTATGGAGAGCTGGGATGTACCACAAGGCACCATTATTTCAGCCAGAAGTGCTTTCTTACAAAACACAATGCTGTCTGCTGATTGAATTTGCACAGCACTGATTGCAGATGGGGAACTCATTCCTGCTTATAAAACAAAGCAAATGACGTCATCTGATAGCTAGATGTCATTGGCATGGTAACCAAAGATAAGAAGGCTTTTACACTCCTACTTATATACTTACAGTCTGATTCATGCTGCACCATTACCTTAAATAAGCTTAAACATTTGATTTAATGATTTTAAAATGCCAGGTTTGGTGCTAGTTTCCTAGCTATTTTCAGGACAGGAAAAAAAAAAAAAGGCTGCAAATGTACCTGCAACTTTCAGACTATTCATGTTGTGTTATCTGTGCTATTGCACAAAATAGATTTAGGCTTTTACTTTATGTGAAGGGCTGTGACACTAAAATGATGTGCAAGTAGACATAAAAAGCATAGCTCACATATGATTACTTAGTTTAACTTTCAGTAAATCATACTATTTTGTGTAATTTACATTGAGGTTGTGAGGGAAAAGGGTAGGAATTGAGATATCAAACAATTATTGGTCTAGTATATAGTAATGTATTTTAAGGATCTCAAACTGTCTTTCACTGGTGTATGATATTTAATGTTGAAAAAGTAGGCTCCTCAGTGAAGACTCAGATTAAATATCTATGATTAAAGGATGGACATCTGCTCAGGTGTATAAAGAAGTTTGTAACTGATGTGTCAGTTTCTAGTGGTACTTGTGTTTCAGCACAAGAAAGATGCAGAGCTCTTGGAGCGGGTCCAGAGGAGGGCCACTAAGATGATCAGAGGGCTGGAGCACCTCTCCTATGAAGAAAGATTGAGGGAACTGGGTTTCTTTAGCTTGGAGAAGAGAAGGCTCTGGGGAGACCTCATTGTGGCCTTCCAATATTTGAAAGCAACATATAAACAGGAGGGGGTACAACTGTTTATGAGGGTGGATAGTGATAGGGCAAGGGGGGTTGGTTTTAAACTGAGATAGGGGAGGATTAGGTTAGATATTAGGAAGAAGTTTTTCACTCAGAGGGTGGAGAAACACTGAAACAGGTTGCCCAAGGAGGTTATGGATGCCCCATCCTGGGAGGCCTTCAAGGCCAGGCTGGGTACGGCTCTGAACAGCCTGGTCTAGTGGTTGGCAACCCTGCACATAGCAGGAAGGTTGAAATTAGATGGTCTTCGAGGTTTTTTTCAACCCAGGCCATGCTATGATTCTATTATTCTTTGATTCTTAGACTTCTGTGTACCTATGGTCACTGAGGCAGCTCATGGCCAGCTCTGAAAACAGAAAGGCTGATCACTGACTTGGTGCAACAATACAGTTCATTTTCCAACTATTTTTTAATATCCTTTCTTGAACGTCACTCCTTTCCTACCTTTGTGAAAGTTGTTCTACCTCACTTTATATGCATGATTATCAGGAAAGGTCTGGAGAACACAAAAGAGTGAATGAACATCTCTGTAGGATGAGTAGTTCTAAGTTCTGTTTCTACGTGTTATCTTTTAATGTTGGTGACATTTTGTGAGCTGGTGTTACTGAGCACTTTGAATGCATGAAGCAAGTTTCCCTGTGTTACAGAGGGAAATGTTACAGAGGGAAATGTACAGAGGGATGTTACAGCCCATAAAATATATTTCAATTTATTTTATACAGTATCTTTTTTTTTCTTTTTTTTTTTTCTTTTTTTTCTCTTCCTGTTAATGTTCTTGCAGTTCTTATTTCAATTTGCTGTGTTTTTGGACTAAAGTTCAGTACTCCGAATTAAACTACACACTAGTGGTTAGTCAGGAAGGCCATGAATTCTTTGAATTCAGTTGCCTATGTGTTTTTTTTTCTGACACTGCCTATAGATTTTGGTTGATGTTGTTTCCAGGTTACATGACCACCCTTCAGAACAGTATCTTTTCATGTTGGCTTGTTGAAACATAGAATCATAGAGTCATAGAATCGCTAAGGTTGGAAAAGACCCACAGGATCATCCAGTCCAACCATTCGCCCTTCGCCAATGGTTCTCACTAAATCATGTCCCTCAACACAACATCCAAACGCTCTTTAAACACCACCAGGCTCGGTGACTCCACCACTGCTCCAGGCAGCCCATTCCAGTGCCTGACCACCCTTTCAGAGAAGTAGTATTTCCTAACGTCCAGCCTGAACCTTCCCTGGCACAGCTTGAAGCCATTCCCTCTAGTCCTATCACTGAAGATAGAAACGGAATATCTTTAGGTGGCATTCTGGGTCAGATGGGTAGCCTGTTTGTTGCAATAACACAATCCTTTCAAGGAAGGAATTCTTATGTAACAATGACTTGTCCTCACATACATATAGGCACAAAAGAATTGCATATTCATAGAGATAAGGAAAAAGAAATGGAATGAAAAAAAGAATATTGATTTAAGCTTGCTTATTTTTGACTTGGAAAAGTCAGCAATATTAAATTAACGGAGCAGGGATAACAAAAGCAAAGTATCTTGAAATCACCGGTAATATAATTCTGATGCTTCACAGGAAAGAAAAATAGGGGAATGAGTACTAATTGTCAGAATGAAATTCCCTCAGGATTCTGCCATTTCACAAACCTTCAGTTCTTTCAATAACGTGCTTGTTTTTATAGATAGAAAACTTCTAAAAAAGCAGCCTCTCCGACTGAATGACACATCAGAAAAAGAGAAATGTGCAACATTGCATGTCCTTTGAGAACTCTGTAGTGTGAAGTTCACTGTTCTCCAGTATTACAGTTTTATATCTGTTATGTTTAATATGTTAATGTGTTTAATATGTTTAATTAAAAAAAGAAAAAGAAAAAAAGAAAAAGCTATGTCATTATTGTCTTGAGGGTTCTCTGTTATTCTCTGTTATTTGCACTTTAACATATTCTGGCTTCATTTACAGGTAAAAAAATATACATACTGGCATTTCTATAATATGTCTTTTTATTTTTTAATCACAAACATGCAGTTTATCATAAAAAAATACAGTGCTGTTCAATAATTACTCTTATATTTGCTAAGGAACGTCTATTTTTGCTCTAGAGATTAATATATTTGAGAGCAGTGGCTTATCTGGACTACTTTTCCATGAAGATTGCACAGCTCTTCCTTCAAACAATTTGAAAGACAATAAAATGTAAATCCTTCTGGAAAACTCTGTGTCAGAATTGGCTCTCTTTTATTAGGTAGAAAAAGGAACATCTCTTATACCTAACACAAAGATTATATTTGGCTCTCTATACTTCAATTTAGGAAACAGTTTAATGTAAAATTTTTATTATTGTTATTATTTTCTCATTCTTCTCTCTCTCTTAAAAATCTTGCTTCCCAGATTCTGAAGTATGATTTGTGTTTTTCATCACATTTTTAAGCACAATGGCCTTAATTTTTGGTGACAAATGCATATGTACAAACACATAATACACACTTCTAATTATTTATATCTATGATGCATTCATACATTTATAAAAATTGATTTATATGTTTCTGTGTTCATATATTGTATCATGTATGTTTATTTTTGTGCATATAAAAATATTTCCTATCAAATTTTAAGATCAGTCCTTAAAAATGCTTAAAAAATACACTTACATGAATAAGCCTTATCTTGAAACATTATATAAACTTTACATAAATCTCTTTGTTACTAAATTGTCAATTGAAAAAGAGTGAAAATGACGGAGGGGGAGCCTAAGAAAAGTTGCTGAAATAGTAGTTTTGAACAGCTTTAGATTTGTTCTTTCAAGCTAACGTGTGTGGCTGAATTTAACTACATGAGAGAATAATTACTCTAGCACTTAATCTGAGTATGTAGTTAGATATTTATGCCCTCTGTCATATAAACAAATCTAAAAGTTTGTTACGTAAGTAGACTACATAAAGTTGTTTAACGCTGTAATAAGGCACAACTTAGAACAAGATTTTCTGTCCTCTAAATCTATTGTTCTTTCATGTTTTCTCTAATTTTCAAATTGTCCTGCTAGAAAATAAATGAAACTAATTTATTTTAACTGCCCTGTATAATGTAAATTTCAAAGACACACAGACTATATGTGAAAAACTGCTGTCAGACGGATTTTTTGTTGATATTGGAAACACAACATGGGAGTTTTCATTTATCTACCTACCTACCTATCTATCTATCTATCTATCTATTTATTCTTAGCATCACATTTTCTTCCAGAAGTGAGATGTGTTGCCTTCTGTGTGATGAGTTGACAAGATAGTCCTTGAATACAACTGTGTAATTAAGGTTTACCAAATGTTTTCTAATACAATACTTCTTAATTTCTCATATGATTTTCATACCCTTACTTTATGTTCATAATAACCAGTAACCTCATCTTGGATGGAATCCGTTTTCTGTAGGAATTTGTGAGACGTGCAAATGCAATATATGGTTTAGAGATTTTAGTAAAAGTCTCTTATTCATTCCATCGTACTTAGATGCTTGACTGTGTCTCTCAGGCTTGAGGTCTTGTCACACACATGATGTGTATAGTGGGCTGAAAGAGGTAACTGTCCTTAAATATAACAGCAAAGTCAAATCCCCACTTGAAAAACATGCAATTCAAATAAATAAGTAAAAAAGGTTGGCAAGTGAATCTAGGTCAAAACCATATAATGAACTGGATTTGTCATGAACTGAAGTCACCATACTGAAGTACTGCTAGGCAGAACAAAGCTATCTGATAAACGGTGTTACATTTGATCTCAAAGCTAACAAAGCAGAATGTTGTGCAGGGATCATGGTTGTAACCTAGACGCTTTCATGTGAATTAGTGGAGAGAACAATAACCCAGTGAAAGAGTCTAAAAACCAGCAATATCTTGAAAGATAGTGATGTCATCCAGTGGAGCACAGAAAGTAATGCCTTCTATTTATTTCCTTGGAAGTTACAACAGATATAAAGAGCACAGTAACACTGTGATAGAACAAATTTTCAGCTAAAGAACACAATTTTTCAACATTGTCACCACTATTAGCTGTGCATTTTCAACACTGTGGAACAAGAGCATGCATGCTGTGCTTGTAAAAATCTGCACTAGTGAAGATGATTCACTGTCACGGTCACCACTGCTGAAAAGCATCACCCACTGCCTCACTGTCATAACATCCACTGGCTACTCTCCATAAGTGGCCAGAAAAGATGGGTGATTTGACTTTTTTCTACATGCAAAAATTAACTTCCACACCTTTTATGCATATGCATTTTCAAGTCAGGTGCCATTATGTCAGCCCACCCCTCTGCTGCCATCTGTCATGCAGCAACAAAATGTAATTGAATATTGGTGGGAAAGTACAGCTTCTACTGCCATATCACCAACATCTGCCTCTGAATTTGTGGGCCAACATAATAAAATAGGAGGCATTACTTTCAGAGCAGCTATAGTACAATTTACAGGGAGGAATTTAAATGCATATTTATATCATTTTGGATTCAGCTACTCCAGTGTTCTGATGTTTTTAAGTATCTTGGAAAATGAATACTACCCTCTGCTGTTTTCCATTTGTAATTATTGTGATGGTATCCTTCTGTGTTAAACAAATAATAATAATAATTTTTTAAAGCGTTTATCTGAGTTTATTTTAAAATACGAAAGGATCCACATCATGCTGGGGATCACTGGTTTGCATTTAGTCATGGAAGACTTAAAAAGACAAAGAAACATAGAAGAATGACATAAGCTACTGTCTGTTGAATACATAACATCTCAAACTCATGCCAAAAAGGCACCAAATGTAATCATATTTCTTAACTTTGCTTTTAAATGTTCTGTATAAATAATATATGAATACTGCCAGATCCAATACATATTGCAGTACTTCCACTGGCCACATATTTTTTAAGGAATATGCTGTAAGTCCATATTCTTTGATGTGACATATGCAACATACATCACAGCTTAATGCACCATTAAAAAAGAGAATCTCTGCTCCTTAGTACCACCACATATGAAAGATGTAGGCACTACTGAGAGTACAGTTGCTCAAGCAGTAGTTAACCTAAGCCTATGTAATAAAGTCTGTGTGTCGAGCCACACTCTGACATGTCTTACATGCACACATTACATCTATAGGTACGGATCCTTACTTGTATACATTTAGGATATGGGATCCTCTTTACTGGAGTAAAATGTGTAATAATTAAAAGTACTGTCTCACCAGAAAGCCAATAAGCCAATAGTTCAGATAAGAAAGGATAATCATCAATTTTCTCTCCCATCTGATATATCTTAGTAACTATTTTAGGCATATAAATATGACTCGGACAGCTAAAAAAAAAAAAAAAAAAAAAAAAAAGGAAAAGGATGGACTCTTCATGATTTGCCAAGGACAGTGCAGTGTAATCAGCAGCAGAGAAGGGCCTGGGTGTCTTCATCTCTGCTCATCCTTCCATCTAACATTCATTCCAGTGGTATCTTCTGTCTGATAAGCAGCCACTGTGAAGCTGGACACAGTGCACTCAATGGAATGTCACTGGTAGAGAATACAGATTTTGACAAGATGAAGAATAAAGGCCTGTGGGGAGGAAAGTTCAGCTCCCATCTTTAAGCATCAGCTGTTCAGTCAGTCTCATTTAAATGCAGTTTTCTCCCTCAGCTGTGCATCTGGTTTGATGCCTTTAATTCATGCTACCTAAACTGCACTAGTGCTTACTTAAAAATCATGGAGTACATACCCAGAAGGCTTCAAAACTGAGGCTTTGCTGATATCAGTGGGGCTGTGTCACTCAAGAGCTGATTTTTTTAATATATATATATATTTTTTAATGTCAGAGTATAAACTTTTTAGCAGCACACTACAAATGAAAAGTTCATCTGTTTTCTTCTTTATCCTTTTACAATCACCTGTTATAACATTTTATGATGTACATATTTATGATGATGGCTATTACATTTTATGCCATGTGTTTTCAAGGCTCAGTGTGCACATACAAACAAAAGAAGGGGGATTTCTTCTGTCACTCTGGATTTTTTTGCTGCCTTTGTGTTTTTCCTTTATGGCAAAATCTTTGATGCATATTTTCAAAGTGCTGTGCAGCATACAAGACATTTAAATCCTGAAACTAATGGAAGCTGTGTGACGAAATCCCTAGGTGGCATGGAAATTGCAGCCATTAATGTTTCTCTTATTCATTTAGCTGTTTGAAAATGGAAATGTTTCCTCCTAATTTTGCTACATGAGTTATACAAAGTAAGAAGAGTGAGGTAATTTAATCCCCTGCAAAGTGGGAGGGCCAAATTCTGAGTTCAGTACTGGGAACTGACAATTGTAGTAAGCATTTTCAGGAGGATTTGGGGTCAGGGCAGGGTCCTTAATTTATTTAGGTTACACACAACATTCAGAAGCACAAGGTTTGACTCTTATTGCCATTATTTTTCAGAACATGTGTCTCGCTCCAATTTATAGGAGGGAGAGGAGGTTCTTTGAAATATGTATGCCCGGCGTGAGATTAAGAAACAACGGTTCAAATGTTGGTCCGACCAGTTTATTACAAATGTTAATAAGGGAGATGGGGAAAGGGGAGGACGGACACTATTAAGGATTGGGGTGATGGGGAAGGGAAAGCGAGCGATAGAAAAGATAGAAAGAGGCAAGAATTGCATAAAGCGGGGATAGTCACCACCAGGATCCGGCAGCAGTCCCGTTGCACGATGTTCTGACGGTCCGAGGCCGAAGGGCAGGAGCAGAGAGGCCGGTCTTGGGCAACGAGAGGGTGCAGGTCAGGGCGGTGAGAGATCAGTCTCCACGTAGAGATCCGTCTCCACGTTGCGATGAGAGATCAGATGGCAGAGAACCCCTCAAGTCTGTCGTGGTGAGTGATAAGCCTCTCCCGTTGCCGTGGTTGTGGTGAAGGATCAGCTTCCACCGTTGTGGTTATTGGACCCTCTTTTATCCTCCATTTTCTGCTGCCTACGTGACATTCCTGGGTGCTTGAGCAAGAGTCCTGTGCATACCTCCTGAGATGGCCATTTTCCTTGAGATAAGTCCACACAAAAAGACCATTTCCCGGCCATTAGCAGCAGCTTATCTCTCTCTCGATGCCCCTGGCCTTGTCCATCTGTGCTCCTTAGAGGATTTCACAATCCTTAGCCAGGACCTGTCCATCAGTGTCCTCAAGACAAAAGATTTCTCTGCCTTTGCCCAGGACTTGCCTGGACTTGTTCCTCAGCAAACTTTGAGTCAATGATATAAAAGAATAGTCTCTTACAACATGCCAGCAGCCAGTGTTACTTACACCAACCATCACCATGCAGACTTTCCAGGTATGTCACTGTTCATCTTACCTTATGGAAAGTTTTAAATTTGTGAGTGAATTAGCAAGAAGGGGTTTTATAACTGCCTCTAGAAGACATAAAATACATTTGGAAGGTTCATAATAGCTGTTTTTGTAAAGACTCTGTAGAAATATCCAACAGTAGTGAAAAACAAACAACCGAAGTCAACATGCAAGAGTCTAGCTTCAAATTTTCAAGGCATTAAAAGAGAAGCTCTGAGGAAGCTCTGTAATACCTCTCGTTGTCTTATTGCTGGTTTCATTGGAAGGGTTGAGGTAGTCCTAGTCCTCCTTGCAAGGCCCTGGATGCCCCCAAGAAGCTATAGTCAGTGCTACGCAGCTTTGTAGTATTTCAGTACAGACACAAGAACAAAGAAATACCAAGACTTTGGATATGAGAAATACAGTATCTTACCTGAAAATAACACACATTCTATGGAAGGTATCTTTCCCCTCAGACTGAACCATGTTTCCCCCAACATGTGCTCACCCATATTATGACTTACAGACATTTCCATCTTTAAGATCAAACACCCAGCAAAGTATTCAGATGTTCAAAACTCCCCCAAACAAAGCAATTCACCTGCTTTGGAAACAGGTCTCAAAATATATCTCAGAATAGATGAATATACAGCCCCATTTACTTCCTAACACTTATGGTCTTTCTGTAGGGTAAGTTTCTAGCTTGATAAACAAAAATGTTGTGGTTTCTGCAACAGCAGAAAATGTAACATAAACTTGTGCCAGTGCTGAGGTTAATAGTGTGAAATGAAGGCTGGAGGTGAGGAAACAGAGGAAGTATCTGTGTTCATTTTTTGTTGATGATGAGTAGATCTGAAAAGCAGCAGACACTGGAGGTGGTCTGGCAACACTCTCATATTCTAGTATTGTCAGGCAATAAATGCAAGAGCATTTTAGGCCACTGAAAAGGAGGTGGTGGCAAGAAGGTAAAAATAGAGTTGTGGTCACAAATAACAGATGAGAAAAGTGTTGAATCATAAATGTACAATAGTAGACTTGGCCTGTGCAACTCCCCACCAAAGAGTAGAAGTTGGATTAAAAATGTCCAAATAGTAATACTATCTAGAATTTCACAGAACAAACTCAGATGAAATTTGCAAATAGGATGAAGCACTCAATGGATACTAGATGAGATAATGAAGGAATTTATATCTCAAAGTGACAGAACAACTAGCTAGATATTAACATGTGAGAGGAGCTAAAATCTGAACAGGAATTAATGTGACCTTTCTCATATCAAGGCAAAATACTTCTAAGTAGCTTTATAGACTACATTGAACATGTTTGGACAAATTTAGGAACTTTCTGTGTGGTAACCCAGCTGTACTGTAGACATACTGAAATGCAAAATTCTCTGCAAAGAGAACTGTGCTTGTTGAAGTTAAAAATAAAGGTGTTTTTATATCACTGAATTATTTGTAAGAATGAACTTTAATTAACACTGAACTGAAATGTACAATTTAGTTGTAGTAATGTCATAATTGTGGTTAAATGCTAGTAAGTGCTAGAAGAAGTGTAGGAAAAGGGATTTTAATTGCTATGAATAATCATATTCTTACACACTGAGTAGGTGTACTTAGAAAATCAATCTGTACAGTATTCTCCTGTTGGGGTAACAAAATTGCTGCCCCTATAAATCTATGCTAAAAGTAAGTGTTGCTACAAACACAGAAGTATAATCACATAATTCTCTTGATTTTTCCTTAGTGAAGCCTGGGAATTTATCTCTTCAGTGTGAATAATCATGCCAGAAAAGGTAAGAAGTGTTAACTGGGCTTTATCTAATCTACTGATTTAAAGCAGATTGCTTTAGAAAAAAATACCAGATTGCAATTTAAGTACTCTAAACAAAGAATGATGTGCTGAGGTGTTTGACATGAAGAATTATCAAGGGTTTTTACAGGAAGGCATTGGAAGGGCGAGAAACAAAAGACTGTTCTGCAGCATAGCCTGGTGTTCTCATAGTAGAAATAGATGTTTTCATGAGATGGGAAATGCTTTATTTCATAATGTTGACACCTTTAATTTCTCATGGAAGTAGGCTTGTTTGGAAAGGAAAGGAAGGAAGAAGAAACAGAAAAGAAAGAAAGAAAGAAAGAAGGAAAGAAAGAAAGAAAGAAAGAAAGAAAGAAAGAAAGAAAGAAAGAAAGAAAGAAAGAAAGAAAGAAAGAAAGAAAGAAAGAAAGAGAGAAAGAAAGAAAGAGAGAGAGAAAGAAAGAAAGAGAGAGAGAAAGAAAGAAAGAGACAGAGAGAGAGAGAGAGGGAGGGAGAGAGAGAGAGAGAGAGAGAAAGAAAGAAAGAGAGAGAGAAAGAAAGAGAGAAAGAGAGTGTCAACGGTTTAAGGGCTGGTCCGGCCCAGTTCCGCGACTAGTGGGGCGGAGGGATTTCACAAAATCCGCACCTCCAGGAAGGGAAACAGGGGACCCCAAAATAATTAAAAACAGTGGCAACGATCTGAGGAGAAACAAACTAATTTACTAAATATAGTATTGGAATGTAAGATAACACACAATAATACAATATACATCAACAATAATTGAGAGAAAGATTGTCCGAGAGCCAAAGGCCTTACACTAATGCTGAAGCCTTGCGTGCAGTCAGGCGCAGCAGTAGCGAGCCGATCCGACAGGGAATACGGCGAGACGAGAAGAGGGACAAGTCAGATGACCTGCGCCCTTATATCTGTTCCCTTGAGCAGGAATGATAATAGTACTCGAAAAGGTTCTTGGGGAACGTAGTTCTTCTCTTCGAGACCCGGAACTAAAGCATTTGCTCCTTAGCTCCCAGTACACTGCATGATGTTGTGATGTGGAATACTGATAACTAAAAATCATAAAACCATGACAGAGAGAAAGAGAGAGAGAGAGAGAGAGAGAGAGAAAGAGAGAAAGAGAGAAAGAGAGAAAGAGAGAAAGAGAGAAAGAGAGAAAGAGAGAAAGAAAGAAAGAAAGAAAGAAAGAAAGAAAGAAAGAAAGAAAGAAAGAAAGAAAGAAAGAAAGAAAGAAAGAAAGAAAGAAAGAAAGAAAGAAAGAAAGAAAGAAAGAAAAAAATTGTTCTCAATTTAGAGCTTTAGCACTAGAAGTGGAAGTTTAGGAAAGACAACTTTTCTGCCTTTTTGCTTCTTTCCAAAACTGCTGTCAGTAGTTGTTTTCTGTCTACATGGCAGTAGAGTAATACCAGCTTGCGTCTTTGGATGGCAGCAGCATTCTGAGGACACGATTCAACCTGAAATGCCCTGATTTGTAACAGTTTTGCGCTGTCCAGATGTCACTGGCTCTGGTGCTGAGCTCAGAGCTGATGCTTAAGCTGAAAGCTGATTCAGTTGACCTTTGCTGTGTTAAACTGGAGGGATAGCCGGAACATGAGGTCCATGTTACGTGAGACTTGGTAAGACAAGGAATCAGGTCTTACTAGTCAGTCCTACTGCCAAAGCAAGTGTAATGATTATCTGCAGCATCTTTAGGCCAAAAGTATTAAGCCAAAAGCAATCAAAAGGTTCTTGTCACCTTCAGTGCTATTTGTGGCACAAAAGAGTTGTTATAATAATTAGTTGTATTATTATTTTGAATTGTTATAAATGAGTAGGAGTAATAAAAATATATTTTTAAAATATAGAAAATATTGCTGACAATATTGCTGACAATATGCTTTACAGAGCTTTTATTTTCCCCTTCCTTTGCTCAAATAATTATTTTCTTAGCTTGTCTCCCTCTGCTCAAATTACTGTATTGC
Source organism: Gallus gallus (assembly GCF_016699485.2). NCBI lineage: Eukaryota > Metazoa > Chordata > Aves > Galliformes > Phasianidae > Gallus > Gallus gallus. The sequence goes on from NC_052572.1 coordinate 3,706,376, forward strand.
CTCCACTGCCACTTCTTACCTGTGGTGCTACAGTAGCAGGTTGAAAAGGTCTCCTCAAAATTAGTTCCTGCCTGAGTCTAGCAGGAAAATCACAGTAAGCTTTTAAGATGTTTCAGGCAAACCTTGAAGAGATTTGTCCACTTGTATTTGAGCCCCTAGGGGTTATGAGCTAGCTGCAAATCTTATAAAGAGCTCATTGTAAAATAAACTCCAATAAAATAGGCTTATCCCAGCAGATAGAAAATCTCAAAGTAAAAACAAAGTTTGAAAGACCTGATTTCTCTCTCTGCATATATATGTGTGTGTGTGTGTAATTTAATGTTTAATTGGATCTTTTCTGGGAAGTACACAGCAATAGTACTAAAGTTTACATTTTTTAGAAGCTATTTTCTGAAGAAAGTATTTCAGTGTATCATTTTTATGTAGCTAGAGTGTGTTATGTCTCGTTATGGCAGTATGGAGCTTTGCTTTCATACATTTTTAAAGGAGCTTATAGTAAACATAAAGAAGGTACAATAATATTTGTATTGTCTCTCTAAATCGAAACAAGGTCCATAAAATTAACCCTGTTCTCTACAGACTTTAAATCTCCTCCAATCTCTGGACTGTAATACCACAGCAGATAAATGTGGGTGTCAAGGCACTTGTGCAATTCCAATTGAGCAATTTATTTCAGTTAGCTTACTTCTTCTTAACTAAAGAACTGCAAACACTTACTGTATCCCACTAAGGCCAGGCAGATACATATGCTGTAATGCCTAAGAGGGCTTATTTTTGTTTCCTTGTACCTAGGAATACAGTCATAGAGTCTGAGTCCATATTTCCCTCCCCTATGTTAATGTGGATCAAAGCCAAGAAAGTCTAAATTTCCCAGTAAAGAAGGTTAGTATCTCAAAGAAAAGCTTTTTGACTCAGGCTGATCTCTTTTAGAGATGATGAAACTATCAGCAAGATGGGAACTATGAGGAAAGGGACAGAAATTCTGTTCTGAAGGATGATGAAGTATGACTGGGAAATCCTGACTCATACAAAATTAATTTGACTACAGACCTTGCTGGTTCCATGATGTAAGATAATCCTTATTTTCTCAGCCAAGAGTACACGGCAAGGACAATAAATGCGTTTGTACTTCAGACCACTGATGTACAGTAATTCTCCTGTTACCATGGTGAGAAATAGATGACATAAGTAGACGAACAAGAGATGTCAGCCAACAGCTGTCAAGTGAAGAAGTTGAAAATTGCAAGAACAAAGCTGATGGCATTATCAGAAACATTTCTCCTTCAATAGTGATTAATGAATCAAGAATAGTTTCATGAGAAATTCTATCTATCTATCTATCTATCTATCTATCTATCTATCTATCTATCTATCTATCTATCTACCTACCTACCTACCTACCTACCTACCTACCTACCTACCTACCTACCTATCTATTTATTTTAAGTTAGACTGAGCAGAAGATCTTGCTTGCTCAAACTCAAGGAGGAAAGGTTTAGATTGGTAATCAGGTGGAAGTTCTTTACAGAGAGAGCGGTGATGTACTTGAACAGGATGCTCAGAGAGTTTGTGGTTGCTCCATCCCTGGAGGCATTCAAAATCAGACAGGATGGGGCCCTGGGAAACTTGGTCTAGTACAATATTTGGAGGTTGGTGGCCCTTGACTGTGGCAGGGGTTTGGAACTTGACGATCTTTGGGGTCTCTTCCAACTCAAGTCATTCTATGATTTCATGATTCTATGATCTCTGCCCTGTATAAGTGTAAATCTCTAGTATTAGAAGTGGGTGTGTATACACTAAATTATATCCTTACCAATTTGTAAAACTATTACTTAGACATACTTAACCATATGCAGACATTAGGAAATGTTTAAAGTTGTCTGATTTCAGCTTAATTGTAAATAGCTGTCCTTTTCACTGATGAAGTCAGCCACAAGAGGGAGATGATCGCAAAATGAACTGCCTTGTTGATTCTACAAATTTGATGTTTCTAAAACAAATGTTGTGACAGATTGAATTATAGGATACTGATACAGTTTGGAAAGATTGCCTGTTTTTGTTGTTTGTTGTTGTTGTTACTGTTGCTGTTGATGTGTGGGGGTTTTATTGATTATTTATTTATTTATTCATTCATTCATTTATATATTTTTATTTTTATTGAAACATTTTAGCTTTGTAGCGTCATAGACAATTTAAACCATCATTTTCCATAAGGAAAATATCATACATTAGAACATGAAACACTTTTTTTTTTTTTTTTTTTTTTTTCTGAGGGCATGATAATTACACATTCACAGAATTCAGGATTTGTCTTGATATCATGCCAGCATTGTAGTGGGTTATCTTCCAAGAAACATGGAAGTGTATTAATTTCTGCTTCTCTGTCTTCCTCTTCAAATAAAGAAGGTGCACTTAAAACACTACACTAATAATAATAATAATAATAATAATAATAATAATAATAATAAAAATAAAATTTGTGTAGATCTGTCAGGTTTATTCATTTCAGAGGTAATATGTTTCCAGATGAGAAACCATTCCGTGAAAGCTGTAAAAGGCTTTCACTTCTCCTTTTATTCCATTATTCCATGCTACCATCCTTCTGCTTTCCACTCAAAGTGTGGTGGCAGCAAAGATGTTGTCCTGCTCTACTGCTTTGTGGGTGGCAGAAGCCTAACAGAATAAATTCAGAGATGGATATAAAAATGCTGTGATTTAGCCTCTTCATTGGCTGCCAATATCAGTAAATTCTCTTTCTTGGAAGAAAAACATTTCTTCTAATATCCTACTATAGTGATCAATACTTGACTCTCAACACATTCTCATGCCATGTTTTCTTGACATAGCAACCCAATTTTCCAAGGACAATGCTGCCGCCTTAAAAAAGCAAGCTTCACAAATTTGTAATATTAAAATGCCTTTCTTCTTCATATTATTATTATTTATTTTCTCCTATTGAAATCACTTAAACTGATACTTTGCTAAGTCTATATACATATAGCACACACACACACACACACACACACATATATATATTGCTGCTGTTGTTGATGTTATTAGTGTTTTGTCATTTTGAAAGCAAATGCTTGAGTAGCACTCACACAGATTGTCAGCAAGGCCACAACTGCCTCGTTGTATTTTTTTCACCTTCAAACAAAGATTCTGTCATCTGCAGTTTCCTTGCATCCTGCTATACAGCCATCAATAATTGTTTCTTTGCTTCAACATTTTTTTTTTCCTATAAGCATTTCAATAAATGACAACAACAACAATAACAACAACAACAAAAAACAGTAATCATCAACTTGGAACCCATTCCTCCATCTACAGCAAATTCAAACAGTTTCTAGTGTACTAGAAAATGCCTTCCTTTAAAGTGACTCAGATGATAATAAATAATGGGTATTGGTATTCTTTGATGTGTTTCTTTTCAAAACCCTTTTGTCCTGACAAGGTGTGGATACCGCATCCTTGGAGGTGATCCACGTCAGGTTAGATGGGGCCTTGGGCAGCCTGCTGTGATGGGTGGCAGCCTTACCAATGGCAGGGGATTTGGAATTACATGATCTTTTTCATGGTCTCTTCCAACCTAAGCCATTCTATAGTTCCATGGTTCTATGAAACTAAATTGATTTTATCATAGTACATAGTATCTGTGATTGATTGTATCATGATTGTAACATGATTGATTGTATCATAGTACGAAAAATAAATTTGTTTTTCTGCATCACTGAAGGTATTTTATTACATTCAAATTAAACTTACTGTTTTCTAAAATACTTTGCTACACATTTCTCAAATCTAGTTTTCTTTTCTAATCACTATAAATTAGCCTATTTCTCTTCTAAAACAGACTATGTAAAGGTGTACTTGAAACAAGCGTGAAATTACCTAACATAGTTATTTGGATTAGAAGCTGGTATAAAACTAAATGCATTTTGTGTTACTGCTTATCTATGGGATTATTTAATCAGAACAGAAATAAAAACAGTAAATAAGTTGTCCTCATGGATCTGCCTATTTTGAGTTTTGTGCCCACGGCCACTTGTCCTGTCACTGTGCACCACCAGGAGCAGTAGAAGGCACATAGAAAAGGAAAAAATAAGATGAGCTATGTCAACTGCTTTCATTATCTTGGAGAAGTTCCCATAACACTGTATTTTCCATTTGTTATTACTGATGGTACTTTTGGAACATAGAAGTCCATCTATGACTTTGGCCAGGCCAGTTCTGCTTTCCTACAAAAGATGGAAGTTGAAGGGTCATGCTATGTGTAGTCATAACCCAGATTTTACTCATTAGTCCAAAAGATGATATAAAAGTTCACTCTGGTGTTGATTCAGTCACTCTTACTTAGATAGGACACATTTTTTCCATGCATAGGATGAGAGTAAAAAGAATAATAATAGTAAAATTAAAAGCACATGAGCATCATCAAGATGTAAAATATCCACTTTTAAGCAATGTGTCTAATTTTTGTCAAATCCAAATGTCTAACTCTAAAAAGACATAACAGAAGTAAAGGGCAACTGGAAAGGAGAAAATATTTCTGTAGAGGAGCAACACTGCAACTATAGGAAATCAAATACGTTCTGGGAAGTCAAGAAGCTGTGTGGCCCTGGGGAAGATTATAGTTGCATGTTTCACATTTAAAATGGAAAGTTAGTTCTTAATACCTATGCATGTTCAGCTATATTTGCGAGGATTAATTTGTATTCATTTTTTATGTTTGAGCAATTGTGTGAAAAGCATATGAGGCTTTGAAATAAAATATCTACAGGAAGTAAATTGCAGCTTTATTATTTGCATAATGGCTTCTTTAAACATTTTTGTATGCTATAGAAATCAACCTGTCATGAGAGAGAAACAATAGCATGCAGGTTATAAAAAACAATGAACATAGAACAAAGGAGAAAGTAAAGATACCGAGCTGTTCCCTACATATTAATATTTAATAAGTCATATCCATTGATTATGAATGAATTGCAAAGTTTGCAATTTGCAAACTAACTTTTGTTTTGCAAATGAAGAAAGAAAAATTTAGTGATCTTTGTGCAGTGACACAGTGGCATATAAGAAAAAGAAGTAGCTTAATAAGGATAAAAATAATATGTATATCTTCACCATAGTAGCTTTTTGCCAAAACACTTATATTCCTGTGTTTTCCTGTAGATTATGTACATGTCTTAAGGAAATTCTTGCTGAAAGAGAAGTATGATTGTAATTGCTGTGTTTGGGCTTATTATATTTGTTAAAAGAGCTTTCAAAAGTTCACATAATTAGTATTTGTAAATCATGTTGGTATAATCAGAGAACAGAATTGCAAAGTATTATTCTTATTATTAGTATTACCAATGTTATTATTAGTACATCAACATCCTCAATAAAGGCATGTAATCTCAACTTGTAATTCAATATCAAATTTCCTGACATATAAACAAATCAATTTAGCTTTTGCTCTTACCATTTATGATGAGAAAAAAAAAAAAAAAAAAAGAACAATGAAATGGATAGTGAAATATTATATTGAATATTATTATGAAACCCTATTTCACATTAGATAGAATTGGGTTTCATTCAGCTAGTCTACTGAGAGAAAAAAATGGACGTGGCATCTCTGTATATAAGAAAGAATTTTAATCCATATCATACTTTGTACTAGCAGAAAGTCAATTACTATTTTTTTTATACCCACACTGTTTTTCTACTTCAAATTTTGAAAAGAGTTTATATTAGTTAATTTTATTGCAACTAGTTATATACGTATCTTTTTTTCCCAAAAGTTTGAGCTAAATGTCACATGACAGAAAGAGAAAAAAAAAAAAAAAAAAAAAAAAAGATTTCTTTAGAGTCATGTTCCAAAACTGCATTTTTTCAGTACTCAATCTTGAAACAATGGACTCCTTTAAGAGATTGTCTTTGGACAAATTAGACTCACAGTAACAAAAATATTTCCATACATTGATATTTTGTGTCTGTCAGAAGCTAACATTAATACAGTCAGACATGCACTTGTATTGCAGAATTTATTGGTATCATAGATCTCTCAAATGCATTCCCCTTCCTGAAGGCAAGATTGTATACTTCTATGTAATTTCTGATGAATCTTAGTCTAATTTGTCCTCAAAGACCTGTAATATTGGATGAGCCACAGAGATTTTATGAAATCTATTTCAATACTTTGTGATCTCTCTAATTTAAGAAATAGCACTTATCAAATCATAAACATCTTCGCTGTAATTTGTCAGCTACTTCTTTCCTTCACTAAAAATATTTTAAACTTGAGAGTATTTTCTGTAAAACTTCTGTCTTAGTCAATCATTCTTTATCTGTCCAATCCATGCAGTCTTTTTTACATCATTCTATTGAACAGTATCTTGTTTTCTTGGCCTCAATTTGACAGCTGAGTTCCAATATGCTCCTCTGACCTGCTAACTTCTTACCTCTACATGGTCTTTATTTTTAATACACAATCTCTGTCAGATCTTTGTGACTCCCTTCCAACGCAAAATTTTCTTTGATTCTGTCCTTTAATAACTTAGACTCCCAGGGAAATAAATGCTCCCAGGGAAAAAACAACAACAACAACAACAACAACAACAAAAACCTCATTTCTTTTTGACAAATTCATGATGAATTCAGAACATCTCTCTACTCCTTTAGACTTTCAAATACTGCTGTTTTATTTGCTCCATTGTTCTTTCTGAACTGTAATCCAACAATCCAGAAGTCTTCTAGAGTGCACTGAGAATAAATTCCTGGTCCTGTTTTTAGGAAAAGTACTGTGCTTTAACATATATTTCTCATTTTCTCTGTCTGTCCACAATCATACCTATAAAGTTTACTAAACTTTGTTCTTACTATGGTCATTTTCTTATTATTTGTCTTTCCCAGCCTACTTCATGCCCATTAGCAATTGCTCCAAGTAGGTCTAAATGTTTTAAACCTGCTACTAAGATTTTGGATGTACATACCATTCGCCAAATGAAGACCTCTTCATTGTCCTCAATTTCTAACCCAGCATTGCTTGATATGAGAATATCCTTAGTCTTTCTCCCCTTCAGTCTTAAGATATTAACATTCAGTGGTGTGTGTATAGAATAAAACTCAGGAATAATCAGGAATAAAACATCAGATAAAAGAAAAGAAGATTAGAGAAAAGGAATAACTCAGGAATAAAACATCAGATAATATTAGATAAAGCAATAACTTTAATCACATGACCAAAGTATATACCAAATGAGCATACCAAAAAGTCCAGAACAATAAACTTCAAATAGTAAAACTCATATATGTGCTATAGCACAAAATGGAAAGCAAACCTAAAGAAATTTCTTCCTTACTCTCAGCCCATCAATTTGCAACGACTTACAGGTTACAGGAAACTAGAACTTCTCTGTACAGTGCATCATTCTGTAGTTACAGATGTATTTCCCACACTATATCATTTTCAGACTGTGTATTCTAGATGATGATCCCAGTGTAGAGTTCCTCTCTCTCCAGGGCTATCTGTTGTGAGGAAAAAAGGGACACTTTCCCTCTTTCCAAAGAAATCAGTCAAATCACCAAATACAACAGTGAAGGATAAGGCAAACATTCACAGCTCTTCTAGCAAAACAGAACATACAGTAACATCTGCCAAGAAAGATCAAGCCTAAATCAACTAATCAACTTCCAACACTTTAGTAATTATATCATTTTGGATTATAACCATATCATTCTTACTTCTTGAGATTCTTTATCACTTTTGAACTGAGCTGGGTAAGGTTATTCTCAAAAGTGTCACTGAGTTACAAGGAGGTTGGCATTCCTCAGATCTACAGGAACTATAACACTAGACAAGGTCAACTATGGCTCTGTCTAGTACAGTCTCAAAATCCTGAAATGATAGAAATTCTATACATTCTCTGGGAAACCTGCTGCAGTGCTGCCAGTGAGGATGATTAGTCTCATGTGCAATCTGAAACTCCTGACACATTCTATTACATGTAATGTTTTATTACCTAGGTACACCCAAAGAGAAGACTTTGGCTCTGCTGTCCTTATAATGGCCTTTCAGGTATCTGTAGGATCCAGTGCATGTTGTTTGTGACTCTTGAATGCTTAATGTTTCACTCTCTCACTTACACTGGATCTTTATAGGCAGTCGTGTCAGTACTGCCGATTTTGATGTCAATCCTACCTCCTTAAGAACGAAACTTTATCATCAGATGATGGGTAAAGTGGTTAGCTCTGTCTTTACTACTGGAGTCACACATGGCAGTATAGACCAGACAATTAATTCTAAGCTGCAAGAAGCAAGTACATCAGCTGAGACATATATATGAATGGAACCCAGGCATGCAACTTAGCTTCAAGCAAGAGATAAGATTGCTTTATGTTATTTTCAGAATAATATAGTCAGGGATGACTGCTAAATCATCTTTGTTGGACATCCAGGCTGTTGAGAACTTGCAAATGTTAGATCACCTGAAACAGAACAAAATATTTCTGGAATGAATTCTCACAATCCAGATGTGTTCTGTATGTTTCTGTTAATTTACTAATACTTAAAGGAAATTATAACTTCAGTATCATTTATAAAATTTCAGAGTCTTTAGAAATTACTACTCCTCAGATATACAAGTAACAACAGTTCATGACATTTCTTGTGTCTGCATAGACAGATATGACCCAGTGAAACTCCACAGCATATCCAAATTGATAAAAATAACAACTGAGCAATGTGCATCATTTCTTTGTGGTCACCCTTTTTGACTTTCTATACAAAATTATCCAAACTTAACCATCAGTAATTTTCAAGTCATATAGTACAAATAGTTGTTAATTTTTTCTTGCCTGTACCAGACAATTTTATGTCACTGTTATCACTAAGTCTTTATAGACAACCCTTATAGTGAAATAATGAATCCCTTTATGGGCACCTTGATACTTTCTTTCTTTTTTACTTCAGTGATTAAATCACTGAAATTCACAAATAACTAGTAAACACTTAAAGGAAATTGATAATTTTCTTATTGGGAAAATCAAATTCCTGCAAACTTCATAAGAACGAAATCCAAGTACAATGATTGTACTGGAAGTATAGTCACTGATGAAGACACATGCAATTGGGCAAGGTGATGCAGAAGGGAAAGGATAATTTGCCTCAACAAATCTGAACTTAAAACATATTTCAAAATTGAGATAACAAGCTCAAGTTCATCAACTTTCTGTGAAGTGATTTAAGGAGAGATTTCTGCATGTCGGAAGTTCTTTACCAGTTACTACTGAATGACATGACCCACAGACATTTCAAAATGTGAGAAGTTATGTAATTCAAAAGATCATACAGAACTGCGATCAGATGTGGATCTTATTCAGAAGTTAGTAATACAGATAAGTATCAGATTTGACCTAGCAGAAGCATAATTCTCCATTTAGAGAGAATGAATATATGGTCAAACACAAAAATAAATATCAGGGGATAGTTTTCAGTTTTAATTCTGTCATTTATCCCCTTTTATACACTTTGCATACTCGACTGACTAATACCCTTAGGGGAAGGATGTGTACAGCAAAGTAACTATAACTTACTCACTAAGAGACACGTAGAGAAAAGTTTTAGCTTTTACAAACTAAATAGAAATGTTTCTATAAAGTAGTTATTGAAATAAAATTATAATTATCTATAAAATGTTTGAGGTTTTTTTTTTTTTAATCTTAATCAATTTATCAGGGTTGTATGTTAAAATGATTAAGAAACATTACAATGGTTAAGTTTTGGTTGTGTTTTAAGAAATTCACTTAATAATAAAGGAAAAAGGGAGTAGAGTATAACTTCAACTGTGTTGGAAAATATGAGATACATGTAAAGGAAGACCATATTTCTTAATTTAATTTTTATATTAATACTTTTTTTGTTGTTGTTATTATTATTGTAACTTGTGCTCAGTGCTTTCATTTGATTTAGAAGTGATTTATTTTCTTAATCTGTTTCTAATTGGAACAGAGAACCAAGTAAGAATGTGGTTTTTTAAGGCTTTATTTCTTAAGGCTTTTTTTTTTATCTTACAAATTTATCTGACCAAAACAACCTGGGCTTTTCAGTGGTCCTAAGATTATTGTTGACCCTTTAAAACCAACACAAACATCCTCCACACTCATTTAATTCAGTAGGATACAGAGAGCCTTTTTTCATAATAGGCCAGCAATTTTGAAGAAAGTAATTTATTTCCAAAATGTCCCATCTCTGTCTGAAGTTGTACCACAAACTCACCACATTTATTAATCAACTACTAAACAGAACTGATAAAAACAGTAAAGACATAGTGCTTGAAGCCCTCCAGCTGGTTTTAAAGCTTACCACAACCACAGAAAATGTTATTTTATAATATTTCGAAACTGCTGTTTTTTTGTTTTTTTTTTTTGTTTTTTTGTTTTGTTTTTTTTTTTTTTTATAACAGAGGGGTGAATTAACACTCATAGTAGGTGTCAAATTGACAGTAATGGAAATGAGAAGTTTTCAGTTTAATCTAGAGAAGATTTAGAGTGAAGGAAGAGGCAAAAACAATACTGCCTTCCTAGAGAGTTCTGTCTCTGGGGGGAAAGCTTTATTTCTAAGGGAATCTCCTCACTCCTGCTTTCAATGACTCCTACTGTGGACTGAATTACTTTGAATTTCACAACTATGAGAAGAATGTTCTTATACTTTCAGCTCTTATTCTCACTTTAAAAAATGTTTGGAGACAGAAAACAGGCACGTACATTTGCTGAACTTTGTCCAGACTTCTTATAAACACTTTAATGATTCATGGTTTTTCTAATCCATTGAGACCAGTGTCTAAATCAGTATAATACTTTTTCCCTCCTTTAAATTATTGTCTTCTGTTATAGTTATCCCTCAGAAGGAGTGCAAAGATCACTTCAGAAACAGAATATATATATATATATATGTATTCTATATATTTTCTGTATATATATAACTACATAAAGGGAGTTGTACATAAGGGTACATATTAACACATCAGTGACAGAAAATTGTAAAATGAGTAAAAATGGAAATGAGATTACATCATCAGAAATTTCTTTAGTTTAAATTTTCATATAATTCTCAACTAATCACCTTAATATGTTAATCTGGGAGTCATAGAATGGCTTAAATTGGAAGGGACTTCAAAGGCCATTTGTTCCAACTCCTCTGCCATAGGTAGGGGTTACTAGGTCAGTACTGCCCAGGGCCTGATAGAGTACAAAGAACAGAGTAGGATTATCTCCAAAGGAGTATTTTAAGGCTTTAAGACTTCATGGTCTATTATAAAGACCACAGTCAACACAGGAAGAGGTAACAGTAATGTCACTTGTAGCAAACTTTATTTACAATATTACAATGTATCAGTAGGTCAAAAATGTAAAGACTTAAGCTTTAATGTTACACTGGCAGTCTAGAAGTCTAGATACAAGCTGCATCACCTTTTCCATCTATCCAAATTTGTCCCAGTAAGGTTATTTATGTAAGGGTAAAGCTGGTTAGAAGAAACAAAACTGTGTCAGAAGTTTACCATAAATGTTAAGGATGGAAAACTCCTTTATTTCCCTCTTTGTCCTAAGAATGGATTTACTGATTCTTTTCTTATTTATAATCCGTGATGCATAATCCATGATAAGACAGTTTTGGACCTGCTCTGAAAGCTGGATGCTCACAAGTCCACTGGGCCAGATGGATTGCACCCTAGAGTGCTGAGGGAGTTGGTAGATGTGGTTGTCAGGCAGCTTTCCATTATCCTTTGGCAGTCCTGGCTAACCAGAAATATCCCAGTGGACCGGAGACTGGTAAATGTGATGCCCATCTTCAAAAATGGCCAGAGAAATTATCCCGGTAGCTACAGACCTATCAGTCCCACCTCGGTGCTAGGGAATGTTATGAAACAGATAATCTTGGGAACTATCATGGACCAGTTAAAAGTCAACCAGGGGATAAGGCCCAGTCAGCATGGGTTTATGAATGGTAGATCCTATTTGACAAACCTAATTTCATTCTATGACAAGGAGACCCGATTAGTGGATGAAGGTAAGGCTGTTGATGTGGTCTACCCAGACTTCAGTAAAGCCTTTGGCACTGTCCCCCATAACATTCTCATAGAGAAGCTGGCTGCCCATGGTTTGGATGGGTGTATGCTCCACAGGGTGAAGTACTGGCTGGATGGCTGGGCCCAAAGAGTTGTGGTCAGTAGAGTTAAATCCAGTTGATGACTGATCACGAGCAGTGTCCCCCAGGGCTCGGTACTGGGGTCACTTCTATTTAACATCTTTATTAACAACCTTGATAAGGGGAGTGCACACTCAGAAAGTTTGCAGATGACACCAAGCTGGGAGGGAGTATTGATCTGCCAGAGGGGAGAAGGGCACTACAGAGGGACCTGGATAGACTGGATCAATGGGCCAAGGTTAACTGTATGAGTTTCAATAGGTCCAAGTGTCAGGTCCTGCATTTTGGTCACAACAACCCCAAGCAAGCTTTCAGGCTTGGGGAGGAATGGCTAGAAAGCTGCCAGATGGAATGGGACCTTGGTGTACCGATGGTCAATCAGCTGAATATGAGCCAGCAGTGTGCCCAGGTGACCAAGAAGGCCAATGGCATCCTGGCTTGTATCAGGAATGGTGTGGTGAGCAGGACTAGGGAACTAATTCTGCCCCTGTACTCGGCACTGGTGAAGCCTCACCTTGAGTACTGTGTTCAGTATTAGGCACCTCAATACGGGAAGGACATGGAGGTGCTGGAGCAGGTCTAGAGAAAGGCAACAAGGTTTGTGAAGGGCTTGGAGAATATGCCCTATGAGGAGCGACTGAAGGAACTGGGGTTCTTTAGTCTGGGGAAAAGGAGGCTGAGGGGAAACTTAATTGCTCTCTTCCAGTATCTGAAAGGTGCTTGCAGAGAGTGGGGCTGGTCTCTTCTCATTGCTGACAAGTGACAAGATGAGGGGAAGTGGCCTCAAGTTATGCCAAGATAAGTTGAGGTTGGATATCAGGAAGAACTTCTTTACAGAAAGAGTTGTTGAGTACTGGAATAGTCTCCCCAGGGAGATCTGGATCACCATCCAAGTCACCATCCCTGGATGTGTTTGAAAACTGTTTGGATGCTGTGCTCGGGGACATGATTTAACATAGGATTGTTGGAGTTGAGGTAGAATGGTTAGGTTGCAGTTGCACTTAACGATCTTGAGGGTCTTTCCCAACCTGAGCAATTATATGATTCCATGATTCTATAAGAAAATAGATTTCTGCTCACATCCTTTTGGTTAGTTACTGAGAGACTGAGAGACTGAATAGGGAGCTAGAGCTGACTTGAATAAAGTTTCTTTCTATTTTTGTGTGTTTACATGGTGAAATTCCAATCCATGACTTCAACTCAAATGTTCTTCTCTAATCTTGCTGAATTTCTGACAAAAAGATACTACATTGGAAGAGCTGATCACTTCACTCTTTATGAAAATTTGAAATTGAAAGAAGGTACTAACATTTTTGAAGGGAAAAGCTGTACCTTGTGTGTTTTTCCCACAGGTAATATATGACTAAATCCAGCCCTGTTGCCAGCAGAGTGCATGGACTCCTTTGGACTGGAATGTCAGTAAATGTTGAAGTTTCTAAAAAGTTTTCACCCCTCAACTGCACATCCTGCAGTCTGTTCACTGAAAAGACCACCTTAAAGTTACCACAGCTGGTATCAACAGCTAGACAATTATAAGGTGGTTACTGTCCTTGAGCACTCAGAGCACTTCTCTTTTTGGCACTGTTGAGCAATGACAGCTTCAGTCTGATATGACAGATAGGTGTTCTCTTTGAGATGAAGCTCCTGGGTATGTCTTGCTCAAGGAGAAACTTCCCATTATATGTACAGCAATGTAAGATTTAATTTAAATAAATTTAAATAAATAAAACAATACGTAAACTCCATTGTGATTAAATTGCATATCATCTATGTGCTTTAATATGCTGTCGTATTCCTTTTGTTTCTGTGTTTTTGCTTTTCCCCTCAGCTGCTCAAATTATATCTGATTCCTTTCATATTTGAGCCTCAAACTATAAATGTAAAATCAGAAAACTTCTGTTGCACAGGGAAATATCAATCAAATCAGTTTTCTCACAAGACAAACTTATAACAAAGCCTTCAGATGTCCAATACCTGCTAGCAAGTTAACAAAACACTAAGTTAAAAATTGTTACTTGACAAAGCACAAAATTCCCCATATCATACAGTCGAAATTGCAATTTAGATGATGATGATGTAGATAGGCAGCATGGCTTTAAGCTGAGGGAGGGAAGATTTAGGTTGAATATCAGGGGAAAGTTCTTTACTATGAGAGTAGTGAGGTGCTGGAACAGGCTGCCCAGAGAGGCTGTGGATGCCCTGTATGTGGAGGTGTTCAAGGTCAGGTTGGATGGGGCCCTGGGCAGTCTTGTGTGGGTTGGAGTTTGATGATCCTTTAGGACTCTTCCAGCCCAAGATATTCCATGATCCTATAATTTTATGAGTGCAATCTCTACACTGTAACAGTATTTCAGTATACTGTCAGCAGCACATTAGCTTGTAGAAACCTACAAAATTTTGTCACAAAATGAATATGTTATTCATAAACTAAAAAAATAAGGAATTAATAAGTTGGACAAGCTATCTGGAAGAAAAGCTCTACATTACTTATTTTGGAAGGACATAGCAGTTATTGCACTTGATGTTACTTACTGATGTTCACTACAATGTCCATTTCCAATGATTCACTTTGAAGTATTATATGGACTTTGAATTCTATTTAAATTCTAGTTCATGTTTAAGATGAGACTTGGAGGGCAGCTGTCAGATAAGAGAATTTAAGTAGCCATATGAAAATATATTTGTACACAGATGCAAATAGAGTTGCAAAATGATACAGACCATCTGGAGCTCAGGTACAAATGGGAGTCTGTGGAACAGTGCAGCCCAGGGATTTGATATCATTAACCAGCCATCTTTCTATACATAATGATTGTTTGTATATTTTGTGGTTGTTCTACAGCTGAACAGAATTTTTCAAAAATAGAAAGACTAATATCAAATTATTTTAGGATAGACAACAGTATAAGACTGCAGCATAGACAAAACAAACAAACAAACAAACAAGCAAAAAATATTTGTATGTATATGATGAGTTTAATTGCACTAAAATTAGAATTTTCAAATTTTGTGTGATAGCTTTCCTATAAATTGGAAGAAGGAACAGAGTATGGTGATTTTATGATTCTATGAAACTTGTACACTGGAAGTTCTATACTAACATGTGGAAAAGCTTCTTACTGTATGAGTGACAGAGCACTGGAACAGGTTGCCCAGAGAGGTCTTGGAGTCTCCTTCTGTGGAGATACTAAAGTCCCATCTGGATGCCTACCATTGCAATCTATTATAGGTTATCTGATTTAGCTGGGAGATTGGACTCAATGATCTCTTGAGATCCCTTCAAATCCCTGTAATTCTGTGATTCATGTTCTGTGATCATGAGACTCATGTAATTGTCTCATCCTCTTGAAAGAATGATAGTTTTTCTCATGTTTATTGAAAGGAAATAATACACAAACATGCAGTTGTGATGAAAACTGCATTACAAATCCATATCCCGATGTACCCCAGTGAAGTGCTAATTTACCTTTTTTTTTTTTTTTTTTTTTTTTTTTACTATAGTAAACTGGAGATTATGACTGTATTTTAAAATGCCTGGATTGTGCAACTATTCACAGACGATGAATGAGGATATACAAGAACAATGTTTCAGCACATGAGAGAAAATAATAGAAAAAGGGTAAGACCCTTTTTTCCACTTTTCTTCATTGCTTTTGGCAATTAAAACTGCTTGCTCCATCATCCTCCCGCTTTCATGCAAATCTTTTGCCATCCAAGAATTCATTAGGAACGGTATGTATTTTAATGGATTGTTTCAGATCTTGGATGTTGTACTCATATACCGTTTGCTTTAGCTTGTTAAGTGGGTTCTCTGTTACAAAGTCTGCTTTTATGCATAGACTTCTTAAAAAAATTACATTACTTTCCTGCCTGTAAAACTGGTCTATAGGACCCTGTTCTTTCGAGGCCATTATGATCATATCATTCTTGCTGGATTTTGTCTCCTTTGTGTTTCTGCTGTTTCCATTTTCACTTCTCAGAATTCTCATAAAATAAGTTATCTCATATACTTGCTGTTTAAGAAGTAACAGCTCTGGCCTTTCTGTTCCTCTATGCTTATTTCCTGGATGCAGTCCGTCTTCCTCACCAACAGATCAGTCTCAGCAGCTGAGATTGCCATATGGAGTACTGTAGGAGAGCCAAGTGTTTGACGCCATGCTTCTTGTAAGAGACCTTAAGGCAGGAATCATGAGAAACTATAAACATGGAAAAATATTTCTGTGGCTTTCTCAGTTATGGAAGGAACAGAGCAGGAGCTCTGCTCAGTTTGCATCACTGACAAAACACTGAAAAGCAGGTCTTAAATAGATTTTTTTGCTGGAAGAGCTGGAAATTGCCTGTCGCTCAGGTCTCAGTCAGAGGCATTGCCCTTATTTGGTTTCAGTGGGGCCTCACAGTTCTGAAAACTATTTAGCATTTTCAGACAATATTAAACAGATCTATGTAAGAAAGTCATGCTTCTTCCTCCTATCCTTAACAGAGATCTTGCCCTGAGAGTTAAACATACATACGTATATACTTTATCATTTGTTGTTTTTCATTCATACTAAATTTGAGCATATTTGAAAGTGGTTGCAAGGTAGTGTAAAAAGCTGCCTGAATACCATCAGTGTTTTAGAAAGAATACATTTTCTGAGTTTCCTAAGTGGTTGAACTTCAGAAAAAATAATTTTTTGATAATTTATCCATTTTTTAACTTGCTTTCACATTTCTAGACCTTTTCTTATTTCCATGATTTGACAATATGCAATTATTATTATTATTATTATTATTATTATTATTATTATTATTATTTTGCATGCATATTTCCCACAGGCAGGAGCTTTGCATCTAATGAATGACTGCATCAGAGAGAGACTTGGACAAAACAGACTTTATTGGCAATGTTCATTACCTGTATAAAAGAATTACAAAATGAGCAGAAATTTATTCCAGATGTGTCTACTCACACAGTTCAACAGATTGTCAGATTACTTGTAATCTGTTCTTGTCTTCTGTTGAATTTGCTTAATATAATAGTCTGTGTCCTTGTTTCTATTTATTTATTTATGTATTGCCTCTTTCTGTTTAGGCATTTATATTGTTTGTCTGTGTTCAGATTTTGGTATAGTGGAAACACCACAGAACACAGCTAAGATGATCTGCATTGCTCAGTGAAAATCTCTATACTAAAGATATCTTAAAAGTTTTGGCACTCTTACAATAACTTCTGTCTAATCTATGCAGCTAAGCCATTATATTATATATGAAATAAAATACTCCTTACATTTCTTAACAACTTTATGAGAGAAAAAAGAAAAGGAAAGACAGAGGTGGAGGTGTGTGTGTGTGTGTGGAGGGGGTAGTAGAGGGGAGAGGAGAGAAGGTGGAGCAGGGAAAGAGATCACCACGAGTCTTGGTTCTAGAACTGATCCAGGAAATAGGGGTAGGAGGTCCAAGGTCTGTGAGAACCCTCATTCAGATACTTCAAAGTATCAAAGACTTCAAGCCCCCAAATTTCTCTCAGGCATACTGTTATCATTGCTATAATTATGGGGTTCACAACAAACTGGTATTAAATAAGTTTTCAGTAAACTACTTCACAATAAACAAGTTGTGTTTTTGCAGTCAAAACTTCTACAGCAAATGGAAGTGTTAAACAAAGTAGGGTCATCACAGAATTACAGAATCAGAGGATAGCAGGGGATGGAAGGGATCTCAAGAAGTCATAGAGTCCAACAACCCTGCTAAAATAGGTACCCTACTCTAGATAGGTCTTCAGTTTCTCCATAGAAGGAGAATCCACAATCTGTTTGCATAGTATGTTCCTGTGCTGTCACCTTTACTGTAAAGAAGATCTTCCGCACATTAATACAGAATTTCCTACGTGCAAGTTTTAGGTGATTACTCCTTGTCCTATTACTACACACCACTGAGATGAGTCTAGCCTCGTGTATTTACCTCCTAATTCCCTCTAGATACTTATAAGCACTTATTGGATCCCCTCTTGGTCTTCTTTTCCCCAGATTGAACAGACCCAGGTGACTCAGCCTTTCCTCATGTGGGAAATGCTCCGAGCCCTTTAACAACTTTGTGACTATTTGCTGGAGTCCCTGTAGGAGATCCCTGTCTTTCTTGAACTGGGAAACCCAGAACTGGACACACTGTTCTAAATGTGGCCTCACTATAGCAGAGTAGAGGGAGAGGACCACCTCACTCAACCTGCTGGCCATGATCTTTTCAATGCACCCCACCATACCACTGACCTCCTCAGCCTCACGGCTGGCTTACATTCAGCCTGTTGTCCACAAGAAATACAAGTCCTTCTTTGCAGAGCTCCTCTCCAGCAAGTCTTCCTGGATGCAAAACATTATGCAAATTTTCGATTTATAACTCACTGTACTATTTTTTTTCTACTGCAGTTGGGGAAAAAGACATAATGTTTTTTTTAAAAAATATTAAACAAATTTCTATCCCTAAATTGGATGTAAAAATATTCAGTTGAATTAGAAGGCAGTCATCACTCTTAGGGAAAACACAGTAGTAACTAAACAGTTGGGAACATCAGCATCACTTCATTAACTTTAGTGGAGCTCCACTGATTCCAATAGAACTATGCAAAGAAGATTCCAGCATTTGTTTTCTAAATCCAAAAGAGTGATAGGCCCTTGTAGGAGGAGATATTTGCCTAGTCTGCAGCAGATATGGAGTCTTATACATACATAAAACATAAAAACACACACCAATGTGCCAACAGGATTTTAATTATTTATCATATCCAGAACATAGAAGGTGATAACATTCCTGAAGTCACTTTTTCATTTATCATAACAGGGTTGCTTAATGAATGTTAAGTATTTGTTTGCTAAGCATGAATGTAAAATGGAGCAAAATAAGATCCTTGTCAAGGATCATTTAAATGGTAATGTCAGTGTAGCAAAAGGTGATAGTCTGCGTCCCTTGTAAAATATTAATTTCTGCTTTCTTTGCATAGCCTTCTTGCAAAGCTGACTGATTTAGCACCTGCAATTTCAGCCTAAGATTTTTGTTAAAGTCCCTATATAAATAAGAGGTACATATCGAAGACACTCTTGCTTCTGAGTATGTGCTCAGAGTGAGGATTTGTGGAGTTGTTTGCATGTTTTTTTATTTGTTTTCCTCTAATTCAAACATGGTGACTTCAAGTTTATTATTGTTCTTATTATTATTACCATTATTATTATTGTTACTACTATTTTGTCTATGGTATAAGACTCAGAGTTTTTAAACCCCAGATACCTTGCATGTGACACTGAGTAAATTACATAGAGACACTTTTCTCTTTATACTGAACGCATCATCACTTGAAGTTAAGGTCTCTTCTGGGAATTCAATCTATCAGATTTTCTTATTCAATACAGATACAAAATGAGATCCAGAATACATGTGTATTTCTTGCCTACTTATGTTATAAAAGTACATCCAAAAAGATTGAATGCATTAGTTAATTTTTAGGTATCTAAATTTAAAAATTACTTTATTAAATCATGTTCATTTGAAATCCCGTAATTCCTAAGAGTCTAAATTTTGGATACCCTTTGGCAATCAGATTTCCAGTGTGTATCAGCCACTAGTCGCTTGCTTGGCTGGTCAGTGCTGTGCCCAGATGTACCAACTAAAATGTTTGTTGTGTAGTTTATGTTAACTGATTCTGAAATTATCAGATCTTTTTTTTTTTTTTTTTTTTTTTTTCCCTCCCCCTTTCCTGTAGGGCTTTGAAATACCAAATAATCCTTTTTTAAGCAGTGACAGTCACTTAAATATATCACGAAACTCCATCCTAATAAACTGCTAACTCAAGTCTTTGCAGAACTGTTCCATAGCTTTGAATTGCACTCCTATAAAAATCTTTTGTACTTCTCTTCAGCTGTCTCTTTTACTGAGTATAGAGAACAAGTGTCCAACATTTTGGCTTGCCTGCACTAGACTGCGTGAAAAGGAATTTACTTGGGCCACAGATAGAACATATAATGAAGTTAATGCATTTAAGTAACAAACCTTATTAAAATATATATATATATATAAAAACATTAAAAAAAAAGAGAGCAATAAAAACATAAAACTAGTGGAATATTTGGAATATTTGATCCTGTTTTTGTGAAACTAATGCATCAGGTTGCAATTATTACTGAGTTATCCAGGTGTTCATCAGAGATTTTGGTGAAGGTTTGCTTCTCATGTACCTTGTTATTGGAAATAATTGTTCAAAAATGTATTTACTACCAAAGATTGGTAGCATGAGTGAGCTGTGACTGTGAACTGAGGGATATTTTCTTCTGGTAAAGTAGATCTCATAAAAGTCTAGTAAAGAGAAGCTATGTGTGAATACCCTGCAGAATACTGTGGGGTTGACCACAGTATTACCCTAGTCCTAGGCTGCATGCAGCCTATGGACTGTAGTTGGACATGTCTGGTCTAGAGCATTGAGCTGGCTGATAGTTTTGATTGAAATGTTGATTTTTGTCCCCAGTATATAGGAAGCTAACTGAAGATCAAACAATTAACTTGACATTTTGCTGGTTATTTACATATCAAAAGAGAAATATTTCAGTTAACTAGTACAAGTTAAAATAGGGAATGCAGTAAAAAGGATTTAGAAAGTTAAATCTATGTTTAGATCAAAATTGCAAAGGTACACATGATTGTAGTTGCTGATCTGAGCAGTACACTTGAAGTCACATGAATGAAATTATTTCTTATTCTAATTTGCACGGAAAGGTTTCCAGGGGGATCTGCTAAAATGAAGTGATATTTTTTCAGGTAAAGGAAACCATTTATTAAATAGGAACCTTCAAAAGAAAAAGACAAAACGGTATTGAAAGTGAATTAAAAATAAAAACACACACATATTCAGTAATATATTGTCTTCTTTGTTAGTCTTTTCTTATTATTTAAACAGCTAAGCTGTTTAATTTAGACTCTAAAGTCTAAAGTCTAATTTAGACTGTTAAGTGTGTAATTTCTGTGGTTAAAACCAGGTGACCTTTTATACTGTCAAATGAAACTGAGGGCCTGAGCTAGGAACTCAGGAGATCTAAATGTTCATTTCTGGTTAAGGACAGAGTTATTCTCTGGTAATGACCAAATTGCTCAGGTATGTTTCTTTTCATTTAGTATTAGTAGTCTAAAGGAAGATATTTAATATAAAGAAGTTATCACTACAGTTCCCAACAGAGTAAATAAAAGCAGGGATTCTTTCCCAGGTAACAAAATATTCCTTCCTGGTTCTCTGACTAACAGCATGATGCAACTTCTAAAACTATTTCTCCAGGGACAAGACACATGGCTTAGACTAAGCATCTAACTTCAAATGTCAAGGGTAGGGGAAATAGTCTCTTAATGTCAGTGTTATCTTTTAGAGTGTAATACCTTTCTGAGGCAAATGATACAAATTCCCATCTCTAAACACATTCATATCCTCCAGCAATGTACCTTTTCAATCAGATGTCTCAACCTAATGCTTCTTGGTCAGAAATTTATTTCCTTTATATTCCATCAATATTTGGTCCCCTGGCCTTTTCTACCTCTCAGAGTTCTTCTCAGACTGCTATTTTAGTCAAACTGATGGCTTGAGGTACGTTTAATACAATTTTGAGTCTAGTCTCTGCATGTATGGGATATATTTTCTGATATTTACAGTGGAAAAGAGTATTTCCACTCCTTCGTGCTTTCCTCTCTCTGAATATTTTCTCTCTGAATATAGGTTTTTAGCTTAGAACAGTGCTTAGATTTTCAACACACTCAACATTGAAGCCGTGCAGGAACAAGTATTCCATTCTGGAAGGAACTGGAAATCTTCATAAGAAAAGTTCTTTGGTTGTTGTTATTTTTTTTTTTTTCCTAATATAATCATAAAATCTTATAATCCTTAGAGTTGAAAGGGACTTCTAGAGGTCATCTAGTTCAATTCCCCTGCAATGCACAGCTAGATCAGGTTGCTCAGAACTTGGACCAGGCTGGAAGACCTTAGAATTCTCCAGGGACAGGGCATCAACCACATCTCTGGGCAACATGTTCCTGTGCCTCACCACCTTCATTGTAAAAAACCTTTTCCTTACATCCAGCCTAAATCTACACTGTTTAAGCTTGAAAGCGTTTTCTCTTGTACTGTCACAACAGACTATGCTAAAGAGTCTGTCTCCTTCTTTCCTGTAGCTCCCCTTTAGATGCTGAAACACTGCCATCAGGCCACGCTGGAGCCTTCTCTTCTTCAGGCTGAATAGCCCCAGCTCTCTCAGCCTGTCCTTATAGGAGAGGTGTTCCATTTCTTGGATCATTTTTGTGGCCCTCTGAATATCTCCAACAGGCCAACATCCCTCCTGTACTGAGGATGCAGTGCTCCAGGTGAGACCTCAGCAGCACAGACTAGAGGGACAGGATCACCTCCCTCGACCCACTGGGCATTTTTTGGCCTGTTTGTCTGAGATATTCAATAAAATGAGCAGAATTAAGTTCACATAATTTAAATTTCTATCGAAGAGATCCTCAGCTTCAGTTTGGTATTTAGCTTAAGGAGATTTGGCTTGAACATTTATGATTGCTGTATGCTCAAGGGAAATAATTTCAGTGATTCCTAGGACAGATCTGAGAGTGACTTCTTAGGATGACTGATTCTGTCTAGTCTGTGTGTCAAAAATGATATATTAGGACTTTTGCAGATAGTTCTGGAGAAATTAGACAACTAGTATGACAGAAGAAAGGATCTGGGATGAATGAAAAGTCTTGCAGTCTAAAGTTCAAGGAAGGAGCAGAGGTGGGAACAGGAGAGACAGGGAAATATAACATAGAGTTATATACTAAGCGTGTATAGGTGTATTACTATGAATTGATGCCTGTACATAAGATACTTTTTTTAATGTTTGTTTGAATTTTGCAAATCCCTCCTTCTTTGAAAACATCTAATTTCCCCATTTCTCCTATTTCCCCAAATCCAGGCTCACTTTGGTGTGTATTTCACTTAGAAGAGGGACCTCAGGCCTCCTGTTTTCTTCAGGCTCACAAGTAGAAGAGGAAGCCCACTCCTTTGGTTTGAAACTTAATGCATCACAGATCTCATGCTGAGATCAGCGTACTTAAGAGTCTGTATGCAAGATGCACATCACAGGAACAGAGCATTGATGCTTCTGAGGCAGCAGTAATAGAAACAGCTCAGGTGGCTGGAGCAGTTCACACATTTACAAGCTGCTGTTTCAGACTAAATTCATCTTCATGCTGTTTTTTCATTCAGTTGAGAACATTTCATGGAGACGGATTGGCCACTTCACACTTTTGTGAACCTTCTAAACTGTAGATGGATGTGGAGAGCCCTTTACTTTCATTCTTCCATTTAAAAGTCCCCTTTTCAATACTGGCAATGTCACTGTGGCAAAAGCAGTATTTTTTTTTTGGCTAATGTTGTATACTATTGTACTGGAGAAACAGGCTTCATATAGTGAAGGGTGAAGAATATGCATCTCTCAGGAACATTCTGAGGCATTCTGAAGTATGCATGACTAACAGGATTGCCTTAAAACTGGTTTCCTTTGATAGCGTAGTTAAGAAATTTGTATCAGAACTCCTGAAGAAAAATCTCCCCAAAAGAGAAAGCTGTATATAGCCGAGCACACATATACTTATTTATAATATATGTGCACATGTGAGAATGTGTGCAGATAAATATTCATTATATTGGCTTTTAATATGTGCACTTATGCATATATCAAATAATTTTAAAAACCTAGCATTTTTGCTTTTTTAATACCTATGACTCTGCTTGTTCCCTTCTCAATGCAACACAATTCATAATGTTCTTCAGAATATGAGTTTGAAAACTTAGCTGAAAAAAGACATTTTGGTTTATGGATAACAATTCTGATGTGGTACAATGAAGCCTACACAGTTCCACTGTGTTTTTTATAGTTCAATATGATGTATCAAAATAACATATTTCAAAAGTACTTTTGTCATATCTTTGAGGAAAAAGGAACAAACAAACAAACATATTCAGAGGACAGCTGTTTCTGCATTGATAAATTGTAACCTGTGCTTAATTTCTGGAATATATAATGGCAATGTAGAATTAAGGGAAAAGAAATAATCTCCTCTCGGTAAGTTGTGATCAAAAATGGGAGTGGAATCTGGGCAATTAAATCTAAGATAATATGTGATTTACAGGAATGATATAATGTAGAAATGGTTATGAAAAGATAGAAAATTATAAAGATGCCAACTGGCATTAAGTCAAATGTATGAGAATAAGGGGTTATGAAATATAAATATATGATTATATGTCATGAGTTACAGTATGGTAAGGCATCTTCCAGGCTCTCTTTCTTTCTTTTTAGGCTGTTCAGCAATGTATGAATGAAGTACAGCTGGATAGAAGGGGGTGGGGAGCCTAGGGAAAGCATGTATCTAAAACTTCACAAGAGTTCCAAATTTATAAATATATATATCAGACTCTCAGAGTAAAATTTTGAGACGATTGACTTTCAGGTAGGGGTAAAGATCGCAAGAAATGCAACTATTGAACATGAAGATATAGAAAGTATCATTTTCATCAAATTTGAAAGCAATGAGAAAAGCTTTTGGTGAATAAAATGGCTGAGTGAGAACAGTAGGAAGCAGACAAACATAACTTTAATACACCTAGTTTGCAATACTGCATCATATATTACTGTAAAATTCCAACATTGGATGATGGAAACTGGATGGCTGGGTATTTTTTTTTTTATAGAAATGTACTACTTATATAGTTGGCAGATCTGGTGCTAATTGTTTACAGAATTTTAAACTGGCCATAGTGAAAAAAATTATCATCTGACTCAGAATTATTACCAATTAAAAGAATGTTTTCAATAAAGTATGTTATAATCCTATTCAAGGTAATAACAAGTATTTGCTATGTCTGTCTTTCCTTTCTACCCATCTGTTACAAGGCAAAGCAATAGAGAATTACAGCTTCTCAGAGCCTGACCTCTCAGTCAGCTTTAAGGGAGATTATGGAAGATAATTAGCAATATGGACACAGGTGGCAGTGTCTCAGTGTGTAAGAGAGAGACTGAATATCGCATGTCCAAAATTTATTCCTGAGTTTTCACCAGATTTAACACTCATGTCAATCACTTGCCTGGACTCTCATGTAGATTCTTGTCTAATGAACATTCTTGAGAGTATTTCTTAGACTTAGTCTCTGAAGACTGTGGCAGGAGTCTTGATTTTCCTTGAGCATCACAGCATATTTTTATAAAGTACTTCTTCATGTTTGTAGGAGAAACAAAACAAAACAAAACAAAATAAAACCCACATCATTTATTTTCATGGTTCTCATGGTTTTTTTTGTTTGTTTGTTTTTGTTTTTGTTTTTTGACCCGTGTTCCAAGAATCGTTGAAGTCTACTAAACTTCTAAGTACTGAAGTACTTCTAAGATCTGACTGCACAGAACAGGAACAGACAGCTCTTTTCAAGAAGTTATTCATTGTCTGGGAGGATGTTCCTCCCTAGGAATATTTTAAAGATCAACAAACTCTCACAAAAAGTTGATAGCCAGCACTCACATGAATTATTTTCTATCCAATATAGATTAACAAAAAAAAAAAAAAAAAAAAAAGTGGCATTTTTCCATTTTTCACCAGGTTATTCATTGATAAATGGCAGTGTAACTCTGTGAATCATAGTATATTTGCCTATGATGTAAATACTTCATTTGAGAGGTTCACTTTTGCTTCAGTAGGTGCAGAATAAAATCTTTTTTTCTTAATATCTGTAACTATTATTTTGTAGAATTTATAAAGTTTTGTATTTTCATTTAAGTGTTTATTTGGTATTTACCAGAAATGATTTCTGTTTTAATTCTTTGACCTTCAGACTTGAATACCAATGTATAATTAAAATTTTAGTGTTCACAGGCTAGAATAAACATAAAAACAAATAAGTCCTTAGGAATATTTTTCTGATCTGATTACATTAAAAAAACAGCTGACCAGCATATGTTCCACACATACATGCATAGACCTAACAGGAGTTATAAGATGGCAGAGAGCTTTCAAAGAGTTGTTTAGAAACCAAAACCAAATTCATACATTGAAAGGAATCAATCACTGAAGCAATGCTTTGGCTCCAAAGGGCTAGGCTCTGAAATTATTCCTGCCACCAGATGCTGTTTGTCTGCTTCTGTGCTCTAATTACTATCAATAATTAAACACAGGTCTCTGATTCATATGCACAGAGGCAGAGATTCTTAAATTAAACATTTTAAAGTCATTATAGTACATTTTATATGTTCAGCTAAACACTACGCTAAGGCTGATTATGATTAAATATACTGAAACTAAATTACATATTGATTTCATAAATATCTACGGATACACAGAACAAATAAGAAGATTCCTGGTAAATAGAAGGAACATTTTAATTTCAGATGACTAACAGTAACGAGGCTATATTTATTTGTACATATTACATTATGGTTCTGGCACTTTGTGCAAAGAGATGGCATCTCCTAGTCAACTTGCAAAATACAGAGAATGATTTCTATCCATTTGGATAATAACAAACACAATTAATGTACTGTATCCAAATTTCTGCAACAGCCACTTGAAAAGTCAAGTTTCAATGCAAGCAAATCTTGCCATAGCTAATCAGTCTATGATAGATATGATCTTTTCCAGATATATGTCCCCAAGTTGATCCTCACTTTTAATAGAATATGGTCTGTAGTATGTCAAGTGAAAAATCTCAACATATTATGTTCCTTTGATTCTACCTTCCTTCACCTCTTGGTAGTCCTGACAATTTGACGACACTCTTCACTAATCATGATTGCTGTTACTCATACTACCATTTTGCCCAAATATTTGGCAGACTTTCAAACAGGGATATGTTGATGAGCCATCTCTGGTGATTCATTCTTTCCAGTACAGTCAAAAAGGTCAGTGCAGTACAACCCCTAATATCAGGTTTACAAATTAAAGATTTTCTGGAGTCTGATGCTACTGTTCAGACATCCTTCATCTACTCAATCTGGACATTTGGTACTACTTTTTTTTTTTTTTTTTTTTTTCCCAGAATCCCATGACTTGCTCTCTGTGATTTCTGCTCAATTAGAGAAAAGTTCAAATCACTGAAATATCTTTGGCTAGGGCAGATTTGAGATCAAGGTAACTATCCGAGGCAAATTCTCATTTGGAATCTGCAATGAAGAATGAATTCTACCCACAGTTCTGTAACTCTGGGATACAGATGCACAGATAATACACAGATCAGAGGAATAGAGAAATAGGCAAAGGTTTTTAAGGGACACTTAGACTGAAAGAGCCATCTTTTTATGCAAAACAGTTCTGATTATATAGATATTTCAGCATAGTGCACTACAGAGGTAACTTTCATTCTGGGACATCAGAAAGAAAATTCAGTAAGAATGTTAACATGTAAAGCTCTCTTTCTTAATTTACACTTTTGGTCCTTTAAGCTCTCTTTCACATGTTTTGTTATCTGAAGGAAAAACTTCTGAGAAATGAGTTCAGATCCTGTGATGACTAATGCAAATCAGCAGTTGTTTCCCTGGTTAACTACATTTCTGAAAGGAGCTATTGTTTCTCAGGAAATGAGATAATTTAACTTTATTGTTTAACGTGATATGGGTACTTAAACATAACTGTCTAATGTCATTTATCAGTTTAGACACTCTAGTGTTTTATAGGTATGCCTCTAGTTGCATTCCAAAGCGGTCTGGGTCTCTCCCAGGTCCAATGTCACATTTATAAGCCCAACTGAATATCTCAGATATTTTGAGATGTTGCAAATGACATTTATGTTTAAGCAAGATTAATTATTTGCACTTTTAGTTTATAGTTTAACTGTTGTGCATATAATCTTGTAAGAGTTAGTATTATGCACCATTTTGAATGATAAAAAGTCCAAAAATACAGTGTGCATCATGCCATATTTAATAACACAGGAAATCTTCAAATAGACGTGTATTTTTTTTTGTGCTATAGTAGGATACTTTCATTTTTTTACGACACTTCAAGAGGGGGAATATGGAAAAATTGATGAAATATTGCTAAAATTCCAGTGCACTTTCAAGAACCTTTCAGAATGTTATTAAAGATGCTGTCTTGAAGTACAATCAGCTGTCTTAAAAGTAAAATATGTTAAATACTGGAATGTTCTTTCTAGTGAAGAACACAATGGGGTAGTTTAATGCTTTGCAATACTTCTGCCATATGAAGCATTTTTAGAATTTCCTCCTAAACTTTCTAATATTTTGGTAATATTGGTTAGAACAACTTAGTTACCAGCTATAAAATTCAGCTGACTATATTCATTTTCAGACTTTGTGTGTAGCTGCTCAGGAAGTTACAATCCCATAACTCTGTGAACTGAAAAACTCTGTACATATACACTACTTTGTGCATAAACTGTAGAGGTAGGTGGACTACACTAGCATGTTGTTCAAACATTCTGGCCGATATATCAGAAATATACCCGATATTAAGAAAGTTAGGTAAATAGATACTTTATTTATCTCCCCTTGCTAAAATTGTAAAAATGCAAACATTTTCTTTTTCACAGGTGTATGTTCTAATACAAACTATATTTGAGAGGGCGAAGACTTGAGTGGCAGAACTGCATGACAAAACTTAATTAAATCCTTCTTTGAGAATTATTTAATGATAGAATTATGTCCCATGGCTTCCTTATTTGTTTCAGAAAACCTATATACCACTGGGATAATGTTCATGGAATAATAAGGACTTTATTTTTATTTATTTATTTACATATTTTTTACTCTATCTAAGTTATTGAAACATTGATGGGACAAAAGTGAAGAAATTTGGAGACTGGAAAGAAATAATTATATAATCTAAGAAGGTTGTTTGTAGTGTATTGGTGTTTAATTAGATTTAAACAACTACTTTAAGGTCAGAATGTGAGCCCACTTTCACAGACCTTCAAAAAATTGAAGAAGGTAGAGACTTCAATGAGCAGATTTCAATCACTCTGGATATATCTTCAGTAGTCAAAAATCCACATGGAGATAAATCCAATTTGAGGTGTAAAATCATTAAATGCAACATGTCACAAAAGCTGTCACGTCCCTCCTCCTGTGTTTAGGACTTCTATAGTTCTAATAGAATGATGAATTCTGTATTTCTGAAAGGAGATGAATTTATCTTCAGTTTTTGTTTTGTTTTGTTTTGTTTTGTTTTCCTGAGACTCTGTCTGGATACTTATTCTAGGACAATGTTCTCACAAGTTAGTAAAATGTGACTGCTTTCTAAAGACTTCACCTTACTAAGGCTGGGCTGCACTTTCATCTTTCCTGCAGTGCCTCCCTCCTCCATGTTTCCTACCTTCCAAAGACCATCTACTTTTCCACAAAATACTGTAAAATATTCCAAGTTCCTATTTCTCTTTTCTCCTTCCAGGCAAGAGGCAACACAAGTAGTACTGTGAATGTGGTGACTGGCCATCTGTCTCTCACTAAGTGAATTGACCAGGCAGAATGCAATGCTTTTTTTGCACTCTTCAGATTTTCACAGCTCACTTTTGAGTATTACACTCAGTCAGAATTCTACTCCTCTGTTTGATTAGTCTACAAATTCCCAAAGAGATCAAAAGAAACTGGGAGAAAGACGGCTCACCTAAAGACGCAGTCACAGAGATAGGAATGCCACCATCACATCAGATCTGGGAGGTGCTCCAGGCCCTTTAACAACTTTGTGACCCTCCATTGGAGACCTTCTATGAGATCCTTGTCATTCTTGATCTGGGGAGCCCAGAACTAGAAACAGCATTCTAAATGGGACCTCAGTATACCATTATCTATGTCACTGATGAAGATAGTAAAGAACACTTGTCCCAAGGCTGACCCTTGAAGTACACTGTTTGTGACTGGCCTCCATTCAGACATAGAACCATTGATCACAAACCTGTGGCTGTGACCAGCCAACCACTTCTCAGTCCGTAGAACCGCCCATCTTTCAATTCCATAACTCTCCAATTTAGAGAGAAGGATGCAGTTAGGGACTTTGCAGAGGTCTGTGAAGATGAGATCCATCGCCTTTGCCCCATCTGCTGAAGCCATCACTCCATCATAGAAGGCCACCAGATTGGTCAGGCAAGATCTGCCCTAGGTGAAGCCATGATGGCTGTTGCAGATCACCTCTTCCTCTGGTATATGCCTTAACATTGTAACCAGGAGGATCTGCTCCATGATCTTCCCAGGCATAGAGGTGAGGCTCACCAGCTGGTAGTTCCCTGGGTCAATTTTTCTCCCTTTCAGGAAAATGGGAGTAACATTTCCCTTTTTCCGGGCACCTGGGATTTCACCCAACGGCCATGATTTTTCAAATACGATGGAGGGCGGCTCGTCAACCACATCAGTCACCTCTTTCAGAACCCAAGGATGGATCTCATCTGGCCCCATGAATGCCAGCTTATATGCATTCAGTATCCCAAGGAGGTCTTGGACTTGTTCCACTGTTACAGTGGGATGGAATCTGCTTCTCTCACCCACACCTAGAGCTTCAGGGTCCTGGCAGACATGGGGAGGAGCCTGACCACCAGTGAAGACTGAGGCAGAGCACTCATTGAGCACCTCAGCTTTTTCCACATCTGAGCAAGTTAGCTCTCTGTCCTCCTTTATCAGAGGGGGAACACTTTCCTTGGTCTGTCTCCTCCTGCCTATGTACCTTTAGAACGCCTTCTTGTTATTTTTCACATCCCTTGCCAAGTTTAGCTCCACCTGTGCCTTGGTTTTCCTGATCGTATCCCCGCAGACAATGTCCTTATATTCTTCCCAGATTACACAACCCTGCTTTTGCTTCCTGTACGTTTCCCTCTTGTCCCTCATTTTAAGCTGCAGGTCCTTGTTCAGCCATGCCAATCACCTACCTTCTCTGCTTGATTTCTTCTGCTGGGGGATGGATAATTTTTGTGCTCACAGAAGAATGTTCTTAAAGAGCTGCCTGCTCTGTTCTGTTCCTATGCCCTCAAGGACACTTTCCCAGGGGATCCCATCCAGCAGATCCTTGAGCAGCTGGAATTTTGCTCTCCTGGAGTTCAGGGACTTGACTCTGCTGTTTGTCAGGCCTGCATTTCTCCAGATCACAAACACATCAGGGCAGGATCACTACAGCCCAGGCCGCCTCCAATCTTAACCTCTCTAATACTCTCTTCTGTATTAGTGAGCACCAGGTTCAGTAAGGCTTCTCCTTGGGTTGGTCCATCTGATACCTGGACCAGGAAGTTGTCCTCAACAGACTCCAGGAATCTCCTGGATTGTCTGCCACATGCTGTGCCACTATCCCAGCAGATATCCAGGTGGTTGAAATGATATCCAGGTGGTTGAAAGATATCTGAGTAGTTGAAGGCTATCAGGATGGTTGAGAACCTAAAGATATTAATACTGTCTTTTTTTTTTTTTTTTTCTTCTGTGATTAGTTAAGGGTAAAACAGCAGTTATTAGCCACAAGAATTTCCTGTTGTGTGCCACCTTGTTTTTCAGAAAGCGAGAAGATTCAGTTCCAGTTGGATTTCCTAAAGCTAATAATTTCAAGATAAATTAATGAATGTAAGTTTAATTAGGTAAACAACATATTTTCATTACTTTCAATTTG
This sequence comes from Gallus gallus, assembly GCF_016699485.2. NCBI lineage: Eukaryota > Metazoa > Chordata > Aves > Galliformes > Phasianidae > Gallus > Gallus gallus. The sequence continues at coordinate 3,738,186 of NC_052572.1, forward strand.
TAAGTACTTATAATTTGAAGATATATGTGAATGAGGCAAGTATAGAAACATAGAATCATAGAATCATGGAACCGCTAAGGTTGAAAAAGACCCACAGGATCATCCAGTCCAACCATTTGCCCATCACCAATGGTTCTTGCTAAACCATGTCCCGCAACACAACATCCAAACACTCTTTGAACACCACCAGGGACGGTGACTCCACCACCACTCCAGGCAGCCCATTCCAGTGCCTGACCATCCTTTCAGAGAAGTAGTATTTCCTAACGTCCAGCCTGAATCTTCCCTGGCGCAGCTTGAAGCCACTCTCTCTAGTCCTATAACTAGTCAAAGGAGAGAAGAGGCTGACCCCCAGCTCACTACAACCTCCTTTCAGGTAGTTATAGAGAGCAATAAGGTCACCCCTGAGCTTCCTCTTCTCCAGACTGAACAAGTAAATCAGTAACTATCTTGTTTTCCTACAGAGAAGAACAAACTTTTTCCTCGATCCTCTCATTCACTCTCCCTCTTTTCATACTGATTTCAAACAGGATACAGTAAGAAATTTGTCTAGATTCAGGCTTTGCATTTCATCCAAATCACATTTCAGAAAATGTTGCAGATCAAATAATGAGTAAATCTTCATTTCCACATATTGGTGGTTTGTACATTAATCATCTGGATGCATCAGTGCACAAGAAGTTTATTAGCAGGTTATAGTAGAAAGAAATAATCATAGAAGCAAGAGGGAGAAACATTCCTTTTCTGACAATCTTGATTAATGGAAATCTTTTCCATTTAGCAGATGTATATGGAGTAAAAAGACAAAGAGCTCCAAACTGATCTCTTACAGGCATCTACTTTACTTTTAATATTACGGATGTAGAAATAATTTGGCTCAGAATTCTTGACACTATATTTAGTTAAGTGAGAGCATTTCTCATAAATGCTTTTAACCGGATGGAGTACTTGTTTTTCTTCCATTTACTTCTGTGGTTGCTTCAGAGGCTCAATACCGCATTAAAAAAATTATATTTTACTAACATTGTATTTTATTTTTTTCAGTGAGTTTTTCTTTTCTGGAGAGCACATGATGTGCTGGGGATGTGCTACTCAGAATAGAGTACAAGATCTAAGCATACAATGTCAGATGTTCAATGAATTTTGGAAATACTTGATTTTCAAAAATGAAGTTCCCCACATTGCAGTCTTAATTTGCATACTTGAAACATGTTAGCTTTAAAGCTCTGACTTCAGACAAATTTTTCAAATGTGATAAGGACATGTATTATTTGCAGAATATTCAGGATCAAATATTTCCAGATCTGGATATCATTAACACAAACAAACAAAGGAATTATCTTCAGAATCTCTCTTCTCCTCTTCTTCCTCTATTTACTCTTAAATTCAGTTTCCTAGGGATTATCTGTGTCTCATTTCATGTGGGTACCCATCACAAGAGTAAGTGTTGCAAAATTTGAACTATGTAATCTTTGAAGTCCAGACAAAGAATTGACTTAAGATAAAACTTGTTGTAAAACACATTGTTAAATCCCTCTGCAGCACATGCTCCAGTTCAAGCTTCAGAGAATTTCTCTACTCTTTGAATGTCAAAATATTGCACCACTGCTGAAGTGAAGCAGATGTAGCATGTAGCTGCCATAGGTACCATATGAAAACAATGTTTTCATAGACGGTAAGAAAATTAGGTCTTTATTTTTAGGCCCTAAGTACAGCAATTAGGTATCATATTTATGTTCTGACTAAATACGTCATTACATTGGACAAAAGTCAATGGACAAAAAACTATTTCTTCCTTTACAGTACTTAAAGAATGATGCTAAGACTATCCCTGCAAACAAACAAACAAACAAACAAACAAACAAAAACAAAAAACAAAACAAGAGCACAAGAAGTACTTGAACATGAGTCATAATTTTTCTGATGCAGTACTCTTACCTTGGGTGTCCTAGAAGGCAATAAATCTTTGTAGATGCATTCATTTGGCATCTTCTCCATAAGACGTGTATAGAGAATGGATCCAAAACAGCTGAGCAAAGTGCAGAAATAAACTGTGCACTCAACCTTTTCATATTCCATTGACGAACCTGCTTATCTAAGGCCAGAAAAGTAAATATCTCACAGAAAGTCCTTGTATTGCTCTAAGATATCTTAAGATTTTCCTGATCATAAACATAATTATGCTAGAATTATAACTGATTTTTAAAGTTCACAAAACTTCGGGTAGGTATGGTTTAGTCAACCATTTTCCTGTTTTAGCACGTTCCTCTGTCTTTATTAACTAAATTAAATTTAAACAAAACAAAACAAAAATGTAAAAGACCTGTCTGTTACTTAAGGCTGAAATTTTAAAATAAGACTGAATGAACAAGATATGAAATTTAAATTAATTCAAGACTTTTAATACTACAACATTGTTCTAAATTCTCAATCTAATTCCCTAGTAGTACCCTTCTCTTTTATTTCAACAACTAACGCCAATTAAAATGTAAAAGAGATTCATGACATAAATAAGGTTATGTTTCTGTTTCCTATTTTAAACATTCTTATCAGGACCTTACTTGACTATCTTCTCAACAAACAGAGACTACCGAGATAAAAAGGTGTTCCATTTTCTGAGGTACTTATAACCCTAGCTGAAAGCATAGGAGGTATTCTGGTTCACTTGGATTCCAGAAACTATTGAACAGATACATATAAACTAATTTTAGCAGATCACCAACTCTACCATCCATGAAAATTGTCAAACTGAAATTGGTAGGATATAGCTGTTATCCAAATAAAAGCATAACCTGAAATGGTAAATTACCTGGGGAAAATAGAAATAAATAAATAAATAAATAAATCTTATAAGTTTTTTTTTTTTTTTTTTAAAAGGGGGAAGAAATTTCAAAGATATTACTAGTAACCCCTCCTTCCAAAATGACAGTTTGCTCCATGATATCTTATTATACATATATGTATATAACTCCTAGTCATCTGATGATCAGACACTGTTTCAATACACACGGACTGAAAGTACACTGGAGCCTTGCCTGCCAAAAAAAAAAAAAAAAAAAAAAAAAAAAAGTAGTTGCAACAGTGAGGGCATGTCTCATTCCCTGTTTTCATCCACCACATAAAACTTCAGGGAGCTTTTCCAATTAAAAATAAAAATAAAAATAAAAATAAAGAAAATACATATTATTTTGTACTTAATAAAACATTCTATATGGTACCATAATCCTGAAGGGATAGAAATATTTCTCACTCTAGGAGGAAGCTTGTTGCCTTTCAAACATTTGATGTTGCTTTCTGAATAAAAACAATGTTAAATTACTGGAACAGTTTCTTTCACACTAATTATTACATACCTTGAAGTTTCATCAAGACATTGATCTACATAGCATCACCACAGAGGAGAAAAATACTTTTATTATTGTTATTATTAACAAGATGAGTGAGTGCAAAATCTGTTTTAGGCATCTTGCCTAGTTTTAGGAATGGAATTCAGCCCTAAAGCAAGCATAACAAACCATATGTGCAATAGACATTTTAAATTCCCATGACACAGAATGAGTATCTGGTCAATACAGCCAGTCGAATCTAGATAAAGCTGATCCCTGAGGCATGCGTCAGTTTCATGTTTAAAACATTAATTTAGACTTCTGTACATCTGTATGTGAGCTAGGGAATTTATTTTGTTGCTTCCATAAACTTGTATAATGACATTTGAGGCTGTTTCCATACCTCAGACCCCCTACTAGGCACCTCTGCCTCATCTTTGGCTGCTCATCCAGATTCGATTTCAAGAATTCTCTGGTAACTGATGTATCCACATGGGCTGGCAAGTGTGGTCCAGAAGACCTACAGCATTCTTCAATGGAAACTGGATAGTTCATATAGATCATTATTATGTGCGTAGCTGAATTCAGTTTCAACCCGGGGAGAATCAATGAGTCTGTGAGGCAGAAGGCTGACTAGTCAGGTTAAGTCCTCTCTTCTGAGTATGGGTGGCATCTGAAAACATGCTTGTACATAGCTAGGGATTGTCAAAGATGGAGACAAAAAAATGGAAGGATGCTAGCCCCCCTTCCGTAGTCTAATTCTAATTGAAACAAAACTGACTGAAGTGGAAATGAAGTAGCATACCTACCTGAATCCCTCTGTAGATCACTCTGAAGTTGTTTCACTTTCAGTGAATGCTCAACACTTCACTGAATCAGGGACCTCCGCTTATACTCTCACTACAGTTTTATAAGTGTGGCTAGAGGGCCTGGTTTTCATTGGTTCTGAACAGTATTAATTAATATCTGTAGTTTAGTACCTGGCAACTGTAGGACTTAGATGTAATTTTTGAAAATGTGAAATTCTCTTCTTAAGCTGCAGGGAAACTTTTCACAGAGATGAAAAGTTGTTTCATCAGATTTACCTCATACATATAAATCATAGAGTTTTATTCTTATAATTGTTACTCGACTCTTTACTCTTTACTGGATATTGTCCAGAATAACTTTTTTTTTAAGTTTTTATTTTTATTTCTTTTATTTTTTAAAAGAAATAATATTAAGCTTTCCCCATATTTAGGCTATGGGATCTGAGGAATGATGACAGTTTATTTGCCGGCGATGGGCCACTTTTTCCAGCCCCATATGCTTATTTGAGGCCTCTCTTCTTTGGGAAGTGTACAGACTGTGTTGCTTAGCAACCACCCTCCCTTTTCTTTGTGTAGAGGGTGCTCTGTGCATGCATGAATATCAGTAATCTGGTTTGCAGACCACAGAAGGCCCTGATGTGATACAGTCAGCCAAACTGTATACAGAGATATTTTGCGGATAATCAATACACCGCAACTCTGTGCAGGCAAAATCTCAGCCAGCTTCTTTTGATGTTCTGTCTCTGAGCTGAAAGTATTTGAGATTATTGTGTTTAGTTTGATGGGAAAATTGAGGAAATATTATCTCAGCAGTGAGTTCTTAGTCCATGTTTTCTGAAGAGCATTTTGCAAACTGCATGAAGTTTTTCTGAAGTATTCATGCTGTTTTTCAGAACAGAGGAAAATGCAAAGAATGTATAGCCACAAAGAGAGAAAGTCTGTGTTGTAACTGTGTTGTAAAAAAAAGACCCTGAAAGGCAGTGATTTAATTGATTAAAAAGCACAGAGGTCTCACATGATATATATATTTTTTCCCTCTGCTCACTTGTCAGAAGTGTACATGAAGAAGCAGAGAGTTGGCTGTATTTGTGTTTGTGCTATCTAGATGGGTGTGTACTAGTTGGCTGGTGCTGATGACTCTAAAATGTACACTAGATGGTGCTTGCACAACACAGGGAGCAAAAAGTACGTCTGTCTCAGGATGTATCAGCAACTCAATACTCCACCGCCTTCTTGAGTATTGTCTGGGATATGCACTCTGTTCTGTTCTGTGGAATCATGTAATTAAGTGTAGAATTTTCATGTGTGTGGTAAGAAACTGGTTATCTACTATTTCACTGACCAGTGCAACAACAACAACAAAAAAATATATAATCATTCTCTTGCATATCTTTTTTATATAGTTACATATGCCTATGCATACACTTGGTCTTATCAATTCCAAATGTCTAAATACAAAAGAGAGAAACATTTTTCTGTCATGTTTTGAAAAGCTACACTTGCACAGAACTGAGTAGAAAGAAGGGTCTCTGTACAATACGTTTGTACAACATCCATCACCACAGGATTCTTATGCACTGTGTAAAATCTAAGATGAAATAACAGGAGTTGAGGGGGAAAATAATATTATTAAAAGAACTTGTATCTTTCACATTTCATCAAATTTGTTACAGACAATCTAAATAACGTTAAAACAAAAAAGAATATCTAGATGCTGAAAGAAAGTCTTTCTGTGAACTTTATATATATATATATATATACAGATATTAATGAAAAATATGGAAAGCTAAAGGAAAATCTCGAGCAATAATTTTGATTACTATTATATTTAGACTAAGGATGTCCCAGATTTCATTAATAATAGTAATTATTATCATTATCATTATTGTCATCAAAAATTATTTACAGTCATACAAGTGTCATCACATGATGTCCTAGCTCAGCTAGGATTGATAACCAAGTAAGATATATTGTATACTTACTCGTTCTGTGTTGGTTTTGAAGTCCAGGCATCATAACAGATTATAATAGTTTAATATCCCAGTTAAGCAGATTTTAGTCCATATTTGTATAAGGATTTTGTTTATTTCAGTCATATCAAGAGGCTTGAATACCTGGAAAGGTTTCTAAAATTAAATGAAATTGTTTTCAGTGGGTGTACATTTTGAGAAATGAATTTTGTATGAAGAAAAAAAAGTGAATAGTAAGGATAACAGAGGGGAGACTTGTCAGAAGGAGGAAAGAAGTTGAGCTACCTGTACTTGGATTGGTACAATTGGATTGGTAAAATTCCCAAATCAAACTGTATTGACAAAACACACCTAAAAGCAAAGAAAATTGCGTTATAGAACTATAAGTGTTTGAAAAGGAAACAATGATGGTAAGTTATTCTTCCATGTTTTTTAAATGGCTTAAGATATAAGGAAGTCTAAGGCAGAGGATATGGCTATACATAAAAGAGATGGGTAGGTACATGTGACGACAAATTGCTGAAAGTGCAACAGAAGGAGAAAAGTATAATTAATATTAGCTAATACAATTTCAGTTCTCAAGACTGGGCAAGTGCTTTGATAATAGCTTGCCTTAATTCCTTAGACTTTCCTTTTTATTGTTCCAAATTCCAAGGAGCTTCACTGGCTTCAGTGTGAAACAGGAGCATCCTTTGAAGTGGGCCAAGACATACCAGCATCCAAGCAACCGATTGTGGAGCAGGTTGATTCCAGACTATGTCAGCATCTGGATTTTGTTATTTAGATGAAAAACAACACCTGTTTCCCATTTATGCAGCAGTATTAACAGTTGGGATTCAAAGTTGGCTGCTACAGTTCATTTTGAATCCAGAATTCAAATGCCAGATGCTGGCTTTTGCAGCTCTGTTGCACTATGATTTGTTCTGAGGCATTATAGTGGTTCTAATTTGGGGCAGTTCTGCTTTCTTTTTCTGTTTTCCTCAATTCCCTTAATCTGCCTGCCCCTTACCCCCATCTTTCTAAATGTTCTTAGTCCAGACTGGGGGACTGATATGTAAATTGCTTAAAATCCAGATGTATCTCAATAAGTTCAGCTCTTTCCCAGACAATCAGGAATTTCAAGAGGAGAAGAGAAACATATTTGCAGAGTGAAGGCTTAGGGTATTGTGTAGGGGTGGGTGGTAGGGAAAATCAAGGACAGGGGTTGGGGAGAAGGCACATTGGGAGTTTTCATGATTCAAAAACAGTAAGTGCATCACATCAATCATAGCAGAAATATGTACTTTACTGTTGGAGCCAAGGCGTCTGGATCATCTGAGCTGGCATCTCCTTCACATCATTGTAGCCTGACCAGCTGATAGAAAAATAAGCAGATAAATAGATCTTACCCCAGCTAAACAGACACACCCATGTATTACACAAGGTGCATTGAATCACAACCATTAACATTCCTCTTTCTGTGTCCAACAGAGGGTGGGAGCTCATATCCTGCAGCAGGGCAGTTAAAATAATCGATGAGTGTGTGTTCAATCCTCAGAAAGATAGAAGGGGGGGGGGGAGGGGGGAAGAGGGGGAAGAAGGGAGGGAGGGTGTGGTGACTGTGGAGGGGGGGAGGGTGGAGGGGGGATGGGAGGTGGGAAAGGTGCTGATTTCAGCCCTGTAGCGTCAGGATTGCGTCAATTTGGGTTTTAACCACGTCTTCAGTCTCGGAGCGAAGCTACTCAGAAGAACCAAAACAGGAAGGGGGTTGGAAATCAGTGTGCAAAGGGGAGGACCGAAGCTCCCCCTCCCCCCACTCCTTAAGCCCGATCACAGCCTTCTCCTTCACCTTCCCCACTGCTTGTGTCTCTGGGTTTTGTTTCTTGTTAGTTTTTCTTTTTTTTCTTTTTCTTTTTTTTCTTTTTCTTTTGTTGTTGTTGTTATACCACCGTGGAAAGCCCTGTTGTCCGGGCGCTGAGAGAGAGCGACGAGCCGAGAAACAGCAGAGCATCACATTCAGCGCTCCGGGCAGGGGTCGCTCAGGACTCCGCTAGCCTGGACAGCCGCGTCGTCCAGAGGCTCCAGGACCACGGACAGAGGCTCCAGCACCGCGAACAGAGAGTACCACCAACATGGCTCCGATCGCGGCCAGCCACCAGCAGTTTGGTAAGTGCGTCCCGGCCACAACTCCCCGACACGGGAATGAGAAGAGTACGCAGGCAGTCACTACCGAGCCACCCCGGTGCCTCCCAGACTGCTGGGAGGAACCGAATTTCTCCTGGTTCTCTTTGAACCCAGAAGTTGTGCGAATTTGCTTTCTTCCCTTTCTATTCTTTTCCACCCAGCTATTCACTCTGGTAAATCACTGGGAGAGAAGGAGAGGTCTGACTAGATGCATTTTTGAATGGAAGAGTTGGAGTTGTTTTTTCTGTCTTGGTTAAAATATCATGGCTTCAGAGTAAAATTCTGTAAACGCATCTTGTGCCACAGAGCAAATCTTCATTAAAGCCATTCTTGGGATAATTATAATTCCTTTTATCTTGACATAGAGGAAGATTTGTAGACTGTTAGCTAAAGTGAAATATAGTTGTATAAAGAACACTACTGAGAAGATGGGAATATAGTAACCCAGTGTTTTTGGCTAAATGTACCTATCTTGATTAATCTCTATTTACTGAGAATACTCATAATGACAATGAACTTTTCAGCTGTGTCATTTCTACTTGCTGTAGCATGAATAACTGTGATGCTGAAAGTTTCAGAAACAGTGATAATATGAAATAAATTGTATTACTCATAAAAGCTGAAAGTGGAAATGTTTTGGAACTCTGCTTTACAAATATTGACTCTAGCCTAGATGTTATTTGCTTTACCAGTGGTTAAATTCAAGGGTCATTCCAGTGACTTAAGTGAAATGACTGTAAATTTACATCACATAACTGAAATAATAATTTCTCCCAGGATCAATAGTTGTTGTTTCCTATTAATACACTGCTTTGAATGTTAACTGATTTACGTTATGACAACTTGTTGTAATGTAATTAGTTGTGAGTTTAAAAAATATTAGTTATCTTCTTCTTTCCTCCCTACCCCACCCATTTGATATTTCTAACAACATTCATGACATCATCCTTATCTAATTACTTATTTAAGGAAGTTAATTAATATTTTAAATACTAAATTGATTTTACCACTTCTTCCAGTAGCTGTAGAGTAAAAACACAGGATGATTTCCATTACTATAAAAATTTTAAGTGCCAACTCATGAAAAAGTATTTAAAATGTATAGATCATTCTTGAAAGCTATTTAAAGTATTCTGGATATCTTTCAATTGCTCCTCTCTTTCTACCTTTGTTTCATTTACATTTAAATTTCTACAGCTAAGATAATACTTGAAACTCAGAGAAAAATGCTTGGCTTAAAAACAAACAAACAAAAAAAAACCCCACCTTTTAAAGTTCTGCATATCATTTTCAGTCATTTATTAACTTCTTAAAATTAAACATAGATTGATACAGTCTGTAGAAAGAAGTGATATGTTTATTGTCAGAAGAAATTAATAGCAAGGCCTTACACATTCTGTTCTGGAACATTTTGCCCTACTTTGATAACGTTATGTTGGATTTTTGTTTGTTTGTTTGTTTTCTTTTTGATTTTTTTTTTTTTACTCAAACTCGAAGTTATGATGTTAGCACACCTATTAGACCAAATTCTATCTAGATAAAGCACATTTAGTAACTCATACAGGAGGATAGTTTTGCTTTCCCCACTCAGAATGATCTGCTAATTATTTGCTAGAGGAACTGAAAAACAATTGGCTTTATGCATAAACAATGTCATTCCATTAATATTCTACTAGTCTACTAGTGCAGAGAATAAAGATTAAGCTCTTACTGTTACACTGCGGGAGGTTTAAACTCACTTAGTAATGTTACTTATGGGCAAAATTGGATTTCCAATTAGTTGTGCTCATTTGCCCCTTCAATGCATGCTTGTGAATGACTAATGATACTCTGTATGCAACTGAAGTATCCACATGACAGTTGAGATTGAAACACTTGGATAGTTTTCTCTCCATTCAGATTTTAATTTAAATTATATTTTAATGTTTCTCTTATATACTCAAAAGAAGTGATCCATCCTGTATGCTCTCCATAGCTTCGGTTCATAGTGTCTCAGATTCAAAGCATAGTGGGTATCAATGATATACATAAGAGTTTTTCAGCTTTGGACTCACATGCAACTGCCAAATGTCACTTCCATCTGGAGAGGACACTTGGCATGTAATCATTCTAAATTTTCTTGATAGACTTTCTCCTGGAATGAATTGAAATTCCTCTTGAAACTCTTGAGTGTTACAACTTCCTGAAAAACTCAGTTTCTTTCAACAGATACCTCTAATCAATTATGGGATCAGACAATAAAACTGAGTTAATTGAGTGTAAAAAACATTTCAGGAAACTGTGAAAAGCATGTGATATACCTATAAGTAACAGATATACCAGAATTCTTCTATCTAACAAATACATTTTCATAAACTCAAAGATAAAACCTGATCTAGTTTTGTTCACTGATATATAAACTCAGAAATCACACACAGAGTGATGAAATAGCTGAGAAATTACTCATTATAATTACTATTGGGGTGGGAACAGTATTTTCCTTCCAGACATCCTTTGTATGGAAAAATTCTAACAGCATGGGACTACACATTCACGCCTGCAGGTGGCGAACAATGCGTGCAGTGCAAAGCACTTTCGGTCTGTCAACTGCTCCTATTACCATCTCGTGTCAGTTTGATTTACTAAATTATTACTTTATTAAATATCACACAGTGTCGATGAAATTGCTACTTATTTGCTTGTTGCTGTTTATTTGATTTGCAGATGAAATTCCTACAGTTGTTGGGATCTTTAGTGCATTTGGCCTTGTCTTCTCTGTCTCCCTTTTTGCTTGGATCTGCTGTCAGCGTAAATCATCCAAATCCAATAAGACCCCTCCATATAAGTTTGTCCATGTTCTGAAGGGAGTTGATATTTATCCTGAGAATCTCAACAGTAAGAAGAAGTTTGGAGTAGATGATAAAAGTGAAGCAAAGAACAAATCAGCAATGCCAAAGAATTCTCTTCATCTTGACCTGGAGAAGAGAGATCTAAATGGCAACTTCCCAAAAACAACCTCTAAAATGCAGAGTTCTCCAGACCCTGAAAATTCATCTTCAAAGCACTTTTCCGAAAACCAGAAAGATTCAGTTTCCCCCGATAGTTTAAAATCCACTACATCACTGTCATCTGAAGAAAAACAAGACAAGTTAGGCACTCTTTTTCTCTCTTTAGAGTACAACTTTGAGAAAAAGGCATTTGTAGTGAGCATCAAGGAAGCACGTGGGCTGCCGGCAATGGATGAACAGTCAATGACTTCTGATCCCTACATAAAAATGACAATTCTTCCCGAGAAAAAGCACAAGGTGAAAACCAGAGTGCTGAGGAAAACCTTAGATCCTGCTTTTGATGAGACCTTCACATTTTACGGGATCCCGTATAGCCAAATACAAGACTTAACACTTCACTTTATGATCTTGAGCTTTGACAGGTTTTCCAGAGATGATGTCATTGGAGAAGTCCTCATTCCCCTTGCAGGAATTGAGTTGTCAGAAGGAAGGATGCTAATGGACAGAGAGATCATCAAAAGAAATGTTAGGGTAACATATTTCTTACTTAAAACTTAGAAGTGTTGTACTAGTTTAACTATGATACTTGAGAAATATTGCTAGCATCCTGGGAAAAGAAGGGAACAAGGTTATCAAATGAACTATTGAGATCTTTTCATTAGGGCAGTATAAGGAAACAATTACACATATATAATAAAATAATGTTACAGTAAGCATTCTGCAAGAAAATGTTAGTATTCTAAATTCTACTTGCTTAATCAGATAATCAGCATGTTTTAGAGGATCCATTCACATTAGGTCAGGAGGCATAAATCCATTTTAATTTTCTTTGATGGGAATGAATGCAACAATTTATACATTATTATACTCTTCCATCATCTTTCCTATTTTAAATCATGTTTTTTTCTTTCACTGACTTTTAAACAAGCTGCATTTTTCTTAAGATCCTAAAATACGAGCGAGATATCAAAACCACACCAAAGTCACTGGAAAAACATAGTGATTTCTATAGACTAAAAATATTTCATATCATTTTGTCTCATTTCAGAATGGAAAGATCATTTACAACAGTCACAGAGCCATGGAAATGAATATGAAACATGCACGCTTCTTTATGCCCTACTAACAAAGCAGCATGTATATTGACTTTCAATCTGGTTGTTTCCAATGATCAAGCATGCTGACAAATCAACTAGATGTCTGCCAGACAACATACCTATAACTAATATAGTTATTTTGCAATTTTTTTCATTGTATTGCAATTATAACTACATTACTGATATTTTGTTGATAAATTATTGGATTTTCTGATACATAAAGTATTCTCATTTCTTGTTTCCTTTGGCTCCTCCTCCCTCCTTACTCTGAAATAAATGACTTCTTTGCTAATTGGCTACATTGATTTCATGACTAAAAATATTTTACTGTTTTTCTTTTTGTGAATTACGTTTATCCAATTTGTTTTTCAACACTGTTTTCACACATTTTTTTAAAATTATTTTTCTCAAGAAACTTTATTTACACTGAGACTTTTTTTTTTACAAGACGTAGGATTTCACTTCTTATCTCTGAAGCTAACAATATCAAGTCAATCCATATTTTCACAAGTTTATTTATTTATTTTAAAGTCTAATAGCAAGATATAGGAGGTGTTGTATAACTACAGTACAGGAAAATTATATTTTGTATGCAAAGCATCACAGCTCCATGAATTATATCTTTTTGCACCAGTTTGAGATACACAGTTATACAACTTTCAGAAATCCTATTCAATCTAGTTTCAAACTTGGTCAACGTAACTGCTCATAAATAGTCTTTCTTTTTTATTTCTTTTAATTTCCTCAGAAGTCATCTGGACGTGGAGAACTACTGATCTCTCTCTGTTATCAGTCTACAACAAACACACTAACTGTGGTTGTTTTAAAAGCCAGACATCTACCTAAATCTGATGTGTCAGGATTATCAGGTAATGTTTTCAGTAATGAACAAGCCTTAAGAATATAAAACAAACAGACACAAGATAGCTGAAATGTGACATTTCAGGGATTAAAAATAACCCAGAAATGAGGAAGTGGTTTCTGTATTATCCACAGCTTATTTATTTCATTCATATCTAGGTCAATGTTTTATTTTTCAGAGAACATATATTAGAAAGTTCTTCAAACACATTAGGAAAAAATAAAAACAGAACACAAAGAAACATGACATCTGTTGGCAGTGGAGACCAATGAGTTTTCTCATTTTCTAGAACAGGATCCATCTGTCATGAGTATATGAAGATGTTTGCAGATACTAAAACTTTTACATTTGACAAAAAAAATCAGTTTATTATTAGCTAATCAATACTGAGTGAGGTTCCTATATGGAATATTTTGGCTTTGAATCCAACAAATTAGATCTGTGTTGAATTTAGTCCACTGGATATTAATGTTTATTTGGTAAGGTGAAAGGTGAATTATTTCAGTGCTTGGTATACACTAAAAAAAGAGTCTTTTTAGAACTCTGGTCTCCGAGTCATGTACCATTTTGCAAATGATAAAGCTTCCTTTGAAGCTGATGTTAGAGCTATAGTTAGTTGCATGCTAATGTTGGATAATTTAATAAAATTCAAAATAAAATATACTAACCACCTGAAAATAAGACAAACATACACATTGAAAAACAACAGTACCCAATAGAGGACTTCAGACAGTAACACATCTATATTGAGTCTGCATAAGTCTTGGCTTTTTTGATGCACAGGATATTTTGAAAGAAAGAGGAAGAAGTTTTTGGAGCTACTGAATTTTAATTACTGCAGCCAATTATACTGTATTTCTTCTTCTCACATCAAGAAATATGGATGTTGAGACCTTCTAATAGGCCTAATAAAATCAAAAGCAACATTCCAGTCTTATCTATTAGCCAGAAGTAGCAATCAGAAAAATGTATTTCAAAAGAAATAAACAACATTATTAATCTACTGATGGCTAGTGATTTTGATATTCCTAGAGTGTGTATGGTGCATAGTCATTCCAAGCTAATGAAAAATTAGCAATAAATAAAAATTAACATTTAAAAATAATTGTTTATTTTGTTAAGATTATTTTTCACATACTTTGCTTCCATCAAACTATTGTGAGTCCAAGCAAACAAAAAAATTTCCATCATCTGATCACTTCATTCTGATAATTAGCGCATAGATTTTCTAAATAAAGTTAAATTTAATTCCACCAGGGAAAAAAAAAAAAAACAACAAAAAACAAAAACAAACAAACAAAAAAAAAACAGGAAACAAAACATAATTGCTAATTCCTTCTCATGTTTATTACTGGACTGCTTACATAGACTATTTCACTTGATTGACTTCCATAGACTGGAATTTTCACTGCATCTTTGAACCATTAGAATTTGGACACAAGTCCACATTTGCACTGAAATAAATGCATATATAAAAGCAAAATTAATGTACTTGAAACTGATCACTTCTACCATTTTCTTTTGAATTCCTCTGAAGGAGAAATATAGCAATTATTGAAGACAATAGTGAAGGAATCTTGCAACGGTTGAAAAATTCTGAGTAATGCAAACATTCAGTGTTCATTAACAATGTTAATATTATGGATTATTTCTCTTCCCTTCCACAATAACATATAAAATGTTTAAAGTCAAACCACATACAGCCAGTAAATGTAGTCTTACATTTAAAGTTTAGTACTAATATTTTTCAGTAAAAGAGGTGGGAGAAATTTAATGAAGACAATTGATCTTGGTAGATCTAAACCAGAAGTAAATTATGTCCATTTTCTTGGCATAAGACTACTCTCTTATTTTTGAGATTTTAGTTTGCTTGAGCCTTATTAATACTGTTGATTATCTCCTACTTGTAGAATGTGTAAAAAACAGATTTATATTACATTTAATTAACTAGTGATTCATATTTCTCAGAATCCATTGGAACTTTGTCATCTTTCACACTAACTTTAGAAACAGCAGAGATATATTCACTAAAGTTAACAGACTACAAGTCTTGTGAAAGAAACACCTACATGGTACAAATAAGGCATTACCTACATTTCAGTTTCTTGACTACATATTTTGAAATCCATAAATGGAGATAAAGAAACTAATTCAGAATTAAACACACACACACACACACAAACAAACAAACAAAAACACCTAGATGAAGCAAATCATCTTTAGTAGACTGAAACATCACTGTGATGTAGTTCTCTTGGTATGCTACAAAGTTTACCAGTAACTAGAACAAGGAACTTCTAAATAATTCAATATCTTATTTGTGTTATTTCTTTCTATTACAGATCCTTATGTCAAAGTGAATCTGTACCATGTTAAGAAGAGAATTTCTAAAAAGAAAACCCATGTCAAGAAGTGTACTCCCAATGCTGTGTTCAATGAATTGTTTGTCTTTGATATTCCTTGTGAGGGCCTTGATGATATCAGCATTGAATTTTTGGTTTTAGATTCAGATAGAGGGTCAAGGAATGAGGTCATTGGTCGGTTAACCTTAGGATCTTCAGCAGAAGGAACAGGTGGAGAACACTGGAAAGAAATCTGTGAGTATCCTAGGAGACAAATCGCCAAATGGCATATGTTGTGTGATGGTTAGAAGCTCACAGCAGGGTTAGAACTTGAAAAACTATATATATTTCCATAGGCAAGGAGCAGTTTTCTTTCTTTGCTATCTGTAATTGCAGGCTTGTAACTACGAGACTTTTTTTGGGAGGGTGGGGAAATAAAAACTGGATTGAATTATCAAAATAGAAGGTAACTAAATCTTCAGGCTAAATAAGGGAATTTATATTTCATTAGACTTTAACATAATTAGATAATATTAGTATTTTTCTGTAGTTTACATAGCCTAAAACTTCTGAAGCAGTATAATCTTCAAGAAGAACAAACCAAATTTTACAAAAAAAAAAAAAAAAAAAAAAAAAGCCACTGGGAACCTTATTAGCACTGTTATCCAGAAGAAGATAACCTCATTAAAGTATACTGCTAGATCAAAGAAAAAAAACTGCAGCTTAATCTATGATTCCACAATTATTCTGGGAAGGCGCTGAGTCTATAAACACAATGGGGATTGACAGTGAATAAGAGGGACATTCCTTTTGTCCCTCTGTCATAAACCTTCTTTTATGAAAATTCAATCATAATTTGTATGTTTTGGTTATTTATACTTTGATCATTCCAAAGACTGAAGAAATTTTCAGTGACTTGCTTTAAATACTACATCACGTGCAACTAGTTGTTTTATGTGTGGAAATACTGTATAATTATTTACACTTGGATTTTTTAATATGTGTATATATATCCTGATTTATTACAGTGACTAAAATAGATACGTTCTATAAATCATCAAGTAAGTTATTGTATATTGTCTTGTCTAAAGGGCTCCTTTAAGAGTGACTGTACATGTCAGAATTTGGGGTTAGGCATGGGTTACATGTTTTCCTCAAGTAAGGATTAAACCTTTAGCATTTCATGCCAAGTGAAAGCACTTATACTGAGACGAAGAAGCGTACAGGATACTACTGTCACTGACCATTCACTAATTATAGTCACATTTAATGTATTTCAATATTATTTAAGGAAACATTATTTCTCCTTTTGATTTTTTCACTGAATGCGAAAGAGAAAGAAAATCATGAGACAGTGTACAAAATCTTATTCGTTTGTTTAACTTCCTGAAGTTATGTCACTATAGTCAGTAAGACTGCTCCGAACAAACAAAGATTAATGCATTCTTAGACATTTTCAGTACAGGAAATCAAGTTAATGCTATGATTTATACAGTATTATGTTAGACAAAAGACTGGAAGAGTGCATTTCACTTAGATTACATGCATTAATGTCTACTACTGATTGCACTGAAAATTGGTGATAAGAAAAAGGTGTCATGGCTTCATGTTTGCGTGACTTGTATGTGTTTAAGCTTAATTTGTGCCAGTCTATGGGAATATAAAGTGTAAAGATGATAAGTATATATATAGAGGATCTAGGCCAATGAAATTCACTCTTGGTCATACCCAATATATTTTTCGGCTGTCAGAACTGTAGCACAAATATAAGTAGTTATTTCCTAAGGTTTATACACAAATTTCTGATATTGAAGTTTGAAAATACTGCTCAGATGTCATTTTTGATTACACTAAAGTAAAAAAGGATAAGATTATGTTACCTTATAACTGCTGACAACTGTTTTAAAATGTGGAAAACAGTTTTCAGTATTTTTGTATACATCATCTTTTCACTTGTATTCCCACTGAAGTGAATGAGGCTATTTGGCAATTAAGGTACCACTCAATAAAAGGAATGGTAAGAGAAGGAGGATGCCATTTAAGCAAACAAACAAACAATAAATAAAAACAACCAAACAATAACAACAACAAAAACATCTTCAATGTTACATTATTCTCATTAAACAACAGATTTGGGTCTTATTCACAACTTTTCCCTATTTTTTGTTGACTTTTCCCTGTTCTCATATGGCCAAATTATGTTTGCAGTAAAGGACACTGAAATATGAAATATGCAAGTAGAAAAACAATACTGGAAGAATTCTATTGAGGCTCTTTCAGATTTTGTGTGAGTAATTTCTTCAGTTTTTGAGAATGTGTTTGATATAACAGTGTTTATAAAGTTCTGTAAAAAATCATTTTCAAAATGATATAAACATGCTTTTTATGACGATGCTCAGTGTACAAAAAGAAAGTGTATTGTATGTATAAAGGAGAAAAAGAATTTTTTTTTCCCCCTTATTTCTTTTGAAAGCTGATTAACTTCTCAAGGGCTAGGTTTCCCAACCTTGTTCAACGAGATGTATAACCTTGTTCAACAAGGTGTGATTCAAAGCCTCACAGTTGAAGGAATGATGCCCACAAGCTTCAGTGGGGTTTGAAATGCAATCACAGAGAAAAAGTCTTCTTGTGAATCAACCTAGTACAATGAGGCTATGGACAGAGGGAGGTTTAATAGGGGCTGGAAGTATTTAAGACAGCATTATATGACTAGAGTTGTTAATATTTCTGGTAAGGATGGTACTTTATACTAAAAGTGGTTGTATCAAATAGGGTGAGACAGATGGCAGTTCAGTTGTTAACTGAAATAAACAAGCAAATAAAAGATAGGTCTTGTACACTGGTCCATTAGTAACACAATATCTCAGAAAATCAGATGACAGGAATCTCCAACAGACATAGATTCTGAAAAGGAGAAAAAAACTGAACTTTTAAAATTAATGATGGCCTACTAACACTGTTTATTTTCCACCTAACAGGTTGTTTTCAAAATTGTTTTAAACTTTTTAGAGAAACATTTCTACCAGCTAAATGGCATTTGTTGATAGGGCAAAGGGTAGGAATGGGGAAGGGAAGCAAATATATATATATATATATTACATTAAAGCAATGGAAAGTAAACTTTTTTTTCATTTAATGTAATGTTTAGCTTGGAAGGTTGAGTAAAGAAGACTTGTTAAGTGTCTGTAAATCAGACAAGACAGGAGCAAATGAAGACCTGTCCCAAGATAAGAAATTCTGCTGTTTTATAATGCATTCAATTCGTATTGTGAATATCTTGAACTCTGTCAAGGATACTGTACTGTATTAAACATGTAAAAAAAAAAGATGTTTGTCTAAGTAGTTTACAAAAATAATAACTCCTTAAATGGAGACTGGGGATCTGTAGTAACTAAATACCTTATTTGTTATGGTGTTGTAACTTAATAGAAGTTGTTCGAGAGGAAGCATGGTGTATGAGATTTTGTAAGTTATTTGTGCTGGTTCTGTATGTTGTGCCATGTGTGTAAGACAAGAATAAAGTGCTGCTTTTGTTCATCCCATTCCAAAACAATTATCCCATGAATGTCTCCTTCCCAGAGACTTCTGCTATTATTTGTTTTCACAGCCTACTCCTCTACGTTTCTGTCAAAAATATTTGTGCATAAAGAGGATGAAAATCACTCTACCAAATATTACCCAAGCTTATCACGTGCCCATTATTTCTAAACTCTTACTGCATACTTTCGTTTGTCTTGAATTTAAACGTGCACACAGCCTAGAACCTGAGACGTTATTGTCGTTATTGAAAAATCTGAGAGTTATATAGGTACTCAAGGTCTACATATGTAAACAAAGATGAAGTAAAATGCAAGACAGTCACTATTGGAAACCTGGTGATGTTTTATTTATTTTCCTGAAGTAAAAATCACTTGGGCAATCACAAATACATATTCTTATAATCTTTTGTAGTAATGTCAGGCACTATCCTGTCAGGTGAGACAGAGATAAGCATTCAAATATTTATGTACAAATGCAAACTTTGTTGCTGACATCTCTATGGTTATTAGGGTATTTTACCTGCACAAATCTAAATCAAGGTGAGAGGGGAAGGGAAGGCAGTTGTATGTGAGATGCATATTGCCTTTTAGTTACTCTACTCTGAGCCTATAACAAATTACCTGGAAGGGATCTCATATTTGTCACAGAAATTGATATGTGAAAACTATGACAGGATCCACTGTCAAATGCATGATGCAGAACATCTTCTACATGTGTAAACTAGTAGAATCTCCCTGCCACATCGCCTCTTCCCAAGGTATCAAGTCTGAAAGAATGTTCTTTCTCATTCTATGCAGTTACTTCTTTTATTCTTCCTTGAGGTGTGCAGTTCTCCTCAATTAATGTTGATTCATGAGTCATATTTCAGACCTTTTATTCAGGACACACATCAAGAATGTTTTTCTTGTTTTCATTTTTTTAAAAATTTTTAAATTATTATTATGATTTAATATTATAATGCAGTTATAATAGAGCCTTAGGGAAAGTCACAAGGCTACTGTTCTGATCACTGTTTGTATCTCAACTCCTTGCAGCAGAGAAATTCAATGAGGACTGAAGAAATTTCCTCTCCTTTGCAGTAGAACTGATTCTTCAAGTACAACACTATTTCATAAGACCACTGTATTTATACAGCATAATGAATAGCAAGCAACATACTACAGACACAGTAGCAGTGCATAATCATACCTTCTGAACAAGTCAGGGAACTCGTACAACTCCCCTGACTAGTTTTCTCTGTTGCTAAATCCTGAGCAAAAATCTTTATTGAAGATCTTTCCTGTTCTCACAGGATTTTCCCTAGTATCTTTTACATTCCATCACTAATCAGCATTTGTAACATGATTTTAGCTCGAAAGGATTTGAAGCATTGATTACAGACACATCATGGCAACACCTTCCAGTTCAGAAGCAAGGACCAAAGATAAGAAGTAGGAAGGAAGGGTTTGTTTCTTCGTTTCACTATTGCTATTAGGTTTGTACTGTTATACTACTTTTGCTCATGAGTATTTAAAGTACATAATACTCAACTATAGAATAGCTTATGGTCATAGAAGGAAGAGCTCTATCACCAGTGACATGATCAACTCTTGTCACATACTATGAACCCAAATCTGCTCCAGCTCCCACCCTTCAGTGGGAGGTTTGAGGAATCACCACTGAGGCCCTATATCTCAGTGCTATACATCGGAATCCTGTATAAGCTCAGAATTACCCAGCATACATTTTCTGAGGCAATGCCCATGTAGAACTTTTGAGGCATGGCATTTTGGATTATAGGTTAATCAGCAAAAAATAATAAAAAATTGGGATAATGTTTCTGATATAATCTAGTGACAGGCTGAGAGAGCTGGGACTGTTCAGCCTGGAGGAGCTGATGGAGGCTTTGAGGTGACCTGATAGTGGCCTTTCAGTATCTAATGGGGAATTACAGGAAAGAGGAGGATAGGCCTTTTAGTAGGATCTGTGGTGATAGAACAAGGTGAAATTGTTTCAAGCTCAAATATGGTAGGTATAAGGAAAAAAATCATTTGCAGTGAGGGTGATGATGCACTGGAACAGATTGCCTAGTGATGTGGTTGATACCCCATCCCTGGAGACTGTCAGGCTCTGTGCAACCTGATCTCATCTCAACTCTAAAGATGCTATTTTCTAGATTCTAACGCCTTTTATCCACATAAGAAATATTGCCTCATAAAAAGACCTTGGTTTTACTAAAAAAGAATAATTTTAAAATATATATATAAAAAATCTATATCCATGTTGCAGAGTTTCAAATTGTATAGAGAAACACTCTAGACAATTTTCACTTAAATTTTTTAGAGAATAATCATTTAAGAATTGTATTAATGATATGACTCCTAGCATTCTTTATGTCTAACCTGCCAAGGGTGCTGTATGGTGACTGCAATATTTAATTAAGCCATGAAGATAATCACAGAGATAACCATACATGCTCTATGAGAAATGCTGTAAATATTTGACATGGCTCTGGAAACACAACTGGTTTTAAAGAAACAACTATGAAGTATTTTGCAGTGTCTGCAACAATAATGTTTGCAATTAAGTAATACCTTCCAGATGAGATTGCCTTTAGAATAGTGTGAATGAAAATTTCTAGTTGGTTATTAACAGATAGACAAGGAAACCTCTGTATGTTCCTATTAGAGGTGCCTGTAGGCATTGATTTGTAGGGCAAATAAACAGTGTTCCAGGCTCAATATTCCTTTCAGTAACACAGGATAAAGCTTAACAACATCAATAGTAGTTACTAACTTCTGATATGAGTTATTACTTTCACTTTTATCTGGAGTCGTAACGTGGCTTTGGGGACTGTAGTTTCTTGAGAAAAAGCCGTCACAGCTGTATGCTATGTGGAAAAGAAAACAGATGTGAATCACAAATATGCATATGACCGTAGAAAATTATCCTAAGCTAAAATCAGAAGTGATATTAAGCAGCATTAGAAGTTATAAATAAATAAATTAGTGTGAAGGAAGTGAATGTGAGTAATACATTGTCAGCAGAAGTGCAGTACCTCTCAGATCAAACAACAACAGAAGATAGTCTATTTGTGATACACTTTTCTTTTAATAGTTTTTTTCCCTCAGTGAAAAAAATACACCTTTATTATAGACTGTTCTGATTCACATTAGTTAATGGACATTTGTTCCAATGTTAATGAAGTTTCACTCTGAGTAATGAGTCCTGAATGTTCTTTGAACAAAGGTTGCTAATCCTACTCTTAGTTCTTTGTATATATAAATATTGGCTGAAGAACTGACCAAGCTTCATAGTTTTTGAGATATCCTCTTGCAGCACCCCCCTCTCCCCCCCACCCATGGAATCTATACTGTTTTTTTATTAGTAATCTGGTGCAGCTCTGGTAGGCAAATAGGCTCATGGTTCCTATGGCCTTTCAATATTGCCTGAATTGCCTAGATGCTAATACTTCTCTAAGTCTGAAGTCTTCCACAGTCATCTGCAGGGTCAGACCCCATAATATGACTATGCCTAGAATATCCTCCATGACTGGGGCAATAGACCCCTTATAGTCTATAGTTAGGAGATGCCCAACCCCCAAATTCACCCTTGTCTGGGTTACAATGTACAATGTACAAATGTATTTGGGTCGTCATAGATAGTTGAAGTTTCTACACCTTTATCCACCATGGCCATCACTTGTATATTTTTATGGGACCAGAAGTTCATCAGTTCAACATAAGGTCCCCAGTTCCATCTGGGCGCCCTAGTTGCAGGAGGACTGGCATCCCCCATCATGAAAGTAGTTGCACAATTGCTATTTCTTTTTCCTCAGTTTGCTTGCGCATAGTGATCACTGAGGAGGTTTTTCCTCCAACTGGGAACTACAAAATCTTACAAATTCCACATTTTTGCTAGTATCTGATAAATTATTATTTCTCCTGATTTTCTGTGGAGAATTTGAAATTTTTGTTTTTCCTGCAGCTACTTCCATAGCTGAAGGAAGGCCTATCAATTTTTGCAAAATTGAACTCCAGCCCAGAACAAATCATTTAAATCTGTCTTCAGGATACTAGTATGGGTACCAGTCAAGATGTTCATTGAGTGGGTTCCTGGTTTTAGTTATAGGAAAGACCTCAGCCCCTTCTGCTGTCCGAATACTGAGTCTAGTTCTTAAACACTTAATTTCTCCTAGGTTGGCCACCAACTGGATGGTCTGCTGGGCAGTGACCAGCAAGACCACTAAGGGATTTAGTATGGATACTGAAGTGGTATACTGATGGGGAGGTATCTCTTGTAGGATCAGATCTCTTACCCCTGTTGAAAATTTCACTAGGTCTGCACTCTTGAAGGTGTCATTACAGATTGTTTCCTTCATACCTACTTCTCTAATGTAGTAATAGAGTTCTTCCATTAAGGTCCACCAACCAGTATTTGTTGGGATGTTGATATTATTCAGCCATGTGATTCTACACATAGCCATTAACCACTGAATTAGCGAATGATTTTCATCATTGTGCTTTACAGTTGCAAATAATATTTGCCAAGGGCTGGAAGTGTGGTAATCATCTTGAGTTTAGAAATCTCTTGTCCATTAAAAAGCATGCTCTTCACCCCCAGGTCCCAAAGCCTGGAGAATCATGATGGTATGCTCTCTCATAGTTTTTCTTTAAACTGTTACAACAAATCTGTAAGTTCAAGAACCATGCTGTAGGCTCTCCATCAGATGTAGAGCAGTGTGGGTGAGGGGCCACACCTCAAGTGGCAACCCCAACAGTCTATCCTGAATCTCTTTTGGGTAATGATTGACCTTATCTCTAGGGGATCTCAAGTTCCCAGATCTTCTAGATGGGCCTTTCCAGACTTATTAGTTTTCCTTACATTTTTGGATTCATCAGGGATCCAAGAATCCAGTTGATCTGAATCCTTTTCCTCCTCTGATTATAAAGTCTTTAATTTTATAGGGGAAGTACCAGTTGAGGATAGGCCTATTTGCACTTTCAAAAAAGTAATTTTATTTTAAACAAGTCTGGCATGAGCTTTTAAAAGCTCATCTTCCTCTTGTAGTTCTTCAAAGGAATTATATTCTTTGATAGTTAATAGTATAGGCCATGCCACGGTGGATGCTGCTACTAGTCTTTCCTAAGTTGTTAATATAGTTTGGTCTAATTTATTCAGAAATCCTGCCATTATAGAGGGGCATTTAATGATTGGACTATTGTCCCTTACGGGTCCCCATTCTTTGGGAATCTGGTCTGCACTCAGACACAGGGAACCCAGGAATCTCAGGATTTGCCCCAGGAGTTCCTCTGCTGGGGCTTTAGGGGTTCCAGTGACCAACCAGTGCATTATTCCTTTGATGTAGTTCATCCTTAGTATTTAGACTGTTCTCCTGCCTAGCTTGCCAAGTCTTGCAAAAAGGCAAAGCGGAAAAGTCTTGGAATAAGGTGAGGGATGGTCTGCTTGAATGTAATAGCAGTAGGTGCAGAAAAAAAGAAAAGAATTTGCTTACCTCAGGAAGGCCCATACAGTCCTTGGGTAGGCAGAGATCTCCTGATGAAATATTCTTGCCTCCACTGCCAAACCCTTAAGATCTTGAGCACAGGAAAGATGTGGAGGTTTTGGAATGGATTCAGAGGAGAACTGCAAAGCTGATCAGAGAACTGGAACACCTCTCCAAAAGCAAAGACAGACTGATGGAGCGGAGCTTGTTCAGCCTTAGAAGGAGAAGACTCTGGGGAGATCTCATAGCAGCTTTCTAAAACTTGAAGGCAATATAGAAGCAGGAGGGAAAATAACATTTTTTTTATGGATAGAGAGGGATTTAAACTAAAAGTCAGGGGGAAATTTTTCACTCAGAGGATGGTGAGGTGCTGGAACAGGCTTCCCAAAGAAGTTGTGGTTACTCCATCACTGGTGGTGCTCAAGTCCAGGGTTGGCAACCCTGTCCATAGCAGTGGCCTTGGTACTAGATGATTTTTGAGTTCTTTTCCAACACAAGCTGATTTAATTATATTATATCATCTTGGGTATTCCTCTGCTATACAGGAAAAGCAGATTGTTTTTATTCATTTTCAGGAGTGGAAGTTTGACTGTGAGTACAGTTAGAACAGCTCGTTTCACTGTTAGTGTGTTCCAGGCCTTGAGACTAAGTACAGAGCTGACACTTCCAGACAGTCTGCACTGCATAACTTGCATGCTTACACTTTTCTATTTACCAACCCTCATTTTTTGTTGCCTTGGTATCTCCTTTTATTCATTTCAGTCTTTGCCTGGAAACTGGCAGAGGCTCTTAATCAAACTGCTTCTACCCTCGTTAGTGTCAGTTCTGCTACATCCATTTCCAAATTGGGAATCTCTGGTACAGTTACTTAGAGAACTTCATTTTTTGTATACTTTCACTGCTACATTTTCTTGGATGCTCTAGCAAGTGTCCACAATGCTTGCCTCCAATTATATGTGAAACGTAGCCATTCCTGACTATAACTTATTGTCTCAATCAACTAGATGGGTTCCAAGAGAGATGAACTTTTTATTTGTTTGGTGTTAGAAATTTTCCCCGGTTGTTGAAGTCATGAAGGGCTTGGTTAACTGTGACTGTGACTAGGGTCACTTTAATGACCCATGGAACATAAAAAGATTAAAGTCAGACAATTTATTAAATATACCATCCTCAAGATTCTGCATTAATAAGACCTATGCTAAACCACAAGCTGGGCAAATCTGACAACAGAAAAGACCACGAGAAACAACAAAAACAGGCAAATTTGGCAACCATGAAACATTACACATAACAAGGCTTGTTGTATTCAAATGGTACTAACTATTCTTCTAACTATCCTGAGATACTGTAGAGAAAATTAGATAGATAGATAGATAGATAGATAGATAGATAGATAGATAGGTAGGTAGGTAGGTAGGTAGGTAGGTAGGTAGGAAAGCAAAGAAAAAGAGGTAAATATTTATGCACACATAGTCACCACCTGGAGATCCAATGGTGATGGAGACTCCAACTCTTTGGTTCAGGGGTGGAGGGCTGACCCAGATAAAACTCAAGCTTAGCATCTGGCTGGTGAATTGCCGCCTCAGTAATAGCTGGGTTATATTTCTTGCACGTTCATGTGCTAAGGTTCAAGAACTGATGTCCATGGTCCCTGTGCTAAACAGCTGGCTAGCTTTCCTCACCTTTTACTGAAAAGAGAAAGTAGGGCATTATCATCAAATAATATTTTAGCTGTGCTCTGAAGCACTTTGGCCCTCAGTCTAGTCCACAGATTCTGTTGGGAGGCACCACAAGACTGTTGTCCCTCTTGAGAATGGAAGTCTGAACACAGTCATGTAGGCAGTAGGTCAACAGCCTGGAGCCATCCCTGCCAGATCAAAACAGGACAAGCCTGCAGATGACATCTAGGCTCAGCTCTGATTTGGTGTAGGTCTTAGATAAAGATTGTTAGGGGCTACTAGAACCTTCAAGTTCCTGAGAAGCATTTACATAAAGCTATGGTATTTATCAGATTTTAGTCATCTCATTAAAGTCATCAAAATCTCCCTGTTAAATCTTTCCTAAGCCTTCTCTTATTGAATATTGTTTGTAAATTTAGTTTCACTTTGGAAAAAAATTGTTATCATAGTCAGTAGATAACAAAAGAAGTTATCTAGCAGCACTCTAACATATTCAACAGGAAACTTCTTTATCCCAGTCTCCCTAAAGCTAGAGATTGTAAGCCAGGGATCCTTTCATAATCAGAGGAATATTCTGGTCCATGCAACTACTACAACTCTGAAAGTTCATCCATCTCTTATTAAAACTATAAAGATGTTGACTATGTTAAAAGAAAATTTGCATAAAATCTCAGAGTGAGGTAGTTTGAAGTGGCTGAAAGACTTCCTGATATCTGTATATTCCTTATAGAAAGGTAATATCATACCTAGCTTCGTTGTGAGCAGTGCTTTGATTTGTATTATTTAATATTCACACTCATTCAGGATATAAAAATTTTGTTTTGTAATATGTCTCTTTGCTAGACATGCCTCTGTCCCAAGGGGACTGGTTCACAGCCAATGGAGGCAAGCTTTTGAGTGCAAAACAGTTGTTACCAAAATTACATGAAGCCCAGAAAATATAAGGATGGGAATTCTGCTGTGATTTATCTATTCATTTATTTTCCTGTTTTAAAGACAAGGATTGTTTCAAAAATAAACAGTTTTCACAAATCTTTTAGATGGAGAGTTATTCAGATCTAAGTTGAAGTAGGGAAGTCAGGTTTTTAATGTATAATACAATGATTGAATGGTTAAGACCTTAAAGATGAGGCATCACTACTCTTTCTGTCTTAGTTCCAGGTAAATACACTATCTTTGAGATAACTGAGTGCTTGCAAATTTATCACCTTTCTACTTGGACCCTGCCTTACACCCTGCTCTGTGTGAAACTTCCCTAAGAAGAAATACCTCACTTCCAAACCAGGAACAGGACAGAAATATTCTACAACTTTTTTTCTTAGACTCTCACTCAGCTTGATAATAATAAAACTTAAAAGAGAAATGAATATTTGGTGTAAATATCTAAGTGTCTTAGAGGAGATATGTCTCCAGGCTCAAGAACTGTATTAACCCCAAGTATCTTGTTTTTTATTATTATTATTATTATTATTATTATTATTTTTGTGGTTACATCTGTAATGAACTTCACAGCAAAAAAGATACTGGGGATTCAATCTTAACACTCATATATGTGTAATATGCCTGGTCCTGTTGATCTGTTTTATTCCGACAATAAGTGATTGCTTTCATAATAAACGATGAGCCAATCTGTGCTCAGTTGGAAGGAGGTTTCAGTACAATATACTTCTCAAAGTGATCATAAACTAAATGACAAGCACTCGCAAAACCATATGTAGATGACTATTGCTAAGAACTGCTGGAAAACTCTTTAGGCTAGACTTTTTTGGTTTTATTTTGCTTTCTCAATGTAATCTGTGATATAGAAATGTAAGATTTATGATACTCAGAGACAAAAAATACCTGTAAAAAGATTATAGTGTCAGTTGACATCTATTATTGTGATTAAAACTTGCTGCAAAAATAATGCCTGTTCTAGAATCCCCTTGGTGGGAGCTTTGTTATATATGAATGGCACTGAAAAAATATCATTAATCCACAGACGCTTAACTGAATTTCCCTTTCCCTAAATCTACAATAATCTGTACTTTTATAAAACAATGTTTGGTACAAAACCTCCATGAAATATAGTCCATAGAATTGTTACGAAACAAGAAAAATTCAATGCAACTAAAATATTCACAGAAGTTATTAGGCTTGTAACACTACTTTCTGTTTCTTTGTTATATTTTAGTGTAAAGAAATGCCAAAGTTGGACAATAGTAGTGCATACATGAAACAGTTAGGGTATGGAACATGGCATTTGTGTCATTTTTATTTTATTCTATAAATTTAAATAAAATATACACTACCTGAATTGATATTTTCTATTTGAGCTGAAAACAAACATCATTTCCTGTAAAATTCACGCTGCAAATTCACGCTGCATTACCCTATTGTGCTTAGTACATATAATCTTTCCTACATTTGTCATCAAAAGCATCTAAAAATTATCTTTCACAGGAACTTCTGGAGCTCGGTTGATTCAGAATTCTGAATTCCTTGCAAAGGAGTTCCTTCTGAATTCCAAGGTGAAGGAACTGTTCCAGGATTCCCAAAACATGATGAAAAGTAATTTCCTCTAAAGAAGTTTGTTTTGCAGTGCTTTGGAGGTTTGTTTCCAGAGACTTACTGACCAGTGAGTGAGGTTAGAGAAGGAAAAAAATAAGCATTGTGCTGTGTAAGAGTGGGAAACAGAA
Organism: Gallus gallus; assembly: GCF_016699485.2. Classification (NCBI taxonomy): domain Eukaryota; kingdom Metazoa; phylum Chordata; class Aves; order Galliformes; family Phasianidae; genus Gallus; species Gallus gallus. The sequence continues at coordinate 3,767,124 of NC_052572.1, forward strand.
CCCCACTGAAAGGGTTTTGCTTGAAATGCAGAATTCCAACCCATATTTTGAATGGATAAAATAAAATAATTTAAAAGAAAGAAAAAAAAAGAAAGAAAGAAAAAAAAGAAAAGATATCTCCAAGGAAAAACAGGCTTGAGGAAAAATAATTCACAGACATATAGGGGTTGGAAGTGGCCTCTGGAAATCATCTAATCCAAAAACCTGCTAAAGAAGGCTCCCCAGAGTAGATTCTACAGGAAATCATCCAGGCAGGTTTTGAATATCCCCAAGGTAGGACGCTCCACAATCTCTCTGGGCTGCCTACTCCAATGCTCTGTCATCCCCAAAGAAAAGAAGTTCCTTTTGATTTTATGGATCTGCCACTGTTCCAGCTATTGCCTCTTGCCCCATCTTCTGTAACTGGGCACTGTTAGAAAACAGCCTGGCCCTACTTGACTTCCACCTTTACTCTTGTAAGAATTGATAGATCCCCACTTCCAAGCTGAACAGTAACAGGTCCCTAAGCATTTCTTCATAAGAGAGGTGTTCCAGGCCCCTCATCATCTTTGTAACCCTCCACTGGGCTCTGTTCAGAACACCCTTGTCATTCTTGACCTGGGGTGCCCCATAATTGGACACAGTACTACAGATATGTCCTCACCAGGGCAGAGCAGATGAGGAGGATCACCTCACTCAAAATGCTGACCATGCTCTTTTTAATACATCCCAGGATACCATTTGCCTTCTCTGCCTCAAGGGCACACTGCTGGCTCATTTCCAACCTGTTGTTCATCAGAAGACCAAGGTCTTTCTCTGCAGAGCTCCTTCCCATTAAGTCAGCCCCTATCCTATACTGATACATGCGGTTATTCCTCCCTAGGTGTAGGACTCTGCACTTGCCCTTGTTGAACCTCATCAATTTCCTCCCTGCCCAACTCTTCAGACTGTCCATGTCTCACTGAGTAGCAGAGTAGCCTTAAAGTGTGTCTGAAATTCCTTCCAGCTTTGTATCATTAGCAAATGTGATCTATTATTCTAGTTCCTGATGGGAAGCAGTGCCTGTGATCATGAAGCTATTTTCAGATGTCTATAGGCCTCACCAGCTTTCTTTTCCTGATAAGTAGGCCTGTAGTAAACACCCACAACAAAGTCATCTATATGAATCTGCCCCCCAGTTTTCACCCACAAGCTCTCTATTCATTTACCCCTATGAAGAACTCAATATATTCCAGTTGTTCTCTCACGTAAAGAGCAACCTCACTGCCCCACTTTGCTGTCCTGTCCTTCCTAGAATGTATATTGCCATCCAAGGCAACATTCTAATCATGTGTGTTGTTCCACCATTTCTCCATAATTGCAATGACATCATGGCGGTGGGAGGCAGCTAAAGAATGTTTGTCTCTCTTCTGGTTGGCCTGACATTCTCCATTCAGTTTCAGTGGTTTGAGTATTGCCATTTTAAATCCCTTCCCTTCAGTTTTAAATCATCCTCACTAGGCTGACCACCCTGCTACCAAAGATTGCTCTGCATATTCTAGACAGGTGGATTCCATCCCTTCCTAAGAAATTGTAATTTTCACAGAAAGTCACATTGTCGTAAAAAATCATCTCATCAGCCATGTAGTCAGGAATTTATACGAATTATATGCCTTTTTCTGGCTTCCCTGTTTCCTCCAACTGGCAAAATTGAAGAGAAGATAATTTGCACGATAGAGTTTTTCACTTCTGCTCTCAGGGCTTTATAAGTTTTGATTCTGCTCAGTTACTCTGGTGATGTTGAAAATAAGTTGTTTTTATTTTTTTTTCTTTTCTCCTGCTTTTATTTATTTATTTATTTATTTATTTTAAATACTCAAACTGATTTGTGAAGGCGATAATCCCCTTTTTGAGAATGCATTAGCGTTTAATTTCAGCTTCATTGGTCTTTGTTTTGATTTAAGGTTTTACTCCATTTTCACTACTATGTCTCTATACCAGAATAGGTAGGAAACATAGTGTATATTATTTTGGTACTATGCAAAAAAAATATTTCCCATATTTGTGAATATAATTACTTTTCTAATTATTTATCCCTGCAGTGGTGAAGTTTTGAAGATTTTAAACCTCTGTGCATAACAAGATCACAGAGCAGATTCTCCTGAGATGCCTAGTAAGGCATATGGAAAATAAACATGAGGTGATTGGTGGTAAACAACGTGGCTTCACCAAGGGCAAGTCATGCCTGACAAATTTGGTGGTCTTTTATGATAAAGTTGCAGCATCGGTGGACAAAGGAAGAGCAACTGACATCATGTAGCTGGACTTGTGCAAAGCGTTTGACACTGTCCCACACAACATCTTGGTCACCAAATTGGATTAAAAATCAATTTGATGGAAGGGCCAATCCCTGGATAAGGAATTGGTTGGACGGTCACAGTCAGAGAGTTTCAGTCAATGGCTCAATGTCCAAGTGGAAACCAGTGATGAGAAATATTCCTCAGAAACCGGTACTGGGTTTCTGAGGTACAAACCGGTACAAAAAAATTTAAAATCTTTGTAGGTGATATTGACAGTGGGATCAGGTGCACCCCCAGCAAATTTGCAGACAGAACCAAGCTGAGTGGTGCAGTTGACTGTTACACTACAACAATTTCAGGGACTTCAGTACATAAGGTTTTGATTATTTGCAGCCCAGTTGCTAAGCAAATAAGATGTCATTGTTGTCTTTCTGTTCAGATCTGGGACATGGTGATGAAATATAACTCAGAATCTCAAGGAATGAAACACAGTAGTCAATATGAAATGTAACAGCTTTCCTCTATCCAATAGAGCAGTAATACACATATATTTATAGAAGCATTCAATGAAGTAGACAAACAGAAGGCAGCAACTCTGTACTAGAAAAACATCTGAAAATATGAACAGAAACTTATGAGGTAGAGCTCTTGGATTGTCTGGAGTGTTCTACACTGATTTAGAATCCAAAATGATGGACCAGTGTTTAATTTCAGAGGTATTATACTTTCACAGTATTGTGTATACAATCAACACATTGCCAAAATCAATCATTACCCATTGGGCACTATGCTGTTAGTTCTGTTACCACTATAGTCTCAATCTGCTGCATCAAATGTTTTCAATTTTTATAGAGTGTAAAAACTTCATACAAGGAATACTATGAATACATTCTTGGTTGATACATGTATAGATCCATTAACATGGATGAATAGAAGAGAGACCACTGCAGAGCAAATAAAACTACAACATAAAAATGGTTTATCTCGGTATTTGTTGGACAAATATAAAATTTTAGCCCTCATTTACTGTAAGACAGCATTGCTGAAGTTCACTATGAATACTGTTTTCTCTTAAAGTCATTAAAACTTAGAATTCATTCATTAATCCATTGTAATCCTGAGAGTTGAAAATTAGAGACAAAGGATGTAGGTAGCATTCAATTTTTGAGTTTTAAAAGTGAAAGCATTCATGTTTTAATAAATTTTCTCCTTCCCTGCATCTCATTATCATTTAAACACAAGTACAATATTAAAATGAACTTACAAGATTCTCAGCTTCCTCTGCTGGCATTCTGCCTGAATTCTTAGGAATTTGTACATTTGAAGTATTCCCAGTAATCACAGGGGACTAATTGATTCTAATTTGGAAGTGGAGTTCTCTTCACAAGATCATTCATTCTTTATCCCCTGTTCAGAGAAGGAATTCAGCTATAAGCTAGTCACTAACATCAGACAGAATAGTTAGGATTTGCATAAAGCATCAAAAATAAGTTGAGATCTTTTCACTTCTGTATCATGAATGAATCTTCTTGCTTCTACGCTTGTCAGATATCAGATGCACTGTGCTATTCAGTATGGGAAAATTAAAAACACATTTGGAAAAGCAGTAAAAGAAAATATAATATTGCAAGTTTTCATTCTTCATATGAACAGCTTCCTATTCTTTATGCCATCAATAAATAGTGTAGAAAAGTAGCTCAATTTAACACAGTGGTCTGACAGAAGAGATGGTTGAAAAAGTTTTAAAAATGTGGTTAAAACAGTTGCCATTATGATTACAAGAATACTTCAAAAAGGCAAACAAATTACTAACTGTTAATTCAATGAAAATATAGAAACTGTGGCAGGTTGTTTTTTTCTTCCTTCCTTCCTTCCTTCCTTCCTTCCTTCCTTCCTTCCTTCCTTCCTTCCTTCCTTCCTTCCTTCCTTCCTTCCTTCCTTCCTTCCTTCCTTCCTTCCTTCCTTCCTTCCTTCCTTCCTTCCTTCCTTCCTTCCTTCCTTCCTTCCTTCCTTCCTTCCTTCCTTCCTTCCTTCCTTCCTTCCTTCCTTCCTTCCTTCCTTCCTTCCTTCCTTCCTTCCTTCCTTCCTTCCTTTCATTTTCCCCAGAATAAAAAAATATATATAATATAGGAATGTTATTGAATAATTGTAGAACACAGTAGAATGAATAGACTGGATTAATGATATTAAATGTCTTAAATACTTTGTTGCAAATGCCATATACAAATGATAATATATTCTGATACAAACTGTTGCAGAATAATATTAAGGAACTGATTTAGAGTTTTTTCCACTCCTTTTAGTGGAAGTGTGATGTTTATAGAGAATAGCCATATAAGATTTAAAGCCATGATTTGTCATTTTCCTCAGTGGAACTGACACCAGTGAAATAATTTCAATTTCCTTGGGATTTTTCTTACAATCAGTTGTGGAAAGAATGAAAGTCTAATACTAGAAAATAAGCAAGAAATATAAAGATATTCAATATGATCTATTTCTATTGGAATTTCTATTGGAATGGTGAGTACAAAACTTGTACTGAAATGGGTATGAATTTCCTCACTTTTATGATTTCCTTGGAAGCAGACAACATGATACTTTTTCAGATCAGTCTTGTCTTAAGGACTAAGGTGAATATCAAAGTTGCAAATAGAGTAAAGAGGCATACATCCACTACATGCATGAAATATATTAACATTTATCATTTTAATACTCATGGAGCCATAATATTTTCCTCTGAATTCCAGTGAAACAAACTGTTGGAACAACAAAGAGCAGCCATGTTTTTTTGTTTGTGAATTCTGTCTGAACTAACCATGAAATGTTGTGTCTGGCATTAAACTAAAGTATTACAGATAATGTGCTTTACCTAATATCTTCCACTCTTTGTAGATAAAAGAGAAAACACAAAAGCAGTTTCAATAGACTATTTTTTGAATTGTTCAAATATTTGTAAATAACTTCTCTGAAAACTGTCATCCTATATAACTGTTTGGAAAAAGAGACTCAAATGTGTCTGTCCTAGCTACACAGACACTGCTAAAAATCTAGAAGTTGTGGCTGAGAGATTCTTTTTTTGTTACTTTTCTCTGTTAGACTGTTCACTAATTCAACTGGGACCTCAGGAAAATTCTGTGAATTTCTCAGTGCACTGACATATTCATTAAGGTATTATTTTCCTGCTCTACTAAAACTTATTAAAGTTTATGATGTTGTGTCTGTGAGCTGAATTGCACAGTCAAATATCTATTTGGAAGTAAGAATGAATCCATACTTTCAACAGTTTCCTAGTCAGATTTCTGTCTTCACTACAGAATTTATCAGCAGTCAAAGGTTCAGCTGTTCTCAACTAGTCTTCCACTAGAATAAAATTATATTTCATTATTTCTTAGTGGCCTCTATTCCTTTCAATTCTCCACTCCTCCCGGTGCAGTATAACATTTTCTTTTTGTTCAAGGCAGTGAAAAAAAGATTGAGTTTTCACTGTATTGCTCTCTTAAGAGGACTTCCACTGCAACTTTGCCTATCTCATTGCAAAAAGTCTGGCACACAGAAAACATATTTCCTCCTGTGCACAGGAACCATCTTTCCTGCTTTAAATTTTCTTGTGTACTCAATTATCCCTTATCATGCTAAAATACCCACTTCACTGAACTCAAGTCTTTTCCTAATGGAAAATAATTTATTAAACCCCTTTTTTTTTTTTTTTCCTTCTCTGAATGCTCTCTGGACTTTTTATTTTCTAATCAGGCATTTTTCTTAAAGCTCAGTGAAAGCATCCTAAGCGGAGCTAAGGAAATGCTGCACATGCTATTAATTAATATTTCACTAATTATTTTATTAGTTTATTACATATTTAATTTTTCCTACAGAACAGTTAAATGCAAACCTAAACCTAATTATTTCATTTGTTACATTTGTCCATTGCATTCTGAAATAGACAGTGTGGGGAAAAAAAAAAAAAGAAAAGAAAAAAAAGAAAAAAAAAGAAAAAAAAAAGCAATATTAAAAATCTATCTGCTCCACATCTGTTCTTCTATTTTTAACTTTGATTCCTGTAAAAGAAAAATGGAGGAAAATATGTTGAAAGACAATATAGACTCAGAAGTAGTCCATTATCTAGGCTGCATAATGCAGTAGAAAAAGCAGAGGCTGTTCTTGTTTAGAAGTCAAATGAAAGAAATAGACAAAGAAATGACTGAAAGACATTGGTTGGAGGATGCAGGCTTTAACAGGAGAAAAAGAATTTTGTGCCAAATTCAGCAGTTCAGTAGTTTTTAGTAAGTAACCCACATGTGTTTTTGGGAAATGGGCAATATTAAATTATGAAGGAAAGCTAAGCATACCAAGTTATCTTCCTAGAATCTTAAATTTTCTGTTATACTCTATATACTCCTGTACAGTGTTGAACTTTGCAGTTCTTTATATCAGTGACTATCCTAGCTGTTAATTTTAAACCCCTTTCAATAGAATTTTAAACTGGTTAGAATGAAAAAAAAAATCTTTTAGTACTGATTTTCAGTGCTGAGGGTGGCATGAACACTTCAGAGTTCATTCAGATGTCTTCATGCATTCTAAGAGACTAAGCTCCAGTGAAATCTACTCAGCATGGTTCGTTGAGTTTATGGAGCTAGAGGGTTTATTGGATGTAGCTGTTGCTTCAGAATGATCTGAATTGCTCTGGAGGACTCTGAAGCTGATGTGACTGGCTCTGGTTCCTAAAACAGTTGCATTCTTCATCAGTGAATGACTTTTGAAGTTCACTTGATGACTTTGTATTTATCTTCAAGTTTACTCTGATTGCATCCCCACTCATATCCAACATTTAGAAGAGTTTGACTTCCTAACTTTTCTGCAGTATAAACTACTTATCCAGTCTTCTGTTTAAAGCAGTGGAGAAATATGGCAAGTTTTTCTCAAAAATGCACTTTAAGACTGCATAAATCCCCTTTGATATGTCTTACTTTTGAGTAAAGGAACTATTGTCCCCTACCATTTCATGAGACCTCCATGTTGCATACAGCATTCAGCACTGGGACTCCCAGAACAAAAAGGATATGGACCTGTTGCAGCAGGTCCAGACAACAGCCTATGGACCTGCCGGATAGCTGGAGGATACTATGTGTCAGGGCATGTAGTGATAGAACAAGAGATAATGGAATTAAACTATAAGAAAGTAGATATAGATTACATAGAAGGAACAAATTCTTTATCCAGAGGGTGATGAATGGGTTTCTCAGAGAATCTGTGAGTGTCCCATCACTTAACTTGTTCAAAACCAGGCTGAATGAGGCAACCTGCTCTAATGGGAGGTGTCTCTGGTCATGGTAGAGAGGTTCGAACTAGATGGTTTTTAAGGTCTCTTCCAACCCAAAGTATCCTGTGATTCTATGATCATACACAGGGCTGTGCAACCAATTGATTTTTCTCTGATAAAGATATGTGGCCCAAACACCATGATGTTTCTGTTGGTTTTCCAGTGAGCTTTTTAGGATAAACTTTGAGTTGGAGAAGATGAAATCCCACACCAAGCCTTCTACCTTTTTTTTCTAAATCAACATTAATTCAGTAGAATTCCAATCTAAATTTAATTTTCTATTAGTATATTCACAAAAGTATAAATTGCAAATTTATCGCTATTAATTACATACATATAGTTACTTATTCTGAAGTCTTTTTGGATTTGAACTGTTTTTTGTTTTGTTTTGTTTTGTTTGTTTTCCAAGGTGTATTTTTAAACCTCTAGGTTACAGTGTTGTCTTAATATCTATGATAGCTCTTTAAAAAGAAGAAGTACAAATCATATTCCACTTAAGCATTTCATCTGGAGACTAACAGTTACTGTTGCAGTTTGTGAACATTTCTATTACACTTTTGTCTATTTGATTTTTCATAACTTTCTGAAACTTGCTAGCTTCAGGCTGCAGTCTTGTAATCTAGGTACTGTCCCCTGATGTGTTTTTTATTTCACAGAATATGAGCATAGCAGGAAAAAAAAAAAAAAAAGTCTTTCCTCACTTTCAAATGTTCGTTATTAATCAGAGCCCTAGCACATTGTAAACGTTCTCATTGCGAGGAGAATTGTTAATAGATCTTCTAAATAATCTGTATCGCATATCACTCTCTAATGTGATGTACCTGTTGCTGTACCTGTATCACATACCACATGCCAAAATACAGCCATTTAAGTACAGATGGTAGCAGTATGCAACAGGATCAGATATTTTTGTTCTGCAAAGTGTGTGTGGATTTTACAAATTGCATATTTTCTGACTTTTTTTTTTTTTTTTTTTTTTTTTTTGAGATCTTAGTTCTCTTATGTGGCTTGCTATCACTATTTATATCAAGGGAACACCAATAAACAGGCCTACCAAACTTTTTTGGCTGGAAATGTTAACAAAAGTCACCCCACCAGAACAACAAATTACCACAAACACCTAAAAATGTTGTACTGTAAATTCCTTGATTATTAATTTCCAAATCTATGTTTATGAATAGAAAACTACAGTTTCAAATCTGGGGATATGCTATGCCACCAGGAAATGTCTACAGTGGATATCTTCTTGTACTATCTACATTCCTTTTTTATTTCTAGTTGCCTTGGGATGAGGTGACATGAAAAAGGAGGTAGAGAAGTAAATGTAGTGAGTATTGATTAAAGCAAAAAAAAATACTAAGTCTTTTAGTAGACAGCCCTCTCAGTTCATAACAGGTCCACAGGATCAAGATTCTGAGCAAGATATTCCCATATTAGATAAAATTCACCTTCCCTAACAAAATATATTGAACTAATTTCTTCACAAAATTGTTTCTTTGCTTCCTCTTTGGGTCTTGACAGTAACATCTTATTTGAAAGAGTGTTAGTGTCAAAAGAGTGTGGGAATGTTGAAATGTGTAATTGTAAATGAAAAAAAAAATCAGATTATCATAAACCTATGACCTACCAAACTTTTGGCTTACAAAAAACGTGGTATAAAGTTAATAACTTCAGTTTTCCTCTTCTGTAGTATTTAGATGCCTATTTATTGTTAGTAAAATAGACTATGGCTTGTCTTTATTTGTCCACTTCTAAGAGGTATATTGACACATTCCTATAGAACTGCAGCAGAATAATTTCATAGAAGTGTTTTTTTTTCCTGTAATTCATATTTACAGTGGGATTTTTAAGGTGTATACTTACAGTGAGCCAGAATCTCTATTGCATAAGATAAAATCTGAAGTCTACTGGCACATTTTATAGATTCTTAAGATTACTTTTGTATAAAATGGCTAAAAATGCCTCTTTACATTTCATTAGTGATGTTTTTAATACCAGAAAGTCTATAATACTAATTAAGTTTAGAAAGGATAATCCTAGCCAAGATAGTATAGGTACAGACTTCAAAATCTACTAAATGCAGTCCAATACAATTAAAAAAAAAAAACAAAAAAAAAACCTGGGCTTGGTCTGTCCCACTCTTTCCAAGGGTCTGATTCCCCCAGAAAATTTGCCTTGCAAGATCCCAAAAATGATAGGAAAACATATTTATGTACACACTGAAATACTGTTACAACTCAAAGTAACCTTTTTGTTAAGCTGAACTCTCACTTCTCTACTGTAGAAAACTAGCTCAGCAGGCTCACAGTTGCCAAAATACTATGATCTACAGTAAGAAATAGATCTGTGCTTCCTATCTAATGATAGAGCTTAAGAAAGTGGAATACCTAGTGACAGCTGCTATACGAAAATAATCAGCTTTCAATCAGTGAAAATGATCTCACAGCAGGAGTCTATTATTCAATAGCAAATGTTTAGAATAAAAATTATATTGGTGCAGAAAGGAAAAAGAATTAAGCAATAAATAGCTTGTCAGAAACCCCATAGCAAATTTGATTAGGGTTGCACTATTACAAACATACTCTAGGGATGGAGAATAACGCTTGCAACTAATTCATCCAAGACAGCAGCATGTTGCTATCCCTGTTGATTTTTTTTTCCTAAATGTTCAATAATAGGGAATGAATTATTTATAAGAAGGGAAACTTGGAAATGCTGACCTGTAACTTCAATATATCATTAAAAACCAGCAATTTTACCATCAAAAACTAACATGCTCCTGTGGTTTTACTGAAAGTTGCAGTTTTATTACTATATATATTTATATTATGTATATATATATATCTATAGGCACAATGAAACAGCTGATAGTTTAGAACTAGGCAGTAGGATTATGGGGCAGTCAATCTTAACTAAAATTATAATATTAATGTATTTTAAGTGCCTGAAAAACTAACAAAAAAACAAACAAACACAGAAAATATTTTACATTCTGTGGTACTTGGAATTTGGAACACCTTAGGTGAATTTACTATAAAAAGGAATGAACGGAGACCTGATCTAAAAGGGAGAAGTATTTTGTAACTATCTTTTTTGCCTGTTTGACAAAGCAGATAGCATAGCAAAAGTGAGTGTATAGGGATAAAACAACTTCATTAATTATCTCATGGTATAAAATAATAGGAACAGTAATGGCAAGTAATCAGTGAATTAAAAAAATATATATATTTTCCCATCTAATTTCATTTCTCTTGTGGTAACATTTAGAGATGGTAATATTCACATGGATGTCTAATTAATAATTATTGTCCTAGTACACACAAAGCCTCCTTTCTGTGTGTGAGACACCACCTGTAAAATATATTTTGGAAAAATGGCTCTATAATCTAAGTGTCTTATCTCAAGAAAGTCATTAAAATCTGTGTTAGAATTGAGAATATGCATGGTCCCACAAATTGTAATATAAAATACACTATATTTGTATAAAACTTGAGAATATTTGTTCAAACATCACTAAAGATAAGTTTGATTTACTTTTTTTTCTTTTTTTTTTTTTTCCTTCAGGAAGAGGATTCCTCACAAAAGATCTTTATCTACAGTAAAGTATACACATTATTTAAGGCTTTGTTCTTCATGTCCTTAAATTTGACTGTGCCAGCACAAGAGCTGAACTATGAAAAACTGCATGGATGATTTTCTCATGATTCTGTCTTGACTCTAGACAAGAAAAACTGGAGCTTGGCTGACTTCCAGAGTCTGCTGTACAAGAAAGATTTTTTTACTGAACAACACTTCTGTCTATGGAATTAATGAAAAAACAGGAGACTGGAACAGGAAAGCCAGCACTCTCACAACTTCCATAATATTTCTTCCACAAAAGATATTCAAACCAGTCTTTTTCAGTGAGAAGACAATTATTCTCACGTTATATGTAATAAAGATCTAACTGTTTCAATGATCTTTAAAAACAGCCAAACCAAAACAAAAATTTAAACCCAAGGGTTTTTTTTTTTTTTTTTTTTTTTTCACTATAACAGTTGCATTCAAGGCAACTGTATTTGAATACTACTCGGGAAAGGCATGTCCCAAAGCATTTTGTAACAACACGTTAGTACCTTTTTCTGTTCCTTATTTCAAAAGATGAGCTGCCTGAAGGAGGATAAATGGCTCATAAAGTTCTCAATGGTCTAAAAACAGGACCATCTGCTGAAGTTATCAGTGATTTTGTGTTTGAGCTTAGCAGCTGGGAAGCCTTCAACACATCAGCTCTTCCTTAATCAGGTAGGCACCTCTGAATTCAGTGGGAATTATGATAATAGATACTTAAAGAACTGAGGCATTGAGAGTCTTCCCCATTTTGATATGATATCCATATTTCATCTCCATACAAAACTTTTTAGTTGTTTATAAACCTGCCCATAATAATAAAGCTGCCCCACATCTGCTCATATTGCTCAGAGAGATGTGTCAGAGTGCTAGAAAATGATAAAGATCCACTAGACCCTTACTTATGATACAGCTGGTAAATCTGAATGCTCAAATTTGCATATGTACTTCTGATTGTTGTTATTTGTAAATTTTGTCAGACTAGGGAAGATGAAGACATAAAATTCAGGGATTAAGTGTAGGGGCTAAGGTCTTGCTGGGGGAAAGAAGAGACGTTTTATAAGATTAGTAAGTTCTGGTTTCTGTTTCTACTTGAGTTACAGAAATACTATCATGTATTCTTAAAATCATGTTTTTGTTGTTGTTTAATTACACACATGAGGTCATACATAAATTCTTTAGGCAATGTATAAGGAAAATTTTTGTGAAGAATGGACCATATAATAATGGATACTGAGTGTAGACAGTTGTAATTACTAAGAAATGATGGGCAGAGTAGGGGTGTGTCTTAAATCTACCTTTTCTGAGAGGCGGAGTGCTTTAAACTGTATTGATATATGTTCCCGAACTATAACTCTCTACAAAATGCAGGAAACCAATCCTTCACATGCAAATTTACAACATAGCATGAAATGTTAAATGTGATATGCTAAGATAAGATCTTGTAGGAAGTTCTTTACCCCTTTGCAAGATAAAAAGATAATTAAAGCAAAAGAAAACAAATAAGCAACAACAATAACAAAGGTGTAGATAGCAAATCTATTCCCATGGGAATCAGAAGGGAGAAATCCAGTTACTGTGAATTAACTCTTGTAGTAACTTCAATGGAAGCCTTTCTTTGCATCCCTCCCCTAAATATGCTCCAGTTTGGCACAGAAAGTGTTAAAAGCAAAAGGGAAAGGGTGCATCTGTTTTCAACATGTACATCAACATCTCAAGTATATCATATGAAATAATTATAAAATTAATCTCATGCCATTTGATATTTTCTTTCTGGAGTTCTACTGCCTGAAGATAAAGGTTTTTTCTTGTGGATCATAACAAAATTCTCTTTTATTGTGTTTCAGAGAAAGTTAGAACCTCATGTTCTCTGGTGACAATCATGAAAGACATCTTAAAAAAATCTCTCTCCAGATGAGCTTCCAATTGGGGAAAACAAACAAACAAACAAACAAAAAACAGATTATTATGTTTCTGAGGATTTTAAGCAGGCTGGAATTACAACTCTTAAGTCCTTCTATGTTTCAATACAGGGTAAATATCTTAAAGAACAAGATGAATTGTAAAGTGCTTTTCAGAATGAGGAAGATTTTGAGCATACCTGCTTGCTCTGTATGTTAAATAATATAATTACAATGAGATATATAATATTTTTTGGAGTACATATATCCTTTCTTTAGCTTCTTCAGTAAACTAATCACCTAAATATAGCTAACATCTGTTCATGAGCAAAACATATGTGATCTGTTCAGCAACAGTGATTATATTAGAATCTGCTGCAGGCAGGGATTTCTTGGTTTGAAGTAGCTATCCTTCACAGAGGGAGCTGACTAGAAAGTCACAAAACAACTTCCGGGTAGTTAGCAGATCTTTATCACCCAACAGATAGTATATTATCATTGGTTAACTGAAGGACACTGAGCTTCATGTCTTCCTTCCAAAAAAATGATAAGCACTTTATGATAGCCTCCTAATACATAATACAAGATATCCAGGAGAAGATTCTCATTCCAAACAGCCACTTCTTAAGGGCATGTGGTCAACGAACAAGAAAAATGACAGAGTTGGGAAAAACTGACTGGGATGGTTATAGCTCATGGTGAGGTGTGCACCCAATTCTTGGAATAGGGAAGAACTCCACAGTATAATACTACTGCATCTTCTACTAAAATCACAATCTACTGCACCTTTACAGGGTGCATTTCTGCACACCACAGTTTTTTTTTAGATGCCTTTGCATTTGCTTAATGCAGAGATGAGTAAACTTTCTGTAACCAGTATAGCCAAAGAAAAGGAACTGATCAATAGTAACTTATTTCTCTGACATGAATTAATACCTTATCCCCCCCATTGTAGGTCTAAATAAATAATTATTCTTGCATTACAGCTTGTGTGGAAGAACAGTAAGAACTGACAAAAATAATCCTGTTTAATATCATCCTCTTGATTAAAGTGTTCTTGATATCCATAATCCTCTACCTTCTTTCTTTTTATTCAGTACACAGTATCCAGCAGACATACAAATCAAGCTTTCCCTTGGATTACAAAGCATTTCTTCCACTCCAATATATATTTAATCTTCTGACAAAGCTAAGTGTTGTCCTTCCACTTTTAACTCCTAAATAATTCCCAGGAATTGCTCTAAATAGCTTGCATGCCAGGCAGAGAGCTGAAAAGTCAGACGATTCTGCTGGACCTATGTGATCATATTCCTGCTCAGTGACTGCATCTACTAACCCTGGTAGCTATGACACTTAACAGATAAATGTTTGACCAAGATACACAAGCGAGCATGAAGTTGGGAGCTGCCTACTCTGATAGACAGTGTAAGTCCTTTGATGGAAGTTAGGCTACATTGCTGAGCTTTAGGGGAAAAGATAATTCCTGTTGTGGAAGGTAGCAGCTAGGAACTGTGAACAGATAACTATTCAAGAAATTCTTTGGTGCAACTCTGGATTTGTTCATTCATTCATTCATACATACATTCATTTATTTTGAAAATAGAAGATCATCTATGTGAATAGGTTGATTCTGTTTCAAATGATTTGGGTTTATTCTCTGAGATTAAGTCATGTGGTTACTTGAGGTAAATTGTATTTTATGACACATTTTTGAAGAAACAGTTTCCCATTAAAAAAAAAAAAAAAGGAAAAATCAATATCATTACATGGATTGGAAAAGCTATTATATTTTTCTTTATTGCAGAAGATGTTAGTGTAATTTCATAAACTGGGACCATATTAGCTATAGTTTATTTTACAGATGATTTATCACCATGAAGAAGTCACACTGTTATGTCAAGCATGATTCTCCAAATTAGACAATGCCAAAAGATGTGTAATGTCATAACATGACATTTTAAAAGAAAACTATCCAAAATACCAAACCCTAAAATGCTTTCTTTAACACATCTCTTATCTTGCAAAAATTTAGAGCACAAACTGTCTTAACAATTTTTACTTTATGTTAGTTGTTATAGATAACTTCCAAGAAATTATATTGCCAAAGGCTAAAAAGCTCTTCCTGTCAAGCATTTGTTGCACAATTTTTTGCTTAAACATGTGGATTCTTGTGCAAAATGCCACTGATGGGATTCATATCTGTGTCATCTGTCCATGAGTAACCAGTCCAAGGTAAGAAAGATAACAGCCAAATTAAATAAAACATTCAGGGCATTGAGAGCCAATAAAAGGATTTTTTCTGTATTTGTCCAATAAAGTCAGAATTTCAAAAATGTTTCTGTGGATGCAGAATTTAGTATATTTATTGAAAAAAAGAACAATATTTAAGATTTTAAAATTGAGTTTCTGTGTTGGTAATTCATTGATGCAGTTTAAATGACAGTAAGGGTCACTGTAATGAAACAGATAAAAAGTAGTCTTAGGAACTGCTGTACCTGAATAAAACTGGAATATGCAGTTAAAAAGAAAAAAGAAAGAAAAATTTAAAAAAAAAAAAACAAAAACAAAGCAAAAACAAACAAGCAAACAAACAATTCATCAGTTCTTGAAGGAGCCTGTGAATTTTGAAGCTATATACTGAAGATTGATGGTAGAAAACAACCAGAGCTGGACTAGCTAATTTAATAGTGGTATTACATAGCTAGAAACTGTTATCTTAGAAATTTATAAAAGTTAATATAATCATTTATATATGTATGTGGAAAGAGTTTTTGAACACATTCTAAACTACAAGCCAAAAACACATGAATTACTTTTTGTATAGGATTATGTGAGGTAGAAAAGAAATCTGAGTAAACAGTGGGGAAAACAAACAAACAAACAAAAATATAAAAATTGTGTAATGACAGTGATAGCATTAGCCTGTAAACATGAAGAAAAGGCTGAAGACCAGTGGTGGCACTGAATACAGGTGTGCAAGAAGTTTGTATCAGCGTATAATCACTTTTGCCCTAATCTTTCTTTTCCCTCAGAGGGACACAAATCCACCGAGTCAGGTCAGGTCAAGCATTTGGAAGAGTTTAGAAAGTCTCCCAATCTGAGGTTCTAGACTAAAAGCTGGAATTCATCTTTTCAAAACACAGCAGTCAAAGCAATGGTCCTCTTTCTCCCTCAGGAATTACCCAAATTTATTTGCAGACATATATATGTGACACAAAGCCAGCTTTTTTGAACAGGGAAATCCAGACAGTGGTCAAAGAGGTGGAAGAATTCATGAATACAGAAGGAGGGAGAGACAACCATAGGTACCAAAGGGTACCTTGGAATGCAGCCCAGACATGTTGGATTGAACTTAAAGAAAGTCAAAACTGTAAGCATGAGAAGGGTATGGAGGGCAAAATTTAAAGGATGTGAATGATATGGCCTCCTTTGCTTTAGTCTTTTTTTTACATGTTCTGTTCTTGGGCTTCCTTGTGTTATGAATAAAGTGGCAAATTTTGGAGGACAGAGATACCACAGTAGGGGAGAATCGAGTAAGAGATGACTTAGTTAACCTGAATATGCACTTCTTGAGACCACATAGAATGAAGCTGCTGTCAACAGAATGAATAGAATGAAGCCCCTGCCAAATAGGGGCTGAAAATGATGGTGGACTGCATGTCTTAGAGGGCATGTAAATGATGAGAAGTCTAGATAGCTATAAGGTCTGAATCACAATCCCCAAGGCTGTGGCTCAGAGGGACTTCAAGAGGTGAAAATAATGGACTGAGAAAAAGTTATGAAGTTCTAGGCAGGGGCAGAAATAGTCCCAGAGCTTCAGATATGCTGATGCATTAACTGGCACATGAGGCTGCCTTGCATCTCCTTAAATCTTCATGTAGGTGTCAACAAGAAGTTGTTGTAAAGACAACTGAGGAGGATAGAATAAGAGGCAGCTAATACTTTCCATAATTTAAAAAAAAAAAAAGGTAGAAAGAAAGAGAGAAAGTATAGTATATTTATCTGCAACTATTTTTGTAGGTGAAAGGACAGGCTGACTTTTCTTATGATGTTTATAAGACTGTAGGGATTTCTAAAATGCCTGACTCTCAGTTACTGCTATTCTAAACAAAAATATTGTGCATTTCTAAATAATTATTTGTAATCCATAAGCATATAGTTGACAAAGTGATTCCTGTAGAAGTTTGCAGGTCTAGAGAGTTCAGCAAATTTGAGGCTATTTGCTGCTCCAGTGGCTGATGTCAGAAGTGCTTTAGAACAACAGTCAGAATTTTGTGATGCTTAGCAGGATTGTTGCCCATGCAAGCAAAAAGTAGTCCATTCATGAGCTTTGGCAATGTAAATAACTGGCACAAACCTTTGGCTATTAGAGCTATAATTGTGCTATCAGTGTGAAGCATATTTTACTTCAGATTATAAATAAAACAGAAAGTCATTCTTACCCATTGTAAGAACACATTACAAGACTCTATGAAGTGAAACCCTGGTCTGTTAAATCTGCTGTTATGTTAACAGTTACAGTAGGAATCTTGCCTCTATCAGTAAGGCGATAAAGTTCTATAAATATTTTAACAAGTATTTCTGCTGTGTTGCTTTGACAAATTACTCACTGAAATGCTAAAAATGAACATGCTGGGAGTCCATCAAACTAAATATAATACAGAGTGGTTTGAATCATAAGAAAAGGAAACAATGAAGTTTGGTAGAGCTTTCCTGAGATGCAATAATGCAACTGTAAAGAGTTTTTCACTCTGGATTGCTAGAAAGATCCTCAGCAAAGTAACCTGTGTATGAATTTTATTCATGGGAATATAACGTGAATGGCATTATAAGGATCTAAGTGCCTAATGGGAACTGTATGAAACTCATAGCATCAATAACTGGTTGCACCCTAATACGATAATTGGATGTGGGAGGATATTTTAATGTTTAACTTTTGAAAAAAAAAAGTGCTTTATTTAAGTAAATAATTTTTTAATCTTATTTTTGCTTGACAAATGAAAATTAACAGATTTTACCCTCTTTATGGTGCTTTTTTATGTTTCAGTGCTTTCCAAGGGCGGGAGGGGGGGTGGGGGGGAGGGGGAGGCAATCAAATAAACCTCTTCTGGCTTCCTAGAAGCAGAAAACAATGTTGAAATTACAGATGCTTGTAATTCTTTAAACTATGTCTTCCTACCGTGTACTCTTAAATTGTACCAACTATTTATTATGCAATTAATACAATAGGTAACCATTACTATCAGGAAGAGTGGGTAATCTTTATCACTGCCTATCATTCCACATTTTTGTGTGATTTTCACCTGTTGTCTGCAGCACTCACAGGACCACAGAATCGCAGGGGGTGGAAGAGATCTTAAGAGATCATCAAGTCCAATTCTTCTGCTAAAGCAGGTAACCTACAACAGGTTGCACAGATGGGCAACTAGATGGGTTATGAATATATTGTTAGAAGGAGACTTCACAATCTCTCTGGGCAATCTGTTCCAGTGCTCTGTCACCCTTACCATAAAGAAGTTCTTCCACATGTTGGTATAGAACTTTCTGTGTTCAGGTTTTAGGCCATGACTCCTTGTCCTGTTGCTGTGCAACACCAAGAGAAGCCTGTAACTTATTTTAGCCTTCAAATTATTTATTTTTAGTCAAATGATGATAGTTACATCTTATGTTAAAGTACTGTGAGTGGCTTTTGTGTCTCTCAATACAAGAGGATTTTAAAATCTGAAACAGAAATAATTTATGGCTAAACCACATAAGGTTACCATGAAGGTGTTAAATAAGTCTGAATGCATGGCTTTGGGGCATCTTTTGTTTTTGTGTTCATCAAGGTAGTGTTTATTGCTATTTCATTTAACATCACTGAAAAAGTAAGTTTCAGCCAAGCTGAAGATATTTGCAACTTAAGTGCTTTCCTTTTCAGTGACACCTTATATCTGATTTATATAACTACGGTATACTAATTATTTTATATGTAGCTGAGAGAAAGTAGAATGAAGTGGATTGTCTCCTGCCTGCTGTCCAAAACAAACTAAAAACCCTCGGCCTTTTGTAAGTGTAGTTTCCACAAGATTCAGGATAGAGTTTTTGAAAATACAATTACTTGGTGTATGCACGTATTATCTTACCTAAATTCATCTCTTCAAAATAAAGGTGCTTTTCAATATTTTTAAGAAAATCTATAGCAAGATGAAGCCCATGAGGGAATCACCACTTTAATATGAAGCAGTTGAGTAGCCTGAAATATCTATTTGATTTAACAAAGGACAGAAAAAATATGCTCATACTGAGGCATAAGTCTTGACCTGGGGTGATGAAACCTCACAAAAGTTTATAAACCAAGCCTGCAAAATAATCAATTACTTCATCCTAAGTGTTCAAATCAATGTACATGGGTCTTAGTGATATGATCCCTAAAAGAGTAAATAGGATTTGATACATCCTCAAATCATGCTTTGAAAATACACTTCTTATCTAGAGTTGTCTGAAGTTGAAAGTGAATATATTCCCTATGAGAAGCATACATTTTCCAGACAACAACTCTACAAAATCCATTACAGGACAGTCACACAGATATTTTAGTAACAGAAGAAAGGTTAGGGAGCTTAAAATCAGAAGTGTCATGTGATTTTGTTGAGATGCAGGAAGATTTTTTTTAAATAAAGGATGTTTCCTAATCCAGTACAAAAGTAGTAACAGGTACTTAAGGGTAAAAGTTATGTTTTATAACTTTTTATATTTTTATATAAAATATAACTTATATATATATATTTATATTATACTATATGTATATATAATATATAACTTTTTATATTTTTAACTCTTTTATAAGGAAAAAAATAGATTAAATATTAATTTATAACAAACATTTTTCCATTAGACAACAGGAAACTTGTACATCAGTGTTAAAAAAATGCCTTACTACTAAACCCCTGAACTTTGCATATTTAGATGATGCATTTTTCACTGATCAATTATTGCACTGTTAAATAACACCAAGTCTATTTCACAAACTGAATGTAACATCATTGATATATGGTCTACAGTTTTCTCACCATTATTTGTAATGCTTGCAAATGTATTCGTTCTTACTAAAACAATTAATGATTCAACAAAAGTAATAGAAAGAAATTTGAAAGTTAGTGACATTCTCCATGAGTACCAAGGAATAATGTTAAACTGTTTTTCAGACAAGATTAAGAATTAACCACTTGAACTGTATTGGGTTCCATCTGCAAAAGCTGTATTCAGTCACTAGGAAAAGGCTAGAAATGACAGAGGATCATAAGGACATTATTTATTTTAATGAGTATCTATCTGCATGTGAGTTATTCTCCCAGTCTCCTTTATAATAAAAACTGAGTAAGAGGAGTGTTGTTTTACATTCCTGTTTCTCAAACTGTATCATCCATGTGGCCAGCATGTCACAATTTAAACACCACCTTAAAACCGGCTCGGAGACTGGAACAAAGAACAACTTTTTTTCCTTGATGCAAGGTGTGCTAACCACTGTTGTGAGTTAGCAACACAACACAGGGTTCTCATGCCAGGAAGCTGTTTTTATTGCTATGATGATCATAATCATGATGTATGTCTCTATATTTCTACTTTTCCAAGCAAACCTTTTATATTCTAACAGATGTATTCAGTACATCTCCACTAACAATCCACTGGCTAGAAAGCAATCAAGTTCCATAACAAGTCTTCATAATCAGCAGAGAGTTTATCTTATGTCTAGGTACAAAACACCCCTGTTTATTCAGACCTTCTGTCTCCTTTTCAGAGCCTCATTATCAGCAAGACAACATTTGACAAGGCCAAGCTGACCTCTCCATCTCCCACAAACCACTAGTAAATAACTACTTTCTCTCTGTATTCATCATACGTATTGCACAATTCTTCTTTTACATGGTGAAGGGAGCTTTGACTCCAGACTCTTTTCTACTAGTCTCCACTATGCAGGACCAGATTCAAACTGCAGTTTCCTAGCCTCTAAACCAAAAGGTGTTTCCAGACTGTCCTGCAAAGTCTAGAACGAAATTCTAAGTATTTGTGGTGTCTCTGTTACTTTTCATCCTTAATATATTGATTTTTATTTTATTTTTTCCCCATCTCAGTAAGAAGGAAACACCACAAAGCTGTGTAACCTACAAATGAATCTAGGCATCTAAATCTATGCACTTATTGCTTATAATGGAAGTAGATGAAAAGAAAATAGGCATGCTCTTTTAGGGATTATAAGATACTGTCATGATAGTCTGCAATTGCAACTTAAGGTTTTTCTAGGAATTTTATATATATTAATGTTAGGTGCAGATTCAGAGGAGTAAATAGAGATTCTTTCCCACTAACATTTAATATCAGTTGCCTCGCTTGTGCAGTAAAAGTAATTACTTTCTTTCTGTGCATACTGTTCTACTTTGTTATATAGTAGTTTTCTTCATTTAAATCTTTTGAATCTAAGTACCTCTAAAATTCTCATAGCTTTTCACGTCTACAAAGATCAATATTTTATTACTTTATAAAGTAGTCGCACTCTTTATACACTCAAAGTATCTTGTAGATGTGCATCTACATGGAAATTACTTGAATATTAGGAGCAATAATAGTCCCTCTTATGTATACTTCTTATAGATCCTCCATAACACTTTGTCTTCCTTTTCTGTTATTTAGATTTTGGGGTGAATAATCTGGCAATACAAGAATACCTTGAACAGTAACAAACTGTGCTTTGTAGTGATCATTTTCCTATGAGCATTCTTTAACATTTGCAATTCTTTAAATGCGTTACAGATAAAATGAGTTTTACAATTTGAAGGATGGGGGAAAATATATGTACTTATACATATACTGGCTACCTTAATTTTATAGGCTGTTTGCAACTTACTTATGTTATGGTTGAACAAGCATTTATGGAATAAGTGTGTATGTGTATGGTAAATGTGTACAATTGGAATTGGATAAAGAAAGATGGAAGTCAAGCCTCCTGTGAGTCTTTCCGCATAGAATCATAGAATCACAGAATTACTCAGGATGAAAAGGACCTCAAAGATCATCAAGTCCAACTGCAGCCTAACCATAATGCCCTAACTCTAACAACCCTTCACTAAATCATATCTCTGAGCACCACACCCAAATGGCTCTTAAACACATCCAGGGATGGTGACTCAACCACCTCCCTGGGGAGCCTATTCCAGTGCTTAAACACCCTTTCCGTAAATAAGTGTTTCCTGTACATAAAGCATGTACTATTTTTAATTGTAGTGATTGTGTTATATGAACATAGAGGCAAGAGTCTGATATATTAAAATACTAGTGAATTAACTAGTGGAGTGAATCTGGATCTGAGCAGGAAATCTGATGCAGAATTGATGAGCATATAATGTTATTATTATTTTCTCAGATCTGTAGTAAGAATTTGCTGCCTAAGCGTATGCTGAACTGCATGTTGTCTTTTTGCTGTTATTCCTTGATGTTACTAAAGATTCTTAATAAGCACTGGAAAGTGCAGAGGTGAATACTGATCCAAACATTCAGTGGCAACTAATAATTTGGGATGTCACAATTTCTGATGTTTGTAGCCCGACCTGACACCTGAATTTCTGAAAAGCTTTTTATATCAACACTTCAAATATTCAGCCACTGAATGTTTACTTAATGAAATTTACTTTTTAAAGAATATTTATTTTTAATGAAAAATAAATAATGCAACTTTCTAAGAACTCATTTTCTAATATGAGTGCAGAGTCATTTGATGACTATTTTCTTTGTGATTAAAGGGAATATCCTCTTTTAACTGATTAAATGCAGTTCTTCTATTCTGCTTGAATGTCAGTCACCAAAAGGATATTAGTTCCAAGTACATATACCATTCTAAACCTTCTACCCTGTTGTTTAATATGTGTTTCCTACAGAAGGAAATAAAGATACAGAAAGTGATATCCAGCTTATCACATAGTACAATTCATATCCATGTCACTAGTGATAATAAAAATCCAGACTTCCTGACAGTTCTGTACTATCTCATGAAAGGGAAGGAGAGAGGAGAGGAGGCTTACAGTTTTCTGAAATGGTTACAGAAGGTGTAAACGTGCATTTTGATGAAATGCAGCAATAGAGCTGTAAGAGTCAGTTGATTATGTCAAGAGAGCTAATTATGCCTACAATAGTTAAGCAAATATCCAGGGTAAATTAAATATAACTACTGGGTGAAATGTGGAGTTTAGCTGAAATGAGGATGAATTCTGGGTTTTGGCATCTGACTGAAGTACTGTCCCATTCTGGAAAATGATCAGTGCTTTTCCTGGGTCTGCTGACTGATGGTATGACACAGCTATTTCTAATATTTCTAACACTGCAGAAATTCTTCAGAAACTCTTGGCTGGAATACAAGGGTAGTTTGTAGCCGCATGAGCCTATGATTGGGTTGGATCTGTGTTTATATAATATATCCTTATCAATCCTATTTTTGCCGAAGGTGCAGTGGAGCAAGTGTAATCTGTCCTGAGTCAGTAGTAGCCAATATTAAGAGGGTTAATATGCCCCTCTACAAGATGTGAGTTGTATGGCTACGTTTTTATGTTCCTAAATAGAGCTGTGGAGATGGAATCTCACTTTTGTCTGTTTCTGCCTTGCACTTAATAATGTAGATTTCTAGCACCATGAGGAGAATTGCCCAGTACCTCTCTTTCCCCTGAATTTCTTATTGACTAGAAGTAAAGGTCTTTTACTCTGGTATGGGAAATGTGACTTCAGAGTTTTGGAACTGTAATGCATAAATTTACTGCTTATATGAAACAAACAAACAAAAAATAATCTCTATCCATAATGGCATTTTTAAAAGAAATCACTTATTCTGCTGAATCATAGGCCCATTTTTAAGCATGATGTTTGGATGGAGAAGCTGATGATGAAAACCTGGAGTAAAACTAGAGTGAATGGTGAGGTTCTGGAACAAACAGTCCAGAGAGGCTGTGGATGCTCCATCCCTTGGAGGTGTTCAAGACCAGGCTGGATTGGGCCCTGGGCAGCCTGGTCTAGTACCAGATCAGGAGGTTGGTGGCCCTGCCTGTGGCAGGGGAGTTGGATCTTGGTGATCCTTGAGGTCTCTTCCAACCCAAATTCCAACCCTATGATTCTATGAAACAAAAAATGTGGAGTTTCTAGATTGCCACTGTTTTCTAAATGACAGTGTTTCTGGGTATGAGTAATATGAGTTCTGGGATTAAGTAATATCAGATATTATTTTTCCAGCAAATACACAAAAATGGCCTTCAGGAAATCTGGATTTTTAACTGTGAAGGATCTAGTGAAGGATCTCTCTCCATCCTTTCCCGTCTTTTTTTTTTTTTTTTTTTTCATTATTTTCTGTCTTCTTGTATCTCTTTGACATTCTGACTTTGTCTTTTTCATTTTCTTTCTCCTTTACTTTTTGCTCCCGTTCTCTTTTCTTTTATTTTCTCTTCACCTGTATCTTCTCCTTGATGAGCTAATTTGCCCTCATTCCTTCAGCTCAGTTTGGGACTGTGTAGTTCTGAAATATTTTGAGAGGTTGTTGCCATTCACTCTACAGCAAGCTAAGAAACACAGTGGTAATAGTAACATTACTTTATCATACTGCTGCTTCTGCAGATAGCTCCCAAAGCCTTCTGCAAATTCTAGTTAGTATCACTTCTACTGTTCTGTTGATTAATCGTCATAAGCATAGGCTTGTATGCCCAAGTGCAGTGGCAGTGAAACATTTTAGGAGTGTTGCTATAGGGCACTCTTTTCAGCGCTCAAGGGATGTTATTTAAAATCAAGGCTTGTCATACATTATGTTCGGCCATATGCTCTGACTGCTCTGTGGATACTCTTCAGCACTGGTGCATAGCCTCCAGTGTCAGATGTAAAATGAAACTCCAGTTTGAAATCTATACCTGTCATGTTTTCATGTTTTTGGGTCCCTGAGCACTTCAGGTAATTCCAGAGACACCTGTTTGCTAGAAATAGTTTCAGACTTTGAAAGCAATATATAGCCTTATGATTTATGAATGTGTCTGACTTTTACACTTATTAAGAGTTTTGGAGTACTTGAAGTAAGCTTTCTGTAAATTTTATATTATCTGTGGACACTAGAAGTATTTTCCTAAGAATGGCATGTTTGGGAATTCCTCCCATTTTCCCCATTTAATAATTAACAATTTGTATTGTTTTGACTGTTCTTGCACTTGAAGAAACCAAATGGAAGTTAGTGTACAAGTGGTTTCATAGTAGCTTAAAAGCTCTTCAAATTTCTCAGAACTTTTCTGACCAACTTGCTGAAGCCTGAGGGTTTTGTTAATACTTCTCCAAGACTGCTGACAAGCAGGCAGGAATCAAGGAGATATTTAGCAGAAACTCATGTGATTATCCATGTCCTAGAGATGATTACAGGAATTCTAGAAGACTCACTATCAATTTCTTCCCATTGGTAAAATATATTTCAATAGATCAATTTAAAGGAGCCTAGACAGCTTTGGGTGAGCAATCCAGACATAAAAGCTGCATAAGAGCTTTAGTCTCAAAGCATATCACAAACACATTGCTGTTTTAACCAGAAGCCTGAGGCCAGTCACAGGAGATTTCAGGGCACTAAGAAGACGTGTTGAATTCAGGTGCATGGTAATATTTTATTCATTCCTCTCAGTAATGTTCTCAAGAAGCAATAGCAGGTCATGCAGAAATAGAAAAAAAAGCAAGGGCAGGTTCAGACTAGATATAAGGAAAACTTTTCTTACTGTATGAGTGGCCAAATACTTCCTATAGAGGGGATTGATGACCCATGTCTGTCAGTGTTAAGGGGGCACTGAATATTGTCCTCATTAATACTCTTTCACTTCTCAGTCTTGAAGTGGTCAGGCAGTTGGTCAGACAGTTGGAATTGATGGCATCTGTAGGTTCATTCCAACTAAACCCTCTCAGATTCTACTAAATTTACTAGAAAATATAAACAAAAATGTTTTCATTTTTGAATTTGATAACAATAGATAACATTAGACGCCTTGTCTCTTTCTTTAGTTCTTAATACTATTTTGAATCTGTTACATACAAACAGTTGTTGCAGATGCTATTTTCTTCCTATTTCTGAAGTATCTTTCAGAAATACTTTTTTTTTTCCTGTAGATGGAATTGTGCTATTAACAACACTTCATGTGGCACTTATGCAGATGTTGTACCAGAAGCTACTATACCTACCCACAGATCAAATTTTATCTTTTCACTTTCTCCAGATGTGTTGACTATTTACACCTGTGAATTTATAAACTAATTGGTTGGTTCACAGCCTGTCTGCTGTGTTCTAGAATGGTAATAATAAGGCAAAAACACCAAAACTGAGTGACAAACACAAGAACAGACTATGAAAGCTCAGGGAAGGCAACTGATGTCATTTACCTGGACTTGTGCAAGGTGTTTCACATGGTCCCCCACCACATCCTTATCTCCAAATTGGAGAGATGTGGATTTGAAAGGTGGACCAGCTGGTGGATGAGAAAATGGCTGAAAGGATGCAAACAAAAGGTGGTGATCAATGGTCCTACGTCCATGTGGAGGCCAGTAATGAGCCGTGTCCCCCAGAGGTCTGTCTTGGGACCAGTGCTCTTTAACATCTTTATCAATGACATCAATGATGGAATTGTGTGCACTCTCAGCAAGTTTGCTGGTGACACCAAGCTGAGTGGTGTGGTTGACATGGTGGAAGGCAGGGATGTCGTTCAGAGGGACCTCAACAGACTTGATAGGTGGGCCTGGGAGAATCTAATGAAGTTCAACACAGCAAAGTACAAGATTCTGTGCTTGGGCTGGAGGAATCCCAGACATTTATACAGACTGGAAGGAACAGTCCTTGAGAGTAGCCCTGCAGAGAAGAACCTGGGGGTCCCGGTGGATGAAAAACTGAATGTGAGCCAGCAGTTTGCTCTTGCAGCTTGGAAAGCAAATGGTATCCTGGGCTCCATCAGAAAGGGAGTTTCCAGCAGGGACAGGGAGGTGATTGTCCCTCTCTACTTTGCCCTTGTGAGGCCCCATCTGAAGTACTGCATCCAGGTCTGGGGCCCCCAGTACAAGAGAGACAGGGAGCTGTCAGAGAGGGTACAAAGGAGGGCCCCAAAAGTGCTGAGAGGATGAGGGAGCTTGGCTTGTTCAGCCTGGAGAAGAGAAAGCTATGGGGTGACCCCATTGCAACCCTCTACCAAATGGAGCCTACAAACAGGAGGAGAGTCAACTCTTTGAAAGGGTAGGACAAGGGGAAATGGTTTAAAGTTGAAGGAGGGAAGATTTAGGTTGGATGTCAGGAGGAAATTCTTTACCAAGGTTGTGGTGAGGTCCTGGCACAGGCTGCCCAGAGAGGTTGTGGATGCCCCGCCTCTGGAGGTGTTTAATGCCAAGTTGGATGAAGCCTTGGGCAGCCCAGTCTAGAATTAGATATGGAGGTTGGTAGACCTGCCTGTGGTGAGGGGGTTGGTGCTTGATGATCCTTGAGGTCCCTTCCACCCCAAGCCATTCTATGATTCCGTGATTCTATTAAAAGTCAAATTCATATTGCCAGAGCATTAGGGAAGAAAATAAAGACCTACATAAATAAATAAAATAAAATAAAATAAAATAAAATAAAATAAAATAAAATAAAATAAAATATAAAATAAAATAAAATAAAATAAAATGCAGGAAAATATGTTGTATTTGACATTATTGTCTTAAATACAACAGGATGCTGTTCTCTCTGTTGTAAAGTGCAATGATAAAAAAAAAACAAAAGAGTAATTAATTTGACAGTATGAGCTTTAATAGTCTGCCTTTAATTTGGAGTTCCCAAAGAACAAGAATTCTAGAAAATCAGATTTCCTTAAGTTCCAGTGGGCTGTCAATTAAATTTGACTGATTGCACTCACCACTATCCTATAAAGATAATCCACGAATAATTACTATGCTGTGCAAATTGCAGTAAGAAAAGAATAATTTACAGACTTAGGGAAATATATGGTAATGTGCACCCAAGCCCTCTAGAAACTGGAATCTCAGTTTTAATATTCCCAATGTCTTTCCAATGTCAGACTTAGTGATTTTTTATGGGATTCATTACATTGCATTTCTGCTACAATTAGAAGATTCCTTAATGTGGTTCATGGCCTATACCTGCCAGATGAATCACTATTACATATACATGAGAGGAAAACAGAAATGCAAGCTGGTAAATTCAGTTCTCCAGATTTGCACTGGGAGTGATTTCTTTAGGATTCTGAGGGCTCAGAGAAATTTCATTCTCCAGAGGTCTTTTTGAGCTCTGTATATGTGCAAGTTGGGCTGCTAAAATGTCCTTTATTTAATATATATATATATTTAACCCGTTTGTATGGTTGCCTGGATAATAAGATATAAGTTAGGTAATTCTGTCATTTGTGCCTTGAAAAAAGCTAACATTGAGTACAAGTAGAAATAATAGCTTGAAAGCTGAACATTATCCTTTAAGTAAATTTAGGTAATGTAGGGAAGAGAAGGATTACAAGAGCTAGTTACAGAATCTAGAGAATTAAGGTAGTGAACTCTTACTTATTGTTTGCTAGTGTTGTTATTTGTTTGTTTGTTTTTGAGTGTATGTGCTTGGTATAAATCAGAAACATGAAAAGTGTGAGAATAAATATATTGTTATATAACAAAAATTGTGATTCTGTTTCAAAAATAAGAAAAAAAAGTGTTTACTAAATATTCCTGATGTTTCCAAATTACTGAATGAGAGTAGATAGAATAAAAAAGTTCTAATCAAGCTTATTTTGACTCATCAGTGAGTTTATTTAATACAACTGTTGGTAGTGACATTTTCTATACAATCAAATAAATATACAATACATA
The DNA here is from genome assembly GCF_016699485.2 of Gallus gallus. Classification (NCBI taxonomy): domain Eukaryota; kingdom Metazoa; phylum Chordata; class Aves; order Galliformes; family Phasianidae; genus Gallus; species Gallus gallus. The sequence continues at coordinate 3,796,070 of NC_052572.1, forward strand.
TAGACAAATGAAGAAGATGTCAAAGATAATGAAGGAATTATTAAAGCTATGTCACAAGTTATGTACCAATTAAAGTAAACAGAAAAGAAGTGTATATGATATGGCCAACCTCTTTTCAGCACTCTGTGGGGACAGGACAAGGGGAAAGAGCGATTAACTGGAGCATGGAAGTTCTGCACCAATATGTGAAGGAACTTCTTCACAGTGAATGTGAAGGCTCACTGGACCAGGATTCGCAGGGAGGTTATGGATTCTCCTTCTCTGGAGATATTCAAGACATGCTTGGATGCCTACCTGTGTAGCTGCTGTAGGGGGCCTGCTTTGCAGGGGGGTCGAACTCAATGATCTCTGGAGGTCCTTTCCAATTTCTGAAACTCTGCAATTCTCTGATTTTGTGATTTCTTACATATGAATGTATTTACAATACCTCAAAGCAATCAATAAATCCTTTTGGCTTTCTTTTAACATTTTTATTTATTATTATTATTTTTAAAGATTTTAATAAAGGTAAATAATTCAATTCTTAGAATTGTATATAATGAGGTACATGATAAATCTAGACACCATTAACTACAGGGAAATTAGGGATTATCCTGCCATACGAAAAATAGCAGAACATTAACTCCATTATGTAAAGAAGTAAAGCATGCTGTAGTCTTTATCCTAAGAAAAAAGTTTAATTAAAAAAAGATCATGAATGTCTTCACTTTTAAAATAGAGGATAATCTCCTTTCAAGGAAATCTAGAAAAGTGATGTGTTAGCAGAGCTATCAACATTTAACTTAACCAAAAAATAGATTGTCTTTTCATTTGTTAAAAACAATAATAATAATGATAACAGAAATAAATAATTAAAAAAAAAAAAAAAAAAGAAGAAGAAGAAGAGGAAAGAGTAATATGCCTTTCATTTTAAGTTTCCACAATTTTGCAGATTCTCTTGTTGAAGCTAATTTATCTCATAACTGCCCTGGAGAAAGAGGGGTTTTAATGCACTAGAAAATATTAATGTAAGGCAGGTAATGGTTTCATCAGAGAGACTTTCTGCGTGTCATTCATTTAAGCTGCTGAGAGATTTTTTTTTTTTGGCAAAACTGATCTAAGAGTGGGTCTTTAGATGTGAGGATGAGTTACTGTACTGATTTAAGATGGATATGCCTTACTAAAACATTAAGTAATCACGGAATCCTAGAATCATCAAATGATTTGAGTTGGAAGGGACCTTTAAGATCATCTAGTTCCAACCCCCTGCTATAGGCAGGGACAATTCCCTCTAAACCACGTCGCTTACAGCCCCATCCAGCCTGGCCTTCAGTTCTTCCAGGGAGAGGGCATTCATAACCTCACTGGGCAACGTGTTCTGGAGTCTCACCACACACACAATAAAATATTTCTTCCTGATATCTAGCCTAAATCTATCCTCTTTCTGTTTAAAGCCATTTCCCCTTGTCCTGTCACTACTTTCCCTTGTAAAAAGTCCCTCCCCATCTTTCCTCTAGGCCCCTTTCAGGTACTGGAAGGCTTCCTTGGAGCCTTCTCTTCTCCGGGATGAAAAGCCCCAGCTCTCTCAGCCTGTCCTTATAGAAGAGGTGCTCCAGCCCTCATAAATCATAAAATGATTAATATTTATTTCTTTTTTTTTCTTTTTTATGATGTGCAAAATGGTCTCCTTTACACCTAATAATTGCAAAGTTGATACTAAACAGGGAAAAGATGAAAACATTAAACAAAATCTTCCACCCATATGACTGGCAGTAGAATGTTGCTGTAAGTATATTCAATAGAGATTCTGTATTATGCTTCCAGATACATTAACATAACAATAACATAATTTCATGACTATTTTTCTTTTTAAAAATATGTGCCTATTTAGAAGTAGACTTTTCCAACCTAAAAAAAAAAAGAAAAAAGAAAAAGAAAAAAAGTCCTTGAAAGATGCTGCTATGATATCTAGTATACCTGTATAATTTGCATTTCATAATCAGATGTTTCTGTCTTTTGAATATTATTGTACCAATGTCCAATTGAAGAAAAAAAAAATGCAATGAGATTCTATGAAGATAAGCTTTTAGACATTGTCTTACTGTGGTATTTGTTGTCCTGATAAAACAAACTGGCTGAGATCACTGAATTCACATGGGTAGTCAATCACAGAATCATACAATGGCTTGGACTGTAAGAGACCTCAAGGATCATTAGGTTCCAATCTCCCTGCCTTCAGCAGAGTTGCCAATCACTAGATCAAGTACTAGATCAGGTTGCCCAGCACCCCATCCAGCTTGACTTTGAACACTTCCATACATGTACAACCTCTCTGGGAAGCCTGTTCGAGTACTTCAACACCCTCTTAGTGACAAACATCACACAGAGGTCATACAGGAGAATAGTTATAATCAGTGAACTAGTCTAGAGAAAGGAGAATAAAGCTAACATTGTAAAGATACCTGGTCTAATCTAAACACATCAGAGAAATAACACAGTTATATTCGTATAGTACAACAATGAGATGGAACATGGCAGCGGTGAGGAAAGCAGTGGTGAACAACCTATAATCTGCAGTGATGATCATAGAAAAATAAGTTGGAAGGGACCCATAAGGAATATCAGTTCCTAAGAGTGTCTTTCTGAGAGTGTTGTCCAGATACTTCTTAAACTCTGGCAAGCTCTTGTGCTACTATCACTTCCCTGGGCAGCCTGTTCCAGTGCCCAACCACTCTCAATGAAAAATCTTTTCCTGATATCCAACCTGAATCTCCCTTGTTGCATTTTCATGACATTCACTTGGACTTTATTATCCCTTCCTTTCCCCTTGTGAGGAGCTGCAGTTCACAATGAGGTCTACTCTCAGTCTCCTCTTTTCTAGCTGGAACAAATCAAGGAATTCAGCCACTCCTCATGCATCTTCCCCTCTAGACCCTTCACCATCTTTATAGACCTCCTTTCAATACTATCTAAGAATTTTATTTTCTTTTTATATTGTGGCATCCAAAACTGCACACAGTACTCAAGGTAGAGTTGAACCAGTGCAGTGTAGAGCAGGAAATTCTAAACATGTAATTCACTGGTAGTAAATATAACTCCATATTGTATGAAGACTTCAACCAAGGAAGTGTTTACATTTTGGAGACACATTTCAAATCAGACATTGGAGAGTCTTGGGGAACACAAGTAGCATAAATTCCCCATGATGGAGTAATAAAAGAGTAGATTTCCTAGCAAAAGGGAAGAAATATGAATGAATAAGAAGAGGCAATAAGGCTTGAGAGAACAACATTCCCTGTATTTGTAACATTAATTTGCATTAACACACTAATTAAATTTGTGTTCAGTACATTTACTATGTCCTTTCATAATAGCTGTAGCAGGTAAGATGAGGAATGGTAGACTATCTCTGTAATAAAAGATGTTTGAATTTCAAAGAAATTTCTAGTAGCATAGTGAGGCAATTTATTTTGGTGTTTAAAACACTGCAATTTCTGTCTCTGAAGACTTTAAAGTAAGTTTAACCAAAAATTTTCCAAATTAAATAAAAGGATTTACATAGTCTTACAGAGGTGCAAAAGATGACCTTTTCAGGGCTCATTTAGCCCTATCTTTATAGTATTTCATACTGTAATCATGCTTATCATTTTTCTTCCAGGAAAAAGCACTGGAAGGTGAATAAACATTTATTACTGCCCACTGGAGCATGTTTACATGGAATTAATGCATTCTGGTCTTTAAGATTTTCATATTCTGGTTATCAGTCTTGTATTTGAAAGTATAAAAATGTTATCTATGAATGTAATCAAAATTCAACATAAATCCATAAATGACCTGCAATCATTAATAATTCTGGAGAGTAAGATCATAAATCATTTGTGAAAACTTATCGGAAGCCCAAACAAAATAGCGTTTCTCTTTGACATACGACAGGACATGATCTTCAGCATTTCTGTTCTAGAAGTTAAAGAACTGTCATCTGGAAGGACTTCTAAAAGTTATGTTCCTTGAGTGTTCTCAAGAATGAACATCCCCTACTTCTCAGACATTTGTACAGTATTGTACAGTAGGTGCAGTATTAGTTGCATTGTTTCACCTGGGATATAGAACAAAATTATGCTCTGAACTTGTGACAAACCTGCCTTCCTTAATAACAAGTCCAGAATCACAATATTCTATTCTGTGAGCTCTACATTTGTTTCTGCATTCTCTGTTAATAGTCAATTGCATGCCTTATTTCCCTTCATTTGCAATTGTCATTCAACGTACTAGTAAGGCTTAAATTAAAATGCATTGCAACAGAGGCATGGGACAATATGTTGTCTGACAATAGGGACATAAATAAGAACTTCAGAACAAAAGGCATATGTCTTAACAGCTTGAGCTAAAAAACTAACTGCAAAGTGGGATGTTGTCAAGCGTCCCATCAAGAGTACTGAGGTATGTGTGACACAACTAGACATCATATAGATGAGTAATTTGAAGAATAGAAAAACGGTGGGGATTGCCTAAGCAAGTCAGGGTGTCTGTGGCAGATGAGTGATTGAATCCCTGAGTATTTCTAGTGGGAATCTACCTTACAAAAATGCAAAGCTGCTATTGTAAGGTGCTGGAGGTTGCTTACTATTATGATCCGCAGGTGCTCAACATATTTAGGAATGAATACATTAAATTTGTTAATATAAAAGATTAAATTTTGAAGTCCCCTAGCCATTACTCTATCATGCTATCTTTACTCAGAATTGATCAAATCAGGCTAGAGTAACTTTTCTCAGGAGTACATTTGGTCAGTGCTCCTGCACTGTGAGTAGTTTCTACATTAGCACCCTTTTTTTTTTATCAGCACTTAAGCAATGTGAGTTTAAATAGGTTTTTTTTTTTTTTTTTTTTTTAAATGAGGAATTCCTTTTACATTCTCTCTGCTGTACCTATTACGTAAACATGAAGGACAAAAAGTGGTCAGTTTTTCCATAACAGAATGGCCCCCACTGGGCTCATGTATATTTGCTTATTAAATGGTTCACATGCCTTTATAACCATCACTTATTGGAACACAAATCAGTCAAGATTTGCATTTTGCTTGCTATTTAAATTTTTTTAAACTCATGAGCTCACTACCTAATGACAAGAATATTTATCCAGGTTAATTGATAAAATCTCTTCAACATAAAGTGCTCCAGGAAACAATTTCAGAATATTTACATGTTGTATTAACATCTCATTATTTTATTCAATAGCCCCAGAGCAAGTTCAGATGTAGGATGAATAGAATATATTTTCTAACAACATATTCTCATGAAGAAAACTCATCTTTGACCATGCTATGTTATCTTTCACTTAAGACCTAAGCTTTCTTAAGGATCAGTACTAACAGTCAAAGCAGAAAAATTCATCTTGCTAGATTTTGAATACTGAATTCTTTCAGTTAATTGTTTATTTGTTTGTTTCTTGTTTTAAGTTATTTTGAATAACAAATTGAAAGGAAATAGCAAAAGAAAAAAAAACACAACAGATTGACTCTGTGGTCATAAGCAATAAGTAAACAGCAATAAAGTCTGAATTTATTAAATAAATGATTCATTACAGGTTAGTACCCCAAGTTTTTTCCAATCACTGCAGCTGCTCTTGTTTGCCTGAGGACAGTCATCTATGAATTTGCATCATGATAAATGCATTCTTCTAACAAGGAAACAAAGGAATGAAATAGAGGTTTAGAATTTGTTGTATTAGACAGATATTTTAAAAACTATTTAAAAAATAGTACCACCATTTTGACTGTTGCATTTGTACTATTTCTTCCTGTTGCCCATAAGGCTTCTCCACCACTGATTTCCTTTAGTTTTATGTGTTTCAACATGAGTAATTTCAAATAATCTCAGTTTTGTGGGTTTTTTCCTCTTGTTTTTTTTTTTTTTTTTTTTTTTTTTCTTTTGTGGCAGCAGACTGAAAGCAAAACCTTGTATTTTTCTGTGTAAGTGGGAGAAGGAAGACTAACTGATGTTGTCATAAATGGAAATGAAGCTAAAATGCTTGTCTTCCACTGAAGTGAATTAAACCAGGGCAAAGGAGCCTGTCAGTAGGAAGTTACAGCAACAAACAATAGAACAATTCCTGCAGTATAAATGGGAATGTAGTATCTATTACCCTTTTAAGTCCCTGTGAAAAAGAAATAGTTAGGAGGATATATAGTAAATTGTCCATATTTTCTTAATGAAATATAATATTACTTATTAAGCAGTTGACAGTTTAATAAACATGAATCTTTGCCTTTAAATGGATAATCTAAATGGTTAGTCTTCGAGAAACAGATATTTTTTGCACTCTTCTACCTCTAAAATTCTGTCTTCTATTTTTCTAGATTTTCTTAAAATATGAGTAAAGGCTTTTTTTTTTTTTTTTTCCTCCTTGCATAATTCTCTTTTTTAGTAGCCCGTTTTCTATAATTCTTCAATTCTTCCTACTTTAAAGCTGTAAAAAAAATCTAGCAAACATTACCAGCACAGGAAAACAAACAAACAAACAAAAAAGCAAGCAAGCAAACAAACAAACCCAGCTAATTGTTATCTATTTAATGTATACTATTTTCACTGATATTTTTTTAAACATTTGTTGAGGTTTTCTTTTGATTCACTCCCACAACCACCCACTTCCCTGACTTTTTTTAGTGTCTTACAAATGCTACTGACAGGTATGGGGATAAACACTCCTGAGAAAAAGATTTATATATTTATTAGAGAATACTTAGAAAACCTAGACGTTTTAAAGAGTGATTTTGATATTGATATGCAGAATCAAATTCTATAACCATAAAATAATTACAAAATCAGAGATGTTTAATCAACACTGCGCAGATGCTGGATGCAAGGGAGATAGCTCCTCCTAACTTGCACACAGTAGGGCAAAATCTTGGTACAGATATAGACAGAACTAGTATATATTCAATGATTTTCCCAGAATTTGTATACATATTCATTATATTTCCGAGAACCCCTTAGCATATGGTCCCTCCCCCTTGTGCATGCATTGTGAGCAGTGGGGGTGTCCTCCTGGTGGTCATGGGTTGAAGGCTCATCTTCTTCCTCACAAAGGCTCAGTCTTCCTCACTGTAAACTTCTGACCCTGTGGGAGGGGTAGTCCTTGAACCAGTTCTAATTTGCTCTGTGGACATCTTATTACCTCCTTGGTTGGTGTCCTGGAGCTGTTCTCAAAGCCTTATCTTTATGTTTTCCACCTCCCACATTGTTCTAATCCCAGCTTGTTACTGTCCCATTCTTCTAGTGGCCTCTGCATATTTACTTCTGTAATCTCTATCTTTTACCCTTAGTTTCTGTGGACCTTTTCTTACTCTTCAATATCATTATTAGTTTTATCTCTTAGGTTAGTGCTGAGCATTTGAGGATGATTTTAATGAGAATGGAATTCTAATCACAACAGGAATTTACTGACCTTCCTGTCTCATACTGCTGGGTTTTGATATTTAGACATCATATTACATTACAAATTTTCTACTTAAGTCGTATTTTATTCTCTGAAGAAAAACACTTCTGAATTCTGAAGTTTGTATCCAGGCATAGATACAGCTACCCAGATTTTAGATTACAAAACGGCTTAGAGTGTGGTTATTATGGAAATCCTGTAAGAAAGCTGTAGTAGAGAATAGAATCAAAGTATCACAGAAGCATAGAAAAATTAAGGTTGGAAAAGATCTCTAAGATCATCTGTTCCAACCATTCTCCCCAGCATGCCCACTAAACTGTTTTCCTCAGTACCACACCTCCACATCTCTTGTAATCTTCTTAAGACAGGGACTCCACCACCAGCCTGGGCAACCTGTTCCAGTGCCAGACCATTCTTTCTGAGAAGAAATTTTCCCTAACATACAACCAGAACCTCCCCTGGTGCAAATTGAGGCCATCACCTTTTGCCATTTCACAATCTCGTGGCAGAAATTTCTGACACTCACATTTTCTTTTATGTAGCCATAGAGAGAAACAAGGTCTCCTCTGAGCCTCCTCTTCTTCAGACTAAAGAACCCCAGTTCCCACAGCTGCTCTTTATAAGACTGGTACTCCAGACCCATCACCAGCATCCCTCTGTTCTCTTTTTCTGTGTGGCTGGGAAAAGATAATGATTTTTTTCCAGTGCTTCCTTGGGTTTACTGGTATGAGTCTTGAATACTTCCTGAGCAAGAAGAAGTGACATTACATTTAATACTCTGAACTCCAGGAGAGCAAAATTCCAGCTGCTCAAGGATCTGCTGGATGGGATCTCCTGGGAAAGTGTCCTTGAGGGCATAGGAACAGAACAGAGCAGGCAGCTCTTTAAGAACATCCTTCTGTGAGCACAAAAGCTCTCCATCCCCTAGCAGAAGAAATCAAGCAGAGGAGGTAGGTGACTGGCATGGCTGAGCAAGGACCAGCAGCTTAAAATGAGGGACAAGAACGTAAAGGTACAGGAAACAAAAGCAGGGTTGTGTAATCTGGGAAGAATATAAGGACATTGTCTGCGGGGATAAGATCAGGAAAACCAAGGCACAGGTGGAGCTAAACTTGGCAAGGGATGTGACAAATAACAAGAAGGCGTTCTATAGGTACATAGGCAGGAGGAGACAGACCAAGGAGAGTGTTCCCCCTCTGATAAAGGAGGACAGAGAACTAACTTGCTCAGATGTGGAAAAAGCTGAGGTGCTCAATGAGTGCTCTGCCTGAGTCTTCACTGGTGGTCAGGCTCCTCCCCATGTCTACTAGGACCCTGAAGCTCTAGGTGTGGGTGAGAGGAGCAGATTCCATCCCACTGTAACAGTGGAACAAGTCCAAGACCTCCTTGGGATACTGAATGCATATAAGCTGGCATTCATGGGGCCAGATGAGATCCATCCTTGGGTTCTGAAAGAGGTGACTGATGTGGTTGACGAGCCGCCCTCCATCATATTTGAAAAATCATGGCCGTTGGGTGAAATCCCAGGTGCCCGGAAAAAGGGAAATGTTACTCCCATTTTCCTGAAAGGGAGAAAAATTGACCCAGGGAACTACCAGCTGGTGAGCCTCACCTCTGTGCCTGGGAAGATCATGGAGCAGATCCTCCTGGTTACAATGTTAAGGCACATACCAGAGGAAGAGGTGATCTGCAACAGCCATCATGGCTTCACCTAGGGCAGATCTTGCCTGACCAATCTGGTGGCCTTCTATGATGGATTGATGGCTTCAGTGGATGGGGGAAAGGCGATGGATCTCATCTTCATGGACTTCTGCAAAGACCCTAACCGCATCCTTCTCTCTAAATTGGAGAGTTATGGAATTGCAAGATGGGCAGTTCTATGGATTGAGAACTGGTTGGCCGGTCACAGCCACAGGTTTGTGATCAATGGTTCTATGCCTGAGTGGAGGCCAGTCACAAACAGTGTACTTCAAGGGACAGTCTTGGGACAACGGTTCTTTAACATATTTATCACTAATATAGATGATGACATCTAGTGCACCCTCAGCATGTTTGCAGATGGCACCAACCTGAGCAGTAGAGTCAATACTTTGGAAGGAAGGGAAGCCACCCAGAGGGAACTGGACAGGCTGGAGAAGTGGGCCCATGTGAACCTAATGAGGTTCAACAAGGCCGAGTTTAAGGTATTGCACTTGGGCTGGGCCAATCCCAGGTATTTATACAGACTGGGAGAAGAGCTCCTTGAGAACAGCCCCGTGGAGAAGGACTTCAGGGTCCTGGTGGATGAGAAGGTGGACATGAGTCAGCAGTGTGCACTTGCAGCCCAGAAGGCCAGCTGTGTTCTGGGCTGCATTAAAAAAGGGGTGGCCAGCAGGGAGGGCGAGGTGATTGTCCCCCTCTACTCAGCCCTTGTAAGGAGCTATCTGGAATACTACATCCAGACCTGGATTTCCCAGCAAAAGAAAGATGCAGAGCTCTTGGAATGGGTCCAGAGGTGGACCACTAAGATGATCAGAGGGCTGGAGCACCTCTCCTATGAGGAAAGGTTGAGGGAATTGGGCTTGTTGAGCTTGGAGAGGAGAAGGCTCTGGGGAGACCTCATTGTGGCCTTCCAGTACTTCAAGGGAGCATGTAAACAGGAGGGGGAATGACTTTTTATGAGGGTGGATAGTGATAGAACAAGCAGGAATGGTTTTAAACTAAGACAGGAGATTTGGGTTACATACTTGGAGGATGTTTTTCACACAGAAAGTGATGAAACATTGAAACTGGCTGCCCAAGGAGGTTGTGGGATGCCCTGTCACTGGAGGCATTCAAGGCCAGGCTGGATGTGGCTCTGGGCAGCCTGGTCTAGTGACTGGCAACACTGCCCATGGCAGGGGGATTGAAACCAGATGATCTTTGAAGTCCTCTTTAATTAATCCAGGCTATTCTATCATTTTATGATACTTATCACATTCTTTAAATATTGTGCAGCTTTTAAGGATATCCTTCTGAAATCGGTGAAGTATTCTGGTCATTTGTTGCAAGTTTTTGCTAGATAATTCTACAGGGAGTATAAGTCAGTGTGACATTTGGATTTTATTTTTCTTTTTTTCTTTCTTTTTCTTTCTTTTTTTTTTTTTTTCTCTCTCTCTCTCTCCCCCCCCCCTCCCCCCCCCCCCCCCCCCCTTATTTATTAGGACAAACTGAGTTGTTTAAATATGTCACGCAATTTTCATAAGAAATACATGAACATATTTATTTATTTATTTATTTAACTTATACATTTATTTTCTAGATGAATGGGTCTTTTTTTTGTTGTTCCTGTTCTCTTCTGAAATTCTGTGCAGAAAATAAAAACAATCTGCAAATAAATAAATGATACGAACTGAAATAAAATAAAATTATCTGTGGACAATCCTAGCCATAGAAAACTTTGCAGGAAGATTCCTGAAAAGTAAACTCTTTTATAAGTTGTTGGTCCTTTTGTTTATGATTTTATTAAATGTAAATCTTGCAGACTTTATGAAGACAGAATCAATATTTAACTCCAAGTTTGCAAGGGGGTTGTCTGGAAGTTTACTGTTCCTTAAAATCAAAGAAAGTGATACACAGAATAGCAAGCATCATAATTCAGAAATGCGATCCATTTCTTTCTTTCTTTTATTTTATTTTATTATTTTATTTTATTTTATTTTATTTTATTTTATTTTATTTTTTTCCCTGGATTCTTAGCTAAATTTGATTTCAGTGACACAGCAACACCCAGAGGTATCTGATCTCTTGAGCGTCACAAAACTGCTTCTGTCCAGGAAGAGAAACATGGAAAATGATACAGAGCTGGGAGGGGGCAGAGAGAGATTTTTATTGGAAGCTGTTAAAGTGGTTGCTATGAGACATTCTCCAGCTAACACAGGCACAGCAGTGAGTGTAAGGCTGATAAATCGTACCTCTTGTATTATACCTTTCCATTCTGTTTTTTGTTGTTGTTGTTGTTTTAACAGAGGTTTTATAGTTGTTTAAGATCAGAGACAGCACCTGCCAGTTGCTTTTTCTTCCCTTTTTCTCCCTTCTTCTGCCTCGTGCAAGATGGAGCTAGAAAATGAAATGATCAGCTCCTCCAGCAATTCTTCAGCAGGCTCCAGAGAGTACAAGGTGGTGATGCTAGGAGCAGGGGGAGTTGGCAAAAGCGGTAAGTTTCAGCGGCAGCATATCTGTTTAGAAAGGGTGAATTGGGAATGTAAAGTTGAAAGAAGAATGATTAATGAGGGATTTCATTCTTCTTCTTCTTCTTTTTTTTTTTTTTCACATTGTTTGGATAAAAGGATCTATAATTGGTGGCTGGGGCAATGAGTCAGCTTAATTTGTTACAGAGTGAGATATTATAAGCCTTTTTTAATTAGATATTTTTGCAAAACCACCCTTGGCTCCATTGTATAGAGGAGAGAGTGGTCAGTTTGCTGCAGTTAGAGAAACTGTAAGTGCTCATGTCACTCGCTGAGGGATGATGTTTAGTGTGAATGTAACTTGTTGACCTTCTGGCCCTTGCGCCTAAGTAGAAATGTTACTAACTGCAAAGTCAGCTGTACTGTGCCAAGTGTGGAGGATGTCTACAGTGACTATGTTTTCTTCCCCACAATTCCTTACTTTTTGCTGAGTATTATTTTGGCACAGCTGGTGTTGGTTTCCTCTCCTGTCCCATCAGTAACAGAATGCATGTTTGAGCCTCATTCCAAGAGATAAAGAAAACTTGCAGCATGTTTTAATATCACTGTCCAGTGCTGGCAAGATATGTCATTATTTTCTCTGGACGATGTTTTTATTTTCCCAGATTTTATCATCTTTGATTTATTCTCACTGACAGTTGCATTCTCTGTTCTTAAAAGGACTTTGCTGAATGTGCAGTGTTCATCTCAGAAGCCAGTATATTGATCTGACTACATAACAATAATTTACTTACATATTTTCGAAATTCAAAAAGAAAAAAAAAAAAAGAAGAAAGCAAATAAACAGGAAAAGTAATATAATAATAATATAATGAATTCCAAATAAATTTCAGGATAAAGAAAATTGTAATTCTAAATTGTAACAATTTTGTAAATTAAACAAGTTTTATTTCCTATTCAAACAACAGGGCAAGGTGCAAATACAGAAGATTAAATAGAGCTAGTGGGTATAATTTCCTGTCTGTATATGTTACCTCTGTTTTGATGTTATGTTTAGCTTCAACTTCAGTGCCACATCTTTCAGTGACAGCTATTTCCCACCAGTATTGTTTAACCAAGGAAATAATTCTGGCAAAGGTGTTATGCTATGATCACTATATAAAATGGGGAAGAATGCTTATCTCAGAGTAACTTTCTGCAATTTCAAATTAACATGTCCATGTCCATAGTAAAGCAGTTATCACGAATGTCTGCTGGAACTTTCAACATAATTTCCCTTTTTTTTCCCCTTTAACGTAGCCCAAAGATGGCAGCAATTTTTTCCAAGCATATTTGTGTAGGAACCATTTTGTTTTGAAGGGGAAAAAAAAAAAAAAAAAAAAAAAAAAAAAAGCTCATCATACTCATATTATAGAAGTATCACAACACCCAATTTATATACATATTGAGGAAACATTAATGTTTCCATTTCCTGTATGATAAGAGCTTTAAAGCATGAGTTTAAGGAGATAAGTAAGAGTTTATTCAAATCTTATTGTTTCATTCTTCAGAAAACATTAGCTGATGAATTAATGAGACTAAAACCCTCAGAGCTGTGGATTACACAAGGTAATGACACATCTCAGAAGATGAGAAAGATCAGATAATTATTTAAGAAGAATTTGATGTCTTTATGATCTAGACAAATAACAATGGGATGAAGTGTCTAGTTATGACGTTCAATGGGATTAATGAAAATCTGAGATAAACCAGGGAGGGGGGGGGGGGGAGGGGAGGGGGCAGGGGAAGGGAAATCTGACAATTAAGAGACTGAAAAGGGAGGAAGACAATTTGTCAATTACAGACTTGGAGTTTCCAGTATGGAATGGGTATGAAACATTTCAGTGCAATATTGAGATAGTCCCTATTGCTCAAATTCCAATAGAGAAAGTATTGATGTAATATTGTAAATCAGTAGTTAATATTGACTGAAGTATAGACTAGATTAATTTAAACCAGATTAAAAGCAAAAGATGTCCAGAAGGACTATCTCCATTATTTGAAATGAGGGTGGCATTTTCCTAATGACCTACACTCACTGTCCAGGAAATTATGTGTCTAGCTACAATAACAGCATCAGAATTGAATAAGGATGTGAGAGAAAAAGTTCTATTTCCATCTCTGATTTTGTAGGTAAGTGATATATATGATGACATATTGACAGTATCCTAGCTTCTTTCTCCTTCCTCTCTTTTCTCCTTTCCTTTTTAAGCCATTATAAAAAGAGTAACATTTGGAATTAAGTTTCTGAGTGGGAAATCTCTTCTAGATAAAAGACTTTCAGTACCTCATTTTATTCAATATTAAATACTTCAAGTAAGAAAATCATTTTGCTTAATAACCAACTCATGGAAAATTTAGAAAGCATCATTTTATTCTAAATATAGTTCACATTTATGGATCCCCTGGGTAATCTGATCTCCTGTTTTCAATGCTCTTCTGTGTGACTTCGTACTGTACATATGGAGGTCTTTTCATTGAAAACTTCACATTCATTTTGATGGGCTGTGAGTAGTCATTATATGTGTAGACAAGTAAGAATGAGGAAGAAGGCACCAGTGATGGATGTCCTTTCGATGTTGGTATTACAGAATATATGCCTTGGCTTTTCAGTCTTATTCCTTCAGTTGTATGTTCCAAGATAACACATTATCCAGAATGACAGTCAATCTCTTGTTATTCGATCTACTCAGTGTAGCAGAAGTTCCACAAGAGTTGACAATAGAAGTTAAGCTCAGCACATTCATATCTGAAACCTAGCACAGAAGAGTAATAATAAGTAGACAGGGAGTGGTTTAAGAGTTGTGATTTATGGATCTGAACATTTCCAAATTAAGTCCAGAAAAAAACACACACACACAAAAATCAGACTTTTGAACAGATTTGTGGCAGTGATGTTTAGTTAATAAGTACAAAGTTATCCACCTGGAAAAGTATTTATCACTGTTAGAGATTATAAATCCCATAGAATGATTTAACCATTTAACCCTTTAAAGTTTTCTGATTTTTTTTCCAGAGTAATACAACAATTTATTATCAAGCACGCCTGTATATTTTGCCATAGATCTGATACATGGATGGATAAATATAAAGCCAGAACTAGAAATTGAAATGAAATAAAAGCACATAAAACGGGGGGGGGGATGGGGGAGGGTTTAAGGAAGTAAAGGAATACTTTGAAAAAAGGTGATTTTTTTTTGACAGACTTTCATTTGGCTACACTCCATACTGAAATCAAGCATTTCTAATACTCACTGTGTGTGTGTTTCACTTAAGAGAACATTTTGACACTGTCTTTTCTGGTTTTATGACAAATCTCAGGTTATTCCAGTACTGTTCAAACCTATCTCAAGTTGACTGACAAAATTAATCCCTAAGAATTCCAGTGTATTTGAAACAGATTTTGCTTACAGATACCCTTTTAGGCTCATGTCTGAAAGATGAGTGTGATGCTATCATGTTTCCTAGCTCTATGCAACTCAAACTTCTGGTTTCAGCTTTGTTTCACAGTGTTATAAGCATACATGCAATTGCTCCTAAATCTCAAAGCCAAGCCCTAATGATATATATTTTGTTAGATAATTACGATAATCACAATAATTAATTGCTGTTTTCTCTATAAAATAATAGCAATGATTAACTGAGGGGATGTAGAATGACTTCCAAAAGAAGCAAAAAAATTGGTATACCTAAGCAAGTTAATAAAATAGAAAACCATTAATACATGAAAAATTATTACTATCTAGGCATCCTTCAAATATTATTTGTGTTATTCCATGTTCTAAACATACTTACATTAGCTGAGTTGAATGAGAGTGGTTTTCAGATTTTTTTAAATAAATTAATATTATTTACTAATATTAATTAAAGTTTATTTATGTAAGGGTGAAGACAATTTATTCCTATTTCCGGTAACTAGAATAATGTGTTTATCTATACAAAAGATGCATTAGATGCAAAAGAAATTTCATGCTACCTGCCCTAAGAAATTGACATTTAAGCTGTGAAGATGAAGTTTTTAAATTTTCACAAACAAATAAATATGTTCTTGCATAAGTTGCTTTTGACAGCAGAGAAAATGTACATTTTTTCAAGAATTATTTCTGAGAGTGACTGCTCATTAATTTGCTGGCACCTTAAAAAAAAAAAAAAAATCAAACAAATACCTGGAAACTTTGGTTAAACTAACATATTTCTAATTCTAATATATAGGTTTGGGGGGGAAAGAAAAAAAAAAAAAGAGAGATATGTTTTCCCATGCTTCAATCTTAAAAAACCAACCAAACAACAACAAGAATAAATAGGAAGAGGAGATACTAAGGAAAATTTTCTCTACGGATTGTTTCAGGCAGAGAGAGAAGAAATGTATTTCTCAGACTGTTTAGCAAATACTTGCTTTTGCTATTTATTTCCGTCTTACTTTGTTGTTGCTGCTAAATGTCCTATTTCTACAAATACAAGTGACTCATCTAATTAGTTTCAGGATCTTGCATACAAAATAAGTTCAAAAATGTATGAAAACAATGAATTTGTGATGTATGAGCTTGTGTAATAGGAATTACATTAAATGCCTAATTTTGCTTTTATTCTTTGATTCAGATCCAAGCTGCTTTTCTGGACTAGTTTTGCCAGTTATTCAAATTTGAAAAAGAAAATTCACTGTCTATTAATTTCAAGCATGTCCTAATACTCAAAGTTCTCAGTAGAGACACTTATCAGATCATAGAGTGCATTCTGGAGAATTGATTCATTTCAGTTATTTGTTAATCCCTTAGAGATAAATTAGTGTATGATACAGGCTACATTGGAAGAGTAAAGTGAGAGGTTGCACTGATCTGATATTTGAAAGTAATATTTAGTTCTGCCGATACAGGTCTTACACCAGGCTAAATATCCTAGAATACACTTCAAAAATTCATCAGGTTTATTAAATGGGCGGGACTTTTTATTTGTTTGCTTGTTTGCTTTTCTTCTTTTTCTTGCTACTTACACTGTAGAACTATACTACAATTTAACCACATATTTCCTAGTCCAATATTGTCACTGTCTTCTCCTCAGTATTCTCCCGGTAAGATACAGCTGTGTATCCCCATATGCTTGGTAAAAATGATCAATGGAATGAGACTGGAATTCTGTTATTTTCTGAGCCAAACCAGTATCCAAAAGGAGAATTAAGTTAGTGCTCAGTGTCACTTGACTTGTAAAAAGACTTTTGAGTGAGTAGGCTGTGGATTGCAGCTAAGAGAAACCAGTTTTTTTTTTCCTTTCCAAAGTCAAAGTATAATTTTTGGTGTCTGCTTCTCTTCTAAATGTAAAATCTCCTTTTTGTTTTGTTTTGTTTTGTTTTGTTTTGTTTTTCCTAAGTGGAACATAAATAGAAACACTCAATTAATGTAGAACCTTGTCTTTGCTGAAAAGATTTGTTTTTTCTCCCCTTCATCCTCTGTTTGGGGGGATGGAGGGGTGGGGAAAGGCTTGTAATATAATCTAACAATCTAGTAGTGTTATCCAGGGGTTGGTACTGGGTCCAGTCTTTTTTACAGTGTTAATCTGTGATGTGAATGAAGGGAGAAAGTGCACCCTCAGAAAGTCTGCTGATGATATGGAGATAGGAGAAGTGGCTGACTCACCAAAAGGCTATGCTGTCATTCAACAAGAAGTGGATGTACTAGGGAGTTGGGCAGAGAGGCGGTTTTAGAGGTTCAGCAAAGGCAAGTGCAGAGTCATACACCTGAGGAGGAAAAAAAACATTAATCAGCAATAGGCTCAGTCTTGGCCTGCTGGAAAGTAGCTCTGTGGAGAAGAGCCTGGATGTCCTGTTGGACAGCAGGTTGAAAATGAGCCAGTAGCGTGCCCCTTATGGCCCGGAAGTCCAATGGTATCCTGATGTGCATTAGAAAGAGTGTGCAAGCAGGTCAAGACAAGTGGTCCTCCCCCTCTACCCTGCACTGCTAAGGCTACATCTGGGATACCATATCCAGTTCCCCAGTTCAAGACAGGGAATTACCAGAGAGAGTCCAGCAGAAGGTTACAAAGATTATTAGGGACCTGGAACATCTCCTTTATGAGGAAAACGTGAGAGATTTGAGATATTTCAGCCTGGAGAAGGGAAAACTGAGAGGAAATCTTATCATTGCTTTTAAAGATCTAAATGGCAGGAGTCAAGAGAAGGGATGCAGGCTCATTTTGGTGGTGCCCAGCAACAGGAGGAGGAGCAATGGGCACAAATGGTTACACAGAAAGTTCCATATGAATGTGAGGTAGAACTCGTTTACTGTGTGAGTGATAGAACTGGAACAGCTGCCCAGAGAGGTTGTGAAATCTATTCAAGACCAACCTGGAAACTTGCTGGTGCAATCTACTGCAGGGAACCTTTACCAGGAGTTGGACTAGATGATCTCCAGAGGTCCCTTCCAACCTCTACAACTCTATGATTCTGTGATTCTGTATGTTTCTGTGATATATATATGTATATATATATATATATATATATATCTACACAAAAGAGAACATTTTCTAAAAATTGAGGAAGAAGAGGACTAGCATTTCTTAATGGAGAGGTAATGAGAGAATTTAGAATTAAAATATGTAATTAAAGATGTATGAGGTCTCCTGGCAGTCACTTCTTTTGTTCAATAAAAACAGCATATCGCCTTAAACATATGCTTAAAAGCAACGTTGGAAATATTTGTTGTGTTAGAAAAAAATCATTAACATTCCTTCACACACGGCTGAAGTTCACCCTCCAGGTTATGAGGACTTCTGCATAGCTGGAAGCATGCTGAGGTGGGAAACCAATAATAATAGTCACCTGATGTATCTGCTGGGCAGTAGTATACATGGAATATAAGAAGATCTGTTAGCTTACCTCTTGCAAAAACCTACTCTCTGTTTTGTCAGTAGAAATGGGATTCATTCATTAAGCACCTCCATCCAGACCTCTTCTAAATGAACAATGTTTTGAAGAGATTAAAGTTCGCAAAATAATACTTTAATGAATCAGCTTCTTACAGCATGAATTATTGACAGATAATTTCACTTATACAGTGAACATTTCATTAAGATGTGTCCTGCTCTGCTTTTCTTAATCATAATGCTTGCTATTAAAGACACAGGAAAACTCTGGGACTGTTTGGCAACAATAAGAATTGAACATTCACAGGCCCTTCTGATTTCAATCACACATAGATCAGCCATTTGAGATGCCCTGACAGAAATAAGGGAACAAGCACTATTTCATGACAATGACTGGGCACTGTCAATATCTTTGCTGAAAACAATCTGCTGAGACAGCCACAGGAACTGTTTCCCATCCAAACCACCTCTGCTGCTGCAGTGAGCCACCTGCAACATTTTCAGCACATGCTACCTGCTAGAATTTGGATGACAAATGGATGGCCCAAATTAGGGCCAGTTTTGAAAGCACAATTAGGATTTTTTTTTTTCCCTTTTTCTTACTGCTTACTTCTTTTTTTTTTTTTCCACCCATATTTTCCATTTTAGTTAGTTCCATACCTCTGTTAACTGTTTTCCAATTTTAATTTCTTCATTAATTGTAATTAGCTTCCTTGAAGACATCCATAGTATTTATTTATTTATTTATTTCCAACATGAGGAGAAACTACTAGAAACTGGAAGCATTCTCACATAGGTCCACTGACTGGTATTGGAGATTAGTGTAGTGCAGTGTCTCAGATTCACAGAGTAAGACACCTTGTTGTGAACTACAGACATTTGTCAGAAAAATGCCTACCTACTAAATAGATCCCAGTGGAGACACCGCTTGAAATCACTTAGTTTCAAGCAGTATAATGAACATCCTGAAAAAAAAATTCACATAAGGTGTTGGTAGTATGACAGAAGAGGTTGAACCTTCCCAACAAGTGTTCTTGCAATGTTGCTGTGTGACAGATGGCAGCAGAGGGGCAGTCTGACAGAACAGCGTCTGGCATGGAGTGTGTGTGAAGCAAAGGTGTGGAACAGAATTGCTCTGTGCAGAGAAAATTGCACCCATTAACATTTGTTGATGCTTGCTGAACATTTATGGAGCCCAACTAGTGCGATGTGTGCAGTGAGACAGTGAGAGGTGTGTTTCACCAGTGGTGACATTGACAGTGGGTCACTTTTGCTAACATTCAGGGGACTTTTGCTGACAAAAATGTATGGCTCATGGTGATGATAGCATTGAAAAATAGTGATTTGTAGCTGAGCATTTGCTCTATCAAATGTTGTTATCATACTCTTTGTATCTGTTGCAGTTTCCATGGAAACAATTAGGAGGCATTACTTTTGGAGCGATCCACATATTTATGAAAAAAAGACCAGAAGGTGGATTCAAAAAATGTTTTTAAGTTTTAAAAATGTGTTTCATAATGTTTTGAAAAATAGAATCTGTAATCAATCAACTGAGAGACTGTTATACATTGTTCTTTAGTGTATACTGACTACACCTATGAGAAGAGCTGTTGTTTAATTTCTTGCTTGGCAATCATATTTATTATTTTGTGATTCTTGTCTATTCTGTGTATATAAAGAAACTGTAAGCAAATTTCCTATTCCGTGACACATCCTGAGATTCCCTTACTACTTTTATCTACTTGCCTACCACCTTTGTAATTGCTTGTGTTATAAAAAACTGTTATCTTTTGAACAGGATATGCAGTATTTTTAGAAAGACTTTCTAAAAAAAAATAATAATTTATTTATAATATTTAGTCTAAATCTACCCTCTTCCAATTTGAAACCATTTCCCCTTGTCCTGTCACTACCTGCCCTTATAAGAAGTCTCTCCCCTGCTTTCCTGTAGGCCCCTTTCAGGCCACAGTGAGGTCTCCACAGAGCCATATCTTCTCCAGGCTGAAGACCCTCAGCTTTCTCAGCCTGTCCTCATAGAAGAGGTGCTCCAGCCCTCTGATCTTCATGGCCATCCTCTGGACCTGCTCCAACAGTTCCATGACCTTCTTATGTTGGGTGCTCCAGAACTGAACACAGTACTCCAGGTGGGGTCTCACAAGAGCTGACTACAGGGGCAGAATTACCTCCCTTTACCTGCTGGTCAGCCTTCTCTTGATTTTTGTTGCTTTCATATCAGTAGGACTTTGTTTTTGAAATTGTGAACAATATGAGATAAATTCTAAATTTCCCCTTTTCTTTAGATTTTTGTTATTTTTATTTTTTTTCTGAATCTTTCTTAAATAGAAATGACTTACTTTTTTTTTTCCCAATTTAAATAAAAAGAAATAATACTTTTGGATTTTCTACACTGTGGATAGTCTTGTTTCATTTGTCTGATGTCATACTCACTTTTTCATTCATCACACACAATTAGTCTACTAGAGTTCTGCTTCATAAAATGATAGGTGATCTAGACTTAGCTTATGAGGCAGAATTGTATTTCCTGGGCCTTATGATATCTATTTATGTTTGCAAATATGTGTTAAGAGACACTTTACTTCTCTACTGGGGCTAGGGGAGAAAAAGTAATAGTCTATCACAATAATTCAGGTATCCCTTGTGATGTGTTCAAGTGCAGTGTCTTATACTTTTCTTTCATTTACAATAATTTCAGTGGATTATCTGATGTAAATTATAGCAGTGAATTCATATCATAACTTGTCAAGTACTACTGATCTGTATTTATGATAGTTGAAGACAAAATACAATTTTTGAATTTTGGAATGCATATTGACCTTGGTTCATAAAAGTTATTAAATGTCTGACGTTACAAGAGGCAGCAAATCACATAAGCTTCCACTTTTTTTTTTTTTTTCTTTTTTTTTTTTTTTTTTCTGAGAACACACTTGAAAGTGTACCTAGACAGCAGTGGTCAATGCCTCAGTGTCTGAGCAGAGAACAGGGCTGAGTGGGCTGAGTGGTTTCCCCAGGGGTCAGTACTGTGAGTGGTGCTATTAAATACTATCATCAATAACATTGACAGTGGGATCAAGTGCACCCTCAGAAAGTTTGTGAATGACACCAAACTGTGTGGTGTGGTTGGAATGCCTGAGGAATGAGATGCCATTCAGAGACCTAAATAGACTTGATCAGTTGGCCAGCAGAACGTCATGAGGTTCAACAAATTCAGTGCAAGGTCTTGCAAGCCCTTGCAACTAGTTGTAATTCCCACTATCAGCATGAGGTGGGGGATGAAAGGATAGAGCACAGCCTGCTGAAAAGTACTTGAGACTATTGGTGGATGACAAGCTGGACATAAGACAGCAACGTGCTCTTACAACCCAGAAAGCATGTCCCCAGCTACATCCAAAAAACTGTGGCCAGCAGAGTTGAGGGAGGTGATCCTACCCCTCTACTCTGTGCTGGTGAGACCTCACATGGTGTACTGTGTCCAAATGGGGAGTCCTAGGTACAGGGGAGACATGGACCTGTTGGAGAACATTCAGAGGACAGCCACAAAAATAATGCAAGAGATGGAACACTTCCTTTAAAAGAGCAGGCTAAGAGAGCTGGGGCTCTTTAGCCTGGAGAAGAGAAGGCTCCAGGGAGACGTGAGGGTGGCCTATCAGGTCTTAAAGAGAAGCTATAAGAAAGAAGGAGATAGACATTTTCACAGAGTCAGTTGTGATAAGACAAGGGGAAATGGTTTCAAACTAAAAGAGGGGAGATTTAGATTTGATACAAAAAAGTTTTCACTGTAAAGGTAGTGAAGCACTGGAACAAGTTGCCCAGAGGTGTAGTGGTTGTTCCATCCCTGGAGACATTCAAGGTCAGGCTAGGCCAAGCTCTGATCAACATGATCTAGCTGTAGTTATCCCTGCTCATAGCAGGGAAATTGGGCTAGGTGACCTTTAAAGGTCCCTTCTAACACAAATGATTCTATGATTCTATGATTTTACGAAAATGTCAATTGGCTGTGATATTTAAGCATAGAAAACCATTTAGAAATAAAGAAAAACAGAAGCTAAAAAAGAACTCACTAACAGGAAGAAGAAATACCACACAGGTGAACAACTAAGAATAAAGAACAAGAAATTAAGAAAAAAAACACAGCACAGAGGTATAGCAAGAAGATGGGAGAAACAGAATACTGGATAATGTTGCATAAAAGTAGTGGTAAAGGAGTGATGGGATTGAATGAAAGCACAGTCATTCATAACTCAGAAAATGTGTTTCAGACTCTCTTTTCCTTGTGATTCTGCTAGATACTACTGGCCTGTGGTTATTCCTCAGTGTTTTCTGAAGGTATTATGGGGACAAAGGGTATACAGGGGTCATGTTAGTGATTTTTTTTTCTCCTACCTCTGTGACTCTCATGTTTTTCATGGACTTCGTTTCCGTAATTGGGTGCTGGAGACAAAGTAGCACAAATCTTACAGTTTTGTACGATTTTGTTTTCCCCATTTATTTCTGTGGTGTGTCACCTCAACTCAGCCACTGACAATGTTATGTAAATCTAAGATTAACAACCATTTATTAGTTGCTAAGCAAATTAATTCTCCACTTTATGTTATTCTTATGCTGGTCCAGAACCAAATGCATTTGTGGCCTTCAACACTAGCAAAACTCAACAGTGAGAGAGGTGGTATTTCTAAGATTCTTCCCTGTTCTTGAAAGAATTAGAACCATCCACATTCCAAAATGTCAAATGTAGTAGTGAATCAGAGTGGTAGTAAAGATACGTTTCTATCAGAACAGAGAAATTACATTCTGTTTTTCCCAATCTGGGAAAAATGTCAAGATGCTGAAAGATTGTAGCTTTTAGCATCTTGACATTTTGACAAGATGGCATCTTGGTATCTTGACAAGATGTTAGGGTTATGTCTTCATTTCAAGCTGTAAGATTTTTGGAAGGGATCGGTAAGGCAGGAAGGGTGGGGGGTTGTACACTCTGGTGAGAAGTGGATAGACTGCAGAGAGTTGCCTCTGAGCATTAGCAGTGACTGGATTGAGAGCTTGTGGATTAAAATCAGGGACCCGTCCAGTAAAGTGTATCTAGTAATCAGGGTCTACTACAGACTACCTGACCAGGGGGAGCCTGTTGAGGAGGCCTTCTTGCTTCAGCTACAATAGGTGTTGTGCTTACATGCTTATCCAGATGGGAGATTTCAACCACTCTGATATCTGCAAGGAAAACAATGCAGTGAGTTGCAATCAATCCAGGAGATTCCTGGTGTCCGTCAAGGATAAAAATCCTGGTTCAGGTATTGGACAGACCAACCAGAGGTGAAGATTTACTTGGTGTGGTTATCACCAACTGTTTTAGGGTATGTTTGGATTAGGCACCAAGGCTGGGTGCCTCAGGAGAAGAGGCAAGCAAGCACACACTCAAGGCAGTGTAGAGGATTACTAATTTTATTCAGCACACACACACACCATAGGCATCCACTTTAGATAACCCCAGTAAGTGGCAAGCAGAAACTCCCTAAACACATGCAATATGAGTCCTAGTAAGCTAAAACAGAAGGACTGTGCTAAGGAAGCACAGTATTACTTACCAACACTTGAGAGATGGACAAAATGCTAAGCAGGAGAAAGAGAAGGAACATGCCAGCAGTGGATTTGATATGCAGTGTCATCAGGGTCTCCCCTGTTTCAAAGTGCACTTTTCCTCTCTGAACCTACTACAGCCTCCCTCCTGATTTTGTTCTCTCCAGGTTCTGCAAGGATTTTTTTTACCCCTTACACGTTGCATCCACATGGCCAATGCATAATACAGATCCCAAGTGGAACATATGTTTGCAGAACAAGTTCTTGCAAAATCAGATAAACTAGAAAGGTCAGCTCCCTATAAAACAAGATTAATGGCTGTAGCCACAAATGCACTCCCCTTAAGACTGTCAGACTTTGCTCCACCCCAGGAACATTCTTCAATCAGAGGCATTTAGGTAATCCTGACACATCAATCTATGGGAAAAACTTTAAAGAGGTTAAAAATGGAGGCAGTCTGGGATGCAGCAACCCTGTCCTAGTTGAGTTTGCATTCCTCATGGAATGTGGTCTTGGCAAAAAAAAAAAAAAAAAAAAAGAGTCAGGAGCCTGAAATTCAGGAGAGTAAATGTCCAGCTGTTAAAGGAAGTATTGAATGAGATTAACCTGGGAAACTATCCTTAGGGACATGTGAATCTAACAGAACTGGTAGTTCTTTAAGGAAAATTTTCTGAGAGCACAAGAACCCCCAGAATAAGAAATCAAACAAAGGAGGCAGGACAACACAGGACAACAGCGTGGCTGAACGAAGACCACCTTGTCAAACTGAGGGATACGAACGAGAAGTAGTGGCAGGGAAAGCAGGAAAGGATGTCCCAGAAAGAATACAGGGTTACTGCCTGGACATGTAGAGAAAGAATTAGGAAAGCCAAGGTTCATATGAAATTGAACTTGGCAAGGAATGTGAAAAATAGCAAGAGGGATTCCTTTAGATACATCGATCAGAAGAGACAGGAAAAGGACAGTGTAGCTCCCCTGATAAATGAGAAGGGAGAACTGGCTTAAACAGACAGGGAAAAGTAAAAATATTCAAAGAGTCCTTTGCCTTAAACTTCACTGGTGCTCAGGCTTACCATAGCTTCCATATCTCTTTCCCAGTTCTGAGTGTTTTAAGTGACATTAAGAAAAACTGTAGGCAGTGAGTACTTTGCAGGATTTAAATTCATGGGAGAATCTTTGGAATTCATGGGAAAACTTTGGAATTCATGGGAGAATTAGCTACAGACGTATCAGTCTCACCTCAGTGCTGGGGAAGGTTATGGAACAGATAATCGTGGGAACCATCATGGACCAGTTAAAAGTCAACCAGGGGGTCAGGCCCAGTCAGCATGGGTTTATGAATGGGTTTATCCTATTTGACAAACCTGATTTCATTCTATGACAAGGAGACCCGTTTGGTGGATGAAGGTAAGGCTGTTGATGTGGTCTTCCTGGACTTCAGTAAAGCCTTTGACATTGTCCCCCATAACATTCTTGTGGAGAAGCTGGCTGCCCATGATTTGGATGGGCATATACTGAATTGTGTGAAACACTGTCTGGCTGTCTGGGCTTGAGGAGTTGTGGTCAGTAGAGTTAAATCCAGTTGGTTGCTGGTCACGAGCAGTGTCCCCCAGGGCTCGGTAGTGGTGTCACTTCTATTTAACATCTTCATTGATGATCTTGATAAGGGGAGTGCACACTCAGAAAGTTTGCAGACGACACCAAGCTGGGAGGGAGTATTGATCTGCCAAGGGGAGAAAGACACTACAGAGGGACCTGGATAGACTGGATCTATGGGCCAAGGTTAACTGTATGAGTTTCAATAGGGCCAAGTGTCGGGTCCTGCATTTTGGTCGCAACAACCCCAAGCAAGCTTACAGGCTTGGGGAGGAATGGCTAAAAAGCTGCCTGATGGAACGGGACCTTGGTGTACCAATGGATAGTCGGCTGAATGTGAGCCCAGGTGTGCCCAGGTGACCAAGAAGGCCAATGGCATCCTGGCTTGTATCAGGAATGGTGTGGTGAGCAGGACTAGGGAACTAATTCTGCCCCTGTACTCGGCACTGGTGAGGCCTCATCTCGAGCACTGTGTTCAGTATTGGGCACCTCAATATGGGAAGGACATGGAGGTGCTGGAGCAGGTCCAAAGAAGGGCAACAAGGTTTGTGAAGGGCTTGAAGAATATGCCCTATGAGGAGTGACTGAAGGAACTGGGGTTGTTTGGTCTGGGGAAGAGGAGGCTGAGGGGAGACCTTATTGCTCTCTTCCAGTATCTGAAAGGTACTCACAGTGAGAGCAGGGCTGGTCTCCTCTCACTGCTGATAAATGACAGGACGAGGAGAAGTGGTCTCAAGTTATGCCAGGATAAGTTTAGGTTGGATATCAGGAAAACCTTCTTTACAGAAAGGGTGGTTAAGCACTGGAATAGGCTTCCCAGGGGGGTGGTTGAGTCACCATCCCTGAATGTGTTTAAAAACTGTTTGGATGTGGTGCCCAGGGACATGATTTAGTAGAGGGTTGTTACAGTTAGTGTAGTTTGATTAGGTTGCAGTTGGACTTGATGATCTTTGAGGTCTTTTTCAACCTGAGCAATTCTATGATTCTATGATTCTTCAGTTCATCACAACTGTTCTTAATTTAGTCATAACAAATAGCAGGATGTGACCAGTGTAGACAGAAAATCAGCTTGCACTTTCAGAGTTCCTGTGGGAATCCAAGGTTTGCTTGGCTCACAGTTTGAGTACAGAGCAGTAACCAAATATTAATTTTTCTTTTCTGTTTTACTGCATAAACTAATCATTAAGAAATTTGTGATAGATTTACTTTCTTCTGAGTTTTAATTACTTCCTCATTTCTTTTCCCTCTGTTGTTGCTGTTGCTGCAGGCTTTTTCTTTAAACATATGATAGAATTTTTGAAGGACATGGAAAATTTAAAATATCTCATTTGTTTTAGTACTACGTGTGAAGTATACCATCAGTATTGTGGTCTTTAAAAGAACCACTGAGTTGAAGGGAGAAAGGTAATGTAATTTATGTTCTCTGCTGCCTCACGTATCACAATAAAAATGGGCAGCTTAACAGAGCTTTTTGTTTTTGTTTTTTGTTTGTTTGTTTCTTTGTTTGTTTTTCTTGACCTTAGCAGTGGAACGGAAAGAGTACGGCTATTTTTTTCATAAACTGGGGCTTCTATATAAATGAATGTATCTTACTGATGAAGCCACTCATATAGGAATAGGTGGAGAGAGGAGGGAAAGTAGGAAAAATGGCATGCAGTTGAAGAAAGAAATCCACACTTGCTCCCAGATGTTTCTTTTAAAGGATCACTGACTACCTTGAACCCTTTTTCTTAAACTTCCACTCCAAAATCTATCTTAAAAGGGTTTAAACAATATATAGTTAGAAGGAATGAAGCAGAGCAGGGGAAGGTATAAGAGTTACTCAAGTATATTCTGAGGGTTATAGAAGTATGAAATAGCCTTGTCTCCAATAGAATTTATAACATGATCTGTAACACTTTGAAGGACAAAGAAACTAAAGCATATTTGTGGTTTAATACATTACAACAGGGTAAATGTACCTGGCTTACAGTTTTTGTTTTTTTGTTTTGTTTTGTCCATACATATATATATACACACACACACACATATATATATATGTTGGGTTTTTTTTGGTTGTTTTTTTTTTTTTTCCTAATGTTTAAAGCATAAGTCTCTGCGTAAACAGTCATGGTGGATTGATTGCAACCAACAAAAGTTCAGCTGCTCACTTACTCCTCTCTTGTAGGTCAGGGAGAAAATGAAAGGTGGAAGGACTTGTGGATTGAGATAGTATCAGCTCAATAGCTGAAGCAAATGCTGCATGCAAGCAAAGAAAAATAATACATTTGCACTTTATTTCCCATCACAAGGGATTTTTTTAGCTACTTCCTGGAAAGTAAGGTCTCAGCAGTACATAACAGTTACTTGGAAAGACAAACACCATAACATGAATATCCCTGGTTACTTTTCCTTTCCTTGAGAAATTACTTCTGAGTGCAGCACCATGTGCTATGGATTAATCCTCTGGACAGCTTGTATCAGTTGTCTCAGCTGTATTATTTCCCAGTTTCTTGATTACTTGTTGAGGCATTGGAAGAGTGGACAAAGGAAAAAGCATTGACATGGTGCAAGCACTGTGCAGCAATGGCCAAAATATTGATATGTTATCAACACTGTTATAATCACAGATTCAAACCAGAGCATCATAGAAAAAAAGAAATCTCAGCCAGACCCAGTGTATCAATTTGTAGTCTAAAAGGATTGGAAACTGGCAAATGTGATGCCCATCTTCAAAAAGGGCCGAAAAGATGAACCTGGTAGCTACAGGCTTATCAGTCTTACCTCAGTGCCAGGGAAGGTCATGGAACGGATAATTTCGGGAACCATCATAGACCAACTAAAGGTCAACCAGGGGATCAGGCCCAGTCAGCATGGGTTTATGAATGGTAGATCCTGTATGACAAACCCAATTTCATTCTATGACAAGGTGACCGGCTTAGTGGATGAGGGTCAGGCTGTTGACGTGGTCTTCCTGGACTTCAGTAAGGCCTTTAACACTGTCCCCCATAACATTCTCATGGAGAAGCTGGCTGCCCATGGTTTGGATAGGTGTACGCTCCACTGGGTGAAACAGTGGCTGGATGGCTGGGCCCAAAGAGCTGTGATCAATGGAGTTGATTCCAGTTGGCAGCCGGTCATGAGCAGTGTCCCCCAAGGCTCAGTGCTGGGGCCACTTCTATTTAACATCTTCATTGATGATCTTGACGAGGGGATTGAGTGCACCCTCAGTAAGTTTGCAGATGACACCAAGCTGGGTGGGAGTATTGATCTGCCAGAGGGAAGAAGGGCACTACAGAGGGACCTGGATAGACTGGATCAATGGACCAAGGTTAACGGTATGAGTTTCAATAGGGCCAAGTGTCGGGTCCTGCATTTTGGTCACAACAACCCCAAGCAAGCTTACAGACTTGGGGAGGAGTGGATGGAAAGCTGATGGAAAGGGACCTTGGTGTACTGTTGGACAATCGGCTGAATATGAGCCAGCAGTGTGCCCAGGTGACCAAGAAGGCCAATGGCATCCTGGCTTGTATCAGGAACGGTGTGGTGAGCAGCACTAGGGAAGTCATCTTGCCCCTGTACTCGGCACTGGTGAGGCCTCTCCCCGAGTACTCTGTTCAGTACTGGGCACCTCAGTGAAGGGGCTGAGGGGAGACCTTATTGCTCTCTTCCAGTATCTGAAAGGTGTTTACAGTGAGAGCGGGGTAGGTCTCTCCTCACTGATGTGAGGTGACAAGATGAGGGGAAATGGCCTCAAGTTGCGCCAAGACAAGTTTAGGTTGGACGTTAGGAAACACTTCTTTACAGAAAGGGTGGTTAAGCACTGGAATAGGCTTCCCAGGGGGGTGGTTGAGTCACCATCCCTGGATGTGTTTAAGAGCCATTTGGATGTGATGCTCAGAGATATGGGTTTGTTAGAGGGTTGTTAGAGTTAGGGTAGTATGGTTAGGCTGTGGTTGGACTAGATGATCTTTGAGGTCTTTTCCAACCTGAGTAATTCTATGATTCTGTGATTCTATGATTCTATGAATGAAAGTACATTTAATTGTTCTTTGTAATTTGTATCTGTGGCATCTTGATATCACATGCTGTTGCTGTGATGTTTTACTGTTTTGTTGGTTTGCTACTGGAGACCACAGAGAGTGAGGGCCATTGTTATTTTCCTTCTCTTTTCTTCTTGTTTGTAATTTGGCTGTTGAAAGCTATCCATTGTTTTTCACTTTCTTCACTTTTCTTAGAAACATGGATGGCTTGATGGTATTTCTGAAGCCTTGTAAAATCTAGATCTTGTCAGGATTTTTGGAGCTATTGTGATGTACCAAATGGACAATCCATTATATATATATATATATTTCAATTTATATATATTATATATACTTATAACATATATTGAATATATATATATTGAAAGATATATATAATATTATATTATATTATAATATAAATGTTATATATATTATATATGATTATATATTATATATGTATATTATGTATATAATATATAATATAATATATATATATCATTTTCAATTTTTAAAGTTAAACATCTGTATGATTAATTACATGTATGATCTCCTAAATTAAAAATTAAAAGTCAATTCACATAATGTGAAGCAGTGATTTTATTCTTGTGGTGACTAGTGGAAATCAGAATGATATTGCAAAAATATTACATGAATAAATGTAAATATATTTAAAGGCCTTTCTAGTGTGAACTTCCTAATCTCCTGACACTGGAACATGGTGCCATGGTGGTACTGATTGTACTGGTAAATACATGCATTGAACAACACAATCTCAGCCCCTTTATCTGGTTTTCTTATTTTGTAGTATGTTCTGTTGTATACTGAAGAAGGGATATGAGAATCAGGAATCAGATTGCCCATTCTTTCTTATATATCTGTGAGGAAGTCAATCTATCTCTCATCTTCGGTTTCCAATCCCTAAAATTAAAACAGCTATCTCCTTAGTATTTCTGACCTTCAAAATAAAATACTCTTTTAATGACTCTTTTAAATTTAATGACACATTTTCCCAGATACCTAAGCCACAAAGGGTCATCATGTGCATCAAAGTTCTTTGAAAATTATCCAGCAATTTCTTCAGCATCCATGTCATCTCAATAACAGCTCGCTTCCTCAGACATGGAAAAAGCTTAGTACTCAATGACCGCTTTGCCTCAGTCTTCACTGGTGGTCAGGCTTCCTGTGTCTGCCAGGACCATGAGGCTCTAGGTGAGTGTGCGGTTTCTGTCCCACTGTAATGGTGCAACAAGTCCAAGTCCTCCTCATGAAATTGAATGTGTATAAGTCCATGGGGCCAGTTGTTATCCATCCTTGGATTCTGAAAGAGATGGCTGATGTGGTTGCTGAGCCACTCTCCACCATATCAGAAAAATAGTGGCTGTCTGGTGAAGTCCCTAGTGACTGGGAAAAGGGAAACATTACTCCCATTTTTAAGAAAGGGATAAAGAATGACCTGGGGAATTACAGGCCAGTGAGTTTCACTTCTGTGCCTGGGAAGATCATGGAGCAGATCCTCCTAGAAACTATGTTAAGGCACACATGAGATAAAGAGGTGATTTGAGACAGCCAGCACGACTTCACCTAGGGCAGATCGTGCCTGACCAATCTGGTGGCCTTCTATGATGGAGTCACAGCTTCAGTGGACGGGGGAAGGGCAATGGATGTCATCTACCAGGACTTCTGCAAAGCCTTTGATGTGGTCCCTTACCACATCCTGTGGTGCTCTTTAATATCTTTATGGATGACATACAGACGATGACATCTAGTGCACCCTCAGCATGTTTGCAGATGGCGCCAACCTGAGCAGTAGAGTCAATACATTGGAAGGAAGGGAAGCCACCCAGAGGGAACTGGACAGGCTGGAGAAGTGGGCCCATGTGAACCTAATGAGGTTCAACAAGGCCGAGTTTAAGGTATTGCACTTGGGCTGGGCCAATCCCAGGTATTTATACAGACTGGGAGAAGAGCTCCTTGAGAACAGCCCTGTGGAGAAGGACTTCAGGGTCCTCGTAGATGAGAAGGTGGACATGAGTCAGCAGTGTGCACTCGCAGCCCAGAAGGCCAGCTGTGTTCTGGGCTGCATTAAAAAAGGGGTGACCAGCAGGGAGGGCGAGGTGATTGTCCCCCTCTACTCAGCCCTTGTAAGGAGCTATCTGGAGTACCACATTCAGACCTGGATTTCCCAGCACAAGAAAGATGCAGAGCTCTTGGAATGGGTCCAGAGGTGGACCACTAAGATGATCAGAGGGCTGGAGCACCTCTCCTATGAGGAAAGGTTGAGGGAATTGGGCTTGTTGAGCTTGGAGAGGAGAAGGCTCTGGGGAGACCTCATTGTGGCCTTCCAGTACTTCAAGGGAGCATATAAACAGGAAGGAGAACAGCTTTTTAGAAGAGTGGATAGTGATAGGAGAAGGGGAAATGGTCTTAAACTGAGACAGGGGAGGTTTAGATTGGATATTAGGAGCCAGTTTTTCACTCAGAGAGTGGTAACACACGCTGGAACTGGTTGCCCAAAGAGGTTGTGGATGCTCTGCTGCTGGAGGCATTCAAGGCTGGATGTGGCTCTGGGCAGCCCAGTCTGGTGGCTGGTGACCCTGCCCATGGCAGGGGAGTTGAAACTAGGTGATCATTGTGTTCCCAGGCCATTCTATGATTCTATGATTCTAAGGGGGTGGGGGGGGGGGGGGGGGGGGGAGAAAAAAAAAAAGAGAGAAAGAAAGAGAGAAAGAGAGAAAGAGAGAAAGAGAGAAAGAGAGAAAGAAGAAAGAAAGAAAGAAAGAAAGAAAGAAAGAAAGAAAGAAAGAAAGAAAGAAAGAAAGAAAGAAAGAAAGAAAGAAAGAAAGAAAGAAAGAAAGAAAGAAAGAAAGAAGAATAGAAGGAAGGAAGGAAGGAAGGAAGGAAGGAAGGAAGGAAGGAAGGAAGGAAGGAAGGAAGGAAGGAAGGAAGAAAAGAAAGGAAGGAAGGAAGGAAGGGAGCAAGGGAGGAAGGGAGGAAGAAAGAAAAAAAGGAAAAGAAAAGAAAAAAAAGAAAAGAAAAGAAAAAAGGAAAGGAAAGGAAAGGAAAGGAAAGGAAAGGAAAGGAAAGGAAAGGAAAGGAAAGGAAAGGAAAGGAAAGGAAAGGAAAGGAAAGGAAAGGAAAGGAAAGGAAAGGAAAGGAAAGGAAAGGAAAGGAAAGGAAAGGAAAGGAAAGGAAAGGAAAGGAAAGGAAAGGAAAGGAAAGGAAAGGAAAGGAAAGGAAAGGAAAGGAAAGGAAGAAAAGAAAAGAAAAGAAAAGAAAAGAAAAGAAAAGAAAAGAAAAGAAAAGAAAAGAAAAGAAAAGAAAAGAAAAGAAAAGAAAAGAAAAGAAAAGAAAAGAAAAGAAAAGAAAAGAAAAGAAAAGGAAAGGAAAGGAAAGGAAAGAAAGAAAAGAAAAGAAACGACAAAAAGGAATGTAAGTTCTGCAACAGTATCACAACTAGTCATAATGATTCAAGGTAAATTGTCCATAACATATTTTAATAAAGTTAGGAAATAGTGAGGTTAGTATATATCTCCTCAAACAGAAGAGGAACAGCACATATCTGCATGCTACAAATGCTGAATTACTGAGCAGATGAGGAAGCACATCCAGCTTTTCATTGGCCATGTTTTGGGAAGAACTCTGCTTCTTCCCATTCTCTGAAAAAGTCCTCCCAAATTGAAACTCTGAAAGACAAAATAGTTTATTTTAAACCTTGGTAAACTTGACCTAATTAGGTGTTCCAGATTTTGGCAGCTGTGACATTTTCCAGAAATATGAATCCAGGAAACTCTGTAAGGAGAAATGTAGATGCCAGTGTGAAGATTTATCTTGCCTAATTTCAGGTTCTAAAAATGCTACTTGAGTCTAGGAATGTAGGTTGCTTTTGTAGTTGACAGAAAAAGGTGAACAATCCTAGAGATAATGATTGCCTTCCATTACTTTAGGTAGGCACACACTGCTAGGATACATTGCATTGTTAGTTATCAAAGAATAGGTGGGAGTAACCAAAATTTAAACTTTTGTTCGAGCAGACTGCAATTCATATGGATAGTTCTCAAGCGTAATATGTTATGGTTTTCATCATCAGTTCCTATTATTGCAGAATTTATCAATGTTTGTCTTTTTCATGTAAGATATATATGATTGTTCAATTTTAATTTTTTGAAAATATATTTTTCCTCTTTTAAAATCACCTGTTATTTCAGTGACAATAAAAGAGGTAAGGTTTCATCTTCCTTCCTAAAAGGATGAAGAAGTGGCAACATTATTCAGAACTTCATTCTTCTTTTTAGGAGTCTGTTATCACTGGGAGGGTAAGCATGGATCTAAATGAATGTTACATGCTCCTGTTGAGCAACAGTAGCAGTTTTGTTTCAAAATTATTTAACTATAATAAGTCAAATATTCAAAAGCCTAATGATCTTCTTTGTGTTGAAAATGTATAGACTCTTTATCAGTGTTCTGTGTGTCTTCCTCCAGCCTTAGCTGACTGGGTGGCTGAGATGTTATCTGTCAGTAGTCTAAAAAGCTTGTTTATTTTATCTCTCACTGACTTTTGAATTTAGCTCTGGAGTTCCTTAAACTAACATGGATGCTAGCCCATACAGTGGCCTTCAACATAATCAAGAGGTAAAGCTTCCTCTTATTTTCCACTTAAGTTTCATTTTTAATTGTTAGATTTACAACTTTGTTGTTGTAGTTGTTGTTTTTTGTTTTTTGTTTTCCTTTGCAATGAGGAGAATAGTAAGCAATTGCTGTCCTCCTGCAACTATCTTTTCCAATGGAAAAAGCTTATCTTCCGGCTTATCTTCTGCACATGCCAAAATGGTGTGTGGATATAGAAAATGTTAATTTGGTCTGCAGTAAGTACCTTACATTTCTGTAGACTTCTTAACATAGTGAGCAGTACTTAAAAATTTCTTTAAGGATCTTGTATGGAAGAAACACCATCATAGAATGTACCTCTATAATTAATATTTTTAGTCACAAAATAGCTAAGTTTTCCAGAAATGTAGAGTGCAGGTTACTGACAAGAATAATGTAGAGTTGGAGGCAGGTGACAAGACATAGATCTTTGCTTTGCTTGCACTCATGCAGAGTATTCTTGATATTCTCAATTTCATTCAAATAAATTAAATCAACAGTATCAAAATAATATCACCATTTTTAGAGAGCTTGGTGAAGGGTGAGTCAGTGCTTCTTGGAGCAGACATATCTTCTGCCATTACCATCACACTGTCTGCTGTGCTTCTCACTTTTGCTGGCATATGCTCTTGGCTGATCTCTTTCTCTGTGCCACTTGATTCATCACTGTCAGTGATCCAAGGGCATGAAAAATTAATCCCATACAAAAAATACTTTGTAGTTTATTTTATATATATATATATATTTTTTTTTTTTTTCCTTTGGATTTAGGCCAATTAATTCATCCAGAGAAGAAAGCTTATGGAGTGTAACAATTCTGGCTTTTCTGCTGATGAATCAAGTACAAATCTGTTTCCATTCTCTCATGTAAGAAGAAAAGTAATGTGTTACAGAATTGAATTATCTAAATAATAACAAAAAGTAATTTGTCTAAGGGAACAAGTTTTGCAAAGGAATTCAAATCTCTTCTGATAGTTAGTACCACTTAATACCTGATAGTATTCTGATAGTTAGTACCACTACATACTAAATTTCCAGGAAGATATATGGACCAATATCAGCTATTTTATTTTTAAGGAAACTTCTTGTTTAAAACTACTTATTTTACTTAGATCAATAGGTTTGTCCTTTTCTTAGTGACTTTATATCTTTATTCATTATATTGCTTACTCATTTATATTAAAATTTGATTTTCTGCAAGCTAATTAGATACGCAACGAGACTTTCTCTTTAAACTTTTGGTTGGGACCCATTTTTTTCATCACAATTTTCCAACTAAATGAATTGAAGTGGTGTTATAGATACAGGTAATTTGAGAATCTCAAATGGCAACTATACAAGCAGCCATTATTAGGTCAGATAAATGAATATATGTCTCCCAAGTGACAGGACAGAGTTGTAACCCCAAGATCACCTTTCTTTTCTCAAAGTCAGAGTTAAATTTGCACATAATCAGGCCTAGAAATGGTGAAATTTGAGATATGCTGTCTGGTGTCATTTATGTTATCTCACGTAAGACAAAGTGGCATCTGAAACAATCAAAGAGACAAATGGAGTGAGAACTTTGCATAAGAGACAGATGATATGTAATTTAAACTATCTAGTGGCTGACTACAGTAATTGAGTTTAACAAATTACTTTCCTGAAAACAAGCAGTAGAGTCATCTGGTGTAGTATGAGTAAATAGCTGGTGCATGTGTTTCAGAGATGAACATGTGGTGCATAAGAGGGAAGAGAACCCCTGTCATGCACCTGTTTGTTCCTATACTCTCTCTAATTGACCTTTTTGTTCAGGTTCCTCTCTGCTTCTATATATGCAGGTTAAACAGGTAAATATTGTCAGTTTTTTCTTTAATTATATATTCTTCTTACATTTCCAAAGCTGTATCTTATTATGATGCTTTCTCACTATGCCTTGTAATGCACTTCTAATGCTTTCTTAGAATTAACCCTCCTTGCTTAGTTTCTTCACATAAATGCTTGTGTGGAACTGCTAATGGTTTTAATTTACTAACACACAATTTCTATAAGTCTTGCGATAACTGTTTTTTAAAAAGTAGTTGATCTTAATGCATGCTGTACATTCAGGAAGGAGGGAGCACTGTTTTTAATGTGACAACTCTGGAATTGGCATGAATTTAATCAGTAACGCTAGTGGCACTGCATATCAAGCCCAGTGTCAGCTCACCAGTGCTATAACCAGAATGAGCAAGATCTTGTTGCACTTTCACAGACTTTAACAAACTTTGAAGGAAGCTATATGCAGTTAAACAAGAATTAAATGTGTACTTCAGCAGGTGTCCAACCTACCAAAATATAGAAATACATGACTTTATCTCTGTCACTTTATATGTAGCCCTCATTTTCAGCTTAGCTATAGCAGAAAAATAGGCCATAAGAAACTACCAGCTTCCTACAAAATAGGTTTGAATAGATATTTTTACTCTGTTTGAATTCTCCAAGATAGATCATTAATATCAGTACTTAAAGGAGTCTCACAAAACAATTGTTTTAAAATTGTCATTTCAAATAATGTTTATATTGTTTCAATGTTAAGAATTCAGGCTCCATTCCCAAGCAGAATTCACTTTAAAAATAAATAATTAAAAATAAATGGATGTAAGTAATAATTTGTTCAATTTCCTGGCACACATCAGCTATTTGGCAAAACATTTGTATTACCCTGGTTTGTTTCCTATATCTCTTTACGGCCATCCTCATCAGATGTTAAAATTCAGTGCGCACCAAAGTTCAGAAAGAGATATTTAAAAGCTGAACTAAGAGTAGCATTAAGAAAGGATATCCACATTTCTTCTTGACCCTTGTCATCAAGTGAAGTTACTTAAAAAAAAATAGCTCAAATGAGTTCTGGGTTGTGTTCTCTTAAAAAGGGAGACTACACACGCTTTTGGAAGGCTCCAAAAAAAGAAAAACACAGGACATCTAGCCTTTGCAAGTCTCCAGAATCAAACAAGATTAAACCTCTTCTGAATCCTACTCAATAGCACATATTCACAGCAACAATATAGACATTACAATCAGGGTGATTCCTTCATGAGGTAGAAATCCTTGCTGTCAAGTCTCTTAGAATGTATAAAAGTAAACTGAAAAACATTCTCAGTGCAGAGGAACTGTCAGGTTATAGCCTGAAACAATGGTTGAGTACCAGGTAAAAAGGTGTGGCTAACCCAAGTTGCTTATGTCCAAGCAATGCATCCAAGTGACCAGAAGGAGTGAACCCTGTACCCACTCTCCTCCTCACTCTCATTTAATGGTTAGCAGCCAAGGTTGTAGTATCATTGAGCTGTCACTGGTCATTGGAAGGGGTGAGTCAAATTTTTCTTTCTTTTTTTTTTTTTTTTTCTTTTTTAACCTGCTATTTTTTTTTCTGTTGTATTTGTATTCCATTAGAAGGCACTGTCGTTGGGTTCTTTTGCCATACACTAGAGTAAATATTTTATGGTGTAGGGTTGTTCTAAAACCAGCTTTTTACAAAATCAATTCAGTAATTGCAAAATACTTGAAAATGCACTGTGTACCTGTCTGTCTTATTACCCACTTGAGAATATCAGACTTTAAAAAGCAAGAAGAAAGAAACAAAATCTAAAGGTAATTCTTGAAAAGGAATATTCTAAACAATCAATAGTATGACAGTGTGTTTAAAAAACATCACATAGAAAAGGAGACTCTGCTATTCCAAATATTCCGTAAATGGCTAGATCAGTCTGAATGAATGTCTAAGAAGCTATTTGGTAGGTTTTTCCTTTATATCACATGAAGGTGTTGTTATTGGTTTTCCAAAGCCAGATGAAGTTAGTAAAAAGATTTATGTTGACTTCCCTACTCTGTGACCAAAGGCATCATGCTTACCTCCATATTTAACAGAAGTTTTACTCATCTGTTCTCATGTATAAGTACTCTTAATATGTCTTCAATTCTCATGATTTTTTTTTTCCCATGTAGTGATAAATATACAGCAGAAATATTGTTTTCTTTTTTTTTTTTTTTTCTTTTTTTCTTTTTTCACTGTCCTTTGTATGCTGACACAAGACTGGAAAGTAATTTTAGGTTTCCATGAAATTTAGTTAACTTTAAAAGACTCATTTATCTCCTCTATCTTTCTGAATTATAACAAAAATGTTGAGGGATGCCAACATACTGTATCTATCTGCTTACCTGAAGCAAATGGAATAAAAATCAGCTTGAGAATAAAATTGAGCAAATGTCAAAAAATGTTAAATAAAAATGGCAATAAAAATGTTAATACATTGAAAACATTTTAGATTCAGATTCAGAAATTTTAGGAAAAGACTGACATATGAGTTCAACCTAGGCATATTTTATGTTGGATAGAGATGGGTTTTTAGGACTTCTTGAACTGAGTTATTGTACACTTATCCAAAATCTCTTGATTCACTGGAAAAATCCCAATACATTTTAACAAGCTTTGGATAAAATCTGCCTGTGAAATAATATCTTCTGCCCTTGGAATGTTTACCTTTTGGTCACAAAATGTTTTATAACAGCTGTCAACATTTTGATGTGTAGTTTCCACATTCCGTAGAATATACTAAAATTCTCAGCAGTTTAGTCAGATGACCACATTGTTGTCCTCAACTTTCTGATGAACTGAAGCACATTTCTTATTGCGAGGTCTAGTTAGCTGATACAAGAAGAAGAAAGTAGTGGTAAACAGAGGGGCTGGAGAACAAAGTTAGTTGCAATAATAAAGTCACCCATTCATGCATTCATATAAGAAACAATTTTTTTGTTAACAGGACTTAAGGAGAAATTCCTGCCACGTTTCTATTAGATGTACTAAAACATACTGCTTTCTGTTTTAGGTACAAAAATGTACAGTCCACTAGAAATTGCAGATATTGTCTATGGGGGAAGTGTTGACCCATTTACAATACTTAAATCAGTTCTTATTCCCATCTTTGGATAAACCCCTGAGGAACCAGCTCATTATTAATGCAAGAAAGAAAAGTTGCAATTAAAAATAATAATAATAATAATAATAGTAATGGGGAATTCAGAAGGAAAAACAATATATTTATGTGTGTATATATATATATATTTCAATGTACAAGTTCGATTAAATTCTAATATTTACTCTTTTTTAATGATCTTTCTAAAGACTATTTAGCCGCATACGTTCATAAAGCCAATTAAATAGTTCAGCTACAGAATAGTTTGATAAGTCAATATATTACCATGAAAAAACTATTTATCTCTCAGTATTTTTTTATCCTTTGTCTTTATACATAGATTTGTTTAATTAAGAAAATAAATATCGCATATCAACCAAAGTTTGTGGAAGATGTTTCATGTAAATGTAACACATCATGTGTGATATAATCTACATTAATTCTGAATTTTGCATTCTGGTAATTATGAAAAATATAAAAATGAAAAGTGTAATTGGTGAGTAAGGAAAAAATGAGTAATTTACAGTGATTATGTAAAACAAACAAACAAAACAGACCATTTCAGTTAAATCTCTGCTCTTCTTTCTTATGAAAAAAATATTACAATAGATTGAATTAAAACAGAGAGGAGGCAGAAGAGAGACTGACCACAAAAATGACAGTGATAAGGAATAGCTCAAAGATAATGTCTATACTTCCTTTTCTATATAAAATATATTTGTTTTCATTGATTTGTTCTCTTAATAATTTAACCTGTTATTCATAGAATCAATTAGAAGGGACTCACAAGAATCATGGAGTCCAACTTCTTCTACATATACAGAGAGGCTCAATGAAGAATGAGGAAGGGGCTATTCAATCTCCCTAAGGATTCTACTGAAAGAACGTAACATTAATAAATTAATATAGACCTCATAAGAAGTGATCATTCCACTCTACTCAGCATTAGTCCAGTTGCATCTGAAGTTCTGTGTACAATTCTATTCCACCATTACAAGACAGATCCAATCATACCAGAGAGAGTCTAGCAGAAGACAGACAAGATGTTGAAGGGTCTAGAGTACTTTTGCTATGAGGAAAGGCTGAGCACTGAGACTACCCTGACCGGAGAATAGGAAGGTCAGGAGCAGTCTCATCTATGTCACTAAATGTCTGAAATAAGGTGCAAAGGGGAAGAAGACAAACTCTTTTCTGTGGTGCCTCGTGTGAAGACAAGAAGCAATGGGAATAAACTGGAACACAAGGGATTCCATCAAAGCATCAGGAAGCACTTTACTGTGAGGGTTGCTAAGCACTGGC
Organism: Gallus gallus; assembly: GCF_016699485.2. Classification (NCBI taxonomy): domain Eukaryota; kingdom Metazoa; phylum Chordata; class Aves; order Galliformes; family Phasianidae; genus Gallus; species Gallus gallus. The sequence goes on from NC_052572.1 coordinate 3,836,591, forward strand.
TCAGGGTGCTCTCTTTGCAGGTCTTCAAAAGCCATGAGGTCATGATCCTGCACAACCTGCTCTGAGTGTCAGTGCTTCAGCAGAAGTGTTTGAATGTGAAAAAGATGCCTTTCCACACAATTTGCATGGAAAAAAATCAGATATCCCAAACGTGTTTTTTTCCAGAAAATTTAGATTTTGAAAGTTGAAACTTTGTGTTAAACCACTTGAAGTGGCATTTGAGTCTAAATTCTGAAAATAAGGTGACACTTCCTACCTAATTTTATGGCGAAACTTAAGAGCTTCTTACAGAGTATTAATACTCTTTTAGATGCATGTTGTCTTCTTTGCATATTCAGCTTGTAAATCACTACTGAGAAAGGAACATTGACACAAGAATTCAAAAAATCCAAAGACTAAAATAAGAAATTACAGTAGTAAATTACAGTAGTGTTGATCCCCTGTCCAGGGCAATAAATAGAGATTTCATACACTTCAGTGAACTTGGAGAAGATTATAAATTGGGAAAGAGATTGGATCAGGGGATCAGCTACACAGTTGAAATAATGTGGCAGTTGAAATCTACTCTTCAAATGAAGTCAGTAGCTAAGCAATAATGCAGCTCTGTGTTTAAAGTTAGTGATAGTTGTCCAATTCCATATGACAGAAGATAAAATGTACTTTTTTTGAGTAAGCTACTCAAAACAACAAATGAAAATAGAACCAAGATAAAGTTTGATTTGATGGATGATTATTTCTGTTCTTCAGATTATTGTTATGAAGAAGCATTTGTTAGCTGATTTAATGAGTGCTTTATCCCGTACACTGCAGTAAGATACACAGCAGTTAATCAACAGTATGTTTAATAATAATTATTTGAAAAAAAAACATAATCAAGTTTCTTATAAATAGAATGGTGATAACAGCAGTGACACCACTCTCAGTAACAGATTATCCTTGCTAAAATTAAATCTGCTCCTGTAAGCCAGGAATAGTCACTATTTTCTGATTCCAACTCACTGTTGGAGTGAAAGTCTCTACATAGAGTTAGCAGAAGACAGCTTTGATTAACAAACAAATGTAGTACTTAATGGAAACTGTGTTAATTGACAGTGATCAATCCTTGAAACCAAGGAAAAACAACAGTTTCCTGTCTTATGACTTACTTATGCTTTTCTTCCCAATCAGATAAGCCATGGTTGCATTCTCTTCCTTTGCTTCAAGTTTGTCACAGATTAAAATGACTCCTGTAAAAAATCAAGGGCTTGATATTTACTTTTGCACAAAGCATTTATCTTTTTGACAAATATTTTAGTATTGTGGCAGGAGCTATGGACAATGTCTTGATAAGATCTCCTTTAAAACTTTGATTTCTCGTTGTGGAAGCATTTCTGAGTTTTTTAGGAGGCAAGAGAGTGCTCTTATACTTTCCAGTGGTTATTTTATCTTCTTATTCACAAGTTACTGTGATGACAGAGATTTATTGGCTTCTGGTGAGCATAACTGGCACAGAGCTCATTAACCCTCTGACTAGTATGTGGGACCTTTTGGCTCAGAGCATATCCATGGACAGCTGTATGCATCTGGTGTGTGAAAGCTACTTTATAGGCTGTATTGCTCAGCACTGAAAACTTCAGAGACTTTATTTTTGTATATGGATCTGTTGAGATAGTGTCCATGCAGTTTCTAGTGTCTTCAGATGTATAAAATATACATATGTATTTTATTTATTTATTTATATTCTGAAGTATCATAAATTTGAATTTTGGTGTGAAGATATACAGCGGTAACTATCTCTAACTGACAGCTCTAAGTGATGTGGTTTTTTTGTTTGTTTGTTTGTTTTCCTTTTCCAGGGTTAGTATTTCTCTCTATATATTTTTAGTTAAACTATGTGTAAGAATAAATACCTTATTTCAGGATTTATCATGATAATTGTTAAAAGAACTCATCAACTCATCTACGAAATTCAAGAAAAATGCTTGGGAATTATATTAAATGACCTGTAATTTGTAATGAGCTATCTAAATGTGCTTATAATTACACAGTTACCTCTTTGAGCAAGATATTGGACCAAATTTCCTCCTGTGTTTACTTCCAAATAGAATAAGATATGTATATGTATATATATATATTTAATTCAAAGTATAGCCTAAGTAGGAAAAGCTAAGCTGCATGTCTAATACACCATATCCAATGTTTTACCATGAATCTTCAGTAATCTAGTTATTCCTACCTAGCACATTTTACAACTAGATGAGTGTCTACCTATTCTCTTTGAATATACATCTTACAGTGAAAATTATCTTTATACACTTAAATATATGGATAACCATTTTGTTATCCCACGGGGAGTAAAGTAAATTGAATGTATGAAAATGTGTCTATGGGTTTTACAGCTCTCAATAGAACTATCCTGTACATCTGCGGTGTAGACTATTAGGAAGAATGTAGAATGGTCTTTAAATAGTCCTTAATGTTTGCAGGCACACTAAAAATTAAAAATAAAATTTAGCCTATATAAATTGATTTAGTTGACTCATTTGTGAAAGATATACATGTAGTGAAGATTTCTGGATGTTTCAGGTTCACCAAAATGTCTCATTTCAAAATCTGATCTTAAGATGTTTTAAAGGCATTTTATGTTGTGTACTCTGAATGAAAGAATCCATCTCACTAATATTTTGAAGTCTTGACTATCTACATCTATGCAATTATTCTCAGCTTGTGTAGATCATCACGATTGAAGGTCTTGTGTTTTATGTTACATAGCTTTCCTTGTAAGGAAAATGGTAACAAGATCCAATCCTAAAATAATCAAAAAGGAATAATATGTTTTCAAAATTATTGCTGTTCTCCTTACAGGAATCTTTTGCATTGTTTAGCTCTTCATGAGATATTTATGAAAAACAAACTATAACTACAAGTGATATGCAGTTGAGCAGAATGCTTAACATGGCTCAACCTATATAGTTCCTCTCAAAACAGGGAAGGAATGAATTTTCTTCACTCAGAAGGGGAAAATACATCCACTCTTAATAGAGAGTGAGGGAAGAAATCAGAGTTATATCATTTCCAAAGTACATAGAATCACAGAACCACCAAGGTTTGATAAGACCTCTGAGATCATCCAGTCCAACCATCCACCTACCACCAATATTTTCCCACTAAACCATGTCCCTCAGTACATCATCTTAATGTTTCTTGAATGCCTCCAGGTATGGTGTCTCAACCACCTCCCTGGGCAACCTGTTCCATCATGTAACCACTTCTTAAGAGAATATTTTTTTTTCTTTACACCCAAGCTGAATCTCCCCTGTTGCAATTTGAGGCCATTCCTTCTACCACTAGTACATCTCCTACCACAGGAGAAGATGCTGAACCCCACCTCACAATAACCTACTTTCAGGTAGTTGTGAAGAGCTATATGGTCGCCCCTGTGCCTCCTCTTCTCCAAACAAAACAATCCCAGTTCCTTCATCCACTCCTCATAAGTCTTCTGCTCCAGACCCCTCACCACCCTCACCAGCTTTGTTGCCGTTCAGACTGCAGGGCCTTAATGTCTGCCTGACCAATCTAACAGCCAAACCCCTTCTTAGTTTAATCTTTCCCAAACACAAGGATGATATTTAGGAAACAGGTATCGTAGTATTTGTTGTACTCCAAAACTATTATTAATGCTCTTCTTGCAGTTCTCTGGATACACGGCAAGATTTTTATTATTATTATTATTTTTTCTGTTTCTTTTCCTCAAAGTGTTCACTGTAGTTCAGCTAGCCCTGTGATTTAATCACACTGATTTCCTGGAAAGGAGAACTGACAATCAGACAAATGCTTACCCATTGGATGTAACTTGGTCAACAATTCCGTATATGCCAATCAATAGATCAATCTGATCACCTGCAAAATGGTCTTACATATCTTTTTTCCATTGACTGATGTACTTCATCTTGACACAGTAATGATGTAGGGTAAAATGAATCAGCATTGGCATATGTCAGCTTGTATTGCTATTTTAAATATTGAGGATATTCATCAAAAGGCTTGTCTTGTTGCCGTGCATCTTGTCATTTATTTATCACTGGTGTTCTTACAAAGTTGAGATTGGAACATACCATGATGAGCTTATGCTCATAAGATACTGAATGAACTCTGACATATAAAACCAAGATATACCCATTTCCTTATGTGTGATGTAATGTTGTAGATATTAAAAAAAAAAAAATTCTCTATTATTTCCATGTGAAATCCACTTTATTTCTTACTAGGTATGTCTTTTGTGTCATCTTATTTTCAACTTACATATTCCTTGAAGAAAGTATTTTTATTCTTTGTTTTTAAAACTAGACAGAGTCATCCTTCAAATTAGCAGTTATTTATTACCTGGAAAAAAATGTACTGATAAATGTAGAGGAAGAATTTATATGAAGGGACATGCTCAGGGACATGATTTAGCAGACGGTTGTTATTTAGGGTAGTGTGGTTAAATCATGGTTGGACTTGATGATCTTTAAGGTGTTTTGCAACCTGAGTGTTTTTATGATTTTATGATTTTACGAAGAATACATACACATTTATATGCAGATAAAAATGTACCCCCTGCTACAGTATTCATGGAGCACATTAGAAAGATGTTACTGATATTTACATGAACACAATCATATTCATGCCTACTCTGCATATACTCTATTCATTCTCACTTATATCCTTAGAATATCTTCATGTATTTCTTGAATTCTCAACAAAGAACAGTCCACCTTTGTCCATTGAAATATTAAGCTACTGGATGGTATTGAACAGCTAAACTGTTTTTGCAGAGATCTGTGTGCCCTAGAAGGTGTTACCTACTAACCCTGGGCTAAACTTCCAGGTTTACTGTTTGATTAAGTGGTCAACAAACCAAAAACAACCTTGGATTTACTTTACTTGAGAGTTTGTAAGTATCACAGTCTGTAACATTTCTGGGGATGCTTTTGTATGAAACATATATTCATATCAATACTCAAGAAGCAAACAAAAAATATGATTAGGTTAAAATAAAATCATTATAAAGTAATACAGAAATATAATTTTTTGCATCCAGTGGGATCTCTGGCATTGAAGTGAGCATAAAGAAGGAAAAGCAATCACAGAGAATTATATACTTATCTTCTGTAAATCTTCGAGAGGAGAAGTGCTATCTCATATAATGATTCCTCATATTCTTTCTGAAATTATACCTTGTTATTTAAATCATATGTTACAATGAATAAAATGAAATCATTTGGTAATGGGAGGTAAGAAAATACTTACGTACAAAATAGATTCACATTTGCTAGAAATGCTTCAACAATAGAAAAGAGAATAATATTTACCAAAAAGACCATTTTGGATATCCGTTTCACTGTGAATAAAGCTGAAGTCCAGTTTTCACTGTATAAATGCTCAAATTTTGTCCAATATTAATGCTTGAAAATAATAACCATAGAATTTAAATTCTCTTTTGATTCTATTTTCAGTAATTCAAATCTCTTACAAACTTCTTAAGTTAAGGATATATATATACACATATATATATACTGAGTAACAAGATGTTCAAAGCTTTCAAATCTAACATGAATGTTTGTTTGCCAAGTGAGCAGTGTGAGACTTAGTGTGACTATTTTTAGTGCACAATTCACGTATGTTCTACAGAATCCTAAAAGAAGACTAGTATGTCTGTGGTGTTCTGTAAAGTCTATTTTAATGTAATTCATTTCTTTTTCCTTAGGGCAAATAACATAGATTTCTGTAGTAGCACTTCAGTTGAAGAAAGGTTTTCCTTCTTTTTGTTGCACATCAGTGGACTCCGTGTAGCAACTGTGATAGCTGGTGATTCGCATGGGGCATTATGTAAATACATACATAAAATGCACTTCTGGAGTATATAGGTATACATTTGCGTTTATGTGACCATAAGTAGGTGTGTTTGTGGCCATTTATACATACTGAAGAAAAAAAAAAGTATTATTGAAAATCTAAAGAATTAAAAGACCAGAGAAGAGATTGCTAAATATGTTAAATCCACTATGAAGTTTTCATGTCAAGGCAGACCTGTCATAGGGTCCCCTGATTCATTAGACAGTGTTAATAGCATGCTAATGTTCTGGTTGTTGTTGAGTGACATGAGCATGGGCTAGGCCAGGCTGCACTGCTTATCTGGGAAGCAGAAGGCGGGATGGATGCAGTACAGCTGTCCTGAATTAGGACACAATTAGTTACTCCATACCATATGATATCATACAGTCTATAAACATGTGGGACATTGCCTGGGGGCTGGCTGCTGCTTGAGGATTGCTGCGTGTTGGTCACCAAGAGGTATTATGTTGTGTTCCCAGTGTGACACTGGCCAAGGAACAGTTGTATTATTGCTGGGCATTGGTTAGCAGGTAGCTTCAAACTTGCACTGAAGATATGTATGTATATAAATCTCACTCTCTCTCTCTACAGATATAGATATAGATACAGATAGACACAGATAAAGATAGATATAGATAGATAGATATAGATATGCCCCCTCCCCAGAAACATTCAAAGCCAGGCTGGATGGGACTTTGAGCAGTCTGATCTAGAGGCAGGTATCCCTGCCTACAGCAGGGGGGTTGGAACTAGATGATCTTAAAGGTCCCATCCAGCCCAAACCATCCTGTGATATAGATAAATATGTACTTATTATCACATTTTTTGTTTCATTTTCTTTTTCTTAGTGACTTAGTAAGTAATTTTCATCTCAAGACACATGTCCTATTTTGTTTACATTTTTCTGTCATCCCACACTGAATGACTGTGTGATGCTTAGCTGCCTGACAGTTTAAACCACAACATAGGGTAGTGCAATCTCCAGAGGAAAATATATATATACGTGAGTACACATATATGCATATATGTATTTTTATGTACAAGTAGAACTACATGCATACATACAGAAAAATATATATGAATTTATGAGCACGTATTAATATTTGGACAAAATGCTCTCTTCAGCACTACTTTTACAAAGTTTCTAGAATGTAAAATTAAATTATCACTTATGATAAGCAATATTTTTCACTCTCTAGCTAACATTTTTTGTATGCAGTGCAGAACTGGGCAGGTAAAAGTGTGTGATTTATTTTTGCATGACACCACTAGCTACTTAGTCAGAATTCATCATTTTTTGAATTTTGCAGCATCCACTGCAAATTCAACTTTATGATTAATGCTAAGGAAAAAAAACTTCAGATAACAAACAGAATGTCTAGTCTACATTTCTTGAATTTATAAAAAGGTTAGACTCAAGATGAATAGTGTTTCTGGTCTGAGTTACTAATATGCAGTGTTCCATAGGATACTCTTGAATATTCATAGAATGGGTTGTGTGGGAGGAACCTGAAAAGTCATCCACTGCCATACCTTCTGTTGTGGACAGGATTGTAACCAACTATGTCAGATTGTCGATGGCCCCATGCAACCTGGACTTAAATGTCTCCAGAAATGAGGCATCTACAACTTCTCTGGGCAGCCTGTTTCAATGCCTCACCACACACTGAGTAGAAAATTTCTTCCAACCATCTAATCTGAATGTCCACTCTTTAAGTTTAAAATCAGTCCCTCCTCACCCATCACTACCAGACCATGTTAAGAGTATGTCTCCCTTCTGCTTATAAGCTCCTTTCAACTACCAGAAGGCTGCAATAACGTCTCCCTGGAGCCTTTTCTTCTCCAAGCTAAACAAGGTTACCTTGTGAAAGATTTTCTCCAGCCCCCTGATTACCTTTGTGGCACTCCTCCAGACCTGTTCCAAAGCTCCATGTCTTTCCTGAGCCTGGATACAGTTCTGCAGATGGCACCTCTAGAGGGCAGAGTAGAAAGTGACAATCACCACGTCTTGGGCTGTCATTGCCCATGATACAGCTGTTCTTCCAAGCTGCAAGCACATACTGCTGGCTTGTGCTTTTCATTCACCAGAATCCCTGCAGTCCTTCTCAGCATGGCTACTCTCAAGGAGATCTTCTTCCAATCCATAGACATCTGGGATTGCCCTGTTGTTGACCCAATTGCAACATTTTGAACTTGGTCTTCTTGCATATCATTAAGTTCACTTGGGTCCAATTTTCAAGTGTGTCCTGGTCGCTCTGGATGATATCCATTCCTTCTATTGTATCAGCAGCACCACTCAGCTTTTGTCATTAGCAATCTTGCTGAGAACACACTCAATCTGTGTTACTGATAAAGATACTGAAGTCCACTTGTCCCAAGATGGGCTGCCTTGGAGAAATCACTCATAACTGGCCTCCACCTGGATTAGAGTCCCTAGAGCCACTGAAAACAATTCTCTGACTATGATCATCCAGCCAATTTTTTAGCCACCGAATAGTCCACCCTTCAAATCCATATCGCTCCAGTTTAAGAATGTGGTGTGGGATCATGTCAAAGGCTTTGCACAATTCCAGGTGGATAACATCAGTTGCCTTTTCTTTGTCCACTGAAGCCATCACACTATCATTGATCAGGCATGATCTACCCTTGGTGAAGTCGTGATAGCTATCTCAGATGACCTTCTTATCTCACATATGCCTTAGCACAGTTTCCATGAGGATTCATTCCATGATCTTCCCGGGCTGAGATGTGAGGTTTCAATTTCCTGTAAATCCTCAGGTCTGTCTTTCCTCCTTTCTGGAGGGACTGGTGTTACTCTTTTCCCATTTACAAGAAACTTCATCTTACAGTCACAACTTTTCAGTTATGATGGTGAGTGGTTTTGTAACCACACAAGCCGGTTCCCTCAGGGCACTGGGATACATGCTGTTCGGACACACAGACTTGTACATATTCAGTCTCTTGAGGATGTCTCAGAATTTTTTTTTCTTATAGTGGGAGGGATTTTGCTTCCCCAACCCCTTGCAGAAGTTCAGAGACTTCTTGAACGCCTCAGTCTTCTCCCCATGTCTGGTGAGGCTACTTCTCACTTCCTATTTATCAGAGGGGGTACATTTTCCTTGGCATGTCTCTTCTGATCAATTCACCTAAAAAAAAATCTCTCATTATTTTTCACATCCCTTGCCAAATTCCATTCCAACTGCACCTTGGCTTTCCTGATCCTAGCTCTGTGTTTTCAAACTCCAACCCTGTATACTTCCCAGGCCACCCATCCCACTACATGTACATTTCCTTCTTACCCTTCAATTTGACCTTGCTCAGCCATGTTGGTTTCCTTCCTCCTCTGCCTCATTTCTTACACTGGGGGATGGAGAACTCTTGTGCTCTCATAAAAAACGGCCTTTAACATCTTCCAGGCTTGTTCTTTTCCTTAGTCCTTAAGGAGAGTCCTTAAGTAAACTTGGGGATTTTATTCAATTATTCCTTGAGCAGCCAGAAGAGACTGTTATCTTAACAACGGTTAAAATAAGTGACAGTTCTTCATTTTAATGTGGTGAGTTTGAAACTCAGACTCTCATCGTCATAGAGTTCTGTGAAAACTTCTGACATGTAGAATTATGGGAAGAAAGAGACCAGAGCTGTCTCCATCTAGTTGTCTTCCCAGTTCGTCCAGATGTTTATTTCATGTTTCTCTAGCATTACAATAATAAAGTTAGAATAAAATATGTTCTCCTGAAGAATGCATATATAGTGTTTATTCCTCAGGTAAATGCTTGAAATACAGCTCTGTGCAGGTACCCAGGACATAGTTTATTTCTGATATTAAAATAAATTAAAAAAAAAAAAAAAAAAAACACTTTAGCAATGCTTTTTAGTAATTTTCACATAAGGAAATGTTGATAAACTGAATATAAATTATGCTGAGATCCTTGAACAAAATTGCAAGATTTTGAAGTATTTTGTGCAGTCAGTGGAAATTTGAACAGAATTCTTGGTAATCAGTCTGAGTTAAAGTAAATATTAGTGTAAGAAATAAAAGATTTGCACTTCTTTGTGGTTTGTTTGTTTGTTTGTTGTGGTTTTTGTTTGTTTGTTTGTTTGTTTTATTGTGACCTTTGAGTCAGTGCATTTTACAAGGCTTCTATTAGTGCACCTTTAGTAGAGTTCTCTTACTGGAAACATAAATTTGATTGGTGGGTCTCTATTTGTGAACTGTCTCTTGCTAGAAATAGTCCAGATAATGGTGCTGGATGGTGGTTCTCAGTTATTAGTGGTCCTCTGAACTTCATGAGGTTGCCATACCATTTTTACTGTTTATAGGGATCATGCAGCTGAATTTTCAGTAATATAGCAAACTGTATCTATTCTGAGAGTTATATTGTCTGTTGTAAGTTCTCCAATCAAAACTTGTCAATTGCAGACAAGAAAGGTCTTTAGGACACCTGTACACTTTAAATTAAGAAGAAATTAGCTCATGATCCCAGGCTACTGAAATGTTCATTTTGGGGCTTTGGATATATGGAACAACAATCAGTTTAAAGCTGTCTCTTCAGCGAACAGCAGAGAGAGACCAGAAGACACAAACCAAAGCTGAAAGCCATACAGCTCCACCGTTGAATGTAAATATCTATCTAAATGTAAAAGGCCAGTACTGCAGATTCCTTAGTATAATCACAAGTTTCAAAGCGACTATAACTTTTAAAAAAGTGAAAGAGAAAGAGGAAGCCTGAAGACCTCACAGTAGTAAGTCAACTCATTTACTGAAATAAGTTCAGGACATTTGCATTTGGATGTCATAGGCACATTTCACCATATTATGTGTGAACTTTTGAATGTTTTATTCAACCAGGCCTCAGAAATCATCTGAAATTTGTCTCTTACTAAAACAAATGTCAGCTTCAAATTGTTCGTCTGTGCCTACTAGACTGTTCTGCATATCATTTGGTTAATTTTGCTGTTACTGATATCTGGCAAATTTGACTCATGTTGTAATGAAAAAAGCAGATACAGTGGCAACAGAGGTACAGTCCCCCAGATAAGCCCCCAATTTTGGCTAGGAATCTAATTTGTTCTACATCCCAATGACCTAAGAGTACTTAGTGAACATGTTAGTCTTTTTTTTTTTTTTTTTTTTTTTTTTTAAAGCTGATTTCGGGAAGTTAATCACTAACATCAAAAAAGTGCAGAATCAGACTCTCTTTGGCAGAAACAAGTTCAAAATTCCTGACTTAGTCTATCCTGCTGTTCATTAAGAACCTTTGTTTGCTGTCCATAAATGATTTTGTATTCAACTAATAGCAGCTTCAGTGGTTTAAAATATGACCATGGATGATAACAAGAAAGTGTGTAGGTCTATTAGGAACGAAAATCCTGGAGAGAGAGGTGACAGCTTTACGGCACTAGCCCTTGCCTTATTTGCAGTAACTCATTTTGTATATAGTGTTTCATATTGGTGAAGCCAAGGGCTAGAGCCATTTGTGATTTATGTCAACCCATAAGGGATGTGGTAGTATCCAAGAAGGCGGAAAATAGGTCTGTTGATTAGAACGGTAAATTAGTGGATGCCCAAAAGACAGAGAAGAATAACTAAGTTTCACAGACATGCATAAACATTTCATATTGTTTGCTACTTGTTACTTGGCTTCACTATAAACTGTGCTCCAGCAGTCTTTAAGATAATAATAAAGCTTTCTCCCTCATCCCACTCCCTGGGTTATTTATCTCTCTTTGGATAGTCAGACCTTCTGTTTTTGTGACCTCTGTTACAGAAAGAAAAGCAAAGTTGTTTTGTTCAATGCTTAAACTGCCAAGAAAGCAAAACCATGAGGCATTCAGCAGTGCAGGTATTTATTTTTTTGACATAGGCAAAAAGAAACTATGTATGTGGGAAGTATGCTTGGCTTGTCCTCGTAGAATACTGGATTTAATTCTTAGGGGTAATGCCCTGAGGGATCACTGGCCTCTGTACACCAACCCAGAGACCATCATATATCAATCTTCCTAAGATTTAACTTCTAGTCTTGATTGGGGATTTTAAGAAATTGTGTTCTGCTTCAGGATATATTTTATCTAGTTTGTTCTGGCTATAACAAGAAAAAATAACCACACAGTTTTACTTCTGCCATCAAATTAACCATTTATCAACACATATAAGATTGGCAATATATTTCAGTATTTAGAGGCTTTGTTAAATATTTAAATTCTTTGTGTAGAAATACATTAAATACATACATACATTAAAATATAGTAGTGCATTAAATAGATTGTACTCTTGTGTCTAAATAAACAGTTTTTATATCAGATTCTTTAAATAAAAGTGTCTTTATGAAGTGCAGTTCCTGTTTTGATTTCACTGGCTTTTCAGCAGCATACATTTTTGCTAATTCAAGATGATGGAAACAGAAGTCAATGAGGCTTGCTGAATTTTGCAGATTACAAGATTATGACTAATTTTGACAATTCATAAAAGTATAATTTCAATTTAAACACACAAATAACATAATTGGCTTAAAACTATACATAATCTCTAATTTTGGATTAGAAAACATGTATGATCAGAGGAAGCAACAAAGATTCATTATAAAATTGTCTTACTCCAACTATTGGAAGGAGGGATGTTGCCTTCTACAACTGTGATGTTGGCCTCCTGTGTTAGCCCTAGCGCACACTGACCAATTACCTGGTCAGGGCCAAATGACTGCAAACGTACACCAATATGATGAGCAGTAAAATGGCATTTTATTCACTACTATGCACAGCTTATATACCTTTACTTAAACAATCGTACCATCGTGTCTTACTCTGATTTGTTCACACTGGATATTAACCCTTTTCCTTATTGGCTCCTATTGTCTCCTCATTCTCTTGCGTTCTTCTTATCTTGTTTACTTGACAGCTAGGTCAGTCTGTCAGAACACGATAGCACCCTCTCACTGTACTTAGGGAGAGGCCTGTCCCATACATCACATATCCCCATCAAACGCCTACTACAACAGAGGGGATATGCTTTAATATATTTATACCCAACAGAGACATTACGACAAAATGCGTCAAATGTTCGCCCAGCCAGTTTATTACAAATCCTAGTCACTAAGAGAAATAAGGATGGGAAGATGGACAATAGAAAAGAGATAGGAAATAGAAGCACGGGGTCTTTGTAGAAAGCAAGGGAGAGACTGTCACCACAAAAGTTTCCAGCATTGCTTGTAGTTCATACAATGATATTCAGTAGTGATTAGTCATCAGAGGTTGCAATGTTCAGTTGACTAACGACTACGGACAACAACAGTACAAGCAAGTCCAAAGTGGTCGAGTGGTTCTGCTTTTTGTATCTCAGCAGGAAATTCTTTGTTCCCATCTTATCATCAAAAATGATGATAAGATGATCAAAAATGATCTTAGGGTCTTATCATCAAAAATGTCTCACAAATTGAGCTTTGAGCCAAAAAAAAAAAAAAAAAAAAAAAAAAAAAAAAGGGGGGGGGGGTCGGAAAACTGTCCTTCACAAAAATGCATGCATTTTGATATTCATATACAACTACTAAATAGAATCTTGTTTAATATATTTATATAATGCACTAATTGCTCTTTATTTTTACTTTTGCAACTGTAAAAATAGTAAGACCTTAAATAAATGCACTGTTTTAATGCTGCTTCAGAGTAAGGAGAAAGCTGCTATCAAATGCTTCTGAAAGAGGAAAGCTATTACTTCCAAAATCTGATAAATTCACATATCCATCACCTGACCTTATTATAAGCAGGATTTCATGCTTATAATATATATGTATATCCTCATTATATAAAATATATATATACATATATATATAAACACAACTGCAGACCAGTTATACAAAGTGAAAAATGCATTTATTTTTTTTTAATAGTTTTCCTGTAGCACTTTATGTAGTAGCAACACAAGACTTGGATTACAAAGAAGACCAGTGTTATTTCATCCATTTTACACTTTAAAGTGAAATGCAGCATAAAGAGTAGAAATGAATAGTTTTAACAAGACTTATGTACTGGGAGTCACAAGTGTTTGAGTTTAGCATACGTGTAGATTGAAGATCCTGTACAATTTTCACCATTTTTCTCCTAGCTGTGGTTGCCTGGATCTAAACTATTTTTATAGAGGATAAATGTTTGTTACCAAAGGAAATTCTAAGATGCAACTGTGCAGCTCAGATGTGAAATTTTGGTGAAGCATGATGGTTTAGATGTGATGATTACTCTACATGCTTAATCTACTGAATGCTAATAGTAGGAAAGTTGTGTACTGGGAAAGATCACTATGTACCTGCTGCTTTTCTTAAACTCTCATGTCTTCCTAAAGCTGGAGATAAGGTGCTAAACTAAACAGACTTTTGATCTAAACCCACCGAGAAGCTTTTCTGAAATTATCAGAGATGTAGATGGATGATGAATTCAAAAAGCTAAAAACCATAATTAAAGATCTGATTGTATTTGGACTTCATATACTCTTCTGTTCATTCAAACTGTGGATACTTTCAATAAAGGAGAGCTCTACATGTATGTTTGCAAATTTTTCTTCCTGTGAAAGAAAACATATTTCCTAGTTAAAAATAATAGCATGGGACATTAGTTGATTTATTTTTGTACCAAAAACAAACAACAACAAAAAAAAACAAAAACAAACAAACAAAAACATAAAATGTAAGGTTATGTCTTCTAAGTAGATATTTCTTCTACTTTTATTCTGTTCAGAAAATAATCAAAATTCTAAGGATTGAAAGCGTAATTGAACCTTACCAAAATTATACACAGTAAATGCATTCATTTATAAAATTTAAAGGCAAAGAACTCTTAGGTTGTTCTGAACCCAGTGAAGTCCAGCCAAGCATTACTGCTCAGGAGTTGCAGTTTCATCCCTTATAACACTTCTGAAGGATACTAAATTACTCTTACTGAAAATAAAACAAAACAAAACAAAATAAAATAAAGTAAAATAAAGTAAAATTGAATAAAAATAAATAAAAATTAGAAAGTCCATTATAACAGTAAAAATCCAATGAAATTTCTTCATTGAGAAAGTTCTAATCCATTTCAGTGGATCTCAGTTTATTTCCTTAACATAAATTAAAGTTCCATAAGAACTTTATGGAAGATTCTGTCAAAGGAAAAAAATCCTACATGCTATCATCTACGTTGTTTAAAACTAAAGATAAATCTTTAATGAAGGTAATGTTACACATGAGAATATTATTTTCACATGAATATTGACAGGATTTTTTCACCATGGTGCATCTAGATGTGTGTCTTAACAAACTCATACCTCCTCTGAGTCAGGAAGTATAGAAATATATAAAACACATTGTACAGTAGGTAGGATTTGAACAGATACTAGCGTCAAAGTGGTGTTTAGTGTTACAGAAGTAATGACTGCACACATAAGTCTTACATAACAGTTTTAACATCCAAATTTTGTTTCTGCTCACTTGATTTTGATTGCCCTCTTTTATTTTCTGTCTATAAATACTTGACATTGAACCAAAGACTTTGCTGACTAAAACACTGATGACAGATGAGTCATTCTGTCACATATATATCGCTGCAAGTACCTTCAAAAAAGACCTGATTTTCCTCTTTTGTGGTAACTATGTTGACTCACTTCTGAATCAGCATAGCACAGTGTCATTACACTGTTGGGATACAGAGTACTTCAATAACCTCTCCTCTAACAGCCCCTGGATGTCCTCTCAGTTCCTTATCAACATGCACACTGAAACACTTTCACTTGTTATAATGAAAATCTGTGTGTTGCTTTGCGTTTTAGATAGTCATAAATACATCAGGGTTTTGATTAAGTTCCTTTGTTGTTTCTTAGTCAGTTCCAAATCCCTATCTATTGAGAACTGAGCTGTGATGACACTGTACAATGAAGAAAAATTTTTGTATAATAATTACTGCAGGGACTGGGACAATATTAACTCAAGTTCTGTGTTGGAGCAAATGAATACAGCACCTTTGTCATGGTTTTATGACTTTTGGTTATTGGTATTCCACATCATAACACCATGTAGTGTACTGGAAGTCAAACAGTTAGTGCTCCAGTTCCGGGTACCTGTCTGGATGAGAAGATCTACATACCCCTGAGGACGTTATGTTCAGAGGGGATATAAGCTCTTGTAGATCACCTGACCGACCCTTTTTCGTCTCTCTCTTGTCCCTGCTGCTCGACCCAACTGTGCATCTCACCTCAGCATTATGATGAGGCCTTTCCACTTTTTGGACACTCTCTCATTACATTTGATTTATTAGCTTCAATTCTAATTATATTGTATTATAGTGTGTTATCTTACATTCCGATGCCATACTTAGTAAATTAGTTTGTTTCTCCTCAGATCATTGCTGCTGTTTTTAATAACCTGGAGCTCCGTGTTTCCCCTTTATGGAGGTGGGGATTCTTGATCTCCTCCAGCCTGCTAGTCACAGAACCAGGCCAAACCAGCCTGTAACCTGTTGACACTTTGCCCTCAAGAAAAAGTTATTTCTGCTAAGCTTATCTGATTATGGAACAACTTTCTAGAGCAACTAGGAAAATGCTGAAATGGTTAAATATATACATGCATTTTATTGCCTGAATAAGAAGATCTTTTTAAGACTCTCTTAGATTTTTAAGATATTTATATTCCTCAGTACCATCCCAATGTATCTTGTTCTCAGTTAACTCCAGATTTTTTTTCTCCTTGAAGTCCGCTCCATAATAGATACTTAATTACTTTTTGTTTGTTTGTTTGCTTGTTTGTTAACTGCTACTATTTTTATGTTGAGTCATCATGTGTACCCATCAAGCTAAGGTGATATATACCAACATAAAACCCTGAGACAGATAGGTCTTCACCAGAATAAATGACAAGAGCATCACAGCAGAAAGCACATTGTAAAATACATGAAAGCAAGTTTAGCTCAGAATAACTAAATACTTGGAATTAGTCTTTTCTAGGGATCCTAAGTATTCCCAAGGTCATCTCTGGGTCATGAGCCACTTTCTTCCACTTTCCACTTTCTATTGGAAAAAAAAAAAAAAAAAAAAAAAAACATTGTAAGCCTTTTCTATGTTGCTAGTATTCATAGCTCTAACACCTCTTATCTGAACTGAAGGTACAAACTTGAATAAGCTAATGTTGATTGCTTTTGCAAAAATACAGGCAGCCCTCGAGAACTTCTGTATATATTCTTCAGCTTTCTGATCTCTTCAGTATCATACTAGTGTTACAATAAATCACTTCTTTTAATGCCTGAAGTGCTGCCTTTCACACCCAATGATGTCTTGTAACCATACCCATTGACTATATATCATCATAATGTCATATGCACATGTGTCAGATGATATGAATGCACTTTTGGAGATGTAAACTTCCTGTCAGGTTTGCCTTGAAAGGGAGAAGTGGATGAGAAGATATGTAGCTATTTTATTTTGCCATCCTGATGCATTTTAGTCTTCTCATCTTCACTGTACTAGTAACTTGTATTTGTTTTGTAAGATGTTAGATCTCATGCACCTGATTTTGTCTGGGCACTTTCATGATGAAGGGATTGATTGCGTCTGTTCTTAAAATGTGATGATTTTACTAACGTTAATTTAACCGAGCAGTTAAATTAACCCATAACCAGACTGCATGCAGCAGTCTTGTAAATCTCAGTGATCTCTTTCCATATTTCTGTTTCTTTTTTTGATTGGCTGGTTGGTTGTTTTTACAGGTGTGGAAAAATAAATAAATAAATATGTATGTATGTATGTATGTATGTATGTATGTATATATGTATATATGTTTCTGACACTCAAATAATAAAGAGCTATTAGCAGAGTAAAAAACTGGAAAAAAATGTCTCCCTAGATTCGTATGATCACTTCAGCAGTTTTACAGCAGTTATTAATTCTTTTGTAAAGGAAAAGTAAAGGAAAAGTCTAGAGCCAATAATATCCTCAGAGATAACTTCCTTTCCTTAGTCATAGCTTTGTTTTGTTTCCAAAGTACATCCAGAAGATCAAGAAGCTCTATTGTTTCCAGTTACTTTGAATACTTGAAGCTTCTAGTTGCTTCAATACCAGATTTCGTTCTATGCAGAGTGCCTTTTTCAGTCTGTCTAGTATTTGTGGAGGTCATATCCTTATAGCTGAATGCTTAGGACCTCTAAGGTGTTGTGCCTCAAGAAGCAGCAGAAATCATCTGTGAAACACATACACCAGCAGTCTCCAAACTGATGACTCACAGAGAGTTTTGAAAGACAACATTTGAAAGGCTGGGAGCCAAACAAAATCAGGGCACAAAACCTGAATCTTTTCTCTCACCTGTGTTTATATTATTGCAGATAAATTGTATAAAATGTGTATATTGCATATTTTAATTTTGAAAAATACTGGTAAATTTAAGAGTAGTCTTAGAATGGAAAAGGATCACCTTAGAACTTGGGTCTTTTATTTAACAGTTTCTTTTCAATATTGCTACCTTTCTGATTTTTTACTTACCCTGCATGACTATGTTATGCAGTGGTGCTGGTAACAATATAGAACCACTTGATCCCTATCCAGAAAACTTAATAGCCTGAATTTCAGAATTTCTCAAATGTTTGATTTTATTTTCGGATAGCTTCTTAAGTATCAGCCTTTTTAGTTTGGGTGTATGGGTGTGTGTGGAAGAGAGTAAACAGTAGAACAGCCTCTCTCTAATCTTACAGATACTCTCTTCTAATACAGTAGAAAAATATTCAGAATCATGAAGTTGTAAAAAATAGTATGTCTTAGTGTTGATTACTTAGCTGAGAGAGAAACATTACTGATATCAAACAAGGAAAACATGTTCAATTCAAAGTAATATCTGTAGTGAAGAATGGTGTTCAACTCCGCTATTGTATATTGTGCAATATTTATCTGAGATAAATATGCATTTAAAAATATAAGTTGGAAATAAATTGTTGAGTACAGACATCTGGGAATAATCATATGTTTGTGATAAATTCTGATTTTTGCTAACATTCTAGAATTTTTCTGGAGTCAGTCATTAGAAGCTTAGATAGCTCATTTCGATCCCATTGCTCTTGCTGGAGAAAAAATGTATCTCACTTTAAAAGAATGAATCAAAGAATTTATGAGAAAAAAGCTACAATACCTTTCAATTTTTCTACATTTCATACACAAAGAAAAAGACAACATTTTAAACTACCAGATTAAATAGAAAATGCTAAAAGATCATAAATAGATTGGAAAGTTAACTATAGGTCATAAAATTTATGGTGAATATGTAAATATGGATATATTTAGTAGCAAAAGTAATAAATTGGTCTTGTATTTTCAGCAATTTTGATACCATCAATCAAAAGCAGTAAATTTATCATTACTTGTTTTAATTTCCTCTTCTGAAATTCATCCAGATCAGTTTTCTTTGTAGGAGGCATCTTCCTTTCACTGAAAGTTCGCTAAGAATCACAGAATCCTAGAATCATGGAATGGCTTGGGTTGAAAGGGACTCAAGGATAATCACACTCCAACCCCCCCGCCGCAGGCGAGGCCACCAAGCTCCATATCTAAGGAACATTAAAGTTCATTATTTTTAATACTAAAACTTTTAAAAACAGATTTGAATTTTTCAGAGAGGTGCAGACATTAATTACTCAGTTCAGCAAGGACAGATACACACGTAGGCCTTACTAAGTTGGAGGGAACTGAGTTCTAAAGGTTTCTGAGAATCTAGATGAGTTAATAGTAACTCATAATTTCAGAAATCTCAGGATGAGTAAGAAAATAAAATCTTAAAGTGAACTATATTTTAACCTGGAATGTGGCTTCTGTGAGGAGTTAAAGAGTTATATCTCTCCCTCTGATGTCTCATCAATTTTCCAGAGCATGCATTTGAAGTACAGAAAAGTTTGTACCATATTACAGAATAGTGATGGTTCTCCCACTCAGAATAGAAAACAGCTGCTGTTACTGCCAATTCATCACTACTTGACACATGGAGTATAATTTCACAAAGAAGATATCACAGGAGCTAACCACTAGTTTATTTTAGGAAACCTGCAACAATGTCAATTTTCTGCTACCTGAAGCAGCAGTAAGCCAAGACACAGCATCTCAAGTTATCATTAAATGGAAACATATCAGCAGTTAAAAAAAGGGGAGAGAAAGAGATGCTGTTGCTGAGATGCTTCTTTCCATGGAATGAGCTGGCTTTATCTCTTCTTGAAAGTCTTTTTCACAGTGAGTTAATAGTACTTGAGATGGGTAACTGCAAGCCAGGGCACATTTGTATAACTAGCCTATAGATTTTTATTGTTCGTTGTACTTTATAAAATTAGGAGGTCTATCCATTGACATTAATCATAATGTGTCTATTTGTAAGAGTTCAGAATTTTCTCTACCATTCTCTGAAGTAATGTCAGAAAATTGAGTTAATCTAGTTTTATTCAATGTATTATGCTTTAAAAGCCACATTATATTAGAGTCTACTTTAAAACCTTTTTATGTCATTAAATTTTGGATGGCTCACTAATAGCAGGTTTAAGTTACCATAGGATTTTCCAGCTAAGTACACTATAAGACATTAAGTTCTCTTACTGATGAAAGAAAGAGTGGGAAAATGCGCTAATAGCAGCACTTTCTAGAAGTAATTTCTGTTTCTTCATGCATCTTGTCAAACTTCATAAGCTAAGTAGGGTAGGAAATGCTCAGTATTTTTACAGGAGAGCTTTCTGCTGAGGGTCAGGGAGATACTATGCAGGAAATAGTATACAAATGGTAGCAATCTACCTTGTCATTATTGTTAATTTGTGTCACATTATAGTGATGTCTTCTACACTAGGAATAAATGCAAGTCTCAGCTGCTTCCTTGTTCTCTAAAACCTGAACAGAATTTTTTACCATGAATTTTACAATGTAGTGCATTTTATTTTGCTCCTGAAACTGAGTCTTGATATAGAAATTAAGTTGGGATAAATAAATCAAAACAAACAAACAAACAAACAAAAAACACCTGCTTTTCACTAGAATTTGTTGATTCAAAAGTCCTGGAATTCTGCTGTGAGAACACTTCTGCTGAAGGTTTGCTTTAGGTCTCAAGTTCAGAATGAATTTTCACTTACTTTCACTGCTGATATCTTCTAGTCCCTGTTGGGTTGCTCCAAGACAGCTAAGCATGGGTTTTTCCACTGTTCACACTCTGAATAGAAATGGTGGGAGTATTTTGAGATATACACTGAAATTAGCAATTAGATTCATTTGATATGGTCCCCAGAGTAGCATAATTTTATTTATTTATTTATGTATTTATTTTCCTTTTGTTTTCTTTCCTGTCTTTCTGAGGCAAAAAGGAGAATCTGCTCATCTGGTAGATGGCTTAATTATTTCCCTTTACCATGCTGGTTGATAGAGTCACAACATAAAGATTCCCTATTTTGTTTCCTCTTGATGCAGAAGAAAATAAACTATTAAAATTTAGGTATTCTCCAAAATAGGATGTTTCCTGCTTTACTCTGTCACCACCAACTCCATTTCCACACATTTTCCTTACAGTCTGCTCTTAATTTGCAATGGTTAGAAGTACAAAACAAGATATACCTTCCCCCCCCCCCCCCCCCCCCCCACCTCCCCCTTCTTCTCCTGCAGTCCAAATTACAAGATTACCACTTCCAAATCAATCACTATAAATGCCCAGGGATCATTTATTTATTTATTTTTCTCTTGAGACAAAATTTTAAGATATTTCCCCAGTAAATTTGTTATGCTTTTACTAAGAAGACAGTGAGGAAATATCTGCAAGTCTCTGAAAGGAGAGAAAAACCACAACTGTCCTGGGAAGAAAATATAGAATCCCAGAGACAAAACAGGATGAAAGAAAGTGAGATTCAGAGCTAACAACTATAGCTTGAAGGCAGTCTTCTAGGACAAACAGGCAGGCTTTGTAGAGGATGGAAATACACAGGTTGCCCCAAAAGTAATGCCTCCTGCTTTTTTTTTTTTTTTTTTTTTTTTTCCCATGGTAACTACAACAGATACAAAGAACACGATAACACTATTTTATAGAGCACATTCTAAGCTACAAAACAATATTTTTCAACATAGATATCACCATTAGCTATACATTTTTGGCAGTAGTGAACAAGAGCCTGCATGCTGCACTTATAGAAATTTGCACCAGCAGATCTGTCACTGTTACCACTGCTGAAATGCACTACCCACCAAGCCACTGTGCTCACATTCACTGTATGGTCTCCATAAGTGTTCAGCAAACTTCAGTGAATGTCAGGGGGTGCCATTTTTTCCACATGGAAGAATTCAATGACACACCTCTGCTTCATATGCACTTTCTTGTCAGACTCCATTTTGTCGGATTGCCTCTGTGTTGCCATTCAGTCTCTACTGCCATATTACCAACATTTGCCTCTGACATCATGGGTCATAACATAATAAAATAGAAGACTTTATTTCAGAACAGTCCTCATATTTTTTTATTTTATTTTATTTTATTTTTTTTCTGGAGACAGTGCTTTCTTGTGCAGTGCTTTCTGTAATTCAGTCTTTAACTGACCCATTCAAAATAGAAATCTCTGTCTTTAGCAATACAGTGCACTAAAGAAAGGATCTTGTTTCTTTTCTAGCTGTTCTGGGAAATAACATTTTCTCTATTTAAAATGTAATATATATTTGTTGTTGCTTTTGTTTATTTTAATAGTAGCATTCAGATTTAATTCAAAAGCCTTTTGGTCTTTAAAATTCTACTGTTTAGCTACTTAATATTTGCTTTGGACTCCAGTTTTATAAGTTGAACCTATTACTTCAGCACAAATGGAAAAAGCATTGCTACATCACTTACCCTGTATATGCAGTAGAATGTTGTAGAACAGCTTTCTGTACCTTTCTTATATGCCAGAAAGAATTTTACACAGAGAAACAAACTTTATTCTGCCCTCATTTCACAGTGAACACTCAATAAATAATACATTATAATGCCTAAAAAAATAATAATTGCAGCTCACGGTCTTTGCAGCATTGTTTTGCCAAAGTGTGCAGTAAATCTCAAATCCTATTTCTTACAAAATATAACAGAGTAGAAATGGTTATAACAGGTCAGAACAAAGTTACTTGTTAGCAAAATTAGGCCTGTGTGCTCTCAGTGAATCTAGTCTGTAGCAGTGTTTCGGGGAAGAAATAATGAAATAAACTATATCAAAACTTCTTGAAAACATCTCATATTCTCCAGCACTTTGAAGTAAAACGCATCTTCATCTTGGAGTTAAGATCTCTGAGTTTATTAGAATTAATTACAAATTATATGTACCCATTATTTTAAATCCTGCAATATACTTTGACTTTTACCATATAATAAGGCAATAATGTATTTAGCTATACCAAGTGCTTAAAAGTATTTTATCAATGGATACTTAATCAATAATTTAATCCTTTCTTCTCTTTGTATTTTGAGAAGATAATCGTTATCTACTTGCCTTTCCTGTACAAACATTTCACTAACATCTGTAGCAGCATGCTTTAGACATCTCTTTTTTTTCATTTATCTTTTTGACCCAAATAGATAAACACAATTACTACTCATCTACCTTCTGATAGATGTAATGTTTAATCACTGTGGATATTATGTGTCCACATCCAACACAACATATGTCTCATCAGTGGAAAATGGGTTCTCCAAATGATTCTGAGAGCAGTCATGTCATTCATATACCCTTCCACATAGTAGGTGTTTTGTCATTCATATATTTAAGTTAGCTACATATCATAGAATCATAGAATCACCAAGGTTGGAAAAGACCCACAGTATCACCCAGTCCAACAATCCACCCATGGTTCCTTATTATATCATATCGTTATTATATCATTTGTTTCCTTATATCATCATAAAATACTGACAGTTTGGATGATCTTCTCTTCACCAGCATCAAACTACCTCTCTCATTTTTGATATTTTAGTTGTTTGGAATTTTTTTTTTTCACATTGGTTAAGCACTTGTAGGTAACAAATTTTTTTCATCAATCTGACTAGTTCTGTTTTCATTCAGGTGACTGCAGTTGACATTTATTCTAAATTGTACTGTGACCTAAATTAAGCATCTGCAGATAAATACATTTAAAAAACAAAGAATTATACACTGTATCAAAATTACATAGTAGACTTTGGCCTGGAAATCTGTCATTTGATAATGATTTCTGCTATTTCATAGAACCGTACCATAGAATCATAGGCTGACATGTGCTGGAAGGACCCAGTCCCCTGTTATAGGCAGGGTTGCCACACACTAGATCAGGCTGCCCTAGTCCTCATCCAAACTGGCCTTATTTC
The DNA here is from genome assembly GCF_016699485.2 of Gallus gallus. Classification (NCBI taxonomy): domain Eukaryota; kingdom Metazoa; phylum Chordata; class Aves; order Galliformes; family Phasianidae; genus Gallus; species Gallus gallus. Next base: position 3,860,758 of record NC_052572.1, read on the forward strand.
ATCAGATTTCTCTGGAAATGGTAGAAAAATAAGACACAGTGCAGTGCCTTAGAAGTGCAGCACATTCTGTTCAAAGCAGCAAAGAATGAAAATGGGTTGATTCTGACTGCATTAATTCTGTATGAAGCTATGAAGTTGTCTCAACTCCTTTTTCCTCTTTCTGCAAGTGTATTGTAAACATATGCTGATTTAAATTGTCCTTGATTACAAAGCAATGCTTTCCATATGGAGGCTTACCCTGAAAAGCAAGAGACTCTTTATAAAATGTCTGTGATCAAAAGCCTAGCGACAGGACAAGGGTTAATGGGCGCAAACAGCCGAGGCAGATTTGGCTATAAACCAGTTTAATTCTACGGGGTCCAGCTTATTTTCATGGTTTCTTTCCAGTGCTGACCTAGACCCCCTTTTTTTAACTCTGGAGAAACATTCTAATAATATACAATTACCATTCTGAACTAATGTCCTCACGCCTACCAGACAAGATTATGGAATATGTAGTAAGCCTGAACACCAGACTTGATGCTCAAAGACTTCCTTGTCCACCACCCTCATGGAAAAAGAGGTTAGTTGTTAGAAATCAAAACCTAGATGTTACTTTCCTTTAGCGGGAATGAGTTGTTATGCCTGTTCTAAACAATGCTCGCTGCATTAATGCTTGCTACTTCCTTGGTAGGCTTTAATAGAAAATGATGATGATAATGATTATTATTATTTTAAAGAACCTACAGAAGAAGACTGATTACAATTCTCACACATTACACCCTAATTTCCTTATTTTTTATTGTAATTTAATTATGGAAAAGATCAAAGAATACCTAAATTCCTTCTGTCTGAGAAGCCTTCCTGGAGACATCGAAGAGGTTATGTACCCTGAGGATTAGGAGAAGATCTGGGAGGAAAAATCTCTTGACAAAGGGTTGTTATTGTAGTATTTTTGGAGTAAGGTGCATGTAAAAGAGAGCTTATATTCACCATTTCCATTTCCACCTGACATAAGACATTCATAATAAATTGTGCCATAAACTTATTTTCAGTTCTGCCAGCAAAGCACTGTGTACAACCTAGGTTGCTGCACAAGGTTTAATGATGACTATGAACAGTGTTCTGAGAGAGAAATTTTACAAGTCCCAGTGGTTAACTTTTTGCTTATTTCACAATTGATTTCAATCCTCTTAGATCCTATGGATTTGATGAGTATGTAATGGATGTATTGATTTGGATATGCCTCAGGAGAGAGGAAAAATGTTTACTCCGAGTTCTGGGTGTCCTCTGAGAATCCTGTTTTCGTTTGTTAACAAGAGATTTTAGGATGCAGGCATAGCTCCAAGAAGAAGCAGATTGAGATCAGATAAATAGTAGTTTGCTTAAAAAAATAAACTTAGTAAGGAAAAGGCAGCAGGTAGTGAAACAAGTTTAATTTTGGTTTAGGCCCTCAGAAGACAGAAAATGTGTATGTGTAACCCACACGAACAGCATTTTTGATAGTGCTCCTGCATTTTGGAATAAACTAAGCAGATCACATCTGGTATTAATTCAGTCTTCAGAAACCGCTAGCAATTATCAGATAGATGACTAAAATATATCATAGTTAAAAAACTAATGTTCTGGAAATTAAAGTGTCCAAACACATGTAGTACTTAGAAATAACTTATCTGACAAATATAAGATACATCAACGTCACTGCATGTAGATTTATTCTTTTTTATAATATGTAAACTGAATGAGGTTTTTATACAGTTATACTCTCTGAATTATTATGAATTTATAATGCTGCTTTTTAACATTTATAATTGTCGATACTAAAGATGCAATAATTTATTAACATGATAATAAATGTTTAATACTCCTTGTCTGTAACATTTTGTAAAATTGTCTCCTTTACCCCATGATTCTTTAGAATATAACTATGACAAACATTAAACAAATCTAATGCTGTTTTAAAAATGAATGTATTTATACACAGGATTTTCAGAATGTGGAATTTCTTGTTCATAATCTCTCCCATTCAAGGTATTTTACTTGTTCAAGATATAAGACAGAACTACAGAGCCTTGTCTTTGCTGTAATATGTTAATGCTGCTGTAATATGCCTGGTTTGACCTAGTTCTGTGATGTGACAAAGGGACCCACAGTACCATGCCCTGAGAAAAGGGGAAGGGAAGAAAAGGTAGGGAGATGGGCCTAGACAAGAAAAAAACAGTGACAATGAGCTAAGGGAAACAACTAATCTACTAAATATGATAGTGGAATGAGAGATAATATGATATAATACAATAGAATTGGAATTGAGGTGAATAAATAGAATAAAATGAGAGAGTGTCCAAAACTTAAGACCTTACTCTACTCTAATGCTGTAGACAAGATGGACAGGAAGCACCCAGAGCGAAGGCAGGTAAAAAGAAACAGTCTTGTGACTCCCAGGCAGTTTTGTCTTTCCCTCTGAAAGGAAAAAGTAAACTGAATAATGAAGACTTCTGGGAGCCTGTAGTTCATTATTCCCTGCTGAGACCAGCTAACTGGAACTACTGACAATCCACGGAACTGCAGCATTAAGTCTTTAAGTCCCAGTGCACTACGTGATGTTACGATGTGGAGCACCAATCACAAACCATAAAAGTACAACAGAATAATAATTATTATTAATAGTTACAATTCAGAAAGGATATTTATTTATTTGTTTGTCTCTGTGTAAAATGACCCCATATGTGCTCTATAGAAATTTAAATGCACATATTAAAAAACATAAACAAATGACAATAATGAAATTGACTAGAAAAAAGAAAGTTTGCTTGTTTGTTTTGTTAATAAGCATTGAGGGTTTTTTTTTTTTTTTTTTTTTTTTTTTTTTTTTTTTTTTTTTTTCCTTTCTGGTTGTTGAGCATCTGGAATTCATTTCGTTCATTGTTGAAGGCATTTTCCTCACAGCTCTATGTTAGGCAGATTCCTTTACTTCTCAGCTGTTGTTCTGAGGACTGTTGACATTATGGTGACATAGTGAGGCCTACTTTTGTGCTTATTCAAAGCCCTTGAAGTTTACATAGCATGAGCAAAACGTAATGTTGGATAAGATATGACCGCTTGGCTTTCTACATTAATTGGAATTTGGTTACCAGTAAGCCACATATTCCAAACATTGCAAAGCAATTTTCCTGAAGGCTCATGTTACTTTTCTAAAATTTCTGAGCACAGGTAATATTCAGCCATAAAAAAAATCTGTTCATAAATGAATAAAAATAATAATAATAATAAATGTGTATATCATCAATTGGCTGCTGTATTATGTTTAATGAGTTACATATTCCTGAAAAGCATCAGAAATAAAACAGGGTATGACTTGTAAAATACCATGACAACTTCTAAGAAACAGACTTTTAAATAATATTTTGAAGTTCTGGAACAAAACATGATTGGTTGTTTTTCTGTCAGCTATTTCCCCGTGGTTGGATATAGAGTTTGAAACATATTTTTTCTTATTCCAAATCAAAATCAGCAGTTGATTTCATTAAGCTAATATTTCAAATAAAGTGATGGCAAGCTTTATTAGTAAAAAAAAAAAAAAAAAAAAAAAAAGTGTTGGATGCAGAAGTAGACCTATTCTATCACTTTACACATGTTGCCAGAATTGCAATTTATGATGTCTCAGAAACCATTACAGAAATAATCTAGAATTAACCTGATTGTTGTATTTATTTCACTTTGTATAAAATTATTGAAGATTTACTTGAGAAAGGAAAAAATAATATATATATAAGATAGTCATAGGTGATTAGTTGGAGGTCTGTATCTTGTGGTATTCCCCAGGGTCTGATCATGTTCAACATAATCAGTGACCTGACTGAATGAATAGAGTGCACCTGCAGCAAGTTTGCAGATACAAAACTGAGAGAAGTGTTTGACACAGCAGAAGTCTGTGTCACTATTCAATAAGACCTGGACAGGCTGGAGAGTTGGTTCCGGAAGAACTTTATAAGGGCAAGTGCAGTGTTCTATGTTTGGGGACGAATAACCGCATGGATCAATACAGTTCAGGGCTTGGTCAGCCAAAAAGGAACTCCATAGAGAAGGACCTGGGTGTTTTCCTGGTGGACAATAGACAACAGTGTGCCTTTGTGGCCAGGAAAGCCAATTGCACCCTGGGGTACATTAAAAAGATTGTGGCCAGTAGGTCGAGGGAGGTGATATTCCCCTCTATTCTGCCCTGGTGAGGCCATATCTGGAGTAGTGTGTCGAGTTCTGGGCTCCCCAGTTTAAGAAAGACAGGGAACTTCTAGAGAGAGAGCCCAGTGGAGGGACTCAAAGATCGTTAGGGATCTGGAGCATGTACTGCGTGAGGAAAGTCTGAGAGAGATGAGATTTTCAGCCTGGAGAAGAGAAGCCTTAAAGGGGATCTTAACAATGTTTATAAATATCAAAAGGATGGGAATCAAAAGAATGGGACTGGGCTTTTTGTTGTTGACTACTGACAGGACAAGTGTTAATGGGCACAAATTGGAACATACTAGAAATTTTGATTTGTTAGAAAAATAAATGAAACAATTTATTTTTTAATTCACATCAAACTATCTTGTTTTGTTTCTTTATTTATGTATTTATGCATTGGTTTGGCAGCCAAAGTGGTGATTGACTTCAGTAGTTGTCATCAGAGTGATCTGTGTTCCATAGTCATCACAAAAACAACCCAGTTAAATAGTTTCAACATAATAATAATAATAACTATTTATTTATTTATTACTCTAAAGCTAATTCACAATTATAACTGATTTTTTTAAACAATGTCTATAGCACCTAGTATAGCTGAACTATGACAGAACAAGAAATGTATTGCAAAAATTTTCATCATAGTGATTTTCCTCTATAGACAAAATTTAGTTAATAACATTTACCAGATTTTTTAAAAAGATGTAAAATTTTGATACAGTCACTGATAAATGCAATTTTAAAAAGATTTCATTGAATTTTAATTTTAATTTCATTGGAGTAACCTTTTATCCGTATGTATCAGTGCCTAGTTAGTAACATAAATGCATACTTGTCTCTGTAGACATGAGACAACCTTTTGATTCACTTTCTAAACTGATACTTGAATAAGTGAATTGTTTGTTTTCCCCGATGTCATCTGATATTGATAATGTCGATCTCTTTCTGATGCACTTTCTTTCTTCCAGCAATGACAATGCAGTTCATAAGCCATCGGTTCCCTGACTATCACGATCCAACTATTGGTAAGTAAAGAATTTTCTCTTCTTCATTCCTTTCCATCTCTCCACCTATGTGAGATTTCCAAACCATGAGAAGCTAATCCTAAATAGTACCCATAGAGAAATTATATTTGTAAACTTTAGATTAAAGAGGGTGGGTTTTTTTTGTTTTTTGTTTTATATTTTTTGTGTGTGTTTTTGTTTTTTTTTAATGACAATTCCATAGTGTTGAAGTCACACCATAGTCATCTCTTCCTGAAATATTCATGTGGTTTCATGCTCTATAATTAGCTGTGTTAGAATTACAGAACACAAACAAAAAATCTGACAAAACTGAAAACAATCTTTCAATGTATTATATCTAAATAAGGTCAAAAATCCAATCTGGAGTGTGTGTGTATTTGTTTTTGTTATTTTAGTGTTACTCTCCAATTTTAAACTATTAACTAACATTATCTAGGAATACAGAGTAACAATTAAATTTGATATACTAGAGTCATTATCTGAGATCCCATGTTTTACTGACTCTATTGGCTTCACTGACATTGTAACTTCAAAGCACTTGTAGCAAAAATAGGGGGAAGATGGCAGAATCTGGGTCTGATGTGTGAGAAACAGAAAAATCATTAGTACATATAAAAGTCAGTTCAAAAGAAAAACCTAACACCTTAAACTAAAACATGTTTTTTTTCTGTTATCTCTGAGATTTTCAAAAGTTTTAAACGTAGGCCTAACCCATATAAAATTATTACATGGTTATATATAGCAGCTAATGATATAATTTCTCTTAATTTATTATTTCTTTAGTATTGTGTATTCCTTGGATAATAACTCCTTCTAAACTTCTCATAAACTATTACAATTAAGGATAAAATGTATAAGGTCACCAAGCCACTAATAAATTTACTAGTAATCATTAAAATTTTCAAAATATAAAAAATAAAACCTAGATCTATCATCTCTAAAGAAAGAAAAACAGCTAGAGAATTACCACATATTCATTTGTTGGAAACAGGGAAAATAAATATGTAAGTAAATAAATAAATAATCACATCAGATCTAACTGGAAAAGTGTAGTAGTTACTGAATCCATTAAGTTATGCACATGCACCCAACTTTAATGATACATCTGCCATCTTTATTTGTCTATATATTGCATCTTGGAATAATCTTAACTTACTGGTCTCTAGACAATATCAAAGTATGAATAATAAATAATCATAAAGAGAAGGAAAACTTACAATGCATTCTAAGTAATGCTGCAGGAATACCTAAAGGACCTAATCAAGATGAATGTCTCCTTGAATAGGATACAGTTTCTTCTCTGTAAAACCAACACTCTAAATAGGAAAAGAGAATAGAATTCAGAGAACAGAGAAGTGAAATACTGAATTTAAACTAATGCAGCTGGCTAGAGGCAGACCTGGAAATATGACATTTGAGATTTAACAGTTCAGCATTTTTCTCAGAGAACACAATTAGGACATTCTGAGATAGGTTTATTTTTTATTCATGGTCTAAAACACATGATAAACAACTGAGTGCAATCTTATAGTAAGTATATATCTTTCCTGTGGGGTAAGTTTATAGTATAACCCCTCAAAATTGTACGTAAATACAAAGAAACTCCCAAATAGATGGAATTATTTGTTCTTACCTTTAATAGTAAATAAAGGTATTTAAAAATCTCTGTACCCCACAGAAATGTGTTTATATTCCTTAGAATTTTATTACTACTGTTGAGACCCTAGTCTCAAGTCACAAAAGACATCTCACTGTATTTTATGCATCTGGTGGTAAGTTTTCCATCAATTTACTAAAATTTTACAATTACAGGTAAATGTCTGGGTTTTCAGAAAGAAGAATAATCCAAAATGAGCATATCCAGGGCTAAGACTATGCTGATAAAGAAAGGTGCCTGTAGGGAAATGATTCCCTGGAGGTTACAATGAGAATGAGAGGTTTCAGTGAGATGTTTGAAGTACCAGGAAACTTAGCATGTTCAGGCACAACGGTGAACTGTCCAGCCAGCTTTCGGCTTCTCACAGTAACCCAGTAGCAGATTATCAGGAAAAAACTATAGACCAGGTATGAAATGAGTGTTAATTCCAACAAAACAACAAAGCAGGAAATCCAGCATAACATTTAGCCATGTCTGCAACTAATGATCTTTCTGGAAATAAATACATTGCCTTTCTTCTGTGTCATACATTTTAGGCCACTTTTATTCCTCAGCAATTTCTGTGCTGTTATGGAACTCATGTTCCCTCCTGGACTTTTCTGAATCTACTGACTTCTGATTTCACTGTACTTTGAAAATAATGTATTCTACCTACACCTAGTTTTATCTATCTTTGGGAATTAGAAGGAATAACAATTTCTGTGAGTACCTCTAATGGGGTGATATTCTTTGAAAAATAAAGTTACACAGTGTGTTTATATGATAATCAATGGATTTCCATTGTCAAGCAACTTACTGGTTTTACTACGTTGCAGGTAAGCTTTACAATAAAATCCAAAGTTTCTTTTGCTTTAGATGCACAGATAAATCTAACAAATACCTACATATTTTTTCATCATGTTCTTCAACTAACTTCTCTAGGTTTTATAAATGGTGAGATTATAATAGCAGCGATAGCTATTCTCATCTGTGCAATTTATCTATGATTTAAATAAATAGTGCTGACAGAAATTATATTACACCACCTTACATCTGATAGGGCTCTAACTAAAAGCTGTCCTAGTAGAAATACTGGGGGTGGAAGTTTGTGTCAATGTCTTTGAAATCTTAGAAGTCTATCACTTTCAGTTTTATGGGGTAGACTTCATTGGCCACAAGGGGCTACTAAATCATTATAAACACTGTCCATTTTATAATTTCGACTTTTAACACAGAGTATTCTACAAGTAATCCCAAAGACATCTGGAGTGTGTTGAGGATAAAATCCTGATCTGTGTATTAGACAAACCACCCAGAGAATAAGTACTTCTGGACCTGGCACACACCAACACAGAGGAGCTTATTAAAAAGGTTAACATTGGAAGAATCTTGAACTGTAGTGATCACATCCTTGTAGACTTTGTGATCTTGAGGAAGATGCATCTGGCAAAAAAACAAAGTCAGGACTCTGAATTTCAGGACAATGTACTTTGGGTTCTTTAAAGAATTACAGGAGGAGATCCCCTGAGAAACTGTCCTTAAAGACAAGGGATTGGAATTAGTGGAGCAGAGCTGGCAGTGCTATAAGGATGCCTTTCTGAGAGTGCAAGATCTCTCTGTCCCTCAGTATAGGAAAACAAGGAGAGGAGGAAGGAAACTGGAATTACTGGGCAAGGATCTCCAGTTCAAACTGAGTGATAAGAAGTACATGTACAGGCAATGGAAGCAAGGCTGTGCCACCTGGGAAGAATGCATAGATGTAATCTAGACATACAGAGATGGAATAAGGAGAGCCAAGGCACAGATGGAATTGAACTTGGCAAGAGATGTGAAAAATAACAAGATGGAATTCTACAGGCTCTTGATCAGAAGAGACAGGCCAAGGAGACTATCCTCCTGCTGATAAATGAGAATGGAAAACCATCTACAACAGACATGGAGAAAGTGGAGGTACTCAACAATATCTTTGTCTTAGTCTTCGCTGGTAGCTAGGCTTCTTGCATCTCTCACATCCCCAAATCTTACAGCCCTGAACTTGTAGGTGGGAGCAAAATACCTCACACAGGAGAGTAAGTCCAAGACCGTCTCATGCAACTGAATGTGTACAGGTCGATGGGGCCGAATGATGTCCATCCCAAGGTCCTGAAGGAGCTGGCTGACGCAGTTGCCATGCTGCTCTCCATTGTATTTGAAAAGCTGTAACTATAAGGTGAAGTTTCTGCTGAATGGAAATGGAAAACACCAGTCCTGTTTCTAAGGGAGAAAAAAGGGAACTATAGGCTTGTAAGCTTCAACTCTGTGCCTGGGAAAATCACTGAACAGATTCTCCTGGAAGACATGTTAGGACAAATGAGAGATAAGGAGGTGATCCAAGACAGCCAGCATGGCTTAATCAAAGACAGATAGTTTCTGACCAAACTGATGGCCTTCTCTTTTTTTTTTTTTTTTTTTTTTTTTTTTTTGATAGAGTAATGGCATTGGTGGACAACCGATGGACAAATGATGATGTCTGCCTGGGCTTGCGCAATGTCTTTGACAGGGTCTCATAGCACATCCTTATCTTTATACTGGGAATATATTAGGTTCAAAGCATGGACTATTTGGTGGATAAGATATTGGTTGGAAGGTCGCAGCCAGAGGGTTGTGGTAAATGGCTCTATGTTTGGTGAAGGCTGATGATGAGTGGTGTGCCTCAGGGGTTGTATTGGGACCAGTATCTTTACATCCTGATCAATGACATAGGTGATGGAATCAAATGCAACCTCACCAAGATTGCAGATGACAGCGAGCTGAGATGTGCAAGCAATATGACAGAAGGAAGGGAAACCTTCCAGATGGATCTGAACAAACTTGAAATGTGGCACGTGACCTTCAACAAGGCCAAGTGCAACATGTTGCACTTGGTTCAGAGAAATCTCAGATACGTGTACAGACTAGGAGAAAAACTCCTTGAGAACAGCCTTGCCAAGACCCCTTTATATTAGTGCTTTTGGTAGATACAAAAATTCACATGAGCCAGTAGTGTGCACTTGCAGACTGGAAGGCCAATCATACCCTGGGCAGCATCAAGAAAGGGATGACAGCAGGGCAAGGGTGGTAATTGTCCCCTCTACTCTGTTCTTGTGAAGCCCCAGCTAGAGTAATGTATTCAAATCTAGGACACTCAGTACAAGAAAGGGTTGGAGCTGTTGGAGTGGGTCCAGAGGAGGGACATGAATACGCTCAGAGTGCCTCTCCTATGAAGACAGGCTGAGGGAGCTGGAGTTCAGCCTGGAGAAGGGAAAGCTCCAGGAATACTTCATTGTTGCCTTCCAGTACTCAAAGAGAGCTTGTAAGCAGGAACAGTGTAAGCTTTTCATGGAGGTAAAGAGTGATAGAACCCAGGGGAAAAGTTTTAAACTTAAAGAAGAGAGATTTAGGTTAGATGTCATGAGAAATTTTTCTCTGAGATAGTGGTGAGGTGCTGGAACAGGCTGCCCAGAGAAGGGAATTACAGAAGAGGGGATCCCATCCCCTCAGGTATTCAAGGCCAGGCTGAATGGCACCCAAGGTAACCTGATCTTGTGCTTAATTTAGTGGTTGGCAACCCTGCCCACAGCAGTGGTTTTGGAGCTTGACGATGTTTGAAGTCCTTCCACTCCAAACCCTTGAATGATTCATATATTCTGTATGATATATAGAATTCTATAATTCCGTTAACATGATATATAATGTAGTTCCATCTGTCTCCTTTCTGTTGATTCTGGGGGAATATATTTATATCAGTGTAAAGAAGGTAGGGGACATTAAACTCTACTCAAAGCACGTAAGCATAGGACAAATGTAATCTGATACTCTAGGTAAGAACAAAGCCACAGCAGATTTAATTCATCCACTGAGCCACAAAAATGTCTTGTAATTATTAGGAACAAAATAGCAGTAGCAAATAATAGTTTTTGCTAAGACCTAAGAAATGTGTTGTTTTTTGTTGTTGTTGTTGTGTTTTATGGGTTTTTTTTGTTTTTGTTTTTAATAGAGAGAACATATATTCTGTCTTGAACTACAACTGGTTTTATACAATTGACTCATACTGTATAATTTTTAGAATATTTTCTTTTTGTCCTTATTTTTATTTTATATTTTATCTGTAAATTAATATGGTACTAAGTTTTAAGAAGGGTGTACATAAAAATAGATCAGATGTCTCTATAGCCTTCTCTTTTCCAGGCTGAAGAACCCCAACTCTCTCAGCCTGTCCTCTTGGGGGAACCGTTCCATCCCTTGGATGCACTCATAAATTTCTACACCAAACACACATATATATATTTAAATACACTGTTTTAAATATTAAAATAGAAGTAAATAGAAGCAAATAGACATAGAAGCATTTACATGTTTTCCTTTCACTTATGTTTATCACATATAGATGTAGTTATATTTTTGAATAATTTACTCGTTACTATGGAAAAATCAACACTTTTTAAGTTCAAGACTACTTTGAGGGCAAGCATGCTTTTATTTAATGTATTGAGGGATAAAGCTGTTTGTTTATTTATTTGTTTGTTTTTTCTTCTCAACTGATTGTCTTAGTTTGGAAAAGTTAAGATAATGAGAAATTCAGACCTCAGATACCAAAAGATACAAATAAATTTGCTTACATGTAATTATGCAAATCAGACTGTCAATATTTGCTTAAAATACAGACTGAACATTGATTGAAAACAAATAATAACTAAAGTGTTATTTTTAGTGCTTTCACTTTGAGTATAATTTTATTTCAAGATAAACAGAAATAATGATGCTACTTTAGGCTTGGTACAAGCCTTGCAATTCTGAATTTTGAGACAGAAATATCATTTTTCTAAGTGAGCGGAGACGGAAAAGAATAAATTTGTTATTAGGTAGACAATATTTAGGCAAAATTTCAAAGGACAGCACTTCATGAAAATGAAATGATTTCAGCATGCATTTAATATTTAATTGTAGTCAACACTGGGAACAATTTCCAAAAGGCAGTGGATGTGATCATTTTCTGGAACAAATGGATTAGAGCAATTTGCACTCTGTACGGTCTTTGGCAATATCACAGTGAGTTAATGCAAATAGAGTAGCAGGAAAGGAAGCATGACATAGTATGGCATACTGGACAGCTTCCAGGATGCTCATTAGCCATGTGACTAATCTTAAAATGAATACATAATGCAAAAGAGATGCAAAAGCATCTTCCTGTTTTGGTGAGATATCACTGCATGAGATTGTGTCAAATGAGCAGTTGAGGGCATTAAAGCTGTGTCAGTGCCACTCTTTAATTGAAATGGGTGTGGGATGGGAGGCACTTTAATGCACATGAATTTCCATGAGGTTTCTTAATGAAGAAATGCGTTCACCAATTCATTAAACATAACACATTTAAACTCATCTTTGATATGATGATGGAAATGTGTGGGTGAATTTCAGAGAAAAAGAAAAAGAAAAATAAAACGTGACTGAAAAACATAGTATGTAGCACAGCAAGGATCCCCCAAAAACTATATATATAAAGGAATACATCCGTTATCCAGTTCTCGTAATGGAAAAAGTATAAAATAAGAGAACAACAAGTCCTATTGCAAGGGGAAAACAATTGCAATTCAAATTTACTTTTATGATACTTATCAGGCTTCTAGATAATTTTTACTGTTATCTTAAACAAGTATATATTTACACTCCAATACTAATTTATTTCTCATTCTCCTTTTGCCGTAGAAGGTAAAATATTTGGACCAGATTGAGCAAGCTGCAGTTAGATTTGAGCTCTGAAATTATTTTTTCTATTGCAAAATTCATAAATCAATTGCTAAATAGTCACCATGGTCTTTCATTCATCATTTTTCATAGATTTATTACCCATATCTGAGACAGGATAAACAACTCATATAAAATGACCTGGAATTAGTACAATTTGTTTTTACATTCTTCTCTGAGGATATTCAGAGTGATTGTGTAGACTTATCTAAATTACCTATGTTTGTGTTCTATATTCATCATCATTTAAAATGATAAATAGAGAATTCTAATGAATACTCTTGTGTGCATTTGAACTGTATTCCTAAGCATGAGCTATATTATTCATTTTTATTTTTCTATTTGTTGGTATTATAGAATTATAGAATCATATAACCCTCAGAGTTGGAAAGGACCTTTAAAGGTCATCTAGTCCAATGCCCCTGCAATGAACATGGATATGCACAGCTAGATCAGGTTGCCCAGGGCCTGATCCAGTCTCACCTTGAAAGTCTTCAGGGACAGGACAACCACATCTCGGGGCAACCTGTTCCAGTGCCTCGCCACCCTCATTGTAAAAGACTTTTTCCTTATGTCCAACTGAAATCTATCATCTTTGAGCTTGAAACCATTTCCCCTTATTCTATCACCACAGACCCTGCTACAGACTCTGTCCCCTTCTTTCCTGAAGTGTACCCTTTAGATGCTGAAAGGCAACTATCAGGTCACCTTGGAGCTGCCTTCTCTCCACATTGAACAACCCCAACTCTCAGTGGGTCCTTGTAGCAGAGGTGTTCCATCCCTTGGATCATTGTTGTGGCTCTTCTCTGGACACACTCCAACAAGTCTGTGTCTCTCCTTTACTGAGGACTCATGAGGGTGGTGACACACTGGAACAAGTTGCCCAGAGAGATTGTGGATGCCCCATCCCTGGAGGCACTCAAGTCAAGACTGGATGCGGCTCTGGGCAGCCTAGTCCAGTTGTTGGAAACCCTGCCCATGGCAAGGGGGTTGAAACTAGATGATCTTTGAGGTGCTTTTCAACCCAGGCTGTTCTATGTTTCTATGGTTCTATGATTCTATGATTCTGTGACTCCACATTTGGATGCAGTACTGCAGGTGAGGTCTTATCAACACAGAGTAGAGGAAAAGGATCGCTTTATTCTTTTGATGCAGACCAGGATACGATTGGCTTTCTGGGTTGCAAGGGCACACAGCTGGTTCATGTCCAGCTTACCATCCACCAGTACGCCCAGGACTTTTTTGGCAGGGCTGTGTTCAATCCTTTCATGCCTCAGCTTGTATTGGTAGTGGATGTTACCTCAATACAGGTGCAAGATCTTACAGTTGGATTTGTTGAACCTCATGATGTTCTCCTGTGCCAACTGCTCAAGCCTGTACAGGTCCCTCTGGATGTCATCCCATCTCTCGAGCACGTCAACTGCACCCCAAATCTTGTTATGCACCAACTTGCTGAGGGTACACTGAATCTCACTCTTGATGTCATTAATGAAGATATTAAAGAGTGTCAGTCCAGGATGGACCCGTGGGAGACACCACTCACCTCTGATCTTCGCCCAGACAGGAAGTTTTTTACCACTGAGGTAAATGACTGAGGTGGAGGTTTGGGATATTTAGGAGTGGAGTCTTTATTAGCTCCTTTGTTATATACTTACAGAGCTATTTGAGATGTCCTACAATGCTCTGTGCAGGTTCAAGTTCCTGTTCTAGAAAGCTCTGGGTGTCCCATAGATTTAATGTCATTATCATCTGGCCCTATGTAGAAGTCACACAAGACCTATGGGGAACAGAGACCCTTCAGTCCAGGAACAGAAAGCCAGACATGGTACTTTAGAGTATATCAAATAGCAAGGATTATCAATATTTGGGCAACTGAATAGAGTGTGCACTATCATTAAGTGTGCAGGGATTTTAGATAACTTGAATGTAGATATATATTTTGTAGCTGTCTAAATGTAGGTGTCTGAATCTGATTCATGTTGGTTTCTATAACAGCTTGTAAGAATAAGAGTTCTTCAGAAGTTATGCTGATATCCTTCAGGCTTTATGGATAGCTGTCCTGCACGAAAGGGAGAAAAATGCAGAGTGCGAGAGTGAGTGGAGAAAAAAGAAAATAAAATCAAAAGAATAGGAGAGAGTATTATTAAAAAAAAAAAAAAAAAAAAGTGCTCCTTTACTTTAGATTTCAGTGAAGCAATAAAATGCCTTCTGCCATGAAAGAAAATAGAAATTCCTTGGAGTCATGTAGTTTGGAGGCTGGAAAATTGTAGCAGATCTTTCTCTGTAATGAAAATAACATTATTATTATTGTTATTATTATTAAAGGAAAATAATCAAACAAACAGCAGCAACATCAGAAATCAATAATAGATCTTTGTCCTATACTCCTACTTCTCTTGCGAAATAAAATTTTAAAATATGGTTGTTATCCCTCTAAAGAATAGAGTAATTATAGTTTGATCATCTCTCAACATTTCAGTCCCAGTTCCATCCTCTAATTTGGGTGCATTCTCAGATCAAGTTGAGCTTTGATTCTTCATCTTTTTCTTCTACTGAAAATTGTGGTGCCTTTCTCACTGAGGAAACAAGTTGGCACTATTCTAAATATGTTGTGTTGCTCAGAAACATGATCATTAGTTCTGCTGTTAAACTTTCTTTCTTGGAACTCTGTCTTAATAAGACAATTATTCAGTTCTAAACAGGTTTCATGCAAGATTTAACCAAAACAACCAATTAAATTATCAGTCCATACCCAAAATTATTATCTTGGACACGCACAATGTCATCTGCTTCTTTGTCAAATTCATATTTTCTTAGAAATGTAATGTATTATGAAATTATTTGAGGTATGTACTCCAGGTGACAGCTCACTGTCATTTACCATTTTCAGATACTCAGAAAATAGTGCTTAATCTTGTAATTTTCTTTGGTGATATAAACCGTAGTAGACAGGCAAATGCAGACTGTCTTTCTAGAGAGTCAGTGGCTCAGAGAGCTGTTCCCACATTTGTCATTTTTCCCCTATCGTTTTACCAAACACTTTCTCAGAGGCTGCAAGGTTAATCAGAATACCTTCACTAACACTTAGGCCTGTAATTTTGTCTTGGAAATGCAGTTGTCTGTCTGTGTCCATCACTCATGCTTTTAGAAAACACAGCACAGCACCTCTGCTAGCAGATTCACTTCCACCATGGATAAACCAGGCAGTAGTTGCAGTTACAATTGTCTGCAGTGCCCTTTGAGAACTCAGGGAAGGAAATACAGTATAGAGGAGATACAGTTAGTGCTATAGAGTTAAGAAAGTTAGTGCTTCTTTATCCTGAAGCATGGACAAGGAATGGTGTACCTACTGCCTTACTCTACAAACAAACTTTGGAGGCTCTTCAGCTGAGTATCTTCTGAGATATGAGATAAATCTAACAGATAGTGTGGGAAAGGAGGAAGTCCCACTCTTCTCTTCGTGTCTGTTCTTCTCTCAGCCTTCTTGACTCTCTGCCAGTCGTTGAACTGCACTGCAGGTTGATTTAGCACTTGTTCAGTAGAATAGTAAGCCACACCAACAAAAAAATAGTTACCTACCAAGATAGTGAGTTGAATCATTTTAGTAAGCAATTCACTGAACTCAAGAAGTAGTGCAACTGATAATGTAAAAATATGTGTGGGGAAATGGCAGGATAGGTGGGGATGAAAAACAAGAAAAATAATATTTTCCATCCAGGACAGTCAAGATATGGCCACTGTCATCCATCTTCTACAGAGTCAGCCTGTAAACTAAAATCTTTTCCTAAGCTGATCTCTGTCCACAAAGAAGAATGAGAATATTTACCTGCTTTAAAAGTGTAGATGGATTCAAAAAATATTAAGAGAAGAAAATTTAAAAAAAAAAAATCTATCTATTAAAAACAAAGATTCTGCCTCCAGCTCAGACAGACTATTGAGGTGTAAATAACTGGAAGTTTAGAGAGAAAACAAAATAATAATAATAAAAAATTGCTCTGTGGAATTTCCCCCACCACATCCTTACCTCCAAATTGGAGAGATGTAGATTTGAAAGATGGACCAGCTGGTGGATAAGAAAGTGGTTGAAAGGGTGCAAACAAAGGGTAGTGATCAATGGTCCTATATCCATGTGGAGGCCGGTAACGAGCAGTGTCCCCTAGAGGTCTGTCTTGGGACCAGTGCTCTTTAACATCTTTATCAATGACATCAATGATGCAATTGTGTGCACTCTCAGCAAGTTTGCTGATGACACCAAGCTGAGTGGTGTGGTTGACATGGTGGAAGGCAGGGATGCCATTCAGAGGGACCTCCACAGACTTGAAAGATGGGCCTGGGAGAATCTAATGAAGTTCAACACAGCAAAGTACAAGATTCTGTGCTTGGGCTGGAGGAATCCCAGACATTTATACAGACTGGGAGGAGCAGTCCTTGAGAGTAGCCCTGCAGAGAAGAACCTGGGGGTCCTGGTGGATGAAAAACTGAATGGGAGCCAGCAGTGTGCTCTTGCAGCTTGGAAAGCAAATGGTATCCTGGGCTCCGTCAGAAGGGGAGTTTCCAGCAGGGACAGGGAGGTGATTGTCCCTCTCTACTTTGCCCTTGTGAGGCCCCATCTGGAGTACTGCATCCAGGTCTGAGGCCCCCAACAGAAGAGAGACAGGGAGCTGTCAGAGAAGGTCCAAAGGAGGGCCACATAGATTATTAGAGGGCTGGAGCACTTCTCCTACGAAGATAGGCTGAGGGAGCTGGGCTTGTTCAGCCTTGATAAAAGAAGGCTGCGGGGTGACCACACTGCAGCCTTCCATTAACTAAAGGAAGCCTACAAACAGGAGGGGAGTCAACTCTTTGAAATGGTAGGTAATGGCAGGACAAGGGGAAAAGGGTTTAGGTTGAGGGAGGGAAGATTTAGGTTGGATGTCAGGAGGAAGTTCTTTACCAAGGGAGTGGTGAAGTGCTGGAACAGGCTGCCCAGAGAGGTTGTGGATGCCCCGACACTGCGGATGTTCAAAGCCAGGTTGGATGGGGCCCTGGGCAGCCTGGTCTAGTATTAGATATGGAGGTTGGTAGCCCTGCATACAGCAGGGGGATTGGTGCTTGATGATCCTTGAGGTCCTTTCCAACCCAAGCCATTCTGTGATTCTATGAATTCCTTGTTGTACTTGTCAATCTTTAAAAGAGTCAAATTTATTGAATAGACTGATGGAATTTCTATGGCTCTAATTTATATATTCTCATTTAGGGCTTTTTCCTACTCTGAATGACCTTAATTGATGGTGACTGGATTGCATGCACCAGTACAGGTTAGGGGCTGACCTGCTAGAAAAAATCATAGAGTCATGAAATCATCAGATTCCAACCCCTCTTGCCACAAACAGGTTTGCCAGTCACAAGATCAGGTATTAGATCAGATTGCTCAGGGTCCTGTTCAACCTGGCTTTCAACAGAGATGGGGGATCCATAACTTCTCTGGGCTACAAAGATGATTTATGGCCTGAAGCATCTCCCTTATGAGGAAAGGCTGAGAAACCTGGGACTGTGCAGCCCAGAGAAGGCTGAGAAAGGGACTTATCAATGCCTATAAATATCTAATAAGTGGGAGTTAAATGAAGGGGAACAGGCTCTTTCTAGCTGTGCCCAACAACAAGACAAGGGGTAATGGGTACGCACTGTAAGAAGTTCCATAGGAACATGAGGAAGAGCTTCTTTACTTTGAGGGTAACAGAGTACTGGAATATGCTGCCCAGAGAGGTTGTGAAGCCTCCTCCGCTGAAGATATTCAAGACCTGCCTGGATACTTTCTTGTGTAACCTACTCTAGGGAACCTCCTTTAGGACTAGATGATCCCTAAAGGTCCCTTCCAACCTCTATAATGTCGTGATTTCCTTTCTATTCTGTCTCATAAAGCAAGAAAATGGATGAACAACACTATTTATTTCCCAGACATGTCCAACATCTGTTTACTGTGTTTAAAATAGGACAGATAAGTGTTTCTCCTATGTAGTACTATGTTTCATAGTCACATGCATGAAAACACCACTACTCTTTAATTGACATTCATACTTACCACCTATCCTTCATTAACACTCTTTTTGTTAGAATTAAGATATACTCCTGCCTTGACCATCTGTTCTTCCCCACTGAGGAAAGCATCAATGGAGGATCAAAGCATAGTTTATAACCCTTCTATTCCTGCTAGACACCTGCTAGTTTAATTGTGTACCTGCTAAACAGAGAAAGAAGAAAAATAATCAATAACTCTGTATAATAGCATGCCCTTTTAATTGCTATTCCCAAGTAAGTAGTGGATACCTGGAGTAAATTTTAAGAAGAAAAAACCTTTCCTTATAAATGTGACAATATCAGAGCATTTCTGAGGTATATTCTGTAATAACAATAGAATAAATATTACTTGATAATAAAGTCCATATCCAGAGGCTATAAAAAATCAGTCAAGGATAGAATGATTTTTAAAAAAACAAATATTAATTCAAATAAATAAAATGTTTTATGCTAGGCTGTTCAACACAAAAATAAGCTTTTAATTTTCTTTGTTCTTGCTTTGTTCTTGGTTTTGCTTATGTTGTTTTGTTTTGTATTGTTTTGCATATCAGCTTCAGACAGGCTGCAGACCTTGTATTTCAGCAACTAGAATGTATGCTTTGACACATTCCAACAATCCTTCCCTCATCCTGCTTTGGTTCATCAACTTCCTAATAAGCTGGAGTAGCAAAAGGAGTGGAAGAGTTGTTTTCCTGATCATAGACAAACCTCTGAGTGCCCTCAGAGGTGAGCTCTTCAATCCTCCCTTAGGGGTTACAGTGATGCACCAAACATTGACCTGTCGCAGAACTGGGACAGCAGTTCCCCCTTGGGTTCTGAGATATTGTAGGGCTTTTAAAAACATTGTGTATGCACACTTTCATCACATTGAACCACACATGTAATCAGGAGTATTCAGATCCTGGTTTATAGATTCTGACTGGGCATACGTGTGGGCAAAGTATCCATTTGGATGGCAACGTGAACAAAGAGGAGTTTGTAAATTTATTCAGAACTATAACCCACAGTGAAGTCACAGGTAGTTTTTGGCCTTTAACTCAAAACAGAAATATACAGGAGTTCTAGAGCATGATTCATCTCACTCTAATGTTTATATTTCAGGTTGATCAGATGAATAGTGTTCACAGATGTTAAATACTACAGTGAAAACTCAGGATCTTAGGTCTATGTTAGAGCAGAATGTCTTCTATCTTTGTCATAATTACATAGCTGAGAAGATTCAGAGGTCCTGGAAACTACATGACTGAAGCTAGAGTGAACACTGAAGTCATTCTGAGGCTTTATCCTAGTGATAAATAACTATGACTGGGACCATGAACTTTGAAGTCAAAATGAGGCTTGTACTCTTAGATAAGATCATCACATGTAAAACGCGCTTTCCTGTTTCCTGTATACCATGTTGTGTAAAAAAAAAAAAAAAAAAAAAAAAAAAAATCTCTTAAATGATTTTTTGAAATTGGAAAAAAGACTTATGTTATGGTTGGCTGGAGGTGGGTGATTCATCTCACTCATTCTGAATTTTTCATCACAAGAAAAATGTCTCTATTAACCTTTCTTTCATGGAAGCCAGAAGCCATCTACACCTTACTAAATCCAAGACACCATCCATGCTAATAGCCATGCAGATATAGTCACCTTGTTAATTACTCCACCTGAAATGACAAGAAGTGATTTCATAGCTGTCAGATCCTCCCACTCAGTAGCACAATCATAGACTTGAAAGAGTAATGAAATTGCTACCTTCTATTCTTTTTCCCCAAGATAAGGGTACTTGGACTCCTGTTAATTATCATGTTTTGATTAAAGAAGAGTACTTTGTTCACGTTGTTCATGTACATCTTTGAAGTAAATGACATTTTTCTGGAATCAGAGAAAGTAATGATATCCCTTTATTAACTATTAGTGTGTTATCTACATTGTAAGTGGTTTCTAGCAGTAAAGCAAGTGCTACAACAAAGGTTTGCTGGAGTTATCCTTAATTCTGATTTGAAAAAAAAAAAAACCAAGAATTTAAGAATTTGTATTTTCTCTTCTAGAACTGATTCTAAGATAAATACTTGTCACTCATGTGAGTAATCTCATTCATATAGATGTGATAACACACAAGTAAAATATAATTTATAATGATGCATATAAATTTAGTCATTTCTCTGCATACTTGCATATGAAAATCCAGTATGGCTATTTCACTGATAACAGCATTCACATCATAACTGATAGTTGCTGCACTGGGCAAAATTATTCAGTTATATTTTGTCAGACTTTAATCCAAACTTTGGCTATATCCAAGTCTCTCTGTGGAGGTAAATCATTTATAGGAGGTGAAATATTCTATATACAGGAGAAATCTACATTTAATTACCTTGTTGCTATGTAAGAATACGATCAGATTCTCCATCCATATGTCTATGAGTTTTGCATTCAACCATGCTTGTACTTCCCATGACAATATTCATCCAGTTTATTTCAGGAGGACAAAGTGAACTAAAAGCTAAGAGCCATTCTGTATTCCAAGTTTCATTTGGAAGTTTGTTTTCCATCTTACAGAATTGAGAAAATGGAGAATTGCAACTTCAAATGAAATTATTAAGGACAGATGGAGTGTATAACAACAATATTCATTTGAATTTGGCAAAACCATTTTAAAACATGAAATAATGTTTTCTGAAGACATACAGGTCCAAGACTGTGGTTTAATATCTTATCTGAGGATATGTCTGTGGTAATTTGAATGCTAAAATGAAAACTGAAAAATAGAAAATGCCATGTTTCTCATCATGCACCTGAATATATAATGAATAATTATATGAAATTCTTCCATAGGAAGCACTTAACATAACTGATGTTTTGGTGTTGTTGTTATTTTGTTTGTTTGTTTGTTTGTTTTATTCTGAAATTATTTCAATTTTCTCAAGGTCTTTTCTATAGTCTTTTTAAAAGAATCAGGGTTAACACAGAGGTATTAACTACATTAAATGTTGCAATACTTAACTTCTTCACTTTCATAGAAGTGTAAACAACAGCAGAGCACATCTTTACTGAAGAAGGAGTTTTCACTTGTGATTTTGGGAAGGCAGTGGCCATCCTTTTTGTTTGCTACAAAATTTCAGCAAGATTCTTCCACTAGAAGTGATGTTGCCTGTTGTAATCATTTATACAGTTGGCACAAAACTGAGCAAAACCCGAAGGATTTAACAAAGCTAAACAAATGACAGAATACCATTAAATGTGTTTCAATGTTGAGAAATAAAAAAACAGCAGGACTGGAACAAATAATCTGAAGTATTCTTCACTGTTGGTATAACAGAATTAAGTTACACTAGGCAGAACTGGGAATAGGACATTGAAGCATCACAGTTACTAGTTTGATATGGCATGTGAGTGCCCAATTTTCCTACTAGCTGTATTTTAAAGAATACTGCTATCTACATGAGCATTTACAGAATATAAGGCAATTGAATCTGTTAGTTCTATAGTTCCAAGCCATTCACTGCTTACTGTGTGCATTGAACTCAAAGGAAGGCAACCCTGGTGACTTACTGTCATTGACTACAAAATGCTGATATCAATGCTCACCCAAATTATAGAACACTCCTACTCCAGGAGCACAGTTTCTTGATGTCATGGTTTTATGATGTTTGGTTATCACTATTCCACATCATAACATCATGTAGTGCATTGGGAGGTAAAGAGTTAATGCTCCAGGTCCGAGTACCTGTTCTGGAAGAGAACTACTACTACATTCCCCAGAGGACTGTTCCCTGTTCTGTTACCATTTCCACTCAGAGGGAGAAGATAAAAAGTCCTTGTAGGTCACCTGATGGCCCTTTTTTGATCCTCTGGCTCACCCCCATTGTGGGTGCCATCCCATCACAGCATTAGAGTAAGGCCTTTGGCTTTTGGAAATTCTCTCTCATTTAATTTGATTTATTAGTTTCAATTCAATTATATTATATTGCATTATAGTGTGTTATCTTGCATTTTGTTTAGCAAAATAGTTTGCTTCTCCTCTGATGATTGCCGCTGTTTTGTTTTTAGGCCCATCTCTCTACCCTTTTTTCCCATTTCCCTTTTTCCGTTTTTTTGGGGCACAGATCCATGGGCCCCTCCGCCTCGCCTGTCATGGAACTGTGCTGAACCAGCCTGTAAACCATTGACACACGATAAGGGAAATCATGAGACCAATATATTTTGATGGCCAATTCCTGTGACATTAATATTTTTATCTCAAACAAGAAGTTACATGTAGTAGCTGGTACAGTGGTTTAGATCTCTGTTTGTCCACTCTCTTCTTATTTTCTTGTAAGTAGAAAGAAAATATAAACAGCAAATGACTAATTATCATCCCATATTCAGGAGCAACCCTGAATTAAAATGCATATGTAGCAGATAATATAAGCACAACAAGAACTGAGTCCCTGCTGTCTCTTTGGCATACAAGGAGGACAACAAGAGGCAGAACTCCAGGTGTGACTGACTGAGCTTGGACTTCCTTCTGTTGGTTTGGCATTTCTCTAGACAAATAAAATATACCTTGGCTCATCTATATATGAGATAATCTTCAGTGCAGAAGACAGTGAAAAGGAGAGAATGTTTATCTGGAAGTCATAGGAGCAGAATTAACAAGTGAAAGGAAGTAGCTGCTGACCTACATTTCAGGGATTGGGATATGTCTATGATGTAGATAAAAAGCCCATTGCAACACTCCTTTAAACTGTAAACCAACCAAATCTATTTGTCATGAGGAAGTTACCTGCTCATAGCAGAAAAAGATCTTTGATACATTTTTAATGTGTCTAGATTCTCCTGTGCTAAAATAACTGAGAGTAACACAAGTCTGCATTAATTATTGTTCTTCTGTCTCCAAAGAGCTGTCCTTCAAAAATGAAAGGTGAAAAAAGAGAATACACTCATTGTCTTTAAAAAAAAAAAAGGCTTGAGCAAGCTTTTATTTCTTTTATCTTCCTAATAATACTAAAAAGAACAATCAAATAACTACGAAAACAAAAACTGTCCTTTTAGAAAATACGTTCTTGATTTAAGTCAGATATTCATTAAAGGAGGAAATAATAATAAAATAATTAAATGTCAATTGTAAAATAGGTGGAGCTCAGTTTGATTCTCAACCTCTCTGTATGGAAAAAATATACATATTTTTAAAACAGAGGTTTTGCTATGTATTTTAACTATTCATTTAATAAATTAGTTAACTGTTACATAAACTACACAATGATGCAGATTTTGTTTTCTTCCTTTAATATGTTAAAAATGCTCATTCTTCCATTCTGTATTTGAATTGTTGTATATCATAGTAGTAAAAATAGGCTGCATCCTTAATTATTCCTTAAAATATCCTATCAACCTGCTGCATTTTAATGAAAGCAAAATTTGAGACCTTTCAATTAGCTTCAAAGAAAGAGATTTCTACTGAACTTAATATAATAAAATTAGTTTGATTAAGGCCAAGTTAGATGGGACACTGGGTATCCTGATCTAGTTCTTGATCTAGTGATTGGCAACCCTGTCCACGGCATGGGTCATGGGTCTTGTAACTAGGTGATCTCTGAGATCCTTTCTATGCCATTCTTTGATTCTGTGTTTCCACGTGATTGTCTGATGTGGGTGTTTTGTTGTTGTTATTGTTGTTTGTTTTGTTTTTGTTTTTTTACCTTGTCCTACTGCTTTTCTTCAACTCCAGCTAGTTTTATGTTTAAATAAATTTTAAAAGGATCACTCCTTAGGGCTGTAGGATGTAAAATCCAAATATACATGACCTAAGAGCTACCAATTATCTTTAAATGGAATACTGTATAAATTAATTAGATGAAAGAAAATGTAATGTACTCAAAGATTTTGAAGAGTGTAAATATACCAGACAGTATTTGTAATAATATGAATGGTTTTTCAAAGAGATAAGATTAGACAGCAAATTTACTAATGCTCTTCATGAAGTCTTTCCTGCTGTGCTGCCTATGCACTGAGATTGTATGTCAGTGCTGCATCTTCCCTTCTGTTCTTCTCATTCCACATAAAAAAAATGTGCTCCTTTCTGATTTTAGCGTTTCTCAGCTTCCTTATTGTGACCATAATATTACATTGCTTGGGCTAAGAAAGACTATCCACATTGTCCTTTTTGAAATACTTAAGGAAACATACAGCTATAATGTTTAGCATTATAGCTACAAATAGGAATATACTAATTGAGTTCAGTATATGGATATCTATATAAGTCTGCATCTGCCTCTGCTCATCAGATCAACTGAGTAAAATAAAGACATCTATCAACATCATCTTTACTCTGATCTACTTCCATTACCTCCTCAGATGAAATTCCATTTTAAGAATTAACTGTAGTTCAGAACTAAGTGGTACAGCTCTTCCATCTTAGCTTTTCTTCCAAGTCCATACAACATGGGATGGGAAGCATGATTTTTGATTTATGAATCATCCTTCTAAATCCTATGCTGGAAAAATATATGTATATATCATCATAATAGCCCAGTAGATCAACAAATACACAGGGTAAATGGTAAGGCCTGCTCCAAACATTATGAACCTGCTAGGCCATGAGTGTGTGCTATGATCTGTTATCTGGTATTAGGGTACAAACTCACTTCCCTTGATCTTGAGCAAAGACTGCAAGCTAAATTTATGTGAGTTATATGTTAATTACATAAAGATGAATGCAATGCAAATGGACATCCACCTGCATATAAAAATATATCTTTTATATCATTCATATTATTTATATTAAGTAAAAATAATGTTTGATAGTACATCTTTTCATGTGTACACAATTTTCATTTTTAGTTAAAAATAAAAAAATAAATTACTGCATGCATGCTTGCTGTGCCATAACAGATTAAATAACCTAAGCACTCTAATTCAATCTATATGGTTCTTCTTTGGTATTAAAGTTCTTATTCAGCAATACCTATAAAGAGATCTATTGACTGAAACACATGCTGGTTGGAGTGCTTTGGCTTTCTCAGCAAGACAGTGTATTATGTATTTAATTAAGCCTCTGGGTCATCATAATATCAGTGGGATGATTCGTAGTATTTGTTTAAAACAATACGTATTCCTAAGTAATTTGCTGAACTGAGGCCTAAATGAAGCAAGAGATTCATGGAAATTACTGTATATGATTATGTCATTAAAGATAGCCTGTCAGTGGCAATGCAGCAGAGAACCAAGATAACGACATACATAGTGCTTCATATTTTAAGTTTGTTTTTTTTTTTCCTTTCTGTAGGTACAGACCAGGTTTTTAAATTCTTTTATAAAGTGTTGTATAATACAAGAAATGCAGGGCACAAATTTGAATGTCTTGAGAATTCCTGCTACTTTCTGATTAATTCCATTAATTCCATTCCCTGGTCCTCAGAGGCCTCTGTCAGACAGGGCTTGCAGAATTGAGCCATTGGACATGGTCAACCGTATATTCATTCTGATTAATGGCACTTCTCAAATGCATTAAATTCACTTGTCTTGTCTTCATGCCTCAGTACACAGCCAAAGTGTAACATCAGTCACCAAAACCACTCAGACTGCTACGCATTGTTGTTTAATTAGACAGCATAGATAATTTCTGAGACTCTTTCAAGTACAAACATGGCCTGATTACTGAGCTGTGTTTAACCTTAGGAGGGAAACACAAATACTGAGAGTAGAATGAAATAGAACTGTGAAGAAGATAGTTTATGAAAATAGTAGGTCTCCTGTTTTGTTCTTCACTTCCCAAATTTATCTTGACAAAAGCATGAGCTAAGGGAATGATCCAACAAGCATATTTTTTCCCTTTCAAGCAATGCTGAATGTGAATTTATTCTTAAAAATTCAGAGATATGCAATGGTCTAATTAATTGCTTTAGCAAATCTGAACCAGAAGTCCCCATCGGCCACAGGAAGACTTTTTCAGTAATTTAGACAAAGCTTTTTCTTGAAACTATTTGCTGGAAAACCTCAGTGGAAAGCTGGTTCCTAGCACCAGAAGAGAGACCCTGAATATTGGTAACTCATGTAACAATGTGGTCTGGACTATGCTTTTAGATCCAGGTAAGTTTACTATTACATTATTTTGAAATAGTGCAATGGAAAAGACAAGTGTATTCCATAATGTTTTTCAGTGTTTTAGGATTTTGGAAAATGTATTAGTTACTGAAAAGAAAGCAAAGTTAGTTCAGACAGGAGGGCTTTTAGAAAGTCTACTCCAGGTTAGAAAATCTACTATTTTTGCTTTTCTCTGAGCCGTTCCTATGTGTTGCACTGTTTTTTCAGAGGATGCCTATAAAACTCAAGTCCGAATTGATGATGAACCAGCCTACTTGGACATTCTAGACACTGCTGGACAGGTGAGTAGTTTTCCAATGTAAACTGTTCTATCAGAGATAATAGACAAAGAATAGATATAGATATATGGGTCACAGAGTGAGAAATAAGCTCTCTTATTTAAACATAAAGGGAGCAATCATACAATAACATTGAGGATTTATCAAAGGAGATTATACTGCTTATGTGATATAATACAATTTCAAAATCTGACAAGAAAAGACAGAAAAATTAAATCATGTAGAAGCTAGAAAGCTTTTTCTTTCTTTTTCTCATGTACACAGAAATATCTATCACAGCTGTGAGATTAATAAGTGGTACAGTTAATTTGTCTTTTCTATTTTTCATCACTACTTTTTCTATATACTGCAGGAATCTTCTGATATACTTGTAGATCAAGTATTTTGTTACCATTCTTCCCAGATTATGTTTAAATATCAGATGTTCGCCTGGAGGGAAAAAGAAAAAAAAAAAAATACTGCTCAAGTAACGCACAGTGTATGTATAGCATGTGTATGTGTGTGTGAACATCAGTCAAGGAATTACGTTTTTCACATACACTAAAGTAAAAGAGGGATTCCAAGAAGTATGTTTTTTGTTTGTTTGTTTGTTTGTTTGTCTGTTTGAATCCTGACTCAGTTCATCTCCTTTCCATCTCAAAACTTTATTATTGTTTGATCAAAATGTTGCAACAGTTTGATCTTTTCGTGAGGTATGTGTCTGATACTCTTTGAAGGTTTTGATAGTTTCATGAGCTTTCATAGTATAAGCACATCTTTTATAGGAATAAGTCAGTCAACAGGGACAGTAAATCCTTAACAAAAATGATTAGGAAGCCTGAAAACCTTGATCTTGACTTCCCAAAAGTCTGAATGTACCTTAACTCTTCACTGCAAATAATAGGAAATGCTGTCTACTGCCAGGAATTGGAACAGCGTTAAGTTATATAAGGCTGAAAGTAGTTCAGAAGGACTGTGGTGGGAGTTTATGTATGAACAAAATATAGGCCAATTTCAAAGTAAACTCAACCCACATCCAGGTATCAAAACATGCCCAGAATTATTCTTCCTTGACCCCAAAAGTTACAGTCCTAGCAGCTAACCAGTCATTTGCTGCTGAGTCTCCAGTAATAGTATTTGATTTTGAGAAAAGTCAAACTAGATCTCAAGGCAAGTCTTCAAAGCTGTGAATTTAACTGACCTAAAATTTATTACTAAAAAAGGCTTAAGAACTTTCCCATGCATTATAAGCCTAGGATAGCTTTAGAAATTTTTTGAATGGGGAAACACTGGAGCATCATAATTGTTACGAATGTGTGAAAATATCAGTACTTTTGATGGAGAAGGAGAAGCAACATCTTTTCTCATTCAGGAGATCTGAGCCTTGTAACTTCAGTCCTGTTTTGTCATTAGTAAGCAATTATTAGGGGTATTACTGCTCCAGCTTTTTAATATTGTAAAACTTTATGCGTTAGGGATGTCCTGTGTTAACCTTTAAAATGGTCTGCTGTCTACGTCTACATCATTTTACACCTAAATTCATTTTAGTCTGATATTGTAGAGTTAAAATGCTAAAAGCAGATTACTTCCTGACCCAGAAGTGAAGAGGAGTGATGAATCAGTTTATACATTCAGCCTTTTTCTAATGGAAAGAGCAGCAAAATGACATACAAATTTTCCTCTTCGTAGGTATGTTCCCAGTTTTCTGCAAATTTGTTTGGTTTTCTCTCCCCTACGAAGGCTGGATTTGTTCAGCCTGGAGAAGAGAAGGCTGCAAGGAGATCTCACTGCAGCCGTCCACTATTTAAAAGGGGATTATAAACAGGAGGGGAATCAACATTTACTTGGGTAGATAGTGATAGGACAAGGGGAAATTGTTTTAAGCTCAAGCATGGAAGGTGTAAATTGGACGTCAAGGATAAGTTCTTCACAGAGAGAGTGGTGAGGTGCTGGAACAGTTCTGCCCAGAGGGGCTGTGAATGCTCCGTCCCTGGAGGAGCACAAGAACAGGTTGGTTGGGGTCCTGGGCAACCTGGTCTAGTACCAGATCTGGAATGTGGTGACTGCCAACGGCAGAGGATTGAAACTTGATAATCCTCAGGACACTGTACAGGCTAGCACAGATATTCTACTTCAAGATCCAAGTTGAAGTGATACCATAAAATCTCTACTGTGTGTTTCCCTACTTTTCCAGTTCAAACTGTAATCACTGAAGCATATCTCAGTGTTACTTTTGCTAGGAAGCTCTTCCTACTTTTCCAGGCCCTTATTTTTTAGAAGCCATCCACTCTAAGTATTCTAGATTTAGCTGCTTATTTTTACAGATGGCTCTGAAATGGCTCCCTCTCTATTTCACTGCACAACTCCAGAATCAAACTTAATACAAATTTCATTGAAGTTGAAAGCAAATATAACCTCTTTTCTCACAGAGGACTTAATGTCACTCTCACAAAAATTCAAGTTGAAACTGTCCTGTATCCTCAGTGACTTAGAGTAGAAATCCAATGCACTGGCTATACTGATGGTGGTGTGCTCTGATAACATTATACTGGGTCTCAGTGACCAGCAAAGACGGTGTTGTAAGCTGTGAATCACATAGTGAATGTCTCATTTCCCTTTGGGTGTCCTTGCAATCATAGCTATTTCATTACCAGCTTTGAATCATGATCTTAATCACTTTAGAACATCAAGAAGCTAAATCTGTAATTCCTTTCTATTCAAGAAATGTAGGAAATTGGTAGAAAAAAAAAAGATTGACGTAAATGTACAAGGATGTTCTTGAGAATATGTTTCAGATAAGGTGCTTCTCCTTTCCTTTACATCAGCAGTACATTAGTACATTAGCAGTAACTACAGGTGTACATGTACATATATATATTCAACAATGACCAAATGTTATGATTTGTTAATAATTAATATTGTCCTTTTATTGCTCAGTCTAGAGTTAAAAAATTGGATAAAATCAGATTTTATATCGGAAGCCAGATAAAAATATCAGGTATTTTAAATGATAGATAGTGGTGCTTTGGCAGTGAAAACCTGTACAATGTTTCAGAAATATATTTCTAGTTCTCAAAATTCTGAAGTTTTTTAAAAAAAAAGAAAAATCAAAATAACAGTAGAAACAGGAATAAACTGTTAGTGTTGCTTACTAAGTTAGTGATCATCTTATTTTCATAAACACACATAGGCATAATTAAATATGGTGAATTCACGTTCATGGGACACAGACTGAGGTTCCATGAATTCTGGGTATATCATTGTTGATTGTTCTATAATGTTTTTCTGAAATCTATGTTTCCACAGAAGATAAAGAAGCACTTCTTAAGTGCAGTTAGGGCTGGCGTAAGTAGTTATGCTTCACTGAACTCCCTACCCCTGCTTCTCACCACCTGCTATGCCTGCCAGCAGGGCTACCTGGCTTTGCTCACAGCGATCAACTTCAGACAGAATAAGGTTAAGTTTACCCCAGAGAACGTTAAGAGCAGATATTACTAATGCACCTGCACGTAACAAAATTGTCATAAACAGCACTTACTTCAGAATTTCCCATTATAAAGCTTGAATAATTGGTGTGCAGCAAGAGAGAAAGTAACAATAAAATATATAGATATGTGTTTTTTAATATTTTTTCTGTGGCATATTTAAATCTAAAAGTGATGTGTCCTTAGCCTCACCTTTGCTGTTCAAAAAAAGTATCAGTGATATCTTCAAATGCAAACTATTATCTATAAAGATAGATTGAACTGTCTTATTCAGCCTTGTCCATGGGACATTTCTTGAGGTTTCTCTTTCTTATTTTGTGTGTCACAAACCTCATCTGCTTTTACGCACATTATATTTAGAATGGTGGGAATGTTTTGATTTACAGAAAACCTATGATGCAAAGGAAAGGACAGTCAAACATCAAATCCCTTTTTCATTTGCCTTTCACATTTGTGCATTTTGCAGTCATGCACAAGAAGCCTCCACAAAGATTTAAAAATACTATTCACTTTTTTTTTTTCCTGCTTTCTCATTCTCTTCTAAAAATATACAGATATATCACTACTCTTGAAGTACAGCTTGAGTTTCTCCTCCCAGAACATACATGGCAGTTGTCCCTTCTGCTGTATTTATACACTGGTGACTGACACAAGAGTCTTTGTTTTTGCTACAGCTTACCTCCTGAAGGTACATTATCTATTCTCCATGTTCAGACTTCATGCCTATGTTTAAAATTCCCTTCACTGAATATCAAACTAAGATGATCCTATGTAAAATAATAATAATAATAATAATAAAACTGTTTTGAGACACAGAACAGACAAATATGCAGAAAAAAAATGGCTTTCTGTACCTGACAGTGAGGCGATATATGTGGAGATTATTGCACCAATTTTTGCTTGTTAAAATGTGAGCTTTTCATGATAAACTTAGTGCACCGGTATATTTCCCAAGTGTGACTCAGAGACTTGAAAAATTGGCCTTAAAATTTGATGGCATGCCATTTCAGGGAGATTTTCCATTGTCTGGAGCTGTGTGCACATGAATTCATTTTCATGCAGACACTTTTCAACCTGACAACAGCAGTGTGCTCTGTAGTGAAATCCATCTCTCAAATTGCTAGCAAATCACAGGACATGTTTATCCTGCCAGGCTCCAACACTGCGATTTTTACCCCTGCTTCAGGCTTTGAAGAGGAACCATATTAGTCCCAAGAGCCCTTCAGATAAACACACTTTCTCAGACTAAACACTGTAGTCCAATGACTCACTCAAGCTGTTATCTGAGATCCTTCTACTTATTATCTAAACATGCTGCTCTGTAATCCTGAATCAGTGGAAGTCAAATTTCAAACTACACCACTGCAGCTTATTTCAGGATTTTATTTTTTATTTTATTATTATTATTATTATTATTTTGGGCAGTAATTATATTTTAATAAGCCTTTTCAGCATGTTATTTTTAGGGGAAAATAATTTTAGTGGTTTTTTTTTTCCCTAGAAATGGAGTAAGGAAGTGAAAACAATTTTATTTTTAATGCGTAATTGTAGTGAACTAAATAACAACCATTACCATAGTGTATGAGGTGAAGAACATTAATTTTATTTTCAAGTGTTTTCATTTCACAGGCTGATGATGTGAAAGAACTCAGAGAATCAAACCATATCAAATGAAAGCTAGTGGACTTCTTAAGACAAACTGCTTTGTATTTTCTAGGGAGAGCTAAAATTTCACTCATGAGAAATCACCACATCATTTGATTTGGTAATAGACAGACTTTGGAGAAACATTTAGCAAAGATAAAGAGTGAAAAATGTACATTCGAGTATGTACTAGTGGGTAGGCACTTAAAGTGAGCATTGGGATTTAATGAGTCTAGCAGTACAAACTTCTTGTCTTTCACTACCATCCCAATTTGAAGTTATGGAAGGTGTTCCATTTTACCTGTGAAGGAATACTTTCTATTGCTGTCTTTTCAATAAATTCTTCTTTTTCTTAAAAGACTATCTCTCTGTTCTTTGTTGTTCTTTAACCAGTACCTTCTTTTCTGAATACTAATAAATAGTAATGAAATGTTATCACAGACATGTTATAACTTTTTTTTCTTTAGAAAATAAGAGCATTTAAAAAAAGAAAACATGCTTTTACAAACTCCATTAAAAAATGAAAAGTTCTATATTGTTCTTTCCATATCTTTTCTTTCAGTATTTTCTGATTTTTATCATATTCTGTGGAAAATAGAAAAATAGGAAAATAACTATATAAGCACATTGTATATAATTAAACTTCATCCAGGTAATTCACAAAATGTTATACAAATTTGCCTTTACCTCTAACATTATAGTTTTTCTTACTACTTTTGAATGGCACTGGAACCTCTAAGAAGTTACTTCTCTCAGACTTTGGTTGTGGGTATCCTGATTTCATTTATAAATGCAGCTGTCCTAGATAATCTAGTTAGGAATTCCAGAGGTTTGACTATCAAAAATCATTTGTTCTGAAGTATCTTTACACAGAAGAGTGATTACTGTGGACAGAAACCTTTTTTCTGCCTGTACCAATTTTCAGAAAATTCAGATTAATAATGTATTTCCATTATTGAAACTTTTGCTTATATGCTCAAAAAACAAGATTGTGTAACAGCACTACACAGTGCCATTTGACCTGGAAATAATAAATGATCAAGAAAGATGTCTCTTATAGAACATGGTGTCAAGGCTCCTCAGAAACCATGGGATATCCCAGAGAACCCTAATTAAACAATGCTTTTCTGTATCTGCTGGATAATCCACCAGTGCATTGAATATTATATAATATATATATTATTATATATTATTATATATATTATAATAATAATATTATATTATTATATATTATATTATTATATATATATTATATATTATATTATATAATTTATATATAAATTATATAATTTATATATAAATTATATATATTATATATTATATTATATAATAATATATATATTATTATATAATTGAATTGCACCCCTTGGGACCAGATAAGAAGATCAGTTCTTATCTGAATCATAGAAGTACATAAATTACAAACTGTATGTCTGTTCATACCTCCATTAAAAAAAAAAAAAAAAGACAATAGTTTGAACTGATAGAGAATTGGTCCCTCTGAATTTTCTTACACATTCATTAAAACCATATTTTCTGAAAAGAAACACTCTTTCCCCCAAGTCTTTATTCATATCAAATGTATGAGATATGACTTCTTAGGCACAAGAAGCACAATTCTGAGTTTCCTTTCAGTATAACTACAGTGGGGGCTTCTTTGGGAGCAAGCTTGCGTATAATACACAAAATTTCCCCCTTACTGAATCCAAGGTATATTTCACTCCATGCAGTGTCTTAATCTAGACTAATGTTTTCCCAGAAGTTGCTGGTACAAGCACTACCTGCCCTCTGGTCATGTGCTATCACTGCATTTTCTTCATTTAGTCCCTGCATATGTATGTTTTATCCATTTCTGTCATCTGTAATTAACACATTTCATCTCCAATAGGAGCTAAAGCCCTGTCATAGGACTGGGACAGAATCTGCGGACATGAAGAATGACAAGTTATCCTCCTTCTGTATTATAGCTCTATGTCTTCAGGGATGGGATTATAGAGCGAAGATGGACTTACTGTCATGTGTGTCCAGTTAAAAATATCTCAAAACATATAATATCTACCATTTCTTTCCCACTTCAGAAACAGTGACTATGCTTAGTCATTGCTATTTTAGCCTTCCAGATCCCACTTGCTCTTTCACAGAACCGTTTCATACTGTGTTTCAGGGAGTTATGTCTTCAAGATGACATTTATCTTCTAGGTCCTGTTTTGGTGACAGGTGCTAACTGAGAGGCTACCATGGCAATTTCATAGTGCCATGCTATGCCACACAGTAAAGACAGTGGTATGGGTACTGCATATTTATTGATGTATGTTCTGCCAGTTCCCAAAGGAATTACTCTTATCTAACTTAAATTATTCACAAAGTGGACTTCTGTATCTGAACTAGTCATTCAGATTATTTTTATAGTTGCTTGGAAGACATAGTTGTTTTGATGGCATAGTTCCGCTTGTTCTCAGATAAATGTTTAAAAACATTTAGGCAGCTTTCTGGGTTTCACTTTTTTTCATTGACTATAAGCAAAGTTGAGGCAGCTGAACAAGGTACAGACACCTAAATAGTAAATATGTGAAGTATGATGAAATGCTTTTAGTATCCTTGGATCAAGGCAAGAAAACCTCAGTGCAGGATAGCTACAGTGTGCATACCTTAGAGACATTTTGTTAGCTGCTCACAGTCGAGGTGACACATTCCTTCTCTCTCATCTAATGCTCTGTTCCCACAAGTACCCAGGAGGTCACAGAAAGCAGTTCTGCATGACTGTGTGGATGCCAATCCAGTGACTATCCCCGTGTGCTTAATGATACCTAGTCATCTCACTTGCACTGGGAACACTAGTACAAATATGAAAGAAAAAGGATGGTGGAAGAAATCTGTAAGTTACAGGAACCTTTACAACTCAAACTTTTTGAATCACAGTAACACTAAACTTAATATTGTAAACAATACAAACTGTGTGCAGCTATGCTGTAACTGTTTTGCATTCTTATTGGTGATGATGTATATTGTCTCTGGAAGCGCATTTCTCAGGTAAATATAGAGCCAGGTTTCAGTGGCAGAATAAACTCATAATTGATTAAGTACAACAAAAATCTAAATAATAATAATAATAATAGTAATAATAATAATAATAACCAACCCTGGAAGCTTGTTTTCTTTTCTTTATTTTCTTCACATCTTCAGATTCTTAATTCAGGATTTATCTCAGGTGATCAGTAGGTTTCAGGGGAAGGGAGAGAAATATCAGTGCTGTTAAATTTTTAAGGGAAATAATCTTGTTACGGAAGTTATTGTGCGTGAATATATATGCAAGCCAGAGTATAATTTGTGGTCATTTAATGGAATGATGGGATATCTGATTCTATTGCCTCCTTCATTACTTCTGCAGGACTGCAAAAGACTCCATGGGGGAAGATGGCAACTGTACAGTCCCCATTTAGGCTGATAGGTCTTTGCTTGTATCACTTGCCAGTACTTGACTGAAGCTGCAATTATTACGTCTTCACTAGTGGGCTGTTGGCTTTTTGTTTTTTTTTTTTCCTTTGGTGTTTACTAAAACGTAATTACCGTGCTATTAATTCTTTTGCTTTACCATTTTTTTATGTCTTTGTGATAAAAGGTAAAAATTACCTCTATTCTTTCTTGCATACCAATGAGGAAAGAGGGAAAAGCCTTATAAACCAAATACAGTTGGGAGTTTTAGAGATAGTTAACAGTGAAGATTGCTTCAGTACATGCTTTTAAGAGAAAATTACTAAGATGTTGATCCTTAAGAGAAACCATTTGCATTAAGGAGAAAGAAAAAGACAGTTCTCTGATTTAGGGATTGTAGCACTGAGGCATTTTTGCTGCCATTGTCAAGAAATGATATGCTCATTTTATCCATATTTTGGCTTGAATGAAAAAATAGATAGCATCTGAGGTAATAGATTACATACTTTCATTATTGTCTTTACAAGATTACAATTAATAAAGTTAGCCAAAGTAAGTTGCAGAAAACTGGTGAATACATCTTCACTTGAGAGCAACAGGGCAGTTAGAGTGGGAACATCAGTTCATAGGCTCTACCTCTGGAAGAAGGGCCTGAGTGCCATCACAGATTATTTAGTACTTCCTCATATGAAAATAGGGTCAAAATGTGGTGCTATTTCTTAAAGCCCTGAGTTATTTTATTAGGATGCTATTCTCACTTTTTTTTTCTTTATTTTTTTTTTTAATTCATTTTTTCCCACCAGGCTGTCACGATTCATTCTTACTTTATAAACCATGGTACAGAACAGTACTGAATACAGAAGACTAAGTGAATATAAAATGTTCTCCTGTTAGCTAGTGGACAATGCAATAGTGGCAAATCGGTGTTAGACGGATGAAAGGACATCCCTACCTGTGTTTCGTAAGACAATCCTGCAGAAAACATGACTGTAAGCAATAAAAAATACAATGGGAATAAGTACTATAACTAGAAAGAAAAAAAAAAAAAAACACAAGTCTTTATCTTCCCATGTAGAAAAGGATGTGAATTCATAAATGATAAAATCAAGTTGTCCCACAGTATTTTAAAGAAGTCCATAATGAAACTCATCTCTCACACTTTATTTGCAAAAGAAGTGAAAATTTAGACATATCAGCTTGAACTTTCAGATTCACCTGAAAGGAGACTAATGTCTGTATGAGTACACCTCACATAGCAACTCAGATTAAGAAATCAGAATTTAGAAATTCTCCAGAAAAAAAAAAAAAAAAAAGATATTCTTTTTTAAAAATATGGATGCAAGTCTCTGTGCTTCAGGTTCAGACTGAGTCTATCATGTTACTTAACTTGCCAGCTGTCTGTTATGCTGACTTACTCAGTTTGAACTATTTGCTTGCCCATAAGCAAGGTCTCGAGTTGCTCCCTGTCATTTATCCCACCTAGATGAGCTTATCTCCTCAGTTTCTAGACTGCACGCTGACTCTGAGAAAACCCTCAGAAATCTCAGCAAAGAGGTAATATAACTACTTGTAGCAAAATCTGAAAATCATCCCTGTTTCTTCCTGCAAAGGTCACCTATCTTCTGAAGAAACAGGAAGAATATTCTTCTTCTTCCTGTTTCTCTCTCTAGGTAAATTAACTAAGTTAAACAAAAGGAGAAGTGACTAGATAAATAGGCACCAGCATCAATAAGGTTGACATTGTTGCTGCTGGTTGTCTTGTATATTATGGATTAATTTCAGTATCTATCTCAGCTTTTAATTTGATTGTTCCCAGAATTAAGAGAAGGTTACTGATTTTGTACAGTGTGGAGTTCATCATGATATTGTCTTGGAAAGCTGTCATATTACATTCAGAAAGATGTCTGCTAGAAACATAAACTACATCTTTTATGTTATTTTCATAGTATATCCTTTGTCTGTGATGCACATTTTCTTCCCAGTGAACATCCTTAGAAGGACAAGGATATTGCTAAGAGAAGCAAGGATTCCTTCCTATAATTATAAGGCATGAGATATTGGCTGATCATTAATCAAGGGACTCTTTATAATAGTAATCCACTTCCACTGCAACTTATGGTCTATTTCTTGTCCGTATTAATCCAATTTTTGAACTGCTCCTGGATCACTACTGGAACAGGCAGAAGGGTCATAAGAGAGTGTCTGATATCTAACCACCGGAACAGTGCAGAGATTGATGCAGAGATTAATCCTGTTCTTCACTATTTAAGCCAGAGCTCCTGCAGGTTTTTGTTTTGTTTTGTTTTGTTTTGTTTTGTTTTGTTTTGTTTTGTTTTGTGTGTGTGTGTGTCTGAGTCTGAGTCTGAGCTGTTATTCAGCTCCTTTCCTTCCTCCTAGTGATGTGGCAGATGGTTTTGGCTGGCACAAATGGCTAAGTACCACCTGCTGTAGACTTCGTTCTGTATCTTTTGCTATGCCTCTCTCTTCTTGTTGTTGTTTGCAAAGGATGACTGGAAAAAGAAGGGAAGCAAGAAGAGAAAAGGAAGTGAACATATCCTGATATGTCAGTGATTTTTTTTTTTTTTTTTTTTCTCTTTTGCTCTTTTGTCATCTCTAGTAACCTATAGTGAGTGCATGCTGGAGTTGATCAAGTAAACACAGAATGTCTGGAACTTTGACATCTGTGATAGAAAAAGCCTACCTGTCTGTTATCTTCTAATGCATCTTGAATGTATTTTATCCCATGCTGAGGGATAGTATTTCCTACTGCTGAGTGCTGTGAAGGGAAAATTCATCCATTTGAGTTAGGCACCAGATGTTACTCACTCCTGACCTTTCAATCTGCACTGGAAATACGAGTCTTGAAGAAACTAAATAAAAACTTCAAAATGAACAAAAAGACAAGTCTCATCATCCAAATACATGAAGGATGAGATTAAGTGGGAACTGTGGCTAGCAGGGGCTGGTGGAGGTATTTTTTTTCAGTTAACAATCTACAGTTGAGTTAGTGAGGGAGATAGAAGAGAAACTCATCCATGATCTCTCAGATGATTTTCTGAGGGTGCAATGACGTACATGTTGGAGTCAATCATCTCTCTCTCCTGGCTGTAGCGTCAACCTTTTCAGTAATAGAAACCAGATAATATAATTCATTTCCATTGTATTTAAATACAAAACAATATTAAGATATAGCGTCTGCTCCTGGCTTCCTGTCCAAAAACTTTCTCCTTAAAAACATAACTTCTGGAGGCTTTTGCAGCATGTATTTAACAAACAAGCTTCTAAAATCTACTCAGCCTTGTATAATTAAATAAATAAATAGTAAAAAAAAATAAAAGTAAAGAAATTATTACAGTACATCCCACTGGTGTACTTTTCTTCAGTTTATTTTCAAGAAGTAAAAGAAAAGAAATCACAGAATCACAGGATCACAGAACCATAGGGTTTGGAAGGGACATCTGGAGATCATCTAGCCCAACCCTTCCACTAAAGCAGGTTCCCCAGAGTAGGTTGTAGGGGAGAGTATTCAAGCAGGTTTTGAATATCTCCAGAGAGCAGACTCCACAACTTCTCTAGGCAATTTGTTCCAGTGTTCTGTCACCCTCAAAGTAAACAAGAATTTTCTCATGTTCATATAGAACTTTCTGTATTCCAGTTGGTGCCCATTACCGCTTGTCCTCCTGCTGGGCACCACCAAAAAGATCTTTGCCCAATACACTTGAATCCCTCCCATTAGATATATATAACCATTGATTAGAAACCCTCTCAGTCACTCAGACTGTCAGGTCTCTTAGCCTTTCCTCATAAGAGAGATGTTCTGAGTCCTTAATCATCTTTGTGGCCCTCTGCTGAATGCTCTAGATGTTCCCCATCCTTCTAAAACTGAAGAGTCCAGAACTGGATACTGGATCCAGATGTGACCTCACCATGGCAGTGCAGATGGGGAAGATCATGTCCTATTGCTGATCACACTCTTCAGTGCACTCTAGAATACCACTGGCCTTCTTAACCAAAATGGCACACCTCTGGGTTATGGGACACTCGGACACTTAGATCCTTCTCAACAGAGGGTATTCCAGAAGGTCAGCCCTTAACCCTTACTAACACACACAGTTCTTTTTCCCAGGTGAATGGGCAAACATGTTCCCTTGTTGAACTTCATAATGTTCCTCTCTGCCCAATTATCCAGCCTGTCCACATCTCACTGAATTCTAGCACAGCCTTCTGGTGTGTCAGCTACTCCGCCTGGTTTTGTATCATCAGCAAACTTGCTGAGGGTGCACTCTGTCCTTTTATCTAGGTCACTGATGAAGATGTTAAATGTGGGTCAGAGCCAGCACTGACCCCTGGTGAATACTCTTATCTATGGGTCTAGACTCTGCACCTGTGATCACAATCCTTTGAACTCTGCCAGTCAGCCTGTTATAAATCCACCTCATTGTACACTCATTTATGCCACACTTCCTAAGCTTACCTATGAGAATGTTATGAGAGACAGTGTCAAAATCCTTGCTGAAGTCAAGGTAGGCAATTTCCATGGCATGACATCATAGAAGGTTATCAGATTGGTCAAGTGTGTTTTCACCTTGTTGAGCACATGTTGATTACTCATGATAATGTTCTTTTTTTTTTTTTCTTTTTTTCCCTCACTTACTTGAAGATGATATTCAGAAAAAGCTATGCCATCATCTTCCCAGCAATGGAAGTAAGGCTGACTGGCCTGTGGTCGCCTGGCTCCTCCTTCATGCTCTTTTGGAAGACTAGAGTGATGCTGGCTAACCTCCATTCCTGAGGCACTCCTCCTATTCTCCATGAACTTTAAAGATGATAGAGAGTGATTTGGCCTTAGGGATGTACAAGTCTTTAGCATGGAGAAAGTGATGCTTGAATATTAAGGGTCCCCTATCCATGGGATACTCCATGGGATGTCTCCAAGTACATTCTTGAAAAGGTCAAAATCAGCTCTGTTGATGTCCAGGGTTTCCATCCTACTTGCTTCCGTGTTTCTTCCAAGCGTGATTCCGAACACTATTATCATGCAATTATTTCATTCATGTCTTTGCCAATACTTCACATTACCAACCAGTTCTTTGTTGGTAAAGTGAATATTCTATTACGAATAGTGCCCAAGGAATCTAGCTGTGATGTTTGTGTAAGAGAATCTGTTAGAAGAGAGGAAGGCTAGGGCAGCTTTGGCCTTGAAAACTTATTTACTGCTAAAACACAATATTTAACCATATCTGCAAAAACTTTCCTGAGATAAACTTTTTTGTTTGTTTGTTTTTGGTAAATAGATTTCTAAATTAAAAAGTAAATAAATAAGTAAATGCCTTTTCACATATTTCTTCTAAGGTTTATGATCTTTACATTTGTCTCTTTCACTGATTATTTGAAGAATTTATTTTTTCCCATTGAGTTTCCTGTGTCCTTTTTGTTCATTGTATCCTTGTTTGTTCATTGTCATAGATGGACGATATTCTGCTTGTTTTCAAGAGCACACCCCACCCCCCAACATTCACTGGCAATGTAAAAACCTTCATAATAAGAATGACCCCTGTGGTAATCAGGGAGACAGCTTTGATTAAGAACATCTGCTAGCAGATTCAGAGTTCTAACATCAAGCAGAAGTAAGACAAGATAGAAAAAGTGGCATTTCTCAAACTGTGAGGATGGCCTCCTTGGGGAGACTCTGACCTCTTCCAGAGCTACAAGCCAATATCATGAAAGCAGAACACTCTTCAAAATGTATGCAGCGTGTGTGTAGTTTGAAAAATATAACACCTTTTTTCTAAGATGCTGCATCTTTAAGTTTCAAAGTACTGAACTTCTGAGGAGCATGGGGGGACCTGAACTTCGAAGCATTGCACTGTGCTTCCTCCTCAAACACATCACACACAATGAAATAGAAGGGACATGTCACAGTGGACCCCTGCTCATTGTCTGTCTTTTTGCTGTTGTTATTTCTTCCCCTCCCCCTTTTTTTCCTCTCTCTCTTCCACCCCCCCGTATGGTTGCTGAGTCTTTCTATTAGCAATGCTTAACACAAGAATCTCAGATAATTTGATTCAGTTTTCTGTTAAGCTGGTGCAAAAATGGTGATGTGGTGATTCATAACAATATTCTGAAATCAGTTTCTAGTCCAGCATTTTTTCTCCAGTATTGTTCAGGAAGAAATACTGAGGAAATAATAAAGAATCTGACATACCTACAGTCATTTTATTAGCATCATTATTATTATTTTTAATATTCTTCCATAGATTATTACAGTCTACAAGGTAGAGTTGTTCTGAACTGAGCATTGGATAGATCATTAGGTTTAATAGCCAGCTGTAAACTAATCCTTCATAAAGATCTATGTATCTAAGAGTAGCCAACTTTGTTGCTTGATGTCCTAATTTCCATCTCTGTAGATGTTACTGTACTGATCTCATTTAGAAAGAATTCCAAGCTGTAATGAAAATATATATATATACAACTTCTATTTATATTTGCATGAAAAAGGTATAAATTTAAAATCTAATTAAAAATATTGCTCTTTTTGAAAAACCTTTCTGTTTCTCATTATGGAAAGTAGGGTAAAAGAATACAAATCATTACAATAGAGAGAAACCAGAAGATAAGATTTTTTATTGCTATCGTTTCTTCACTAGGTTGTACTCCTAAGTTCTAATTAAAAATAAATAATTAAATAAATCAAACATTTATAGAAATTCAGCCTGTTTGAAGAAAGTATGTGAGATGTGGAAACGTACAGCATCCCAAGGATGGATATGGAAGTATTTTTTTGCATGTCAGGAAGCCCAAAGTGTCAGTGGAGCTGAAACTTCTGAGACATGAGGAAGGAAAACACAGAAACATCTAGAAAGGAGTCTTAAGTTGGTATATCACCAACTTAAGGAAGACAAAATAAAAAATAAAAAAATGGGGCTGCTGCTGAGAAGAGTGAGTGACCTACTTATGAAGAACAGAAAAAGACATAACTCACCTGGGACTTTCTGTATCTGTCTTTACTAGTGTGCTCATATGACTCACAGAAAAGTTTGAGAAAGAGATACAAATATAACTCATAAAGGAGGCAGATCAATAAAGTATAAATGAGTCTATCTGGGTGTATGTCATTTGATATATCAGAATGAGTTGCCTCTGAGCATGTTGAGTGGGATGCTTTGTCACTGAGAGTCCATTCTATCATGTTTGAAAAATCTCATGAAATGCTCAGTAACTGATAAAAGGAACATATATAAGAATGACATAATCAGAATGTATTCCTAACTTTCTTCAACATATGGACTTATCA
The DNA here is from genome assembly GCF_016699485.2 of Gallus gallus. Classification (NCBI taxonomy): domain Eukaryota; kingdom Metazoa; phylum Chordata; class Aves; order Galliformes; family Phasianidae; genus Gallus; species Gallus gallus. The sequence goes on from NC_052572.1 coordinate 3,903,624, forward strand.
CATCTTATGATGATTAGTATGTGTGGGTTTTGTTTTGTTTGTTTGTTTTGTTTTGTTTTGTTTGTTTTTTTCCTGCTTCCAATTTTTTCCTGGAAAAAGAGAAAAGTTATTCTGCTTTCATTAATGCTTTAGAATTTTTTATTTGCTTGTTTCCAAACGTGATTCTTGTTCTTAGGTACAGCATCTTTCTCAAGCAGGAAGCTGATTTTGTTTAAAAAGATTTCTTATCATATTTTTCAGTTAAGTCTTAGTCATAATACACAAGAGAATATTATAGACTGCCATCAATCTGTAAAGTGCTATAAGCGTGATAAATCTTCACTTTAATTCTCAGAATTGATTTTTTTTTTTTTTTTTTTTTTAAGTGTGATTTTCTCTTCTCCTCTACTTGATATTTACTGACTAGGAATTATCTCATATTTTTCTCCTTCTGGGTAAAAAATGTATCTATATCTACACCAATCTACACCAGTATAACTGAATAATTTTTACAAAGAGATTTCTATACCAGAAAACAAATATATTTGTGTGCCAGTTGCAGTGTTAATCTGTTGCTTGTTTTGTAATAGAACTATCTGAAACACAAAACCAAAGTCACTGAAACATATGTAAAGCCTTTGTGTCTAGCTGCATATCTATAAGAACTAGGTGAACTTGGATTTTAACAAGAGTAAGATCTGAAATCTCTCGTGAACTAAAAATCAAACAGACGTATTTACACAGAATCATAAATCAGCTTAGGCTGGAAGGGATGTTAAAGGTCTTCTAGTTCCAACCACTCTGCCATGGTTGTCACTGCCAAGATCAGGCCGCAACAGGGCATCTCCAACCCATTTTTGAATGCCTCCGTGGGTTAGGCTTCCACAACTTTGGGCAACATGTTCCAGTGCCCAAAGTTCTAATTATTCACTAAGTAAATAATTTCTTCCTAACATCTAACCTAAATCTCCCCTGTTTCAGTTTAAAGCTATTTTCTCTTGGACTATTGATATTAGACCGTGTAAAATGTTGGTCTCCCTCATGCTTGTACGTTCCCTCTAAGTACTGGGAGGCTGCAGTGAGGTCTCCCTGAAGCCTTCTCTTCCCCAGGATAAACTAGCCCAGATCCCTCAGTCTTTCTTCATAGGAGAGATGCTTCATTTCTCTGAGCATCTTTATGAACCTCCTCTGGACCAACCCCATCAGCTCCTCATCATTCTCCTACTGGGGGCTCCAAGCCTCAACACAGTACTCCAGATAGGGCCACATAAGGGCAGAGTAAAGGGGGACAGTCACCTTCCTCTCCATGCTTCCACTCCACTTGCGATGTAGTCCAGGATAATGTTGGCCTTCTGGGACTCAAGCACACACTCATGCTTAGCTTTTTATCCACCAAAGTCCTACTCTGCAAGACTGCTCCCAGTGAATTCTTCTCCAGCCTGTACACAAACCTGGGATTGCCCTGACTTAACTGCAGCACTTGCACTTGGCCTTGACTTTCTCTAGGTTCTTGTGGACCATCTTTTTAATCCTGTCCAGATCTTCTAGATAGAATCCTTTCCCTCTGTTTTGTCATTTGCACCACTCAGCCTAATGTAATTAGCAAATTTTCTGGGTATTCACTTGATCCCACTGTTGATGTTGTTGATAAAGATGCTGAAAAACTCCAGCCTCAAGATGGACCCTTGAGTGACACCACTCATGACTGGCCTCCATGTGGGCATAATACTGTTGGCAACAACCCTCTGACTGTGACCATCCATCCAGAAATTTATCCACCAAACAGTCCACAGTTCTCTATCTCTCCAACTTAGAGATGTGGTGAGGGACCATATGAAAAGCCTTGAACAAGTCCATGTAGACAACAACCGTTGCCCTTCCGTGATCTGCTGATACTGTCACTCCATCACAGAAGGCCACCAGACTGGTGAAAAACAGTCTGCCCTTGGTGAGATGTGGCTGTTCAGTACCTCAGTCTTTATTTCTTCTCCATTGTTAAAAACGTGAATTTTTTATTAAAAAAAAAACAACAAAAAAAAACCTTTTATTTTGAATTCCCTGGAAAGAAGAAGGGGAGGTGGGGGGGGGGGAGGACTAAAATGCTAACAATTTTTTTTTTTTTTTTTAATCCAAGGAAAAATGCTTATTTTTGTTTAATCTTGGAGTCTTAGACACTGTATTGAGTAGTTGTGCCCAGGGCAAATAACTTAAAAGTCAAAAAACAGGATTGAAACTAAGAAAGGAAATAAATAACTGAGTCAACAAAAAACCAAGAGGATGTCCCCAGTCCTGTCAGCATGCAATAATTAATGTATCTGAAAGTCAGTCACTGTAAGCATTACACTAAGGTATTTTGTTTATTTAGTGCACCAGCTTCAATAACAGGGTGTAATAATAATAGTAATAATAATAGTAATAATAATAATAAAGTAAATTCATTCATAATCAAAAAAATCAGAATTATGCCCAGATATGAACACCCCGATATATGTAGGTACAAGTCCAACTTAAGAACAACAGTGTCTAAAACCTGAATATTTTGTCCCTTTGGAATGATTCACATTGTAAAAAATCCTTTTGGCAGTTAAAGAAAGCCATGAAGCATTTCTGGAGCATGATCCTGACTGTCCTTCTGTAACAGCAAGTCACTTGTAGTGTGTAATGTATAGAGGGATGTGTACTAATACTTTTTTTGTGTAGACCATATGTAGCTATATAGAAGTGTAAAAAAGGTTTTACAAAATTCATAAAGATGGATTATCTCACTGAACGTCATTGTCATCCAGTGTCATACTAGTTGATTTATGAAAGTTCTTACCCAATTATGCAGGGCATTGTGGCTGGGATTTAAGTTTCATAACAAAACATTTACTTTCATATATCTATATGGGATCTAGAGCCTCTGTATGGATGTGTAAATATTCATCTTCCTTAAACTTCAAAACAGATTTAAAATAAATAAATAAAGAAAAAATCAGTTTTATTTATTTATTGCTCAGATGAAGCAACATTGACCATTAATTTTATTGAGTAGTTTTCCATTATATTGAAGCACAAATAGTAGCCCACAGTTACAGTCACACATTGGTGGCTAACTCAGGAGCCTTATAGAACAAAACAAACTCCATCTCATCTTTCTATCATCTGTTTAGCCTGAATGGCAGGATTATGGCCTTGTTCTTTCCCTCTGTAAAGAATAGTATTCTACCCAGGGAATAGAATGATCCGAGATGATTAGTTTAAAGAGAAGAAAATTAATGGTGATGATGAAGAGCTCTTGTTCTTTAAGTAAAACCAGAGAGTGAGAAAGTGAGGGGGAATGTGTCTGTGTTCAATCATTAACACTCTCTGTCCATAACTTGGAGATTTGATACAACTTGGTCTCTTGTTTGGTACTGCTTTGTTTATTAATCCACTGGATATCTCATGTGGTTGTAAAGCACAGCCCTGGGAGCAGAAACAGAATCTCCTTTCATTGTCTTACCCCTCAAAAAACAAAATCTGATGGATCCTGTGTTTATTCCTACTGCTACCCATATCCAGTCTCAAGAGGTGGGGTAGAACATGGCCTAATATACTCTGTATTAGAGCTTGATTGTTAACAAACTCTCCTGGGATGCCAGTGTTGATATTACAGACATTTTGAAATTCTGAGTAAAGCTCAGAGTAGAATCTTACTCTTAAACAGCCTATTAGTCTGCTATTTTGGAACTTAGTCTATGAACTTCTTCCTCTAGAAGGTGAAATATTTTTAGTGATATATAAGAATGCCCTTGGGTAAGAGACACATCATGAATAAATGATAATGGTCAACAGAAAAGTCTATTCACAGCAAGTGTTATCAATCAACATGAGTGACTATTGAGAGAGATTTAAGACTCAGACTTTTAAAAGAGCATAAGGAATCTACTTTCCTCCAATTTCCAGCAAAAACTGAGAATATATATTCAACCTAAACTATTTTTAAAATCCTAGCCTAAATTCTCAACAGAATAAGAAAAATACAGGAGTAGATATTGCATCTTGCTTCTCATAGCACTGGTCCAATGTTGAGATGTGTATGCTTTGCTTTAACAAACCTTCCTGCATCTTAATATCTCTAGAGAGATGATTTTGTTCAGGAGGATTTTGATCCTGGCTGACTGTTGCCATGGTACTGGATTATTCTGGGCTGTGATCAAGAAGAACAAACAAACTTTAAAAAGAAACCGCCTTTAAAGCACATTCTTGAGCTACAGCGTCTGAAGCTAGCATCTGAGAAGTAAATCTTGATTCTTCTAGTATGTGGCTCTTGTTAAATACACATTAATATATACGTATATTAATAATAGGGCAATAAATGCATTAGAAAAATAGAAAAATGCAGGAGAAGAAAACTAGGACAATTCATCCTCAATTTAAAATTGTTCATTTTGAATTAATGGTATTATCCCATTACCCCAGCTTCCTGGGGAGCACTTGAAAGAGAACTTTTTGCAGATTATATTCTTGTTTTATTAGGCACTGTTCCAAAGCTGGAGGGAGTCAATGAATGTGTTTTTGATATTACTGAGCTTTTGAATTGAGTGCATAATAAAGGGTTTGTAACTATCTCCATCCCTAGATAGTAATATAACTCTACTTTCACACCTGTTAGCATGCATTGAATTACTAGTCATCTGTGTGTACCAGGAGTGCTGCAGAAAGTTCTAGAAATGTACAAAAGAGTGTTTTCTATAAGCAAGCACTGGCATAATAATTTGATATTCTTGGAAGACAGAGCTCCAGTGGGAGGAAAAGGGGAAAAAAGAGTCCCAGGAAAATCTTGGTGGTTCATTATCTAGGGTGATGATCCAACTCTCACTAACTTTCACAATATGAAAGTACTGGGGGGAAGGAGGAAGTTTTCAGCAAGTCTTGTTTAAAAATGGACTGTTTGGTCTGCCAAATTATTGAGCATGTTCTTCCAATTTCATAGGCAGAATTCACAGCCATGAGGGACCAATACATGCGAGGCGGAGAAGGTTTCATTATCTGCTATTCCATCACAGACCGTCAATCTTTTCAAGAAGCTGCTGAGTTTAAGGAACTAATTTATCGTGTTCGGCACACCTATGACATCCCCTTGGTGCTGGTGGGGAACAAAACAGATCTTGAGGAGTTTAGACAGGTAAGCAACTTGATTTGATTTACCTTGGATATTTCAGGGATTTGTATAGCAGATGTTTTGCAGTATACTCAACACAGAATGAGGCTTAATCAAAGATCTACACACTAGGGTTGGTAAAAAATAAAGTAGTTAGTGGTACATTTAATTCAAAGGTTATAGATCTTAAAGCATCCTTGGCCAATCACATCCAAATACTCCTCACTACTTCCCAAATAATCCCTCAGTTTTCTTCAGAAGTTACATATATGTCTAATTTGAAAATAGATTCACTGAAGATCTGGAAAAAAAAAAAAAAAAAGTTCTCTTTGGAAGCTATCAATCTTTAAGTCCAGATTGTTTTCATAAAAGTGCTAGATTTAATTAAAGGGTTGTTCTCAAACAGGCTGAAACAAAAAAAAAATCTAATTAAAATAGCTAAATTCATATAATTATATTTGTGCCTGAAAAGCCAGTGACTGTGTTATCAAAGTTTCCAAATGAGATTGGGACATGTAAGACATGAATTCATTTTAGTTTACATACAGCTATCATCACCCATAACATAATAAATTTTGTTTGCTTTAAGGTCACTGACCATTGCATTCTCAGAATGCAAAATTCTCAGAATATTCACTTTATTTCCTTTGCTTCCTTTCATCTTCCTTTATACCATATGTATTGTTGTCTACATGTGCAGATAGCGAGGTGGAGAGAGATTGAGTTAAAAATGACTTGGTTGTAAACTTGTATAGAACAAAAATTATCCTTAATTGCAAGCAGAAACTTTGAAAGACAAAAAATTAATAAGATTTCCTGTGTGAAAATCTTAAAAGGATCTTCATGCATGCTGCAGTTGCTTTTAAATGACTGAATTCTGTGCAGATACACATAACTGTTCAATAAAATGGTATTTTTTTCAGTTCATTAGCATCTGTGCATTCATGATCCTGTTTTCTCTTATCCACTTGTTGTTTTTCCCCCTATTCTCTTTTCTTCTCTCTCCTACCTAAAGAAAATTCAAAACAGTATGAAACCCATAATTAGTTCTGAAACCTGATGAAATATGTTTAACGCTTAACATATGTTCGCAGATGGACTTCCTCCCTAAATAAGACTGTGAGAAAACCATAATGATGACAGTCCATTTGCAGTTCAGCACTCATCTTGAGATCTCAAGAGAAAGAAAGAAAGAAAAAAAGAAAAAAAAAAAAAAAAAAAAGCAAAGCAATATGCAACATGAAGCACAATATGTACAGATCCTGAGGTACTTAATGTACCAGATGGAAAAGGGATGTGGATTCCATTCTATTGGGAGAACAAGAAATTGAACCTGATTCCAATAAAAATAACATAATTGATTTACATGTAAATAATGTTTCCAAGAATGCCATATTCACTAAGTGATACGAAGACTCTTCCACTTTTGTTTGGTCCAACTTCTTTCTCTCATGTTTTACTGAGCATCTATATTTAATTATTCTCAATGCATATGAATATATATTTCTGATTTATATTAAATATATGTTAACTGACTTCAGCAGCTCATTGTTTCACAACTCTAACTTGAGCTTGTGCTGTATGCTTAACTAACACTGAAATAAGCTGTACCTATTCTTACCTTCTGGATTAAGCAATACCTATGTAACTTAAGAAGGCAGAATGAGGAATCTTTTCAGGGTTGTGTACTGCAGTCAAGACTCATTTAATACAGCTTGGGCGCTCAACAGTGGGAGCCAGCTATCTCTGAGCTGGCATACAGCAACGAGTTGACAAAGTATGGCATTAACATATCAGTGATCAAAGAGTGAGGTGCACAAGTGTAATCAATTCGAGCTATTGAGAAATTGGAAATATCCAAATGCAATTATCCAGTCTGGAATTTGACCAGAGCACTAGAGCTGATATTGTTGCTTTTCTTGATAACATTTTTCTACTATGAAAATCATTAAAGCTGCTGTAATATTATTCATTGTATTTGAAAATGTAACATTAAGTTCAACATTCCCTCACATCATTTCCATTTAATAACATTTCCACAATAATCAGGCTGTAGAAGCTCAGCCAAAGATGTTTGAAATGAAAACCCCTGCATACTATACTTAATGATGTATGCATCTTGCTTCCAATCTATCAACAGGACTATAAGAATAAAAGTAATCTGAAACTAAAATTTTGTATTAGGAGAAATACTATTGAAACCAGACCAATTTTTAAGTATTTTTATTTTATCATAGCTTTGGTGAAATTATTGTTGTCTTAAAGCATACCTGTCACTTTTAATGTCTTAAGAAATGAGTTTGTCTGTGCAACTTCATAAAAGAAGTTTTAATTACATGATTCTAAAGAATAAACACTTTCAGTTTTCCCAGAAACAATGTGGGAGAACAACTGAAAACTAGTGGTAAATAGATATACATAAAGCATATTCACAGAATGACAAAATGATTTAGATTGGAAGGGACCTCTGAGTCCATTTAGTCCAGTCCGAGCAGAACCACCCAGAGCAAGGTGCCTAGACCCATGTCAGGACAACCATTAACGATCTCCACAGTGAAGACCCAGTACCTCTTTGGACAACTTGAGCCAGTGTTCAGTCACCTGTAAGTGAAAGTGTTTCCTGATATGCAGATAGAACCTTCAGCAATGCAGTTTGTGCCTACTGTGTCTTGGTTTGACACATGAAACCACTGAAAAGAGCCTATCTCCATCCTTGTTGCACCCTCCCTTCAGGTCTTTTGACATATATGTCTATAAATGTGTTTAGATTTCGACTTCTCTAACTCTCCTCTTCTCTAGGCTGAACAGTTCTACCTCTCTCAGCTTCTCACAGGAGAGGTGCTGCAGTCCCAGCATAGTATCATAATACATATCCAATCTGGTGGTAAGGCTTTCTCCATCCTCTTTTCCCTTTCACCATTCATTCTGCAGTTGCATTTGTCCTTTCAGATCTTATTCTGTCTTGCACTTAGAGAACCACTGAGAGAATAAATGGACATGATTTTTTAAGTGGTTCATCAGTGCTCATCTCTTGATATTTAGTTATTATTCTAAGAATTTTTAAGTATTTTACATATATATAAACCTATAGATGTTTGATGTAAAATGTAAATTTCTAAGTGTCTGACTAAATATCAATTTGATTTCAGTGTCTTTTAACATTAAAGTCATTAAATTAATAAATATAGGCTGTGCATGTCTTTCACTGTTGTTAGTTTTTAAACATTTAGGACCATCTGATGCAAAGCACCATAGATATTTCCACTTCAACTATGTTTTCTAACTGTATCCCAGATGGCTCATAATGATGTTTAAAAACTACATGGTGGTTAAATGTGTACAAATTTAAACATATTAAACTTAAAAAAAATTCTATAATCAACTGATCATGTTTGAATTCATGCTATGCTAAATCTAAATTTCAGCTTTTAAATAAAATATTTTATAACAAAAAAACATAGTATTGCTAAGAGATTGTCCAAAAAAAAATTGTTCAGAAGGCTCTGCCTGCTGCCCTTTGCAATGTATTATATGTGGGGAAAAATAAATAAATAAATAAAATACAAATAAAAACTACAAGATCTTTTGAACAATGAGTTGACTTTGAGCAGAAAAGTACAGATATTTCTTAGCAAGATTTTTAAACTTTAAATGTGGACGTGAGAACCACTTTGGGAACTCTACCTATGTGAAAGCAGCATAGCCTTGATGGAAAAGTTTTTCTATACTTTTTTTTTTTTTTTCTTCAACCTCAGAGGAATAAACTGTGGGCTCACTCAAGTCCATAGATAACATGTTGATGGCCCTTGAGTCTAAGGTTATGAGGTCAGCTCACACTTCTTTCAGATCTTGGCCTCTCTGGGAAACCTGTCATCCAGTTGTTAGTTTTGCCAGTACAATCTTGTTCCTGACAAGAATTATGCACTTGTTTACCCTTCCACACATGAGCTATCTTATTGGGTTCAAGCACAAATGCAAGCAGAAGCAAGACTTTTGAAAGCATTTTCTTCTTTCTCCCTCCCCGAGTTATCTCTCCTTAATTAAGAAATACAAAATCAATACAAAATCTGTCTCTAACATGAAACCGTATTCTATATGGAATGCTTATTAATTACAAGTACTTACTGCTTGCTTATAATTCATTTTATCTTCTTCCTAACTTTTTGTTATTCCTTAATGTAATTCTCAAGTCAGGATTCATATGTTATCATGACCTGAGGCAGCTGCCTGCAAAACATTTTCACTTAGATGAGGTTTTTCTCTGAAAATTGTTCAAGAGGAACTGACTGGTCATCAGATACTGTGAACATCAACTTCTAGATTTTTTTTTTTTTTTTTTTTCGTAATAAATAACTCTTCAGTATATTTCAACAATTGCCCGGATTTACATACTGGTAACTGGCTGAGACATGGGAAATATTTCTGTAATACCACATTCTATTTTCTTTTGTTTTCATTTTCCAGTTCATAACAGTGAAACACTGTTTACTCGATGTTTTCTTTTTCATAACAGGCATTCAATATTCTAAATTTCTTACAGTAATATCCTAATGATTTTTTGTTTGTTTGTTTTAGGATTAAAACCAATTGTAAATTTGCAAATGCCCTACACAGTAACTAGTTCCATTTATTCTTAATGATATTTGGATGGAAGGGTCTGTCTGATACACATTTTTGTTTCTCATTTATTTGGCTGGTGCACTACACAAAAAGTGACCATTTTCAATGCTTCTTCTCAACTTTTGAACAGCAAAGTTAGAGATTAAATATTGTCAACTATTTATTAAAACAGTATATCTGAATTAACTTTAGACATGTTAAAATTGTTAGACTCAGTGACTTGGACAAATCTTCTGTAAAATCCATGAAGAGATAAAGGAACTATCATGAAATTTAAACATCTGTCAATGGAGTTGTCTTTCTTTCCATTGACTATAGAAGGAAATATGGACAACTACCTTCCTTGAATTCATACTGCAATATTTGAGTGAGATGAAGCCTTAGAAAATTGCTTTCAGTTGTCTCTTCAGTTAAGATTCTAACTTTACTCTTTCTTTGTTTTGACTATTGCTGCAATCTAAAGAACAGAGTTTTAAAGTATATTCAACTTGCCTTTGGTTTCCACATTAAAAAAAAAAAAAAAAAGTGTAATAAAAAATCATTCTGAAGGTGGTGACACCTTCTAAAGATCAGAGTGAGCTGTGATCTCATTATATCTGTCAAAGGTTTGTGGCCTGGTTCGGCCCAGTTCCGTGACTAAATGGGGCAGTGAGAGATCCAGGGACCCATGTCCTGAAATCAAGGGGAAGGAGGAAAAGGGAAAGGTAGGGAGATGGGACTAAAAACAAAACAGTGGCAATGAACTAAGGGAAAAAACTGATGTACTAACTATGATAGCAGAATGCTAGATACTACAATATAGTACAATATCATTGGAATTGAAGCTAATAAATCAAATAACGAGAGAGAGTATCCAAAACCGACGGCCTTACTCTAATGCTGAAGGCAAGATGGCAAGGGAGCACACACCACAGAGATGACCAGTAAAAAAAAAAAAAAAAAAAAAAGTGTAGATTTGTGACATGCAAGCAGTTTTATATTTCCCTCTGAGCAGGAAATATAGTTCTTCCCTTCTGTGAAAGAAGCAAAGTACTGTTGGAAAACTACCCACCAAGCCCAGTGTAGGACTTGCTTGTAAGGAAGTTCTGAGTGCTGTTTGTGGAACAAATCAGACCTTTTCAGAGGAAAACCCACTGGTTATTCAGTGACCATGAAAAAACTATAGCTTGTAAGGAAATGCACAGTGGTATAATTTGTTGGGTGAGTAGAGTTTAGGTGGAAGCCTGTACAGACTTCAGTGCTGGAAACAAGATTTTTGAGGAAGCTAATTATCCCTCAAGGACTTCCATAGTTCATTTTTCAGCCACAGGGAAAGGGATAAGGAACTGTGAGTAGTCCTCACTGATTCCTGGTTGGGTCCCGGGAGAAAGATCTTGACAACAAAACTGTGCTTTATTATTTTTCAGTTTATTTTCTGCATTGCCTTGTCTGTGACTATTCCTCTTGCTCACCACACATAAGCTAGGTGTGATCTTGTTTTTGATACAGACAGGAGAGAGGAATGAACATAACACATCAGGTAGTTCTAATTGGGGCACAGTTTTGCCTCTCCACCGTTCACGCCTGAAACAATCTCCCATCTCTCAAGATTGATCCTCTCATTTTCTCCACAGGGTACATGTACAAGTAAGAGAGATTGGCATCCAATCTTTTTTTTTTTTTTTTTTTTAATGTACATGTTGCTATTTTTACATGAACAAAATCAAGGTTTCAGCCTAACTCATATATTATTTACTAAAATTCCATTTCAGGAAGCTACATAAGTATATGCTTAATTAGAGTGAAACTAATGGATGTTATTCAAGTTAATTTGCACTTGAGCAAAGATGCTATTCTGAAATTGAGACAGTAATGAGCAACTTTGTAAAAATGAAATTCCCTTGGCAAAGTAACAGATTAATATAGGAGGCAATCATAACTGAGTGCATTTCTCATATAGAAATGTGAACTTTTCACAGCAAGTAGTTTTTTGTGTGTTTTTGCAGTAGATCAAATTATTTGAAGAAGAAACTTTGCCAGAATTTAGTTACTTATCATTATGTTGTCACAACTAATAAAAGCATGATATAGTAATCCATGCAATTATCTTTTTCTTTCTTTCTTTCTTTCTTTCTTTCTTTCTTTCTTTCTTTCTTTCTTTCTTTCTTTCTTTCTTTCTTTCTTTCTTTCTTTCTTTCTTTCTTTCTTTCTTTCTTTTAAGATTTTCTTGTATTTTTGTCTCACTGATATTTTTTTTGTTTGCTTGTTTTATATATATGTCGTCTGTTTATTTATTTATTTATTTATTTTCCAGGAGAAATTAGAAAGTTGGAGAGAGATGTTTTTGTCCAAATCAAACACCTTGGATAAGAATAGTAGCATATTAACTTCACACATAATTACATTGTTCAAGCTGTTAAGTCATGACATACAAAAAATCTTTAAAATCCAAAAATGTCTTATCCACACAAATCCACTTAAAAAAACAGAGAGATTGAGACAGAGAGAGAGAGAAGAAAAAATCTCTGCCCTATATCTATTCCAGAAACATTCAATCCCTTTTCAATAGTGATACCTTTGATAAAATGATATTAAAACCATATTTCTATAGTTGTAACTCACGATGTTAAGTCTTAGAATTCAAGTTTCTGCTTTACAGTCATTAACAATATTAATCACATATTTTTACCAAAGAGGACTCCAAACTTAATCCGGATGTAGGGAGATCATAGAATCATAAAATCATCAAGGTTGGAAAAGACTTCTATAATCATCCATTCCAACCATCCACTTATCATCAATATTTACCACTAATCCGTATCCCTCAGTACAACATATAAATGCTTCTTTAACGCCTCCAGGGATGGTGATTCCACTACCTCCCTGGACAGCTTGTTCCAGTGCCTCGCCACTCTTTTGGAGAAGTATGTCCTAATTTCCAACCTGAATCTCTCCTGGCACAACTTGAGGCCATTTCCTCAATGAACAACTGCGAGTATATGGGAGAATAGAATACTGTTTCCTCAATAGAACAACTGCGAGTTATATGGGAGAATAGAATATTGTTTCCTCAATAGAACAAATGCAAGTTATATGGGAGAAGAGGCTTACCTCCACCTCACCACAATCTCCTTTCAGGTAGTTATAGAGAGATAGAAGGTCACCTCTGAGCCTCCTTTTTTTCCAGACTGAATAATCCCAGATTCCTCAGTTGTAACTCATAAGACTTGTGGTCCAGACCCCTCACCAGCACAATTGCCCCTCTCCTAACAGGCTCCAGGCTTTGATGTCTTTCTTGTAGTGAGGGGCTCATGACTGCACATAGTACTTGTGTACAGAGGGAAGGGGTGATATCTTGTTCTTATGAAATTAATCAATATGGAGTTGATTCAGCCTAAAACCTTCCAGTCCTGAACAGTTTTATTTCAAAGAGGTTTTTACCACCTCCTGCAACCCTTTTCTTTTTCTTTACTTTTTTATTTTTATTTTATTTTATTTTTACCTCTCTGCTCCCTGTGAGGAGCTGTAGACTGCTACAAGGTCTCCCTTTGGTCTTTTCTTTTCTAGGCTGAACAATCCAAGTGACTTCAATTCCTCCTCATATATTTTGCCACCTGGACCCATCACCATCTTTATAGCCTTCTGTTAGACATCTGTGTTCCTATACTGTGGTGCCCAAATCTGCACCCAGTGCTCAAAGTGAGGCTGCACAGTGCACAGTAGAGCAGGACAATCCTTTCCCTTGCCTACCTGGCAGTGCTGGATCTGATGCATCCTGAGTTACAGTTGGCCCTCTGGGCTGTCTGGACACACTTCTAACACAGATCCAGGTTGCTGTCAATCATAACCCCCTGAGTCTTTTCCATGGAGTTGCTCCCCACCTTCTTGTCCTCCAGTCTGTACATATAACCAAGGTTACTTCATCTCAGGCTGAGAATGTGGAATTTGTTCTTGTTAAACTTCATGTGATTGGTGATTGCCCAGCCCTCTAATTCATCAAGATCTCACTAGAAGGTTTCTATAACCTCAAGGAAGTCAACAGCTCCTCCTAATTTAGTATCATTTATAAAGTTACTTATACTGCATTTATGTAGTACGTCCAGAGAACTGAGAGCTGTTACCCCAGAGATACTTAGTTCTAGCCCACAGAAACTGCAGACCAAGCAGTGAAAAGTATAATACTTCTGGAGAAATTTCTTTCCATTTTAATCCCATTTCACACCCATTTGAACTAATATTCGTGATTTCATTGGTGATTTCTGTTGGGTAAGGGAAGACAAGTTATGCCATTAATTCTTTTGAGGGTTATGAATCTCCCATGAGAACGTGAAAATATTAGTTGTGAGCATCAGCGAGGGGGAGGAGGGGTGGAGAGAAGAAGTGGGAGAATTTTAGGGATCACAGATGAGTCTGCAACACTTTGTAATCATTGAAGCCTAAATATACTTTGGGGAAAAAAAATAACATCAGGCAGGACTTCAGACATGGTTATGGTATAAGATTTTAAAACTATTTAATGTTACCACACTTCTAAATTATAGTACTAAATATTTCACTGTTGCATATGATGTTATTCTTCTTTCTAGAGTTTTACACATTATTTGATAAATACAAATCTGTGAGGGGGAGAAAGTGGAAGTTTGAGAGAGTTCACATAACTCACTAATTACTGCTTTCCCTTTCTGAAAATCATGTTTCAGTCCTTTGCATTTAATTCTAAAGGAATCAGTGCCAGAAGACTGTGTGTAAGGATAATTCCTTGATGAACAGTGTCTGTATAAGTTACTAGAAATCCAAGGATATCAGTTGTATCTTGTTCTTTGAAGTCTGTGGAAGTGAGTATGAAGCCATGGTTGGAGTGGTAAAAGTGCCACGGTGCTCAGTTCTGAAAGTTTTATCTGTCATTTTCAGTATCTGAGGTGAAAATGGAGGTAGTAAGAACAGAATTTACATTTATGCTAGTGCCCCATATGAGGCATAGTTAGTTTTTCAGAACACTCTGGAGAAACCCCTATCCATGTCTCTTTACTGAAGACAGAAAGGGTGTCTCAATCTCAAGTTATCATCATTTATGTTCTGTAAATCAATCACAGAAAGGAAATAAATTCTTCTGTTACTAATTTTGAAACCGTAGAACATAAAAATAGTTTTACATATGTCCTGATTGCCTGACATTTTCAATATGGAATAGCCATAATGGAAGAATTTCTTTTTATGGATCACAAGTTAAATGGCTATGAGAAAAAGAGAAGATATTTAATAAAAATTATCATAAAAATTGTTCTAAATAGTTATAAAAAATAGTTATAAAAATAGAATAGTTTAAAGTGTTTTTTTCTTTTCTTTTCTCTTTAATCCTCCCTTCACACTTGAAGATTAAAATTACACTAAACATATGTAGTAGTATGGAAATCATCTTTATTTTGGTAACTAGCAAATTCCTTAGCCATACAAATAGAATGTCTACTTTTCTCCTGAAGTACATTTTAGTAAAGCAAAACAGGGTTGAAATGTTTATTTTCCTTCAAAAAATAAAACCAGAAAGCTTCGTAGTATTGAATTGTCTGGCAGAAAAGAAATACATGAAATTGTATGATAACTCACACTTAGACTGAAAATAATAATAAATATTTTCAAGATAAATTTACTACTAAAATAAGGCTAGCAAGCTATTTAAATGGAGGTCCTTAAAGATATTATACATTTAAAATATGTTAAGTTTTCTTCTTCTTCAAGATATGGTTTATTTTGACTAATATTTTTGGTCATCTTCATTTTTCAATATCAATGAGAGTATTGGTTGCAAGTATATCATCTTTTTTCTCGTTTCTGATTCTCACAGAAATTCCTGCTGAACTCTGAAAAAAGTCAGTAATTTTCTCCTTTACCTGCCTCTATATCTATGGTTTTATCATGATGAATAATATGCCAAAATAAAGGGATTTTGTGACATTTGTATTCTGAACAATCACTGAAAAGACTGAGAATGCTGAAGTGTCTTGGAATGATAGAAATATGGGGTCCTAAAACTGAAAAAATTGATTATGACATTAATTTTAGTTAATTATTTACATTGGAATGAGAGTTATGGTTTAGAAGATCCGTAGTCTGAAGGTAATCTTCCTAAAACTTAGCAGATTTGAGGCTATCTCTTGCAGGCTATTCAAATTCAGTACTTAGACAGCTTACTGAAAATCCCAGAAATGAGAGGTTTTAGAACTAGCTGATGAGATGTGTGATAAAAAACCATCAGGAACAGATGGTATTCACCCAAGAGTTCTAAAAGAATTCAGGTATAAAATTGCTGAACTATTAACTTCAAATGGTGTTGGCACTGGGGAAACGTAAGATGTTATCTTCAGAACAGACCAGGGAGCTACAAACCAGTAAATGTGACTTTTGCTGAGCACACAGTTATCTACTTTAAGAATGAACAAAAATATCAAGTATATGAATAGTTTTTGTTGCTGCTGTTGTTGTTGTTTTTACAGGAGAAGTCCTGATGAATTTCACAAAATTTTTAGAGTCCTTTGACTCTAAAATTTTTGACTCTAAAATTAACACAGAAGAATGCAAATCCAATTGGTATATTTTCCTAAATTTTTCAAAGACTATTACATGAATAACAAAAAACTAAATACAGACATAAATGTGTTAGCAAGTGTCAAAAAAAAACCCAGGAAAGACTGAACAAAAAGACAGATTGTTATTGTAACTTCATACAGATATTTCTAAGTTAAATATACCCCTTAGCAACTGGATAATAAGGTGAAACAATATTTATCAATTTATTTATCTATCTTGTTTAGTAAAAAGGGCAGCTGAGCATGGTAAAATGTAAGATTAATTCTTAATATGCTACAAGTTGAAAGATAGGATAAAAGTTGTACTGAAAAATGGAAAAGAGTAAAGAGAAAGCCATGGCAACCAAGTGTCTGCTGATAAAAGTGATTTTAGCATTATTGCTGAGTGAATTCTGTCAGCTGAATGCTGCTTGGAAGTCAAAAAAACAAAATGAATTATAAGAAAAGGGATAAAAAAACAGAGTAGAATATGTCAGAACAGGCCACATTTAGAATACTGTGTCCATCTCTGAGCTCCCCAGTTCAAAAAAGACAGGGATCTCCTAGAAGTGGAGGGCCACAAAGATGCTAAAGGGCCTGGAACATTTCTTGTATGAGGAAATATTGAGTAACTCAGGTCTGTTCAGCCTGGGAAAAAGATGAATGAGAGGCAATCTAATTAATGTTTATAAATATCTAAAGGGAGATGGGAGGAAAATGAATGAGGCCAGCATCTTCTTGGTAGTATTTAGCAATATGATAAGGAGTAATGGCCTAAAACTTGAACATAGTAAGTACCGTACTAGCATGGGGAAGAAATTCTTTACGGTAAGTGTGGCAGAGCACTGAAACAAATTGCCCAGAGAGGTAGTGGCATCTCCTTCTGTGGAAATAATAAAGATCCATCTGGACACGTACCTGTGTGACCTATTATAGGGTACCTGCTTTAGCAGTTCATTAGACATGAGGGTATTTCAAGGTCCCTTCCAACCTCTGCATTTCTGTGATTCTGTCATGTTGTTAAGCATTCCTTAAATACTACAAAAATTGGTAGTGTCCTCTTTTCCACATCTCTTTCTCTCAGATGACATATAAAAGAATATGAAAGCATAAAAAGAAACTAGACAAATGTGATCAGGTTTTCTGAGCAGCTTGCATATTTAGCTACATGAAATAAAATAAATAATATGAAGTAAATTGTGATGTTTCAATCTGGAAATTGGGAAAATCTTGACATGGGGAGAAAAGCATTCAGACATTATAAATAAAGAAATATTATTTACTTTTCCTTACAATATAAGAACTGGGAAGGATTAAATCACAATCTGATTAAGCAAATGTAGATTAAACAAAAGATTTTTCTGTGAAACACAAAACTGAAGTAGGGAATTCTCTGCAATAGGATTTGTAAATGTTAAAACTTTATATATACACATATATATATATAAAGTTATGCATAATTATATATATATATATTATATAAAAATAATTATATCAGCCATCCAACAATAATGAAATCTCTCTAGCTGAGAAAGAGTCCAGACTCTCTGAGAAGATTCACAGAAGCAGAAATATTCTATATGCTTGATCTATTCTCATGTCCCACTTGTGAGTAAAGTGCTGTCATGAGTATGATAGCACAGAGAACAAGAGAGCTGTGGGATGATCTAACATGGTTGTTCTTCTGTTGTAATATGTATTAAAAAAAAAACAAAAAAAATTTTGTGGGGAAAACACACAAAGGTCTCATGAAAGCATACATTTACATTAATATTTACATTAACATGTATTACACATTAAGAAAGGACAGTATTCACATTGCTAATATAGAACAATAACTATACTTATATTATGAATATTTAGTATTATTTAATCATTCTTATTATGATTATTGCTAAAGATGTTTGGCATTTGATTTCCAATTGATTATTTTCTTGTTCCTTTTTTTTGTATTCTGATGCACTACATTTTACAAGTAAATGTTAGCTTAAAGAAAATACTGGATAAATGTTTTTCAGTCTGTGCTATAAAGCATTTGAGACGAATGGACTTGCATTATAAGAACTTATCATTTTTTTTACTAATTTTGTTTTCTTTATAACTTCAGGTCAATTCTTCATAGTAGTTATATTTGCTAGTGTAGTTCCTGGAAAGAAAAATAAAGCAATCACATGCTGACAGCTAATCTGACTCAAAAAAGGTTTCCAGAAATCTTTTTTAAGCGTGTAGTTGTGTACTCTAATTTAATATGCATATTAAGTATGCACAGAAGGCAGAAGTTACAAGAGAATCAGGAATGGTGTAAGAGAAGGAGCCCATGAATGCTGACTTCTAATCATCAGATCAAAACACCAGATAATGTTATCCCCCTGGTGTATGATTATATATTTTGTGTCATTTCACAGCAGAAAATAACAAGTAGTAAGGGGTGGAGAGATTCACTGATGCATCTGAGGATGCAAGCTCCAAAGCCTAAGGCTGACATTGCCTTTCAAAACAATTTTGGCTATGAGTGTTTGCAAGCAGATGTCAAGCTGGGGAAAAAGCAGATCAGAAGTGCTACTAATTTGATGTCTTCAATGCTTCACTAGCTGGATGATTTCCCATCCTGGACTACTGGACCATTAAACCTTCCTTTTATTGCATAGTCATAAACCTGAATGACAGAAAATAAATAATTAAGACTACTCAAATAGAAGGCAAAGGATCTATATGACCCCAATTGTTTAAGATAGAAAAGGAAAAAATTCAATCCAAGGGCTAATACAGGGAAACATTAAAAGAATAGCACAGAATTGAGATACTTATGGCAATGTGGGGAAAACAGTATGTGCATAGGAAGGGCTGTTACAGTTTCACTGACTAGGGAATTAAAAACTAATAAATAAATAATTAAATAAATAGGTTTAAAGATGTACCCTAAGCTACTCACAAGTGAAAAATACCAATGCTTCTTCAGTCATATGTTGAAGAATAAAAAATAAAATTAGTAGAAGTTAGGGGAACTGAATTTTCAGAATCATATTGCATAGTTGGGATCCATTTCATTGAAAAACTGAAAAGATTGAAATGTTTTATTGACTTTTGAGCTGCACTTTTGACTACAGAGGTGTATTAAAAATAGTTGTTATTTACCATCTGTCAAGCAATACTACTACATTTGATTGTTCAGGAGAACAACTACCTGAGCTCAATCATTTAATCACAAAGGAAATATTGAATTATTAAAGACATACTGCCTTTGCAGAAGAAACATTGATATTCTAGACAAGTTGAGGTTCTCATTCTCTTCTGACTACCTATTTCTTTATTTCCTAATATTTACTATCATGTATACTTTTTGTCAGGTAATCTCCAGATATATATTGCAGCATCTATTTGCTTATTGAAATCCAGTTCTAACTCCTAAAGTTGTTAGTCATACTAAATAACTGGAGATATTCACAAAATGTGCTGTTCATGTACTATAATTTCCATATCTCAATATTTTTTGCTTTAGCCTTTCTTCAACTAAAGGCTGGAAATCTGGATTCAGATACATGACTTGGGCCTAAAAATTAAATCTAGTCTTGTAGCCTTGAATTTTGATGAGCTCTGAATTGAATGTTGTTTCTATGTCTGTGTACTCTTAGATCAGATGCTCTTCCATGAAGTGTTTTTGTAGTATCTGTACCTGAATGAAGTTCTAGTTGATAACTGCTCTGAAATGTTGCCCTTTCCTCTGGATATTTCAAAGAGTTAACTGGTTTCCTTTGAATGCACTAATGTAGAATTTAGAATCATAGAATCACCAAAGTAGGAAAAGATCTCTAAGATCATCCAATCCAACCATCCACCTATCACCAGTATTTCCCACTAAACCATGTCCCTCAGTACAACATCTAAATATTTCTTGAACACCTACCTGCAGGGATGGTGACTCCACCACCTCCCTGGGAAGCCTGTTCCAGAGTGTGACCACTCTTTCTGAGGAGAAATATTTTTCTCATATCCAACATGAACCTCTGCTGGTGCAACTTGAGTCCAATCCCTCTATCCCTATCACTGGTTACGTGGGAGAAGTGGACAAAACCCACCTTGTCACAGCCTCCTTTCAAGCAGCTGTAGAGAGCAATTATCTCCCCTGATCCTCCTGTTCTCCAAACTGAACAATCCCAGTTCCCTCAGTCACTCTTATAAAACTTGTACTCCAGACCCATCACCGGCTTTGTTGCCCTTCTCTGGGCATTCTCCAGGGCCTCAACGTCATTCTTATAGTGAGAGGCCCAAACCTGAATGCACTACTCGAGGTACAGTTTCACCAGAGCTGAGTATAGAGGGATGATCACCTGGCTGCTTCAGCTGGTAACACTATTTCTGATACAAGCCAATGGTTTGGATTTTATGACAGATTAACACTTAGTAATCCTGGTTTCCAAGTTGCATATATTCTAGAAGAGCTCAGCCGTACAAGGAAGTTAAACAAAGAACTGTAGATATGCCATTCTTACAACTCTAGAAAAATGTTTCCTACAAGTACTAAGTATTATTACTCCTGGTTAGACAAAGCTTTCCAGGAGTGTTTTCTGGATTTGCATTTTTTATTCATGCCTAAATGATAGGCTGGAAACTATCAAAAGATATCAGTAATAACTCAAACATGCTCATTTTAGATTGCGTAATTGAAAGTGTGCTGATTAGCTTCTTCCCAAATACTGTTTACTTACAGTGTGAATAGTGTGTCTTTTTCCATGATGGAGTCACAGATCTGGGGTTTGTGATCTATGCATGCTAATATATATTATTAAGATTTAGGAAATAATTGTGTCTAATTCAGTTAAAAATGTACACTTAAAAAAGCAACAATAGGTCATTAATGTGTAAACTGATAAAACTTGTCTGTAATTTCTATTAACAGGTTTCTAGTTCTTCCTTTCATTTTTCTTCTTAATTCTTTTCCGTTGAGATTTCTTTTGTGTTTGCTTCACAGACACATCATTAACAGGCCAAGCCTGGAAAAAAGAATCATATGATTTCTTTTTAATGGAAAGAAGATTAATTTGTTGTGCTGAAGACAAAATAACATTTTAATGATAATTAGGAATATATAAATAGACTTTAATAAGAAAGATTAATGCACTTTTGATATCCATTATAGCAAGATATTGAGGACAAACTACTAATATGTTAGCATCACTGATTTCAAGAACTAATTTTATGACAGTTTCTGCTGTCATACAATAAAGTATTGTTGAATATCGCAGAAGCATATATAAATATAATTTCCTACACAAAACTAGTTAGGGACATGCAGTGAAAAATATCTGAACAATTATATAAATTGTTGTTATTCTTGGAAAGCAGAGGCTAACTAAGCATTTAAGTTTTATTGTGATATTTTATTATTATTACTTCACCTTTAATGGAGGCTATTTTGTGTGTGAATGAACCAGAAGATTGTGCTGTAGCTAGAAAGAATGTTAACATAATTTTTGTCACTGCATTAACAAAACAAGTGTAATGAGCCATAGTGGTGTGCAATACCAGGTCAATGTGCGAATTCAGCTGCAAGTAATTATAACACTACGATTAGTTGTATTCTAATTATTCTATGGCTAATAGTACAGAGACAATTGGTTGAAAAAATTATGTGGGCTGTACTTCTTTTGTATTTAAGTGAATATTAGCTGCTGTATTGTAATTGTGCTTTCAGAAACAGGATGGACACTTATTTTTCATTAAAAAACTATACTCCTCAAAAAACCAACCAACCAAACAAGAAAAAACAGTTCTAGCTTCACTGAGATGAAAAATTGATTCTAAGAAACAATGATGCAAAGTCCCTGCATTTATTTTAGGTTTTATGTTGTAAAGTTTAGAACATTTGTATCTCATGCATGTTATAACACAAAAACTTGACCAAAAAACAAACAAACAAAAAACACATATATATACCTAAAGACATATAGACATATATACATACATTTAGAAACATATACATATATTCCCATGAAAATAATAATTATCAGAGAGAAGCTATAGTTGTATTCTGAGCATAAAATGGATAACAATCTTGAATGGAAATGTACTTCATTCAAAAGATATTTTAATGCAACATAGTTCTCAGCTGGGAAGTTCAGAAAAATTCCCACTAGTGAAAAGTGGCAGAAGACTTGGAGTTTATTGCATTAGTACATCACCACCACTGTAAACAACATCAGAGGTAAAATTTTACAGGGTAGGCTTTTCTTCATCTCATTAACCTGAATTAGCTTTAGTTCAGTTTTGCACATCTAATCTGGTCACCCACTCCTTTGATGTTCAGGAGGAGAAATAGTTGTTGTATCCAATCAGATAATCATCTGTCCTATTCAGCCATCTTTCCATGGCATGTGTAAATACCAGAAAATGATTGCTACTTCCTGTGCCAGCAGTGTGCTCTTGCAGCTTGGAAGGCCAACTGTGTTCTGGGCTGCATTTAAAAAGGGGTGACCAGCAGGGAGAGAGAGGTGATTGTGCCCCTCTACTCAGCTCTTGTGAGGCCCCATGTGGAGTATGGCATCCAGGCCTGGGGCCCCCAGTACAGAAAGGACATGGAGCTCTTGAAATGGGTCCAGAGGAGGGCCACTAAGATGATCAGAGGGCTCCCCTCTCCTATGAAGAAAGGTTGAGGGAACTGGGCTTGTTTAGTTTGGAGAATAGAAGGCTCTGGGGAGACCTCATTGTGGCCTTCCAGTACTTGAAGGGAGCATAAAAACAGGAGGGGGAACAGCTGTTTATGAGGGTGGACAGTGATAGGACAAGGGGGAATGGTTTTAAAATGGGGCAGGGGAGGTTTAGGTTGGATGTTAGGAAGAAGATTTTCTCACAGATGGTGGTGACACACTGGAACAGGTTGTCCAAAGAGGTTATGGATGCCCCATCCGTGGAGGCATTCAAGGCCAGGCTGGATGTGGCTCTGGGCAGCCTGGTCTAGTGATTGGTGACACTGCTTATGGCAGGGGGGGTTGAAACTCAATGATCATTGTGGTCCTTTTCAACCCAGGCCATTCTATGATTCTGTGATTCTGTGATTCTATGATCATTATAAAACCTGCACAACTGGTTCTTAGAAGCTTTTAGACATTTTACATAATCCATCTACCTGAAAGGAATATCACATGCTTGAAAGAAGGCCTAAAAGTCACATATTTGGTTAATCACTTTCT
The DNA here is from genome assembly GCF_016699485.2 of Gallus gallus. Lineage (NCBI taxonomy): Eukaryota > Metazoa > Chordata > Aves > Galliformes > Phasianidae > Gallus > Gallus gallus. Next base: position 3,927,077 of record NC_052572.1, read on the forward strand.
TGTGCCAAAAGGTGTTTGTAGGAAGCCTCATTCATAATGCTGTTTAGATGGGAATATCTGGCCTACATATAGCTGTTAGCACCCTAACTTGACATTCAGACTATTCAGTATACATTCAGTATAATTTATTTCTATTACCAGTTTGTAATTTTTTGGAATAGAACAGTCATAGGCAATAAAATATCATAGGAATTTAAATAGCATGTAATTAAGCAAGACTATGGTTTACAAGTATATTCTGGGGGATATTTGCTGTGGAGAGGGTCTGATATTTGAAAGCAGTGTGTACTCTAAGAATCATATATATTTAGTAACTGAATCAGAATGACTAAGTGGACATTTTGCCCCACAGAAATGATCACTAAAGTAACCATTCTGAAGAGATATTTTTCCCACTTCCTGTATAAGTTGATAGAGCTTGTCTTTGTAGTTTAATTGTTGCTTTGACTGACTACGTAAATTTGTTTCGTACATAACTTTAATGTTCTTGAGCAGTTTTTATCAACAGTGGAACTTTCAGCAAATTTATCCCTCTTTCTCATTGTGATTTAACGTTGAAGAAGTTTTCCTTGAATTAATCTCTTTATTTTCTTTATAGAATCATATAAATCTCTATACAGCTAAGAACACAGTTTATTTTAGAGCACTGTTCATTATGCTCCAAGACTGTTACAAAGAATACCAGCTCATCATAATTTGCAATTCATGCTGCTTAATGGTTTGAATCACTCATGAGTTTCTGGTTCTGCTCCTTGTTTATTTCCCTATTGAAAGACTGATAAGCAGGAGCAGAAACAGAAGCAGACATGCATGTCTCTCTTGCTGGGACCAAGGGACACACAGTCCTACCAGGCTCCTGTCTGTTTGAGAAGCTTCTGGAGATCACTAGCCAATTCCCACTACCCAAGGAAAGTATTCACCCAAGAATGAATTATTAAAGTAAATGAAAGATCACTATGCATGTTGATTACTTGAGTGTGAAATCTGTCACTGTGGAGCAGGACAGGTTGTCCGCTCTGTAATGTTGGGGCAGAAGATGAGCATTCTACAAAGGCTAACATGAGGTAGTTAACATGAGGTAGCCCCTCAGCACCTGAGTGAGGTGATCTGAATCTCTCAGCAGGGCTTTGAGAAAGTACACTCTTCAAGACTGGATGCCTATGTTATTTTCTAATGTAAATCTGTACCTAGGTAACCCCAGTAAAAATGGAGATACACATAGAGACCTGATAGTGACATGGCAGAATTCACTGATGATTTTTCAGATTCACTCTAGTGTAGTAAATAAGAGAAATAATCAATGATTTAACTCTTCTGAACTTATTGGGGACAAAATTAGTGCATTTATCCTCATGTGAATAGAAGCAAGCTCAGTCCTGTTCTATCTTCTAAAAATATGTCGTAATTTCATCACCGTTTACAGTGCATCTTCTGCATGACATATGACATAATTCTCTAGGAAAACTTGTATGTACAAGCTATGGGTAAGATAAAGCCAGATTCCAAAGAGAAATGTACAAATCCAATTGGTTTTTTTGTTTGTTTGTTTGTTTTTTAAGTTTCTGAAGTTCTCTAGTTCTTTGACAAAGTAATGATTATAGGTACATAGTTTAATCATCTCAGCATACCCATAGTTGATTCACAAAGGTTTCAAATGCACAGGTATCATAGAAAAAGAAAACTACTGAGAGCACTGTATAACCAGCAGGATCTCAATTCTGTCTTCAGAAAAGGATCCTAATCACTTAAAGCCAAATCATCTCTCTCTCCTGTTTTCAAACATTTAAGACAGTAGTCTATGAATAGTCCAAGTTGCACATTACAGTTACAATAAGCAGTTATTTAGACTGTGTGTGGGCTGAATACTAAGCAGATCTGCTGAAGCAAACATTTGTTTATGGTTACGCTTTTCACATTTCTAATATTTTAGATATTTTCCATTTTTATTGGCATTCAATATTTACATCTGAATAAAAATCTTTATTAAGAAACTATAACTTATGTTGTGCATAGAATTTATTTTCATTATGTGACTATGAGAGTGATAGGCAGAATTTTTTTCTGAAACTTAAAAAAAAAAAAACTCAGAAGGAATTTTTTCTTCATTCCTCCTCTCTAAGTTACCTTCTTATCCACATTTCTGTCTTGTTGAGTAAACAAAATATGTACACAATTGATGATTATATTTCAAGACAGTTGCTAAGATTTCAGCGCCTCTCAGTCATTTTTATTTATATTCTGTTGTTTATTTGTTTGTTTTTATGACAGCAGAAATGGAATTTAGAAATAAATATGGATTAATACTTAATAACTCTGGTTATGCACTTCCAGTGTTTTGCAATTAGCTAGAGAAGACAGAGCCTATTAAACCTGTAGCTGCCCTGTTTAATATATGCTCGATGGAATAATAATTCCCTCCATCACAAGTTCCTTTTAATACCATTTTAAAAAAGGTGTAAAAAACAAAACAAAACAAAAAGATTCTAAAGAAAATTATGCAGTCCATAATGCAGGACTGTTCATAATAATTTGTTAAATAAAATTTAATTCAGGGTAATAGTATCAATATTATATATCTTCCATTAGGAAATTGGTAAAAAATAATTTGGCATAAACACAAAAGTCCATCCATTCCTTTTTCAGTGTGAGAGGTCTGGATCTAAGGTGGCTATGTAGTCTTCTCCTCTTTCCTCACAGCATCTCTCTTGGTCTATAGGCATAATAATTTATAAGGTTGTAATTAGAGACATAATGGGTATATGCATTAATTAATGAGGTTTCTATCATGTATTAAATGATTATTAACAAAGATTCCTCTTCTTTTTCTTGGTAGTAATTAACAGAAAATTTCTAACTATGGGGTTTCAGAGATACGCAGATCACTATGTCAAGTTGCAAGACAAGAGCCAGATAAAAGGTCTAGTCTAGGAGTTGTAAAGTTTCAGTTGTATGATATGATGTTCTACTTCATCCATATCTGTATTTGTCTTCTAAGTAAATCTTTATTCTTCCTTCTGTACATGCATCTAGAATACGATGTCTGCCCAGCAGAGCCTTTCATTAAACTTACATGGTCAGGTCTTCATTTTTTGTCTCTCAGCATTATTAGAGTTGAGACTAATCTCACTTAGAATCAAAGAATCATAGAATCCTTAGAGTTGGAAGGGATATTTAAAGTTCATCTAGTTCAACTCCACTGCAGTGAGTAGGAACCCACTTCTAGATTATGTTGCTCGGAGCCTGGTCCAGCCCAGCCTTGAAAATATCCAGGGACTGATCATCCACTACATCTTTGGGTAACCTGTTCTAGTGCCTCCTCATCTTCACCATAAAACTTTTTCCTTATATCCAACAAAAGCCTACCCTCATTAAGTTTGAAACCAATTCCCCTTTTCCTACCACAACAGAGTCTGCTAAAAAGTCCTTTTCTTTCCTGTAGCTCCCCTTTAGATAATGAAATGTTTCAATTAGGTAACCTACAAATGTTCTCTTCTCCAGGTTGAACAGCCCCAGCTCTTTCAGCCTATTCTTGTAGGAGAGGTGTTCCATCCCTTGGATCATTGTTGTGGCCCTCCTCTCGATATGTTCCAATAGGTCCACATCTCTCCTGTACTGAGGACACCATATCTGCATGCTGTACTGCAGGTGAGGTTTCACAAGCACAGAGTAAAGCAGAAGGATCATCTCCCTCGACCTGCTGTTCACACTGAGAATCATAGAATCATAGAATAGCCTGGGTTGAAAAGGATGTCGTGGAATCATCTTTACATGTATCTGTCTCCGTGACAGGGGGACAGCAGGTCCACATGCCCACTGGCCCAGAAAAGAAGGAAAGAGAGAGAAAGAAAATGAAGTGTCATTGGTTTATGGGCTGGTCTGTCCTGGTCCCATGACTAATGAGGCAGGGGACCCATGAACCTATGCCCCAGGGGAGGGGAAAAGTGGGGAGGGTAGGGAGAAAGTAGATAGGTCTAAAAACAGAGAAGCAGCAATGATTTGAGGAGCAATGTTAATTTACTAAATATGATATCAGAATGCAAGATAACACAATACAGCACAATACAATTGGAATTGAGGCCAACAAATCATACAGAATGAGAGTGTCCAAACTGAAGGCCTTACTCTAAAGCTGCAGGCAAAAAGTGGCAAGGCACCATGAGCTCCTTGGCAGCGAACAAAGAGAGATGCTCCTGACCTGCCAGGAGCTCCACATCTCCTCCTCTGGGCATGAAGTCCTTTGGGGAATGGAGCCCCTCCCTACCCCTCTGAGAACCAAGCACCCAGATCCTGATCCACAGAACCAGAACATTAACTCTTTAACTCCCAGTGCTTTACATAATGTTATGATGAGGAATACCAACAAAAAAAATCACAAATCCATGAGAGAGGACCTGAAAGATCACCTAGTTTCAATTCCCCTGCCATGGGCAGGGTCACCAACCACTAGACCAGGCTGTCCAGAGCCACATCCAGCCTGGCCTTGAATGTCTTCAGGGATGGGGCATTCACAACCTCCTTGGGCAACCTGTTCCAGTGTGTCACCACACTCTGTGAAAAACTTCCTCCTAATATCTAACCTAAACCTCCCCTGTCTCAGTTTAAAACCATTCCCTCTTTTCCCATCACTGTCCACTCATATAAACAGCCATTCCACCTCCTGTTTATACACTCTCGTCAAATATGGTCTTCCAAGGCCACAGTGAAATCTCCCCGGAGTCTTCTCTTCTCCAAGCTAAACAAGCCCAGTTCCCTCAACCTTTGCTCATGGGAGAGGTCCTCCAGCCCCATGATCATCTTAGTGGTCCTCCTCTGGACACACTCCAAGAGTTCCTCATCTTTCGTGTACTAGGGGGCCCAGGCCTGGATGCAGTACTCTAGATGGGGCCTCACAAGAGCTGAGTAGTGGGGGACAGTCACCCCTGCTGGCCACTCTTCTTTTAATGCAGCCCAGAACACAGTTGGCCTTCCGGGCTGCAAGTGCACGCTGCTGACCCATGTCCAGCTTCCTATCCATCAATGTCCCCAGGTCTTTTTTGGTAAGTTTACATTCAATCATTTCATGTCCCAGCTTGCATTAGTAGTGAAGGTTGCCTTTACCCAGATGCAAGAACTTCTTCAGGTCTCTCCAGATGGCATTCTGTATCTCTGATGTGTTGATCAAAAAGCTTGTTGTCATCAGCAAACTTGCTGAGGATGCACTCAGCCCCCCTGTTGATATCACTGATGAAGATATTAAAGAGTATCGGTTCCAGCACTGACTCATGATGGACACCACTCGTTGCTGATCTCCATCCAGATATTGAACCATTGACTGCCACACTCTGGATTCGGTACTGCAGTCAATTCTTCGTCTGCTGAACAGTCCACCCATCAAATTCATGTCTATCCAATTTGGAGAGAAGGATGTTGTGGGGTATTGTGTTAAAGGCCATACTGAAATCCAGACAGATTATGTCAGTGGCTCTTCCCTTGTCCATTGATGCAGTTACACCATCAGTCTAGAAGAATGGCTTACTAAAAGGGATGCTATAATGAACCGTACATTAGTATTCTGTTTTCTTTATGCTGGTAAAGGGAAAATGGAGCACATCAGATGTTAAATCATTTTGGTTTTTAGCAGCTGAATTCTCCTCCATCTGAACTATTTTAAAAGCTAAGATATATCCATATAAACCCACAATGAAGGTGAAATTCACAGCAGACCATTGATCAGAGTCTGCAGGTAGAAAATGCAGTATTCATCATAATGGGTATTTGTTTTTTGTATTTTTGGTGTGTGTGTGGTGTGTTTAAACAAAGCATTTGTAAAAGCAGAGCATAATAGCTGCTTAGTCAAGAGTGTCCATAATAGACAGAGATAAATTAGGGAGACTGTGAATGGTATCAAGAAAAAAAATCTGTTAAGTAGATTCAGAAATAATAAGACGGTAAAGTGAAATCCTTTGTGGCTAATTTCTTACCAGCTGCATCTCTGGTTTAAGAAAGACAGTGATGAAAATGATATTCATCAATTGTTTCACACAAGACTTGCAGAGTCAGTCACCATCTGGAGACATAACTAGCTTTCAGGAAAAGTTCTACAGTTGTGAATAATATCAGTAATAGCAGGGGATATCAATGCCAAGTCTTTAACATTTGAGAATCACAAGAAATTAAAAAATACAGTACAAACTTCTGTAAATACAGAAATAAAATTGAATATTAGGACTTCAAAATCTTGCAGATTAAGAAGAAAACCATTAGATTTGCTTGTTAAAATTTAATGGTCTCACTCCTCAATAATATAAGAAATAAATTGTTCCATAACAAGTGGTATAAGTGAGGTGTGCTTAGGTTTGACCTATTTCTACCACAGCAAAAATCTACATTGAGTTTATATTCCTGACTAAGTGATATTATTTATTTTCACTGCTTTCTGATTATATGTTTATGTGACTGTCAGTGATGTATTGTCTGAGAGGTTTCCTGTAGTACAATGAGCAAAATGTTCACCATCTGTGACATGTGGCTCATTCCCACAAAAGGAGGAGTGATATATGATCAACTAACCATTTTATTTTTGCAATGTTCTATTTTATTTGATTTTTTAAATACACTTAGAAAATGTAATTTAAAGAAAAAGAATCTTGATCATGGACTGTAGAGATTTCAGTCATAAATGTTTTAAAAAGTTGTTCCTAGAATTGATTTCAAGATTGTTTTGGAGGAAATTTGTCACATAAGACATTTAACAATAGTTTAAAAATCCTTTTTGCATTTGAGACCAGTCTCAACCACAGTCCTCATCCAAATATTCAGGTAGTGCTTCACATAATGAATGATATTAGACACCTTGGACATAATTGTGAATACCTTTGATAAGATTATGTTCTGTGCTAGGTCTAATGTAACATTTAAACAAGAAAGACGTGTAATGTATTCTGTGCCACTCAGAGAAGGATGCCTGATGACTTTGTGTCAGTAGATACGAAGTGGGGGCATGAGTTGCAGCTGTAAAAACATGTCCCTAATTTCTCCAATGAATATTTTGCATGACTTATCAGAAGTCACACAGATTAATTTAGCCGCAGTGTGGTCTATTAAATTTACTATATGAGATGGGCTATGAATCTTTTCAAAGGCTGGTGTTGCAGATTATTTTACACTCAGTTAGTTATCACCCAAGTCTTAGATAAACAAAAACTTTAGGATTTATCTACAACTAGAGTTATTTGTAAAAATCTAGTTGGGTGAATTCTAATGAATGAGTTGCATACTTTAAGAAGTGAAGTAAGCATCTGCTTCTGCATCTGCACTGCCTATAGAAAGCTTTGCCTCTGATGTGTGGATTTGCCAAGCTTGTCTAATCTACTTCAATATCCTATACTGAGAGAGCTAAACAACACATATATCTGTCTAAAAGATGTGGAGAAATCTTGAGATGTCTTCAAATTCAAAAAGGAGTGAACAGTGTTCATGGATAGGAAAAAAAGAGAAACTGTCCTGTGTAAGAAAATGATTCAGAAATGAGAATCTATTCTAGAATCAGTAAGAAAAGACCAAGAGGAAATGGTTAAAAGAGAAAAGAGAACAGCAAAAATCCATATTTAGCTGCATCTTAGAATGAAAAGAAGTAAAAACAAAACAAAACAAAACCTAGAAATCAAATCAAACAGTAAAAGATACTCAGAGAAGCTGTAAGTGACATAACAATCTCCTGAACTGTGGTCTTGTAGTCAGGGTTAAAATCAAATCTTAAAATTGATATATCATTAAATCAGAAGAATTGGAAAATATGAACCTTGAAACTTAGATTGAAATGGAAGATGGAAATACAAGTCTGATTCAGAAGATTTTTAGTAAATTCATTAAAATATAGGTATACCAGAAGGCAAAGGATAACAAACCTGTTGTACCTGCTTGAGAAAAAGAGTGAGGGAAAAAGGTTTGGTACACTTGTAAGAATAGCAGACTTCAGTTAGAATAAATAAGAAGGAACATTCTGAGAGATTTTCAGAAGTATTTAACATTAGTCAAAGATCTAGAGAACATAGTTACCTTCAGTTTTGTATTTTTATTCTTTTTTAAATGTACTAGTTATTTTACATATTAAAGATGGAAGGTGTATTTTTCTCTATTTTGCTTTTGTTATTATATTTTGCATAAGCCTCAGTTAAATTACAATACTAAAGTGGTTGCACCAGAAGTCGATTAAAGATTTAGTTTACCTTCAGTAGTGAACATTAAGAAGCTGTTACTCAAATTCTACTTAAACAGAAATTGAGAAGTATAGGCAAGATCATTACATATCATGAGCTAATTTTCTAATGAAGGCTTAGCGGGTGATAGATTATTTAAGTATCTTAAAGGTTTTCATTATGTACTCAATAATTCAGGGATAAGAGTGAGTTTATGTTGATTAATAATTTGTTGCCATCAGCTTTTTCCCAGGCAGACAATCTTGTAGTATTTTATATTCTTTCTTTCAAGTTCTGTTTCTCACATTTACACTTGAAAGGAAAAGCGCCACTGAATTTTCTGCTAGAATCGCTTGAGTGTATGAAAAGATGTTTTGTTGTTGTTGTTGTTATCTTTCTCCCCTTTCAATTGTTTTGGAATCCTCATCATGCAAAAATCTGTCTCTATTCTAGAGGAAGCAATTATTTTATCATCTTCTTTTTATCATATTTCATATAAAACATTGGGTGGGACAGGGTGTGGAAAATAGGAAACTTGTATTTCAGATTCACTTACAGCTTATGGATTTTTACTAATTATTCCAAAGTTTTAGGAGAGTTCATGAAGTCTCATATACTTGAATCAACTGTGTTCAGGCCCACAGAAAACTGGGAATTTGGAAAAATCTACAGAAACAGAAATTGTTCAGTTACAGTTAAGCATTAAAAAAAGAAAGGGACTGTATCAGTATCTAGTCTATGTTTTTACAGTGTTCTTATTGTCATGTTTTATGATATAAATTGTCCTTTGTGTATGTGTATGTTTACACATATATGGCAAAGGAAAGGGGGTTACACCAGACCATTGGGAGATCAAGGGTATGTTATGTCGTTCTGCAGAGTGATCTCTTTTTCTGGCATTGAGTTTTCAAAAATGAATAAGATCTCATGATTCTTTAAATGTTTTTCAGCCCTCATTTGCATGCTCGCTGTGCTATTTCAAATATTATTTCATTGACTCTCAATCAAACATATAGATAGATTTTCATTTTAAAGCTTTTGTTTTTTTGTCTGTCTTTTTTCCCCCCTCAGCTGATAAAAATTTCTCATGAAAGAGTTTGTTTCATTTCTTCACTGTGAGCATGACTGAGCATTGGAACAATTTTTCAGATAGACTGTTTTTGAATACTTCCTTGGAAGTTTGAATACTTGGAAGTATTCAAAACCATCTGGATGTGATCCTGGACAATGTGCTCTAGGTTATGCTGCTTGGATTTTGAGGGCATGTTACTTGGTTAACAATGAATAACGTGACCATATAACTCCAATTTTTTTGGTCTTGTGATAAAATAGTAACAATACTTTGGTGTCTATTGCATGGAGTAGATGTTTCCATGTTTTTTTCATTAGCAACCAGTGTTGGTATCATTACTCCGTAACTGTAATTAAATTGGCATATTATCTTCTCTGTCTGGTACATATACCTTTCTATGTCTTGCCTATCTTCTAATTAACTTTTACTTTATTGATCATGGTGTTACAGGGCTTAAGCATTAGCAGAAATTTACTTTACATAAATACAAATAATTTATTAAGATTCAAGTTTTGGAAACTCAGTGATGTAGTATGCTTCCAGTGTTTTATAGAACAACCTGGTACACAAGTGTAAGAATTCTGTTTGAGCTTCATTTTGTATATTGTCACGGAGTTACCTAGATAGATCTGTGCCCGTGACAGGGGGCCGGTAGGCTTGTGGGCCCCCCTCCCCCTTCACTTCCCGAGAAAAACGAAGCGGGGGCAACAATCTAAGAAGGAGAACTTATTTTACTAACTATGATGTTGAGATGCAAGATGACACAATACAATACAATCTAATTGGGAGTAAGTATAATAAACCAAATGGAATAAGGGAGAGAGAGCGAAAGAGCGATAGAGAGGGAGAGAGAGAGAGAGAGTGAGAGAGTTTCCGAAACCGAAAGCCTTACTTGATGAGGGCGCCCGGCTTGGAAAGCACACCCACTCCTCTCCCAGCAGCAAGCGAAAGTGAAGAAACACCGCGCGCAACCAGATGACGTATCTTCCATGATGTGTCTTCCTTCTCTGACCGTGAGGTCCTCTGGGATACGTAGTTCTTCTCTTTTGTCCATGATGTTATGATGTGGAATACCAATAGCGAAGTTACAAAACCATGACATATATACAGATTTTTTTTTGTCTGTGTGTGTGTGTTCTAGCCCTGTGTCATGCCTCCTGTGGAGTAAAGTGTAAGGGAAAATGTCTTTTTAGAAAGACATAAAACAAAGGGAAATGGCTTCAAGCTCAGGGAAGGTAGATTTAGTTTAGATATAAGAAAAAAATTCTTTTACAGCGAGGGTGGTGAGGCTCTGGAACAGGTTACCTAGTGTTGTGGTTGATGCCCCATCTCTGGAGACTTGCAGGGTGAGGCTGGATAAGGCCCTGGGCAACCTGATCTGTGGATGTCCCTGTTCATTAAAGGGGAGTTAGATCAGATGGCCTTCTGTTGCTTTCTGCAACAATGATGTTAGCCACCTGTGTTAGGCCTCTGCGCTCACTGACCAATAGCCTGATCAGGGCCAAATGACTGCAGACGCACACCAATATGATGAGTAGCAAAACGGCATCTATTCACTACTAAACACAGCTTATATACATTTTTACCTACATAACCGTGCCGTCATGTCCCACCCTGATTGGTTCACACCAGATAACATTGTGCCTTATTTGGCCATTTCCACATTCTTTTCTCATCCTTCTTCTTCTGTTTTCTCTGCATCAAGGTCAGCACGATAGCACTGTCTCTCTGTGCTTAGGGAGAGGCCTGTTCCGTACATCCCGTACCCCCGCAAGACGCCTACTACAACAGCCTTCAGAGCTGCAAATAGATAGGTAGATGGATAGATAGATAGATAGATAGATAGATAGATAGATAGATAAAGATAGATAGATAGATAGATAGATAGATAGATAGATAGATAAAAAGAGAGTTTGCTTTCCCTGATTCCCAGAAAGTAAAAAGTAGAATCTTTCTTCTGCCACATTTCTAAATACATAGCTGTTCTTCAGGTGAATGGTCAGGAGACGTAGCCTTCTGGATAGTGATGTTCTAAAAAATTCAAGAAGATTCTACCTATTCTGACATTTGAAAAAAAGAAAAAAAAATATGATGGAAAATAAATAAAGAAATGTTAAATAAAGAGATTTCCCTTCTCTTCGGAATATAATCAGCATACAGAGTGCAAAAGAAATTCCAATTACCGTATCAAAGATAACAGTAAAAAGACTTGAATAATTAAATGATTATTGTGTACAGGGGTTTCAATGAGATTTGTAATTCGCAAAACTTTTTCAATTATTTAGATTCATAGGGTGGAAAATGGGAAAATTGAAAAGCAAATTGAAAATCCCATTAACCACTCCTGCAAGCCATGCACCTACACAGGGTCATGTCTGGATCCCTTTGCAACTGAAGACAAAAGACATCTTTAGAGAAAATATGCCAGAGAACACTGTTGGGCTGGGAAGAAGCAGTGTTTATTCCTGTGATACAGGCCAGGGAATCAGTGAAAAGCTCAGAGATTGTTTTAAAGCTATCTAACACTGTAAGAAATGTTCCCTTGGCTGTTAATAGTTCATCTGGGACTAAGTCTTGCCAATATGCTTATTTGATAGCATGGTGCATATTCTAACAAGGAAATATGTTTGGAATATTTCTATTTGAAATTATTGCTTTTTGAACATTAATTCAGGTTCCAACTAGATATTTTTAAAGTGCACATTTTTTTTTATTTTATTTTTCATAATACTGAGATTTATAAACTTTACATCTAAAAGTGAAATTAAATCCACTTACCATACGTTGGTAAGTTGGATTTTCTGTGGTCAATTTTTACCAGAAAACAATGCTTTTTAATCTGTTTAGAAACAAAGATATATGTTGTGACCCACCGTATTTATGACAGAATTTGGAATGTCAAACATTGTAAATAATATGAACTTGATGGAATATTCATAAAAGTAAATGAAAGATTTCCACTGAATTTCATCATCTCCAGAGTCTAGTAGTAATCAGCTCACATTTGAGCTCAAGTATATTATGACAATCAGTTAGTTACAGTATGTTTATATTTGCTATTTCATTGTCTAGCTAATTATGAAACTTATTTTGACTAGCTGCTTGTTCTACCAAGCTTCTTCTACCAGGCTTCTTCTCAGGCTTAAAAAGAATTCTGTGTGGTCCTTTAAAAGGGTTTTAATGTATGTAGGGTTTTTTAATCAACATATTCTTGCTTCAACTTCTACAGTATCTGGATACTTTTCCTACTTTTCATACAGTGGGCATTAGATGGGATCTCAAGTATCTTGGCATACTGATAGCTCTGTATAATATAGTAGGTGTAATGTCTGCGTCTGTGTGGACATACAGGTAGAAAAAAAAAAAGAAAAAAAAAGAAAAAGACGTTAATAAGTTAATTACGTACCAGTTCATTAAAAGAATTAACAAATTTAGAATGGGACATTCAAAGATCACTGAAATATGTAAAAAGAATTTTTGAATGCTTCATCAACCAATATGGAATTAGATAACAGTGCTGTTAAAATATTCACAGAATCACAGAATGGTCTGGCCTGGGTTGGAAGGGACCTCAAGGATCATGAAGCTCCAACTCCCCTGCTACAGGCAGGGCCACCAACCTCCACATTTAATACTAGACCAGGCTGTCCAGGCCCCATCCAACCTGGCCTTGAACACCTCTGAGGATGGGGCATCCACAGCCTCTCTGGGCAGCCTGTTCCAGCACCTCACCACTTTCACAGTAAAGAACTTCCCCCTGACATCCAAGCTAAATCTTCTCTCCGAAGAGTTGACTCCCCTCCTGTTTGTAGACTCCCTTTAGGTAATGAAAGGCTGCAATTAGGTCACCCTGCAGCCTTCTTTTCTCCAGGCTCAGCTTCCTCAGCCTGTCTTTGCAGGTGGGGTGGGTGCTCCAGCCCACCGATCATCTTTGTGGCCCTCCTTTGGACCCTCTCCAACAGCTCCCTGTCTTTGTTGTATTGGGTGCTCCAGACCTGGATGCAGTACTCCAGATGGGGCCTCATGAGGGTAGGATAGAGAGAGACAATCACCTCCCTGTCCCTGGTGGCCACCCCTCTTCTGATGGAGCCCAGGATACCATTTGGTTTGCAAGCTGCAAGAGCACACTGCTGGATCATGTTCAGTTTTTCATCCACCAGGACCCCCAGGTCCTTCTCTGCAGGGCTACTCTCAATGACTGCTCCTTCCAGCCTGTATAAATGCCTGCAATTCCTCTGGCCCAAGTGCAAAACCTTTCACTTCACTGTGTTGAACTTCATTAGATTCTCCTGGGCTCATCTTTCAAGTCTGTTGAGATCCCTCTGAATGGCATCACTTCCTTCCACTTTGTTGCTTCCATGGAAGCTTCAACAGATAGAAGGAGCGTAGTAACACTATTTGATAAAGCAAACTGGCACCTATACAACACTGTTTTTCAACATTGGCACCATCATTAGCTGATTCATGCAGATGAGGTGATCCAGTCACTCTTCATTTTGTGATGTGAAAGCTGTTTATGGTCATCTAGAATGTGGTTTACATTTCACACAGCTGAAATGCACCACTCACCACCTCATTGTGCTTGCATCCACTGTTTATTCTCCTTAAACTCTGAGTAAGCATCAATGTAATATAACATAGATGTAGTTTTTCCACATGCAGGAATTCAATTCCATACATTTGCTTCAAATGCACTTCCATGTCAGATGCCATTTTTCAGATTGCCCCTCTGCTGCCATCTGTTGTATGGAAACAAAAATTAATTGAAAATTGGTGGGAAAGTTCAGCCTGTACTGCCATTTTACCAATTTCCACCTCTGACATTATGGCCCAACAGAAGAAAATAGGAAGCACTACTTTTGGAGCATATCTTGTAAGAGCCCAAATCTTCTTGCTTTGAAATGCAAAATACGGTAGTATTGCCCCAACCAAATGCCAAAAAAAAAGCATGTGTTGTACTTCAGAGAATCATAGTTCAGTCTGGAGAATCAGAATCATTGTTCAATCTGAATCATTGTTCAGTCTGGAGAAGAGGAGGCTCAGGGGAGACATTATTGCTCTCTATAACTACCTGAAGGGAGGTTGTAGTGAGCTGGGGGTCAGCCTCTTCTCTCGGGTGACTAGTGATAGAACTAGAGGGAATGGCTTCAGGCTGCACCAGGGAAGATTCAGGCTGGACATTAGGAAATGGGACATTAGGAACCACTACTTCTCTGATAGGGTGGTCAGGCACTGGAATGGGCTGCCCAGAGAGGTGGTGGAGTCACCGAGCCTGGTGGTGTTTAAAGAGCGTTTGGATGTTGTGTTGAGAGACATGGTTTAGTGAGAACCATTGGTGATGGGCGAATGGTTGGACTGGATGATCCTGTGGGTCTTTTTCAACCTTAGCGATTCTATGATTCTGTGATTCTATGATAGAATGGCCTGGGTTGAAAAGGACCGGAATGATCATTGAGTTTCAATCCCCCTGCTATGTACAGGGTCGCCAACAACTAGACCAGGCTGCCCAGAGCTACATCCAGCCTGGCATACTTCACAATGATAAATATTTTTTCAGTTGTTGATACTTATACTTTTTTTTTTTCTTCTTCCAATTCCTCTTCATCTACAGAAGATTATTTAACAAAAGAAACAAACAAAGCAAAACAAACAAACAAAACTACAATTAACAGTTTGTGAACTGACAATGCCACAGTTATTATGATTTAACAGCATATTTTTCTTTCCATTATTAAGAAATGTATTTTCTTTATTAAGAATTAAAAAAACCAAAGAGCATAGGTGCATAAATCCCAACTAATTTTTTAATTAAAGGAGGAGTGACTTTTAGTTCATGCTTGCCTAGTTCATATTAATTATTAAACATAAATTAATTAATTAATTAAAAATCTTTAAACAAAGAAGTATCACATTAATAAATCTATTAGCTAAAACTGAACCTTAATATAAAACAATTTACAAGGAGCCATTGCCTAAAATATCTGCCCTAGTAGCTCTGCAAGGGTGCTAAAAAGATAATGAATACCCATTTTGTTGACATGAAAAACAGTCATTCTTTACTTGATTGTTTGACTACTATAAATGAATGCTCCAAAAAAAAAAAAAAGAAAGAAAGAAAGAAAGAAAGAAAAAATGCATGTAAACTATTTTATTTTTTTTTATTCTGTACATAACAACAACTGAAAGGAAGGTAGTGGATGGATACAAGTTTGTGCTCTGGACTGCAAGCAAAACTACTCTGCACCCATTTCACATGCCCAGATGCCTTTGTACTAGGATCTGGATGTGGAACGCCTGCTTATATCAGAAGAACCAGCAAATCCAAAAGCACAGAACCCTTCCTTCATCACTAAAGCTACATCCACAAAGAGAAGAGGCAGATACCAACTGTAGGTCGCTCCTCCCCACAGGCAACTGAATGCCTAATATTCTGGGAAGATCCTATTCTCAGTGAAGTCTACTGGCTCCCTGGGGCTTTAGTCACCAGGAAACTGCCCAGCCTCATATGGCCAACAGATCATAGTCCGCTACTGTTTTTGTTTTTGTTTTTGTTTTTGTTTTTTTCACGTGACAGGTGACAAAGCAGTTCTATGTAATTCAAGAGCCATCAATAGAGACTTCAGAGCCTTGAGATTTCTGCTGAAGGATTTGAGGGCATAAGTAGTCTTCTTGTCTTATCCTCCTGCAGGGGATAAGGACACTGAAAAAAAGTGGAAGGATCCAATCTATGAACATTTGGCCTCATGGCTGGTGCTGCCACCACAGTGGCATTTTTGACAACTGAGTGACCTACTTGCATTGGGCTTGCAGGCATCAGGTGGAGTTCACCTTTCTTGAGGAGGAAAAGGGATCATTGTGGAAAAGCTAGCAGGGCTTACTGGCAGAGCTTTAAATTAGATTTGAAATGGGAAAGGAATAATAATGATAAAGTTTGGGACAGCATAGCTAGGGTAAGAAGACAGGGTGCTATTGGAGACCTCAACCTATCCAGGTAAAAAAAGAAATAAAGGGTAATTAACTATATCTGGAAGAACTACTATATGTAAGAAAAAGAAAAGCAGAATGAAGCAAACACTTGTTGGTAAACTGTAACAAGAACATCCAGACAGAAGTTGAAAATAAATGTAACATTTCATGACAGAATGCTCTTTCCCAGTGTTCTCTTTCATACTCAAAACAAAACAAAACCACAGAATTTAAAAATAACGCATTATTTACTCTTAATGTAACAAAGACTTGATTAAGCGTGAGTAACGACTGAAATATTAACAAAGGGCCACTCTCAACACTGCATGCCACCACAGTACACTTTTTTTCTTTTGGGTATTACAGTCTTTATAATTCCTTTTTTTTTTTTTTTTCTTTTTCTTTTCTCAGCTTATTTTTCTCACACTGGTGCTTTCAAATATGTGTATATCTTCTTCTCTTTGAAAAGGTTACTTTAAAGCTCATTTTTCTATGGTTTCCCACTTACATTTAAAATTTGTTCTGTATTCTTTACAATGTTCATCAGTAAATCTTCCATCTCTCTCTTTTATAGTTATTCGTGCTTTGCTATTTGTCTTTTCCTGATGTTTCTTCCTTCACTATCTGCTAGGTTTCAGAGGTTGGCTAGTGTGAATGTATCAACATGATTCTGAGTAAGACTAATCAGTGCTGTGAACAGTGTCTTTCAGAATTAACTAAAATAGTTTTGGCCTACAAATTATCTCTATATTGATTATTTATGCCCAATTCCCTCTTTTGTTTTATTATGTCCATTCTTCTTCCCAGCTAAGGACTGTTAAGTTGTATGATGGAAGGTAGAGGGGATTGCTCTACTTCCTGGAGAGCTTCAACTCAAGAGAGTGGAAGACTTGTACTCTAGTTTTTTTTCCAGAAGTTTCTTATGCATTGCATAGCAGATACCAAATTACTTCCATTCTCTTACAACAAAGACTCATAGAAGAATAGATCTTGCTACTAACACCATACAGGGGAACAGAATGATGTATATTGTGAGAGAAAATTATCCTCAATGTAGGAAGGTCTCTCTTTTAATCAAAATAACAGGACTCTGGTCCTTTTACTAAAAAGCTCATTTTAACCCCAATCTGTAAACACAAGTGCCCGTGTAACAGTGGAAAACATTCATTCTAATCCTCTGAGCAGATCAAAATGTTATCAGTTACTTGTATTATTGGTACTTTAATGCAATACATGTCACAAAAGGTTACCTTTTCATTTTAGATTGTCCTCCATATTATGTCATGCTTCATCACATAACGTGCTGTCAAATGACATAGTAACAAAAGACAAGCTGATGTGGTGTGACAGGATGGGCAGAGGTCACTTTGATACTACATGATGTAATTTTTCAGAATGTGTCAGCAATGTCACAGTCTAAATATTTTTAAACCTCTGCTTTCATATAATTTTCTATACTTTAACCATTTTCTTGCTCCTATATTTTGGTGCTATATTGTATGCAGTTACACTCAATTATTTCAAGATATAACTATGGTATATTGGCTTCATATTAGTAGTGCTCAAGGTGAAGATGGCCCTGTATTCATTCATTCACTCAAACCCTTCATAGGAGTGCTTGAATACAGGATATGACAGTTTTCAGAATCAGCTTGGTTTATGCAGTACCTTTAGTGACTTCTTGCAAATAAATATACGTACAGTTTGCTTTGCTCATCTGTTGTTTTCTTGATTCTTTTATTCCCTCTATCTGCCCAAGTAGTAACACTATATTAATCTTAGGATATGGCAATAAACTCTTATATCATGAGACCATCTCTTTGAAGACTAGGCTCATGAATTCCTTTCATTTTCTTATCTTTCAGCTCATCTTCAAGTGTACTGTGTGTCCAGTATCAGTGTTTCCATAAAAGGGAGATTAAATATCTGGTTTGGGGAGTAGAAAGCATGTGAGTTTAGTAAGTTAAATACTTTAAAACCAGAAGGAAGTGTTCTTTTAAGGAGGAATACCTATCAGGCAGTAGTGATTCAACTGTGCAGTTAATTTCAACAGATATCTGTACTGCTGTTCTATTCCATGGAAATAGTCATTAAATAGCTAGACGCTTCCAAATTTTTCTTTTCTTTCATTCCCTTGCAGATACTACTCTTTTTTAATGCTGATAGAAAGGCATTTGGGAAAAAATAAAGCAAATAAAATTGAGAAACACCATTCAGGACTATAGCCAAAGAGTAACATCATTTTTCAGCTGTGTGATCATTACGAGAATGGGTTAATTCTGGGCTTGTTTTTCTCCTTCTAGTTACAATCTATGTCAAGTGAATAGATGAATTTGTCCCATTTTCACTTCTCATTACAAGATTTGTCATGAAAAGTGAGTTATCACGGGATTTTATTGCCTGATATATTTGGTGAATTATGACAGTGTGCAGAGGACATTTAACCTCTTTCAATATTGTGTGCCTTGAATGATTGACTGTTCTTGTGCATGGAAGGTGGTATACAGGAATTTGTGCATTACTTCTGTGCAAAGTGAAAGATGACTCTTCAACACAGGGAAGAAAAAGTTGAATCACATTGAAGTGTACATCATAATCATCCAATCACACATTATTATTTGTTTGTAGCAGTCTTGCAAAAGTAAAGGGAAAAAGGAAAAAAGAAAAAAGAAAAAAAAAAAAAAAAAAAAAAAAAAGGAAACCAAGGCTGCAAGCTGTGAATTAAGAAATATGTAACATAGTTAAAACACCTCCCCTACAAAAGCAATTGCATTTACCTTACCCAATTACTGAACTCCAGCATGTTTTCTTTCTTTTTCTTTTTTTTCTTTGCTGCTGTGTTAAAAAAATGTTAATTAGTACAGGAGTGTCATCTCTCAGGAGGAATGTTTTTATTTGATGATTTTCTCATAAGGTCATAAGTGAAAAAGACCATCATCTTCTTCATTCCTACTGCTACAAGACACTTCCTAGAAAATTATCCTGTTACAATAATTAGGAAAGAGGGACAGCAAAAAGCAGATGTAGCAACTTAATAATCCCTATATTTTGGTTTTCCACCTGCCGATATCAAATGACTATGTTGTTCTCATGCAAATCTTTGTCAAGTTTTAACCAGAGAGAGGATTTTGATCCATTTACCCAAAAGCACATTTTAATTTGAAAGTGTAAACACACATTTCCATATAATAGGGAGCATTCAGTCTAGTACACTAACTAAGGTCTGTTTTACTAGGTAAAAGTCACAAAACTGGGGTAGACAAAGTGCAGACAATCACTGTTATAAATACTTTTTTTCTCCCCTCCAAGGAGAACCTCCAGTAATTAATCATGCAGCCCTATACAAGAAAGGAGATTATCATCTCTTTAATTAATCCCAAGCAAAAGAATAGCATACACAGAAAGTTTAATCAAAAGCCACAATCACCTAATTCTAATGTTATAAAGATACTATCAGTCCCCCATGATACTCCCTGCTAATTGTGATCATCATGGAAATATAAACTACTCATTTGCAAAGGCTATTAACACATTTATCATAGAATTGTAGAATCGTAGAGTCATAGAATCACCAACAAGGATGTCTAGAACAGATTGATGTGTAGTCAAAAGATTTTTCCTTACAACACAATCCATCAGTTGGTCATAAACACGTAGAAGAAATTTAGATAATATGGATAATGGTGAAACTGACAGTATCACGACGAAATGGGTGCCATTCTGAGCTTCATGTGTCATGTCCAGATGTAATACCTAATTAATCATAGGAAGGCAAACAGGTGGGGAGACAACCATGGTGAAGGGCACTCACCGAATTCTGCAAGGAATATCTTATTGGCGTAGAAATGTATTGCTAAAGTTTCAGGGTAATATGCTCTGTTTATGCAGAGGGAGGAGGTTTCAAAGCAGTATTAAGCAATAGAACTAGCATTTAATTAGTTATGTGTGGTTAGTATTAGATCCATCATTTTCTTCTAATAGTGTATTTGGATGGGATGGAGAATTTGAATAGGTTCTTGATTTAAAACAATATGTCTAATTTGAAATCATCTCAACTCTGTTCAAGGTAGTGTATGTGAACTGGTCTTAGGAAGATATGTCAGATGGACTGCCATAATTCTACAGTAATAAGTTTGTTGTCCTTCTCTCTGCTGGGAGAGACTTCCTAGTCCAGTTTTAAATTAACAAAATTGTGCTTCTTTTACATGAATCCCTTTGGATTCTATTTCTTTATTCTGTGTGAATTCTGAGTGACTTCTGGTCAGGATCGCAAGGAATATTTGGACATTTCTCCAGAGATCCCTCCACTCTAAACCATTCTGTGTTTATGTGATTTCCCAAATAAAAAATCATGTACTATCATCTGTAGACACCATGTTCCAGGGATGATTTTCCTCAATTTTCTCTTACTGCAGGAAGAGGGTGTATATGTATGAAGCTCTGGTAAATGTGTTTTAAATTATAGAGCTGACTGACTTCTGTCTCTTAAGTGATGAGTGTAAACTAATAATAATAATAATAATAAAATGAAAAAGAACAGAAACATTTTCTGAATTAAAAAGTTCAGCTCTTAAGGATTGCTCCTGACTGAGCAGCAGCCGTGGAATAATACTAAATTATTTTTCTACACCTTGGTCTTCATCGAGAGCCAGATACAGTCTTGCTTGAGTTCAGTAAATGTTGCTTATTTTACTTTCTTCTGATGATTAATTGGGCTTTAGTTTAGTAAAAAATATATATTAGCATTTCAACAAAGCTCTTTCTCTTTTCTCTTACTGAGGCAAAGAAACAATGTTTTGATTTGCAGATCAAACAACAAAGTGGAACATCTCCATTTTCACATGCACATGGTTTGTAGGTATTACTCAGCAATGTGGCTATTCAGATCTCACAAAATGGAATCAAACTGAAGTTGATCATTAGCCATTCATATTGTAACCAGGTTGTTAATTTAGTTTCACAGAACA
The DNA here is from genome assembly GCF_016699485.2 of Gallus gallus. Classification (NCBI taxonomy): domain Eukaryota; kingdom Metazoa; phylum Chordata; class Aves; order Galliformes; family Phasianidae; genus Gallus; species Gallus gallus. The sequence continues at coordinate 3,948,259 of NC_052572.1, forward strand.
GCTTTAAACCAAATAGTGATCTAGTGCATCATGGAAATCGTTCAAATTTGAAATCTTGATGAATCCTACTTCATGTATTAGTTTTCCAAAGTTAAATTTTTTTGCCCACTTCTTAGACAGTTGTGCCCAGACTGTAATGTTTATTGATCACCATTCTTTTATCACTTCCAATTGACCGTTTGTGTCCATAGTTATGCGTAAGAACTATTGATTGTGCAGTAATTACCTACTAATGGAGGTCAGCTAAGGTCACTGTTACAAACTTGCCCTTCTCGATTTTTGTTAATTTAGTTTATTGGGATTTTGTTTTTCCCAATTTCAGATTTTGAATTGATTTCCTTTTTTGCATCTTTTTACATGCCGTGCAATATTTAAGCTGTTTCCAAGCTGTGAAGAACCTTCCACTTCATCAGTTGTCCAAGGAAAATTTATTTCCTCTGTAATTATGTGCTAGTCTGCAAGAATATGATATACATTTTTTCCAGTAAAATCCAGTAAAGTTGAACTAATTAGTGTTAAAAACAAAACAAAACAGCACAAAGCAAAACAAAACCTCATACACAGAGGCATGGTTTTTGTTTGATTCCCTTTGGGACACTGATAGACTGTAACTTTGTATCTCCTCCTGAGAATGCATAGTGATTTTATCTTCTTGCTGGAGCTACTGGAGTATGAGCAAGACAGAAATATTGGAGGAAATTGGTCAGAACCCTAATTCTGGCTTTACAGTCACAGTAGCTGAGGTAAGATAGGGAGTAGGAGTAGTAATTTACTATTCACATGTGAGTTCACAATGAGTCATTGCATTCTGTAAGAAAATAATCAGAGATGAAACTGGGAGATGAATTTATATTTTTTTCTTTTTTTTACATGTGTCTACAGTGTCTGAAACTGCATGCTGAACTTGTTCAGGGTGAAGTCTTATCTTCCAGTCCACTTTCACAGAATCTAGCATAGCACAGGCTTCATCCTCCCTGAGTTTGTCTTTGCTGACATAGCCACAGGAATTATGATGAACAGCAATACAGTTTTCTCAGGCATCATATTGCAAAGAACACATTCAAGAAGACAGTCTGGAATGAAGCAGATCTTATTAACTAATGCTTTGCTTTTTATTGACTTTAGGTCAGTTTTCATGGCTATATGTACAAAAGAAATTTGTGTTTTATGACACATACATGTTAGAAACATAGCCTCAAATTACTTGAATCACCTCAGACTGCTCTTTTATCCTTTTGTGTGTGTGTGTGTTTGTATAAAATGTAGCCCCTTTTATCTCTGCACTACATTTTGTCTAATTATGTGCTGCAAATATGTTCACTTAACTATGAAGTGAATGAAATTCTAAGTGCCTTCTTTTCCAAGTGGCTCATAGCAATGGTAATGGTTTAACGAGTGGTTAAGCAGTTAGGAGAACACTGTGAGAACACTGAATCTGTATAAATTAGGAGATACACCTACATGATTATTTATTGAAAAGGATATCTACCTAGCAAGTAGAGGAAAATTAAGCAAACAATTTTGCTAGTAAGAATTATTTGTCCTAAGATGCCATTAGAGATGCAAAGTCAAGAGGTTTACAGAAAGTATGTCGAAGCAAGTTAGACAATTGAGACTATGCCAAGTGTAGAACAAATTTCTAAAAGTATTTCATTCATTTGAGGTTTTACAGACTTCACAACTACTGACCTTACTGTTTCAGCTTTGGAAGCCTGAAATTCCCCTTGGCTGATTTTCACTGTGACCTTCATATTGGCTCATTGTCCATACTTGACATGGCTCAGGCAGACAAAAGCTTCTTTCCAATGTGTCAGTCAAACAGAGTTCTTTCTAATTTGTCCTTTAAGGACATGTCATGTCTTTTATGAATCTTCACATGAGAATGCATTTCTTGAGGAAGAAAAAATGTAGTATTCCATTGCCTGAAAATCACTTCAGGTATTTACTGTTAATGTGCAAACAAAGCAAAACAAATCATCATTAATTACAGGCTCATGTAGATCATTTTTTCTAGCCCTATGACAAAGCTGTATCATATGATTTGCCTTATGATTGTAAATTGACACAGTTTTACCATGAAACATTTATGCACATGAAACTACTTTCCTGATACCCAGTGAGGTGAGATATAGAGTCAGGTATGGGTAGACAATTTTAGCTGGTAAAATGCAACCAAACTCCTCTTCAAAGAGTGCATGAACTTGAAATATTGCCCACTGATACATGTGTTTGTTTTTGTTTTTGTTTTTGTTTTTTTTCCCCAGACCATAGCTGAAGTTAGTCTTGTTATTTTAAAGAAAAAGAGTTAGTATATGATTAATTAGCTATCTGAATATATTTCATCTGTTGTCACATAGTATTCATATATACGTATATGAGTATTATGTATATACACAAAAGGTACACACATACAAATAGATAAGATAAGATAAGATAAGATAAGATAAGATAAGATAAGATAAGATAAGATAAGATAAGATAAGATAAGATAAGATAAGATAAGATAAACTGCACATTCCTCAGGGATATTTTGCAGACAATAAATTATTTTTTATTTTTAATGCATGGTAGTACGTTGTTCAGTGTTATGTTTTCTCTTTTCTATTCTGAGCTTTTCTATTTTACTCAGAAGTCAGATGAGTTTGCTTTCAGGGCTTGATGAGCTATAATGAAAGTCATAATACTTGTCCTGAGGAAGATAAAAATAAAAATAATATTTTTTTAAAAAGCAGAAATTTCAGCATGTAGAAAGATAAGTACAGGGATCTGACATATAATTTCATGGTAACAGAGAGTAACTCAAAAAATAAAATGTTACCTATAAAATAATCAGATTTTCTTGTACTGAAAATGTCTTTCAGTTACATACAATATCAGGTGACAGCTGTAACAGTTTTTGAGTGAAGGTGAGAATCAGTAAATGTGGCTGAGATCAGCGGTTAGTAACTTCTCTTAGGATTAGGACTGAGCTGTAAAGCAGAGTATGTCTCAGCACTCTTAAGTGGTTTGGAAAAAATCAGCCTACAGAGGTGGCCAGCGCTTTGTACATTTTCAAAGTGCACTTTCACTGCATTGTCCTCCATCACTTCTGTACTTCTGTCGTATCAAGAAAGCAATTTTAAAATTCTTAAAGTAGGATTCATCCCACTGTACTTCAGAAGTTTAAAACAAGTTGGAAAATCAGATACTTTTTTTTTTCCTTTTTCAGGCACTTTCTGTTATAAAATTACCAAATCAGAGAGAAATTTAAGTAATCTAAAAGTAGGAATTCAAAGTAGGAAATGCATGTGGCCTTTCAAACTTTGGATTTTGTTTAGAAAATAAATCTATTCAGTCTTAGTTGAGAATTCCATCTAGTCAAGGTCTAGAGTCTGATCACTACCTCTTGGCCAAAACTATCATTGATTTTAAAGACTTATAAAAAAATGACGGGTCAGACCCCAGCAGAGCCCTCTTAGTTTTGCTCAGCTGACAAGCCTCTCAAATTTTGCCTAGTTTCTCCCTATAATTCTTTTTCTATTGCATTTACTGATGAAATAAGGACAGCTAGAGGACTCTTACCCAATCAGCTCATTCAGCAATATTAAGTGAACTCTGTTTCGTGTTCAGACAGTTTAGCAGTGATGCCTTTTATATGACTAATTTATGTCAAACATGTCAAAGGTGTTTTTTTTCAAATGTACATCCATTATGGCATCTGTTAGTTGTTGTTCAATACACAAGTGCATATCTAAGTGGTCAAAGGATTGAACATATATATCAAACTAGGGGCATTCCTACAAAGGAAATCCAGTAGAAACAAAAGTATGGCTACATCCAATGCATAAAGTGGATTTTCTTGACAGCTTCTTGCAATTTTCAGTCAGCATCCCTTACTGTAACTTTATTTTATGGTATGATAATGTTTGACTCATATATTTTTTCTCCTATACAAATAGGAAAGAGGTGAAGCTTAATGAAAACTTTTAGCATATCATTAAAAGAATGAGTGGCCATTTATAAGATAACTCTCATACAGCTTCTATAATGATGTGCTCGTTGCCATCAAGTCCAAAGTTTTATTCCAATGAGGTGTTATGGTTCATCTGCAGTGACTTATTTATGCATGATTAACAGCTGCAAGAAAACTGATGTGACCTAAATATACAATTTGTTTAATAATAATAATAATAATAAAGATCATACAACAAGATTCCAAGCCCCAACAGTGTTTTTCAAACACTGCTAGGTATATTCAAGTATCTAAAACTGCATATGCAAGCTTAAATCTATTTTTAAAAATATGTGATAATGTCAGGTTCTTAGTTCACACTGAGAAAGGCCCTCATGTACTTATCCACAAGGAAAGAATCTTTCACCCAGAAAACACACACAAGAAAAGAAGAGGAAGAAGTTTATTCCTTTTTAGTTACACAGCTATATTATAGAACACTAGAGAAATTTATTGTCAGTGTAGTACAAAGTACCTAAATGTAATAAAACTGCACCATTGAAAACAGGCTGAGGAATACTAGGTTAGTTTGCAGAGCAGTGTCTCTGAGACTTCCCTAACCATCACATCATTCTCAAATATTGTCAGCACTTCTAACTAGTTCTTCCTTGTTGAATGTAAGCTGAATAATTTCAGCACTGACTTTGAATTCTTCCTTTGCTGCTTATCTCTATAAGTCACTCTGTTCAGCAAGAATAAAATTAAAATAAACTATGACTCTTTGAAATTTCTGAAGCTAGATTCTTCAGTATGGATTCAACTGGTAGACTATTGAACAGAACACATGAACATAGATTTTATGTCTGTTACCCACTGTCACTATCTATAGGAGTCCTCAAGATTGAAAAGGCTTCAGATGCAAAAGAATTAAAATGAGGCAGACACTAGCATATGTTTGTGATAGGTGTTATTGATCTTAATGGCTTGCCTTAGATACAGACACTAAAATAGAAATCTGATATTGTGAAAACGAAAATTTTGCAGGCAGTACACCAGCAGGGAAGAAAAAAAGAAATCCCTTAGAGGCTGAAAGTGAGTGGGATGAATCAACTTTGTTTTGAAGCAGTTTCCATATCATATGATTTTTTTTTTTTTTTTTTTTTGGTTAATTTGCTATAACAGCAAGTCATACCATAATGAAAGATTAATTAATCTTTATGATTTTATTTTTTTATTTAAAAAGATTAATTAATCTTTAATCTTAATGAAAGATCTTGTTTCTTTTCTTCTAAGAAATGTCATTGAGGTAGTTAAACTGTTAAGACAACATTTCTTTCAAATATTCTGGATTATTTTTTTCATAGTAGGATGAAGGAAAAATGTTCCTTGAATATTTTAACCCTTTCCTTTATTTGACTTTGAAAACTTTGCATTCTTTCTGCACGTTTTTACCAAGTTCAGCATGACTGTTCCTTAGGCAAATGGATCTTTTAAATCAATATGTATATATAATAGAACATTTGGCCAAGAAACACATAATGATTCTGTAGTGTCTGTTCAAGGACTGTCAATCTGGCTCCTCTCCAAAATAAACCTTAAAATAAAAAGCTAACTTCGCAATATAGTATAATCCCTTAAACCCAATGCTTGATTAGAAATATTTACTTCCCTTCTCTTCCCATTCCTGTAAAATATATGGGAAAAAAAAAAAAAAAAAAAAAACTGGGGATAAAAATGAGATAGATTGGGTAAAACACTGAGTAGTTTTGGCAAACCATAAGTAATATTAATAATACTAAAACAACTAATAATAATTTTAAGTAATACATAATGCTTTTTCGATGACAAAGGATAATTCTTACTTCTACTACTGTTAGAGTACACTGATCTGGCTACATATCTCATCTTGACAGTCAGTAAGAATTTCTGGTATGTTTTTATAGCAGAAGAGAAGTAGAACTCATTTAGTAGAGCAAAAAGTCTTGTATGAGGAATAGACTGGAAATAATTTTCAAACTAGTCTGTAACCAACCTGTATAATATAGAGAACTTGAGTTTCTAAGTGTGTATATTAGAAAGGTAAAGCCATTTAGTATTGTTTTAGATCAACAGCATATTACAACCCCTGGCAACAAAGAAGAAATAGGGAAGGCGTTATGATTTAGATGTGTTATGCTACTTCCTAAGGCTACTCCCGGCTAAGTGCTACTCATATATCACCCCTTGCTTTTGGCTCTGTATGAAGTGAAAACAAGATAGTGAAAGTGAAATTCATAAGGAGAAATCCTAGTCCCACTGAAGACAGTGAAAAGTGTCCCACTGGCTTAAACTGAACCTGTATTTCATGCCTGGCATTTGAACAGTGTGATGGGAAGTGTCTGTTCCAAATATTTAATGGGCATACAATAACACAGACAGCCTGGCAAAACAAGGGTGTACCTTATTCATAAAAATGGCAAGATTTTAGTTATGTGACATACATAAGGATTTTTTAGAAACTTTTTCCTGTATAGCTGTCTCACATAAAAAATATAAAAAAGATTTAGAGAAGAGTTAGTAAGAGGTTAGCCACAGAAAGTAATTTAACATGAATATCATTATTAAAATCCAACTGCTTCAAATATTTTCACATTAATAAATCTGCTGAGAGATAAATTTATCTGATTTAGTGCTATGTATTAGTAGATCTGAAATATCAGTTATTATCTCCCAGTTTAATGCTTAGATTATTATATAATTTTATGCAGCTTCTAGAATAGGTTTGAAAAGAAGAGAAATAAGAATTTTCTGGCTACCATTACAATTAGATTTTCAGCCTGGGGAAGAACACTCAGGGTTATATATTCTCTGATTAACATAATCTGAAATAAGATATCATAGTGTTAGTAATTGGCATGGTAAATAGTTTCACTTACAGGAGGTATTTCTTGTTTAATGGAAACTCAGGAAATTGATACATCAGAAATAATTTAGAATGCAAAGACTTTTTTTTTTTCAGCAGGTGTCTTAGTCATTGTCTTATAAATTCTATAAATAAATAAACTGAAAGCAGACTGTTGTCTATAAGAGAGTGCAAATGTATTAATCCCAGAGGTTGTACATTAAATAAAAGGTGCTTTGTAGATAACAAATAAAATCTTGACCTGATCCTCAGCATTGAGAATAAAATAACTGGTAGTGCATACTTTTTGTTAGTGATGGATCATGGGGTTAGTAATTACTTGAGATGTAATCCTCTTCATGCAGCACAGGCATCAGGAGCCTGCCACTTATTGCTTTGACACTGGGAATGAGCAGAAAATCCTCTGCTGTGCTGGTTAATTTATAATTCAGAAAATTTGGCAACTGATTTCACTGGACTTGTGAATTTATCCTGTTCTTGACATGACCCCGTCCTTTAGATCTCATTTTCTTTGAGTAAAATATTCTCATTTGATACCTGTCCGGCTTTGCTCTGAAGTAGCGTGTATTGTGAAGACAGTATTTCTGCAGAAAAATATACTTGTTCCTGATGGGATTTCTATGTGCAAATTCATTAGATAAGCAGAAATCATGACTGTATTTTTTTTAAGGAAAGCTATTTTTCCTTACACCAGCTGCCCTGGGGTTTCTACATCCAGTTCAAGGTGAGTAGCATGGAGGGAATGTGGCTCCTCTACACCGTATTCCATGAAGACTCAGGTCATCCTCTGATTTGAGAGAGAGAAACATAACAAAAAAACACAAAATAATAAAGTGACTAAAAAAAACACCTTTCCAAACACACATACATTCAAAGAAGACGTTTCCTTAATTAGGGATTTTGATGAAATAGCAAAACACGAACAATACAGAGAATAACAAACTGAGCCTCAGGACTTATCTCTGTAAATAAAGAGCATCTATTCAGCTATTGTAGTTAGTAAAATCAGCTACAGAGCTGGCAGGAACTCACATTTAGCTGAGAAGCCGGCAGCTGGCAATGACTGATATAAAAAGCCTAGCTCACACTTTACCTTCTGTCAGTTACTTTTTTTTTTTTTTTTTTTTTTTTTTTTTTTTTTTTTTTTTGGTAACCACATGATATTAACAAAGTTCAGAGAATATAAATGTCAGTGTTGGATATTATAAACCTATCCCTAAGCATCTCTTGAGTCAAAAAAACACAGATGATTTTCTGTAGCTGCTAGAGACAAGAACAATAATTAGCATTACTTCTAATTCAGGCTTCATTTTAAAAGATCACTGAGACATCATGCAGAGAATTCCCTGATTTGAGGTTAAGGCTCAATGTCAGGTATTTAGTTGAAAGTATTCTGCTTAAGCACAGTACATTTTATGTCTTTGGTAATAAAAAAAATAAAAACTCTCCTCCAGTCACTTCCATTCATTTCACAGATAAAGCCAGACCTATTGTTCTATTTCTAATCAAAATCTCTCTCTATTTATGCTTTTCTGGGCTCCAAGATCACTGGATAATGTTTTCTTTTTCCCCTCAAGAATATCATTTTGCAGAAGACACAAGGTGCTAAACATGAATTCCTCATTATCAAAGTATTGGCACTTTCTTGTACAACAGAAAGCGCAGTTACTGAAAGTGCTTTGGGTTTGTATCTTATTTCACTGTATATTTAAAAAAAAAAAAGTTTAATTGTTCTTTTAAATATTTTGTCATAATAATGTGTATATATATTAAAAAGATATTTGGGTTAGGACAAAAAATTCAAAACCTTCTGCTCTTTTATTATCACACGCAAGAATCTTCAAAAGATGCAAGGCTTCTCCATAAATAAGGATGCTGCTTACCACAGCAAAAGCAGCATTTATAATGGCAAACTTAAAATTTGTAAATGGTTCTTAATATCATGCACTGAATCACCAGTAACACATCTGAAAAATGCACAAGAAAACTGGTTATGACAATGACTTCATCTTGTGTGAGAAAGCCACAAAACTTGTGTCATTTGAGTAAAGCATTTACACTTCTCGACAGATTTTAAACCACTCCTAGCAAAATCAAAAACAGTAGTGAATGGATAGTAATATTACAATTGGACAACAGGCTCCTGTTAATCTTCCCTAAAAAGCAGATGAAACATAATTCCTCACATAAAGCTAATTCTGTGGTTTTCTGGTTCCTGTGGGCTACAGTAGCAGATGGTATCAGCAGCATCCCTTCAGCTTTGGCTAAGAGTCAGCTTTTCATTTCAATTTGTCTCTTTTTAATTTCAACCATGGGCACTATATGCAGTAACTGCTCAAGTTATTCAAATAATTATTGCAAAATACCATTTGTTGTGAAATTTAATGTCTACCTACTGAACAATAATTTGCAGATATTTTTTTTTTCTTTTTTCTTTTGTTGGCAGCCAGTTACAAAGCACTCCTCCTTCCTAAAACTTAGCCATTCTTTTTCAGTCATACTTTTCAAGTACATTTTCATAGCCCAACCAGCAAGGTAAATATTTTTAGATCCTCATATGAGCTTGATATTGAAGAAGAGAAGTTTGTTGCTGATGTTTTATCTCCTCACCAACAGAAATATATGCCTCCGTCCAATAGCCTATCTTTCTACTGCCTAGACATGTTTAACCAACCTCCTTCTCATAAAACAAAAGCAAACCTCTGTCAATAGCATTGTTGAACTTGTGGAGCACATTCTCTTTTTTCAGCCAACTTAGATCAAGCAAAGGAACCAAAACGAATGCAGTAACATTTTCCTGGGCATGTTGCCTTCTTCAAAGTCAGAGTTCTTATTAGTGACTGCTCTCTTTTCTTATCTATGGACAAAGCTAGAAAAGATGAGATGAGTAGGAATGACAGACACTGTTTTTCTTGAGTCCTAGCAGGAGAACTGTGTTCTGTGCTTCTCTGTGGGGATGTAGAAGATCATGTACCACTACAGATAGTACGAAAATAAAGTCAAGTATGGTTCATAAAACTTCAGATCTTCCTAAGAAAATATTTTTGATTTCTATGGGAGGACTCCAAACAGTGATGAGCGGGTTTAAGATTATAGGAAAAGTATGATATGATATGAAGTATGTAGTTAGGTATGTAACTGAGTATATGGGAAACAACTTGGGAGTGAACAGTTTTTGTCTACAGATGATCACAGAATCATAGAATCACTAAGGTTGGAAAGAATTCTAAGATCATCCAATCCCAATGTCAACTCATCACCACTGTGCTCACTAAAAAAAAATGTCTCCAAGTTGTTGAGCTGTAGTGAGTTGTGGTTGATTGATTATTTGTGGCTAGAGTTGCTGTTACTGGATGAGAATAGAAAGAAAAATAATAAACTTCACCTGTATGAATGATGCCTCTAGGCTGAATGATATGCAGAAGCTTTCTGTTAATTGTGGATCATGGAAGACATTTTCACTGATGGCCGTTATTAGCAAATTAAAATGTCTGATATTTAAATATCAGAACTTTCCTTTGTTTACTGTAGAGAGAAAGATTCATTTAAAATGACAAAGAAAATCCTACATTTTTTGCTTTTACTATTCTTCATCAGGACAGTAACAGCGTATTAGTAAAATTCTGCCTCTAGGCTGATGATAAACATAATGCCATGCAAACATTTTATCTTGAAATTATGAAGAGTACATATTTTCTCTGTGGCTTTAGATTGCATTAAAATGTCTAGTGAGATTAAAATCACCATGCTTTCCATCCTAAAGTAACAGCATGAATTGAGTTATTTGTGACTGTCTTTGTTTATGTTCCCTAGAGTACCTTGGGAGCTTTTAGGAAATACAAGATTGCTGCTCAGAAGAAATTAAAAAAGAGAAAAAGAAAAAGAAAAACAAAAAAGAGAAAGAAAAAGAAAAGGAAAAAGAAAAAGAAAACTTACAACTTTCTTTTAATAATTTTTGAAGTTCTTGGAAATGTAATTCTGCCCTTGTCTTTATGACATTCATCAAATATTTACCAAATGCGTCCTTCCACATCATCTTAGTATGTGACTGATGAAACTTTAAAATCCTGTCAACAGTGGTATATTTTAAGTTTGATTCTAAAATCATTAAATTACCTACAAGTGCTGCTATCGTGCACTAAACCATTGCTATGCAGGAACAAAGGAGGCAAGGTCTCCCCAGTATTTTCTAAGCAGGTATTCTGGTTGCTGAATTATATTTGATTTCACAAGTGCAAGCTTTCCTGTTTACCCACACTGGCTGAGGAATACTAGATAGGAGGATTGGATGAATTATCTATCTCATTACTGATACTTGATTTAGTACTGAAATGAAGAAGGATAGACAGAAATAGCTCCTTAAAGTAAGCCAAATGTCACAGTACTTACCTTCAATACTAAAGAATATAAGGATAGGGTTCTTTACCTTGAGCAGTGATTTGCTGAATCAGAACTGCAGTTGTTAGCTATGATGTATTAGTAAGATTAGGAAGGAGAATGTATTAGGTCAGCAGGACAGATGATAGGCAACGGTCAGCTGTGACAATGATCATCTTAAAGCAGGTAACTGGATAAGGATAAAAAGAGTTAATAAGTGAGAAAATTAAAAGAAAGACTCAAGAACAAGAATGAAGATTCCAGCACCGAAGTATATTAATATCTGAAATAATCTGTCATGGGAAATAGCAGATATTCTATTTTTTGACTCACTGCACACTAGACAGGATAAGGTATTCACAAACAGACAGTAGTAGGAAAAATATCTTGTACTTACAAGCAAAAAGAAAAAAATAATCCTAACAAGGCTTTTCAGTTTTGTAATTTCCTTGGTACTCTTCACATGACTTAGTGACAGATACTGCAGGGCAGTCTGTCTGTCTGAGGTTTTTAATAGGTTGTTTTAATAAGCTTTTCTTGTGATTTGTGTTTCTGATACGAACAGCAATTACCCAGCCAAGTAATGAGATTCTAATGAACATGTCTTTCCTAGATTACTTTAGAAGTTCATCAGAGAAGACTGATAGTATTTTAAAACTAAAGTCTGTTTTTTCCCCTGTCAAGACACATCTAATTGTTCTACTAAATACTTTCTACTTGAGTAATAGAGAACTGAAAAATAGAAATATAAATCTGTTTGTGTGTATCCTAGTATGATACAAAGGGGGAAAAAAAGAATAATTTTGCTTCAGTTTCCAATCTGATCCATCTCTGCATCAATATATTTATTTTGACCATGGTTCATATGGAAGTGAATCACGCTTGTGTACCGGAGGTTGCTTTGTTTAGTGGAGATCAATGAACTGCTTTTGAGATCAAGTAAACTCAAGTTTACTGGCATTAGTGCACATAATTTTCTTACTGTTTTAGACATTTATTTTATGATGGGATTAAATGCATCCTGGAAGGGATAATTTCTCTCTCTTAATAGATGACAAGGAGTATTAGAGGTTCTGTTCTGATGTTGAGTTCTCCATTAGAGAGATTAATATTTAATTGCACCACAAACAACTCAAAATTTTCATGGTAACAAAGTTAAATTGGGTTATGACAAAATAATTTCCTTTATAGGACATTAATACACACTTTAGATAGGTCAGGCAACAAAAATAATCTGTAAATTGTTTCAATGGGATCAAATTTAAAAACAATTTCAATCATTTTGATAAGATTCTATTTTTTTTTCCAGACCATTTATTATTTTACTGATTTAGTATGTGTTTTTCTCTCACAATCTGTCTTACAAAAATGGAGAGAAAACAGAAGAGAGAAAGTATGTGTTATTAGTTGGAAGTAGATATTTCTTTATTATATCTCTCGGTTTCTCAAATGGATTTTCCTTACAGTAAATTACTTAATAACAATGTGATCGGAATTTAACATTGTTTCAATCCTGTTCCTGCTCACCTTAGATGTCAACCCAAGCTCCTGGTTATTTCATTCCTGTTTTAGGAAATTAAATTCCAGATTCAGGGCTATTTATTTATTTATTTATTTTCAAGACCTAATTGTTAATAGTGGCTAAGCTTGTAATGTCAAAAAGAAGGGGGAAAAAAGGCAAGGAGTGGGGATTTTAAAAATTAGAATGTATTAATTTTGTATTTTCACAGCTGCTAGTCAGTTGGAACTTATAAGAGTATGTATCTTGGGACTGCTGAAATAAAAAAAAAAAAAAAAACACCTTTACTTTGTCTCAAAAGATATTCAGTGTTAAAACCGATAGTTCAGTCAGGCTGTTTTCACAAAGGAGAATCAACAACAACAACAACAAAAGCAGAAATTCCCTGCACTCCACAGAGACACCTGAGAATCAGATTCCTAGTCTGAGGGCACCAACTTTTTTCTTTCTGGAACTCAATTTCTTTCCTGTGGGTTAGAAATTACACTCTCTGAATTTAAAGTGTGTAATTGCTGAGATAAACAATTCAGGAGCAAACCTTACATTGCAAATTGGTGGCTGCAGATTGCAGGTGTACAAAGACAAATGATGACTCTGCTTGGGATGTGTTTACAAACAGAAAACTAGAAGAAGGGCTACATGCATCAAACACTTAAATTACACTGAATAATGTGACAGACTGTAGTAAGAAGTAAGTAGAAAACACTGGGAAAAGGAATTAGCGATCTTGCAGAAAATGAAAAATAAATGAAAAACATGGGCTGTAATATTTAGGACTTTGTCTGCAGACAGAAAAATTGTAATTGGTTGAAGAAGCACAAAAAGGACAGCAGGAAAGACACCAGATGGGTGATAGAAAATGTCTGAGAATGAGAAGCAATTTGGGGCACTGTGTGAAAATGAGGATCACTGAAACTGCATAGGCACAAGTATCTGAGTCCAATACATTGGGGCTATTTGTAAGATGTGATATCAGCAAATGAAAATGTGCAACTTCAGATTTGAAATACACTTTCCAAACCAAATTATTTTTTTTGTAGCCTCCATCATCTAACATCACCAGCCAGGAGTGCACAGTTTAAAATATTGCCATAGTACAAGATTGATCAGTGCTATTAATGGTATAAATTTCTTAGGTTAACCTACTTACAGGGAGTAAAACAGAATCTTAGCAGCTATCCCTTTTGTGCAAATTGTATTGAACAAAATACTTTTTTAACATTTTTTCTAAAAGTGGAAAATGCTGTTCTCTTTTGATTTGTTCAATTTGATAACTAAGTGTACTTTGCAAAGCATTCTAAAACAGTTGACAGACTGCTAGTTATCTTTTTTTTTTTTTTAATATCTGCATTTGGCTCAAATAGTACTGAATTCTTTTTAAGTAATTAAAAATACTTGAACAAGTTTTATAATGCACTAAAAGTTTTGCTTTGCTTCGTATGAAAAAACAAACAAACAAAAGATAAGTGATGTTACTAACAAACAGAGGTGCCAATTGCTGAGATAATGTGTCTTGTTTATCTAAAATAAAGAATGGGGAGAGATTTAGTGAGTGAAATCAAAAGTCGTACATTAGAGAAAATAGTTTTCAAAATTAACCTTAGCAGGATAAATCGTGGTGTTACTCACACAATGCACGCAGGGAAATGGATTATGAAAGAGAAAAGCAATAACAAATATATTCTTATTTAATAAGCTTTCTGTGTTCACCTCAGCGTTTTTCAATTTAAGAATATCAATAAAAAGTACAGGAAAACTTGTGTAGTGGTTCTTGGAGCTGAGCTACTTAAGTACAAATTTTTTTGTAAATTCATTTATTTGTTTTCTCCTTCATTCTGTGATACTACTTCATCAAGGTTCATAGGTGATGAACTATTCTTGTACACTGCATTTACAATGGCATAAAGTAGAAAAATATAGCAAATTGTGAAATAGAACATTGCTGTTAACTTTTATGTTATATTCATTGTCAGGAATCATAGCCATAAAATAACTTTGAACCTGAAAGCTTTTAATTTCAGAGGTAACATTTTTTGGAACATGATTGTACTGTTATTAGTATTTAGGTCACTAGGATTTTCTCTGAGATGTTGTATGAGTTTTGCTGAAAATTAGGATATAGATCTTCAACTCATATTGCCTTATATAATTAGTATGCTTATGTCACTGCCCTGTTCAGCTCATGCCCTATATCTGAACTATAGCTTTGTTTCGTATAGGCAAATTAAACTGGTATATTAAATCCATACATCCCAATAATCTCTGTTGAAATGAACTGAAATGCATTATACTACTTCAATAAATTAGCTAGATTAATAGGAAGTTTCTTCTTACCTTGTACAACCAAAAACATTCATCTCTTTGTTCATGCTAGATAAAGTTTCCTCTTTGCAAGTGGTCCATTGTTATTGTTATGTTCTGATTACGGATACAACAAAGATTAAAAAAAAATAAAAATGATGCAGCACTTTAACAGGATGTTTCTTATGGTTCTTCGCCCTCTGATTTTGTTTGCATGCCTGCCTTGAAGAGACCAATCTCCATCCAAAATATGTTCTGTGTAAGCCCATTGGTCTCTGGTTCTCCATATATTTACATGGCGTCATGGACAGAGACTAGTTGAAGCAGGGAGTGGCCCACAGAAGTTGTTGAGCCTAACACACCTGCTCAGTGCAGCCAGCTAGAACAGCATCCTCATGAATTTGTCTGGTCTAGTTTTAAATATCTTCAAGGACAAAAGAAAAACTCCACAATTGCTCTGGGCAACTTGTTCCACTGTTTCATCACCTTCTTTATAAGGAAGTTTTATCCTATGTTGAAGTGGAGTTACATATTTCGATAAATAATAAATTCAAATGCAGATAAAATTGTAACAAACAAAGAAACAAACAAAAACCCTAGGTGTTTTCAGTGAACATAATCACTCCAGATGTTTTTATAATCCCAATCTGTTTGAGAACAGTACTTCAAAGATGATGGAATAAAATTATTTCTTATACACATAAAACCTATGCCAAATCTTTTAACAATTAAGTCTAAACTAAATAAAGTTTAGAATCTGTATTTGCTTTTGTTACAAGAAATCCATGTCACAAAAAAACTTGAAGATTAATAATCGTTCCAGTATATGTCAAAACCATGAATGCATGTCATAAGTACAAAAATAGGCAGCTTGACAGATGTAATCTAACTCCAAATGAGCAAGATATTTTTGTCATATTTTGTGATTGTATAGCAATATATAATAAATATATAATAAATATAAATATAATATTTATTTTATATATATAATGCTGATATATATAATATATATTTATACATCACATATATATTATTTATATAATTATTTATATAATAATTATAAATAAATATAATGAAAGTTCACGCCGTGCTCATTTGTATATCAGACTTGGAAACAGGAATCCAGTTTAGTATCTACATTGTATACAAAATGAATCTCCAGTATTATTGAGAAAAAAATACACATCCATAATGAACTTCTAATGTATTTTATTCTGAACAAGATCAAGATCGTTGCATATATTATTTACCAATACATGCGGCAGGGGGAGTAAACAGAAAGAACAAGAGATCTGTGTATGGACATAAGATCATGAGCCCACTGAAATCAGAGATGTGATGGGACAGCTTGCATGACTGGAATGCTATGCAGTTTTTAGAAAAGACAAGTTAGAAAGCTAAGGTGATCAAGTAGCTCTTTTCCTGAAATAGTAAATTGTATGTATTCAGTTCCACCCAAGGATGAGAACAAAGGAAAAAGTTAATATGCATCATTGTGGGTATTTACTACAGGAGTAAGTTCATGAGACCTTCTACAGACAGTTGGCAGTAGCCTAACAATCACAGGCATTGTTTTTCATGGTGAATTTTAATCATCCTGATATTTGCTGGAAAAGTAACACTGCCAGGCACACAGTCCAGAAGGCTCCTACAGGGTATTGAATATACTTTTCTCAAACAGGTGGTGTCAGAAAGTTCATGAAAAAAAATCAAAATGAAGAGGAAAGTTAATGGAATGTAGGATGAATATAGGAACATTTTCATAGCATGTAGTCTTGCTTGAAATCAAGTCTGTCAAGGAAGGACAAGTAAAACAAACAAAAAAAGCTTCTTTAAGTGTGGGTTTGCTGCTGAATGAGGTGAGAGCCCTGTTAACAAAGAACACTGAGAAGGCAGGGATACTGAACACCTTTGTTTCATACCTTACTGCTATGACTCACCTTCAGGAATCCCAGCCTCTGGAGATAAGAAAGAAAGTTTTGAGAAAGAAAGACTTCCCCTTGGTTGAGGGGGGTTTGGTCAGACATCATCTAGACAAACTCAGTGCACACAAATTCATAGGCTCTGGAGGGATGCACCCATGAATGCTGAGGGAGCTGGCAGAGGTGGTTGCTGAACCACTCTGTATCATCTTTGACAGATCATGGAGAAAGTGAGAGGTGTCTGAAGACTGGAGGATAATCACTGTCACATCAGTTTTTAAAATGAGCAAAAAGGAGTAGCTGAGAAACTACAGGTCAGTCAGCCTCATCTCTGTTCCCAAGAAGGTGATGGAACAACTTCTTGATGTCATCTTCAAGCAAGTGAAAAATAACACTATCAGGAGTTGTTGCAAGAGGGCTCCAAGCTCCCTTGCGCCCTTGCGCGTGTGGCGAGAGAGGCACAGACTCCCTTGCTAGTGCAGAAAGAAGGACATTTATTGTAGGTGCTTACAACCTTTTATACTTGTGCAACAACAACTGGAGCCAGGCGCTTTGCGTGTGTTTACGTCGGGCTCAAGTTACTGCTGAGCTTTTTTACTCATTAGCAAGATAATGATTTTCTTTATTCCCCAAGGAGTAGTAAACGTGGATTCACCAACATGAAATTATGCTTCACCAATATGGTAGCCTTCTATGACATCATGACTACCTATGTAGATGAGGGTAGAACAGTGGAAATGTCCTACCTTGACTTCATCATCATACTGTCTCACGTAGCATCCTCAGGGGTAAGCTTAGGAAGTATGGCACAGATGAATGTACAGAGAGGTGACTGAGAACTGACTGACTGGCAGAGCTTAGGGGATTGTGATCAGTGGCAAGTAATCTAGTTGGAGGCCTGTAGACAATAATATTCCCTAAGTACTGAGTGTAGTCTTGTTTAATACCTGAATCACTGACCTGGAAGATGGAATAGAGTACACCGAGTAAGTTTGTTGATGATGCAGAGCTGAGAGAAGTGGTTGACTTACCAGAGGTTGTATTTCCATTCACTGAGGCTGAAGAGTTGGGCAGAGAGAAACCTTGTGTAGTTCAACAAGGGAAACTGTAATATGTGTAAGGTGTAAAGATTGTAAAACTGGACGAATGGCTGGGCCAAGAGAGTTGTTGTGAACAGAATTAAATCTGATTTGTTACTGGTCGCTGGTGATGCTCAGAGGTCAGTATTGAGGTGGACCCTTTTTAATATTTTTACTGATGGTCTGAAGAAAGGGTGTGAGTGCACCTTCAGTAAGTTGGCAGATGACACCAAGCTGGGAGAAAGTGTCAATCTGCCTGAGGGTAGGAAGGCTCTACAGAGGAATCTTGATAGTGTGGATCAATGGGCTGATGCAAATGTATGAGCCAGTTGCTGCATTTTGGTCACAAAAATCCCATGCAGTTCTGCAGGCCTGGGGTAGAGTGGCTGGAAAGCTGGGTGGAGGAAAAAGATATGGGGATGTTAGTTTACCGCCATCTCAGTACAAGCAAGCAGTATGTCCATGTGGCCATGAAGGCCAGTAGCATCCTGACTTATATCAGAAATAGCATAGTCAGCAGGACTAAGGAGGTGATTGGCCCTCTTTACTCAACACTGGTGAGGATGCACCTTCAATATTAATCTTAGTTTTTGATCCATCACTACAAGAAATTTATCAAGGCCCTGAAGTGCATCCAAAGAAGGGCAACAATTCCCAAAGGGTCTGGGGCAGAAGTCTGAAGAGGAGAGGACAAGTGAACTGGGGTTGTTTGGACTGGAAGAGGCTCAGGAGAGATCTTAGATAATAATAATAACAATCATATTGTGGTGTACGCATAAATTTATTATTATCATTATTAAGCCTTACTTAGGTCACAATATGACTTTGTAGAATCATAGAATCATTCGGTTTGGAAAGGACCTGTAAAGGTTATCTTGTCCAGCTTCCCTGCAATGCACAGGGACACCACAGCTAAATCAAGGTATGCAGGGCTTGATCCAGTCTTGCCTTGAAACTCTCTAGGGATGGGGCATCAACCACATCTCTGTGCAACCTGTTCCTGTGCCTCGTCACAGGCACTGTAAAAGACTTTTTCCTTATAGAATCGTAGAATCATAGAATTGCTCAGGTTGGAAAAGACCTTCAAGATTATCAAGTCCAACTGCAACCTAACCATACTACCCTAACAACCTTCTGCTAAATCATGTCCCTGGGCACCACATTCAAACGGTTTTTAAACACATTCAGGGATCCTGACTCAACCACCTCCCTGGGGTGCCTATTCCAGTGTTAAACAACCCTTTCTGTAAAAAAAAAATTCCTGATATCCAACCTAAACCTCCCCTGACACAACTTGAGGCCCTTACCCCTCATCCTGTTACCTGTCACCTGTGAGAAGAGACCAACCCTGCTCTCACAGCAATCACCTTTCAGGTATTTGAAGAGAGCAATAAGGTCTTCCCGCAGCCTCCTCTTCCCCAGACTAAACAGCCCCACTTCCTTCAGTCGCTCCTCATAGGGCATATTCTCCAAGCCCTTCACAAGCCTTGCTGCCCTTCTTTGGATCTGGTCCAGCAACATAAATCTACCTTCTTTGAGCTTGAAGCCATTTCCCCTTGTTCTATCATCACAGAAGCTGCTAGAAACTCTGCCCCCTTCTTTCCTATTGTATCTCCTTCTTTCCTGTAGAATTTCTTTACTGCTTTCCCTCATTAATCTTACATGTTCCCCAAACTAAACTGGAAGCCTGAGAATTTCCTTTCTCAATAATGATTTAGATGTATAGCAAATTACTCATGATCTAGAGGCAGACATTTGATTTCAGTCACATAATTTTTACTCAACCTTCCTATTCCTCACTACCACATACATAACTTGTAAATGAAATACAAATACCTACTCACAAAACTTACAGCAATTTTATAACAAGATTAGTCACATTTAAAAAGGTGATATTTTGATATAAATGAAGATAAAGAAACTCGTCTGAAACCTCCTTAGGTACATCATTACTCATTCTCCAAGGTTTGTAGAAAGGCATCAGTGTATTTCATCTGATATTTGCAATTTATGGTAACAATTCAAAAGATGAATAAGATGTGGGTTCAAATTTCATAATATAATCCCATGACAGTAGTTATTTTCATGAGTATTCATAAAGGTATAAATAAAGATAAGAAGTCCTCTGTCTTCAAGTGTTGATTAGATCACTGTGAAATATTATATGTAGTTATGGATGAAGTCATTGCAGCTTCCTCACTGTTAGAGGGGAATCTTAGGTCTTCCAAAGAGCAACTTAGACATTAGGTGAACAGACCATTACTTCTTGCTAGCTGTACAAGGATCAGGACATGATTATGCCTTGACATCTTAAGTGTTTAAAGTTCATGGAATGAAATCAGAAGTTTTTATTCAGTATATATTCTGAACCAAAAGTATACTGAATATTGGATGTGAGCTGAGTTTTAATCTGAATATTTCATATCTCAAAAGATACAAAGGTGAGATTCAATTCATGGCCAAATGAAAGCACACAAGAAATTTCTTACATGCAAAATAGAAGTACCTAAGTTCAAACATGAAATGAAATCTTGATTTTCAAAAACAAACAAACAAGCAAACAAAAAACACGATAGAAAAATAAAGTAATTATGCCAATTAAAGCTAAAACACTTAACTATCAGGTTGAAGATTCAGAACATATTACAAGGTGTTGTTTCTTTCTTCTTCTCAAAAAAAAAAAAAAGTATACATTTTTGCTGATTTTTGCTGATTTTTCATCCCTTCTGTTGTACTTCAGTCTTGAAGATGACAGATCATACTTTTTTAGCTCACTGTTATATTGTAGAAGAAAAGAATAAATATTTTAGTATTACAATCCAAACTGATTCCCAGTCTACAATATTTCCACTGTTGCACTTTCAAGTCATAGGTATTTGTTTGTTTGTTTGTTTGTTTTAAGTTTTTTTCTCCTTTTCCTCTACTCTCTCCAAAAAGCGATCTTCAAAGAAATATTTAACATTTTCAATATCTTAATCATTCAGAGTTCATATAATCAAAAACATAACTGAATATTTTGTCATCCTTTATTTCTTTGTGTGTTTCATTGTTTTCCACTTTTTCCCCTTGTTATTTAGCTAATAAAAATGATGTATAAATTGATTCGTTGTCCAGAATAAAGTTCTCACTGTGACTGATTATATCTTTTAGATGAACCAAAAGACTTACCTTTGAACATCATTCATCCAACAAAAGCTCGCTAATATGGGAGGCAGTCTGAGATAGCTTCCCCAACTTAAAGCATTCAGAAGTCTTTATGTTGCAAAAGTGCCTGGTTTATTCAGCACAATACTAACAACCATCTCCTGTCTTATCCTTGCTTAATGCTTCTTATCTACCTCAGATTCTAGTGCCGCATTTGACATTAAACTCATTCAATTTGAACTACAGCTCTAAGCCTATATTTGCCCACTTAATCTGTAATCTTTTTATCCCTTAATAAGCAAAACACCTTTTATATTGTGGTATTACTGAAGCATATGAAAACATCAAGGTACCATATTTTCACAACATATCATTTGTAAATTGTTTGACAGTTATTTTCCCCATTATTATTTATCATATTTCACTCCTCATAAAGTGAAAAAAGTGAGTTTATTTTCTGTTAACAAGGTCTAATAAGAAGATGTTTCTTGATAAATGACAGGATATGAATCAGAGTATATCACGCACTGTGAAACATTTTCCCATTGTACAAGTGCCACAAATAATAGTTCTATCAGCTTTATTGGATACTGGCTGTTACTAGAGTTGGTCAGGCTCATATGTTAAATAAATCTCAGAGCAACTATCAGACTCAGTACAGCTATAATATATAAGTCCTTAAGCCTTCAGCACCTGTTTTCTGGTGGCTACAAGACAAAAATACATTGCTAAAAGGCTATATCATTAGGATAAAACAGTTGAATCAGTGTGTCAGAGAAGTGAGAAAAAAGGTGTAGACTCAAAATGAGACTGTGCATAGTAACCACAAATACCATGAACAAAGTGTAACCTCAGTAAATTTGCAGATGACACTAAGTTGGGAAGAAACATCGATCTGTCTGGGGGTAGGGAAGACCTACAGAGATATCTGGATAGGCTAGATAGTTGGACTGAGATCAGTGGGATGAAGTTCAAAAAGACCAACTGTCGGATACTGCACTTCGGTCACAACAACTCCAGGCAACACTGCAGACTTGGGGCAGAGTGGACGGAGGACTGTGTATCCAATATGGACATGGGGGTTTTAGCCTACACTCAACTGAACTTGAGCCAGAAGTGTGTCCAGGTGGCCAAGAAGGCCAATGGCATCCTGGCTTTTATCAGAAATAGTGTTGTTGACAGGAGCAGGGAAGTAAACATCCCTCTGTGCTCAGCTCTGGTGAGACCACACCTCAAGTAGTGGTATTTAGTTTAATGCATCCAGCCTGATCACCATAACTTTCTTGATCATTTTCTAATAGCAGTTATCTATTGATGCAAAGAAGACTGTGGCCATGATGAAGGAGGAGAATAAATTACTGCTACTGTTGCTGTGATAATTGTGCTTCAGAGATGTTTGAGGGCTGGAGCAAGTCTCCTATGAGGAAAGGTTGAGGGAACTAGGCTTGTTTACTTTGGAGAATAGAAGGCTCTGGGGAGATCTCATTGTGGCCTTCCAGTACTTGAAAGGAGCATATAAACAGGAAGGGGAGCAGCTGTTTACAAGGGTGGAGAGTGATAGGACAAGGGGGAATGGTTTTAAAATGGGACAGGGGAGGTTTAGGTTGGATATTAGGAGGAAGTTTTTCACACAGAGTGTGGTGACACACTGGAACAGGTTGCCCAAGGAGGTTATGGATGCCCCATCCGTGGAGGCATTCAAGGCCAGGCTGGATGTGGCTCTGGGCAGCCTGGTCTAGTGGTTGGCGACCCTGCCCATGGCAGGGGGGGTTGAAACTCGATGATCGTTGTGGTCCTTCTCAACCTAGGCCATTCTATGATTCTATGAATATATCCAAGACCAGTCACACACTACAACTATTAGAATTAAATCAGATGTACCAGTAACAAAATCCATTGAGATTGAGGAAATGAGATCTTAATTTCAGGCACCCATGTTAATAGTCAACATTCATAAATTTAATTTAAAACAAAAACAAAGCAGGAGTGTCAATGTAATCCACAAGGAGTCAGGAGAGCTACTTTTTATTCTCAGCCTTTTCTTTGAGTTGAACATGGCATTTCCTCTCTTTATGTCTTTCTGCACTACATATCTCTTTTCTTTTGTTTCAGTACCTTGAGTCCACTGATCTCTAGGATCTGTCTCATAATGGAGTACAGAACGTAAAGTGGAGTACAAAAACTACCTCAACACCAGCCAGAGTCCTTAGATAAATACTATAATAAAAGATCTTTCCATTTTCAAATGTTGCTCCGCTTTAGTATCCAGTTATTTTCAGTTCTGATTTACCAGAGTTTCTATGTCCCTATTTTCTGACCTAGAATAACTTCAGTATTTGTATTGGGGAGAATGTAGATATCTGTATTTCTCATTATTTTATAGATATCTGCCATCCCAGAGAAGGACAAACATTACTGGGAAAGGCTTAAAGATCTCATCTTGTTTGTCTGATTTAAAAGACATTTGAGAGGTGGTTCAATTTCAGGGTTTAAATGTCTCAGTGGACGTAGTAGTGGGGGAAACATCTATGCTAATTTTTATTACATACAGCACAAAAAACAAGAAGCTATGCTTCAGAGATAAATTCAATTACAGGTAAAGCACATTTGTATTTGAAAGGAGGCTCAGTATTTTTAGTAAAGCATCCCATTTACAAGAGGTTGCTGCAGAAGCAGAGATTCTCCTCATCTCCTTTCTGCCAAGGTTAGATGCTTTGCTATGCAGTTTTTGTTGTTGTTTTTTTGTTTGTTTTTAACACAAGATACTGAATGAGAGGAGAAACTGAATGAAACTGTATACTCTGTTATGTCATAGGAGGTCTGATTAGTTGAGTTAATTGTCCCTTAAAATCGATAACTATATAAAATGGATTTAACTTTTCTACTTAAAGGATATTCTATAGATTATGAGTGTGTTTGAGACAGGGATAATCAGAAAAATACTGAAGAAGATATGCCTGTTGGCACCTCTATTACTTGGCACCTTTGAACAGAGGCATCCATAATAAAAAAACAGTTGCAATATGAGGCATAATGATTCTAAAACTGAGAAAGGTTCAATAGTTGAAAGAGTTAGATTTTGGCATTAGTATTATTGTTATTTCTGTAGGCACAGAAATAGAGGTCAAAATATAGCACATTTGCTTTTGTGAGAGAGAGAGGCTTTTGCTTTGAGGAAGATGTCTCCAAATCTTACCACAGCAAAGATAAACTAACTAGCTATAGAAAATAGGTAACTGAATTTCTTTCAGTGACAAAGGAGTAGCTCACTGTATATAAGTCTGATGGTTCATAAAACACATTTTGATGACTGCTTTGGTTGATAACCACAATTTTGTACAATCAGAAATAGAGGGCAACATTTTTCTATATTAGCAGAATCAGGTTCAGAGATTATGTACATAACTTTTAAAATGCTCTTATTTTCTTTCTATTCTTGTGTTCCTGTCTGTATTTATCAGACAAGTTGAAAAATAGGCAAATGAAAACACTTTGAAAGGATACATCACACAGTGCGCACAAAAGAAAAATAATATATACAGCAAAAATGAAAACTTTCCTGATAAAATATATAATATTGCTACCTAACTGCTTCTATTTCCCTTCCCTTCCCTTCCCTTCCCTTCCCTTCCCTTCCCTTCCTTTCCCTTCCCTTCCCTTCCCTTCCCTTCCCTTCCCTTCCCTTCCCTTCCCTTCCCTTCCCTTCCCTTCCCTTCCCTTCCCTTCCCTTCCCTTCCCTTCCCTTCCCTTCCCTTCCCTTCCCTTCCCTTCCCTTCCCTTCCCTTCCCTTCCCTTCCCTTCCCTTCCCTTCCCTTCCCTTCCATTTCTTCTCTAACAGTATGTATGACCCCACATGGAACAGGGCAGATATGAGTTAATGTCTTTTTGACCTTTGTTTGGCTGATTAGTTTTTCTCTCGGTGACTGATGACTGTCATTGATTTTAAAGTGACTCTGATGATGATGCATGTGTGAGATGCAGCTTGATTTTCAAAAGTACTTCTTACTGGCCTAACTCTAAGTATTACAGGTCAGTAATACAACTGTAGTGGTAGAAGAGTTAAGTCACTGATGAGTAAATGTAAGAAAAAAAAAAAGTACAGAAGATTCATGGTAAATATTTAGAGGACATTTCTTATTCAAAAGTAAATAAAAATAGAATAAAAATATGAATAAAAAATAAAAATAATAACTTTTAGTACTTGTCAGTTATTTTCCAATATATATATATATATTTTTATTATTTTTTTCCAGACCATAGCAATAGTTTTGAAAGTATCAGCTAGGCATGGAGACGGAAGTGAAAGGAAGATAATATACTCAAGATGCATGTTAAATTCTATATCAGTAATTAACCAGCATTATGATGATACTTTCACAGAGCTGAATTCATATTGTACATTTTTGAGCTATGTTATTCAGAGGCCATAGTATTCTGAAGGATACTTAGACCTATTAATTTTTTCAGTCTGCTAGTTCTTAGCACAAAATGAAATAAATTGTATTACTGAGGCAACAGTAGGCAGACTGGTCAGCCAGGACAGTTATGAATCTCTAATCCATACAGAAGAGTGTCACAGGGTGAGGACTGACAAAGAGATTATATTGCCTGAGTAATGACTTTATGCTTTTTAAACTTAACTTTCTAAAGGTGTGAGTTTCATTTATGTTTCATGAAGTAACAAAATTCACTGGAATGTCTGTACTCAAGAGCAGTTTGGAGAAATACTGTGAAAACTTTGGAGCATACTGCTTTGCCAATGCAATTCAGTCCTGAGTATACACTAATACTTACTACACTCTTTCTACATTTGTTCTAGAATTTGTCCATGTCTGCCAAATTATGTCAGTAGAAGATGATTTCATGGTACAGACAGATAGGAGATGCCAGGATTATTTTTGTGATCTGTGCAAAATAAAGACCACTTAGTGTGTGGTAGGGTAGGTAGGATATCCACCCCATCAGCTGAATAAAAAAACGGAATCCATTCTTAACTGTTTAGGTAGACAGGTGTGACAATATCCTGTTTTCCTTCTGAGTTTATAATTATGGCTGGAATATTCAATTTAATAAAACTTATTAACTATGTTGACAGTACAGATGAAAAATATAGCTATTCCTCATTAAGCCTGTATGCTTTGTATCATTATCACTGGATTTGAAGGAATTATAAGATGAGACTGTAAAAAGGGTTGATATAAAACTGTAATTGAGTAACTGCAGAGTGCATTGAGCTTAACAGGAGATATTCTATATATCTTATATAGTACGGAGAAATAATATAGAACAAAACAGTGAAATAGCCTCTAAATATGCATTTATTTATTTATTTATTTATTTATTTATTAACTTTTAATTTCAACACAATCTAAAAGAAAACAAAATGAAAGTAAACAGTATCACCATTTATATTTATTTTACAAAAATATAGTCAAGTTGTTGTCTAATTACAGCTGATGTTGTAAGAAAAACATAGACTAAATATATCTTTAAATCACTTAAAGGGTAGCTATTTGCTTTATCTGTGTTTTCATTCAGCCATTTTTCATTTCATATGTTTTGTAATGGAATTCAGAATATTCTCTTGAGAATGACATTACAACTGCGTTGCCATAGGCAAACAAACAAGGTACAGATGCTTAAGGGAGATAAAAAATAAATACTAATATTTTAATGATGCATAAAAAAAACCCAGTAGAAGCCACATTAAACGGGGTGTGTGTGTGTGTATGCATGTGTGTCTGTGTGTGTGTGAAAAGTTCTCCCATATAAGGGTCAGTTACTGTTTTAAACACAGATATTTTATTTCCACGGGTTTTAGTGCTTGGGAATGTGACAAAGTAGTTTCTGACAGATTGCCCAGAGCGTATATCTGATCTTTCCAACTGCTGCCTCTACGGTTCACTGAGAGGAGATCATAAGGCCTGAGGTTGGCAGGTGGCAAAGCAAAGCACACAAACAAAAGGGTTGTCTTTCACAGTTTGTTTGGTTTCTCTCTCTCTCTCTCTCTCTCTCTCTCTTTTTTTTTTTTTTTTTTCCTCCTTATCTCAAACTTCCAACAGTTTGGCCTGTACAAATCCCCATCTGCTCTACATTTGTCTCCAAAAAGACGCTTAGACGCAATCGTGTACAGTTAATTCATACAGAAACCCCAAGGCATAGGATTTTTGGACTTATAACCCTACTGTCAACCAGCATAGGTTGTGAACCAGAGCCCTTGTGTGCTGGGGCCTGCAGGAAAGGTGATTCACAGAGTGAGGTATCTGGAACAGCACAACTACATGGCTCTGTTCCATGGAGCATTTAGTGTTTGTCAACTTGGCATTTTCAAATGGAAAGTGATGTATCTAAGAACTCATAATCACATGTTAATAAAAATAGGGACAATCATCCAGCATTTCAAAATTATCCTTTTCTGCATTATATTCTGCATAGCTGCAACAGATGGGTTAGTCTAGATGGGCCAACATAGATGTGTGATTTACTGGCAAAAAAATTATGACAGTTGGATTGCAGGCTTATTCACACATACATGCTTAAATTTAAATAAGACTTACGAAAGGAAGAGTTTAGTTCTGATCCTGACAGTCAGAAATGGATCTACCCTCTAAGAATATTAGGTATTATTATTAAATTTGCTGAACTTTAATATTTTCACTTTTCATTTAGGCATAAAAACGCAGGAGTATACTAACAAAATTTGCTGATAACACAAAGTAGGAACATTTTCTATCTTGAAGAGATGGGGTTCTGGTAGAGCAAAACCTGTGTGTCCCAGAGGAATGACAGATGTGGAATTAAGTATAATTGTAAAAGTGCAGGGCCGTTAAGAACTAATAGAAACAGTCTTTGTTATAACATACGTGCTGACAGGCAGCAGGGAAAGTCTTGTATGTATGATATAGACTACATATGTCATGCAATTGTGCATAAAATAGATCTCACTTCATGAGATATTTGGAGTGATACAGGCAACAGAGACATGGAAATATCAAATGTATTACAGAATATACAAGTGAAATATCTGCTAAGATCAGCTGTATTTATTTATGGGTGATGGTGGCAAACTCAAATTACAACAGGTGCAGATAGTGTGTATCAGACTGGTCCTATCTGAGGAAATTTAATAGAGTTTAATTTCTTTGTCCTAGATAAATGAAAGTAGAGAGCTGTTAAACTGTGCATATACTGCTAAACAGTGATGTAAAGAATTGTGAGGAAGAACTATTTTAACAAAAAAATGACTGGATAACTTGAAATGAGTATTTTCTGGCAAGGAATTTTTTTCCCTAAAAGCTAGGTTACTCATCTCATCGCAGCCATTCAGTAGTAAAGAGATGGGGCGTATCCTTCTCTTCTGTGTTTGGCTGGGACTATGTATTGTCCTTGTCAGAAGCATGAAAGGACTGAAATAATTACAAGCAACTATGTAATTTTTCTGAGTGTCCTCCCCAGGTACAAGGGTGCCAATTTCTCTATAACATGTGGATAATAATGTAATTAATTTTAATTCAGAACAATCGTTCCTAGTAATCTTTAAATTGAAGTTTGCAGCTCTTGATCTAGACCTAAAAAAGATACTGTTTAGCCTCAAGCTTGTCTGTGCATTCTTTTCACAGTCATATCAGTTATTTTGACAGATAAACTATGGCAACTCTATTTGTACCACTGAGTGTTTTGTCAGCTTTTCATACACCCATGACCACCAGTTCCAGTACATAAATATATATATGTATCTATAACAAGGTTACCTTTAAAGAGTTGTTTTATTCCTTTCAATAATATATGTACTTTTATTCTTTATTTGTCTTATTCTTTGTCTTCTAGGTCCTTTTCAACCCAGACCATTCTATGATTCTATGATTCCATGAAAGCAAAAAATACAAAAAAGTATATCTAGAGTTAGGAAGTTACAAACTTTTAATTGAGGAAGTTAGGAAGAGATGACTATACATAGCAGTGAAATGAAATATGAATATATATATGAAATATATGACATATTTTGCTTGATTCCTTGCACTAGGAATCAAAAATAGCTATACTGTCTGGAGTGTTAATGTTTCAATCATGGTTCCATTCCACGCCAGTTGCAACTATGAATGGGGAAGTTTAGGTTTAATATTAAAAGGAAGTCTTTCACTCAGAGGGTGGTGATGCACTGAAATAGGTTGCCCAGAGAGGTTGTAGTCTCATCCCTGGAGGCATTCAAGGTGAGACTGGATGTGGCTCTGTGCAGCCCGGTCTAGTAGTTGGTAGTTTAGCACATAGCAGGGGGGTTGAAACTTGATGATCATTGTGGTCCTTTTCAACCCAGACCATTCTATGATTCTATGATTCTATCCATTTTCTAATACAAGAGCCATGTGTCCTACGCAGATGAAATGCCACTGTGAAATATCTATAGATTTGTTAGTCAACATTCAATCTGCTGACACCCAGCTCAGAATTTTGTTGTTGTTGTTTTTGTACCCAAGAAAGTTGAAAGGGCAGAGATCCTTACCCAGGACAAAGGAGACTATTACAACTGATGAGAAGAGTTAAAGATTTTTATTTTCTAAAATTGTCCATTTCACACAGTTATGTGACTTATAAACACTCTGAACAGCAGTAAAAGAAATGAAAATGAACATAAAATGCTTAATACTGAGAAATCCAAAGAAATTTAAAATTGTTAAATCCTATCACAGAGAAGCCCTAGAGTAATTTTTTATTTAATATATTTACTCACTCCATGGGTGAAGAATTTCTGCAGCCTACAGTGTACCCCACCATGAGACTATGGAATGCAAAGTTATATTTATTTTATATATTATATTTATTTTTTTTTTATTTTTTTTCTCTCTCTCTCTAAATATATATATTATATATTTATACTTATATATAAACATATTACAGAATAAAATAAATATTGTACAGTGGATATAGATCAAGACAGTTTATTTTTTTCACAAGAGATATTGCAGAAATGAAATCGTTGTAAAATGACAAATCAACACTGGAAAGTAATAGCAAACCACTTTTTTTCATGAGTACATCCCAGTGCCCAGAGTACTGTATAAAAGGATGCATTCATTCTAAATTAAAAACAAATATTTCTGATCATTTAAAGCCATTTACAGTCTTTGTTTATTAAAGGAAGTATCAGGAAAAAAAATAAGAAAAAAAGAAAGAAAAAAGATCAGAAGGCTCTAATCAGGATGCAATAACATACATACAAGTAAATAAATAAAAATAAAATAAAAAAAACAGAAACCCACGGGGTAGAAAAATTCATGTTGAAACCCAAAATCATGGGGCAAGGCTACCTCATTACACTTATGTCCACTTCACAATTTTAGCTTTCTGTACATTCCTTGCAAAGCCTTTGAAGATGACTCAGTCAGGTTGAAATTACCAGGAGCTCAGTCTGTGAGCGCACACTTGGGTTCCTAGATGATGAATAGGTTGTTCTGATATCTGCATTTTCAGGTAACAGTAACTGAGATAAAGTTCAGTCAAGTATACCTAAATATTTTTAAAGTCTCGGTTGCCTTGGAAAGAAACTGAGTGTTACATTTCTGAAGCAGATCTTCCCAAAAGGCAAGTACAGGCACATGAAAGAAAAGAAGGTGCTTGGGAAAAGTTAGTGTGTATTTATCAAGGACAAATCATTCTTGAAAGGCTGTGATCACCTTCAGATGACTGACTCTGGATGAGAGAAGTGAATTATTTTAAATTAACTCTATCAAGACTTCCAGTGTAGTCTTTTATAATGTCGTCAGACAGAAGAAATGTGGTTTAGATAGGTGGAACGTGGGATGATGAAGTAAAAATTGGACCACCAGGATCAGGGGGGTATGATGAGCTGGATGAAGTCTAGTTGAGAGTAAATTATTAGCAGAACTCCTCAGAGGTCAATCATCATGAAGTTTGTGAATGTGATTCAACATCATGAAGATCCAACAATCATGGAGTTCAAGAAAACAAGCACTAAGCTGTACCTAGGTTGGACAACACCATACAGCAGTACCAAGTGAGCAATACTGAGAAGAAACAGCTTTTCACATAACAACTTAGAAATCCTGGATATCAGTGACTCAACGTGATTGCTCAGTAGAGCAGTAGAGCACTTAGATAATAATGATCTGATTTCCATTCACCATTACACAATATATATTTAATACCAGCTTGAATTGTTGGTGTCAGTCATAGTCAAGGTCTCTTCTCTCTGAAGAAAGTGAAAGAATGGCACGTATCTGTGTCAGGGAAAGGTCAGGTTGGATATTAGGAAATACTTCTTCGCCAAGAGAGGTCAGGCACTGTAACAGGCTCCCCAGAGCAGTGGTCACAGCAACAATCCTAATGCAGTTCAAGAAACATTTGGGCAGTGTTCTTAGTTTCAATCTTGGATGGTCCTTCGTGCAGTCAGACATTGGATGAGGTGATGCTTGTGAGTCCTCTCTAACTCAAGATTTTCTAAGAAACTACACTTCTAAATAAGATCCATGTTCTTTTTCAACCTCAGCTTGGCTCACAGGTACCATACTATCCTCTTATTAATATTCCTTCCATTGAGCGTAACAAAACTTTACCACAGGCAGTTGTCATTTTCTAAACCATTTAGTAATGTTCATTTTATTGCTAAGGGTAAAAAAATAACGGGGTGATAACATGTCCTGAATTGCTAGTGACAGCAACTATTAAGGCTTCAAGCACTTACTGTTTTTCACCAGCTGTTGTTTTTAGTACCAGCAGTTTTATTTCCCCAAACACAGACTTATTTAGATATATAAGAAAAATTAAAAAAAGAAAAAAAGAAAACAGAAAGAAAAAAAAAAAAAAGAAAAAGGAGAGCCATTACAAAATTTTGAAAAGAGAGAAATGAAATGAAAGATGAAATTTTGCATATATTTGCCACTGCTATGCCCATGTGGCTGGGGAAAGATTTTGTCTGTCATTTTGCGGTCTGAACTATGGTGTTGCTCATTCAGGCATGCATGGTGATCTGCGCCAGTTCCAGATTTACCTACTAGCCACTATGATTATCAGTGATAAAATACAGCTAACATTTAATCAGCCAGAATAGGCTACTTCTGAAAAGCTTTATATTTATTCCCCACAACCCTTAAAACTATTTTCCCCATAGTTTTTTTTTATATATATATATTTATATTATCTGTTATCTGATTTCTGCACTTCGTTTTCAATCTCCTCTGCACAGAAGGGCACAGAAGCAATGGTTCACCTGGCTTTTTTTACTCTAGGTTACAACCCACCACTTTATCTCTCACATTTTCTGAACAATCTTTAGAAGAGGCAGAAGGGCAGTTTAGTTTGTGGCATCCACACTACATACACTGTCTTTTCAGCCTTTCAGTGCTCTTTCCAGACTCTGGCTAGACTGCAGGTTTGAGTTAGCTACCTGATGTGAAATAAATAAATGGTAGAAAACAGGTATACTCAATAGAGTGCCTAGTGCTGAAAGCCTCCTTGTACCAAAGGGACTTTTCAGAGCATTGTTTTGTTAGCATCCACATCCAAGTGTTGCTGTAATGCCATTTTTTTTTTCTGTCAGCTATACTGGAGAGATTTGATATGACCTCAGCCACATTTTTCATGTGAATTGGTTTGTGTTTGTTTACATATAGATGCAGGCTCATATGCGCCCCTAGATAAACTGCAGTGGTGGAGTTTGAACTCTAGAGGGTTTTCAGACAGACAAAGAGTAATCAGGAGGCATAATTTTTAAAAAGCCAACTTCCAGCTCCTCAGGGAGTTAGTTAACAAAACTCAGAGGGAATCTGTCCTTAAGGGCATGTAGGAGGAGCAGAGCTGACAAATCTTTAAGGAAGCTTTCCTCAGGGCACAAGAACTCTCCATTCCCAAGTACATGCCAAGAGATCAGCATGACTGAAACAGGACCTGGTGGTCAAACAGGAGGACACAAAGGAAATGCACAGGCAGTGGAAGCAGAAGCAAATAACCTGGGATGAATATGGAGATGCTACTAGGCTGTGTAGGGATGACATCAGGAAGGCCAAGGGTCAACTAGAACTAGACTTAGCAAGGGGAGAAAGGAAGGATAAGAAAGGCTCCTATAGGGACACTGACCAGAAGAGGAAAGTCCAAGAAAGTAGACCCACTCTAGTGAGCAAGACAGGTAGGCTAGTAATAATGGAAAAGGAGAAGACTGATGTATTCAACAACTTTTTTTGCCTCAGATTTCACTAGCGACGGCTCTAGAAATATACCTCAGCAGATGGTTCAGAAGGTAGAAACTGGCGGAATGATGTCCCTCCCACTATAAGTGAAGACCAGGGACAAAACCTACCTGACCAAGCAAGTGACCTTGTGTAGGGGCCTAACTGGATCACTGAACGAGGGAAGAGACACTGATGTCATCTATCTGAACTTTAATATGACCTTTGACATGGTCCCCCGTAACATCTTTCTCTCCAAATTGGAATGATACAAATTTGGTGGGCAGACTGTTCAATAGACAAAGAGTTAGTTGCAAGATCGTACCCACAGAGTAATGATCAATGGCTCAGTGTCCAGATGGAAATCAGTAACAGCTGGTATCCCTCAAGGGTTAGCACTGGCACTGGTGCTTTTTAACATCTTCATCAGTTACATCAACACTGGGATCATGTGAACTTCAGCAAGTTTATGGATAACACCACTGTATATGAATAAGTCAACATGTCCAAGGGATGGGACATGATCTAGGGAGATCAAGACAGGCTTGAGCAGCGGGCCCAGGTGAGCCTCATGAGGTTCAATAAATCTAAATATAAGATCTTGCATCTGATTTGTGGGAACCCCTCCTATCAGTAAAAGCTGGAGATTGCAAGGATATAGCATGGCCCTGCTGAAAAGGATCTGGGAGTAATGATGGATGGCAAGATGGGCATGAGCCAGTTATGTAACCTTGTAACCCAGAAAGCCAACCATATCCTGGGCTGCATCAAAAGAAGTGCGGTCAGAAGGGCAAGGGAGGTGATCCTGCCCCTCTACTCTGCATTGGTGAGGCCTGAGCTAGAGTACTGTCTCCAGATGTGGAATCCTCAGTACAGGAGAGATGTGGACCTGTTGGATTGTGTCCAAAGGAGGACCAGAAAAATGATCCAAAGGATGGATCATTTCCCATAGGAGTGCAGACTCTGGGAGCTGTGCCTCTTCAGCCTGAAGAAGAGAAGGTTCCAGGAAGACCTAGGAGAAAAATGATTTCAAATTAAAAAAGGGTAGATTTAGATTGGGCACAAGGAAGTTTTTTACAATCAGGATGGTGAGATGCTGGAACAGATTGCTGAGGGAGATAGTGGAAGCCTTGCCCCTGTAGACACGCAAGATCGGGCTAGAACAGACTTTGAGCAACCTGATCAAGCTATTGATGTCCTTGTTCACTGCACAGGATTTGGATTAGATGGTATTTAGAGGTCCCTTCCAACTCAAAATGTTCTGTGATTCTATAGTTAACACAGGAAATTTAAACATCAAAAGAGTGGGATTGGATGGATATATCATAGATAGAAGAGGTTAAAATGATGCTTATAGCAAGGAGTTTCAGCCACTGTGTTTGTTAGGAGTCTGATTTCTCATTCTACCCCTAAGCTAGAATAATAAAGACGTCATCTGTCTTCCCCCTCTCCTCTTTCATTCTATCTCAACCCTTCTGTTTCTCTCTTCTTTCTCTATTTCCTTTCCTATGTGGTAATAAATGAATAATAAACAATAAGACACTTGCATTAGCAATCCAGATAACTCAGTTGTCTTCTTAGTCAAAAAGTAATATACTAGGGAGGAAAAAAAAAGAAAAAAAGTAAACAAAAAAAACCCAAGAAACAGAAAAACAAACAACTGATTAATCACAGAGAATCACTGTTCCTTAAGTTTCTAAGCAATCTCCAAGTTTCTAAAGTTTTTAAAGTCTCTGAGATGTCTTGGGGATGTATTCAAGAAAGCTATAATCAAAAAGCCATATTAAACAAAGTTAAGATTCTGCCAGCTGTTAGCTGCTAATCTTCTTTAAGTGCTTGATGTTGTGAGTAAAAATCAAAACCGAGAGTCAACAAGCACAAAAGGGTTATCCAAAGGAACTTACCTGACAAATGAGGAGGTTGCCAACTGCATAAGATACGCAAACAAGTTACCACAGAAACTATACAAGTGCATGCTTTTAGCCTGCAGCAAAAGTGAAGTAATTTGAATTAGGTTAGCAGACAGTGAGAGAGCTTGTTATGTCTAATTCGCTAAATGCATTCTTGTAGCTCTTCCATCCCACTGGCCATTTAAGATTTTTCTTTTTCCTCCCTCAGCTTACTCTTTTCTGACTGTTACACCTTTTATACACAGTTCTCCAGACTCAGTATTTTATTCTGCATTGTCCATGCTGGCATACCATGACACATAATGGAGCAAAGTGGCTGCTCTTTGTGCAGCTCTCATTTCCATTTTAAGGTTTCTGTGTCATGGGACTCTCAGTATTTCTGTGACCAAGAAAAGACACTTTGTTTATCCAGGAACTGACTTCCATCATATAAGAAGGAATCTGAAAAGGAACACTCCAATAAAGCTTCAGTGGATTTTCTTTCAGTCACTTCATATTCTGCAAAAGTGTAATACTTTGCCTGAATCAGTATTTAGATGGAGAAGATCGGTGTCACTCAATTAATAAAGATGTTGTGCACTATCATAATGAATTAATGAGATGATCTGAAAAATCTTCCCAGCAAACTTCATTATTGTTAAACTTTCAAAATTAATTTTAAATTCCAGAAAAAAACAAAAACAAAAACAAACAAACAAACAAACAAAAAAACAGCAAAACATCATCCCCATTTCCTGGTCTAATATCCCCCCTTTCTTGTGTAAAATATCTTTTACTTTGAAAAGCAAGCCAAGTAGAGGTTGGAAAACAAAACATTTTCTATCAGCTGTTCCTAAAGCACATGAATGACTCAGCAATTGTGATGCCTAAGAAAACAAATATATATATTTGTGTTTGTATATACACGTGTATATTCATACATATACACATTTATTTGTTTGCTTCATTCCATCGTTGTCCAAATCTCTGTAAAAACATTAAAAAATTATCTCTGCTTCTCTTCAATCAAATACCCATTATAGCAACCTGGACAGACTCTGAAAATGACAGAAGATGACAATTGCATGGAGATGGAGAGATTTTACATGTTTTTCCTTTTATAGCCAGGAACATAGTATGAAGTTCATTGTTTGCCTGCAATCATTTTCATATTATAATAACAAGATGTTTGCATGGTTTACCAGTTTTTATGTAGATTTTTCAATACTCATCTACTTAGTGCCTGAGATGTAATAAAAAGGTGAAATAAAATGACTAGTGAAATCTGAGTGCCTAACACATAAATGACAATACATCAGTATATGGATAGATAAATAATGTATGGGTTGGATGCACTGGATTCATCGTTAACTTGTGCTCTCAGAGCAGGAGAAATTGCTTTCAGTCTCAAAATAAGAACTCAACACTACTAAGTTTCTGGTTTTTAATTATTTTTGAAAAATGTCTAGGAAGTGCAAATAAGCAACATTCACAGATTCTTTGTATTTTTGTTAACCATCTGTTGCTAAGAGATGATAATTGATTTTTTTTGTTGTTGTTTAAAAGAATATGAAATTATTTTCCTTTCTTGTGAAATGAAAAATGCAATTAATTCCTTGATTTTTTTTCCATGGCGAAAAATAAAATAAAATAAAAATCAAACCAACCAAAACCAAAAGCCAAAAAAGAAAAACCTCACATAAAAATAGCAAGAACAGATCTGCTCTTATGAAATAATGTAGAAACATCCTCTTTTTGCATCTTATGACCATCTATACCTTCAACTAAGTATTGCAATCAGAGTACCTTTACAGATGATGAACAATTTAGAAAATTGTCAGATCTCTGAAAAATGCTTTGAGCAATTGACCTGAACTTGTTCATCTTGAAGACTGATGCTAAGGATTTAACGCTTCCAGATTCACTTCAAATTAGTCCCAGAGCTATTGCTGACTGATGCAAGATCATATGGCTTTGAGTATCCAATTCAGTCAGATCCTGAGGCCAACTCTCTGGGAATGTTTCCTGGTATAAAGATGCCTTAACTCATACATCAGTCTTGCTTTTGACAAGATAAAGGCAAAAGATTGTTGTCTGTACTAGAGAAGAAAAACTTCATAGTCTAACCTGTAGACAGCACCCTAGTTCTATAGTAGTTTTCATGTGTAATGAGAGGCTGATTTAATTATTCAGCATTAATCTTTGAAATAATGTGGTAAAATTGGCAGAAGTTATGAAAAACATACCTAGAAGCCTCATGTGCTTTGATTGCTTCATAATTAGACAGACAAGACAGCGACTTAAAGAATGCTGTACTTTATTAAAAATAAATAAATAAAATACAATACAATACAATACAATACAATACAATAATAAAAAAATCACTCCCAAAAGGGAAAGAAAGCATAGACAGATCAGTGGTGAGTGATAATCCCCCTCCCAAAACGTGATAAAAATCTCAAGAAATTATGATAATTAAACATTAAGATTGTTTGTTGTTGTTGTTGTTGTTGTTGTTTTTCATGTGCAGAAGTCTGAGATAGATGAATTTAATGAAATAGCTAGTAACAGCATATAGATTTTGTATAAGTGCATAGTAATGACCATAACAGGTCAAAGGAAATGTTAGTCTAATCTAAGAGCAGTCAATAGCAATGAACACAAGAACAAGCATTCAGTGATGGTTGATCAGATTATTTTCCTAGCCCTCAACAATTTGCATTTCATTTGGATGAAATAAAAATATGATTCTTCTGGCTTAGGAAAGGGAATTAAGAGTGTACTTCACATTGCAGCTCAGTGATTAAGCAGACATAAAATGGATCATTTGGGACAGGTTAATGTCTCCTATTCTGTCTAGAAATTTTATTTTCCTTGAGACTATGATAAAATTTTCTGTGTAACTGTACAAAATTAGTAATATGTTCCTACACTCACCATGCTCCATCTTCTGAAAGCAAACTTCAAACCATAACACAGAAACCATACACAATCTATTATTTTCTGCATTGCTAAAGATGTATTTTCCTTCTTGTCAAAATGCAAAGATCATGCTATGAGTGAAAAGGAAAGTATATCTCAGCCTCTATAATGCAAGTCCTTTCAGAACAACTGTGAACAGCTGAGGGCATCTATTATCTTAGTAACGCACTACGTGGTATTTTTGTGCCATTCAGTCCATCAGGGAAACTCAGACAGCAAAATATCATTTTTTTCCTTGGCTACAGTCTGCTAACAAAGTCTGCTTTAGCAATAGTTCTGAAATGTGAAAACAGTAAAAAGTATCACTGAACGGTGAAGTAGGAATTAAAACACAGAAAACTGGAGATACATGAGACCAAACGGAATGTGTTTCAACATCTTCACCATTATAATTAATTGTACAGTTTTTATCTCATCTATGCTTGTAATCTAGAAAACCAGCAAAGCCAAGCCTGCAGAATTTGCTGCTGCGAAGTAGAATTGATGTTTGTTCAACTAATAATTTCTGAAGAATTCTAAGTGGATTTAGGAGCTATAGTCTTGACGTAAATTCTCCTGTCATGCTTCTGCAGTGTGTTACTCATTTCCTGTTCACTTTGCTGAAAAGATGTGTTTGTTTCCCCAAGGACTGAGGAAAAAACGTAGGTGTACATGTTTGGTTGAGTGAAAAATGCTGGTTTATATTAGCTGAAAATAGTGTGGATTTTGGTCAAATCTTGAGTATATCAAACTGGTAACTGCAGTGAATGATCTGGCATGAATGTTAAAACATAACTCTAAGGTTTAATTTTATGTTTCATTCTTATATTTCCAAAAGGAAAAGTTTCCAAGTTATATTTTTAAGCAATAATTCACACTTGAATACAGTTAAAGATTCTGAAACAAAACAGTGTTTGGATTGAGGGAAATGGAAATCAGGGTATTCAACACCGAATATATATATTTTTAACCTTCTCATTTTTTGCACATTTGTTCAAAACTGAAACATAGCCATATTAAATACCTGGTCACAAAGAGGAAAAAATAACTTGTTATAAAGCTCACTCTTCAGCATTTTTTTCAGCCTGAAATTATTTCCATTTGATCTTGTTGTTTTCCCCTCCATTCACAGGTGTGCTTCTTGTGGCAAAAATACGATAACATAGGAAATGTTACCATAAAATATAGTAACAGAGGAATGCTCAGATCAACCTTAATTGACTCTGTCCCATCCATCAAAATGCAGAGTTTGTCCCTGTCCAGATTACAGGGTAGGTCCCTGATGTTCATCTGTGGTGGGTGGCCAGGGAGTAACAATTTTTTTTCCCAGTGCCTTAGACACACTGATGAACTTGGTCTAGCAAAAATTGAGTAGCTCTAGTTGTATCTCATCATTAAGAAGACATCTCACAGCTGTTTAGTGGGAGTGCCTTAGGCTCAGTTGTCAGAGCTGGGATCAATAAAATTATCATTCATGTCAGACAGATAGGTTTTTTGTTTTGTTTTGTTTTGGTTTTTTTTAAGTTTTTGTTTTCTGGAATGGTTGTCACTTTATAGACCCATTAGATTATTTTTCTATTTTTTTCTCTTGGCAAATATGCTTAGTGCAGACTCAGGTCTTAGGCAAGAATTTTATTCTTCCATCTCCTTTTTCCCATGGCATATCATAAGTTTATATCCACAACAAACATTTATTCTGCTTTTTCTAACATAATTATGGAATAGATAGTTATGGGAAGGGTTTTCAGCATTAGTATGGGTTCTTCCGGATTGTCTTCCTGTCTCCAAAATGCTATTGGGATGCTAAAACAAAATCTGGCATCTGGTTTCTTGTTTTCTGGAACAGGGCCTCTTAGAAAACAAAACAACAACAACAAAAATAGAATATGATTAAGACACCTAAGTATAAAAGGAAGGAATATTGATCTTTCCTAGACATTCAGAACACTTGTGACTTCCTACTGCTCTCATTACCTGGTACGGTAAAAACAAGGTTGCTCAAGATGCTGCTTCCCTAACTACATTCCCAGAAGGTTATCTTTTGTTTATAGTTCACATAAATTCCTGCCTGTCAAAAATATTGTCCTTAAAGAGCTGCATCAACAAGCACTGAATTCCTTCTCCTTAGCCTCAGTGGGACTTGGATGAACACTGTGTTCAGAAATGTGTGTCCTCGACTGTC
The DNA here is from genome assembly GCF_016699485.2 of Gallus gallus. Lineage (NCBI taxonomy): Eukaryota > Metazoa > Chordata > Aves > Galliformes > Phasianidae > Gallus > Gallus gallus. Next base: position 3,988,645 of record NC_052572.1, read on the forward strand.
TCTGATTAATGAACAAGACCACATATCTCCAGGAAAGAGTCTTCTCAGAACCAAGTTTTTTGGTTATAAAATGAAAGTTTTCCATTGCAAACTTCATGAGGGCTTCCAGAGTGAAAGTCTCAATAAAGAGAGGTTTGGAGAATCCTTGTAACCTTTTGTATTCCATGTGCACGTTTTGTCCATGAGAGTTGAGATCTCCTAATCACAAAGAGAACACAGTAAAAAATCTCAAGCAGATGATGCTATTGTAGAGAATAGATGCTCAAGTGGAAATGTATTGTTTGCTTCATGAAGACCATAAGTATGATGTTGTTAATTCTGCTAACAATAAAATATTTGTCAGTCTACTTTAAGATGTTCCTTTTCCTGCTTTAACCAAAGGCTGACCAGAGGCAAAGCTAAACAGAAAATTGCCTGATCCTGAGATAGATTTTCCAGATAATTTGAAGGGCAGAAGTGGATCATATGATTTATTTTCACTTTCCTTCTCAGATCCAGATATTGTATTCTGTATATGGAGTGTAGTGATTGCCAGTGCCTCCCCACCCACTGTCCATCTCCAGCAGATTTGTGCTCTCCTTTTGGTTGTGCAGAAGCGAACTTTAGTGGGGAACTGGCTGTCTTGAAGATGGCAGCTCATCCATCATGGCTTTCACAATCTGTCAGCGTTGCATTTAATCTCACTTGTAATTTTCCAGGGAGGCTTGCAAAAGCCACAAACAGAATCTTAATGCCATAAAATGCTGCTTGTAGCCAGTAAATGCTTTCTATATGGATGAAGCTGTGCTCCTTTCAAGCTCCCCTGAGATATCCAGAGATAAAAAACTCCCAAATTCAGCTTATAGCCTGATGTGCACAGATCAAATTCTGCTATGACTGGTGCATCTTCTCTGTAAAATTACATGAATCCAACTGGATGATCAGAACAAAGAAGCCATGAAAAGACTGTTTTTCCCAGGGGTCCTAAGCATCCATGAGGCTCCACTACTCATTTCATGAATTTGTACTTCTGGAGTAGTTTTTACTTCAGTTATGTGGCAAGCTTCATGCCCTTCTTCTCTGAGTCATGATACGACTTCCTCACACTCACAGCTTTTAAATGAAGTTTGGATTCAGTGAGCTTGTGCCAACTCTTAAATCTTAATCTTTCATTATCTTCACTACAACATCTTTTCTTCTTCATTCCTCTCTTAGGTTTACTAGTAAAGGAATGAGAGAAAGTGGAATCAATATAACCAGAATTATTCTCTGGGAAACAATGCCAGATTCAATCACAGAACGTTGCTCTGAAAATGAGATATAAAGCTCTGCTTCCCAGATCTATGTTCAATAGCACAACCTCGCTCCCTGACCCGTCTGTGTCTCACTGACAGATCATATCATCTCTTGATACAGACCCACAGAAGCTGCAATTTGTCAACAAGTCCCTGAGCTGTGCAGATCTGGGCTGGATTTCAACTATATCGTTTCTCTCAAGGCAATAAGATGAGAACAAGAAAAATCCCTGGAATTATGTGGATGCCAGTGACCTCATCAAGGGCTTTATCCCTTCTTTCTCATTCCAGAGAGACCTACCCTTTAGACAGAGTTATGAACTGAAAGAATGTGTTCCTTTCCTCTAGATATCCTTCTATATTGTTTCTTCAGCAAACAGATTAATAAAATTACTATAGCTATGTTTTATGGGTGCTGGAAGCAGTAGTTTTAATTATGACAACATTAGATTTCTGAGAAGCTTATTTTCAGCCTTGGAGCTGAAAAACTTAGACTAAATGTCTTGATTTTATTTTTATTTATTTATTTATTTATTTATTTTTGTGCCACGTGTCCTCCCCATGCTGAATTACTTCATAAATTTCATCAAAGCACTTAACCAGCTCCTGAGGGCAAGATTAAGAAAAAATACCATGCTTTGAAATTACCTATTTTCATTAATATCATTAATGTTGTCTACATAGTTTGTAAAAAAAAAAAATTGGAGTTCAGAACAAAACATCTGCTATTTTTAATAGAAATTCTGCCAAATTTGGTCAAGTTATGAACCTCCAACTACATGGAAGCTGGGAAGAAGATTTTCTGTGCAATTTATTTCTCCTGAGTATTCAGCTCTTAGTAGACTTGTTTCATTACAGACTGTAGCATGAATTCTCTGCAATTTTTCTTTCTTATGGGCTGGAGAAAATATATGCTTTGGTCCTAGAATGGACAGATATGAGGGAAAAAAAAATAGTGGAATTAGATGATCAAAGACTAGAAAGTCATGGAGAAAAGGCAAAGACTTTTATTTTTTTAATATTTGACTAGTGTCTTGCTTGCACTCTAATTATATTTATAACCTTAGTTACTCTTTTAACATATTTCTGAGAGTTTCTTTGTTTTGGTTTGGTTTGGTTTTGTTGTTGCTGTTTTTTTTTGGGGGGGGGGGTTGGTCATGTTAGGTAATGAATGCATAAAATGTTCACTGAAACTACATCTCTTTGTAATGATTTGCTCACAACTTTAGAATCTTAAATAAAACAACAACAACAACAAAAATCTTCTTTCAGCTCAAACAAGGCATAGCAAGAGAAAAAATGATTAAAAAGCCCAGAATAGACCAGAGTAGTCTTCTATCCAGACAATCAATTTCTCAATGGTGCCCAATAGACATATTGAATCACACATTTTGCTTACACAGCTGCCCAGAGAAAAACAAGGACCATATTGCAACCCATCTCCTTTTGCTAAAGGTTGGCAATTATAGCAGTTGGAAAGCAATAACAATCTTTCCTTGTGTCAGCGAGTATTATTCAGGTTGGCATACAACCTCCCTGCTTACCCTTAAAATATTCTTAATTAAATTAAGATTAAATCTGTAATATAGAGGTACGATCCTACTGATATTACAGATTTTGTCACTCAGTGGTGTCATAAGCCAATCATAAAAGAGCATTCTCCTCATGGTAGGTATGAGGGAGTTTGTTTATACTTTGAAACATCAGATTTCATTTCCATAATAAATACAAATAGCACATTGGGTGTGTGAAGTTGGAAAAAAAGAAACAAAGATGGTTCAGTCCTGGTAGAGAGTAGCAATTTATACTTTTCATAACCTGGGATGTAGCCTTTCACAAACCTGTCTCAAATTTGTTTTTCATTTTTATCCAGACAGTTGGAAAGTTACTAGAAAGAATCATGATATCTGAATACAAATAGAAACAAAGTCTGGAATTTCTCATCTAGAAATTTAATACATTCTGTACTTTTCATCCATATAGTTTAATGTTCAAATGCTGAAAATAAAGGTTATTATACTGGTTGTTAAGCTAGTCTAAAATTTAGCTAGCTAATGGGGTTTATTCTTCATTCTGCTGCAGACTTGTTGAACGTTACTATGTAAGTCCCTAAAAGTGAAAAAATATTGTTAGTGATAGGCAATAATTACTCCTTGTGATAGACATTGTAACACTACCTAAACTACAGAGTAGTTAACATGAAGAGCACTTTTATTAGGGAATTAGCAGGCAGATTATCTAAGAATTAGCCAATAATGAAATTGTAGAAGTTAAATCTCAGACTGAAAATTCAGGCAAATTAAAAAGAGCTGTCTTGGTTCCTTCTAAATTTGTAGTGACTGTTCACTTACAGCTCCTCAAAAAACAAAGACACATTTTCTTGATCTTCTCTGAGAACAGTGAGTACATTTAGCTACTTAGGGAAGACAATCTAAAAACAAAATGGATTTTAGATCTTTGTACTTCTCAGGATCTCAGGCATGAGCTAAATGATAGGATTACAGACCTGTCAGAACCAAAATATTTAAAAGTATGCTCTGAAATATTTATGACTGACCAAAATAAATAAATAAATAAATAAATAAATAAAATGTTTTAAGCTTCAAGCTAAGTTGCCTCCAGGATTAGATGAGTGTTAAAAAGGGATTTTCTTGGATCACAGTTCCACTAAAGTCTTTTTTGCCATCAGAGTTACCAAGGACCAGGTATAAAGGAACCAGAGTTACCAAATCTTACAGGATTCTTCACAAAATAAGGAAATATATGGGAAAAAAAGGGTGCATACGAAACAATATGAATATTGTCAGTATGCCCAGTTGAAGTTTTTCAGAGATTCAATCTGATCATTTCGCACATTCATCTTGCCTATGTGATTCTATTAGAATATATTCCCATTAAAATACATGTTGGTGATTTGCCTTAAGAGTGACATTCCAGTTGTACCCCAAAAGTTCGACAAGACAGAGAGAGATGTGCACCTGTTGGTTCATAGTCTCTGAATTAGATGATGTTTATGGAGCTGTTTGCTTTTTTCTTTCTCCTTCTTTCTTTTTTTTTTTTTTTTTTTTTTTTTCCTTGTAGGTTTCAACTGAAGAAGGAATGAGCTTAGCCAGAGCATATTCTTGCTCCTTTTTTGAGACTTCAGCGGCCCTTCGCTTCTATATTGATGATGTGTTTCATGGACTAGTGAGGGAAATTCGAAGGAAAGAGTCCTCACTGACTGTGGCAGAGAAGAAAATGAAGAGGAAGGATAGTCTCTGGCGGAAGCTGAAAGGTTCACTGAGGAAAAAAAAGGAAAGTACAACTTGATGGAAATTCCCCAGGAGCCACCCCTCAGGAGCTGTCCACAGCAACCTACAACTGTTCAAAAAAGGCAACATTAACACAGCATCTTCCAGAGCAGATCCTGGAGTTCTGTCCCTTCAGCACTCATGCAGAAGTAGTAGCTCCTTGAAGGCCCAACTTGTGTCACCCTGTGGCTCCTCTGTATTATAGATCAAGTCACTTAGCATACCCTCTCAACCCTTCTTTTCAAATCTGAGTGGAGAAAATACTGGTCTGTTGTTATGTGGTCCCTGGATGGTCTTCTTTCTCTGTGGCCCCTGGTTAGGACTTAAGCTAGCAGCCAGTGCAGATCCAGCTACCAACAATTCTAGAACTAGGGATGTGTCTATCACCTTTTCTCTTTGCATGCATGAATCAATTCACTATCCCAGTAATGAATAACATATCTTTCAGCAGACATTTTGGCTGTTGAAAGGGTTTAGGATTTGACCTTCAGCTTTTCTTTCACTTGTAGTTTTAGGATTAGACTGTGCTCAGCCCATGTGTGCATATGAACTGGGACTAGAATTCTGGAGGCTCTCAATTTTGATTCTCTTAGAGCCCCATCATGACTGTTCTTTCCATTTAGCAGGAAGGGTTGGCAAGTGCAGCATAACTCCCACATCAGACAACCAGAAGGCTGCAGGACTACAGCTCTATCTCCTCCACTTATTACTAATCACAACTGGCAAGCAGAGGTACATTTTCTTGCAGACGTAGTAAATTGACCACACTCCTGCAGCAGAAAAAGGAGTGATAAATAAATAAATAAATAAATAAAATACTCTCAGATACTTTCCAGAGCCCTCCTCCCCTGCCCCCCACCCAGAGCGGTGCAGACCTGTTCCACTGTAACACCTGCAATATAGCATTCAGTCCTCAACTTACTATTCCTTGACCATCCAAGTGAGTCATTTGATTGATCAAATGGGAGAGTCTTTTAAACATTCCTTTTTAAAGCTGGCAAGAAATAGAATATAGTCTCATTGATTTTTTTTTTCCCAGACTTCTTTGAATATTGAATTTATTTATAAATTTTACAATTAAATCATGCATACATTTTGTTGAAGAATAAAGATCTTGAATTCCATTAAGCTATGTTAGTATTCAGGGTCATTTGTGTCTGTTCTGTGATAATTGACATCATTAGAAAAATATGAGGACTGCTTACTAATTTTATTTTTTATCATTTTTCTTCTTTGACTCTTTTTCATCATTTGGACAAAGTAATAATATTTTGGAGGAAAAAAAAATAATTATATTTTGGAACTGGGGGTAGCTTATTTGTTTTGCTGTGTTAAGTATGAAAAAGTTATGGTTTTATTAAAAATTTCAGTTCATTAAAATCTAGTATTTTATTCTCTACTTTCCATTCCATTCAAGAAAATCCAGTGATTTATTTTGTCTCATCAGAAATTTTCCATCAAAAGCATCACTTCAATGTGTACAGATCATATGTGGTTATATTTCTACCTCTGACATATTCTTCTGTAGGAATACAAACACATATATTCAAGGTGAATTCTCCTTTTCCTAACTTCAAACACACAAGCCTGCATTTACATTACTGTTATTATTGTTATTATTTTATGCGTACCACTATAAAAATTTTAGGTGAAGCTTCCTAGAGGCAGAGAGATGTGCTTGTTCTAAGTGTCTCTGAGCTAAGTATTGGTAGAGAGACAACAGGAGGCTACACTGAACAGATGGTGGCTATGACACTATAAATAACAAGAGGAAACATCTGTGACTGTTCCAGTACTGCACACTGCAAAGGGAGGAATGAAGCAGTCATTCCACATACCATAGAAATTACTGTCCTGAGAAACTGTGAGGGGTGCTCACTAGCATTTCTTGGGACCATGCCTAAGCTTTGAGTCACTTGAAAAACATTTAGCATTTAGTGTTTCAACTGCACTAATGAGAGACCTACTATATCAATACTAGCTCTGCTTTGTAGTTTCAGCAGTGGCCTGCCTTTGGTCAGTTCAGAATACAAAGGAGTTGCATAAAGAAGTAATGGATACAGTTTAAGACTAAGCTTTAAAGCAATTTATAAATTAAACACACTTTTTTTCTATCATTAAGCTCATATGGCATGAAAACATATCTTTCCATACTAGTAAACTGTCAGCCTTCACATCAAGGTTACCACATGCAAACTGCCGTTGGAAATGCTGCCTGTACCATGCCAGATTCTGCCCTATGCATTGCAACTGGTTAGGAAAGTACTAGCTGTTGTCTGAAACCATACCAAGTATCACTTTGAGATTTTAACAGTATGGTTTGAGTACACTGGATACGTTCAAATTACGAACACTAATAAAACTTACACTGCCATACTTTTAGGTGTACCAAGCCCATGAAAAGTCGAGGTTCTCAATATCTCCAAAGCTAACCCATACATGGCAGATTATCAAAGATATTTTATACTAAGTTGGTCACTCCAAAAAGAATGAGACCCTCTGAGGATCTTCTGCTACATCTTCCAAGAGCAATTAAGAGACATCAGAATGCGGCAGAGAGTTCTGAGTTAATCTCACTCCTTTTTAGTTATATAAAACTTGGGTATGACGTTTAGTCATTAAGTGACAGAGAGCTTCTTCTGCTGATTTGTCCTGTCTATCTTGGATACATGACATGAATCACTGATTAAAATGGCTGCCTTTTACAGCACCTATATGTTGCTCCATAAAGTGCAGCTTGCATCCAAGCCTAGTTCTCTGGTGGCTCGAAACAGGTATGATAAATGCCATCGTTAACAATTTGTCCACACTTGACCTATGGTAAAGAATGGTGCTGTAAATGCTTAGCATTGAATACTGTCTCTGAAACACCTGACCATCTTTTATTTGTTAAATAGGAATGTCATTCTGATTTACCACCACCCAATTCTTCAATAATCTACAATACTTAACCTCAGTTAATTGAGCAAAGCTCGTGGAGGTCATGGTTAGTGAGGCTAACATAAGTCATAACTGCACAAGATGTTGGATACAGCTGCTTTACCTAATTAATCATTATCATTCCATCACAGGAGATTGTATTTAGGTAGCAGACCTAGATGACAGAGTTAAAAAACAGTTGCTCTGCATCTAAAGACCTTTATAGCTCTGACTAGTCTTTCATCTAAACATGTCTGGAAAATCTGAAGAAGGAAACTATTTTATTTTACTACATTGCCTACAGCCCCATGAAGGTGGCAGTTATAATTTACTCCACTGTCAGACTGTGTTGTAGCTGAACAATAATTCAGCTTGCTTCCTTTATAATTAAAGACAGATAATAAATTAAAAAAAAAAAAAAAAAAAAAAAACAAATGTATCCATAATATCTCTTGGAAATACATAATATATGCTAGTTAATTAGCATTTTTTCCCACTTTTCATATAACACATGTTGTATCTCATTGTGGAGTAATTACCTCTGGAGAAGGCTGTAAGTCAAGGTGGACTGCTTCTGTGCTTTAAGTTTCCTTTTTTGTATGTTCTATGTATAGGTCTTATGATTTAAATGAAGTACCCTCCTCCATTTCCTCACATCATCAACTCATTTATTATATTAATAGTAAAATGTCTTTACAGATTATTGAAGATAACTTTTTACACCAAAAAGGCAAAGAATATTTTAAGTCTTATTTATAAGAACGTGTAACTAGAACAAAAAGTAATTCTCTTCCTCTGTCCACTATATAATCCATATTTCTACATGTCTTCATTCTGATTCCTTCTTTGAAATTTGATTCCTCCCTGTATCATGACAAATGACAGGAAAACAAGTGAAAGATGGCCCTCAGCAGAGTTTAGTGTCTCACAGAGATGATTTACATTCTACGTCTTCTCCCTGATTGAATGTAATGCTCTCTGTGGGCAAGACAGTGACATTCATGATAAGCAAAATAGCTTTGTGTGGGTCTCCTTGGCTCTGTAAAGATAGCAAAGATACCTACTGCAGCCATCTCAGAAGGTAATCCTGAGACAATGACACTAGATGTTAAAATTAAACTGAAAACCAGCAATTAATTTCATATTAAACTAAGTTTAATTAGCTGTAGGAGTATACAAGAATTTGCCTGAATTAGTACTAGCAATGGAAAGACAGATGTCTAGAGTAGACAGTTATGTTAACATATTACTTACTATATAACACCTACAGTGGCAGACATTTAAACACACCCCTCAGAATATCATATATATATATAGGTCATTGTCATACACATTGCTTTTGTTTACACCTCTGAAAAATCCCTAAAAATAAGTAAATGGAAAAGCAAAATTACAGAATGTGACCTTTATGTAGAATTAAAATCTCTGTTCTCTAAAAATGGCATTTGGACAGAGTAGAGTCTTAGACCACTTCTGACATCTTTTTTAGAACTATTTCTAGTCTGATCTGCCCCTTCAAGTCTGTGCTCCTCCTTGGGATGTCTGACTGGCAAAATGATTTGTAATGGGGATGGCATTGTCTTACAGATGCTGTGAAAGTCACCCCAAGCGGCATTGTCCTGCACCTCTAGCCTGATTTATTGCTCCCTGATGCTCCTGTTTCTAAGCCTCCTCAATCTGAGCTCTCCAATTTTGTTACATCGTGCTGAATTATGAGGTTATTTTATGATGAGGACAAATGTCCACTGAAGAGCACCAAACTAATTTCATGATCTGAACCTTTCCCCCAAGAGGTAATAAAGACAAGAACATCCAAAGCCATTGCATCACCTACTGTATATCTTCTGTCAATAGATAATTAATGTAACAGTGAGATTTTCAATTCTTGTACTTTGTCATGCATCATATTTTTTACAAAGCTTTTACCTTTACAACTGTTTCAACAACTATAAGACCAAGACCAAAAGGGACATTATTTTTCATGGTTGTAGTTTGAACAGAATTCCAAGTAAAGAACAATATTAGGAGGGTAGATCAAAGTAAGCCTTTTATACATATATTGCTCTCACTGTGTGTGTGTGTGTAAAAGAAAACAGTATCATTTGACCCTTACGTTTTACGTATAATTAATAGAAGAGGAAGGCAGTCTATTTCACATCTGTGAAATTTGGCAGACAAAAGTTTAATATTTCCCTGCTTTTGCTGCATTCTACAGGCAAGATAAATTGCAATTCTTTGTTCTGGAAAGAATAAATTGAAACAGAAGTAGTAGATTAAAGATACATACATATTTTTAAATGATGTTTTTGACTTTATTCAACCCCCACTAATATCCTGCTCTGTCAAAGACTTCTAGTCAGTTCCTTCTATTAGTTTCTCAGCAACAGAAAATCATCAGGGCTGACCGCTCCATTTTCAGCTCCATTCAGATAAATGCACTGTTTTTCACATTTATTTCAGTTGATGTGTTGGATTACTCAAAGCAATGTAAAAGATGGTCTGTGGTGCTTCTAACATACTGAAGATACTGTATCTTTTTCCTCCTTTGTAAACTTCCCATATTTTCAGTGTTCATACTAAGCAGAATGCGTAATATTTTTTTCAAGATAAACCTTTTCAAAGCCACACAGCTTACTAGGAAGTTGACAGTTTCTGCAAAGTAACTTTGCCTCCATTACTAGATACTGCTGAATAATCACAAGTGCCTCTTTATGTAGGGCAATGAATGAATAAACTTGAACACTTAAGGTACTCAATCATGTTAAGTGGGCAGCTCTTCTGAAGGCAATAGAAAAAAAATTTACATTTGATTCACATCAAACTCTTGCAGAGAATTACACATTCTCTCATGATGATGAATATATTTCAATAACACAGAAGAAGATGAGGTTTCTGTCCCTGAAAACTTTTAAAAGCCATAACCCAGAGTACAAAACAATTTACAGAAGATGAAATAAACAGAGTATTAGTGATGGGAAGAACAGGCAGAAGCAGTAGGAGAAAACTCAATATGAGTAAACATATGAAAATCAATAGAACTGGGAAGGTCTCACAACATTCTCCACTCCAGATGAGTCTTAACGCCTTCTAGAAAGGGAACAACAGCAGATACAATGGCAAAAAGATAGAACAAAAGCTCAAGATGTCTGATTCAAGTGCACATCATAGAATTTTGATACAGATATTAAGAGCAGATGGCTTGTATTAAGAATAATAGGAACTGATGTTGCAGCTTTGCTAGCCTAGCAAGTGAAAGGAAGAGGTTAGAGAAATTACTGTTGTACAAATGCAAGACAGTCAGGAAACACGTTTTAATAAAATAAAAAATAAAATACAAGGAAAAAAAGAAAAAGAAAAAAAGAAACAAGGTGCACAACAAGGGAAATAAATCAGGAAGAAGCAATACTCCATGAAGCCAATAGTCTATGGGAAGTCAGGATTTTCTTCAGTGGAATATGCCTATGCTTTCTGATATAAAGTTGACTACAGGCATCTGTGCAGTAAGTTGCTCCTTCTTTCGATACTTAAGACAACAAATCTCTCTGGTTTCTGCTGGCTCTCTGTACTATGCATGCTTGAGAAACTGAAAACAGCTGGTTTCATCTGAACATTTGGGGAAAAAAGTGTGATGCTGAGATCTGTATTTTGGAAGGATAAGAGCAAAAAACCTCATTTATATGCCTCGTAACTAACATAAATGATGAAATGATAGCTCCCTGCTGAAGATTTAAAATGGTGTTCAAATATGTGGTTTCATCTGGGAGGGCAGATACCAGTTTGCAACCAGTGCATGCAGATCATTCACTGCTGGCTTCTTCTCTCCCACTGTTCTCAGACCAGATGTTAATGAAAAATGTAGGAACCTGTTTTTGCTCTCCTGTTTAGCTAATAAGGTGCTCACCAAATACTCCTAAGTCTTTATCTAGCAAAACTGGATGAGATCCAAGTTATCAGAGAATACAGCAGGGATGTCTTTAAGGAGGCAGAAGTTCAAAGGAGTACTTTGAAGAGTTCTTCAACCTGTGTGGAGTTGATTATCATGATGTGGATGAAAGAAGAGAAGAAAAATAGATGAAACCACAAAGCCTGGGAGAATATGCTATACCTGCCAACAATAAACTTCAGAAAGACTTAAGTTATAGAAGCTGTAAAATATTGCTGTGATAAAACTTCTGAACTGGGATGAACCTCCAGGGAGTGCTGAGAAATTTGAGAACAGTCAGTACCATATCAGCTCTTTCACCTGGCAGAGACTTTTCAATCCACTTGCTACAGTGATGAAAATCATTATCAAGAATCACAGTAATTCAAAGAGATAGAAGAAAAGATATACTGTGACACAAAACGGCCTTCACTTAATGGATAAGGAGAACCAACTGGTTTGCAGACTGACAACCTTGTGACAGATTTTGTGAATCAAGAACAGGTTGGAAGACCACTGTTAAATATCCTCAGTGTAAAATGGAATTATATTAATATCAATAACTTTTTCAGATCACTGAATCATAGGGATTGGAAGGGACTTCTAGAGGTCATCTAGTCCAACCCCAGCTACAGTAGTTTCCTTAGAGTAGGTTGCACAGGAAAATGTCCAGGCATATCTTGAGTATCTCCACAGAAAGAGACTCCACAACTGTTCTGGGCAGTAGAGTGGTTACCCTCACCATAAATAACTTTTTCCTCATGTTTGTATGGAAGATCCTGTATTGAAGTTTGTTTGTTGAAGCAAATTGTCCTTACTGGACAGCACCTTCCAGACCCCTTAGGTAAACTGAAACTCCAGGTCCTTTTGCTGCCATGTTGTTCATCAGCAGAACTGTGTTACTGCTGAAGACCAAACTCTCAGACTCTGCCTTACAAACTTGCTGTCAGGTACACGTTCATGTAGGGGACAGAGGTCAGCTGTAGCATGCAGGAGGCCCATTTCCATCTATTGATTGCAGGAGGCAGGTTACTAACCTGATACTTTAGGCTGTGTCTGGTTCTTTCTCATTGGGGAAGCTGTGAGGAGGAATAACCACACCATTACTTCTGGAAAAGCATCTGAAGGCATATGTGTTTCCCCAACCATCTCTTAGGAGTGCTCATCAAACATCAAGGGAATGATAGCTCTTCTTGACAGTGTTTTTCCTGCATAAAAAATTGTCAAAATGCTGAAGTTATATAAAAGGGTTCCATTTTTTTTTTTCCCCTTTCCTTTTCGGAAGTGTAATTGTTTGCATATGTTCTCTCTGTACATACTAAATAATATTAGAGACACCCATGTAGTCATATGAACACACTGTTTTCAATTCCAGAATTTCACCTGTCTCCATCTGTCTTACAGCCACTATCTGAACTAAAACAAGGGAGGGGAGAGGGAAAAAAAAAGGGGGGGAGTGAGAGAGACCATGTTATTGATATAATTACTGCTAATACTCACAGCATATATTTTCTGTCTGCCTCCCTTAGTATCTCACAGTGTTGCCTTCTGCATCTGCGATGTTAGCCACCTGTGTTAGCCCTCTTGTGCACACTGACCAATTACCTGATCAGGGCCAAATGACTGCAGACACACACCAATATGATGAGCAGCAAAATGGCGTCTATTCACTACTAAGCACAGCTTATATACCTTTATGCCCGTACTGGATCTTAGCCCCTTACTACAATTCCTTATTTGGCTCCTATTTTCTCCTCATTCCTTCACCTTCTTATCTTGTTTACTTTGTTAGCAAGGACAGTCTGTCTGAGCACAACAGCACCCTTTCACTGTGCTTAGGGAGAGGCCTATCCCCTACAGCACGTATCCCTGTCAAGCGCCTACTGCAACACTCACAGTTATTATTTTCCATAGATTACAAGCTACTGCACAGTTACTTACAATATAGAGAAAGACAGAAAAAAATGCATAATTTGTATATGCCTGCTTTTACATAAAATAGGTACTAACTATAAATGTGTGTCAACTTTATTTTGTAATAATTTCTGGTAAAGAAGAACAGAATATTGGCACTTACCAATCTACATAATAAAAGTGGTCCAAGAGGAGTTTTCTGGGAAGACTTGGGGTATATGCATTAATCTATAGTGATAGAAAGAAATCAAAAGTAAACAGAGGTTCAATATTCAAAGAATCATACAATCATAGAATCACTAAGGTTGGAAAAGACCCACAGGATCATCCAGTCCAACCATTCGCCCATCACCAGTGGTTCTCGCTAAACCATGTCCCTCAACACAACGTCCAAACGCTCTTTGAACACCACCAGGCTCGGTGACTCCACCACCTCTCTGGGCAGCCCATTCCAGTGCCTGACCACCCTTTCAGAGAAGTAGTATTTCCTAACGTCCAGCCTGAATCTTCCCTGGTGCAGCTTGAAGCCATTCCCTCTCGTCCTATCACTAGTCACACAAGAGAAGAGGCCGACCCCCAGCTCACTACAACCTCCCTTCAGGTAGTTATAGAGAGCAATAAGGTCTGCCCTGAGCCTCCTCTTCTCCAGACTGAACAATCCCAGCTCCTTCAGCCGCTCCTCATAAGGCCTGTGCTCCAGACCCCTCACCAGCTTTGTTGCCCTTCTTTGATCACACTCCAGGGCCTCGATGTCTTTCCTACAGCAAGGGGCCCAAAACTGGACACAGTACTCGAGGTGCAGCCTCACCAGTGCTGAGTACAGGGGGGCAACTACTTCCTTGTTCCTGCTGGCAACACTGTTTCTGATACAAGCCAGGATGCCATTGGCCTTCTTGGCCACCTGGGCACACTGCTGGCTCATGTTCAGTCGAGTATCAATCAATACCCCCAGGTCCATTTCCTCTACACAGTCTTCCAGCCACTCTGCCCCAGGCCTGTAGCATTGGTTGGGGTTGTTGTGGCCAAAGTGCAGAACCCAGCATTTGGTCTTGTTGAATCCCATCCCATTGGCTTCAGCCCAGCAATCCAACCTGTCCAGATCCCTCTGTAGGGCCTTGCTGCCCCCAGGCAGATCGACACTTCCAGCCAACTTGGTGTCATCTGCAAACTTACTGAGGGTGCACTCAATGCCCTCATGCAGGTCATCAATAAAGATAATGAAGAGGACAGGCCCCAGCGCTGACCGCTGCGGAACACCACTCATGACTGGTTGCCAGCTGGATTTAACTCCATTCACCACCACTCTCTGGGCCTGGCCCTCCAGCCAGTTCCTTATCCAGTCAAGAGTGTACCTGATGTATTCAACTAATTTCCAACCAGTGATACATGGTGTCCAAGGGAATGGGTAAAGGCCTTTATATTTAGATCACCTATATTTAGGCAAGATAAAGGACCATGTCATATCCTACTAAGAACTATCTGAGCTTAATAGATCATTTCTACAGGGACTTGCAGCATTGCTGAGTCTATTAAAAATAATACAAAAAGTGGTTTTTAAAGGAGTATGAATGTTATTTGTATAAATAAAATAAACTTTATATAAATAAAATGCTATGTGCTTAAGAAAATTGTATGTAGAAAGGAATAGGAATCCACATTGTTTGTTTGCTTGTTTGTTTTCTGGCATGGGGGAGGAATGTGATAAGTTCTCTGAAAGGCATTCTGTAGAGATGCATCAAAGTCAGTTATAAATTAAAAAGAAATTCAAGTATTCCTTTTCTTTGAGAACTAACAATTGTCCCAAGTAATTCTGATACAGGTTCTCTATGTTATTCTCCCTCGGTTTGCATCCCACCCAGTAGAAAATGTCAT
This sequence comes from Gallus gallus, assembly GCF_016699485.2. NCBI lineage: Eukaryota > Metazoa > Chordata > Aves > Galliformes > Phasianidae > Gallus > Gallus gallus. The sequence continues at coordinate 4,003,836 of NC_052572.1, forward strand.
AAGCATATGCACAACTTATATACCATAATACAGCAACAACTATTTTATTTTTATTGTTTAGTTCTAGAATTCTTTGACAAAACAAGAACTAAAGTAGAATATTCAGATTTAATCAACTCGATGATTTAAAAGCTATTTCAGTTTGGGAACTCTTGTAGAAAAAGATTTTAAAATCACGATTAAATGCCGTAAATCAGTTTCCTGGACATCGCCCTTGGCTATGCCATCTTCAATGAGACTTTCCTCTGTTTAAACACAGTCCCAAAGTGCATCATTTCAGCCATAAAAATTGTGTGGATTTGAGACTGTAAATAATTTTTGCAGATCATGTATAAATATTGTACATATCTGGCTACTTACGAATTAAGTTAAAACAGGAACCAGAAATCTGTGAATTCTTGGCATAAAATTTTGTTTGTTAAAATCATGCTTTTCATGTTTTACTTGTTCTGGTTCAAGAATTGTTTTCTCATTCCTTCAAAGGGTGCTTTTTTTGGAAATCATAAGAAATACGTACAAGTTTTTAATATATATGTATCTTTTCCTTTCCTTATATTATTTCTTTTAACATGATTGGCAGTTGATTGGTAATAGAACTAGGTTCAGTCCTCATATTTATAAGGACTTTGTCTGGGCAGTCTTGTTTCTTTTATGGCAGTGACATTCCCCATGTTCCTACATAATACGATAGGCTTAAAACAATGGCATTGCCTTTTGTTTTGTGCCAGAACTAATCCTCAATGACCTCCTTCATGAACTAGCCCATGTTAGCTAAACCTGTGGAGCAGAAATGTCAAGCAGCAAAACAACAGCAGTGAAATGACAAATTTTCTGCCAGTTTAGTACTCAAAGTCCAGCAGCACATGAAGGAGGGCAGGGCTGCAGCATTTTTAAGTTGGCTGCCTTCAACTGCCTTAGAAATGCAGCCTCTGGTCCCAGCTAATTCTGTGCTTGTCAAATGTGTTTAAACATTAACAAAAATAAAGAAGTTGAAAGGTGTTTTTTTGTTTGTTTTTTTTTTTAGTTTGTTTGTTTTATATTTTAACAAATAATTATCTCTTTTACTTTATTTTAAATACAGTTATATGATCCAGGTGAATATCATCACTATTATCCAGCATCCTTCAACTATCAAATTTGGGATATAACAGATTGCATTTATAATGGGTCTTCCATGACAGTAGGTGCATTTTCAGCTTCATGCATTAGAGACAAAAAAAAAAAAAAAAAAAAAAAAAAAAAAAAAAAAAAAAAAAAAAAAATCAGTCATAATGCTGGAGTTGTCCAGAACGTGTTTATCATTACAGAGAATTTGTTCAAAGTCTTTTGTTATTTTCTGCGGGCATTCAAGTGACCAGAATACTTGGAAAAACCTTTACTGGGATGAGTAGACTCAGCTACAGTAAGAGGAACATAAAAGTCATGTGACCTCCTACTATTGTAGAAAGACACTTCTGCAGCTGGTCAGTCAATGGCTCCCCTGTCTCATGATGTTGCCTCAAACAGCAAAAGATATTTTGTTCAATGTTATGAGAAAAAGTATATCTACATAATTTTTGTCCATTTTTTGCTTGAAAATGTCTGTAGGAGACACCTGTTTACAGCAGATATTTTTGTGGTTTTGTCCTTCTCAAACAACACATTACTTTAGCTCTTCTTTAATTGCCTGTATCTGTAGTATTAAAGAATATGAGAACATACATTTGAAAATGAGTTTGGAATTAAACTTTTAAAACTAGACTTGATATAATTTTAGGAAATATCTCGTCATCAGCCTCCCAAAAATGAGTACAAAATATGTGCTTCAGTTCTTCATTTCAGGTTACTTTCCACAATACCTCATGCATCCTCACTCAAAAAAATAAAGCTGTGAAAGATTGTGCATATGATTTCTAGAAGTCATGACAGGTATTGGACGTGTGTAGCTTAGCAAATCTATGCACAGCTCCCACCAGAACTGTGCTCAGAACTACAAACAGCAACTGAAGAACAAACCAGGTCTCATTTGTGAAGATTTTTCTCCCAGTGTCTTAAATCAGGTTTTTAACGATAATTTCTTTTTTTTTTTTTTTTTTTAGTCTAACTACACACAGTCCTGAGAGACGAACAGTGGGATTTAATAGCCAGTGCTGATAAATAATTGAGCTACTCAGCAGAAAACAGTGTTCCTGGAGAGTGCATGATATCCTGCTTATTTCATGATTTAGAAGCTTACTTAAAACTCTGAGTTAAGCAATTGTACTCAGATAGTGTCTTCCTCTGTACTTATGCACCTAAAAATGTTTATTCTTCTAAAGTATTGGGAAAAGCAGACTAGAGTAGTAAGTGAAGATCATCAGTTATTAATACTATGAGGGTTGCTCTGAAAATAATGCCTCTTATTTTATTATGTTGGTCTGCAATGTCAGAGACAGATTTTGGTAGTATGGCAGTGGAAGTGGAACCTTCTCTCCAATACTCCACTACATTTTGTTACTGTGTGATAGATGGCAGCAGAGAGGCAGTCTGACAAAATGGTGTCTGATATGGAGTACAAATGGATCAAAGGTGTACTGTTGAATTCCTCCATGACGAATAAATTTCACCCACTGACATACATAGACACTTGTTGAAAATTTATGGGCTCCAAACAATGGATGTCAAGACTGTGAGGTGACAGGTAGTGTGTTTCAGAAGTGGCAATAACAATGTGAAAGGTAAGTTATGTTCTGGGTGGCCATGAAAATTTTTATGAGCATGGCATTCAGGCTCTTGTTCATTGCAGATGAAAATATATAGCTTATGGTGGTAACGATATTGAAAAATATGTTTATGAGCTGTGAATTTACTCTGGCAAATAGTGTTACTGTGCTATTTGTATGTGTTGTGATTTCCTTGGAAATAAATAGGCAGCATTAATTTCAGAGCACGCTATGTATAGTAATTGGTGCAATTGTTAATTAGGTAAAAGTATAATCTTCAATCAAGTCAGCTAGCTGCATGCAGTTTGAGAAGCTTGTCCTTCCTTCTTCATGCAGCTGGCTGGGCAGAACTTTGTTCTCTACTTTGTTCTTTATCTCACCTCTGGAAGCAGTGCTACACTGCAGAGGGAAACTTGGTATTTGAAAAGGCCTCAGACTTCTGGAATCTTTGAAGTCTGAGCATATGTCAAGACAAAAAATAAAGTTCTTAAGATACAGCTGGTTTTGGGCTCTCAAGCAGTAAAGGAGTTGGGCAGTGATTTTGGTGCATGAATTTGGGTATCTCTTAAATTTCCTGCTATCCTCCATTTTCATGTCTTGCTTTGGAGCATTTTATTTCTATCACATTCAGAAGCTCAAATGAATTTTCTAGCATTCTCCTAACAAAACAGTGTACGCAAGTAGATCTGCTGATGAAGATTAGGGGTTTCTCCTAAGTATGCTGCTTCTTGTTACATAAATGTGTTGCATTTTTATAAGATCCGTACTGTAATTTAAAGAATGACCAGTACATGCAGTTATATAATATAAAACCATTATCTCAGTGGAACAGTAGAAATAATGTTGCCAAGGTGATCCTGTTTTTTGTGATATTCTAAGTATATTCTGAGACGAAAACATTGTAATACAAAAGCTTAAATCTTTCTGGGCACAGAAGCTGCACTTCAAATCTCAGCTGAGAAACTGGGACTTTTATTACTGCGATAATTTAAGGTAAAAGAGCCAAAACTGGTTGTTTTTCCTACAGACTTGAAAATAAAAATTCTTGCACAGCCTGGAATATCTTAGCATAACAGCAGGTTTTTATGAAGATATTCTTAGTTACCGTATTTGCATTACTCTGAGTTTCAGGTTTTAAAATAAATAATTAAATAAAAAATCCAAGTTCTGTTGGATTCAGATCAAAACATCCAGGCAAGCTTCCAGAGAGTGGGTTGTTTCCCGAATAACAATAATTTCATTAGTATACTTCTTGCAGCTCAGCCAACATGCTAAACCAAGCACTTGCTAGTAGATTATGTTGGATAAATATTTTGTGATCCCATAAAAATGGGTATGATAAGTGGTTTAACTCTGTTTTCAATAAGCTAAATAGGCAATTTGCCACTAGCATCACTGTGAAGGGAATCAAAGCTTGTGCTTTATGCAACTATAGTTCATAGTGTTCTTCTTTGGCTGGCTGTATTTTGGGGTTATTTTCTATTTATTATCTGTCTTTTAAGAAGCAGCAATTGGCCACAAATAGACAAAGGATGAAGTGTAACATAGCTTTGAGAGACTTGAAATATTTATTTGTTCTTCTTTTCTGTGAGAAAATAGGGAGGATATTAAGGAAACATATGAAGAGAGAAAGATTCACAGTTGGACAGTCTTCTCATCACTCTGTAATGTGAGACGGCCATGTTTAGCTGTGTCTCATTTAAGCTTTGTGCCTGTAAAGGTCAGGTAGATGTGCAGTGACTGCTACATAGAAAATCCATTAAATTTTGTGTACTTTAGCCTAAAATTTTTAAGTTAAGTTCACCTGTTTTAAATTTACACATTCCAAAGGTGGAAACATCTGGAGGAGCTCTGTATTTGAGTTTTTCTTGTTATTTTTCCTTTTCTGAGTAAAACCTGAGTCAGTACTGAGCACAAACTGTAGGATTTCATTTTTATCCTGACATCATTATTTCCTTAACTTTTTAATGTGGTCATTATTATTTGTATTTGTCTGAGGGGTGAAAAGGGGCAAACATATAAGCTGTCTTAGTGACTGTTTCAGGGTACTTTTTTATGTGATGGTGTTCGTCTGTGCATCTGTATGCCTCTCTGTGCACCCTCTGTCATGGCAAGCACTCACATGTGAGAACACGCAAAGAAATTTTGAGAAGAAAAAAACTTGTTTTCTTTTAATGAATTTATGTTTAAATGTTCAAAACGGCCTTTCACAAAAGATCTATGTGGTATAGAATCCTTATTTGTTTAGTATTCACTGCTAAATCTGCTCTCATGCATTGTCAGATCTGAGAACAGGAAGGCAAACTGCTAATGATCTTAAGGCATACAAGTTACACCAGAAATGATGCAATAAATCTTTTCTAAATGGTTTTATCATTTCATTCCATGCAGCAGTTCTTCAAATTATCTGATACATTATTGTAGAAAATTGTCATCAATTTGAAAATTCTGAGCATGAATACAGTTTGTTACAGCAAAACGTCATAGAAATTAATGATAAATTGAAAAATGCAGAGAAAATTAAGTTTTCTCTTCACCTTATCCAAGTAAACTATGGTTTTATAAAATAAACATCCTATTACATATTTTATTCTCATCAGTGTTAATAAAAAAATAATTATAAAGAATCAGATCTTCTAGAATTCTCAAATTTTGGCTTCATTTTGTTGGTTCCAAAGTGTTCAATATCTCTGATTAAATGCCAGCAAGGGAGCTGTGTCTAAAACATCACATAATAAAGCTGAATCAAATATTAGTTCTACACAGTCCTATCTCACTTTATAGCACCCTTGGGAATACTTTCAGCTATTATTACCTGGTGATTGTAACAGCATTGCTAGAAGAACTCTCATAGCACATTTCCAACATTGGATTCACTGGATTGTGGAGAAAGTGTCAAGATCCCTGATTCATATGGATTTTTTGAGGTCAGTTGTCAAACTCCATTTACAGTGGGTATATATTCTGAGTCTGTCTGTCTGTTCATGTAGAATTCCAGAATTGCAGTGTTTGGAAGGGACCTGAAGAGATCATCAAGTCAAATACCCCTGCTAATGCGACTACCCTACAGGTAGCACAGGTAGGTGTCCAGATGGATCTTGAATATATCCATAGAAGGAGACTCCCCAACCACTCTGGACAACCTGTTCCAGTGATCCATCACCCTTACTGTAAATAAATTCTTCTATATATTCATGTGAAACTTTCTGTGTTCAACTTTTAGGCTTGCCCTGTCTCTATGCACCACCAAAAAGAGCCTGGCCTCATCCACTTGCCTCCCACCTCCCTTTAGATATTTACACTTACAAGGTCCCTTCTCAGTCTTCTTTTCTCTATGCTGAACAGTTTTTGTTTTGTTTTGTTTTGTTTTTTTCCCTGTCATCAGACACAGACTTCAAAGAGAGGAAGGAAACACAGCTGCAGTTTCCATGAAGAGCTGTGGCAGTGGCAGGAGTGCCAAAATATTTCATGAGTTCCTAATACCTGTTTGCATACTTTTTTTCAGCCATTTTGCTATTTTTTTCATTAAAACTTATAAAAACAGACAAAAGCAACCAAATTCATACCAAGATAAATGTTAGATTGAGTTTGAACTACTTTATATAGTTTGTCTTTCACTATAATGACAAATTTAGTTTATCTGGTATTCATAGGCACTGGAACATGATTTTCTAACCAGCTAATCAGACTGGACATTTCCCAGCATAAATTTAGCCTACTGCAGCCAGCACTTCAGTCTGTTCCAGACATGCAATTTATTAGTATAGAATTCTCCTGAAATTCCTTTATGCTAGATCCTTTGTTACTTGGATTCTTTTTCCACCAGTATCTACATTTTCTGACATTGAAAATGAATGTCTTCTCTTCTAAGGAAACAAAATCAGTTCAATATAAAAACCAAGGAAAATATTATCTATGAGGAAGAACAAGTAACCTTACTTTTCTGTAATTTTAATTTCTGGAATTATTTTACTTTGTTAAATAATTACTTAATTTCTTTCATGATAAAATCATAAAATCATAGAATCACTAAGGTTGGAAAAGACCTTAGACAGGAAAAGACCTTAGACAGGATCATCCAGTCCAACCATTCGCCCATCACCAATGGTTCTCGCTAAACCTCAACACAACATCCAAACGCTCTTTGAACACCACCAGGCTCGGTGACTCCACCACCTCTCCAGGCAGCTCATACCAGTGCCTGACCACCCTTTCAGAGAAGTAGTATTTCCTAACGTCCAGCCTGAATCTTCCCTGGCACAGCTTGAAGCCATTCCCTCACTAGTCACACAAGAGAAGAGGCTAACCCCCAGCTCACTACAACCTCCCTTCAGGTAGTTATAGAGAGCAACAAGGTCTCCCCTGAGCCTCCTCTTCTCCAGACTGAACAATCCCAGCTCCTCCAGCCGCTCCTCATAAGGCCTGTGCTCCAGACCCCTCACCAGCTTTGTTGCCCTCCTCTGGACACGCTCCAGGGCCTTGATGTCTTTCTTACAGTGAGAGGCCCAAAACTGGACACAGTACTCGAGGTGTGGCCTCGCCAGTGCTGAGTACAGGGGGGCAGCTACTTCCCTGTTCCTGCTGGCCACACTATTTCTGATACAAGCCCAGATGCCATTGGCCTTCTTGGCCACCTGGGCACAGTTTTGTTTTTTTTTCCCCCATTTGTTTGTTTGTTTTGTTTTTTTGTTTTTTTGTTTTGTTTTGTTTTAAAAAAGGAATTTAAAAAAATCTCATACGTAGACATTTTCAGAACTGTTCCTTTTGTGGCATTTCTGTAGTCTACAAAGAGTAAAGCTCATATTGTAGCCTGAGCTTCATCTAGATTGTTGGTAGGTTCTTTCCTCCCTGCTGTCCTTCTGATATATCTTCTCAGAAGTTAATGTACCTAGGTGCTAGATATTTTATCAAATATTTTTAAAATTTTACAAACTCATATATAAGTTAAGACAACAGCAGGTAGACCAATAAGCATATGGATGTGTGCACTCGTGCAGAGATGCATCACTCAAATCTTGTTATTCTTCAGAAATCTAGCCAGGAAGAGGAATGGTTTGTATTTTCATTATCTAAAGTATTCAGAATTTGTTCTTCCAAGGAAGAGGAAAGCATTAAGAATCTCATTAACTAATAAAAGAAAAAAAAAAATAGATGTTAATTACATGGTCCTGTTGTATTGAGCTCCTTTTTTAGTCTATGATATATAAAGCGAAATACAACAAGCAAACAAATAGAAAACAACAAAGCAGCACCTTAAAACAAACAAAACAAACAAACAAACAAAAAACAGAAATGAATACAAATTACGCTAACAAATATTCCTGACCCCTGATCCTAGATAACATCAATTAAGAAATTTAATGATGTATAATATAGTGGAGTTAACATATTAATACATTATACTGTCATAATTTTAACATCCTTTCACAAGTCTATGCAGAAATTTGTCATGGTTTGGAACTGCAGTGTTAATATGGGTCATTTCAGCTTTGTGGAATTACATTTATTTTTCCAGTGCTCTCCTAACTGTGATGGAATCAAATGTAAAGATGCCAATATTGGATGATGCACTAACAGTTACAATTTGAAATTAGGATTTTGGAAGTTTCTTGAGATCATAAATAAAAAGCAGCAGTAAATTAGTCAGAGTAATCTTGTCACATGGATTTATAGACAATATGGATCTGGCAACCCAAGAATTGTAAAGTGTTTTATAAACATTAATTAATCACATCTTGCTGCAACCATTCCATGGAGCAAACATAAATTATTAACCATAGGTTTACATATGGGTGAACATACGCTTTAATTTTCTTCCCTATAGTAATATACATGCTTTCTACTATATTCTGGAAGGGATCTTTGAGATCATCTAATTCCAAATTTCCTGCTATAGGCAGGGACACCTCAGGGTCTGTAAGAGATTATTCTTTTTGCATCTTTGTCTGAAAGCTTGCTGAGTAACACAGATAGATAAGTCCAGGCAAGTCTGGTCATAGTTTGAGAAATCTTTTGGCAGAAGATTTGCAGGCCAGGGTAAACAGAGAGACAGTAAGTGGCAGCTTAATGGCCAGGAAGCAGTCTTTTGCATGGGCTCATCTCCAGTGAGACAGCCATCTCAGGGGTGCTGCACGTGACCCTACCAAAGTGCCCAGGAATGCCACATTGACAGAAGAAGAAGGATAAAAAAGGGATCTACAACCAAGAATGCGGTGTCTACCATCCGATGCCTCATGACGATGCCTGCCTGCTGATGGACTCTCCTGGGCCTGCTCTGTTGCTGTACCTGCTTGCTGTCTAAGGCCGGCCACTCTGCTGCTGCTCTCTGCTGCACTTTTGATTCTCCTGTATCCGCCTCGGACCATTATAATGGTGTGCAACGGGACACTGCTGGATCTTGGTGGTGACTATCCCTGCTTTATGTAATTCTTGCTCCTTTCCTGTCTTTCCTATCACCCGCTTTCCCTTCCCCATCACCCTAATTCATCATAGTTGCCAGCTTCCCCTTCCAAATCTCCTTGATTGATTCGGATTTGTAATAAACTGGTTGGACCAACATTTGAACCATTATTTTTTAATCTCATGCCAGATATACATATATTAAAAGAACCTCCTCTCACTCTGTAAGACAGGGCCCCATCCAGTTTGGCCTTGAACACCTCTAGAGAGGGGGCATCTACAGCCTCTGCTCCATAGTCTTCCCAGGCACAGAGGTCTGTAGTTCCCTGGCTCTTCTTTTTTTTTTTTCCCTTCTTGAAAATTGAGGTTTTTCCAATCATTGGGAAATTCACGAGACTGCCATGACCTTTCAGATACTATGGATAATGATTTGGCAACGTCACCCACCAGTTCTCTCAAAATCTGGGTCCCAAGAACTTGTGCACTTTCAGGTTCTTTAGATGGTCTCAAACCTGGTCTTCACTTAGAGAGGGCAGATCTTCTTTCTCCTAGTTCTTATCTTTGCTTTCTGCAGTTTGGGTTGTGGGGCTAGAACACTTGCACGTGAAGACTGAGTCAAAGAAGTAATTGAGTACCTCAGCTTTCTCCATATCTCCCATGACCAGGCTTCAAACTATTAGATGTGCCTTTTCATTCCTCCTTTTAGACAAAGAAACTTATTTGATAGTTCTTTATACCTGAAACATATATATACACATTAGCAGCAAGATGTCAGGTTGATTGTTCCTGAAGAACTGCTGTCCCATCTGAGAGAGAAATTCTTTCCATCATTTCTGTTGTCTAGCAATCTGTTCATTGCACATACAAATCCAATTTCTTCTGTCATTTACAGTAATACATTTCTTGTGGAGTTTTGTTTGTTTGTTTGTTTGTTTCTATCTCTGACAGTCAGCTAATTATTTACAACAGAAATTGAAATAACTGTGAAAAAAACAACAATGGTCATTTTAAGGTAGGAAGGACATAAACAATACAAAGGAAAATGAAAGCAAAAAATAAAATTAACATCCAAGGTTAGCATAGTTCATATTTGGAAAATAAAGTTTAGCAGTGTTACTTTGATGGTTAGTGGAGTTCATAATTTTGAGGGGCATTTAGAAGGTGCTCAGTTTTAAAAGCCTGAGAAACCACTCAGTTTGTCATGATGATTCTTCTGACCTACTTCTGCCTAGATTAGTAAACCAGGAAAGAAAAAAAAAAATAAAAAATCTTAGTGTTTCCGTTTATCTACTAACTTTGAGGAAAAGGTTATTCATTTTTTGTTATTGAAAAAACAAAATCTGCAAAATCTGTTGACTATGTATCTACTAAAAGGATTTTTTTTTCCTAATTGTTTAGTTGGTTTATTGGTTTGTAGCAATAATCACTTCAATTTTCAGTTTCATGCCTACGTAATATGACTCTCAGAAAGAACCTAGGCTAGTTACTTTACTACTACTGTAGATAAACAGTCTTTGACATAGAAACTTTTTGAGACAGAATGCTGATGGAAAAGGCAGATCCTGCTTCTGCCATCAGACAAGAAGACATGACTAAATGAGAGGGAAAACTGGGAATGACAAGATGAAGTTCATCTGAATCAGGATCTTGATCAGGTATGTCCCAGATGGGAACCATGCATTATGTCTCCAGTTTTTTTTTCTGATTCACAAATACCATTTTTAAAGGCTAGAAGCAGCTTGTATTCATTCACAGGATGCTCAGTGATTTCAGTGGCTGGCAGCTGTGGGGCACTTACTGCCTACATTTTCTATTTGTGTTCAGTCAACCTAGGAATCCTGTTTGTTCTACAAGTCTGACATTTCCCAGATGTGTCAAGGTAACTGTGAATGTGCAGAGCCATTTTTCACACGTTCTATGTCTGTCCCATATTCCTGAATATCTTGCAGCCTTACTGAAGAAATTTTTTCCTCTTTGGGAAAATCTAGTCAAATGTCAGAATCTGAAATTACATTCAATCAAGATTTCCAGGTAGATAGAAGTCTAAAGAAACCCATCCATAACGTACCGCTGCTGAAAAGATTCCCATCCCTGCTCCCGTTACTCCTCTTCCAGAGGTCCTAAGTGCTTTTGGAGTCCATCTGGTAAACAATGTTGTTTAGAAAAGGATACTTTTGTTCTCCTTCCTCTAGCACAAATTTTGCACAAACCAAATACACAAATGCTGCATTTTCAATTTTTTCATGATTATATTACTAAAATGACAACCTTAAAAGGAGAGGAGCGTAGTGAATTTCAGTCTCTCCTTTAACCCAGATGTACTGTGAACTGAGTTATTCTGGGACTAATTATCAATGTGTCCTGAAAAAATGAATGTGAGAGGCAAAACTGCACTCAAAGTGAGGTAAATCCACTCATAACATCCAGTAACATCAGCTCTCATTGACTAACAGTCATTGAAATGGTCCACAAAATCCTGACCAAAGCACCTCAGGTGACTTGTGACAATAACTGGTGTTTTTTGGTTGCCTTCCCTCTTCTCTTTTAAAATGATTTAAAGGTTGAAACTTAAAAGATTTTCCTTCAGTCTTGCTTGCAAGAAGTTGATTTCATTGACATGTGGTGTTTACAGTGATGGCAGGTATGGATAAAAAAATTTGACTTAACCATTTCTTTCCTTTCTGTTAGGTAGTTTCTATCCTAATGGGCCTCTGCTTTGTCATTTCCTGCTGCTAGGATGCAATTTTCAAATCACAATAGGATGGTCGCAATGAAGAGCACAGACTTTATGATCATACCTTCTTTGGCAAGTTCACTGTCCCAGAATTAAATCAGGAAAATATGCACTATAGAGCTGACATTTATTGTATCTAAGCATTCAGCTGTCTGTGATTTTGATAGTTCTCAAACAATGGTATCTGAGTTAGATTGCATGAATAGCCTTGTGTTATTGAACAGCAGTATTGAGGATGTCAGCTGAGAATTTAAAATGAGCTATCCTTAGTCATTTAAAGGACTTATATATATCTGGTTGCATGTCAGCTTCATATTACATGACAAGAATGACCCATATTTTTGTACCAACAGGATACACTTGCATGTTCAGATGGGGGGAGGGAGGGGAAGGGAAACTAGCATGGAGTCCCAGTTCTGTCTTTCTTGAAGCTAGTGTTGCAAACAGAACAAGAAGATGACATAGATTCTTTTATGGATAAGACAATAGTTGTAAATGAAATTGTTTTGTTCCTATCCACAATTATGTAGATTTCACACACTCTTTTGTTCGTGTTTTGCTTCTACTGCTGCTGCTATAGTAACTATAAAACAGTAAATCTCCCCATGTAGCATCTAATAACATATACCACAAGCTATGCTGATGCATATTTACAAGTGTAGTAAGTGCTGAGTCTAAAATACAAGGAAAACTTTGCTTTTGGAATAGTATGTTTGTTTTGAGGTTCTTGTTTATTCAGCGAAATGAGGTGTTGTTCAGTGCAAAGTACTCCATATACTTATAAGCTAATTATACCTTTGTTAAAGGTTTCACAGCATCACACACCTGCAGTTGGTAAAGATGAACCAGAGCCCAGGGACTGGAAAAATCTGCTATCACAGAAATAGTAAAGGGGGGAAACAGTGATCAGGAGAGGGAGGAAATACATCTTTCAACCTTAACCATGTGGTTCTCTGAATGAACTATAACATCAAGAGAGTTTCAGTCAAAAGTTGTTTTCCATTTGGTTAGCACAGAGAAAGAAAAAAAACTTTGAATGTGTCATTAAGTTTTTGTTTATGAAGGTAGTTTTAAAGCAGATTATTTGTTTGTTCTCTATACAACTTCCAAAGTCAGATATAATTTCTTCCTCTTATATGCCCGAGGAAGGATGTTAGGAATGAGGAGAGTTTCCAAGGCTCAGATTCCAGGATGACATTGCTGGCGTGCTCCACACAGGACAAGACTAATTCCATGATATTTGCCTCTCTTGAATAAATGGTGACTCATCTCTGAACCTCAAATTTCAGTCTCAGCTACCTAGGAATCAGCAACAATCAGAGAAAAGGGATGTAGGGCAGTTACAGTAAAAACAAACATAAGAACAGAAAATCAAAGGGCAGCAAAAAAACAACACTGCCAAATAAAACCTCCCCTCCCCTGCCCTTCCTTCCTTTTCTTTCCCTTTCTCCTTCTTAGGGGAAAGAAGCAGTGGGGAAAAGAAAAAAGAAAAAGAAAGAAAGAAAGAAAGAAAGAAAGAAAGAAAGAAAGAAAGAAAGAAAGGAAGAAGAAAGAAAGAAAGGAAGAAAGGAAGAAAGGAAGAAAGGAAGAAAGGAAGAAAGGAAGAAAGGAAGAAAGAAAGAAAGAAAGAATTAAAAAAAAGAAAGAAAATAAAAAAAAAAGTAAGTATTTCAGAATTTCTTTGATGGTAATCCAAAATAGTCACACTCTGAAAAAAGTATATTTTTTCTTCATTCTAAGAAAATAAATAAATAAATAAATAAAATAAAATACAAATAAAAAATTCTTTTTTCCCATAGTGATATTGTAATTATCACCAACATCTGATGCAAAACCAAAGCACAGAGAGATTGCTTTTCTAGCCCATTGTCTTGGCAAGAATTTCATTCTTAGTATTTGCACTTTTAGAAAAAGACTGTAAAGACCTTCACTGTGGCCAGGAGAATACATCAGAAAACCTTCTGATAGCTTTGTCCTTGTTTGTCTCTCCTTCTTAGTATAAAAAATGGGGTCAGTCTGTCATGTGGATCTTTAAAATGCCTCCAGTATATTTCCCCACCTGCAGGTATTAAGGGGTCAGGAGACCAAGGTTGCATTTATCACAATTTCTAGAAAAAATGTATTATCTTCTTTAAATATTTTAGGAATGATCTCACTGAAATCTGAATATCATAGTAAGTGACTTTCCCCTTAAATATTAATGAAAAGGAAAACTGAAGGAAACGGCGCTGCATAAAAATCAAGTGCCGTGTAAAAAGAGGCTCTTCATTAATGTGCATGTATACTCCTGTGGCTGCTGTGGACATGACCTCACATTCAGTAAATGTTAATACAGCATCCAAAGAAATAGTCTCTTCAGCAAGCAGCCCTTACAAAAAGACTAATTCTGAAGCTACATCACAAACTTGGTGTTGATTGGCCTTGATCTGACTTAAAACAGAGTGTTTTTTTGTTGTTGTTCTTGTTGTCTGTTTGTTTGTTATTTTCTAATTTCTTGTAGTTTACATTACATTTAGTATAGAGCATTTTGTTTTGTTTTGTTTTCTCCCTTTACTCTGACTTAAACCAAGACGAAGTCAGTCCCTGTGGGTAAAGCTCTGTGTTATGTTCAGGGTTCCATATGTGGAAATTAATGAGATGGATAAAAACAAGTCATGTATTAATTTGACTTGAAATGCTTTCTGTTCTGTGATACTCAGTAGTGAACACTATTTGGAAGAGTTGTGTGGAAATGAATTTTCCATCCAGTGATTTTTTTTCTTGCCACTAGTCTGTCTCAGGACAGTTTCAAGAGCTGTCAAATTTGCAGAGAAAAATGAGGGTGAAAGACCTGAATCTACCCATAGCAGCTAATAGCCCAACCATCAACTGCCATATCAGGGAGCTACTTTTACTTTCCATTCTGGCTTCCAAAGATCAAATCCTTGAACCTTATGACGTATTGTATGAACTCCAAAATATGTGCTGAAGAAGAAAGAGGTTTTCATCTCTCGCAGCTGAAATGTTCCTAGCTTGTAAAAAACAGTTAAATACTAATTAGAGATGAAAATTAAATTCAGATCTCCCTCTGAGATAAGTTTTGAAAATAACTTATTCTGCAGAAATCTTGGGCATTTTTTGACTAATTTCCATTCTGTACCCAACATTTCAAATGGGAATACATGATTTCTGAAAGTGCCTGGCAGTTTTCAACCCATATTTCTGTATGAGTGTTTCTGTGTGTATTTATGAGTAAATCTACCCAAACTGAGTTGTCACAACTTAAACACATAGGTTCTGCCCATTTTGTTTAGTTACAGTTACCTTTATTGTGTTGATTGTAGTGCCTCACGGTGAAGTGCCCTCTTGGACTTACAGCTTTGATAATGTTCATATGGTGAGAGCATTCACCTCAATTCTCTCCGACTCCAGGACAAAAAGGAAAACACAGTATGGGGAGGCAGCAATCAATAGGACATCCCTTCAAAAATCTGCATTTTCAGAGACAAACTGAGTAATTTGCACATAATTATTTAATACTTGCCTTTCCACAATCAGAGGTTAGAGAACATATTGTGTACTAAGAGGCTTTTACGAGTTCACATTTCCATCTGGAGCTGTAAAAAGTGTTTCTAATCTAACACAGGGGCTGCGACATAGAACAAACTGTGCTTTAGTGCATTTTTTATTGGGAACAAACCCGTCCTTTATATTCTGTTATAGTTTTCCTAGGCCTAAAAGCACCGTCAGTGGAAAAGGCAGCATCTCCCAGCACACCAGGTCTGCTAAACTTAATCCCCTTCTGTACAAAAAATGGCGTAAATGGAATTAATTATTTAATATCCCCTTACTGACACAGGGTAGTAAAAAAAGATCAGCTTGATAATGCTTCTTTCTAGCACTTTCTTTCCAGAAGTCTTTAAACCATTGCAGCTGCCTTCTGCAGTGGAGTGGGAGATTGCTGTGCAAGAGAGGACTCCAAAAACCAAGGATAAAACAGTTCTCAAGAGAACAGGTGAGTAGGCTAGGGCAGTGCCAGGAGCAGTGTTTTAACACTCCACTCATATATAGCAGAGCCTGGGCATCATTAATGATCCAGAGCACTGTGAACAGAATGGGCAAATGGAGCATGGCATGCTAGTTATAGGGTGATACAGCAGGTGGGGCAGAAATCCAGATGGAGGGGCCACATCCTTACTGGGCTGACACACACACCCAGACAGACCTCCCAAGATATGACAGAACTGTGCAGACCTTTGGTTGTGGGAAACTCAATATCTGGAAGACACTCAAGGATCTGAGGGGAGAGGGTCTCATGGTATCATGGGTCCCATGTGTCCAGCCTGGCAAACTTTTTCATCAAATAGCCAGGCTGCGTGAAGAAATCATCAGACTGAGCAGCTATTAGTGAGAGATAGATGCACAGTATTGTTCAGTGACATGAGCAGATGAACAACCTTGTCTTAAGTCACCAAAAGGGGAAGAAGCTAAGCAAGCTTCAAACTCCAAAGAAATAAATGGCAAAATTGTGCAAGATGAGGGAGATTGAACCCTTCTCTCTGTTTAGAGCAGAAGGAAGAGCCTCTCCCATGCTCCTAAGGACCCTCTCAACAACAGATGCAAAACTCTGGGGATTGAAAGAGAAGAAAGTGTGGATAATGGTTTAGAATCAGAAAGGGAAATCCATAATTCGCCATGGACCAAAGTCAGAACAAATGCTGCCAAAAAAAAAAAAAAAAAAAAGGTGAAAGGAACTCTACACTAAGAGGCTCTGAAACACTCATTTACTACCCGAATTACCTCTATTAAGAAGTTTGCTGTTTGTGAGGGGCGTGCATTCATGGAATCAGGAAAAGTCTACTCAGTTACGATAAAGCTAGAGGAATTCTATCTGCTCCTGCTCTTTCAAAAACAGCAGACCAGTTGAATGAATGGCTGTAGGGATGGTATTGTGCTTGTGGGCTTAGATACTATAATCTTGGACACACCTTCAAGAGACCAGGCAGTTGACGTCAGATGGGATGCAAATGACCAGGAAGGGTAAAAATATACTGGGCAGTAAGTTGGCTGGGTTGATCACCAGAGCTTTAAACTAGTACTTCTGAGTAAGAAAGAGACATAAAATGCTGTCACTTTAGGAAGCAGCAGGAAAAAAATCAGGTTTGTCCCAGAGGAATTTGGTAGAGCTCCTCCAAGGAGGTAATGATGCTAGTAACCCAGTTGTGGTGCCTTTACACCAATACACATAATATTAGAAATAAATAGGAGTAGATATAAAACATGATGCAATTAGAAATCTATGATATAATTGCAATCATGGAAACATAGTAGGATGAATCATACAACTGGAACACTGCAGTTGAGGGCTACAAGCTTCTTAGATGGAATAGTTAGGGAAAAAGGGGCAGGGATGTTTTTCTCTATATCAAGAGGTGGATAGAGTGCAAAGAGCTGCCTCTCAGAAACAAATATGATCAGACTGGGAACTGGAGGGTTAAAATTAGGTACAAGAGCAATAAAGAGCTTCTGGTGCTTGATGTCTACTGCAGATCATCTGACAAAGAGGAGCCTACTAACAAGGCCTTCTTGCTTCAGCATCAAGAGGCATCGTGCTCACAGACTTTCATCTTGATGGGAGATTTCAACCGCATGGATGTAAGCTGGGAAAACAACATGGAAGGTTGAAAATATTCCAAGAGACTGCTGAAGATAACTACCTGGTCCAGGTATTGGACAGATCAACTAGAGGTGAAGCATTGCTGGACCTGGTGCCCAGCAATGCAGAGAAAATAATTGGAGATGTTAAAGTTGGAGACAGTCTGGACTGTAGAGACCACGTCCTGGTTGAGTTCATGATCTCAAGAAACACAGGCCTAGCAAAGAATTGAGTCAGGACCCTGAACTTCAGAAGAAGGAACTATTGGCAGTTTAAGAATTATTGGAGAAGATTCCTCTGAGAGACTGTTCTTAAGGACATAGGAAAAAATGTACCTGGTAGCTCTATAAGGATATATTTCTGAGACCTTTTCAACCCCCAGCATAATAAATCAAATACAGGAGGCGGGAAATCAGCAAGGCTGAGCAAGAATTGATTGGTCAAATCAAGGGACAAGATGGAAAAGTGCAGATGGTGGAAGCAGGGACATATGGCCTGGGAAGAAGGGATGCCATCCGGACATGCAGGGATGAGATCAGAAAAGCCAAGATGCAGGTGGAGCTGAACTTGATGAGGGATGTGAAAAATAACAAGTCTTTCTTTAGGTATACCGGTCCGAAGAGACAAGCAAACTGGCTTCAACAGACACGGAGAAGGATGACGTACTGAAGAAGTTCTTTTCCTTGATCTTCTCTGCTAGTTAGGCTTATCATGTCTCTTATGTCCCTGAAACTCAAGGTAGGAGTCTTTCACGGTTTTATGATTTTTGGTTATTGGTATTCCACATCGTAACATCATGTAGTGCACTGGGAGTTAAAGAGTTAATGCTCCAATTCTAGGCACCTGTCCGGAAAGAGAATAACAACATATCCCAGAAGACTGCGTTCAGAGAGGAGATATAACCCCTGGCAGGGTCACCTGACTTCTCTTTTTTCCTTCAGCTCTCCTCCCTGCTGCTCGACCTGACTGCACATCTCGCCTCAGCGTTGTGGTATGGCCTTCAGTTCTTGGACACTTTCTCTCTCTTTCATTACATTTGATTTATTACCTTAGATTCTAATTGTATTGTATTATAGTGTGTTATCTTCCATTCCAATACTATATTTAGTAAATTAGTTTGTTTCTCCTCAGATCGTTGCTGCTATTTTTCATTATTCAGGGTCCCCTGTTTCCCCTTTCAGAAGGTGTGGATCTGTGGATCCACATTAGGAAGAAGTGATGCCTGCAGAGAGACATGGATGGACTAGAGAAGTGGGCTGACATGACCCCAGTGCGATTTGGCAAGGCTATGTGCAAGGTGTTACTTGTGTCACATATATTCCTATTATGCATGGGAGAAGAACTCATTGAGAGCAGACCTGCTGAGAAGAACTTTGGAGTCCTGGTGGACAAATAATCCAGGCATGAGCCGTTAGTGTGCACTTGCATCTCAGAAGACAAACTGAATCCTAAGCTGTATCAAATCAGGTGTGGTTAACAGTGCCAGGGAGGTGATTGTCCTCTCTACTCTGCTCTTGTGAGCATCTGGAGTACTGTATCCATGTCTGGGGCCCTATCAGTGCAATCACTGTGTGCATTATTTATAAGTCTGACATTGGTCTAAGCTGTGTAAATGAGCACTGGTTAATGCAGAGGAAATGTAAAAAGTATTCAAACTTTTAAACATAGGGAAATCATATTCATTTAACAGGGAACAGCAAAGCTGGCTGTTTTATTTTTCCTTTGTGTATAAGAAACATACACCATTTTGCTTGACATTCAGTATGAATATGCAAAGGCTTTTGATACATCTGTTGTTAATATGCAAGATAATGAATGTGCTTAAAATTCTGCTCTTCTTGTCTGCTGATTAAATGAAATAAGCAGAACAGTCCACCATATCTATATGCTTTAGAGGACCAATGTTTGCAACAAAGTAGTAACTGTTCACATTACGTTCTGTTTTATTACTATTTTCTGATGGAAAACTGTTTTTTCATGAAGCTCCAAATTTTTCAATGAAAATATCCACCACAAAAAGAAAAACAAAAACACTTAATCTGTTAACCCTTCTTACTGCATTTCAAATGAATAATATTACTGAAGACTGAAGGAGATGTCTAATATTTTACATTGCTTTCTGGAAATAGTGGTGGTTCCTGTTTCCACATGTTCTCCAGTTATTGTGGAGAGGGAATTCATGCTTGGGTAAACACCATGGCCAAGACACTACTGTTCCTCTCCTCACTTCTCTAAAAGGGTAAAATAATTAAACTTATTATTTCATAAGGCAGTTTGGCATATAATTTTGATATAATCATATGGAACTCAAATGACGTAAAGTTACACACAGTACAAAAAATATTGAGATAGAAGCATTTTCAAAAATCTGACCAATTCCATTGTTTGTCTAAAATTAAATCTTAAATCTTTATGAAGATGAATCTATATTACAATGAGTTACTGCATTTTTTTTTCATTAAAATATTGAGGGATTCTAATCCATTAATCCCGATGTTAATTAAAAAAAATCGTTGTCAAAATGATAGACTGTTATTATTATTATCTTTTTTTTATATTCTTTTTCTTTTCAATTATATCTACTCCTTAGAGAAGACACAACCCAGGTGAATTAATTTTTTCTCTCAAGAAAATAGCGAGGACTGAGTTTGCCGAAGAGCTTCTATAAAAGTGGAAAAAGACAAGCTCTCATCTAATAATGTTCCTATTAATACACTTTTCTGTGTGTGCTTTTGCTTTGAACATATAACAGTAATGAAAAAATACAGTGGTAGACACTTGATATTTGTCTATTTATATTTATTTATTAATATATTAATATATTAAACAATATTTATATTGTTTAAAAGGCAGCTAATTTTGGAATAAATAAATAAATAAATAAATAAATAAATAATCCCACAACACTCCAGAGTTCAGTAAAGATGAAAGATACCCCATGAGATTTAAGACACAATTTGGTTGTGCATTTTCAACCCATATGAGTAAGTAGGAAGGGATGGCAATGACAAACTTGCCACTAACACCACATAATGGTGCAATGGGTCACTCTAGTCTGGTGATGTATGCTGTTGTACGAAAAAAAGATTTTTCTATATCCACATGAGTTATTTAAATTGCTCTTCCATGTCAGAACACTGAGCCTACCACAGCGGTGGCCAGCATAATATGGGATAGGATATGAGGTCCCCAAGTTGTGGTGCTCCAGAGCCATGGGGTGGATTTTCTGCTAATATTAAGAAAGTGACACCCTAGCTACTTGATCTGCTGTCTAAATCAGTTCTCCATCTACAATATTAACAGTACCATACATTGTATGGTTAGATTAAATAAAGACTGAAAGCTCTTAAATACAGAGTATCAGAATGCATTAAAATAGTTATGCATCAAAATTAAAACAAGACAGTTTTAAAATATCTATTGTGGACCGAAGATCAGCTACAAAAGAATGTGGTTCTGGAAGAATGTTCTTTATTTCTGGCAGCCCTATGAAACTAGCAGTAGGACTGCTGGCACTGTCTTCTAGGTCTTGGGGGATGCTTTTAATCCAACAAGGCACTGCTATTATTAGGAAGGCTGCAGTGTAACTACACCATCATTGCATTCTGTCAGTTTAGTTTTGCATGAACCATTTGGTTCATGACGCTCTAAATTTAATACTGTGCTACAGATAAACTAGAAACAGAATAAATATTGTAAGAACAAAGCTGTCACAGAAACACACTCTGAGTGTTTCGACCCCATTCAAAGGCCCTTCACTATAATTGTCTCTGACAGAAGGCCCCTGTACAGTGAGTACTTTAGTTGCCAATGACCTTAAACACGATTATCATTAGCCTTCTTGTAATACTCTCTCTTCCTTGAACTCAAATTACTGTGCTTCTCAGATGGATTTATAAAGGCAGTTCAATACTGTAGTTAGAATAATCCGAGCTGTTTGAATCAATGCTGTGTCCTTTGTAAATAAAGCTGTTCTGAAATGCATGCTGTAATAATTATATCCATAATTTGTTACAGTTATTGTAATAAATTTGACTATAATAATTTGAATTATTGTTGCAAAGAAGCCACAAGGATTACTTGATTACTTAATCAAGTAATAATTTATGCTGATAAATATATCAGGGCCATTCCTAAAGTTAGGGTTTGTTTAAGCCAAACATTTAAATAATTAAACAGTTGTTCAGAGACAATAAAGCTACTTTGACTTGAAAACAAAACTCACTTACCATTTGTAAACGTGTATAAACTTAAAAAAAAAAAAAAAGAGCAAAAGAAAAATATGTTTGTTTTTTTTTCCTTCACTCATTGTTCCCAAACCTGACAGCCTGCCAAAGGCAGAGAAAAAAGCCCTTGACCAGACACCCTGAAAAGGTTCAGACATTCTTTACTACAGATCCCATTATTGATGATTTTAATGGAGATTGGATGTGGTTTTGTTTTGTATTGCTTCGTTTTCATACCTAAAATTTAACTTCTAATTCAGATAGAAGCCAGGGAAAGTCAGTAGTCCTTGTTAATTACAGTTGTGACGGTAACCTGTAATACTTAATTTTTAGTTTTTCTTGTAACCATTATTCGTTTGCCTGTATCAGAAAACAGGTGGGGCACCCAATGTTTGAAAAAATAATAGCTGGTGATGTAATTTCAATTTAGGCATCTGAAAACCGAATTTTCAAACTGCATTTTATTTTCTCTCTATATTAACTTACTGATAATTTAATGGAATGTATGTTGGATTTTTTTCTTTTTTTTTTTTTTTTTTATTTAGCCAGATACTATTCTCAGCACTACAAAATCACAAAGATCAAAATCTGTATCAGCAGCATGCATACTCTGTGGGTTCACCAAGGCATCACAACATCATTTATTGTCTTATTTTTCTCCTTTACCTTTTATTTTCCTTCCTAAATTTCAAAACAAATATAGATAAAGTAATTCCAGTTGAAAATGTCCAAACATTGTTTGTGGAGGACAAACTTTGGATCTCAAACTTTTGCTACATAAGCATATGTCTGAGATACTGCAATGATAAAAGTCTTTATCTACCATTTACATGCAGTGTGGCCCACTGAAATATCCAGTTTGCATTAAACCAGTTGAAAGTCTGCATGATAAAATGTCTGAGCAGCAACTATTTTATTAGCCAGCTGTGGTTTTGTCTGGGTCTCACTGAAATGACTTGGTGTCTTACTCTCCATGAAACTCATAGGTGGTACTTATCTCCTAAAAAGAGCAGCAAGGAAAATTTGCCAATAGCTATAAAACAAGCAGTGAAATTTATGATGTCCGGACTTGTAATTCCACTTACTTCCCCTCAGGGAAAATTCCTTCTTTCATTGCCACCTTATCAGGGTCTGTTGGTTTTACCCCTCAAGTGACAGAGAAGTCACAACTTCTTTCATCAGTGCAAAAGACTGTATAAATTCTTTTTTTTTTTTTTTTTTTTTTGGGGGGGGGGGGTATTGCGTCATCCTCATATGGAGGAATAGTACAGAGAAGTGGACAAAAATTCAGCTTTTGCCATCACTGTGGTCTTTAATTCAATATGTTCAAGTAATGATTTAAAACAGCATGGCCTGAATAAATACAAAGAAGAGAAAATCATAGAACAAAAAAAGAAAAAAAATGATACACATATTCTTTATGAGAAAAGATGTTTTACATACAGTAAAGCACAAAACACTTGGCTGAAAACATTCTGCTTTCTAATCTTTAGAGCCAAAGAAAACTGAGGTTCTTTTACAGGACCTCCACCCTTAGGTTGTTCATTAATTACACTCTCTCTGTGGCCTCATCTGTATTTGGAAAAAAAAAAAAAAAAGTATATGGGTTTTCACAATTTCAAACTTAATCATCATTTTTTACAATGGAGAATATAGGGAACAGGAGTCTTTCTATAAAACAAGGCACTGTTTCCTATCTCATATTTAAATGTGGGATGACACATGGAGAATTTTCCCAAGAATCTTTAATTAAGCAAAACAAATCAGAGAAAATAAGCATATTGACTCCTGATGTTACAATCCGGTAACACTTTGAGGACATGTTTTAATCTGACATCAGAAGAACTTCATACATCGTCTCTCTGATGGTTGCAGAAATCGCCAGAAGCTAACAAGAGAGAATAAGTGCCAGGAAGAAACCACATAGCAAATGTGCCATAGTCTGGTATAGGAGGAAAATGAAAAATAATTCTAAAACGAAAAGAAAATACATCTGGGGGAACACAGTTGCTCATGAATGACAGCAAGGAGATGGGGCCCATTCATTCAAAAATTTGCATTACCTTGATACAACTTTCTTGCAAGTTGATGAAATTGTTTTCAAATCTTATACTTGAAATCATACAATACACAAATGTAGAAGATATGTTACTATGAGTATCATGATGATGTTCATTACAATTGGTGTTGTCTGGACTGTGAAAAAAGAGAGAGCAGTCCACCCCAAGAGAATTAGGGATAGGACAACTAAAGAGCACTTGGTGGTAGGGGTCCACTACAGGCCACCTGAAGGGTGTAGGGAAGCCTACTGATGAGGCTGCTTTCCTTCAGCTGCAGGAGGTGTCACTCTTGCAGGCATTTATCCTGGTGGGGGATTTCAACCACATCTCTACTCTGCCCTCATAAGGCCCCAGCTGGAGTACTGCATCCAAGTCTGGCATCCCCAATACAGGAAAGATGTGGAGCTGCTGCAGAAGGTCCGGAGGAGGGCCACAAATAACATCGGAGAGCTGGAGCACCTTCTCTGCTAAGACAAGCTGAGGGATCGGGACTTGTTTGGCCTGGAGAAGAGAAAGCTGCAAGGAGACCTCATCACAGCCTTCCACTATTTAAAAGTAGATTTGAAAAGGAGAGGAATCAATTTTTATAAGGGTAGACAGTGACAGGACAAGGGGGAATGGTTTTAAGCTCAAGGAGGGAAGGTTTAGATTGGACGCCAAGGCGAAGATCTGTACAGAGTTTGTGGTAAGGTACTGAACGGGCTGTGCAGAGTGGTGGATGCTTCAAGACCAGGCTGGATGGGGTTCAGGGCAATCTGAGCTAGTACCAGATCTGGAGGTTGGTGACCCTGCCAGTGGCAGAGGGGTTGGAACTTGATACTTGGGATCCTTTCTGACCCAAGCTATTCTATGATTCTATGATTCTGTATTAAAAAAGACTTGACCCAGTACTGACCTCCAGCAAACACTACTATCCACGTGCCTCCAACTAGGCTCTGTGATCACAGCCCTTCAAGCTATGATAGTTAGCCAGTTGTCAATCCACCTGACTATCCACTCTTCTACCCCACACTTCTAATAACCATTAATACCCTTGTCAAATTTAATTAAATTGTAAATAAAAGCTGAATTCTAAAGGTTCTACACATCTGGATGAGAGAAACAATATTTTAAATGTCACTATTACAAATAGAAAAAACTCAGCTCTTACTGGTTAAATTTGGATGCTTGTGGCATCTGGTCAGTCAGCAAG
Organism: Gallus gallus; assembly: GCF_016699485.2. Lineage (NCBI taxonomy): Eukaryota > Metazoa > Chordata > Aves > Galliformes > Phasianidae > Gallus > Gallus gallus. The sequence goes on from NC_052572.1 coordinate 4,028,763, forward strand.
CATCTATCTGTAGGTTGCCCTCAGTGTATATTCTAATTCTTCCCAGATGTAAGAGAAAAATACAGAGCCAGAGGAGAGAAAATGAGCTTAGTCACTCAGAAGTTTGACAGAATTATGTGGAAAGGAGACAACACAGAATCAAGGGAAATGAATGGGAAATGAATGTCCATAATGAGCTAAAAGATTTGGGGCCATGAGAGGAACCTAATACTAGTCACTTATGAAAAATTTTAGTACTTATGAGGAAACTGCTATGACAGGAGTATCACTGGATGCAGTTGAAGAAATCGTGATTATTACTGTAGAAGTAACAAAGTAGATGAAGGACACAAATCCATTACTCTCATTAGTTCCATTATTCTTTTTCTTTTTCTTTTTTCCCATAAAACAACTTCTACCTATTGAGGGACTTGTTTAATAATAAGCACTTCAGCATCATCTTCCCAAGTCCTTCTTTTCTGTAAAATATTCATGTTGTGGGATTGTTGCCTTTCGCAGGCAACCGTGATGTTCGTTGCTTAGGGGAGCCTGCGGCTTGGCCATATACCGAGGTGACACCAATATGATGAGCGGTAAAATGGCCCCTATATTCACTACTAAACACAGCTTATATTACATTTTTACCTACAAAACCGTGTTGTCATGTCCCACTCTGATTGGTTCATACCAGACAACACCGTGCCCTCTTTGGCCGTCTGCACATTCTTTTCTCATCCTTCTTCTCCTGTTTTCTCTGCATCAAGGTCAGCACGATAGCACTGTCTCTCTATGCTTAGGGAGAGGCCTGTCCCGTACATTCCGTGCCCCCGCAAGACGCTTACTACAACAGGGATAAATAAGTACTTTATTAGTTGGCAGTAAGAGGGAAAGGAAAATGTAGAGATATAGAAAACAAAAGAAAAAAATTTACAAGTTGAAAATAAATGAGAAGTTGTTAACACACTGTAGATGTAAAAACATGTTTTAAATGAAAGCACAAAGAAGAGTAAGAAGAACTTGCCACTGTACTTTTGACTTCAGTAAATCTGTGTTTTTTAATGAGTCAAGAATTTTTGTTATGTATAATTGTTGAGCTGAAGCATTTTGTGAATATAAAATTTATATTTGATTTTTACTATTATAATTGTAAATAAGATAATTAAGCACGGTCATCTTTAGTGGGGAGAGTGTTAGAACAGTATTAAATGCAGAAAATAGTTTTATCAAGTTGACAACAAAACTGTAATCAGTAGATAGAGGAAAATATTAACACTGCTTAGCAGGATGTATCATTTACTTCCATACTTAAAGGGTAAAGCTATCAGAAGCAGGTTAATGCCTCTGGATGCTCTGCTAAAGTCCAAAATGGGAGAAATGGGAGCTGAGGAGTGTTTGGCTTTGGAAACTCTTTTTTAATTATTTTTTTTTATTTTTATTTTTTTCCTCCAAAGCATTCTATTCACCTACTGAGAGGCTGCACAGAAACCAGTGACACCAGCTTTTCAGCTACTAGGATATCCCAGGTGAGAAATAGTGGCTATCATAAAAAGGCCATTTTCCTGCCCCTTTTGTGATGGCTCTGCATCATTATGGCAACGCAGTGCTACACAGGCATGGCTTTTACAAGAATGTGATAAACATCATAACTGTGTTCTGGTATCCTCTACTCGTTTGTTCTTGTTATTTATTCTATCACATCCTTCCTGGGCACACAGCAATTTGCATTACTCATATTTTCAACTACTCAATGTTTTTCTCTTGCCAGAAAATTAGAAGGATCCTATCTGTCCAGTCAAAATATGTCCTTTGGCCCCTCAACAGCTCTTTGTTGACTAGAAAAATGTGGCTACTTACTGCCGCTGTAGATATTCTTCTCTTTTTAGCTCAGATATCTCCTTCCTTCTTCTACTATCACCTCGAATGCAGTACACTTTATATAGCTCTTGCTGATCGAACATTTACCTTTTTTTTTCTTACTTCTTTTACCCATTATACAAGTAGCGGTGTGGGGTACATCAAAGTGAACTCATTTCCTGAGAGCTGATCAAACTCTTAATGACATACATAATACAATTCTTTCCTTGTGTTTCTTTTCTCTACACCTACATTTTTTATCCCTTTCAATTCCCCGATGCCCTTCTTTTGTCTCTTTCTACCTAGTTCACTGTATACATGATCCGCAGCATCTTTTATCTCTTTGCTACCTCTTTCTCAGCTTCTCTCTTGTAGAAATCTCACTGGCACAGTTTCTTTGTCTTTTTGAAGCACTGTAGGATTTTTTTTTTTTTTCTTCTTTTTTCCCCCTGAATCAGTTACATATCCACTTTTAGCACATTTTTCTTGACAATTTACAAGAACCTCTTCCTCTGGGCTGAACTATCTGTCATGATATATTCTTCAAATATATATATAATGTGTGTACAAATTTCTGTTTATTTCATCATATCACACTGGCCTTTACTCCACTGGAAATTTTACTTGAAATCAAAAAATGCATGGACAAATCAGCTATATATTTAAACTCTGACATGGGTCTGGATTGCCAGCTGTCTGGCTTAGTCTACAGAAGAAAGAAATCTCTTTTTTTTTCAATTCAACTTTGATGTCTGGGAAATGTGGACACTAGCCTCATGCAATTTCACCTCTATTGCAAACTCTTGTTTTGAAAAGCCTACTGTTTAAATCTTCAGCAGCTGCATATCAGATTAGAAAGATTAGAATGATCTTTCGTGCCTTTTGGAAGTAATCAGCAACTGGTGATTCTTGTAGGCCGCTCTGTTGGAGGCACTGCAGCAAGCACTCCTCTGTGCTCACTGTTAGCCTTGCAATTACATGCATATGAGCTAAACAGAACACTTTTTACCTGAATGTGCAAAAGGTTATTCTCATATCTCATATGTATCTTCGTTTAATTTTAAGTAGCTGAGATACTTATACAAAATTATGAGATGTGGTTTCAGTCAGTAACTGTGTGGAAGAAAATCATGCTCATTAAACATGTCATGAAATCACATGCAGTTGTCACTTTCTAATTTGTGCTGTTTTGTATTGGTAGATCAGTGCATACAATAAGTTCTTGGTGCTGCAAGTTGAGTGAATAAATTGTGCATATTTAATTACATGACATATACACATATATGTTAACATACAGCTCTGTTTAAATTTCTGTGACTAGGATCAACTGAAATTAATGTGCAGCAAATGGACTGCGAAAGAAAGGAAGAAAGGAAGAAAGGAAGAAAGGAAGAAAGGAAGAAAGGAAGAAAGGAAGAAAGAAAGAAAGAAAGAGAGAAAGAAAGAGAGAAAGAGAGAAAGAAAGAGAGAAAGAAAGAGAGAAAGAAAGAGAGAAAGAAAGAAAGAAAGAAAGAAAGAAAGAAAGAAAGAAAGAAAGAAAGAAAGAAAGAAAGAAAGAAAGAGAGAAAGAAAGAAAGAAAGAGAGAAAGAGAAAGAAAGAAAGAAAGAAAGAAAGAAAGAAAGAAAGAAAGAAAGAAAGAAAGAAAGAGAGAAAGAGAGAAAGAGAGAAAGAAAGAAAGAAAGAGAAAGAAAGAAAGAAAGAGAGAAAGAGAGAAAGAGAGAAAGAGAGAAAGAAAGAAAGAAAGAAAGAAAGAAAGAAAGAAAGAAAGAAAGAAAGAAAGAAAGAAAGAAAGAAAGAAAGAAAGAAGGAAAGAAAGAAAGAAGGAAAGAAAGAAAGAAGGAAAGAAAGAAAGAAAGAAAGAAAGAAAGAAAGAAAGAAAGAAAGAAAGAAAGAAAGAAGGAAAGAAAGAAGGAAAGAAAGAAGGAAAGAAAGAAGGAAAGAAGGAAAGAAAGAAGGAAAGAAAGAAGGAAAGAAGGAAAGAAAGAAAGAAAGAAAGAAAGAAAGAAAGAAAGAAAGAAAGAAAGAAAGAAAGAAAGAAAGAAAGAAAGAAAGAAAGAAAGAAAGAAAGAAAGAAAGAAAGAAAGAAAGAAAGAAACTGATTTTTGCCAACCATTTCTGCCTGATTACCAAATCCATGGGAATTTAACTGCTTTGTACAACTCAACAAGACAGAGTTCCAGCAAGGAGAAATAAATTTGGAATTTCACGTAATTCAGTGAAAAAATTTTAAGAACTCAGGAGAAGAATATCTGCTTTCTAATTTTAACTATCATTTAAGAAAAGATACAGAAGTACCTGACTCTGGTTTTTCATCAAGGACCTTTGGATTATCATCAGTAATTTATGATTGCTGATTTAAAAGAGGTTGACACGATGTTCATCCACTTACAGTTTTACACATTAAGTCCTTACTGGGAATGTACCTCTTTGAAATAATTGTTTAGCTTAAAAGTTAGTGTAAAAGAGTTCATTTTATAATTTCTATAAACTTCTATTGGTTTTACTAAAAAATAATTTTTTAAATAAAATAAAATAAAAAATAAAATAAAAACTACTGGACAGTTGATTCTTTTCAGAGTAATTTGCATTAAGCTTTCAAAATGTTTAAAAACATGGAGAGAAATATCTTTGAAAACCAAGGTTGCCATGTGCACTTCTCTGCATAAACCAATGACTGTCTCCTTTTCCTGCAAGGCCAGTGAAGATTGATTTCTCCTGCAAGACTTAGCTACAGTAGGAAAGTTTTGATGTAGTTTTGCATGCTCTACTCAGCAATCATATTACACTGTACTGCTCTCTCCTACATCAAAGTAGGAAGTTTTTAATAAACTCTTGGTCTTTGCTATGAAACCAAATCCTTTATTATCTAGTCGAGCAAAGTATGTTTCATCATTCAGTGCTTGTTCACCAGTACTTCTTTCACCTTTGGTTCAAAGTCACAACAATGACTTTGTTTATCTTGCCACTATATATTCAGCTGTGCTTTCTGACCAACACTCGTTGCCCTAAACCCTTACCACAAGAAACCCCATATTGCAGGTCATGGATTTCTTGTCTGAACAGAAACCTCCCTGCAAAGGCTCCAGTTTTGGTGAGCTGGCAGCCTGGGTGTTGTTTCCACTCTCTTGCTGTACTTGACTACTGATGATGAATGATTCCTCATTTGCATTCCCAAAGATGACTCATTTAAGAAAAACGAACTAACAAACAAAGAAACAAGCAGAAGGGGAAGGGGGAGGAGGTTAGCCACATCTGTGTTCAAATCTGTGCTTCAATTTCCTGGGAAGTCTTTATAAGTACAATAAAGGGACAGGCCCTCTTCCTTACAATTTTCTTTCTAAGCATAGTCCTGAAGGCACAGAGGGAAAAAGAAAGAAGAATAGATCATGAGGGGGAAAAAAAAAAAAAAAAAAAAATACAATATCTGTATTGGTACAGTTATATTACCAGAGCTAGGGTTGGTGGATCACTTTATAATGAGCTGTAAAAGCTCAGGGATTGTGGCAGAGTGGAGAGGAGAAGAGTTACCTTAGCCTATTCTTTGGTTATGTTCAATTCTACTAAACATAAACATATTAAATCTGTTTTTGTGTGACAGTTCTCTGTGTGAGCTGCTGTTTACAGTTAGTATACACTCACTATGTTTGTTTGCCCAAAACTAATCTTCACTCTAAAACATGTGGCTTTTTTTCCCTCTACAGTCAATTACATTGCCAATTTTGTTAATTTTTAGAGGACTAAACTTACTTAAATTGAATCTCACTATTTTACACTCGCCATGTTGAATCCCTCAGTAGCCTGTTCTGGAAGAACTTGAGCAGTGCTTTCTAAATAATAGCATAGGCTGACATTGGTTTCAGCTATTTTTTCAACTTTTTCCTCTATATTTTTAAAAGTCGTTAAGGAACTAAAAATACTTAGAATTAAGATTAAAGGGTCATCCCTCACTCCCAATATTTAACCAAGAACAACTGCCCTCTCTCCTTTCCCATGTGGCACAGAAGCATTCTTAAGATTTTTTCATGATCTAATACTAAACCAAAGGAAATTATGCTGTCACCACTCAACTTTGAAATACTTTGAAATACTACTTTGATGCCATATATAAAGATCTGGGCCTCCAGTCACTAGCATTTATTGTAGGTTTATTGGCTAATAAAGAAGACCTGAATTATTATTCTTATTATTATTAATATTTTACCTTCCTACATCTAAGGGCCCTTTGCATTTTTTCAAAGTTATTAGAGAATTAGGTTTAATTGCACATGCAGTTTAATCATTTGTAGCCTCCCTGCCTCGAATGCATGCTGTGTACTCACAGTTTGCTGCACTATAACTGCAAAACTTTGTGGCTCTTTGCTGCTCCTTATCAGGGATGAGTGCTCCTTGCTGCAGAGAGAGGCAGTTCTCAAACCTCCTTCCAGTCTCAGTAAATCTGCTCTCAGGATCTTTATTTGAGTGATGACTCTGGGAGTGGGTTGTTCTTATTTTTCCTACTGATACTCACATTTCTTATGCTGAACGTATGTACAGTGTACATCAGGTCACCTCAGCCAAAACATTTACCAAATAGCAAACAATAGTAGTTGCAGCTGAGCTTGTTTCTGGAACAGTGAAAGCATTAAGTCTCTTTAAAAAAAAAAAAAAAAAAAAAAAAAAGTCATATTGTGAGAGTTTCTGTCTATGGAAAAGTGCTATTGAACCTAGAAAGCCCTACCTGGATTTGATGAATTGGAGTTAAGCAGATATATTTTCTTTTTTTTTTTTCCAAAAAAATATAATTAGAAAGATGATCATATTATTCTCAAAGAAACAGAGACAAAATATGGGAAGAGGAAAAAGAATCTGACACATAGAGAATATATTCATAACTTGCATAATTATGTAGAGCATTCATAAATTCATATGATACTATTGCAATGACATCTATTGAACTGTGTTTCCTGCTGCATCTTCAAACCATATTCAGTTCATTCACTTGGATGACAGACATCAGTGGAGGAGCAGAGGCTTAGCATTAATGAGGGAAACATAGTTCTCTTACAAATGTAGGAGACATTTAAAGATATTGCTAGATCACAATATAATTTTTTTTAGAATATTTTTCTCTCACGTCTGCTTCCTTTTTTTCTCTTCCACATATTCAACACTGCCACTGATCATTCCAATCAGGAGAAAATATGACATCTAAGCCAGGAAAACATGATGTCTGCATTAATTTATTCTCCTTTCTGCATGGGAATTAAGCCAAACTGAAGGGCTTCCAAAAACCTCTCTCCCTCCCTTTCATTTTTCTTGCTTGTTCCTTCCAGACAGTGAGTTTACAGAAACAGCTCAAAAAGCAATGGCTGAAAGGTTCTCAGAGTTGAACCTATTACTCTGACTGATTGTATTCACCTTAACAGAAGCTATAACACTGATATATGGTGTCAGCAATAAATATGTTAAGAACAAAAAAGTGTTGAAGAAAAAGGTTTAACATGGCTTGAAAATTTTTTGCCATCTGTCCACTGTGATAAAGGCATGTCCCTTAGAGTGGGTTGGCTCCACATTGCAAGGGCTCTGATTAACATTAAATGAACAATTTTCAACTCTGGTTGCTGCATACTTGTGATTGTGGGGATTTAAAATTGTTCAGGTAAATCCTATGTACATCCAAAATACATTTATGTTGAGGGTCAGAACAGTTAAAAATATGCCTTAACTTTGTCCTAATTATACAATAAATTCCCAACTCAAGAATATTAGAAGTGACTTGCAATTAAAAATATACTTTCTTCAGAATTCTATTTTTTTTTTTTTAAATCCCATCATTGCCAAAAATATTTCTGTCTTGGAGGACAGTTAACCACTAAGATAAAAATATATTCAAACCTAATTCTTTGCTATTAAATGAATGAAAACCTTTTTTAATCTTCAAGAAGTTTTGAACTGACTTTGAAACAAATGAAATGACCGTCTTCATGACCATTATACAATATGCTTTCATATTTATATGAAAATATATATGCATATATATTTTTGAATCTTTGGAAGACTCTGGGTATATAATCACTAGAAATGTTTAAGTCTATAAGTCTTCAGAAGAAAAAGGGATGGATGGATGAGTTTATCTTTTCAGGAAAGCTATATTCAGGAACACTAGCGTCTAACTTTTTAGTTTTGAATCATTGTACATGCAGTTATTCAGCTATGTAAGCTAACTGTGATAAGAGAGTTTGAACTGGCATGGGGCTGTGTCTTAAAATAAGAGGCTCTTATATATTTATACCTCCAAAAAATGTTCACTATTCAGTAAGGTAATCGGTAACATAACTGCACTGAATGTGTGCACATAGTTGGGCTTCTGAAAAGCACATTATTGCTATTTGGACACTCTGCTTTCTAACCTATACACTCACGTCCAGTACTCTCTTGTGTAAACAATACATGCTAGAATATATATCCCCATGTCCCATAAATCTCCATATCCTCACAATCCAATTTATTTTTTTTTAGTTAATCTTTCATATTTGTCTAATGTTAAGTTTTCCAGTCAGTGAAAGATCCCTGATTTTAAACTGTACAATTCTCTGTACCTTCCAATTTATGTTACACATAGGCTTTAAAGCCCGCTGACACACATGCTTTCATCTCGTTTGTCAAGCTTAGTCTTGTCAAGCTTAGTCTTTGGTCCGTTCTTACAAAAAAACAAATGAAAAAAAAAAAAAAAAACACCTTTCTTTTGGATCATTACTGTCTTGCCAATGAAGATCAGTAAAGTTGCAAAAATTTGTGCCCTTTGTTCATGACCATCACAGATATAATCTTGAGACTTTTAGGAAATCAAAACTTCATTCTTCTTTCTGTTCAAATATATCATAAAGATTTATTTGTATCTTAATAGTGTGCTTTATAAGAGAGACCAGAGAAAGCAAGTTGCTCATTCAGTAAGACATTATCACTACTGCCATTCTGACATCTTTGATAAAAACAGCAGTAGCATCACTATAAAATCTTTAAAATCGTCAAGTTTATATCAGCAGTTAGCAGGAGAAAGCCTTAGGCATTCATCTTGCAGGACCTTGCTGGCACTTCTGATTTTCTCTGAAAGGTTTTAATTGAGGTCATCAGGTGCCATGAAATTTAGCATAAATACTGTTTAGGAGAATTCAGCTCTGCTTCAGAATTACACAGTTAGCAGAATTGACTGCAGCCCTGTTGGCCCTGTTAGACCTTTGGTTCATTCAGGGGCTCAGCAGAGTTAGACACAATAATGTTGCTTTGTAATTGATGGCAAATTCTTCTTCATTCTAAATCAGCTCATCAATTAAATGTAACTCCTACAATCTTGAGACTGCATGGCTTGTGAGAGTTGGGTTTGTGACTCTGACATTTCTCTTCTCTGCCACAAGGTCTGTAGCTTTAGATAAGACCCTGAACTTTGCACTGTCCCACTTTCCCCAAGCTACTAAGCAGGAATAATCATGCCTCATTTGTTTATTTATACTGTATTCATTTTGAGTGAACATCAATTACTGCATTATTTTCAATATCTAAAACAGGCATATAATGATGGCATAATGAGGGATGGTAGGGAGTGGACCGGGACAAGCCCTTTTCCTAATGGCTGCTGTTCTCACACTGTGAAAAACAGGGCAATGTTAACTGTTTGAGAGACATTCAAGTGAAAAAAGATTGAACAGAAGACTATTGCACTCAGTACAGCCTTGGGTGATTTTTGTTCCTACATGGTAAGTGAGGAATTAAGTCTCTAATCTTTACTGCTGGAGAAATGCGCTTGACCATCCAGATCTCCTGTAATGAATGAACTCTCCTGTAAGCAGAGCTTGAAACATCTTTTCAGTATTTTAGATTAACTTTTGGGCCCTGAAAGACAGTTGAGTTATGACATAAAGGTAGAAGATATTATTTAAGAGAGTTTTTTCTTTTCTCCTAAAATTTGGGTCATCATCACTGAAGTAAATTTATTAATAAAATACACCCAATATTATAAAATCCTCCAAAATATCTTGCTAAGCTCTATTATTCTGGCAGACTAGCAGCAGATCCTTGATGACACTGAGTCATAAAACTCATTATGCTTGCAAACATATGTGGGAGTTATTCTTTTAAGTCGTTGGGCTGGAAAGGGGAGGGATTCTCTTTGAAGCTAAGAAATTCTTACCTGCAGTAAAATATCTCGTGCCTCAATGAAACCAACCTTAACTATTGAAAAAAACTAGAACATGTAAACATTAACTCTGGAGGACTTTGGAACATAAATTTAGAAACAAGAACTTAAACTATGTTTTTATTATCTAACTGGGCATCATCTTGATTTTCCAAAATGGCCATCTGTTTGGGTGAAAACTGAAAATGTAATCCATATGTGTGAATCTCATAAGTCTGGCAATTCAAGTCAGTTCACAATAGAATTACAACAGACCATTACCTTCTCTAAACTGCTTATGTTAAAACAGTAAAGAAAAATTAAAACTGCATTTTCTACATCACAGCCAGGTAGAATAATCACAGATATCACAGTGGTTTTCACACTATGCTGACAATTTCAAAAGCCACGGAAAGGAGTCAGGCAATAAGGTGTATTTTTAAAATATACCTTATACATCTTTTTTTCATTCCAGGTTAATATGAAACTGTATATATTTTGCCACTTCCTTCTATTCTCTCTCTCTCTGTAAAAAATAAATAAATAAATAGATTAAAATAAAAAGTGTGAGAGAGAGAGCAAACGTTGTGTTCTATATAAACTACTTTGAGAAAAGGCTGTCCATTCACAATAGGCACAGCATTTCCTACCACATGTCTGACCGCCCACGTTTTCTGTTTCTGAATACAACACTTTTGCATGAACAGGAGAGTTGTCTACAACATTAGAAATCATTTTGTCAGATTTGTTAGGAAAGTTTGGCTTAGGAATCCAGTTAGGAAGGTCTGGTTCAATTTGGTGTTTTCTGTGGAGCAGTATCCACAGTTGGATGGCTTGTGTTTGCCCATAACCTACTCATCACAAACCTGCATGGTGGTTGGAAATTGGCAGCTGCTCAGTGAGAAAAGAAGGGCTTGCAGATCTATGAAAAAAAAAAAAAAAAAAAAGAAAGAAAGAAAGAAAGAAAGAAAAGAAAAAAAGAAAAGAAAACAAACAAACAAAAAAAAAAAGAAAACAATTTCTCATTAGTACTGTACCTGGTCCCACTGCTCTCCAGATGCTAGTGTGTTTTTCAAGCTTACCCAACCCCAGACAAGATCTAACATTGTGACAAAACATAAAGGGCTGATTTTCAAAACACAGTTGTGAAATTTCATGAGGAATACATCATATTCTGTGTTCCAATAAGAATTCTGTAAAGAAGTCTGATCTAACTTATTTTTTCCTTCTAAATTTTTCAAAGACTTATTATTCTAGTATTCTAGTATCTGACAAGATCAGATCTTATTTTACGAAGACTTATAGTCCAATCTCTTTAACTTACCAAGTGTCAGAAAAAAATATATATATATATCATGCAAAGGATGAAAAACAGTGTAAAATCCAGATAAATGTGGTCTGACCAACTGATAGAGAAGCCTCTGAGTTCAGCAAGAAGGAGCTGTTAAACTGCATCAATCTACAAATCAAGCACTGGAAATTTATCCTTGATGGATCCCACAGTTAACAAGACAGAACAGAAGCTGTTACACTATCTGCTCCCTGGCACAATGCTGTTTTGACCTTAAAATATTTATATGTGAAAATAGTGAAGAACTCTGGAGTGAACTTTTTGACAGTGTCAGGTATAGTCTTAAAGTGAGGTGCAAATGCAAAACCCTAATTTGTAGGTCTCTAAGGCACAGCTTTTGTTGCTGTTGTTGTTGTGATGTTTGGTTTTGTTTGTTTGTTTGTTTTTTGTTTTTTGTTTTAATTTAAATGTAGCCAGGTCAGTCCTATATGAGAGAATGAGGAGAGGAGATGGAGTCAAGACCAAAGCTTTCTTATTTATACCCCACTGTTGTAGTAAGCATCTTGCGGGGGCACGGGATGTATGGGACAGGCCTCTCCCTAAGCATAGAGAGACAGTGCTATCGTGCTGACCTTGATGCAGAGAAAACAGGAGAAGAAGAAGAATGAGAAAAGAATGTGCAGATGGCCAAATAGGGCACGGTGTTGTCTAGTATGAACCAATCAGAGTGGGACATGACAGCACGGTTTTGTAGGTAAAAACGTATATAAGCTGTGTTTTTAGTAATGAATAAAGGCCATTTTACCGCTCATCATATTGGTGTCACCTCGGTATATGGTGAAGCCGCAGGCTCCCCTAAGCAACAAACATCACGGTTGCCTGCGAAAGGCAACAAGTGGTGACCCCCGACGTGATGCTTAGGGGAACGAGTCGGCTGTCTGCTTCACGGGGCAGGAGCCCACCGCGGGGCGTTAGCACTTGCTGGGCGGTGGAAGCCCGGGGCCGGCTGAGCCGACCGCGCTCAGTTCAAAAGAAGACAAACAAGAGAGTGAAAGTTCGTTGTCTCGTCCCCCTCCCCCGTATCCGAACCCCTCAGGCGGAACGTTGTATCCTTTATCAGAATTACGTCAGTGTTACCTGACTCAAGGGGGCGGAGGAAGCTGTGATCTACATGGGCAGGATCAACTTAGTGCCCACATGGGGAGGGACCAGACAAAAGGTCCGTCTAATGTGGACAGGGGGCGTAGCCTACCGTCTCTGGTCTCTCCCAGGGGTGATAGTGTAGAGGAGAAAGAAGGGACTGGCTTTGAGTGCAGGGGGAGGGATCAAATGACGGGCTGGAATGGGATTAGATTGGAAGCTTTGGGGAAGGGTATAGTTCCAGAGGCATTCCGGGTGATTGTGAGTGATCATGGTCCCGAATTGGTGCCGCCTGACCCCGAGGGTGTTATGCGCCTGGTGGAATTTATGGATAAAAGAAGCCTGAAATCGCCTCTGACATTAAATGCACTACAAACTCTGGCTGCACTGGGGCCTCTCCTCCCCCGTGACATCACAAACTTAATGCGTATGGTGCTCAGGCTGGTTCAATATACGTTATGGGAGACGGACTGGATGGCCGAGTTGGGGGGCCGTGCCGGGGCGACAGGGGTCGGCCCGCGCCGCTCCCTGCATGAGACCGGCATACAGCAGCTTTCAGGGAAGGCCGTGGGAGTGGCTTCGCCCCAGGGCCAGCTAGCGAGACTAAGGCCAGGGGAGCTAATAGCAGCCACAGATGCAATGGTGGAAGCATTTAATAAACTTGTGCATAAGGCCGAACCACCTGCTCCGTGCACAGATATTACCCAGGGCCTGAATGAATCCTTTCAAAGCTTTGCAGACAGGCTTTTAGCTGCTGCAGAGGGGACTGATCTCCTGGAACCAGCCCAAGGGCCAGTGATCATTGACTGCCTGCAACAGAAATCGCATGACAATGTTAAGGCATTGCTGCGAGCCGGCCCAAGTATGCTTAATACCCCGGGAGAAGTTATTCAGTATGTCTTAGATAAGCTCAAGGTGGCTCATTTAACTAATGAAGGGCTAGCCACAGCTATTGTCGTAGCTGTTGGCCCACGACAGCAAAGATTGCTGCAGCAGCAAGGGCTGTGTTTCCGATACGGCCAGTATGGCCATGTTAGAGCACAGTGCCCCTGTGGGGGAGGTCAGTCAGGGCCTCCTGATCACAGGAAGGGCTTGCTAAAGGGTATCCGTCATCGGGTATGTGGCAGTCAAACATCATGAATCTGGGAAAAATTCTGTGGGTACCATCACAAAAAGTAATACCAGATATAAGTAACATATCTGCAAAAACTGAGTCTAGGTGCGAGTTTTCTACAGAAATTCTTCATTGGCAAACCAAAGCCAACTCCAGAACAACTGAGGGACAGACGATGGGATCAAGAACCATTCATCAAGAGGAGCACTACACCTGCAACGCTGACACTTCCGATGTTGCTGATGTTTATGGTGTCCCTGGCGATTACAGCGTGTTGCAAACAACTACAATGGACGCAAGAACATCTGCAGAAGATTAAAGAAGAAAGTGATCCCTTTGGGAGCTGGCTGGATGGACTGTTTGGGGGAACGGGTTCATGGTTAAAGCAATTGCTCAAGGTTTTTGCGATAGGGTTTGCAATCTTTGTGTGTATTCTAATCTGTCTCCCACGCTTTGTAGGATGCTTGTAGAACTGCCTTCAGCGAATTATGGAAAAGACTTTTGACTATCATCATCATATTGGTGTCACCTCGGTATATGGCCAAGCCGCAGGCTCCCCTAAGCAACGAACATCACAGTTGCCTGCAAAAGGCAACACCCCACAGAGCAATATGTGAGTGCTGTAGTATCTTCCTTCTCTTCTCTGAGCATCTGATCTATGTTGTAACTCAGCCTTTAAAGCATGATGCTCCCAGATGACTCTGGAAGCCCACAGAGTCTGCTAGGCTTACCTTCATTCCAACACTATCAGACTTCCTGAACTAATTCTAACCTATGTTACATACATTCCTAGACATATCTGTCACAACTTTTGGCAGATCTTCCCCCATATTTCAGCAGACTGTGAATTCAGGGTCTAAAACTATTAATGAGTGGATGTGTTGCTAGTGTCGGTATTCCTGTATGCCAGGTATGAAAAGAGTACTAGAGAGAAAGTATTTTGGAGAGAAAACTCTTCTCTGCAAAAGCTGTGAATGATGTATATCTGCCCAGATCCAAACAGTCTCAGAAGATGGCAGCCTTCTTCTGAAACAAATAACAAATGTATACAAAATTGCCATTCATCATTAAGAATCCAATAAGTAGAATAGGAATGTACAATTGCACATCAAAATAAATACAATTCAATATAACATATATCAAAAAAGATAATTACACATACCCTCAAGGCAAGCAGAATTTAGCAAAACAGCTTTTTGATACTATTCATAGCATCACTTTGCAGGCCATGTGAAATAGCCATAAATCCTCTGTTTTTCTGGCAGATGGAAATAAAGCCAAAGTGACACATCTGTTAGCCTCAAAATATGTCCATTGATATTCAGCAAAACTGTGTGATAATGGCCCCAAATTCTATATTCACAGGGGAAATTCACTGTGCTCTGTGCTTAATTTTCAATGCCCAGTTATGTAGGCTTCCTTGTGTTACGGGCAGCCACTGTTAGCATGACATGATGAATTGCCTCTTCAGGTCTTAGCACACATAATTTTTTTTCTCTGAGCTATTCACACAACTGCTATCATCGCATGCAGGGAGAATGACAAAGTCAGGAGAGCCTGATGGAAAGAAGGAAGGAAGGGAGGAAGGGGGGGAGATAGAGAGGAAAGGAAGGAGGGCTCACCAGATGACTGAAGTCAAGCTGAGCAGATAAACTCCTCCCTAAAGAGGTGAAGACACATTCAGTAGGATACAAACCTCCTCTGCCAGCAGAGATTTCGCAGCCACCACAACTGTCAAATGTTCTGGGAAATCAGATTTTTGCTTCTCAGTGGGGTCCACAGTAGTTGCAGTAAAAAGGATAAATTGTACTTGCTGGCCCTCTCTATTTCAGATGAAATCACTTCCTTTAGCCAAGTTAGCTAATGTGCAACACTGATGTTCACAGCATGAAGGTGACAAATGGAGAGCCAGCCTAAGGGAAGGAGTGAAAAGGAGAAAAGTCAGTATGGTCAAGGTGAGATAACATCACTGTTACCGAGGCTTTTTTTGTGGAAACTGTTCAGATGCAGTGATAAGATGATGGTGTAAACCTAATACATAGATATACAGGCAGATATGGTTGTGCAGATTGAATTTTCACTTTTATTTTCCTTAAATAGATGGATAGCTTTTAGGGCTCAAAGATACCTAAAAACTCTGCAGTTAAGTAGTTTCTAAATTTCTGAGCCCTGATGTGTGTCCAATACCACTGTCCAAATCGCTCCCTTGTTAGTATCTGTATGGCAGTTCTCCAAAGACCTCTGACACTGGTGCAGACCCCATTTACAAAATACCATTTTATCGCTGATAAGAAGCTCATCCTAAGAACCTATATAAACATGATAAAGACAAGAAAAGGTATAGAAGTAATGACAGATTTTATCTCTTTCATCAAGGGCAAAGAGGCACGGTAAGGCTAAATGGTTTTCCCAGTTTGAGGAAGAGCCTCAAACCGCTGTGTAACTCTGGAGGTTCAGCACATACTTTAAGTGAAAGGGATGGAGGTATGTGCTGAGATGGATGGACATACTGGAGGTCTAGAAGAGTCAAGTTGACTTGTGAAAGCTTAAACCTGGTTACTTTTGTTACCTTGCTGTAACCCAGGGAGAGCTGGCTGTCTGGAATCTTTGAGATTTTGCAGCTGAATTATAAACCTGCTTCTTTTTAGAAGGTCAGAGGAAGAAAAAAAAAAAAAAGATTCAGTCAGTAAGGCCTTATTAGCCAAAGACTTACTTTTCAGAATACATTTAGAATAAATACAGTATAAATCTGCAGACAAATTTATATACAGACCTGCACACATGTATGATCTTCAAAACTTTGTAAACAAATCAAAATAAAGCCAAACAACAACAACAACAAAAAGTGCTGCAAGATGATGCTGTGCTTTTTTTGGTGCTTGCAATATGAAGCTGAAATATATGCAACACATCTAAAATGGCTAATTCTTTGTCAGGAGCTGTAGAGAATAATGATGAAAAAGAAATAGTGCATCATTGCTCTGGCCTACATGTTCATGCTACCAAAAAAAAAAAAAAAATAATAAAAAAAAATCATAGCAGCAATTTTAGCAGAGACAGGTCTCCAATAACTGCCTTTTTAAGTGTGTGTGAGTATTAAATACTTATACATTACACATGCTGATGAGCTATAAAAAAACATAAACCACAGTAAGCACCATAGAATATTCACAAAATATTCAAGGAGATGTTAATACTTTACAGACTTGTGTTCTTCAGAGAATTTCTCTTGTCACTGAAATGTATTCACTGTTTTCTTTCAGTTTTCAGAGCCATCCAGAGTTTGCCTTGCATACAACTGATCAGGCTGTTCAGAGGGCTATTCATCTAAAGCTCAATTTGATCTCCTTTCCCTACCTTAATCCCATCATCTCTCTTATTCTCCTTCTGCATCCACTACAGAAAATATTTTTGTCATAGGCCACAAGGAAAATGTGATGATAAGAAGTTGATTACTGACATCTCTCTAGCAATAATGCTTTTAGTGTGAAGTGTTTATTAGAAGGAAATGAAAGATTCAGTCTTTTTGAGGAACGGTAGCCAGCTTTCAAGATTAACTGACATGAAAATATATTGTGCACAACTAATGGGAGACGTGTCCCATGCTGCTGCTATTGAAGCTGCCACACAAAATAATGAAATATTCTACAAAACGTGCCTACAAGGTAATTTATACAGAACCAACACTTGTCATACTGTTAGTAGTGAGTGACCTATGGTGCTCTCTTTTGCTTCAAAACCTCATTAGTTATTGTGGATGTGGGGAGCTTTATGGACAGAGTCCTGGGACTCTGTGATGGAAAGGAAAGTGATCACAAAGTCAGACCCCGGCTGACTGCTGTCGGAGACTATTACAAGGCACATTTTTAAAGTTCCAGTAAAACTTCCTATAGAGAATTGTCATAGTTAACACACACAACCCCACTTTCAAACACTGCTCCCAGCCAGAACACTAAGGGAAATGACCCATGTCTCATCTTGCAAGCCAGACAGCTCCCTGTGCACAACACTAAAGAAGAACAAAAACAGCAATGCGTGGCTGTGGGATTTGTTGATGTATCTTCCCCCTCCCTTCCAGCTGGTAACTGAATGGGTACAACCATGCCTCTTTTTGATCTTATGCCTATTTCAGTGTCAACACAAGGCCAGAAATCACATCTGAGATAGGATGTCTTTTTCATGGAAGTATTATTTCCATTCCTTTCTTTTTTCTTTTTGCCTAAGTTGAATGAGGTTACAGTAAGCTGAAAGGGATGCATACTGATGTACAATGGCTTGAGATTGAAGGCATAGAAAGAGAGTTGCTACGCAAAAATTCTTCCAGGTAAAAAGATTTGGTGATGTGAAAATAAAGACTTATCCAAATCACAGAATCAGAATTACCTTGAAGTTATCATTAGAGAAGAACAGGATTAAATTGAAAGATTAAGGAAACATTCTGAAGAATGTACTTGGCTGAAAAATTGCCATAAATGAAACTCTCCTTCTCATCTGTTAGTACTTTGGCAAACAACTTGAAAAAGACAAATGCAGTACTGATCAAAGTACACGTGTAACTAATTACCTGATTTTCCATCCTTCCTCCCTTCTGTGCAGGGATTAAAGATGAGCATGAGATGCAGAGTGAAAGAAGATCAAAAGAACATTACCCGAATGTGCATGATTTTCTTATACCTCCTTCCCTTTTCTCTCTAGATTCTTTTCATTTCTTTTTTTTTTTCCTTTTAGATGCCATTTCACATCTGTTATTCTTTTTTTGTGTTGTTGTCAGCATTTGATTTAACAAGACTGCATTGCACATATTGAGGATGAGAACAGTGATTGTTTATTATAATAATCACATTATAATAATAGCATTTAACATTTGCTTGATTTTAGCCCTCCAAACTTGCAAAATTTGACCACAGATTCCAGACTTTATTCAAAATCATGACTGAGTTTTGTGTTACAGCTCAAAATAAAATTTGTATCTCAGTTTGAATATACAATGTGAATTTATGAGATATTTGAATTACTTTCTGATCCTCTGAGTTGTTTTTTTGTTTTTGTTTTTTGTTTGTTTGCTTTCCTCTATCTTTTCCTGAAACATTGTGAAATAATAATTGTTTTTGTTTGTTTGTTTGTATTTTGTTTGTTTGTTTTCCAACTGCTTTTGTATCGCAATCAGTAACAGTCTACTTTCCTACTAGGACTCCACATAAAACATAAAACAGGAAAACAAATTAAGTGAGCATTCCTTGACTATGTGATAGAAATCACGTAAAAAATACTAATCAACGTCAGAATGTGTTCACTTTCTTTTTTATTATTTTCTGATATTTTTTCTTTCTCTGTTCCACAGAAAGAGATCAGAGGGTATTTCAGGTGACATGTCATATACAAGTCATCTGTTCCTCTATGTTCATCTAATTATTTAAAACAGCCTCCAAGAGATTGATCTGCATACTTATACTCTAACCATAAATTGAATCATAATTGTCCTATATGTCCCTCAACATTATACATTGCATGTATAGATATTTTTCGACACTATATATGAGTTTAAAAGCAGACAGTACATGAAACTCAGTCTTCATCATAAAGGAAAGGATTAGAAAATCATTCCAAAATATGTAATGGCAATATTTTATGGTACAGGAAACAAGGTAATGTGTGATTGAATACAGAAACAAATAAGAAAATTTACGTAACCTTGAACCTCTGAAAGGAATCTGATAGATTTCCCAATAGCTCCCATAATCACTATAATCCCCTTACACAACAGAGAAAAATAAACTTCTCTTGTTAATATTAGATCAAAATGTGAACTAATAATACATATAGTCTGTAACACTGAATGACATGCCAGTTGTAGGAGACAGTGAGGCAAATATGACTTATGTGGACTTAAAAACTCCTTTTAATTTAGCAATTCATCAGATATTAATTTTATCTGTGATGAAATTCTAACCAAAATATTGTATTTGCTTTATTATTCACACTACAATAAACTGAGAAGAGGACAGAACATTAAAGCAAGCAAAAATGAAGAACTGATCTGAGAAAATCTTGAGATGAGAATGACGAAGAAGAGGAGCAGGCTTCTCAGATGGAAGATATGAAAAGTAAATGATATTGTTTCCTTGACCATTCCAGTAAGATGTTTAAAATGATCAAAGGTGAACAAACCTAGGAAATATAAACATAAAGAAAGAATTAATCAACATTCTTTTGTTATTTGTCCTGGGAAAATGACAAGACACATCTCACTTTGTGAAAAAACTAGACAAAAATTATTTCATTAAGTGCACAGTTGGTCAATTCTCTGAAATTATTCAGTGAGGAGATACTTGCATGGACGCTAAATAAACTTTTTTGATAGATGTTTTCCATTCTCTCCAGGGACATAGAGGCTTAGATGTCTTAGTTGTCTGAAACTTTAGGGTCTTTTTCAGTCCATAGTAAAAGTATTTTTTCCCCCCTGTTCCTGTTTGTTCTGTTCCAAAGAAAACTTCTTGATACTAATACTGTTTTGTGGATTTACCTTTCACATGCATTTGTTTCTTCACAGTGTCTATTTTTCCCCCATTAATTTTAACACTATTGCTTTAGTAAATTTGTTTTAACCACTGAGCTTCCTTGTAACAGAAGACCTTGATTGGTTGCCTCTATTAACTAAGAATAACTGTCAATGAAATTACATCCTAAAGGCCTCTTTCATTAGTTTCTTTTGAACTTAAGAATGCTTTCCCAGGGATTTGATTGCTTTTAGACTGGCACTTCCTAACAAGGCTTTTGATGTAAACTTTCATGCCACTGTTACTATGACAATGGTGTTACACAGCAGAAGCATTAATTGGAATTTTGATTATTTCTTAGACTCAGAAGACTCTATGTTTTAATAACTGTTTCAACTGTGCTTCAGATCAATGCTGCAAGGCAAAGCTGAAATCTTTTAATCCCAGTAACTTTTGAATTAATAGAGAAGCTGAAGAGGAAGAAATGGAAGATGGAAGTGGCATCGTGATATCAACTCATTCAATTTTCCTCGCTATTGTTTATATGATTCATGGCAATTAGATCTTGTGTAGAAAAGAAGTGAATTTTTTCTCATACTGGGAAAATCTTGTGTAGCTTTCCATATTCTCCTACCTCAATCAGCTTTGGTTTGGAGAAGGGAAATGATAAAAAAGATGAAAAGTGAAATCCACATAAGAAAGTACAAGTAGTTCGTGTTGTTGTGGAGCAGATGGTAAGAACTTTGTAAAGGTATCAGTTCTGCCACATAGTAACACTCTTCATTTCTCAGAAGGTAAATGTACAGTATATAACAATGCAAGTCATAAAATTATGATGAAAGATATTTAATTTATCCTATTCCATCTTTATATCAAATATCCAACTGGATATTGCCAAAAGACAGAGATGAATAGAAACGCAGTGGGTGAGCAACTGTCTGATGGGTAGGGCCCAAAGTGCTATAAAGTTACATCAGGCTGGTGGCTGGCCAGTACTGGGATTCCCCAGGGCTGTATTTAGGGGCCATCTCTCTTTAATGTTTTCATAAATAACTTGGATGTAGTTCGATGTAGTACTAAAAGTTGTTTTGAACCTATTTTTGCTGATGATAATAAATTGAGAGGAGCTGTTGTCTCTGTTGAGGATGGAGAGGTCATGCAAAGAGATCTAGACAAATTAGAGAGATGGACAATCATCAGCTACATAAAGTTTAACAAGAGTTAGTGCTGGATTCTGCACCTGGAAAGGGGCAACCCTAGTTATATGTACAGACTACAGGAAGAGATGCTGGAAAACAGCCTTGTTGAAAGAGATTTGGGGGTCTTTGTTGACAGCAAGTTAAACAAGGAGTCAACAGTGTGCCCAGATAGCCAGGGAGACCAATTGAATCCTGGGGTACATCAAACGTAGCACTGCCAGCAGATCGAGGGAAGTGATCACCTCGCTCTACACTGCACTGTGAGGCTTTACCTTGAGTGTTGTGTGCACCTGTGGACATTACAGTACAAAAAAAAAGACATAAAACTCTTCAAGTGTGTCCAAAGGACCACAGTGATGGTGTAGGTCCTAGAGGGGAAAATGAATTAGGAGTGGCTGACATTCCTTGGTTTGTTCAGCCAAGAGAAGGTGAGGCTGAGGATAGTCCCCATTGTGGCCTATAGCTCCTCTCAGGATAGTGGAGGGTCAGATGCAGATCTCTTCTCTCCAGCAATAGGACCCAAGGGGACAGCATGAAGCTGTAACAGAAGAGGTTCAAGTTGGATATCAGGAAAAGGTTCTTTACCAAGATGGTGACTGGGCACAGGAACAGGCTGCCCACAGAAGTTGTCATGGCACTGATCCTGACAGAGCTCAAGACTCATCTGGACAATATTCTCAATCTGATTTTTGTGTGGTCCTGTGTGTCGCCAAGAGTTGGTCTCGGTGGTCCTTATGGGTTCTATCCTACTCAGGATATTCTGTTATTCTTCGAGTATCACATAATAGTTGGAGAAAAAAATCCTAAGTTCTGGAAATTTTCCTTCAGTGATGAAGAGAATACATAAGGAGATAACCAGTGTTGTGGTGCATTTTGCATCTGTTGTAATTTCTATGGGAATAAATAGGAGGCATTACTTTCAGTATGACCTGCATGTATGTACACAAGTTGAGGAGTCTGTTCATGTTGCTATTTCTATCTGCCCAAATCACAGAGTCAAGCTATTTGCAATATTAAAATAAAATGCTAGTTTATTTTCAGAAGCATGCAGAAAATCATTTAAATTCTTTATGGGCCAATAGCAATAGTCACCATTCTACTTAGATGCCTTTAATATACAGTGAAAAGCTCTTTGCATTGTAGACCACAAAACTTACTGATGTAAATGGAACCAGTATAAGAAGACACACTATACACATGAAATATAATAGATCTTCTACTTTCTGTGCAATATCCAAACAGATGAGGTTTTATTTTTTATTTATTTTTCATTTTTTATTATTATTATTTTTGCTTGCATTGTGAAACACTTTTCCATATTATTGCAGGCATGAAGGGATGCATAGTTTCAGGAAATCAATGGCAACTGTCTTGAGCAGTTTGATCAATGACTACTCCCGCCCATTTCAGCCTGGATATTCATCTCCTGTTGTTCTGCAGACAGTTTACAGATTAATAATGAAGCATAAAACTAAGTTAGTGGTAACATATGAGCACAGTAGATGCAAAGCTGAATATCTCACATTAATGGCACTTTGCATTAGCACTCCATCAAGCTGGTCCTTTACAACATTTGCAGTTTCTTGTCCCTCCCTACAAATGCTCACAAATAAGAAAATCACAGAATCATAGAATTGTTTTGAGGTGGAAGAGTCTCTTAAAGGTCATCCTGCCAGGCCCTCCTGAAAGAAACAGGGGCATCTACTGCTGGATCAGGTTGCTCAGTGCCCCATCCAACTTGTCCTTGAATGTTTCTATGCGTGTGTCCTCCACCACCCCACTGGCAACCTGTTCCAGTGCTTCACCATGCTCATAGTAAAAGATTTGTTCCTTACACCCAACCTAAACTTACCCTCTTTAAGTTTTAAACCTTAAGTTTTAAATTTCACTTTGTTCTACCACAACAGACCCTACTAGTCTGTTCACTTCCTTTTTCTTGCCCCTCTTTAGATACAGAAATGCTGCCCTCAGGTCTTCTAAGAGCCTTCTCTTCTCCACGCTGATCAGCCCCAGCTCTCTCAGCCTGTCCTCATAGGAGAGGTGTTCCAGTCCATAGATCATTTTGTGTACCTCCTCTTGATGCATTCCAACAGTTCCGTGTCTCTTCTGTACTGTGGACCCCGCATCTGGACACAATACTTCAGGCAAGGGCTCACAATGCAGAGTAGAGGAACAGGATCACATCCGTCACATCAGTTGGCATTTTGGGCTGCAAGGGCACATTGTTGACTCATGTCCAGCTTGCCATCCACCAGTATCCTCATGTACTTTTTTGCAGGGTCCTTCTCTATCCTTCCATCCCCAGTTTGTATTGACAGTGGGAGTTGCCATTATTCAGGTGCAAGAAACATAGATACTTCTTAGGCATCTCTCTATTTTACTTATTAAAATGAAACCACTAGCCTTTTAAAATTCATGTGCAATTGGCATGATTCTCCCAACAGTCATGCAAAGTAAATCAGAAGTTACTGTATTGAATCAATAATCTATGATGATTTACATGAGCTATAAGTAATTATTCTATGCCAAGTCTAAAAGAGCCTTGACTTTTTTTTTTTTTTCTTGTGTCTTTTTCTGAGATACAAGAGATACTACTGAGTAGTAAGTATACTACCTATGGTGGCAGTGTGAGCACTATGCTGGAATCACCTTTGTCTGCTGTATGAACCTGGTATGACTTCAGCTTGAACAATGATAAATAAATTATATCCTGATATGGCTCAGGCTATTTTGGCTAGGTTTCATTCTACTCACTGATAGTGAATAATTTCAGTGTTCTTGCTTCTTCACCTTTATCCTTAAATTAATACCCAGAAAAAAATAGAAAGATACTACCAATCTTTGACTCCTTAGCTCTGATGTTATTTTTTGTGTTCACACATCAGCTGTTCATTTTGGCTATCAGCTTTACAAGTTTTTCAAGCAAGGCCACATGTACCAAGATTCTCTCTAAAGCAGCTGACGTAGCATTACTGCATAGCAAGTAATAATGCAGACAAGAATAAAACAATTAAAAATTCATCTTTTCATCTCCAGTTATAAAATTAGAAATAGGAAAATGGAAAAGGTCAATAACAGCGACAAAAATTTATTTGTACAGGAGTGGCTTCATTCTTTCTTTATATACATAATTTGTATGAAAAATCAAATTTGAAGTCTTTTAGAAAAGAAAGAGAAAAGCCATCCAGTGATGCCTTAAAAAAAAATCTACATCTGGTTACTGACTACATATTCTTTCGTGTTAGGTTTATATCACAGTAAGGATATTTTAGGTTATAGGGTAAAAAATAGCAGGGATAGCTTTCCATTTGTTTCTCAGTCAACCAATTATTCTGACTTAGTTATAAATATTTGACTCTAATTTCCCTGGTGCTGCCTAAAAATTTTCTATAAATCTATTGCTTTGGACAAATAAAGGAAACAAAAAAAAAGTAGAATGATATCTTTTAAAAACATGCACATCTGCTCAAATGAATTTGCCTTGCATTTTCATCTCAATGACAAAGCTAGTAAACTGCAGTCAGAAATTATAAGTCAATCAGACTGCATTAAACATATGCAAACAGCCTGTTTGCATTCTTGTAATATTTTTACTTGCATAGCACCATGGAAGTAGCCAGAAAGAGAAGGCTTACAGCATCTCAAACCCTACATTCCAGCAAAGAAACTTAATCCACTCAGACCAGTGAATTGACGCCTCTTAAAAAGATTGAAATGCAAATTGTGATTATTTAGGGGATTACATACAGATTTGAGTTTGGTGTTTGTGTTTGCCTTCCCACTTTAGCAGTACAGGGGTGAATATTATTAGTGAAATTAGCAGTCAAATAAGGAAATCATCTTAATAATTGCAAAGAAGCTTTTGACAAGATTAGTTACCACACATGACCTGTGCAGGAGATTCACCATCTCATCTGCTCATTGTATTCATTGGTCATTTAGTTTGTTGGCTCAACTCCACTGCATTTTCCAATTGCTGCCCAACTCAACACTTGCCTGATAGATGAAATGCTTGTAAGCTGCATGATTGCTTCCCATATAAAGTGATTTTTCCCAAAGGTTGAGTAACCGTTGCCAAATATAAATCAAAGTGCACTGGGAAAAGAAAAAAAAAAAAAAAGAAAAAAAAAAAAAAAGGAAAAAAGTGGAAAGATATTGAAGGTTTTCATTTCAGTACTATTCCTGCAGATTATGCTGATAAGATATAGGTATAGATATTATGAGTTTTGTGATATGAATTGTTTGTTCATATTTGATTATAAGGAACTTCAGTGTAGTTGTTTGCAGGAGAATAATATAACTGTGAAGTATATGGCTGGGAGTGGGTTACAGAACTGAATGACTCCTCTCACAATTGAGTCCCACCAGAGAATACTGCTTAAGCCATGCATCAGCAATAAAGTTTAAGCAACTGCTTTCACTTGTAACTGAAAATAAATATCTACTAACTTAAAATCACTGAAACAGTGATGTATAAATCATAATATGACACTGAAAGTATTCTCTACACCTTAAAAAAAAAAAAAGAAAGAAAGAAAAGAAAAAAGTCTTGTAGAAAATTAAACTCAGTCACAGTTGTTGAGAAGTTCAATTGCACTATGGACCAATGCTAGGCCAAAAGTAGTTTCCTGAGACAACACACTAAAAGAGGTTTAGGCCACTGTCAACAAACCTGTATGAAAGGTCAATGACAACACTGAATAATGAAGAATATATCTCCATATTCACAACTGCATTTCTCCCTCCCTCCCTCCCTCCCTCCCTCCCTCCCTCCCTCCTTTCCTCCCTTCCTTCCTGTCATGGTTTTGTAACTTCGCTATTGGTATTCCACATCATAACATCATGGACAAAAGAGAAGAACTACGTATCCCAGAGGACCTCACGGTCAGAGAAGGAAGACACATCACGGAAGATACGTCATCTGGTTGCGCGCGGTGCTTCTTCACTTTCGCTTGCTGCCGGGAGAGGAGTGGGTGTGCTTTCCAAGCCGGGCGCCTTCATCAAGTAAGGCTTTCGGTTTCGGAAACTCTCTCACTCTCTCTCTCTCTCCCTCTCTATCGCTCTTTCGCTCTCTCTCCCTCATTCCATTTGGTTTATTATACTTACTCCCAATTAGATTGTATTGTATCGTGTCATCTTGCATCTCAACATCATAGTTAGTAAAATAAGTTCTCCTTCTTAGATTGTTGCCACCGCTTCGTTTTTCTCGGGAAGTGAAGGGGGAGGGGGGCCCACAAGCCTACCGGCCCCCTGTCACGGGCACAGATCTATCTAGGTAACTCCGTGACAATTTTGGTGGAGAATGCGGGCAAGATTCATCTGAAGCTTTAACGTTAGTAAGAAAAAAAGGATTTCGTTAGGCCAGACTGTGAGACTACAAAGCATTGCTGGTGCTGGTGTGACCTTCATAGATTAGATTATAGCCTGGGCAGTCCGCCAAACTCCAGACACTGTACCGAGTGGTTCCCGTTTGTTTTTTTTTTTTCCCTCCTTCTCTTTATTCCCCCCTACGTTAGCAGTTATCAACTATGAGGTTGCTCTGTATTGTCAAAGCACTGTATAAGGGATTAAAAGCTATCATGTTCCTTGCCAGTTACCGGTCTATAATTAACCTCTTCATGTCTTGCTGTGGAGTTGTATTCATATACAACCAAGTGAGGGCCCTGATAGAGGCACCTGCCTGGTGGCTTTATGCAATGTGGTATAATTTGAATTTTGAGACCTTCGAACCGGTTTCTAGGCTTCCCTCCCAGTTTGTTGAACGTTTTTCGAACACCGAGTCAGTGCTCATATTTTCGTGCATATTATCGGTATCTTTGAATATATTCCTCTTCATTCGTGCTAAGTGGAAGGAGCCTCCTCCAAGACCAGAGAATGATGACTGGCAAGGAATATGGAAAGGTTTAAGAAGAATCTTAGAACCGTGGGGACCCGCCGTGCCATGGGATTTCACCCCTGAACATCTGTGGGATCCCGAGAAACTGAGCCAGCATTTGAGTCAGGGGCAGTGCGGCTTAGATAGATCAAAGGAGGCACGACTCATCTGGGGCTTGGCTTGTGCCTACCGCACCCTGTATAGTACTGTTTTGGAGAGAGACAGTTTCCGAGCGGAGGTGCAAGCCGAAGGGGGAAATCTCCAAGTCAGACCTGATCAGTCACAACAGACACCAGTAACAGTGTCAGTAGCCCCTGTAGAAGGCAAGAAATGGAAGCGGGTGTCCTCACGTCTAGAGCGAAAAAAGGAAGAAGAAGAAGAAGGAGAGGAAGTGGAAGAGGAGGTGGTAGAGGAAGATCCAGGTGAGGGGACTTCCTCAGAACCAAGAAAAGCAAAAGCAAAAACTAAGAGGCACGAAGAGGACAGCGATGAAGAGGAGATCTCTATTACTGTTCGTCGACCTCTCAAGATGTCTGAGATCATAAGCTCAAGAAAGGAATTTGAACGACGCCCGAATGAAACTGTTGTCACCTGGTTGCTTCGTTGTTGGGATAGTGGGGCCAGTAGCTTGTCTCTAGATGGTAATGAAGCACGCCAATTAGGAGACATTGCCGGAGACAAATCCATCGACAGAGCAATTAGTAGATGTTTGGATGAAGCTGCAACCCTCTGGGACCGAATACTAATAGCTGTGAAGGAAAGGTATCCCTACAAAGAACTTCTGCAGCCTGCAAAGAAAACGTGGAATACAATTGAGAGAGGTATCCAGTATTTGAGGGAAATAGCCCTGGTGGAAATGCTATATGAGTCTAATTTTGTTCCTAATGATCCACGCCAAAACCATGACACTTCCTTCCTTCCTTCCTTCCTTGCTTCCTTCCTTCCTTCCTTCCTTCCTTCCTTCCTTCCTTCCTTCCTTCCTTCCTTCCTTCCTTCCTTCCTTCCTTTCTCTCTCTCTATTACAGAAAAGAATTATAGTGAAAAGTGCTTTTTCTGTCACTTGGATTTTCAGGAGAAAACAAAAAAAACAAAACAAAAACAAAACCAAAAAACATTTTTGCAATTTTTTGTATTTTCACTGAATTTAATCCAAACGTACTCCTTCCTTTCTCTGCCCGTGTCTGTGCTCCCCTCACATAAATCCCGCCATACTGTAATATATTGAACTATTGCTATTTTTGCTCATAGCTGTCCTCAGTAGCATTAATTTTAGCACCACTCTCTTGGAAAAGAACTTCCCCCTGATATCCACCCTAAATCTTCTCCAACTTAAAACCATTTCCCCTGTCCTGCTATTATCTACCCTTATAAAGAGTTGTATGCTCCCTTTAGGTACTGTAAGGCTGCAATTAGGTCACCCTGCAGCCTTTTCTTCTCCAGGCATTTAGATAGATCATGCTGCTTTAACAGCTTTACTCTTCTGCTAGCTGTGCCATTCTTTGAGTTTTATTTCCTCATCAATATATTGGATATGTAAGTTAAATACTTGGGATACCAATTAAATGTCAGGAGGATCTTCTGCATGACTACTGAATTAGTCCCGCTTCCAATATTTATTACCTGTATCAGCCTCTCTTGATATGTGGTTTAGAAACAGAGCCTAAATGAATTGTTGCTTTTCCCTCAAATTTAATGAGTGGAAAAGAAAACCAGCTTTGCCATTATATTCCTTTTTGACTTGTAAGTATCATAAAGGATACATTGTTAGCTAAATAATTCTGAGAGAAAATTATTTCTCCAGATTTCTATTACTTTTTTTTTTTTCCTTTTTTAAGGATTTTTTTTTTTTTGAAATGTAGACATATCCATATTTTTGATGAGAAAAAACATTACCAAGCTACTCCCTGAAAACTTAAATAAACAGTAGAGACTATTTGTAAGAGGCATTCCTTGCTTCCTTCTTACCTATTATGGTGGTTTACAGTGTATTAGCCTATAGATTATTGCAACTATTTACTAAGGCAGATAACACTTTGACTCTAATAGCACCTGACTTACAGTACATCACATGAATTGGTTTCTGTTATCGGATCCTGTATATTTATGGAGGAGGTGAAACAGAAGAGATGTCTAACTCCATGTTTTTTCTGTGTAAATAGTACTTGAATGGGAACAGTTAGATTCCCTGGATCCACCTCACCCTAACCTAATTTAAGGGCTGGAAGCCACAGGGGAAGAATCTCTCCTTGGAGACTGCCTCCTTTGGAGCGTTCATTGCGCCCTGATACTCAGAAAGGGGTAAGTAGTTCCTCCTTTATTTCTGGATTGTGACCTCTGCCTTTCTTGGGTGATCCAAAACTGGTTTAAAGCAGCTATATCTGTTGTCACCTACCCTTTTATTACTTCTTTTTTTCTTTTTATTTCTTTCTTTTTTTTTCTTTTTTCTGTCATGTCCTTTTGATGACAAAAACATAAGCCTTCATAAAAAGGATTTCAATGTTTTAAAAAGTGGTACATTGTTCCAGGTGTGTTTGAAAGGTTCCAATAATGGTTACTCTAACTCTTCTTCTTGGCTTATTATTAATGATGATATAACTGACTTCGGTTAGTAGAGTTACTCAATTCAGTGTAATTCATCAGTAGACTCTTGATTCTGTACTTGATTACCTGATTAAAAAAAAATCTAGTTTAAATAACACTAAATCAATGGAAGTTCAATGTTAAATATAGCACCTCCTAGAGAGACTTTGATCAATGGAGAACTTGGTAGGTTTTAACTGATTGAGAATTGGACTATGACCAATGATGGGAAAATAATTTCTTGGAATTTATTTTCTTTTCCTTTGTGCTTTAGTTATAGTACAAGAGATCTGTGACAAATGCTATATGATTTATGTTATAAAACAAGTGCAAAATATATAGTCTTTGATTGTTTCTATGAACATATTTATGTATCTCTTTCCATTGAGTAATGGGATGCAGTAATGTTAACACTATCCTTATCACTGCTATTTGCCTAATGTTTGTTCATTTTTTGTTTTCAGCAAGGAATTTTTGTTAGATATTTAGCTGCTCTGTCGATCCCTGAGTGTCAGGGGTGAAATCCCCAGACTGTAATGAACTCTATCTATATATAAAGAGATTGATTTGACTATGATGTTAGAAACTATATTTCCAGTAAAGTCGCCCCCATTCCTGGGACTATTTACAGATGTATTTTTCTCTCTCCAAGTTCATGAGTCTACAGAATAATTGCAGATCTTTCAAAACTCTCTACCACAGACTGTACTTAGCTGTCAGTGGTGCTTATCCGAACTTCATATCTAAATGGAAATATTAAAATACTCTTTCTAATTCCTCACACTAGTGTTAGGAATGCTCTTTGGCTCATCACACAGAGAATCCTATGTCAGAGGATCAGCAGATCTCCATACTGAAGGTTTGCATGTTTCTCACAGCACTAATGCCATGAGCTCTTTAGTTTTCTGTTGGCTCATATCTCAAAGCAACTCACTGCTATTGAACCCTCTTCTTGGAAATATCCCATATTACTTATCTCTAAACTACCTTCTGAGTTTTTGATATTGTCTTGCAATTTCAGATCCCCTTTGTTGTGATTCAATGATCATTTTATTATTTCTGAAATGATGGAGTCTGCATTATCCATTTAACATCTCCAAAAACAAACTTTCAAGTTAGATAGTTAATATTTATACCTGTGACAGTAATTTTGCCTTTTTTTATCTTTCTCAACATTAAAGGCCATAGGCTTTGGTCAATATGATATAAAAAATAATCTTAATTTTCATGTGGCCGCAATTAGACATTTCACAGAAGTAACCTAGAAAGAAGGTAAAGTATAATCTGGATATTCTTTAATGTATCTTAAAATATAGAAATATACTCAAAAACACATAAATAATCAAGAAAAGTAGACTTCTGAAAGCTGTTCTTCCAAGAGTAGACTTGCTGGTTTTGTCGATAGCAGAAAAAAATTGTGTTTTGTTAATGCTCTTCATCTTTTAAGTTCTGCTTATTCCAAAAATCAGCATGGCCCATTTTGTTCACAAAAGGAAAGGAAAGGAAAAAGAAAAGGAAAGGGAAGAGGAAGAGGAAGAGAGAAAGGGAAAAGGAAAGGGAAAAGGAAAAGGAAAAGGTAAAGGAAAAGGAAAAGGAAAAGGAAAAGGAAAAGGAAAAGGAAAAGGAAAAGGAAAAACAACAATATAGAGTACTACTAACAGTTGGAGCCTAGTGTATTGCACTGCTCTAAAATGCTCCACTGACAATCTGTTATATCTTAGTGCAATTGCCAGCTGGCAGGTAATTTTCCTGTAGAAAACTTTTCCTCCCTGTAAGTGCTGTCATGGTAATATTCAACCACAGCAATGTTGTTAAAAGAAATTGAAAGGAATTGGCACTTCTGAGGGTGACTCAAACCCATCCAAAGACAGGTATGTAAGGTGGAATAAATCACTTTATGAGGTACTTCCATCTCTTTGCCAATTAGAAATTAGACTACACACCAGACTTTTATGTACATAAAGCTTATTGGCATAAATCTTATTCTCAACATTTAACTTTTGTGACAGGTAATTCTACTTACAGTAACTATCAGGTTGCTTGATACAGAGATACATTGGAAACCAGATTTCATTGCTCATGAGATTGTGTGGAAAGGACAGTGAGAGTATAGTTGGACTTAACTCTACATACGACAAACTTAAAAAAGGATAGACAGGGGATTCACGCTCTCATAGGCAAGTCTAAGGAACAAAGACACAGTTTGAATCTCTAGCCTGTGACCATATGACATTACTGATTAGACTTGTAATATAGCTAGCCATGGATATTTAGAGTAATTCCTCAAATGCCAGCATTCTGCCTTTTAGAGCAACCCAGCTGGGATTCAGCAGAGTGCAATTTCTGTAGGTGTATCTTTACAGATGTACTAAGAGCTTTTGAAAACAGTGCTTTAAAATATGTCCAAATCATATGTCCAAACTTCACTGAAAGGATGGGGTAGGGGGGGAAATAGAGGAAATTTCATCTGAAAAATCATGCTGTAACAAAAGATAACAATGACTTGTCCTCTACACAAGGAAAAAATAATTGAATACTATATGTATTGTTTTGTGGTATAGTACATGACACTACCACTGGTGAGATAACATCTGTCTTGTTCTGGTTTTATCCGTAGATCTGTGCAAATCAATCCATATACATGCCCTGTAGCAGACAACACTGTAAACCCTATGGATTTTTTTCATTCTGTATTACCTCCAGCTGAGGTGGAATTTTCTTCAGTGTGTCTGGTATGATACTATGTTTTGATTCTAGGAGGAAAAATAATGTTGATTGTGGTTGGATTTGATGAACTTGAAGGTCTTTTCCAACTTGAGCAATTCTATGATTCTATGATAACACACCAATGTTTATAGTTCTGATAAGCAGCGTTGTACAGAGCCAAGGCCATTCTCAGCAAAGAGCCCAAGGAGCTGGGAGGGAACACTATTAGGACAGATGACTTAAACTGGCCCAAGGGATATTCCATACCATAAGACATCAAGCAGAAGGAGGTTTGAAGGGGGTAGGAATTCATCTGTTCTCTTCTGCTGCTCAGGAGGTTGGCCGGGGATTGTCTGGGGGATGGTGATCAATTGCTTCCACATCACTTGTTACATACATTGACTTATAAACTATATATTTGTCATAATCATTATTCTTCCCTTTTCCTCTATTGGAGTAAACAGTTTCATCTCAATCCATGAGTGTTTGTTGTTGTTGTTGTTGTTTTTCTGTTTGTTTGTTTCTTTAATTATTATTTTTTCTCCTGTCCTTCATCCCACTGGGAAGGGGGAGAGTAAGAAAACAGTGTGGTGCTGAGCCACCTGCTGGGTTAAATCATGACAGTCCATTTTCAATATTGTTAGAAACTTCCAGAACTACCCATTTGATGATAAACATGAAAAAGTCTTATGTCCTCTTCACGAGCTTCAGCCTTGGTCTCCATCTCAGAGCTGATTCTGAAGTACTAGTATGAGTTAAAAAAGAATTTGGCTTTCATGTTAAAGAACTCAATTTCTTTTGCTGGCTGTTGTTGTTATTTGTTCAGACAAAATTTGGAGATGTGTTATTTGCATTATTTATTTAGCTCTTATGAATAAAAAAGGAAATTGTTTTAAAGAAGTAGAAAAAATATTTCTTGTCTGTCTCATTTTAATCCAGTTCAAATTTTCTCTTAAATTACAACATGTTCTTGAACACAAATAGTAATTTTCTCTATAGGTTTCATACCTGCTGTCTTTAAATCTGCTGCCAGTTAATCATCAATAATCCCCTTTGTCTGCCTATTTGGCTTCTGATTCCAGGCCTTTTGCCAATCTCTTGTTCTTTTTGTATCCTCCTGTGTAGTTTACTGTTTCAGATCAATGAATTCCTTATTGCTTGCTACCCAAATAACAATTAACATTTCAAAAAAAAGCACCTTCCTAACCTGGGTCTGGCCAACATCAGAGGCAGGTGTTGTGATTCAGTAGCCCTAATACCACTGACCAAAATTAAATGGCTACTTTGCAGGCAAGTCTCATCCCCTTCAGCAGCAAATGAGAGAGAGAGGCACCTTCAGGGAGTAATTTCTCTTAAGATATTTCCTAACTCCTGATGCTAAAAGGAACCAAACATATTAGCTCAATGTAAGTAGTCCCAAAGGTAGAAAAGATAGAAAAAGTTAATTGAAATCACGGGACTAGATTACATGGTTGATCATGCTGTGCTAAATTGGCATTGGACATAAATACTTGAGTTAAAAAAAAAAAAAGAGAGAGAGAGAGAGAGAACACAAGCTTCTAGAAACATAAAACAAAACAGAACCAAACAGCATCACCACCACCACACTGATGAAAATCCTCGCTTCAAACTGAAATAGGTAGGTCAGTCCAAAAGTTCTATCTTCTAATTATTTCCATGGAAACTACATACAGATAAAAAGAGCAAAATAACATTCCTCTTTAGACCAAATTTTCATCTACAAAACACTATTTTTGAACATATTCACCAAGATTTTATATGCATTTTTGTCAGTGATGAACAAGAGTCTGCATGCCATGCTCATAAAAATATGCACCAGTGGAGGTGACTCACTGTCACTGTTGCCACTGCTGAAACACACCACCAATCACCCCTCTGTCCTCACATCCACTGTTTGGTGCTCAGAAATGTTCATCAAGCATCAACAGGTTGAACTGTCAACAGCTGTAATTACTTGTTCATGGGGGAATTCAATGACACAGTCTTGCTCCATATGCACTTCCATGTCAGATGCCATTTTGTCAGACTGCCACTCTGCTGCTATTTATCACGTAACAACAAAATATAACAGATTTTTTTTTTTTTTAAGCTCTGATAATCTCCTCATTCTCTTTCTTCCTTTCTGTACCTTTGCTGTTCTCAAGATATTACATATTGACCAGCTGTTATTTTGTTGCCAGCACTTGGATTCCTTAAGAGATAAATCTTCCCCACAGCTCAGTGTCCATCTATCTGTTAGGCATCTTTGAAGCTTATTGGAATTTGATGCCTTAAATAAAGGTCAACAGATAATACTTGGCTCCAACTCAGGAGCAAATATGAATATCTTTGAGGAAAACACAGAATAGTCTCAAAATATTATTGCATACAATGAACTCTGCTTCCAGACAACATCACTAGTTTATATGAGGATTTCAGGAGATGTATCTGACAACCAACCACATCTATATTGCCTGACTGTAAGAGTGCTTTTCTTTTTTTTTTTACAAATGTAATATAAAACATGTAACTTTATAGATCATTGGAGTACACTGGGGTAACTGTATGTAGATCCATACTTCCTTTCCTTTCACAAAGCAAGGATTATAATTTATGATGACTTTGCATTCAATTTACAAGAACCATACAAATCTGACAGGGTATGGAATGTATCATGATTTTTATGCTGCCAAACCATATCCTACACATTTTCTCAAAAGTGTTAACTTTTTTGTCAATATTATCTTTTATGGATTTAATTCTTACCAATTTTTACCTTTCTAGTTCTTCTCAACTCTCCTCCAAGAGAGGTAACTAATATTTCTGGGGAATTATTTTCAAGTTTGCATAATTTACAACATTAGTATTGATGAAAATGTCTCGTGCTACTAAAAGAATTTATCTCAAGATTCTGATGGATGTGATACATGATGATGCACTCATAAAATGTCACATTCTACTTTGGAAGACCATGCATTAATTATTTTACACACTGGATTTCACATAATTTCTTCATGAAGTACAATTTCTTTATCTTTTCCACAGCAGTGTTTGATGTGCTGCAGTATCAGTTAGAAGAAGGTAAGTATATAAGGAATAACAATGACTATTTCAGCATTATTTACTAGCATTTTTGTCACAGTTTTGAGTAAGTCTATTGTGAGAAGGTAGAGCAAAGAAGCTACTTTTATTTTCCCAGAATCAATGAGGATGTTAATCTTACAAATAGAGATTATAGATGCTGATAAGCAACTAAAATGGGATACCAGAATATTAAAATAAATAAATAGATAGATAAATAAAAGTAGACTCATAACATTATTCCATATTGTCATAAAGCAACTAAAACCTCTTCTGCAATGAGGTCTTGTTTTCACTAGGTTACCAGGAATTCAACCTAAGCACTAAGGGCTTTTATGTTACCCACTGTCACTTGATCATATAGTCAGACAACAAAGAGAAATCATTACTTTCCTCTCAAGAGCACCAAATAAATAAATATATAAATTAAGTGTTATTGCTGAAGTGTTAAGATTGAAATAAGCTTAAAAATGCAAACATTTACAGAAAAGCAGATGTAAAGCAAGCATACGTGTTTTGTAACATTTAGAGGAAGACAAGTACTCCATTATTTTTCCTGCAATGACTTTTTTTTTTTTTTTTTTAATCTTAATAGGGTTATTTAACAGTGTACCAGCAGCTGCCCAAGATTCAACAGCGCAAAGCTTCCTGCAAACCTTTTCTTCTCCTTTGACTCATGGTTGTCTAAACATATTTCTTTGGGAAATATGGGAAATATGATTTTGAATGACATCAAAACCTGAAAAGAGGACAGAAACTCCATGTATAATCTCCAGCTTGCTTACAGTTTTGGTGTTCAATATTTTTGGCTGGTTTTGAGTGTTGAAAAAAGCATGAACAGACGCAAAGAAATGCCAGAAAACATAAAAGTACAATATATTTACTGTTAATTCACATAGAAATATGAATCTAATATTTATTTAATAAGAAGTCCATATTTTCCTCCTGTTTCTCATACTGTTATCATAGAAGAGTAACTCTGCCTGGAATGCCATTATAACAGCTAGTAAAATCCTGTGAAGTAAAGGAAAAATAAAAAAATAGAAGAGGAAGGAATATCCAATAGAATTAGTCTGACAACAAAATAAAATACACTGAATCAACATTCAAAGAATGACTGAGCTAGTATACTCCTGCTTTTAAGCTTTTCTTCAGATTGACTGAAGCATGTATCTTGGGAATGCACAAAACTGGAGACTTGTTCTACCATTCTTGCTTGGAAAAAAATGACTTTGAAGCAAAGGGAAAAGAGACAGAACTAACAGCCTGGGGAAAATAAATAAACAAATAAATAAATAACTGTGCAAAAACTGATTTATGATATCCAGAATCTTACTGTATTATCTCTTGAACAAACACCAATAGCAGACAAATCTAAACCTAAAAGAAGGTGTAAGAACTCTAGCAACTGATCCTGATTACTGGCATTGATTAGCCTAAGCATCCATTTAACAAACCTATTAGATTTTCAGAAAGATGCTATTAGCAGCAAAATGTCTAGTAGAATTTTAAAATGTGGAGGTGCTTAATAATTTGAGAATTTTTCTAACCCAGAACAAAAGGTTTTAAACTCAGCACAGTAATTCCATGTATTTCTTACATTACAGCCCAGAATACCAAATCTGCAGTCCACCAAGAGAAACTACTCCTTTGCAGTAGCAGTCCAATGGAGGTAAGATTGGATGAATAATTTGCATCCAAAGGCAATACCAGTTTACCAGACAATCTCTGCACATTATTTTTTTTTTTCCTTTGTTTTGTTTGTTTGTTTGTGTTAAACTGATGTCTAGAAGGGACTGCAAAAAGAACATTAGTTAAACTTGCATATAAAAACACATCCAAGAGCCTTTCTTTTAATTATTTTGTTTGTTTGTTTGTTTGTTTGTTTGAACAGGAGATTAAAGAAGCACTTAAGAAGGACAACCTAGAAGAAGAGCCAGCGGCTATTTGCTTTGTAACAAGATTCAGTGAAAAGAGGAGTATAGCATTTCTGTGCATATGCTTACAATTTTTGTTGTTGTTGTTGATAATGTTACTGTCTAGCAAGGATAACATTCTCTGAATGTTCTTACTCCTCTTTACCAGCAGGACTCAGTACTGCTGAAGGCAAATAAAATATTAGGCTTTTATTGATCTTTTTATATTCATAAATGCAGTCATACATTTTGAATGATTAGTTACCCCCATTAAAAAGAGTAAAACTAACAATCATTGACACCCCTAATCAGAATATCTCTATCACAGCCCCACAAAGTTGAGGAAGTGTAAGGAGTGTAATGAATATTATTTTAGTTACATCATGAAAGAGAAATGTGTTCTTACTCAGAAGATTACATATCCGTCATAATGCTTCGATCAGTCTTGCAGTGTGACACTTTCTGCCTACCCAGAATAAAGAATCTAAATGTCATGAAAACCACACAACACAGAGCTGCTGGAACAAACCAAGCCAAACCCCAAACCACAAAGCCACAAAGAGCAACCAAAATATCAGCAGCAGAACAGAGATCTCATCAGACGTATAATGTCCCTGCTTCTCATGTTAATGCACACAAAGCTGGCCACAACAGCACCATTCTTCCAGTGAGGAACATCTCTGCACTGATTATATGTGAGCAAGAGTGGCATTTGCTGTATTTTTTTAATCATTTTCTGTAATCTTTTTTTTTAAAAAAAATAAAATTGTACAGATTTAAGGTCCTGAGCTGAACAGATTTATTCTCACCAAGATTTCTACTACTCATGAAATGATTTTCCACAGCCTAAATATCCACTAGAGGAGGAAATCATTGGCTTGCTGCAGCCTTCAGTAAGGTACGTGAAAGCCCAGTGAAATATCCTGCTTGATTAAAAACTGATCAAACACAGTATGGGAAAAGTTTGTGGACCTCATATCTCATCCATCCATCTTCCTTGCTAGCTCTTGCAAGGCAATCCTTTGCTCAGCATGCCTTCTGTCTTGATTGCTTCCTTTGGGACAGTTGATCTATCACCATTAACGGCGGAGGAATCCTATGTATAGGATTTGTCTTATCTCACTCAAGATATTTAAAGGTTAGACATCTAAATCTGAGTTGTCCAGTGTAGGCTCTTTTTTTTTTTTTTTTTTTTTTTTTTTTTGTCAGTGGAGACAAATAGGATAGAGGCATGAGTCTCAGGAGATGCTGTGACTCACTTTAAATTAGGCCTTTTCTATGACTTTAGAGATCAAGCTTATGCTGTATTTCCTTGTAGCTAATCCTCATGTTAAAGTATCTAATAATGTCTAAGGTATGATCACTAACCATGGTGCAACTACAGATCTATGCTTTATTAAAAGTGGCATTGTTTCAATTTCTCCTAACAGAATTTTCCTGTATTTTACATTCCAGTTCAGGTCTGAGGTGGGAAAATAGTCGCTATTTATATTTCAGATGCTTATATATAGCAAAAATATGTTTCAGATTTTAAAATTTCCACACAATCTTCACATACAAATGTTCTAGAAACAGAAAAAAAATATTAATTTTGAAGTAAATAATAGAAGTTATTAATAAAATGAATAATATCCCCATGTGTTTTATTATTCTTGGTAGGCTTTCAATACAATAATACTCTCCATAATGTGTTCAATGGAATAAAATATGTTTAAAAATAAATAAATAAATACTATATTCTAATGAATGCAAAGTCCATGAAAACATCAGCGGTTATGCAAGCCAAGCGCTGATTACTTTGTCAGAATGTGCAGAAATATAATGGTTTGTAGTTAAAATCCTTTTCTTTTTTTTTAGTCTTTGTGTAAATTAATAAGCTTGGATGGAACTCACATGAATGAAAACATTAATATAATTGAGGTTTAAAAAACTAATATTTGTATTTTTGGTTACAGGAAGGGTGTTGCTTCATGCAGGGCATAGGAAAGTAAATGTTCTGGGAGACAAGGAAGATCTCAGTTGATTTTTAGTGAGCACATTTTTTTGGCTAACCCGCTGAAGTTAGAGGTGTGAAAGATGATTAGCTTGAAGAACTGAAAGGATCCTGAAGAAGAAAAGTGAAAAATTACACTTCTCAAGAATAAGAGTATATTCATTTTTGTATTTCACAATGAAAACAGGCCTAAATACAGATATTCAGGATCAATGAATGCTTATGTTCTTTACGGGTTACTCAATATTACAGTCAAACATTAAAAATGTCTTCATGACATACTTTGGAATTCTACAGTGGGCTGGAGCCTAACATTATTTTCAGCAGCATCATAGGGATATTTCTTCATGGGATTCGAAGTTTTCACTGACAGAACAAGACAACAACGACAAAGGGAATGTTGGAAAAAATGAAATGGAAAAAAAAAGAGAGAAAGAGAGAGAGAGAAAGAGAGAAAGAAAGAAAGAATAAAGACAATTTAGAAGTATTTTAGCCAGGAGGCCGCCACATGGGAGTAACTCTGCACATGCTGAGGAGGGAAGTGTGAGTATGATCAGATCAGGATGGGCAGCTACTGCAGAGCATGGAGCAGTCTTTGAACGTCAGCCTCTTGGCAGCAAAGAAACATTTTTCACTTTCTGCAGACCACAGGCTAGAGGATCTACATAATCTAAATTAGCAGCCACTTGATAGCTGCTTTTTTGTATATGCGATGCTCCTATGCATTCATAGTCTATAGTCTGCTCTAGGATAATGCAAGAGGGAAAGCTCAAAGGAAGGAAAGATCCCCAAGCACACAATAGAAATATGAACACTTATAGGCAGACTTTGAAGACTATACTGACATCTGAGCTACTTAACTTTGCACACATAAACACTCACAAAATAAAATTGCAGTCAGGATTAGTAATCAAGAGGACAGAGATGGGTCTTGAATGATGGATGACATAAGTGGCTTTCATGAAGAAGAAAGTATGTAGCAGCAATTCTCTGACTTCTCATCACATATATATTCCTTTCTTACAGAAAAATAGTTTATATATTTGAATATGTTGAAAAGGTACAGTTAATCTACTGTCTCCAGATTCCTGGGAAAGTTTCTGCATGAATAACACAGTCATGCAAACTATAAAACTACTCTTTTTCTTTTTGTATTTCAGGCTGTTTAGTCTGTTTTCTATATTCCTTTCTCCACTCATCCCTACTCATTAGCACACTTCTTCACTATAAGCTCTGTTTGTCCCTTACATATCTTGCTTCCTCTTCTACCAAAATAGAATACCGATAGGTCAACACTGCAAAACATTTTAGAGCATTCAGTGTCATTTCTGAAATGAATACAAAAATTATTTCAAAATCATCCTTCTTTGTGATTGCTAGGCTCTCATCTAACTGCTTAGCTGATGAGTGAAAGAATTAGATTTTGTTTTCTTGTATGGCTGGATTTAACACTAAGCTGTATCCTACAGTCAGGTTTAATGAAATACACAGAAATTTTCAGGAAGAAATAAAGGTTTAATGATTGGTAACATATGTACACACTCAAGGAAGCAGAGAAAGACTAACAAACATACAAACTAACAAACAAACAAATGAGCAAAAAATCTCCTAAAGCAAACCAATCAAAAAATAGAATAAAGAATCTTGCCTGTAAAATACCTACTGTAAAACCCTACTCTACCTATACAAATGATGTAAATATTAGGAGAAACAGAATTGAGCACTGCTGCAGCCAGCATACATACCAATAAACAATGCAGGAGAGCTGCTGCAATTCTCATATATATAACACATGGGCAAACAACCATTGCTTTACTCACATGCCATCATTAGCCAGTGAATCATAGAATCATGGAATCACCAAGGTTGGAAAAGACCTCTAAGATCATCCACTTGAATCATTTGCCTATCATCAATATTTCCCCATTAAACTATGTCCCTCTGTATAAAATCTAAACATTTCTTGAATATCTCCAGGGACAGTGATACCGCCACCTCACTGGGCAGCCCATTCTAGCACCTGAATGCTCTTATGGAGGAGAGTTCTTATGGAGCTTTTCCTGATGTCCAACCTGAATCTCCCTTAGTGCCGCTTAAGGCCATTCCTTCTAGTCCTATTGCAAGTTAGTCAGGAGAAGAGGACAACCTTCCAGGTAGTTGTAGAGAGCAGTAAGGTCTCCCCTGAACCTCCTCTTCTCCAGACTGAATAATCACTGTTCCCACAGCCGCTCCTCATAAGATCTGTGCTCCAGATCCCTCACCAGCTTTGTTGTCCTCTCTGGACACATTCCAGGACTTCAATGTCTTTCTTGTAGTGAGAGGCCCAAAACCTAACACAGCACTGAGGTGAGCACAGCTTCACCAGACCTGAGTTCAGGGGGATAATCACCTTTCTGCTCTTGCTAGAAATGTTATTTCGTATACAAGCCAGGATGCCAATTGGCCTTCATGGCTACCTGGACACATTGCAGGCTCATATCTAGCTCAGTGTCGACCAACACCCCCATGTCTGTTTCTTTCACAGTCTTCCAGCCACTCTGCCCCAAGCCTGTAGCATGGAGTTGTAGCCAAAGTGCAGGACCCGGCACTTGTTCTTGTTGATCTTCATCCCACTGGACTCATCCGAAAGATCCAGTCTGTCCGGGTCCCTGTGTAGAGCCTTTCTACCCCCAGGCATATCAACACTTCCTGCCTGTTTGGTGTCAGCAGGAGTCTTACTGAGGGTATATTTAATGCCTTCATCCAGGTCATCAAGATATTCAACAGGACAGGCCCCCGTACTGACCCCTGGGGAACACCACTCATGACTGGTTGCTAGTTGGATTTAACTGTATTTAGCTACCAATGATGCTTACTAGTATCAAGAAGAAGACCTACCTTCTAGAAGATTCCCTAACAATCTTGTAGCACCCAAGTACAGCACCACTAAGATGTTAATTTCATCTTGTTGTTGTTGTTTTTGTTTGGTTTTTTTTCCAAAAAGTCTTCAGGAATTTGTCAAACTTATCTATATTCTTTCCTTTGTAAATGGAAAGATTTAAATCAGTAATTGATTTAGTTACAGAGACAACAAAGTTAAGAAATTGGTGCCTAATCTTAGTAAAATAAGGGCAGAATCGCTATAGTAACAACAGAAGGCAGTCACTGTGGCAAAAAATGTGGCAACCTGATAGAACGGGCTAGTGAGGGAATTCAATTTGAGCTGAATTTCATTAACCTGATCCTTTCCGCAACACACACACACACACACACACACACAAGTGGCCAATGAGGAAAAGATTAGGCTAATATTATCCTAATTTGGAAATGAATTTTGTCTGAAGGTTGGAAGAAAGCTATTAAAAAAAAAAAAAAAAGAAAAAGAAAAAGAAAAGAAAAGAAAAGAAAAAGAATAATTAAAAAAAAAAAAAAAAAAGGAAGGCAAATAGATTAGATTAGACATGGCAAGAATGGATTGGGGTCTCTGTTGCTTGTGATCATATCTGACTTATTCATTACGTAGGTTAGATTTCTGTTTTAAATGAACCAGTACATTTGATGATTGCTATGTTTCCATGTTTTAGCTTTTAGGATGAGATTGTGCCATTCTAATCTATGAATTTTTCTCCACTCCTTTTCTTCCTTCTGTAGGAAAGGATTGCAAGAGAGTGCCAGCAAGCAAGAGCAATAGTCAAGTCCAGAAATGAACTGGTAATTCAGGAGAAGTCCAGCAAGACCTACTGCAGAAACTCTAACTACAACTAACAGTAGCATTGCTGAGGTGAAGAGACCTGGTTATACTTCAGAGGGTGAACTGTCTGATGGGCACCGTTCAGCACTTCATCTTGTAGCTACACCTGATTCTTGACTGTAGTGTTTGTCTTGGAGATGCCTTTAAATCATTGCCCTAGTTGTGTGTTGGAAGGTCCTCTGAAATTCAGATCACCTGGCAAAGATACATGAATATAGGCTTAGGTTTGTGACTAAATAGTCCAGGTTGAAATTTTGGGCTTAAATAGCTTTAGGGGAAGATTATATATATATAAAAATACTTTTAAAAATGCTATGATAACTCTGCCTTAGATATATCACTCTAACACTTAGAAATAGTTTCTGTTAAGAATCCATTTTCTTTGACCAATGTTGAAAGACAGGAAAAGACATAAACTTTCAAATTATCCCCCTGCAACTACTTAAGCAAAGTGCTTTAAACCACAATCCAAAAGTAACATGTTTCTACTGCTGCTGAAAGTGTAATGTTGTCACTTGGCTTTATGACCTTCCCTACTACAAAATATTTCTGGGCAATTGAAAATTCTGGCACCCAAAGCAAGTAAAGACTGTTAAGTAGTCCCTCCTCTACTCTCTGTAAAAATATAGACTTTG
Source organism: Gallus gallus (assembly GCF_016699485.2). Taxonomy (NCBI): domain Eukaryota; kingdom Metazoa; phylum Chordata; class Aves; order Galliformes; family Phasianidae; genus Gallus; species Gallus gallus. Next base: position 4,072,506 of record NC_052572.1, read on the forward strand.
CTTTGCAGGTCCAGGCCATGAAAGATTAGAAATGCATGACATGAAAAGTTCTAACACATGATTTTTGTTTGTTTGTTTGTTTTTCTTCTTTTTTTTTTCTTTTTTAAGTTATTTTTATCTCATTTATTTTTTCTTTTCCCAAGGGAATTTATCTTTCAGTCATGTTAAGTGTCATTTTTCACAAATGAATAGCTTTATCCTAGTTATAGGAAATGTTCTTTCTGCCTATAAAAATGACAAATACTTCAGGATTTTTTTTTCTTGTGGGATTGAAGGGGAATAAAATTCAGCTTTCTTGCTATCACTTGGGGCAAGAGGTCACAAGTAATTCATACATTTTAGATTTCCACCCAAATAAATGTTGTTTTTCCAAGAAGGTACCATTTCAAAATGAAAAATTAGAAGAAAGCAGTTGCCGTACTGGAAGACACAAAACCACAAATCACTTTAGGGGGGAAAAAAAAACCTGACATTTTGATACCTTTTCTGTATCTATCTGGGAAATTGTTGATAGAACAACATCAGCTATCAACTTAGAAAAATAGTTCAAATTCTAATTCTAACACTGGCATAACTTCACTTCTGAAATATATGCAGACATTATTTGAGAATGAGGTATCAGCATTTTTGTTAAATGACCTCAGAAATGTTGGGGTTTGCTGTCCTGTCACACTGCATAGAATTTAAGCTTCTCTGTTTCTGATACACTTCTGGCATGCTGGGAAAAATATCAGCACCATTTAATGGATGAAGGATTGTCTCAGAGTGAGATGTAAGCTCCATAATAGATACAAATGATAAAGTAATATGCACAGTGAGAAATCAAACTCAGGTTTTCCTATTAGAGCTAATTAAGCAGTATTTGTTAAATTGTATGCTTGGTTTGGTTTCCTAGTACAAACTATTTAACAAGTATGAAAGAAAGTGGGTTTTTGTTTGTTTGTTTGTTTTGTTTTGTTTTAGCTTGAGTGGAAAACTGATTCACTTTACCCATGAGGAAAATCTGAAATCCAGGTTATCCAATTATTTCAACAACAGAAGTTTTACTTTTTTTCAGTTTTAAAACAATGAATGTTTTGAAGTTCCCACTTTCTAAAATAAGAAAAGTGGTTTTGAAGTGGTTAGATCCTGAAAATGATTTTAAAAACACTTGATTTACATACACATCATAGCTGATGCAAATATGCCTAGGGAATTGCTAAAACATTAAAATTGGAGGAAATCGGTGGCTGTTTTGGCTACAGTGACTATGAAATACTCAAATTAAAAATCTTTGGTGATAGAAGGAAAACTGCCACCAAAACCTCAACTCTGGATATGAGGAAAGCAGATTTCAGACTGCTCAGTGAACTTGTTTGTTAGGTTTCCTGGAAAACTGATTTTGAAAGCATTGGGGTCCATCAATGCTGGTCATTTTTTAAGTACCATCTCATAAGAGCACAGGAACAAGCAATTCTAAAATGTCAGAAGGCAAACAGGTCAGGCAGAAGGCTGATTTGGTTGAATAGGGGTCTTCTTCTTGAGCTTAGACAATGTGTGGCAGCTGGAAACTAGGTCAGGCAACATGGGAAGACTATAGCGATGCTGTTCATTTTTGTAGGCAGAAAATTTGTGTGGCTGAAGCTCAGAGTTGAAGCTGACTGGTACTGTGGAGGACAATAAAAAAAAGCTTTTATAAAACACATTAGCAACAAAAGCAGGACCAGAAAGTGTGATCCTTTATGAGAATAGTTGTTTTATGTTTTATATAGACATAGACAAAGCGTAGAGGTTTGAAGGCTTTTTTTTTTCACTCTTCAACTATGATGACAAGTTCTGGCACCTCAGGTTCCCAAGTCAGAACAGTGTGGATGCAGTAGCGATCAATTCCCAGCCAACCCTGAGCTTGTGCAGGATTTGCTGCTCCATCTGAGATGTATATGTGTCTACATGGCTTGAAGGGATTAATCTCAAGGTAGTCAGAGAGTTGACTGATGTCATGGTGAGACCTCTCTAAAGTATTTTTCAGTGGGCTTGTGAATCTGGAGAGATCCTCAAAGTTGGTAAATGTTCTTTCTATTTTTCAAAAAGGACAAGAATCAAAGAATCATAGAATTATAGAGTGGCCTGGGTTGAAAAGGACCACAGTGACCATCTAATTTAAACCCACCTGCTATGTGCAGGGTCGCCTACCACTAGACCAGGCTGCCCAGAGCCACATCCAGACTGGATATGAATACCTCCAGGGATGGGGCATCCACAACCTCCTTGGGCAACCTGTTCCAGTGTGTCACCGACCTATATGTGAAAATCTTCCTCTTAATATCTAACCTAAATCTCTCCTGTCTCAGTTTAAAACTATTCCCCCTTGTCCTATCACTATCCATACTCATAAACAGTCATTCCCCTTCCTGTTTATAGGCTCCCTTCAAATACTGGAAGGTTGCAATGTGGTCTCCCTGGAGACTTCTCTTCTCCAAGCTAAACAAGCCCAGTTCCCTCAACCTTTCTTCAAAAGAGAGGTGCTCCAGCCCTCTGATCATCTTAGTGGCGCTCCTCTGGACCCACTCCAAGAGCTCCACGTTCTTCCTGTACTGGGGGCCTCAGGCCTGGACACAGTACTCCAGATGGGGCCTCACAAGAACCAAGTAGAAGGGGACAATCACCTCCCTCTCCCTGCTGGCCACTGCTCTTTCTATGAAGCCCAGAATATAGTTGGCTTTCCCGGCTGCAAGCACACACTGCTGGCTCATGTCCAGCTTCTCATCCACCATGACCCCCAAGTCCTTTTCTTCAGGGCTGCTCTCAAGGAGATCTTCCCCCACTTTGTGTAAATACCTGGGATTGCCCTGACCCTAGTACAGCACCCTTGGCCTTGTTGAACCTCATTAGGTTCACATGGGCTCACTTCTCCAGCATGTCCAGGTTACTCTGGATGGCTTCCCTTCCCTCCAGTGTATTGACTGCACCACTCAGCTTGGTGTCACCTGCAAACTTGCTGAGAGTGCACTCGATGCCATTGTTTATGTCACTGATGAAGATACTGAAGACATTACAGGCCTGCAAGTCTCACTTCAGTGCTGGATAAAGAGCAAATCATGTAGGGAGTTGTTTAAAAACAGCTGAAGACGAACCCCATCACTGGTTACAGTCAATACAGGTTCATGAGGCAAAGGTCCTGTTTTTACAGGTTAACCATTTATGTTTACCAAAGGAAGCCAGCTGATGTTAACTTTTAGGATTTCAGTAAAGCTTTCAGTGCTCTTTCTAATAGTATTCTTCTGAAAAAAATGCATATGTCTAGATTAAAACATAATGCAAAGAATGAAATGATTGAGCAATTGGCGGACACATTTTGCCAAAGGTTTATAGTAAATGGGGTTACATCTGACTGGTGGCTGGTGAGCAGTGGAATTCCCCAGGGCTCAATTTGAAGGACTGTTTTCTTTAATGTTTTTATAAGTAACTTGGATGTAGAACTGGAAGTTGTTTTGAGCAAGTTTACTGACAGTGCTAAATTAGGAGAAGCTGCTGACTTTCAACGTTGGAGCAGCCTTGTAGAAGATCTAGAGAAATTAGAGACCTGGGCAATTACCAACCACACATCGTTTAAAAGAGTTAAGTGCCAGATTCTACACCTGGGAAGGGGCAGCCCTGGTTATATGTACTGGCTGGGGGATGAACTGCTGGAAAGGAGCCCTTCTGAAATGGCTTTAGGGTTCTTTGTTGACAGCAAGTTGAACATGAGTCAACAGTGTGTCCAGGCAGCAGCCAGGAAGGCCAACCATACCCTGGGGTGCATCAAGCACAGCACTGGCAGATGGTCCGGGGAAGAGGTTGTCCCTCTCTACGCTGACTGTGGGCATCACAGCAAAAAAAAAACAAACCAAAACAAACAAACAAACAAAAAACATAAAACTCTTAGAAGTGTCCAAAGGAGAACAACAAAGATGATGAAGGCTCTAGAAGCAAAGACAAATTAGGAGTGATTGAGTCCCTTTTTTGTTCAGCTTACAGAAAGGGAGACTCATAAGAGACCTCATTTCAGCCTATGGCTTCCTCATCAGTCAAGAATACTTATCTCCTTTCTCTGATGATCAGAGGGATAGAGCCTGAGGAAACTACATGGACCTGACACACAGGAGGTTTATGTTGGTTATCAGGAAAAGGTTCTTCACCATGAGATTTGTTGAGCTCTGGAACAGGCTACCCTGGGGAAATAGTCATGGTACTGAGTGTGCAAGAGTTCAAGAAGCATCTAGACAACTAAATGGTCTGATTTTTGATGTGTTCCTGTGTGAAGCCAAAAGTTGGACTCAATGATCCTTATGGATCCCTTTTAACTTGGGTTATTCTATGATTCTATGATACTTTTATTCAGAAACAAAGTGAAAAAGAATACTACCAAAGCAAACATTTCCTTGTTTATCATTTCTCCTTCCTGAAATTTTATAGCCACAAGTTGCTGAATTTGTCTTGAAAATATAGTCTTGCTTTCTGCTAATTGTCTATTTTACTACAAGTAAGAAAAATCCTCAGTCAAGGCTATGCAAATTCTTCAGCTTCTCTCTCTGTTATATCATTCCATTCACTTCAGAATGAAAGGAAAGTAGTATTCATTTTCAGAGAATCACTTATAAATACAAAAACATTTGAGTTGTATTTTTCTAGCTATGGGCTTGGTCCCAAAATAGTTCAGTTGGCTAAAGATCTGGAATAATCTTTCTCAGGAGTTAACTGTCCTTTCGGTTACTGAAATTAGAAGATTAAGGTTAAAGAAGATCATCTAATATTGAGCTAATATTGATTCCAGTCTTTTTTCCTTTATTATTTTCTGAAAAATGGAAAATGGAGAGTGATTGCACAGCTTCTGCTTTTCAGAGGCTGGTTTGTGGTGTTCAGATTAGCACCATGTTTGTATGTTTGTTTGTTTGTTTTCCCCATGAAGATTTTTTTGTTTCATTTTAATAAGCACAAATGGAATTCAAGGCTCTTGATCACTGGATCCTCCCTTCACCCTGAGGACTCCTCATTCACATGAATGAAGACATTATTGCTGAAAGGAATGCTGTTGTAAACATTCAGTCACCATAATGAGAGTTGCACAGCCTCCTCTCTATCACTTCCTACAAAAGTTTAAACACCACTAAATACAATTTCATGTAGTTAGTATAATGGAAGTGAGTGAGCGATCCTTTTCCTTACATAGTGAAATTCACTGTTCACCCTGACCTTGCCTGAGTACTTGAAGAGTGAAGGGATCAGTGCCATAGGATTTCTCAGACTTTTTGAGAGACCCAGTTTTTGCTCTGGGTTGCAATTTAAGCAGAAAAATAGGCATAGAGTTATAAACATATATATTTATAAACATGCAAAAATCAGGCCCACCCAGAAAAGCAGGTGCAGGCAGCTCTCCAGTAAGACAGACTACTGATGTTTAAGCACACCTGCACATGTCACCCCTTATTTTTAAGATAAAAAATGAGGGGAAATGCTGTTATCACCATCTGAATACTTCTGGAGTACGAAGATGTTTTTGATTGTGGGTAGTTTCCTCCTTAAGGAAGATTTTGATCTAAAGAACCTCCTCTCTTTAGTTGAGCTAAGAGTTAGATGTCATTTTTTTGTGTGTGTGTGATTTTTGTTCGTTTGTTTGTTTGTTTGTTTTGTCTTGTTTTTCATCATCTTTAGCTTAACTTGGATAGTGTCTAACTTTCTCTGTACTTCTATTTATAAACACAAAGAATATTCTGTTTAAGGAAGTTGACTTTTCTAAGCAACAATTGACAAAAAGAAGTTTCAAGGTGTGGTAAAGAAAGGTCTCGGGAACAGTAGTTTAAAGATACAGCTTTCTCAATGACATTGAGAGCAAGAGTGACAGGGACTGAAAAAGATGAAGAAACAGCAGATTCTTTATAGAAACAGTGTTAAATGTAGCCATTTAGTTGTTCTTACAAATGGAAAGAATTACTCTTTTGTTCTTGCTTTCAGATATCTTGATAATATCTATCACTGTTATGCACTGTCCCATTTTCTTTTAATAATAACAAAGCATAATGAGATTTATTTTACAGAATTGATAAATTCTTAAGAAAATGAAAACACAAAAAACACAATTAACCTGAGCTGGTTAATCTCCTCTACATCTTAATTTAGTATATTCGCCATTTTCAGCATGAGTTTGACCCTTTCACATTAGCCTATGATTGCAAGGACTATGATGAAATGATACAGATCCATTCAGAGAGAGATAAGCAAATCCCAGAGAGCCTGAGGATTTGTAAAATCTGTTTATCGCTGAACCTCCCCTAGTCCTCCACTGACCAACCCCTGTAATGAAGGAAATATTTTCTCAGAAACAAATGAGGGTCTACCCTAAAATACCAACAATACATTTGTGGCTGGAAATAATCAGAACACAGTCTGTCTTTTGCGTTTCCATTTACATCTCCTTTTTTTTTCTGCTTCAGTGTAAACGACAATCAGGTCTTTGGCATTTTACTTCCATTCTGCTCATGCAGTGGATTTTTATTTTCTTTTTAACTTTGTTTTTAATGGATTTTCTTTAACCTTTTGTACATTGGTGGAGATAAATCAGGAATGAATTTGGACCTGGTCTTCTGTGTAAATGATGATTTGTATCATGCAAACTGAGCAAAATCACATGGAGAAATAGGAGATGCCAGTCAGGATTATGAATAGGAATTTTCTCAAGAAGGTGACTGTGCTAAGAATATAATTTTCCAAGTAGTGTGCTTGGCTTGTAACAGAATAAGCATAATCAGATCATGAAACACAATATCTTTTTAATGGCTTTATGTGTGTTTTGAAAGAAATAGACCTATAAAACTCCCTGAGGAAAGAAATAATAAAGGTCTGAGAAATGTATTTCTACAAGTGTTTCCTGTAAGATACACCCAGAGAAAATATTTTTAATAAATTAATCCAATTTAGTAATTCTTATCATTCTTAGTCAGAATGAACAGAATGGCAACATAGAAATACATATTATCTTTAAAAAAGGAGTGTTTAAAGTTCTACTAGTCCCAGACATAAATATATATGTGCCATCTCAGTACAAGAAGCAAATGTGATTGCTAACTGTTGTCTTCAGCCTAACCCACAGCTATCCAGCTCCCCTCTATTACTGCATGGAACCAGGAATCCAAACTAGCTCATGCTTTCAAGATATTCCAGTTGATGCAGTTTGAACTACAATTAGAATATTTGTCTTAAACAAAATTTTAGTACTCATGTCATTCCATGGAATGAAGGATTGCTGAGATGGACTTAAATGCATGAAATGAGCACCCCAGTTAGATTTCCAACTTCCTATGGTGTGGAACCTTCTCAACAACCTTGACTGGGCTTTTACAGTAATGAGAAGTTTGGAGAAAATGGAACTGCAAATGCTTAAGCATATATGTATGTGTGTGTGTTCATATATAATTTATTTATATTTTGGAATCCAATGAGGAGTGTTTTCCCCTATCCTGAGAACTCAGGCTGGTTAACATAAGTAAGACTATCTGTAAGGACCATGAGCCTCAGCAAAAAGTGCTTTCTAAAAAAAAAAAAAAAAAAAAGCTTCAGGTTCAGGTTTGGTCTCATTGGGAGTCTCTCTCTGTTGCTGCCAGATCCTGCCTCAGATCCCGTCATAATCACCATAAATTTGATGGACAGACATAATTCTTGTACTTCCCCCCGAATGATTTGATCTTTACACCTTACTTTGTATATAACAGTGGTCCGGGACTTGGAAATGCTGAAGCATGAGTGTTTTTTTTTTAAGATTGAGCATTGTCTAAATTAATCTTTCTATGATTCAGGGGAGGGGAAGGGAAAAAAAAAAAAAAAGTCTAAAATTTGTGGTTAAGCCCCTCTTTATGTGGTAAACATGGTGACCTACTGGTGACATAAGGGGATCTGGATGGCTTCCCTGGTCCTCTATTGACAACTCACATTTCTTTTGAAAGGGTAATCCTAGTACCTGCCTGTCTTCCATAAAGAACTTTGAAATCCTGTTTTATGCTTTGGACAGACACTGTTATTTACTCAAAAGAATGGTTCCAACTGAGTGACAGGCAGCTGTGGGGGTCCTGAAGTGGTTCCCCAAGGCTCAGGCTGCTTGTCACCACTGTACACAGTGAGCAGAGTGACAGCTCTTAATGAGAACAACTGTAGCAGGCAGCAGCCTAATAAAACTAATCCTATTTACAGTCTGCCCTGAGATGTTGCTCTGAGTTGAAAAGTTCACCTGTGGCAGTTTCCTGGCCTTGTCACCTTTCCTGCCCTTTCCCTTGCATATAGCTGAAAGGCTTGGCTTTTCATTAGATGGAAAATAGAAATAATAAAGGAAAAAAGAATAGAAACTAAAGCATATTCTTGAATATGGCAGAAGTCCCATCTCTCTGAGCTTAATGGCAGCACGTTTTAGTCTCCCTGTCAGAGAGACAAAGCAGTTCACATAAACCTAATCTGCAATATTACATATGCTTTGTATGTGGCTGATATTATCTCCTATCCATGGGCATTCAATCCTAACTTAATTAACTTGGCAAGCAGAAGAATTGTGCTGTGGCACAGTCAGTGTCTTGTTATGCTCACAGACCAACATACCCAGCTGGGTATCAAGACTCTTAAGCTGCCCTCAGTTACTTTTGATCTGCTTGACATACAATAAATCCATCCTGCAACCCCACAGAACTTGACTCTGTTTAACCACTTTCTAAGGATTTGGCAGACTTTTTTCCACTTTTTCTGTAAAACTGAAAGCCTTCTCTACTCCCCAGAAGAACATGAACGAAGCCTCATTTTTCATTATTTGATTTTATTTCTTAGACCATTGTTTAGCAAGAGTGAAAAATAGGCACTATGAAAAGATGCTGGATTTTTTTTTTTTTTTTTAAGCATTTGGTTTGCACAGTAGCATTCATATAGTACTGGATTCAGATTTCAATTATGGGGTGTAAATACAAAGAATCCTTTCTTATATGATTTGTCACTTTAATGTGAACAAGAGAGACGCTTTGATTGACTTGAAGACTAGATTTTTAATTAAGGGAATGGGTGTCCTGAAAGTGGGTCTTCTTTTGAGGCTTGGTTTCCAGGAATCAGCACCTTCCCTCTTTTCTCTTCACTAATGCCCAAATTCTGATCTATCAAAAAAAAAAAAAAAAAAAAAAAAAAAAAGAATAACTAGAATGTTCAGCACGCCTAGAAGACTACATTAATTAAAATAACAACTATAGACTTTCATATTATGAAAATGATCTTATTAGATTATCAAAATTATTTGCTAAATTACCTTACTTTCAGTCAACCTAAAGTCATTTTTCTTGTCTTTTACATTCTGAAAGGACTGTAACTGAAAAATCTTTCAAATGAAAAAATACTTTCTTTAGAACAACAGATTTGAGCAACCAAAATTTTATAGTGGTCAGGTAATAATGTGAACATTTTGAACTATAGGTGCTGCCAACACACTTACAGCCAAATTTTGGGCAAGATGAACTTTACCTAGAATTTGAACATCGCTCATGTAGAAAAGTGTGGTATTTTTACAACAAAATAAAGAATAAAATTGTTACCATTTTTAATTGAAAACTAAAATTATTACTATTTTAATTTGGAAATGCATTTATAGATTTGTATGTAAACAAATTCACTAACAATGAACTTATATCAAAAGTAAGATTCAGTGATGTTAATATTTGTGGCATAAATGTGTTGAACCACAACCACTACTACATACATCTGGAAGTCTTGTTCCTAGACAAGTTTCTTAGAAAAGCCTTTGACGTGGTCTTTCACCTCATCCGTCTCCCCAAATTGGAGGGGTACGGATTTGAAGGATTGACTCTTTGATGGATTAGGAATTGGCTGGCTGGATACATCCAAAGGGTTGTGATTAATGGGTCTGTGTCAAGGTGGAGGCCGGTCACAAGTGGTGTCCCTCAGAAGTTGGTCTTGGGACCAGTGCTCTTTAATATCTTCATCAGTGACAGACAATGGCATCAAGTGCACCCTCAGCAAGTTTGCGGATGACACCAAGCTGAGCAGTGCACATGATACAGTAAGGAGAAGGGAAGCCATCCAGAGGGACCTGGATAGGCTGGAGAAGTGGGCACATATGAACCTAAGGAGGCTCAATAAGGCCAAGTGCAGGGTGCTGCACTTGGGTTGGGGCAATCTCAGGTATTTATATTTGTATAAATATTTATACAATCTATACAAAAAACTGGGGGAAGGTCTCCTTGAGAGCAGCCCTGAAGAAAAGGACTTGGGGGTCCTGGTGGATGAGAAGCTGGACATGAGCCAGCAGTGTGCGCTTGTAGACCAGAAGGACAACTATGTCGGGGCTGCATTAAAAAAGGGGTGGCCAGCAGGGAGAGGGAGGTGATTGTCCACTTCTACTTGGTTCTGGTGAGGCCCCATCTGGAGTACTGTGTCCAGACGTGGGTCCACCAGCACAAGAAAGATGTGGAACTCTTGGAATGAATCCACTAAGTCTTCCACTAAGTCTTGGAATGAGGGCCACTAAGATGATCAGAGAGCTGGAGCACCTCCCTTATGAAGAAAGGTTGAGGGAACTGGGCTTGTGTAGCCTGGAGAAGAGAAGGCTCCCAGGAGACCACATTGAAACTGGATGGTCATTGTGGTCCTTTTAAACCCAGGCCATTCTACAATTCTATAAAATGACAAAGACCAGAAAATCCCGACAGAGAGGAATTTCACATCAAAATCTTTTGTGGAACTAGGTTATGGGACAAGTAAAAATCTTTATAAGAGCTATTCAAATTTCTAGTTTTCTGTTTTTAATGGTAACAGTGTATTATAAATAAACTAAAGTCTACAAGGTGTTTTTCTGTTTTGCTTCTTTTACAGAAAAAAAAATGTTGTTTAAGTGAAAGTAAATGAATATGTTTGGGACGGAGTATCTTTGAGATGTTTAATATTAATTTGTAAACCTAAATATTGGAAGCAAAAGAAGAAACTCAGTCTGCCTCAGAGAGAACTCATTGTAAAAACTGCTCTTTAGACTATAACCACCTCAAAAGATTTACAAGCTATATTTTAAATAACTTAACTTGCGCATGAACCCATCAAGTAAAGATCACTACAAAATAAACATATGAATAAATCATTTGATTGTAAAATTCAAATATGACTTCAAACATTGTAACACTCATCTGAAGTACTCCAGAAACACACCCAGGTGGCTTCTAGACTCACTTTGAGCTATAGGATCTTCAAAAACTTCAAAAAAGAAAAAAAGTAGAAGGATAATAAATAAATAAATAAATTTAAAATAAATAAATAAATAAATTTGCACTACCTCCCAGTTCCTAGCTGACCAAAAACACTGGATATATGTACTAAAAAGAGAAAGAAAAACTGACTGAAGTAGTAGCTTCAAAATCAGATTATCCTAATTATAAATGGATTTGTACAAAGCTCCAGAAGAAATGACATTCACACATCAGTCATTTTGGAATTTATGCATTGAGAGCACAGTGGATTTAACTTTTGTAGTAGCAACAAATTTATCTAAGTACGTAATTATGTCTGATAATTTTCTAAGCATCTTTAGTTTGTTACATCTGGTAGCTTAAAGATTAGGAAATAATGCGAGAAGTTCAGGTGGGACTTTGCCACTCATGAGTTCCATTAAAATTGGAGTGAATTGGGAATAACTGTGATTACTCACAGGTAATGGTGCTAAATGTGATCGAGCTGTTCCTTTGTTTATTTTACTCTTTCATGAAGTTGTTTATTTCACAGAGGCCCATCAACTTGAGGGTAAAAAAGTATTTGGTCTTTACCTGACCAAATACAAAGCATACAGTCTAATTAGTTGTATAAGATATTGAAGGCATCCATCTAACTAGTTACTAAAAGTCCTTTCAGTAGTCAGCGTTCAGAAATAATTGCCCTCAAGCACTCTTCAGTCTGTCCTAACGTGGATGGTCTAAGGCCACAAATAACACGCTGTTGCTATCTCACTGAGGACACAGTGAACCTAGATAATGACCTTAATGAGTGACTCCTTAGTGTTCCCTCTTTTAGTGTTCTGTTTTTTTTGTTTTTTGTTTTTTGTTTTTTGTTTTTTTCATCAGAAGACCTTTGCTGTATAAGCCAGATATGTCGGGAGATTTTTCTAACAACACTGGATTTCATCTGTGAGATGATGAGTCCTATTCTTACAGTTGGATTCAGATGCAGATATCTCCTTTGTAAACATCTGGAAGATTCTTGAATCTACTGCTGAATCCTCCTCTGTCCTGCACACTTTAGCTGAGGTGGCTCTTACTTAGATAAATAAAATGTGAGAGATTTCATGTGGGGTCCTTCTGATATGCTGAGTGAGCATGACTGAGAGTCTCCTTTAATCATCCTGGATGAAATAAGGATTTAGTTTTTTCCTAATTCGCTCAACTGAAACACTGCAGAAACAAATTTCTTCTAATGGTTTAACTTGCAGTCTAATGAGGTATGAAGACAGGCACTGTTGTAAAACTGTCTCACACTAGTTCTTTATACTTTTCTCCATACATTTTTCTTATGATACCTGGAACATAAAAGCTGTCTCAGAACTCACTTATGTGACAAGTATAGCAAGAAATGAATTGGATTAGGTCATGACAAACTGGAATGAAAGGCTATTTTCAAACACAGTGGCAGCTTTTTCATATTTCCACCTCTTGAGATATAAAAGTTTTACAGATGCTTCTGCATCTTTGGTATGGGTCCTCTGTGCCATGCTCAGTCTAAAACAAAGGAATGCCCCATGGGTCTTAGAAAGTTTCCTTTCCCCACATCTCACTATATTGCATTCAGCTGCTGAGAAAATGAGCAATGGATTAGGTCCAAGAAATCATGAGTAACAGCAATTAATTTGACTACTATTGTCTCATGGCAGAGGATACATAATAAAATTGACAGCTGATTTCCTACAGGATTCTACATTTCATCTTTTCTAGGAAGAAACAAAGCCAAGAAAACTGATGTTTATTTTTTCTCCCTATAAACTACGGTTGGCATGGTCTTTTTTGGTTTACAGTTTTACCCCTACAGGCATGGGTTTCACCTGTACAAACTTTCAGAAGTGAAAAGATGAAAATGCAACAGTATTGCGCCTAATAGTTGTGATCTAGTCCCTCCGTTGCTGTTCTGGAGAAAATTAGTGTCATGGTGATGAAATCCAGCGATATCACAATTTCAAGTGATGCAGTAGTAGCCATGGCAACAAGGTATTCCCTTCCAGTAAATGCCTGTAATGGTGCTTTTAAGATTGTACATCAAAGCCAAAACATACCACTGAATCACCCTGGAGCAAGTACTGACTTCAAAGCAAAAAGGTCAGAACAATAGGTTATTCACAAACAGAGAATAATTCTTTTCCAATTTACAAGTTTTTCTTTCGGATATGCTCCAAGATAAAAGTGCGAACAATACAGTGGATGGAGCATTTAGCTGTCTACTCTGAGGTTGCTGTAGCACCCCCTATACTTTCATGACTTTTTACATGTCTGATACTACTCTCCATGGGAATGATGTTCACTGCTGTCCCTTTGAGCTCTACAACAGTCTATGATTCAGACTGACAAGGGAGAAGGAGATTTACAGAAGTAAGAGGGATCTGGGGCAGATGGTATTTTTGTTTGTTTGTTTGTTTTGGTTTGTTTTATTTTGTTTGTTTGTTTTTGAGTCCGGCTAATTATTCTACTAGCTTCATTGTGGAATATTAACAATAAATTAAGAGACCGGTTGCTGAAAAAGCTGTTGAAGGAAAAAATATAGAAGGGAACTGGCTTTAAAAACTGAACAAGCAAACAAAATACAACCTGTTGGAGGAATGTTAGCGTTCTGCAAAGAATGCTGAGCTTATTGTTAAATAATTCTGCAACCCCACAAATGCGACTTGAAACAGAATTCCTTCTTACAGATGGGTGTTTCTTTTTGCATCATTAACATAGCAGTGAAGCCCATTACCTCTCTTGAAAATGGAGTTCCACATTTCTCATTTTAGAAATGATTTCTGTGAAGCATCACAGCAGAAGTTATTCTTTTTTTTCTCTCCCTCTCTCTCTCTCTTTTTTTTTTCCCCTTTTCCTGAAGTATCTTATTTTCAAACTGACATCTTTACAGATGTTTACACATCTATTACACATCTACAGATCTATTACACCTTATCATGTGGTGGTTGTAATGACCAGGACAGGACACTAGTATTTCAGAGGTATTAAATTAACAATAACCGCGGTGTGTCTAATTAACTCACAAGAAGAAATATTTGGCTGAATGCTTGAAATGCTTTACTAAGAAGTCATGCTTTGTTGTTGTTGTTGTTTGTTTTGTTTTGTTTTGTTTTGTGATTGGATTCCTTATGTGACACATACTTTAAATGTAATCCTTTTTTAATTTCATATATTTATATTCCTTTGTCTATATGTAGTGTATAGTATACGTGTGTGAAAACAAACCGTAATTCAGAGACAGAAGCATACAAGTAATGAGAGAATTTCACTGTTAGCTTTTTACATACTGGAACATCAATTATGAGGTTGTTTCCAACATCTGGAAACTTCATGTTAACTGTTGAGAAATTTACTAGACTTGAGAAACTTATGGTCATTTAATAGTTTACCAGACTATTGGGTTATTTATGTTTCTTTTCCAGTTTTTTGTTGGAAGAAATTTACCAAGACACTAACCATGTCTTAGTAAAGCCTTTGCTTTCTTTGCTTGAATCATAACATTATTAAGACCAGTGAAGAGATAGGAATTTTGGTGTATGTTTGCAGGGGAGATAAGTAGATTACATAAAGAAAAGAAAGATAATAGCAACTAGTTGGCATGAACCTAAATTTGAAATATATATATATGTATATATATACATTAGAATTATGTATCTGTTATGAATCTGAGATGGAATTTCCTAACAACTAAATCATTATAGTTTCAGAGGGTCTCCAAAGCAACAGGCTTCTAGAGGTCAACATCCTCTAGCTCTGCAGTGAGAAATAAATGCTAAGATTCAGATTTTCATAGATCCTGTCAAGCAGCTGAGGTCTTTCCCCTCAGCTCTTTACAGGGACAAATTATTTTCTTATTTAGTTCCAACCTCTAGACTCTCCTTGCCATAGCCTACCTTCTGCAACTATCTCATACACATGCTGAAAGCTTAGTTTAGAGTGAGGTTTGCATTCACTGCTGATTAATTCTATCAGATTTCTGTGGAGTTTTTCTTGCATGTGTGTGTTTTTCTTAATCAGAGGAGATGAGGATACAATTGATTTTTTCAGAAGGTTAGTACCTCATCCTGCTTAGTTACCAGACTTGTTTAAAATAAAATATAAAATGAAAGAAATCATGTTCCATTTCAACTATTTAACCAACCTTTTTCAAGATGGCAAATTATATAATTAGAAGATAAACACTGTTGAGAAGACAAACATTAATCTTCATAAAAGCTTTCACTCAAAGGAAATCATGTGCTATTCAGTATTACTTCAAATTGTGGTCTTTTTATCCATATAAAGGTCAATAACTGCAGTCCAATAATTGTATACTTGTACTGCTGTTTGTCTGATTCTCATTTGAGAAATGAGATTTAATTAGGATTCCACGTGTAATCCATTTGTTTCATGGAAAAACTGACAAGCACAAGATCTGACATTCAAAGCAAGATCAATACTTTTGTAGAACATTTAAACATCTCAGGTAATATCACAGGACCGGAGTAATTTGTGTTACGTGCAAAGCTCTAATTAGAGATGCAAGAGGAGTACGAATTGTATTTCTTCATTATTTAGTCTGCATTTTACTGTTCTGCTCATACAAGGCTATTGATTAAATGTTCATGTCTCTTATAGTTCCCCCCCTCCAATCATGAAAAATGAGAGTTAAGAGGGATGAAATATTTTCATTACTTGTCAGGTATAAAAGGCACTCAAGGTCAGATGCAGATAAGGAGAAGCATGGAAATGGAAAGTCTTGGTTTCCACAGTGTTGAGTGGTGATTTATTTATTTTTTCTTTTTTTCTTTTTCTCTTTTTCTTTCTTTTTTTTTTTTTTTTTTTTCCCCAGGAACTACCCCTGAATTTCTGTCAAATGGATATTAATGTTGTTCTTGTCAGTTTTAAAACTGTTAGACTTGGTGAGCTCATAATATCTGAATATAAATGTTTCTTCAGCCCCTGTGAAGAATTCACAGGACCAAACACTGACAGTTCATTCAAAAGCCAAGATACCTCACCCTCAGTAGAGTACTATTCATCCCAGAGAGACAATTCAGGAACTAAATATAATCCAACAATGAATCGAAAGGCTGACAGATTACAAAACATTATCTTGTTCACCTTTCTGCTTTAACAACGGAACTCACTAAGCTTCTTAAATTCATCCAGTGCTGGAATCCTATTCAGTAACCTCTGTGGAATTCCAGTGATTCATTTATTATTAAAAAGAATTTTCTTTAATCATCTTTCTGAAGTGGAAACCTCTTATTTCTAGGCTGTTCTAACTTGGAGGTGGAGCCTGTATCATTCCATTTCTCAATGCTGCATTTATTAATGTATCCAAAGCCAATTATCCTGTTCTTAGCAAATACTTGTTGCAAAGTGGCTCTTGGTCCTGGGTTCATCTCCTTTCAGAGTCTAATTGAAATCTCTGTGTCAGAGATCTGGTTGACAAGCTAAGGTGGGTAAACTCATCCGCACAAATTTTGAATGTTAAGTGGAATTAATAAAGTTACACTGGATGATGCTAGGCTTAAGTGTTTTGTTTTAGAAGGCATTATAGTCTTTATATCATGTGGCAATAAAGTTATAAAGAGATGGAGATAGGGAAAAAAAAAAAAAAAAAAAAGTACAGTTACATAGGTCATCTTCCTGTCTGCAGCTGAAAGTCAAGAAATGAACGAGTAAGCCCGGACACATCTTAAATAATTTTGAAGAGGTCAGATATCAGCCTTACAGCTAAAACCGTTTATTTCAAAAGGCACTGAATGGCTATTTCAGAGGGAAGAATTGAAGAGAGGGATAAAGACACTGTTAGCAATAGATGAGAGAAGAAGCTAAGCTCCTTCCATCAGACTTCCACAGGATTAAAAGGCTGAAGCCTTACCTCCCCTAGTAAACTAGGAAGAGCACCCAGAGCAACACCGAAACAGAACTGATCCTCTTGCTGCTGTTCTCTGGTATACATCTTTATGCCCAAAACAGAAAACATAAGACAATTCCAGAGTGTAAATGTTAAAGACTTCAGTTAGTAGCCATTACTTAGAAATCTTCTGAGCTGAGATAACCTAGGCAGTGCCATCTATTCTGCAGTTGTTTCTGCAAGTATATACATTCTCTTTTAGATCCTGTATGAGATCTGACAGTTCCATGTGGATGCTTTCGATACTTCAGGTTATCTCAAATAACGCCAGGCCTTCCTGAGTAAGGACAACTGAAAGAAATCCTGAGTCAGTAACGTTCTGCACACTTTCAGAAATGGCCAAACGTGAGTCAAAAGTTCTTGCTTTGCTTGAAATTGAATTAATTTTTTTTTCATAGATATTTGTACGATGCTGTGTTTTGGATTTTTTTAATGTAAATAGTACTGCTAACACAGGATGTTCTGGTTATTGTAGAGAAGTGCTTACACAGAGCAAAAAGTATATATGTTATAGCTGTTTATCTGCTAATTGGCAGACTCCTGTGCTTTTCATGGGGCTTATTTGCCTTACTAGATTGTAGAGTCCAATGCTTGCTGGAATATGGAACACAGTGACAGAGGGACAGCAGCGATGCCCTGGCTGTGTGCCAGCTCGAGCTCATGGCCATGGCTGTTATCAAAATGCTCCCAGGCACAGCAAAGCAAGATGATAAGGAGCAGAGCAAACAGCAGAAGCAAAAGCAGCCAGTAAGAAGCACTGGACTTTAAAATACTTGTCAGACAATTCATTTGCTGCTTTCCATCAGCAGACAGATTGTTCAGCCACATCCAGGAAAGCAAGGCTCATCACACACAACAGTTTATTACAAATACCATCATTCTGAACATCCTCTTTTTCCTTCTTTCCCCTAGTTTTTTGTTGAATGTGATTCTTTATGGTATGTAATATCACTTGGCTACTCTAGGTCAGCTGTTCTGGTTGTCTCCCTTCCCAAATCATTGCTGTCAGAATAGCACAAGAAGCAGAAAAGTCCTTGGCTCTTTGTAAGAGCTGCTCTGCAACTGAACAAAAATGTTGGTGTATTATCAACATGTTTCATTAAAACAGAGCATCATACTAGTCTCTGTGGGAAAAATTAACTCTATCTCAGCCAAAACTTTGATAGCCAGATAGAGACATAAAGAAGCAATCCCAAAATAACTAGAAAAACATCAGTGTAATGCTAGAACAAGGATATCTGTCTTTAGCTTGCAGCAAAGAAAGCCTTTTTGAGAATAAATTGTCATTGTTTCTTTGCGTGTTTCTGCACCAGTGGTGGAGGCACAGATAACAGGACCAGATGTGAAGCTTCTTAGGAATAGATAGAAATATATTTGGACTTAGGAACGCAAGGTGTGCTGTGAAAAAGGTATGTTTATGTACATCACAGTGCTACTTAAAGACATGAAATCCTACATAGATTAATGTGGCCTAGTTCTTCAATCCCTATTTTCAAAATCAGAAATATTCCTAAAGATATAGTTTGACCTAGAAAAGCCCAATTTCCTAGAATTTCATTTTGTTTCCCGGTGAGTTTCAACAAACACATCATGGATTGTAATGCTAAATGCATATCTACTATTATACATGCTCAGTGGGGGGAAAAAAAGGAAAACAAAAAAACACACACAAAAAAACTTGCTAAGCTATTTCTTCAGCATCCATGTTAAACACAAGTATTTGTATTTCTACATTTATATGCTTTCTGTACTATTATTGATCTTTTACTCTTTTGCTTTTATTCAAAATATGAAAAAAGATGATAAGAAGATGTAGTGTGCAGATGAAATTTTCTTTAATATGTTTAAGGAAAGTATCTTTAATAGCAATGTATTTAAGGAAAATTCAATATATAAGAAAGGTGTTCTAACAGAAGAGGCCTCAGAAAAAGACAAATTTTCTTACGAGATAACTGCGCTAAAGCTGATAAAGGCTGCTATTTTTTTTTTAAAAAAAAAAAAAAAAAAAAGAGGATAAGAGAAGAAATAACACCGAAATGTCTCTTTCTGGCAGCAGTAATATTTAATAATAAGCATCAGTAAATGTGGAGCTTAGGAGGTTTGATTTTAGGGATTTTTTAAAATTATTTTTTATTCTATTATTAGTAGTAGTAGTAGTATTTTGTATGAGTTGAAATAATATAAAAATGAATATTATGCAATAGCCTTCTGGAATACATTGGCTGATAATGGAAATAAGGCTGGCCTATTCACTGAGGTTATACACTGAAGAGTTCTGCACTGTATTAAAAATTACTGAGTCTTTCAGAAGTAAGCTAATGCACTGCATATAGTCATTCAAGTTCTCTTAGCCATTAAACTAAATAGAACACTATTTCATGCATGATTTCATTTAGCTAGATGCAATAGTAGGCCTGAATAGTCAATGGATAATAGTGGAAGAGAAAAGACAAACAAGCAGAAACCAAACCATCCTTGCGTTTTGTGCCATTTCCATGTGATTTCAAATCAGAGAATCACAGAATCACCAAGGTTGGAAAAGACACCCAAGATCATCTAGTCCAACCTTCCTCCTACCACTAATATTTCCCCTTGCCTTATTAGAGATCATTATGGACACCCTACCCATGTGGGTAAAATATTATCATGAAAGATAGAATGAGCTGCTAGTGTTATAATTGTCTCCAGCCCTGTTGGGAAGAAAGAAGCAGTTTAAAAGCAACTACTGAATTAGGATCCTTAATTATTTCTTTTGGCACATTCTTCAAGGTTCTTCCAGGCTCTTCAAAAACATTAGTTCGTAGCACCTGGGCAGGCTCCAAAGCCCTGTAACAAATGACAAACTTTACCTGAAATTAGGTGTCTCTCTCACTCTCTCTCTCTATATATATATATATTTCCCTCAGAAAATATTAAACTGCCATACGTTTGACTTCTTGCTCACCGCTGTATAACCCCATTAGTAGTATCATGAGGGAAAATAAATATGTTTCTTGAGATATTTTTGCATTCTGAGCTCTGCTGGAGCTATTCCAGTGAGTTCAGCTTGTTAAAATAGAACATTCCAATGTTCTAAGTTTAAGGAAATGTAGTGTAGCTGAAAGGGTAGCTTGTAACTCACCAGGTCAACAGTCAGAAATTCTTCTGGATAAAGAACTGTATGTTTTAGTGTCAAATGAGCTATGGTATGTCTCTTTATGTTATCAATACTCAGATTAATAGTTTATAGTAAGGATAAATAAGCTAAATAAGTCCATGTAAATTACATAAGAAATTGCCTAACTCTTAAATCCTAAGAATCAGCTGGGCCCGGAAAATTTAGCGAGAATTTTTCTATACAAATTCCTTCCTTAATTTCAGGCAAAAAGGGAATCAAATCCATATGTTGCAACTACTCGAAATGCACACAAGAAATGATTTCTCTGTCTATGTTGCATATTGTTGCTGGAATTTTAAAAGCACAAATAATTTCCTAGGTTTTAATTCAAGTAAATGATATTGATTTTCATTAACAGAGTTTTGAGATCAACATTTTATTAAAACAATTAAATCATCTCAGGAAAGGAATTTTAAAGTGTATTATGGAGAATACTTAGAAAGTATTACACATATTATGACATTACTGGTAAGCCTCAGTGTAATCCCTTGCAAACTTAGAATGTGCCAGAAAATGCTTCAGCAGGACATGTTACATCAGAACTACATAAATAGCATACAATCATAGAATGACCCACAGGATCATCCAGTCCAATAATTCGCCCTTCACCAATGGTTCTCGCTAAACCATGTCCCTCAACACAACATCCAAACGCTCTTTGAACACCACCAGGCTCGATGACTCCACCACCTCTCTGGGCAGCCCATTCCAGTGCCTGACCACCCTTTCAGAGAAGTAGTATTTCCTAACGTCCAGGCTGAACCTTCCCTGGCACAGCTTAAAGCCATTCCCTCTACTCCCATCAATAGTCACATGAGAGAAGAGGCCGACCCCCAGGTCACTCCTACCTCTCTTCAGGTAGTTATAGAGAGCAGCAAGGTCTCCTCTGAGCCTCCTCTTCTCCAGATTAAACAATCCCAGCTCCTCCAGCCGCTCCTCATAAAGCCTGTGCTCCAGACCCCTCACCAGCTTTGTTGCCCTCTCTGGACATTCTCCAGGGCCTCAATGTCTTTCTTACAGTGAGAGGCCCAAAACTGGACACAGTACTCGAGGTGCGGCCTCACCAGTGCTGAGTACAGGGGGGCAGCTACTTCCCTGTTCCTGCTGGCCACACTATTTCTGATACAAGCCCGGATGCCATTGGCCCTCTTGGCCACCTGGGCACACTGCTGGCTCATGTTCAGTCTAGCATCAATCAACGCCCCCAGGTCCATTTCCTCTACACAGTCTTCCAGCCACTCTACCCCAAGCCTGGAGCGTTGCCTGGGCTTATTGTGGCTGAAGTGCAGGACCCAGCATTTGGTCTAGTTGAATCCCATCCCATTGGCTTCAGCCGAGCTATCCAGCCTATCCAGATCCCTCTGTAGGGATAAATACATAAACCAGGAAGTTGTAAGAGTTGTTCTGTCAACTGTTTCTAAATTGTCTCAAACTTATTTATTCATTATTGTTAATTTGTATTGTTTAGTTTTTTTTAATGTTGTTAGTACAGAATAAATTTTGCTCACTAGAGTGAAACAACAGACATGGATAAGGCTGAGATACTCAACAAGATCATTACCACAATCTTCACTGGCAGTCAGGCATCTCTTGTCTGTCAAGTCCCAAACATTCAGACAGATGTTAGGGGAGCAAAATCTCTTCCACTATTACAGAAGATGTCTGAGATCACCTGGTAGGACTGAATATGTACAGGTCTACAGGGCTGGATGACATGCATCCCAGGGTCTCAAATGAACGGGCTGATGTGGTCGCCAAGTCACTCTCCATCATATTTGAAAAGTCATGTCTGCCAGGTGAAGTCCCTGGTGATTGGAAAAAAAAAAAAAGGAAACAGCATTTCCATTTTTGAAAATAGGAGAAATACAGTCTCACGCCCTACCCTTATCTCTAAGTTGAAGACATGGAGTTGAAGGGTGGACTGTTTGGTGGATAAAGAATTGTTTGGATATTCACAGCCAGAATATTGTAGTCAATGAATCTCTGCCCAGGTGGGGGCTTGTCATGAATGGTGATTCACAGGGGTCCATGTTGTGATGCTCTTCAGTGACTTCATCAGTTACATAGACAGTGATACTGAGTGCACCTTGAAAAGTTGCAGATGGTGCCAAATTGAGTGGTGTAACTGATATGACAGAAGGGTGGAATGCCATCTTGAAGGATGTGGATAGGCTTGAAAAGTGAGCCCACTTGATCATTGTTAATGCCAAGGTGTAACACCTGGGTCTGAGCAATCACAGATATGCCTACAGACCAGAAGAAGAACCACTTGAGAGCAGTACTGCAGAGATGGACCAGAGGGTCCAGGTGAATGAAAAGTTTTACATGAGCCAACAGTGGCTGCTTGCAGCCCAGAAGACAAACAGTATCCTGAGCTGCATCAATAGAGGAGACTCCTCATGAACTACTTCATCAGATCTAGCTTTCAGGAAGATAGCATCAAAATCTGCAGCAAATCTAACACCCTTTATTCTTAAAATTATTTCTGAAATCAATGTGTGAAACGATGAGAAAATTCCATCTATCAGAAAACAGGAAGGAGATAATGAAGCCATATAATTCAGACTCCTGAACTGAAGTGAATCCTACTGTTCCATGATCAATTCTTCCTGAGGCAGATTATTTCTTCTTTGGACATTTCCTTTGAATGTGATCGCCTACAGTACTTCCCCCCAGGTTTTGTCAAGTTTGCTCACGTAGATGTTGCCCTCAGGGACACTGTGAGCAGAAAATTATTAACACTCATAAAACATTATGGTGATATAATGAGAAAAGCTAGACAAAGGTATTACCTAAATAAATAAATAAATAAACAAATAAAGGAAGAAGGATACATTATCAGGGCTATGGAATCAGCCTTCTAGAATACATTTATTTCCAAATTATTCACCAGTAAAATTTACCACTATATAATCAGTTCTTAAGCTGTCAATTGAGAAGTTAAATGGTTTAGGGGTACTATCATAACTAATCAGTAAATCATTTATTTACAAATAGTTTTCTGCTCTCGAGCAGCTGCACTGTTGATTGATATGTGGCTTTCCATCAGACAGTGAGATAAACCTACTTTCATTATATTTTTATAATGAAAATATTTTTATTTTAATTATTTTATTAAAATAATTTATTTAAAATATTAAATAATTATTATTAAAATATCATTTTATTATTTATTAATTATTTTTAAAATATATTTTTTATTTTCATTGCTCCAAAGCCTATTGAAGTCAATGAATCTTTTCATTGACTTTCTTGGTCTTTGGAAAATACTCTATTTCTGTTATTTCTAAAAACTATCCAGAAATACTGTTTCCAGATTTGCCTCTATTAGTCATCTACAAGAAAGGAGAATAATGCAGAGAAACTTTTCATTTTCTCATTGTACATGAATCCAACCAAGACATAATATTGGCTGGGGAATACTGAAGACATAAATGGAGATAAAATCTTGTACATCTCGAGGGGCAAAGGAAGAACATATCCAGTGTGAATTATTAAGAATGTAACAGAAAATAACTTGGTGAAGCTGAGGGACAAAATATTTTTTTATGAAAGAATATAGAGCCCTTGTCCATCAAATGGGTAGGCTGAAATGACAGAGGACAACCACATTAGGAATACTTAATTTTTAACTAATTCCTCTTTTTCTGATGTAATGATCACATAAATTATTTTTTTCCTCTGATTTCTCTGCTTTGAACCATATTTTATTCTAATCTTCTAATATTATTATTATCTTATTCCTATTGTTGAGGCTTCTTTTCTCTTTTGTTTCTTTTCTGAATTTTTTTCTGCGTATGAAATGGGGACTTTCCAGGAGAGATGACTAGTTGGTAGTAAACCAATTAAATCATGACTGGTATTTACAGAATATGACAGAAAGATAAGAAAGAAAAATATTAAAACTTAATCCTGGTGTAGAAGATTAAGTTTATAAACATTGTAGAACTTTATAATATGAACAGATAACATGCACAATTTGACTATGGCAGGAAGAATTTTTAATTAAAAAAAAAGAAAAAAGAAAAAATATGTAAACACTTGTTTTTTATATATGAATAATTTTAACATCTGATCTCGAGGTCATGTTTTACTACCTTATTTTCCCTCTTCTTTCTTTCTACATATGTAGTATGCTTTATTACTTAGCGCTAGGTATTGCCTTAGTTTTTGAAGTTAAGCCTTACATTTTCAATGTTATTAGTAGGCAGGACAGATCTTCTCCAATGCTATATAGCTGATAGTTGAAGCCTGCAATTATTTCTAGGTATGAAAGAAACTAATTCTATGAGGTACCTTGAAACTTATCAGTCATTCTGTTGGTATGAGCAGAAACTGTACCTCCATTTCTTCAAATACTTCAAATGCGAAGGATTTTCACTTGTAACTAGATGGAATGATAAATATGCCTGCAGAGATGACAAATTACTGGCTTGTACTTGGTGAATAAAGCATAAGATATCAGGAACATTAGGTGCTTATTAGTCTCAGGATTGTAAGATCCAGCTTTATTAGCTCGTTCTGGTGATCGATACTAATTCTGCTATTACTTAATTTCAGTACTTCCACAGATGGCTCCCATCTGACATTTTCTGATATGCAGCTGGGTGAGCTGTTTACTTGGAGGAAGTTTATTAATCATAAACTATTCAAAGCAGTTTCAGTTTGCCTTTAGTTGATCATGTTTAAACCTTACTATATTTAATAAGAGATGAGCAATGGAACTGAAGGAAAAGAAAAAAAAAAAAAGCCTTGAAAATTATAACCTCCATGAGAAAATCACATCAGTATGGTTAAGACAACTTCTGAATCTTCTGTAATATTTGAAATGCTATGAACTTAAATATGCTAAAGGAGTATGAGGAAGAAATTTAGTAAAAAAGGGGGCCTCAACTTCTTCAATAGGAATTATTTAATAACTTCTTTAATAGTTACTTAACTGGGGAGGACTGAAAAGGAGGTAGAAAGCATCAATCAAATCACCTGTATTTTGAGGTTAGGTAGATCAAATAAAGTGAATTGCAATGAAACTGCATGTTATGAGCTCTTGACCAAGCATGTTTTCTCAACCAGATGGAATGTACTGGAGAAGTAAAGTCCCCTGTCTTCTTTCAAAGAAGCTCTTCAACTATGTAGAGCAGACACGCTTTAGCTTTTCAAAGAATTCTCATTGTTATATTCCATCAACTGATTCATTCATAGTCATTTCTTCATGCCTTAATATTCTGGAATATATGTAATATATCGGAGATTGCTATAATGCACACATATATATATCTACATACATGTGTATGTCACATATACATAAATATATATGTATATTACTATGCATATACATACAATTATATACATATTAATATATTTACACACATATGCATATAGATATATGTGAAGACAAATATATACATATACATATATACATATACATATATATC
Source organism: Gallus gallus (assembly GCF_016699485.2). Taxonomy (NCBI): domain Eukaryota; kingdom Metazoa; phylum Chordata; class Aves; order Galliformes; family Phasianidae; genus Gallus; species Gallus gallus. The sequence continues at coordinate 4,098,243 of NC_052572.1, forward strand.
TAAGTATATGTGTCATATACATGTATATAGATACACACATATATATATTACATATATCTCATATATATATTACACACTCATATATATATATGTATATACATATATCTCATTGTCTTGCTCCAATTTATAGGAGGGAGAGAAGGTTCTTTGAAATATGTATGCCCAGCGTGAGATTAAGAAACAACGGTTCAAATGTTGGTCCGACCAGTTTATTACAAATGTTAATAAGGGAGATGAAGAAAGGGGAGGATGGACACTGTTACGGATTGGGGTGATGGGGAAGAGAAGGCGAGCGATAGAAAAGATAGAAAGAAGCAAGAATTGCATAAAGCGGGGATAGTCACCACCAGGATCTGTCAGTAGTCCCGTTGTACATACAATGTTCCGATGGTCTGAGGCCGAAGGGCAGGAGCAGCGAGGCCGGTCTTGGGCAACGAGAGGGTGCAGGTACCGGGCGGGTCCAGGAAGAAGCCACAGAGTAAGCCCGGGAGGAAGCAGCAGGTCTCAGGTAGCAGGCGCAGGGAAGTCCGTCAGCATACGGTCTGTAGTGAGGGATCTGATGGCAGAAACCTCCTAGTCTGTCATGGTGAAGGATCTGATGGCAGAAAACCCAGTCCTCATGGTTGTTGGACCCTCTTTTATCCTCCTTTTTTCCTGCCTACATGACATCCCTGGGTGCTTGAGCAAGAGTCATGTGCATACCTCCTGAGATGGCCATCTTCCTCGAGATAAGTCCACACAAAAGACCGTTTCCCTGCCATTATCAGCAGCTTATCCCTCTCTTGTTGCCCCTGGCCTTGTCCATCTGTGCTCCTTAAAGGATTTCATAACCCTTAGCCAGGACCTGTCCATCAGTGTCCTCCAGACAGAAGATTTCTCTACCTCTGCCCAGGACTTGCCTGGACTTGTTCCTCAGCAAACTTTGAGTCAATGATATAAAAGAATAATATCTTACACTCACACATATTTCTCATACATATTACATACTTCTCATATATATGTATATATCCTCAGCAATTTTTGAGAGGAACATGCAAAATTACTCCTCATATTTCATCATTTTATTGGACATAAATCCAAATATTGTCATCTCAAAGTCATATATAAATTTAACTGAAATAATTAATTGTTGCTGTGTGCATTCAAACAAAGTACCTCACAAAAGTTTTGTATTTAGCACTAATTATGAAATTAGTATGCATTTGGCATTGCTTTTCTGCCACTGTTTGTTGCCATATTATCGCTTTTATTCAGCTAATACTGGAAGATGTAACTTCAAAGATCTTAAGAACTGGAGAGAATTTTTCAGCATCTCAAGCAAAATGTATCCCAAAGTTAATGTCCTCAGATCTGACATTGACTGTCTTTGTCCATAAGATTTGTCACAAATGTCAGTGAACTATTTAACATGTAAACTCAAGTAGGAAAAAAAAATGCTATGAAACATTGAATTTGTGTTCATCTCATCTGTGTTTGGGTCCACAGGTCCTAATTTGATATGATATTTAAATATACTGGAAATTTGATTACAAAGCGTCCCCAAGTAAGTAGGGCTGAGTATGCATGGCATTTTTGCGCAATCTTAATTCTCTCCAGAGTCGTCCAACTTCTTCAATTAGTTGAGAGAAAAATCATAGAATCACAGAATCATAGAATCACAAGGTTGGAAAGGACCTACAAGATCATCTAGTGCAACTGTAAAGTGGCCATCATCTGAAGCTAAGATTTTTCTTCAGGTATTTTAAATTCTTAAATGAATTAATGGAACAATACTTCGAAAACCACTCCTGGCTACAGAGAAGAACAGATAGCTAGGCTTTCTTTGTTGTTAAAAGGAAAGAGATTGGGGATGATCATATTTAAAGCATCTAAACAATCCTCATCAGAGTCCTATCTGTTATAATAAATTGATCATACACATATAAATCATATACTCATCACTCTATAGTTAGAAGAAACAGACGTATTTCTAGGATACAATTCATCAAGTTAGGGACAAGATGATTTGTCCATTTGTTATCTGTCTTTAAATAAATAAATAAAGAAAGAAAGAAAGAAAGAAAGAAAGAAAGAAAGAAAGAAATATACCTGTATTACTCACATGACAAAATTAGACTAATACTCTAAGATTTATATAGATTAAATAAATTTCCTTTAATTTGGAATGAATTTTTAATGTATCATGTTAAAGTGATTTTGTTCTGTTTTGTTTCTAAGAACGGAAACATAGCTGCTGTATTATACAACTATTTGAGATATTAAGAAACCGGGTTAAAATGTTCACTGCATTTCCTTATGAATACTCATTTATCTGTCTCCAGTTATTTCCCCTAATTTGCTATACTTTAGATTCTCAAAAGCAATATGTTTATTTGCCTTTTGTTTATTGAATTGTTATCACAATTCAGTTTTGACTTAGAACATACTGTGGTATCATCATCAAAATCATCAAATAATGATACCTCTAGGAATCATAGTCTGATTTTTTTATATATATATATTGACATTATTTTTCTATTTTGTAACTAAAACTAAATCCATGCATTTAGTTGTGATAATTTATTAATATGTAAGACATTTTCAGTATACTATGTAGAATTTTATCTTTTCACCTGATAAGGGTGATAAAGACAGTGAATAGACACTAAAAGACCAGTATGGTCGAAGGGAAACATTTCTGAATTCTAGGTGGGGAGGAAGTGTTAGTGAAAAGGTGCCAGTTTCATGCTTCCTCTGGCAGCCTACATCACTTTTTTTTCCCTAATGCTATAACAGTCTTCAGTAGATCTCTGACACGATGACTGCATTAACCACTGGTGGAATAAACAGCTATTATTGGACCATGTTGCTGTATTTGACAAGGGGCAGCTATAATTTTGTGTGTGCATTTCACCTACAGCCCTTCTGAAAGTGCTCATCTGTATGCAGTGAGGCTGAGAGCCAGGCAAGGATGTGTTCTGACTCCGTCTGACGCATGTCACGATGGCAGCACCTAGGAAGTGCATTAATATTTATGAGAAGGGAACAAAGAAATCAAGGCATTTCTGCCTGCCTTTCTGAATTTATTCTTTTTATAAGTTTAATTTTGGAGCAACTTCTGGAGGGATAGACACTACGACAGTTACAGCTAGACAGAAATGCATGTGTTTGATGTTCAGTTGTAATTGAGAATCTTGATGCTGATTTCTGTTCAGTGAGATTGTTATTTTCTCCACCTTTTTTAATATAACATTTTTTTTATTATTATCTGTTTGCCACTGAAAAGACATTTAATAAGCAGTTTCTTCTCATTGGCTATCTCTGACTTTTCCTTCTTTGAGAGGTACAAGGACCTCTCTTCTTCCTCAAGTCCAAAGATCCACCAGTCAGTATTGCAACAACAGTGTCTGTATGATTAAGTATCTTCTTCACACATGAAACTGTTCTCTGTAAAACAGATTTGTTACCCTGTGTACAATGAGCCAATTCCCAAATGCCCAGGGGAGGTATTTCAAGCCTTGGTGTTGGTGGAAATTTCCATAAATCAAACACAGCAACGCAAGTTTCTTCAACCTATTCATAAATTAAAATCACATGTACTCCACCTATCTAATACAGAAGGAACGCCTACTAAATACATATTCATAAGTTTAACCAATTATGATACACCTTCCCATTTTGGCTACTTTCTCTGGCCATTTGCACTAGTGTGGGATTGTGCAGAGGTATTACATGAACTTCAGTGGCCATATTGCATGGAGTTCCCTTACCGCTTTTATCCATAAATGGTCACGTTACCCAAGAACCAGTTCAACAATTCTCATCTTGTCAACTATCCAAGAAAAACTGTCCTTGATTAATCTGATAAGACTAATCACCAAGACATATATTCCTTAGTATAAACTTCACTTGATCAAAGTATTCTATGATTATGTTGATTAAACACAAAAAATTGCCCCTTCTAAAACAGGTACTCTACAATAGGTTGCACAATTAGGCATCCAGATGACTCTTGAATATTTCCACAGAAGGAGACTCCACAATCTCCCTGGGCAACTTGTTGCAGTGCTCTATCACCCTTCATGTAAAGAAGTTCTTTCACACGCTTGTATGGAACCTCCTATGTTCAAGTTTTGGGCTACTGCTCCTTGTACTATTGCTATGCACCATTGAGAGGAGCCTGGTGTCATCCATTTGCCTCTTGCCTCCCCTTAGAAATTTATAAACAAAATGTACAAATTCTTCTTGAAAAATCACCAGTGCTGTTCAAAAATCTACTACACTGTGTTTCACCTCCAGGGTAAATTGAAAGAAAAAAAACTAAAAATAATTCTCAATCCCTTGTGCCTATAACACATCTAGATGGATAACAGTTCAGTGATTCAATGAGATTTTATTTATTTTATTTTATTTTATTTTATTTTATTTTATTTTATTTTATTTTATTTTTTTAATTTCTCCTAATTGTTTTCCAGTAGTGCCTTGAAAAACAACAGGAAAAAGCAAACCAGCAGGTATTTACAAAGAGAAGCTACATGACACACTGGAAATTACCGATAAGGATCATAAAGTCTTGATCTCTTCAGATACTCACAACCAGATTTGCTTTGTTAAAATGCACTCTATCATTTGTGTCTTCTGACCCTAATGTCTGCTCAGATGTCCTTTCACTTTGCTGTCTTCAACTAAATATAAAACTTTTCAGTGGGTGGATCTTACCTGCTCCCAGAGCTCTGCTGAAAGCTGACTCATGTCATGTTTCCAAAAAAAAGAAACAAAAGAAAAAAGAAAAAAAAAAAAAAAAACACCTCAAAGAGAGAGCAAAAATCCACCTGTAGACAAATATTTTGGCTATGGATAATACTACATGAATTCTACCTCAAATTTGCTAGCAACACATGAATAAGAAATTCAGTAATGACACTGTTAGCAGTAATTTAAGATTATATGAGTCCAGCATGTAAACTAGGTTCACCTTCTTTTTTAGAATACTAGCTCAATGCTTTACGATGTTTTCAGTTTTCCTCTGTAAAGTTAAGTCTTCCCCAAGATTAGTTTCTGTCTGTAATTTGGGAAAATAAGAAAATAAGAAATCAGTAGCACAATGTTCCTGATGATTTATTTCTTTAGTATTTAAACATCAGCATAATGTTACTTTTTCTATATAAATATTACAAATACAGCAAATCATCAGTGTGGCTCCACATACTTGTTTGATATCTTTGGGCAATAGTCATTTAACTTGTTTATTACATTAAATTTCTTTCTCTATTTTTTTTTTCCTGATGTAAGGCAGTAAACATTCCAAAATTTAATACTGAAACAAGGCTATTTTAATTTGAAAAGCTAGGCATTGGAAGAAGGTGCTTAATAATAAAATAGAATTTAAAAATAGTTAATTGCATCTCTTGACTTTCTGTAGCAATAACTGGAAACATTCATGAGTGCTGAATTTACTCCAGCTCTGCAGTAAAAGAGAAGTATAACATTTATCAGAAAAGTTACACATTTTCTTCCATGGAGATCAATATTTGAATTTAGTCCGATGAAAGTCTGGAAAAAAAGAAAGACTTGATAGCAGTAGTTAATAAATATATAGGTAAAATCAGTTCAGTTCAGTTAAATGTTGAGTAAGCAGGAATCCTCATCAGAAAATCATTGCATGTTTGACATACTTCAATATAGCACATACTTCAAAGACATGCTGAAGGTTAACTGAGTACGGAAAGTGAACAGACTTCTCAACATGCTATCCTCTAGTTGAAGGTTGACATGCTCTGATGAAAACAAAGACAATATTTACCATAGAGATATGCATCTTATGTTAGATGAAAATCACACTTTAAAGTCCAGAAATATTGACATGATAATTAATTATAATAACTACCATTATCATTTACATTATATTAGCAGTGCAAAGTGGTAGTAATATTTGACAATCAGAGAAAAATCAGACAGTTATTCACCTTCCAATGTCTCTAGCAGACAGCAAGGTGACAATTATCCAGAAATGTTTCCTCGAAGGCAAAGAAAGTCAGCAGTCTCCTGGGCTGTATGAGGGGCAGAACAGAAAGAGAGGTGGACTTCCCCTGTACACAGAAATGGAGAGAGATGTTCAAGGTCTTCTGTCAAATGCTGGGCTCTCCCAGAAGAGAGAAACATATACACATTGGAATGAGTCCAGTGAATGTCCAGAAAGGTGATGAAAAGACTCATTTGATGCATGAGGAGAGGTTGCAAGAGCTGAGACTGATCAGCATGAAGAAGAGAAGGCTCAGGGGGCCTAATCAATATGTATAAACACCTGATCATAGAATCATAGAATTGTAGAATCACCAAGGTTGGAAAAGACCCACAAGATCACTCAGTCCAACCATCCATACATCACCAATAGTTCTCGCTAAACCATGTCCCTCAACGCAACATCCAAATGCTCTTTGAACACCACCAGGCTCGGTGACTCCACCACCTCTCTGGGCAGCCCATTCCAGTGCCTGACCACCCTTTCAGAGAAGTAGTATTTCCTAACATCCAGGCTGAACCTTCCCTGGCACAGCTTAAAGCCATTCCCTCTACTCCCATCAATAGTCACATGAGAGAAGAGGCCAACCCCCAGGTCACTCCTACCTCTCTTTCAGGTAGTTATAGAGAGCAACAAGGTCTGCCCTGAGCCTCCTCTTCTCCAGACTGAACAATCCCAGCTCCTTCAGCCGCTCCTCATAAAGCCTGTGCTCCAGACCCCTCACCAGCTTTGTTGCCCTTCTTTGATCACACTCCAGGGCCTCGATGTCTTTCTTACATCGAGGGGCCCAAAACTGGATGTACTCGAGGTGCGGCCTCACCAGTGCTGAGTACAGGGGGGCAACTACTTCCCTGTTCCTGCTGGCAACACTATTTCTGATACAAGCCCAGATGCCATTAGCCACCCGGGCACACTGCTGGCTCATGTTCAGTCTAGCATCAATCAACGCCTCCAGGTCTATTTCCTCTACACAGTCTTCCAGCCACTCTGCCCCAGGCCTGTAGCATTGGTTGGGCTTATTGTGGCTGAAGTGCAGGACCCAGCATTTGGTCTTGTTGAACTTGATCCCACTGGCTTCAGCCCAGCAATGCAACCTGTCCAGATCCCTCTGTAGGGCCTCGCTACTCCCAAGCAGATCAACACTTCTAGCCAACTTGGTGTCATCTGCAAACTTTCTGAGGGTGCACTCAATGCCCTCATCCAGGTCATCAATAAAGATATTGAAGAGGACAGGCCTCAGCACAACCCCTGGGGAGCACCACTCATGACTGATCGCCAGCTGGATTTAATTCCATTCACCACCACCACTCTCTGGGTCCGGCCCAGAAGAGACCACAAAGAAGATGGAGCCAGTTTGTTCTCAGTGGTGTTCTGTTATGGTAAAACAGGCTGCAGGAAGAACGTTAAGCAAAATAATTTTTATTTAAATGTGAATATAAACACATTCCTTTTTTAGTAAGAAGATGGTCCAACATTGATGTAGGTTGCCCAAAGAATTTACAAACTCTTTGTAAAGTTATTCAAAGAATGACAGGGCATGGCCTTGTGCAGCCTGCTTTCCGTGAGTCTGCTACAGCAGGGGTTACACTAGGTGGTCATTAGAGGTCCTTCAAGCCTCTGCCAGTGTGTGAATTCAGACTTGCATCTCCAGATACTCTGTCCTGTTGGTTTTGACGTTTTGGAAATACGGAAAATTGTTGATAAAGAAACAAGCATGAAAATGACATGGTGAAATAATGACTGTCCTTGTTTCTAGTTACAGCATGTATTTTGAGGGGATTTGAAGGACAGGCGGTCAGCCAAGTGTTCTTAGAGTTCTCTCACTGACAGTCCTGAAAGCTTAATCAGAAGACTCTTCTTGAGGGAAAGGACAAAAAATAGATCAGAAAAATACAACTCAAAGTTAACACAATCATGTTGCTAGGGTAGTTTGTTTTACAATTTCATTTTTCCCTTTTTAAGATAAAAAATATGTAAGTATGGAAAACCTAGGTTTTAAAAGGAGGGATTCAGTGTAGACTGCTGTTTTGAGTGAGTGAATTTTTTTTTCTTGGCCTCTTGCTGCTGCTGCTCCAGAAGAACTTGTGGTGTCTCATGGTTTTTTGTTATGTCATAGCCATACAAATGTCTTGAGTGGCATAGAACATCTCAAACAATCCAGTGCAGTCTGGTTGAGATTCAACTGCCTCACATTTGCAAGCATTCTAACTTTAGTGTAATTGTATCAGATTCTCAAATTCTTTAACAGACCCATAGATCTATGATGTTGTTATTGTTGTTTTGTAGTTTTTTGTTGTTGTTGTTTTTGTTTCTTTGTTTGTTTTAACTGTAGAGATTTCTGTGGCCTGGACACAGTTTGTTATTCATATACAAATTCATTGAAAATTGTACACTGTTTTGCATAATGTATCATGAAAATTCCCTCTGTAACACAGCAATATGCTTTAAATATTCTCAGATCTCCTCTTCTGCTAGTAATACTCATTTGACTATGTTCTTTATAAGTGAATTAATATCAAATAGATGATCTCTGTAACAGGACATGACAGCATCTTCAAGAAGGAAGAAAGAAAAGCAAATAAATATCAAGCCTCTCTCACCTTTTATACTCAATTCCTGATCCTGAGATTTTGTGTTATTTCTTTTAATCTGTTTGGAGAAATCACTCCTGGGCACGGCATGTTTATTGTAGGGATCATTAGATTGAAAAAAAAGGCATATGAAAAGTAGGGAATTTGTATTTCAGTCACAAAACGGATCAGAGAAAACCTTCCTAGGGGAAGGTGCTTTTTTCAAGATTGTCCTGAAGAGAAGAAAATCATTACAGTGGGTTATCTCTAACAGTGATTCTCAACCTTTCTATCAGCTTTGTGTACCCCAAGGCAGAAATATAATGTGACTGATTATTATTAGTACACACATACGCAAAGACCTGCTCTTCTGCAGACATTTTTGCATGTTCTATACATCTGGTATTTTTTTTCCCCCCCTAAAAACAGACCTATCACATATGTATACACACACACAGCTTCAAAATAATAATAATAATGAAAATATATATATAAAAAAATGTTGTATATTCTTTTCGCCATGACTCAACAAATATAAGAAAAGCATATGCTCTGCTTGCAGAAATATGTGAGAGGTGATTAATTCCATATCTCTTCCTCTGTCACTGCTCACTGGAACTTCTCAAAGGTTGGCCATTTAAGATTTTTCTTCTGGGGAAACATTGATCCTTTCAGAATGAATTGTCCCTAGATGTTATATGACTGACAAAAATATATCCTTTAATTTATTAACTTTAAAGTATTAACTTTTCTGGGCACTACCTACATATATACTACTCCATAACAGAACATGACTCAGTGCTATTCCAACACAAATTCTAGTAAGAACCATCTCTTCATGCACAGGATGCAGTTCTTAATTTCTTAACGCTTTATTTTCCTTACCCTCAACAATAAAGCTAGAAGATACTGAAGGTCATGTTATGATCTTTTTGTAAGCATACACCAGTCTGCCACTGTTGCTGGCATGAAAGGGTAGGTATCACATGCAGTAGATGCATATTTTCTAGTCCTGTTTAATATCTTTATTGATGATCTGAATGAGGGAATTGAATCACAGAATCATACAATGGGTTGGTTTGGAAGGGACCTTTAAGAACATCTAGCTCCAACCCCCAGCGATAGGCAGGGACACCTGCCAGTAAATGAGGTTGCTCAAAGTTCCATCCAGCCTGGCCTTGAATGCCTCCAGGGAGGGGGTATCCACAGTCTCACTGGGCAACCCATTCCAGTATCTCACCACCCTCATACTAAAGAATTTATTCCTAATATCTAGTCTAAATATACCCTCTTCTAGTTTAAAACCATTTGTTTTATAAGAAGTTGCTCTGACAAGAAGTCCCTCCCTAGCTTTCCTGTAGTCCCCTTCAGGTTCTGGAAGGCTGCTATAAGGTCATCTTGGAGTCTTCCCTCCAGGCTGAAGTTATGTTTTGCATAAGTCCAGGTAGATGACACCAGTTGCTCACAGTTGAGCGCACCGTCAGTAAGTTTGAAGATGATACCAATCTGGAGAAAGTACTGATCTGCCTGAGAGTAGGAAGGATCTACAGAGGGAGCTGGATAGGCTGGATTAATGGGCTGAGGCCAACGGTATGAGGTTCAACAAAACTAAGTGCCAGGTCACAACAACCCCAAGCAGTGCCACAGGCTTGGGAAAGATTGACTGGCAAGCTGCATGGAGAAAAAGGATCTGGGGATATTAACTGACAGCTGCCTGAACTTGAGCCAGCAGTGTGCCTGGGTGGCCAAGAAGGCCAGTGGCATCCTGGCTTGTATTGGAAATAGCATAGCTAATAGGACTAGGGAAGTGACCATCCCTCTATACCTGCATACTGAACAATGGTGAGGCCACACATCAAGTAAAGTAACTAGCAATAGGATGAGATATAATGGTCTTAAGTGGTGCTAGGGAAGGTTCAGGTTGGACGTTAGGAAAAACTCTCAGAAAGAGCAGTCAAGCATTCAAACAAGCTGCCCAGGTTTGAGTCACTGTCACTGCAGGTGCTCAAGAAATGTGGAGATGTGGCACTGAGGGATATGGTTTAGTGGGCATGGTGGTGACAGGTTGACTATTGGACTAGATGATCATGGAGGCCTTTTCCAACCTTAATGATTTTATGATTCTAAAACAGGAAAGAGGAAATCTTGTTTCTTATTTTCCATCCTATTCATCTGGCTTGTGTGGAATTGCAACAAATCATCTCTCTTTTCTTATTTTTATGATAATGGAGATATTAGTACTTTCCTCACAGTCAGAGTATAAAGATATTATCTATAGAACCCTTTTAGAGGGTTGGAAGTTGTGAGATCATATTGAATACATTTTCTATGATATATTACTATGACATTTGTTAAAGGTGTGCTGGTTCGCACTCCAGGAAAAAAAAAAAAATCCTTTCTCAATGATCATTAAAATGAAAGGCAAAGAAAAGTGAAGAATATCAATTTCCAGACAAAAATTAGAATGTTCTTCTGCAAAAATACTTACATCTTTAAAACTAACAGATATATTAACTGAATTTTAAATATTATATATATATATATGAAGGGCTTAATACAATAATAATTAAATACCTGTAGTCTGAAGATCTCCAACATGGAAAAGATGTCATGATTTGTTAGAGTATATATATCTAAAAACAGAAATCTTTTTCTGGTGACTAGCCTACCATGCAATTTTACTTTTTTTTTTCTTTTTTTCTCCTCTTTTTTTCTTTTTTTTCTTTGTAGCTTTTTACATGTTTTTCTTTGGTTGGTTGGTTAGTTCTTTTTGCTTGTTTGGTTGGTTGGTTGGTTTGGTTCTGGTTTATTTGGTTGTTGTTTGGTTGACTGTCTGATTTGTTTCAATACTGTAAGTGGTCAATACTGTAAGCTCCATTTTGGAGGACAGATGTCTGAGTGTATTTTTTTCCATGTATTAAAAACAGCACATCAAGCCATGCTACTCCCTCATAGAATCATAGAATGATTTGGGTTGAAAGGGATATTTAAGATCATCTAATTCCAACCCCCTTGCTATAGGCAGGGACACCTCCCTCTAAACCAGGTCGCTTAAAACTTCATCCAGCCTGGCCCTGAATGCCTCCAGGGAGGGGGCATCCATAACCTCACTGGGAGACACATTCCAGTGTCTCACCACCCTCACACCAAAGATTTTCTTCCCAATACGTGCTCCTCCAGTTTAAAACAATCTCCTATTGTCCTGTTGCTATGTGCCCTTACCAAAAGTTCCTCCCCAGATTTTGTGTAGGCCCCTTCAGGTCTTGGAAGGCTGCTACAAGGTTGCCCTGGAACCTTCTCTCCAGGCTGAAGAGCCCCAGATCTCTCATCCTGTCCTCTTAGGGGTGGTGCTCCAGCCCCCTGATCACCTTCATGTTCCTCCTTGGACGTGCTCCAAGAGCTTGATGTTCTTGTGCTGGGGCCCCAGAACTGGATGCAGGATTCCAGGTACAAGGAGAGCAAGTGCTTACAATGTAAGCAAAATGCTATGTTAACTATGTTTCCAAATAAATACAGACAGATTTTTATTTTTTTTTAATGTGACAAAATCTTGTAATTGTTAATATGTCACAAAAATACCCAGATTTGCTATTCCAGAACCAGCTGCTTTATGCTGCAGATTAGAGAGATCATTATTATTAAAACTGGACTTAAAATGTCTCTCTCTTTCTGTCATATGAATCCCTTTAGAGTTTTGCTATTTTGGAGACAAAAAGAAAAAAAAAAGGAAAAAAAAAAAGCAGAATGAAATGAAGTTTTCATCACAGCATGCTGTGGGAGACTTCAGTTCATTGGGATTCCAGATTATATGCACTTCTGCATTTCCCCTGGAAGAAAGACAGCTGTGCATGGCCATAGAGGCACAGCAGATGCTGAATGCTGATTGTCAAACCCCAGTGGCTACTTTAATTGTCCCTTTTCACCAGTTTGATATGTTGCAATGGTATGAAAGCAGTAAAGGTTGCCGTCACTCAAGATCTCTGAACCTACTGTTCTGTCTGAAAATAAACATGGATGTAATGAAAAAAAGAAACTTCCACAGGCTCCTGACAAGCTCATGAGCAAAATGTAACAGGGAATAAGAAGAGGGGGAATTTCTGGCTTGGCAGTGCATTTGAGTTTATACCTGAAAGTTTCATAAGGCAGCTATGAGTGTTTTATGAGAGACGAGATTTTCAATAGTCAGGTTACAGCATGATGGACTTTGACATTTTGTAAAACCATAAAACGTGTCAGTAGCTTTAACAAGCATGAATGCTTTGACCTCCTGAGGTTTCTGTCCGATTTAGCCATAGCAACTGTTCAGTTCATGCAATTAATGGTTACATTCAGTCAAGGGAGGGAGGGAAAAGGGTGACAGGAAACATCACCATAAAACCAAGACAGCATTTCTTCTTTTTTTTTCTGCTCTGTCTCCCTCATCAGAAATGTTCCCCTCCCCACTCCATTCTTCACTCTACGTTATATATTTTTGCAGCTTTAATTTTCCCTTGGCACATATATTTGCAGGCCGCATGCCCCATAAATGTGCCTTAATAGGACAATTCCAAGAAAGTCTGATCCTTTGGCAAAAGTATCATGATGTTATTTTTAGCAGATATTTTATATTTTACATTTATTATACAAATTCCTTATTCATCTGTTTGGTTTGTTACTTCTGTTTTGAGGATAAAACTGCCAATGTCTGTAATTTAGGGACTATAAAAAAAAAAAAAAAAAAAAAAAAGGTTGCTTCACCTTTTATTAAAAAAAAAAAGAGAGAGAGAGAGAAAGAGAGAGAGAAAGAAAGAAAAAACAGAATAAACACATAAACACATGGGGAGTACAACTTCTCCTTGGAGGATTAATCTTTTTAGTTATTAGAAGAAAGGTGCCAGTTTACAGGCAGCAATACAGGGTGGAATCATTTCCTTTCCTCACAATGCTACAATACATACAGATGAAGCATTATAAAGCAGTAGGAGTCATTTATTGCCATCTTTCATGTGTACATTTTCACATTATGGGAAAAGGAAAGGAAAATTCTCTTCAACAAACCTCAAGAATATGGGTTTTGAGAAAGAGTCTGATGATCAGACAGCAGTGTCTGTTGCAAGTGCAGCTCCAAACTGTGCAACAGCATATGGCTTTGCATGTGTTCATCTACATGGAAAGAAAATTCAGATCTCACTCAGGAATCAAGCATATTTTTACTTCTCTGCTGCCACTACATGATTCCATGCATTTATTCCAGATTTTGGCACTTAGAACAATCACTGCAACTTCAGAGTACTGTCAGTGCCTATTTTCTTCTAGGCTTTTATCTTCAGTTCATTAAGAGGGTGGGAGACATGGAGGTGGAGCCATTACATCTTGCTCCAGCTTTGTCATTTTTCGTCAGTATGCACTTTTGATTGCTGTTGGAGATCTTTTTGACCCATTATAGCTGTTTGTTCACGCAGGAGCTAGAAATTGTGATTCATTTTTTTAAGTGAACAAATCCTAGGATATGCATTATTATGCCTTTTTGAAAAGTTTATGTTAAATGTGATTGTACCACCTTTACAATAAAAGTGTAGATGTCAAAGTATTTCTAAAGCTTCCTAATGGAGAAGAAATGTGGCTGAGAATAATGTCTATACAGCTCTGTGTAAATAAGTATAGAGTTATTTATGCAGTAACAAGGTCAAACAATCTGCAGAGTACTGCTTTATTTTCACCTTTGAAACATTTTATTCTTAGGGAGCAATTCACATTAAGAGAGTGATAAAAATAAGAGTGTGTGGGGCAACAGTGAACTCTCTTGTTATCCTTGTGGATAACTTTCTCTCAATAAACTCTCCACATTATTTCCTTCCATACCCTGTACTTGAAGACAAAACAGACAGAAGACAATCTTTCAACAAATATCACAAATATACCTGAATATGCATTAAAACTCAGTTAACAGTTCATCTAGAGGTTTTCATCTCTACAGAGAATGTGATTCAGGGAAAGATTTTATTTTTTCAAATATGCTCAGGTGGTATCTAGAGGTTAGTTGACTGGTGCATTCAGACAGTCACTGCAAGAAGATAAATTTTCTGTCTTAGAAGAAAATACCTTCCCAGTAGGTATTCATAACAGTTCTATTTTCTCATAGTAAAAATGGGATAAATTATCTTTTTTTTTTTTTTTTTTTTTTTTTTTTTTTCCTTCCAGTCCCTCACTGATCATGAAATCTTCCTAGTGCCATGGAGCAATGTTTATCAATTTCTCATAAACCTGTATAAATATTACATGAATAAAACTGAAGAATGTTGAAAAGTGAAATCCCTGCATTTCATCAATCTGTGTCCATCACAAAGAAATTTATGTCTTTACTCTCAGAGCTGGTAAACTATTTTAAAAGATAATACAGATGATTATGACAACTGAAAATAGTAATTATTTTTCCTTTTTCATTATAAGAATTGACATTTATTCTTTACTAGTTCATGCTATTCTAAAAGGCAAGATCCAGACATATGCTTACATTAATAATTTATAATACATTTTATCTCTGTTACAGTTCCCATGAAAGGTATATAAAGTGGAAATGTTGGGAGTCAGAAAATAAGCTTTTTCATGCTCTTGCAAGGGAAATAAATATCACAGTGTTTCTCTTACAGATAGAAAAAATGTGTAATGAAGGACATAAGGGCTATATTTTGGGGATTTAAATTGCTTTGTGGCACTTTCTATGCAACACCTTCCACAAGTTCTCTGTATTAGGTTTTAGAAGCTCTATGGTTTCTTTGTTAATAAACATAGAGGTGTATCTGGTGTTTATATTTTCTGAACATATCTCAGATTATTTCCGTAATGCAATGTGAAGAATCTGATATAATTTGAGAAAAATGTATTCATTTAATGAGTGACACTCCTACCAGAATATGTTATGTTTAGTGTTGTAGTAGGCGCTTGACGGGGATACGTGCTGTATGGGATAGGCCTCTCCCTAAGCATAGTGAAAGGGTGCTGTTTTGCTCAGACAGACTGTCCTTGCTAACAAAGTAAACAAGATATAAAGGCGAAGGGATGAGGAGAAAATAGGAGCCAAATAAGGAATTGTGGTAAGGGGTTAAGATCCAGTACGGACGAATCAGGACAGGGCACGATACCTTAAGTAAAGGCATATAAGCTGTGCTTAGTAGTGAACAGACGCCATTTTGCTGCTCATCATATTGGTGTGCGTTTGCAGTCATTTGGCCCTGATCAGGTAATTGGTCAGTGTGTGCGAGAGGGCTTACACAGGAGGCTAACATTACAGTTGCAGAAGGCAACAGTTTAGAAACATATAACAATTCCTGAATAATAAAGTTATACTAAAGATTTTGTAATGGAAGCCAACTTCTATAGTTGTCTTAGGTCATTAAGGGTAGGACTACTGATAGGACTAGATGGAATGTCTTCAAGCTATGCCAGCGGAGATTCAGGCTGGACGTTAGGTAATACTACTTCTCTGAAAGAGTGGTCAGACACTGGAATGGGCTACCCAGGGAGCTGGTGGAGTCACCAACCCTGGAGGTGTTCAAGGAACGTTTGGACATTGTGTTGAGGGACATGGTTTAGTGAGAACTATTGGTGATGGGTGGATGGTTGGACTGCGTGATCTTGTGGGTATTTTCCAACCTTGGTGATTCTATGATTCTATGATTATTTTCTTTTTTTTTTTAACACTCCCTCCTTTCTTTCTTTCTTAGAATTTGTATCATGCCTGTTTATATGTCTTTTTTGATAGTGGAGGTACATGTTGATCCCAGGCGTGAACTCCTTTCAGGTTTACAAACATAAAGAAAGTAATTAGCTTTGTTGATGTTCTTCCTCTCCTCTGAGATTCATCTCACCTGACTTTAGCCATTAAAAAATTAGTCATTTAATTAAGGTAGTCACCTAAATTTCCTCTCTAATGAAAGGAAAGAACAGTTCATCTCACACTTCTTAAATATCTGCTTTAGGGTGGGATGAATTCTTCGCTGGTTGAACCTTGCTCTCTCCTGTTTGTGAAGACAGTTTAAATAGCAGGCTATGTCTAGAAACACATAGTTTAGCTTGAGTAGAATTGAATTAGACAAGAAAAAATGCTTGTTCAGTGTTTTTTGTTGTTGTTTTGTTTTGTTTTGTTTTGTTGTCTGTTTGTTTTAAGGATTTTTCTTCATTGTGCTAACTGCTGTATAAGCACAGAGACAGAATCTACCATTTAACCTTTGGCACACGAATACAAAAAGCACTAATTATTCAGGAAGGAAGACATCATAATGCTGTGCACATGTGTGTCATTCAGGAGTAGACCAATTTTGTATTTTGAATTTCAAAGACCCAGGAAAAATGTTGTCATATATTGTCAACTGATGTTTAAATGAAAGAGATTTCTTTCTTTTCTGCCTCTTCATGGACAGGAAAGGAAGTAATTGCCAGAGAGGAAAAAAAAAATCTGAATTTTTCTCATCTATACTTTCTTTGTTCTCTAAGATCCACCATTCTTTCAACCTCCCAGTAACTTTCTGAAGGCCACACATTTAACATGAATTCCAATGAAACTGTACATTATTAATATTGGAGAAGTCTCTGTTTTGATTACTAGGAACATACGCATGTTCTGACATTTGGATTCAGCTATTTGAGTCTATCGTTCAATTTTATATATACCCACAAACTGCAGCACTTCAGAAATAAATAGGTAGATAGATAGATAGATAGATAGATAGATAGATAGATAGATAGATAGATAGATAATGTTACAGCCCATGAGAACATGAGGGAAAAAAGAGATAACATTTTCACACAAAGCTTTAATTAATGTTAAGCCAGTATTGGCCTATAGGAAATGTCAGGTTTCACTAGATAAATCAGGACTGCTTCTTGCCTTTGCAACACATCATGTTCTGTTTTCGATAAGATGCCAGGTTTTTTACTATTATTATTATTTATTTTGCCTCTCATTTATATGCAGTGTTTTTATGTGGTCTTAGAATAAAGTGCCAAAGTTGTCTGGATCTCTGACTTTATTTAACGATTAATAATGCATTAGCCTACCAAAATATTTACTCTTTCTATTATTTTTAGGGTTATGAAATTAAATATATATAACTGAAAAATACAGTAATTATTCAGGAAATAAATCTTTCTCTGATCTTCT
Organism: Gallus gallus; assembly: GCF_016699485.2. Lineage (NCBI taxonomy): Eukaryota > Metazoa > Chordata > Aves > Galliformes > Phasianidae > Gallus > Gallus gallus. The sequence continues at coordinate 4,115,953 of NC_052572.1, forward strand.
CTTCCCCCTTTTCATTAAGGCAGCTTTTTTAGTTATAAGATCAGCTCCTGAATTTCAACACACATATACAAAAAGGACTTCATTAAACTTACTTGACTGATTTGTCGTCTCTCTAAGCTTAAAATCCCACTACTGCATAAGCCAAAGTTCTATTCACCACTGTTATACCACAGCTTTATATCACAACAGCTCCATTGACTTCAACAGCTACTTTATGATATGCATCACAAACTTCATATTATTAGCAACATTTTCATTGTACTTCAATTATGTTAGGTTATAACTCGTATGTAAAAACATGAAAAGAAGTGGAGTTTGTTCTTATATCCTCCTTCCTTTATTTTCCTTATCTTTTTAAACTGCCCCGGGATCATCCTCCTGTGATGGAACATCTGCCAAGAAGCAGGGCAGCATTGGCTGTAGGAGCCAAGACAGAAGCATGCAAGGAAAACTGAAACTCAGTATTCTGCCCTGCTTTTTCACTTTTACTCACATCCTTACAATATTTCACTGGATAAGTTTATTTATCCAATACCATCAAGAACTGCCCAATTTGCCCTCTATCAGATGCAATTTTCCTCTCTGTCTGGGACAGTAACACTCCTAGTTCCAGCTTTTTGAGAAGTTGGGAGACTAATCAATCTTTTGGTTCAGCACCTAGCCACAAAATGTTAAGCTTCACAAGAAAAAAAAAAAAAGATTTTTGACAGACCCCAAATATTTGTTCTTGTTTATTTGGTTGGTTGGTTGGTTGGTTTTCAACTGGTAAAACTGAAAATAGTTTCAGGTCTAAGGAAAAGCTCTGTTCTATTAAATACATATAACATATTTCTAATTTATATTATAAAATACTTTTTTTGTTTCCCTAAGCAATAAACGGTTTTACATTATAAAACATTGTTTTTTTGTTTTTTGTTTTTTGTTTTTTGTTTTTTTGTTTTGTTTTGTTTTGTTTTTCATAGGCAAGAAACATTTTTCATGTGGAAGAATTTGAATTATTGATCATGGAGAAAACTGGAAAAAAAAAAAAAACTTTTCTATTTTTTTCCACTTGCATTTTTCAGAGTATTTGCAAAAATTGATTAATAATTTTGAGCTCCTTGAAACTGTCTCAAAAGCAGTAGTAAGTATTTTTAGGAGGACTACTTCTATTATTTTGACCTTAAATTTACCTTCCATGATAACCAGATCCTATTGTCCTAAACTTCAGAATAACGTAATTATTAGAACTTCTTACTCTATTAATATTTTTCCATATCTAATGGATTTACCATGCTAATTTTCCTCCTAGGCATTTTTTCATGGGTAGTGTTGAAGACAGAAGATTGCTCTAGATGATGTGCTACCCATCATGATGTAAGCTCATCATGATGCTGTGTTATTATCTAATATTAATGAGTATGGATGACAAGGAGGGTTGGGGTTGGGAGTACAGATACCTTTGTTATAGTCAGAAGACAATCAGTGAGATAATTAGATTGCAAAAGTAGCACATCATTAATGGAACATAATGGGACAGATCTCAATCTGTTGCACCAGTGGTAAAGCCCGAATAACCCTATTAATATCAGGTAAAGTTGTTTGCATATGTTATACACTAATCTAACTGAGGTTTGATTCTGGCTCATTAAGTGATACATTTTTCCCTCATACAATTTGTACAGGCAAACTGTGATGATTAGCATATATATAAACAGTTTTAAGATACGCAAATGAAACTCTGACCAAATGCCAAAGATCTCCTAATCAGAATTATGTGGCATCTCCCAACTAAATTCAAGATTCCTTAAGGACTATAGATTCTACTGAGTGTTCACCATCAGCCAGGGGCAAATCAGTATAGTAAAATTAATCTAAGCAGAGAATAATTTGTTATGCAACTGCATGCATGCTTGTTTATTCATTTTATTTTCCATTTGTATGAGCAACATAGAAAACGTCATTTTACAATGGAAGAGATTTTAAAGGAAAATGATGAAACTGTGCCCTGGAGTAATGTATTCATCATATTATTTATAATGGTCTGTTATCACTTAATGCATGCTAAGAGAAGTTGTGATGAAGCAACGCACATCACTTTAGATGAGTCACCCTCTCTTGATGTTTGTCTTTCATCTGACAATAGAGAGACCCTAGACACTTGACTTAGCATAAACAACCATCTACTAGACATATGTGTTAGGCATAATGATTTCTAACTGTCATATGATATGTGAAGAGTCAATCTGGCCACGTGTGGCCAGGTGCATCGCTTTGTGAGCAGTCATTTCTTTCAAGCTGTTCAGACTGACAGGGTTAGATGAGGCTATTCTGAGTTCAGTCTCTTTAGGTTGTGTCTGTAAGGGTGAACTCAACAATTTGCTTGCTGGAGCAAACAAACCAAAAGGTCAGCAATTTATCTTCAAAACAGGGCGACTGCATGCAAACTGCCTCCTGGCCTGTCTTACTGTCAAGGCATGTTTTTCAGCTAAAGATTTTTATTAGAGTACTAGTTAAGATTTATTATTAGAGAAATAACTTACAGCATTTCCTTAAGTATAACAGAGCATAAAATGCTGGCATTAGTATTCCTGTGTACAACCCAAAAGTACTCTAGGCTTACATAAACCGAAGTATTCTACAGATATAAACCAAATGATGATGATTTATTGACATAAAGATTGATTCAAAGACTAATTAGATAAACAGAGAAACTTCTTTGATTTCTTCTGGTCTGAAACGGGCCCCTGAATAGCGTCCACATTGATAACACCCAACAGCTCATCTCAATATCAAATTCAAAGACGATAGGAAATGTTGCCCTGCATCACAGAGGACTGCAGAGGTGAATTCATGTACATGTGCTAGACGTTCGGTTATCATAGAGGTGAGCAACACAGAAAAGGCTATAAAGAGCTTATGGATGGTGTGACATAAATAAATGGGAAATAATTTGTGTTATCAAAAGGCTAAGGTATGATGACTGTACTTCCCCACCAATACACTGAAAGAATCAATGTTTGTGGGGAAAAGTTATTCAAAACTAGAATATTATGGACTATCTTATAATGCAATCACAAGAAAAAGAACAATTATCAGTGCATGGGAGACTTTACATCATTTCTTGACTTATCAGTGCTTGTGTTTGCCAGTTCAAGGAATATGCCTTAAGTCCGGGGTTTTATTTTTAATTGAAAGTTGATGATTTCTTAGGAGCTGAGATTTTGTCAGTTTTTCCTTGTTTAGGTTCAGTGCCTCCTATCTACTTGAAATACAAGAAGCTTTGGAAGCTGTGCTAGTTTGAAGGATTTCTGTGATTCATAATGTACTTCTGTCCTAGAGTTTTTCTGTCCTTGCACACGTAACTATAAACCTTTCTGTACTTACATTACCTGTAATTTTTCTCATTTGGTAATTCTGTCTTTCATGAAAGCTCTGCAGCATTTAGTTGGGTTATTAATTTGGGTCACACAGATGATAAAATATGTTTCTATGTTTCTCCTGTCCCCTTTTCCCACTCTCTACTTCCTATTTCAGATTTCTGTATATTTTTTCTTTCTATTTTTTTCATTTCCTTGTTTTTGTTTTTGTTTAATAATCTTCCATTTTCTTGCACTTTTCACTGTTCAGTTATAAATCAAAATTCTCTCCTTTGAATCCATTCCTATTTCTAAAGTAATATTTTTTTTTCTCTTTTTAGTAAGCTGTGTGACTTCTTGTTCCTGTTTTCCTCACTCACCCTCTGGATTTCTAATTGCTGTTGCTACGAGCATCTTGACAGCTGTTTGACAGTGGTGTCTACTTTTACTTACACCTTAAGCATTACGATAAGCCATAAAGAAAGCTTGGTTTCTCTAGAGAAAAATCATTATTGCATCTCAAGTTAAATGTGCAGGTCTAACATGACACACAGAAACCAGAAATGAAGCTTTCTCATTATTATTTAAGCATGGCAATCATCTTTGTTTTTTTATCTATGAAGTCACACACTGAGTATTTGCTTTTTATTTAGAAACACAGCATCAGTTCCAATATCATAATGTGCAATTTTCTTTCCCTTTCAGAAAATAATATAAATTCAAATGCTTACACTACAGATCTGACTTTGGTATCAGTTATGTAAAGATGGACCACTCTATAGGCCCAATGTGCTTCAGCTTAGCAAAATAAATATTCATTTAAGTAATTCTAAAGACTTCACTTTGTGCTGGTTTATCAGTCTTGCATTAGACCTCTAAGCTCTAAAAGTTTCACTTTTGAGTGGGTACAAAAATTGCATAGTTTTCTCCCATTGCTCTTTTGCCATGAACTTTAATTTATTGCATTATAGCTTAAAAGTAAGAAATAAAGTACATAAATAAGTAAATAACATATAGGCCTCGAAGACAGGAAGAACTGATGAACTTAATGCTTTCCATAGCAGGTAGTCCCCAAATGAAAATGTTAGGCTGTAGATTGCCCATTTTATCTTCATTAGTTAGGCTGTGAGAAGATTTTGAATCAAATGATTTTTTTTTTTTTTTCCTGTCTGCTCTGGTCTTATTCAGAATTGGAGGAGTTCAGCCTTCAAGCCAAGCATTACACCTTTGTGCTTCCTCTCCCACGTTGCTCATCTCCACATCTCTGACTTGAATTGCTTCCAAATAGGCTGATAAATTTACAACTGCTATTACAGGTCTTGTAATATAGGTGAAACCTGTGTTTACAGCTTAATGATTTGGTTGGGTCTTTAAATGAGCAATGATACAGCTTGTCTCTCTTTTTATTTGCCAGTAAAAGCGTGGAAGAGAAGCTACAAAACGTTCCACTGCAGCCTTGCTGCTGTATTGCAGTGAGCCTTATGATCCAGAACCACTCTGACTCCAGTCCTGAAGTAATTGAAGTTGGTAGAATTGGCAGAGGAAGTACAGAATGAATATAGATTGGGCAGGAAAAGGCAACTGAGTCACATTTCAGGAATTAAATTATCTGGTAATTTTCATTGCTTAAAACGGGTGAAAAGCACCTGTAATCTGTCTATTTCCCTTTCTAATCCTGGGATAATCAGTACTAAAGATATTCTCAGAATACCAGTCATATTGCTACTCTGTATGACCCTTGAAATCTTCAGGGTAGTGAATTAGACAGAGGAGTAAATCACAGAAATTGTATTTGGCCATTTTCCTCCGAACCCTCATGCCACATTATGTATGCAAGGAGAGAAGAAAGATATATGTTCTAAGAAATTTTAAAGTTGAAACACAGAGAACTGAACACAGTTCATAGGTATTGTAATATACAGAGATAAAGTCAGTAAGTCATCACATCTGGATGCTGATTCTAGTTCAGATTTAGTTTGCTGCCTTTGATTTTTTGTGAATTTGCTCTGACATGAAAGAGACCATTTGAGATATGATCTTTATTGTGCCTCTGTCAATAGTGTTCAGGAATCCCAGCTGTGGGCCAAGACCCTATTACGAGAATTGCTGTACAAACATAAAAACAAACAGATTTATGTCATTTTATATTCAAATCAAGCAAGCTAATTGATTGGTAGGTTGTATCTGAGCCAAAAATTGGTGGGTTTTTTGTTGCTGTTGTTTTTGTTCTTCATGTCATGTTCATAAGAACATGTGTAGAATCAGAGTTTCAAAAAAAAAAAAAAAAAAAAAAAAAGCTCCTGAAAGTTTTTGTTTTTTTTTCCTATTTATTTCATTTATTTTATTGTTTATAGACAATATAAATATCAACCACCAACCTGGAATGATTATAAGTAGAAAAATTATTACTATTAAACATTATTTTTCAGCAGTGTTTATAAAGAGCTAATCAAATAATTACTGCAAGTTTTTATGAGCTAGGATACCCCTCCTTTGTAAGATTTTGCAAACTCACTTAGTATCATTTGGTAATGTCACATTTTGCAAATAATTTTATGATGGAATTTTTTCTTCATGAAGAAAAAAAAGAAAAAAAAAAAAACAAGCTCAAGCAAGGCCTTTCATCATTACTTCAATAATTGAAAATCAGCAAAGCTTTCGTGTATCTTGATTGCTGATAGCCACTGATGAAATAGGAAGAGACAATTTTCTTCAGATGGACACCCACATAGACACAAGTTGGCGCAGCTAAGCAGCATGTCCGTGTAAATTTAAGTCTCAGACAGAAAAGGCAGAATAGGGAGGAGGGGTATCAACACCTATTAAATTTGGGCAGGGACAAAAAGAGTGGCTTCTGCTGACTGACAGCCAAGGTTATGTGGCTGAACAATAATTTGAAGGCTTGAATTATTCATGTCCAATTCAAGGTAAAAGGGTTTAACCTGGTGATATCATCTTGTTGCAGTATTTCACTAGGGCAAAAAATGCTATTCTTACTCCTGACTTCTTTGTTTTACTAGCTTTCATGTCTTATATACGAAAATAGAGAAAGGATAGCTACTAGTTTTCAGATAAGGAAAAAAAAAAAAAAAAGTGAAGTGTCTAAAAGAAGATACTAGAGAAAGTTGTCATTTAAAATAAAAGAAATAAAAATTAAAAACAAACAAACAACAACAAAAACAGCTTGCACAAAATTGCTAGTGCAGTCTTGCAGTAGAACTTTGTTCACACTTTTCTTCCACCATACCCTGCTAACCAGAGCTGTTCATTTTCTGCATACCTCTTAAAGTAAATGAGGAGAGTTAATTATACTGCTGCAATTTTGGTCTTTATTTCAAAATAAAGATTAAAAACCCACTGCAGACATATTTGAGTGCTAACAAGATATAAAACATTATCACATTATCGTCATGAGTCCTACTATCTGCTATAACTTCCTAGTTTGGTCTTCCATGTCATTCTCTGATTATAATAAAGAGTTTATGAACTACACAAAATCATCACAAAGATAATTCCTATGGAAAGGATTGACAGAATAATGCAACTCACACATTAGTGCACATACAGATAATAATACTGTTTGGAGAGTAAAACCCTTGTCAAGGTTCACTTTTTTCTGTTAGCAGAAAACAAGTTATTGATGAATCAGTTTAGCTTAGGACAATATTCATTCACTTCCAATTCCAGTTAAGCAGACCTGAAAGTACGTATTTAACTGCGTAAATTCACATGGAATGGGAGCCTGAAGGAAAAACTGAAGATTTCTTACTCAGCCTTCCTCTTCCTAACTTGAAGTGCATTTAAGTTTTGGGTATTTTGTTTGTTTGTTTGTTTGGTTTGGTTTGGTTTGGTTTGGTTTGGTTTGGTTTGGTTTGGTTTGGTTTGGTTGGCTCTTTTTGGAGAATACATTAACAATTGTACATCCCACGGGCCATAGTATTTTGTATTAGTAATGTCATAGGAATGTTGATATCCTTAAAGAAAGGATCAATTGTAAGATGAATCATTTTAGATTCTTTATTCAAAGCCTCTGATCTCACTGGTTCTCCAGGGGAATTTGTGATGACTCGAGGAGTTGAGACAAGGACGTGGTTTGTGATCCTGGGTCAGTGGTGATTTACAGTGGTCATCAACCCTCATTTCCTTTAATCTATTTTATTAAGATAAATATTTCCTATGACCACCTTTAAGACCTCATTTTAATTCAGCCATACAGGCTTCTTGACTTTACTTCACAGATCCAGACTTTCTACCAAGTCACTTGCATCATCATCTGCTACTTTCCATAATCTATGCAGAGGTGTTCCCAAACCTCCCTGCACATGAGGTATAACTATGGAAGATCTATTCAGGAAGTTACTTTTCTTAAGTGCTTTACTCTCTCAGTGACATCCCCTGTGGGAATTTCAGAGTAATTACCTGTAGTTATTAATTAATGTTTCTTAGTGTTTACTGCCTTCTTCCAAATAGTAGTTACCGTATGATTGCAGTGCCTTGTAGGCTCCTTCAGCTTAACAGTACTTGGGGAATGGCTACCTGTTTCACCAAGCCTTCCAATCCTTTTGATTGAAGGTATAAGAAGAATTCTATATTATATAATATTATATATATATGTGTATATATATATAATTTTATATCAGTAGGTTGTTAATTATTTTTAGTACTGCAGTTCTTAAAAATCAGTCTGTGCTGTTAGAGACAGATCTGTAGGTTGTCAATGGGGGAAAATAAAAATAAAAATTAAAAATTAAATAACATAAAAACAAAAAGATAAATATTTCAGCTTAACCAGAAATACTCCTTTTCTTCAAAGCTTGGAGATATCTTGGAGATATTCAAGTGATTTCTAATAGCACATTATGGCCATGCAAACACCTATTATGTGTTATTTCCTTGTTTTGATTTGATTTATTGGTGTAGAAAAAAAAAAAAAAAACAGAGCTATTTTTGGGAAATAACTCCTATTCCATAATAAAAGCAACTAGAAAATCAAATATTAGCTTGACTTTCAAGAGCCCAAGAGCCTTCTTAGGCATATAGTGTAACTCACATGAATTTCCATAACTGACTGATCTTTTCCATAAATCAAAGTGAGGGGTACATTCTTCAAATTGGGAAGAAATTGAAATACTGTGTGAGAAATCTCAGAGTTGTAAACACTTTCTAGACATTATCACCCAAGAAGATAAACTCTGTTCAGTAGAAAAATAATATTCCCCTGGAAACATAGCATGCAGAAGAAATCCAATCTGAATGCAAAATGCCAAGATGGAGTAAATGTTGTACATAATGACTGCCCTGAAAAGGAACATATATTTTCCAACCTTCAAGTGGAACTAAGTTTAGAAACAACTAGTCTATTTTTTTTTATTTCTTCATCCAAAGATAGTTTCACAGTTGTCACTCTTTCATCATCTCCTTGAGGCATTTTAGCTACTTCTGTGTCATGTAATCCATCACTCTCTAAATAATTAATTTACTCAAACAAGCAAGATCTCTAGGGGTTTAGGGTTTCTGAGGCAGGAAGGATGACAGCTGATGTGCTGTTTAAGAAGGAAACACAGGGGAAGAGGAAAAAAAAAAGTTTCAACATTGTGTTATTTCCTTGGATTTTTTTTTTATTTTTTTATTTTTTTCACTTGTTACTCACTTTGCAGACATTAAACTTCTTTCTTGATTAGCTTTCTTTTCCAGAAGGCAGATTACATTTCATTCCTTTGGTATTATTTTAATAAGTAGGACTGGGAAACTACTCTGTGTTAATCATGTGCATGTGAGGCCGTTGAGAACCAAGTCCATCTCCCTTTATAATCAATCTCAGCATCATGGAAGAAGGAACAAGTTGTTACTACGGAGACATATTTTCTCATTTTCCTAGTGGCTTTGAGCTGTGCATTTTTCTCACCAGGCTTGAAAAGAGAAACCAGAATTTGAAGCACGGATGACACAGATGAAAACATGGAGAACGTTGCACAGGGACTGGTGCATCTATGTAGAAGAATACAAACTATTTGAAGGAATCCCCTAACAAAACTGTTTTTTTTATAAATATTTTTACATGTAAGTATGTGTATGCATAGAGAAATATGTATATGTGTAAATACACGTACTTTAAAAAATAAACTATTGCAGTTGTTTATAATGAAACAGCAAAGACAACTAAGGAGGATATATATATATGTGTGTGTGTATATAAATATGCACACACATGAATATGTTTATATATGTATAAATGAATATCTCCAGTTGAGTTATCTAGGACAGCAATTTCCTAAATAAATAAATAAATAAATAATCTTTCTGTCAAGCTTTGTTTTTTAGCACCTATAATAAGGACTATACCGTATAGCTCCTAACCTGTTAAAGAATGACAAGGCCACCTCAAAGCTCCTCACCAGAAACAAATGTCAGCACCACTCCTGTGTGGACTACGTGCATTCTATGACCTTCTTTTGTATTCTGCTCAGTCTTAATTTAGGTCTAAGGTCTAATGGTTATCCAATAATTAATCTCTCATGTCTGGTTACTCTTAATAAAAAAAGGTTAATTTGCAATTGAACGTTTTCCATCTGAAACCTCCAACTTCCTTTTTCTTCACTGTTTGTAATAGTTCAGATTAAGGGGATGTTTTCATACTGGTACTAAAATGATCTTAATTCATACCAGTTTGGATAGATTTTTTTTTTTTTTTTTTTTTTTTTTGTAAATTTTCCAGAGGAAATCTGAAAACTAAGACTAAAAACTATTTTTTTTCCTTGTGGAATGCAGAAATACATTCAGTATTGAAATACATTCAGTATTGAGAGCTTTGCTTTTCTTATAATGTCTTGTCTTCTACAACTAAGTCACAGAGAATTTCCAACATTTCACCTGCAACAGAATAAATCAATTGGATATTTTTAATCAATTAAAAGAGAAACCGGAATTTTCTTCTGACTTGTTGAAAACAGTAATTGTCTTTTTCAGCAAATTCAAAGTTCAGGGTGAAGTAGTCACTATATATGTTAGACTTCTGCAGCTTGAGGCATCTGAACCAGCAAAAGGTTCAGAGGTCAGTGATCAAAGTCTTAAGAACTCAAGTGTTTTTCTCTTTGATAGTGATGGTGAAATATGTTTTCTCCTCAATTCTAAAGAAGTGTTCAGGGAGGAATAGACGGAACCTGAATATCACAAACTTGTGCATTTGGAGCTGATTTTCATGATCTTGTAACCTTCTTTGAGGACTGAGACAAGAAGTCAGGCAAAAACATTTCTGAATAAATTTGCAGTGAGAACTTTAAACAGTAGGGAAGTGAGGAGGTAATGTATTAGCTTGGCAAGAAAAGGTTGTAGGATAATACACACAGGAGATCTCCCAACAAACCAGAGAAGTCTGAAAAGGGTGCACTTCAAGCATATGTTAGCAAGGCAGTTCCTGTAAGACAGCAGTATTGGAAGAGATCTTCATACTTTTCATGCTTTCCCTGAGAAATCAAAGTGCACGATAACAATAGCAGCAAAATTCCTAAGCACTCCCAAGTGAGACAAATCAGATTTTTAATCTGTCTGTCTTGATCTTTTTTCTTATGTTTCCTCCTTCCTCTTCAGCAACTATCTAAAGATTCCCCCTTGCTTCCTTGGGATGCTTTAAAAGCTTTTTCACTTGATTTATTTTTGAAGTGAGCTAATACTTTCTTCCTGCTTAGTTAAGATGGATTTGATAATGCTACCAGTCTAATATGAAACCAGCCTTTCTAATTACTAACATACATTGAGAAGTGAAACGACCTTTTGTTAGGAATAGGATGATTTTGAAAGGTTTGTCACGAAGGTTGTGCTGATGATAAACTATGCATACAGTCAGATGTTATAAGGTAAATCATATAAAAATCTTTCAGCTCTTGAGAAAAGTTGAGGATGTCATGAGTTGAGGACAGTAACATCAGTTAGTGGGGATTGAGGTTAATGATAGCTGAATAATTTTTCCAGATAGCATTTTCCTGACAATCAAAAGAAGTAAGCCAGTTAAATTAGCTCAGCATTCACTTGCTGAACATCCATATGAAAATAATTTTTGAAATTTCAGAAATAAAACGTAGAAGAATAGTTGTTTGCTCAGTTGTCCAGATGTGATGTCTGCAGGACTGATCTCATCCTAATAAAGTCTTTGATATCACTGCTGAAGCACAGTGTTATTTGACATGTGTAAATTAATCAAATTCTCCCCTAAAAGAAAATCTCCAAAGCAGTGGTGCATTCGTGAAAAGCTTACAGCAGCACAAGGTGATATACATGCTTTCATTTCTGCTGTCTTTGCTGCATCTGTTCAGTGGATCAGGGAGGAACAGCATTTTATTTTGCTGAGGGCCAGGTGTCTTTCAGGATAGAAATTCGACTTCTGCTAAAATACGGAGCAGGTAGCTTATAAAGAGCTAAAACGATAAAGAAGCTAAAAAGTAAAAATACCATGACTAATCATAGATGTGGAAACGGTGACAATGACATAGAATATTCCTATAATACTCTACCTATTCTGCATTTACATATTCCTGGAATGTATTTGATTATGTTTTCTAGGCCAAAGAGTAGCTCAAATGTCAGAGAAATCTTTCCTTGGAAGAGGTGATGACAGTGTTAATTCAGTCATATGAAGCAAATGGACAAAAAGCAGACTTCATCTCATTATCAAGCTGAATTGCCTGTAGAGTTCATCTAATTAACTGATATTACATGAAGTTAATAAAGTGTTTTGTTGTTGTTTTTGTCTGTTTGTTAGTTTGTTTTGATTGTTTTATTTGTTTTTGTGATTTTTTTTTCCTTTTTAATTATAAAATAATGGGATTTTTCAGAATCTCTGAAATAAAAAAACACCAATATAGTCTTATAGTTTGTAATTTGGGAATTGAAGTTATATTCAGCTGTGGCTACATAGTTGTTAAACCTGGTGTGTGATTGGAAAACTAATAAATATAATTAAAAGGAAAAGCATTTATTTTCCTTTTTCTGCACAATAATTTAATGTGTTTAATTCCTAAGACAAATTTTTCAGCTGGTATTGGAAACTAAGTTCTGTTGCCATCCATGCAGTTATGATAGCTGACACTATTTGATGAGCTGGACAATATATTTTTATCAGAGATTTACAGCTTGCTCAAAGGAAAGATTTTTGTCCATCTCATAAAACAATGCTACTCATCAAAAATAACTAAAATACAGTAGCACTTACATTATGAGGTTCCCTGTCATTAGCTACATTACAATTTTATAAGTCATTATTTATTACAGGTTTGGACTGTGGTACTTGTCACTTTAAGAATATAAAATCTGTGGTTTGAGAGTATGAAGTATCCCAAATTTTTAAAATGAATCTAGATGCTCTTTTTCATCTGTATGCTATCTGCAATTTGCAATATTTTATTTTGTAAAAATGAAAATACCTGCTTTAAGGCAGATTGAGGGGTAGCATGACAATGAAATTTCTGATATACACTCACATGAGAACTGAAGTTGTCTAACTGAAGCCATCAGTACTCTTGTTGGAGTACCTAGCTTTACCAGAATTAATTTTAATTATCATCTATTTTGCTTAGAAGGTGGAAATACTCACTACAAATACAAGAATTCTCATTTGATATTATTGAGAATAATGGCTACCCACATGAATAATGATTCCAGGTTAAGGTAGTTCTGGATTTCAAGCTCCTCTGGGGCCCAAGGCTATCAAATACGATTTATCTTTGGTGTTTCTTATGAATAATCCTATTCAATATTATAGATCCCAAGAAAATCCTCTGTCTGAATCAAGGCCCAATACTCAGCTGAACTACGTATATTTTCTGTTGCTTTTAAAGCATCCAAACCAAAGTGCTCACAGATACGGCTTGTGGTCCACTGATATCAGCAGGGTACATGTAAGTCTTCCCTGAACTAAAATATCCATTTCAGTCTCCACGTCCAACAGATACAGGAAACACACACTGTTTATATACACAGCTCAAAGTGTCAGAATTTTAACTAAGCTCCTACTTTGATCCAAGTTTAAAGTCAGTGAGAAGTGGCTGTTTTACTTACTTATTCAAAGAAGAAGTAAAGCATTTTTAGGTCTTCTAACTAAGCCTGTAATATGCCTTAACGTCAAGAGTGAATGTTCTTCTGTACAGTGAGTATATTCACATTCCCTACTCTCCCCTCAGCCTTAATGCTATGTCTCAGATTTGGTAAGTCTTTTACATTTATAACTGGGAACAGTAAGTCTCAGGTTCTACAGCTGAATTAAACCTGTGCACTAGTAGAACCTCACCTACACCGGTTATCTACAACCATAAATTATATGACATTCAGTGCTGACCTATAGAGCACACTAACAAGAAGATGTAGGCATTGATTCACTATATCTCATAACTGGGGAAGCACTGTTGGGGGGAAAAAAAAAAAAAAAAAGAGTAAAAAGAGTAAGGTAGCATTAATGGAGCCAGATCTTACTAATGTGCTTTAAATTTTTCTGTTGTCTATCTATCAGTCAAAATTTACTAACTTTCCTTAATGGGGGAGCACTAGCATGATCCCTTTTCATTCTGGCCACTTCCCCTTTGGAAACATACACATGTACCTTCTTGATTCTCTTCCATGGCTCTCTACCTGGCAGGATATTTTGTTGTAATTACGCAGCATATTAAAAAATTAGTACTTGAGACAAGGACAGATAGTCAGAAATCCATTGTGACCTACACAAACCTCAGTTCCCCAGAGTTAAACCCAAAGAAAAATTAAAAAAATAAAGGTGGTCAATATGGACAGAAAGACATAAAGGGATAAAAAGGCCATGAGGGCAATTCCAGCTTCTTGCACCACTTGCACATGGCACAGGAAAGCTACAAACAAGGAGAACTGCGTCATGAAACAGAATTATTGTTTGGGTCTCTTTCATGCATGATATTATTGCTATTATTATTTTTGCCCTTTCCGTGTCCTTTTAATATATGGCCATTAACTAAAGTAGCAAAGGGAAATAAAGATATTTTTGTTTCACAATTACATTGGAATGTTGTTTTGCTAATTAGTTTGCAGAAGCTGTCACGCTAGTCGATATTCTCTTCTCTGCTGAAGACAGCATTATTGTCTGATTTATGTTTTGACTCATCCCCTTGTCCCCTTACATTAATTGTCTGCTGTTGATAGTCATTTAACTAAATGTGTCTGGGGAAACAGGGTGAGTAATATGGAAGTGTGGAAGACAGGGATTATAGCCATTGTCTTTACAGCAAAAAACAATTTTATGAATTCAAAAAAAGATGAGCCAACTATTCTCTAGAAAAAAAAAAAAGAAGAAAAAAAAAGAAAGGGGGGGGGATGACAGACAAACAAACAAGCAAACAAACAAACAAAACAAAACAAAACAAAAAAAACACCTACTGACCTCTGGGACACCTCTATCTTTTCACGATAGATCACATAGACTTTATAAAAACATATGTATAATACATACACAAATGCATGTAATTATATAGAGAGAAGGATGTAAACATGAATATATGCACACTTGCAATATATATGCACATTTGCAATTATATATATACACATATTGTTGTAGTAGGCGTATATACAGTTTGACAAATGTCAAATAGAGAGATTTTGGGGGGGGGGGGGGGGGGGGGGGAGGGGAAAGCCTTGTCCTGATTTGTTTTCTTATGCATTCAGATAAAAAGAAAAGTGAATTTCAATCCTAGAGGGTGACAGAAGGGAACTTACTTCATTTGATTTCCTTACAAAGGAAGGGTGGATCTAGGAGATGTGTTCAGGAAAACAGGAATTATGGAGGAGGCTCTTTAGTATTTCAACATTAATTATAATGATCAAGCAGATTGTTTTGGGTTTCTATTTTTTCCTTCTGTTCTATAAACCAATTTGAAATCTGTTTTTAAGTCACTTAAACTCACAATGGATAAACATTCAATATGCTCAATAATTCAATGGGCCAAGAATATGCATGGCCCTTCAGAAGTCATCTTCAAAATCTTAGATCTGCAAATTCACCTGGACAGACCCAGAGAAATTCTAACAAATTCTTTAACAACGATACAAATAGCATACAGCACACCTCTCATTAACACTTCTTTCTCTTTTCAGCAGTAGGAAAGCAAAAAAACGTGCAAGAATTGAAATTAATTTAATCATCTGTTGTTCTTACTTAAATTGCTTATCTGGGCTTTAGAACACTGGCCCTTTGACTTCCATGTGGAAATGTATTCTGTTATGCAGTTCCTTTGGTAACCCCATTTTGTCTTTGTTTTGTTGTTGTTGTTTTTGTGTGTGTGTGTGTGTGTGTGTGTGTGTGTGTGCTCCTTAGTTCATCCTTTACTTTTGTCTGTCCTCTTCTACTGTAATTTGTGACAGAGATAGGCTGATAACTGAAGCTTCCATTTCTTAGAGCCCACTTTAGATAGAATGGTTGGTCCTGGTCAAAGCTTGCGCCATTAAAAATCCTCTGTGGTATTTCAGCCCCTTTGTTGCTGTGCAGAGAAAATACTCAGAACTTTACTGATCTAAATTAATTGATGTTTTAGCCTGGGAGTTAACATGAATAGAAAAAAGAAATTTCACTAGTGGAATGAATATTTTAATTATAAAAGTTCATTACAGGCTAAACTGAATTTTCTGTTCAAATTTTAAACATATCTTTCAAAGCTATGCTCTGGTTTTAAGTGTTGTAAGGAACAAAGAGGCTAAGTGCTTCAGTCACAGACTTTTTATTTATTTATTTTCCCCTGATAACTGAAAATCGACTTCAATATCAAACAGAGCTGCTGTTTTCTAACCACAGTTCCCACAAAAAATTAAGAGCTCCTTACATAAAACTAACTATTCACATCAAGTACGAATGCAGAACACCAACTCCTTGCACAGGAGTTGTATTAATACACATATCAGTTATCGTTAAGTGGCCTTTGCCACTGACATGCACACATACCACACTTCATATATACAGATGGATACAAAACAAGGTGACATCTTATACTGTTAGGAACTTAGCTCTTCAAGAGTTGTAGAAAAGTGTAAAATATGCAGAATGAATTTTAACAGTCACTAAGACAGAGCTGTTAAGAAAGGAGACTTTCTTCTGGTGTTTGGTTGCACTAAGTGTCCTCAGTCTTGTAGTGATAAGGTAAGTACTTGTACAATATTCTCACAGGCAGATGATGTTTTATAAAAGGTGTCTGAGCTTCAAGAAGCAGTTGAACATCTTTGTATTATTAGATGTTCTGACAGAGAGAAAGAAACAATGTTTAATAATCATGTTCCATCAGGGTACAACACTGAGAGGGAGCCAGCTTGGCCCCTGGTAACCTATAAAACAGGGCTCATTTCAGACTCCACCCTCCAGCTTCACTGTAAAACTATGTAATCTTCTTATACCTATAGACACCCATGAAACCCACAATCAAGATCTGCAAGAAGAAACCGTACTGGTAGCCTGCTGTGGATATCGTAAAATGAAGCACCATGTGCTTGTGGTGGGTGATGCCCTGTTAGAAGGAACTGAGGCTCCCCTCTGCTGGCCTGGCAAGGAGTCTCAAGGGGTTTGCTGTCTCCTAGAAGCCAAGATTCAGGCCGTTTCTGGGAGGGTGCCACAGCTGGTCAAGAACATGGACTGATGTCCACTGCTGCTCTTTTATGTGAGCATGAATGACAATGGCTCCAATCTTATTCAGCATCCTTATCAGTGACAGGAATGAAGGAATAGAATGCATCCCAAGGTAGTTTGTTGCTGATATAAAGCTAGGAGGAGTGACTAACAGACCAGAATTCTGTGTTGACATTCACCCAGACCTGGAAAGGCCAAAGAGTTGGAGAGGAACCTGATGAGGTTTAACAAAGGCAAGTGTAGAGTCCTATATCTAGAGAGGAATAACTACATGCATCAGTACAGGCTGACCTGCTGGAAAGGTGCTCTGCAAAGAAGGACCTGGGTGTCCAGGTGGACAACAGGTTGGCCATGAGCCAGCAGTGTGCCCTTGTGGCCAAGAAGTCCAGTGGTACCCCAGCGTGCATTAAAAAGAGCATGGCCAGCAGGTTGAGGGAGATGATCCTCCACCTCCCTGCCTTGGAGTGGCCACATCTGGAGTACTATGTCCAGTTGTGAGTTATGCTCCACAGTGAGAAACACCGGCTGGATGGCTGGGCCCAAAAAGTTGTGGTCTGTGGAGTTAAATCCAGTTGGTGGCTGGTCAGAAGTGGTGTCCCTCAGGGCTTGGTATTGGGGCCTGTTCTGTTCAATATCTTTATTAATGACCTGGATGAAGGCACTGAATGTACCATCAGTAAGTTTGTAGAGGACACCAGGTTGGGAGGGAGTGTTGATCTGCCTGAGGGGAGAAAGGCACTACAGAGAGACCTGGATAGGCTGGATTGATGGGCCAAGGTAAACTGTATGAGTTTCAGTAGGGCCAAATGTCGGGTCCTGCATTTTGGTCACTACAACTCCAGGCAACACTACAGGCTTGGGGAGGAGTGGCTGGAAAGCTGCCTGATGGAAAGGGACCTTGGTGTTGTGATGGGCAATTGGCTGAATATGAGCCAGCAGTGTGCCCAGGTGACCAAGAAGGCCAGTGGCATCCTGGCTTGTACCAGGAATGGTGTGGTGAGCAGGACTAGGGAAGTAAACCTGTACTCAGCACTGGTGAGGCCCCACCTCAAGTACTGTGTACAGTTTTGGGCACCTCAGCCAGAATGGACATTGAAGTGCTGGAGCAGGTCCAAAGAAGGGCAGCAAGGCTTGTGAAGGGCTTGGAGAATATGCCCTACGAGGAGGAACTGAAGGAACTGGGGATATTTAGTCTGGGGAAGCGGGAGCTGAGGAGAGACCTTATTGCTCTTTTCAAATACCTGAAAGGTCATTGCCGTGAGAGAAGAATTGGTCCCTTCTCACTGGTGATAGGTGATAGGATGAGGGAAAATGGTCCCAACCTGCACCAGGGGAGGTTTAAGTTGGATTTCAGGAAAAGCTTCTTTCCAGAAAGGGTTGTTATGTACTGGAATAGGCTCTCCAGAGAGGTGGTTAAGTCACCATCCCTGGATGTGTTTAAAAACAGTTTGGATGTGGTGCCAAGGGACATGATTTAGCAGAGGGTTGTTAAAGTTAGGGTGGTATGGTTAGGTTGCAGTTGGACTTGATGATCTTGAAGGTCTTTTCCAACCTGAGCAGTTCTGTGATTCTTTGATTCTATAATTGTTTATAAGTATCTAAAGACTCAGTCAAGTGGATGGGACCAGGCTCTTGGTGGTGTGCAGCAAAAGAACAAAGGGCAATAGGCACAAAATGTGACACAGAAAGTGATATCTGAACAGGACAAAGAACTTTTTTACTGTCAAGCTGACAGAGTAATGGAACACGTTGCCCAGAGATGTTGTGGTACTTTCTCTTCCAAATATATTCAAAAGCTCATTGGATGTTTTCCTGTGCAACCTACTGGAGAGAATCTGCTTTAGCAGGGGAGATTGGACCAGATGATCTTCAGAGTTCCCTTCCAACTTTTGTGATTCTGTGATTCTGTGGAGAACAAACTATATTACTGATCATCAATCTTAGTTAATGCACTCCATCCGTAAAAATGTTTCTTAGGGCAAACTCAGTGATATTTATGTATTATAAGCACATACTGCTAAAATTCCAATATTTTCTTCCTGCACTTCCATAGAATGTTGTTAGGATATGTAGGGAGAAAGCTAGAAAGACAAAACCCTAGCTTGAACTCAACCTGACCAGTTATCCTTGGGGTATTCTACCCCTTGACCTGGAAGCTTGTGATATGGAGCAGAATGAACCCCCTACAATTCAGGAGGAATCAGAGACCTACTTCTCGATCTGGACTGCCACAAGTCCATGGAGCCACAGGGTCTTGCGTTTGCTGGCAGAGGTGATTGCCAAGCCACTTTCCATTATCTATCAGCACTCCACATCATTTGGATAAGTCTCAGAGGACTGGAGGCTTGCCAATAAAGGCTGGGGCTCTTAATGTGTTCTTTATGTTTTTAAAAGTCAGACCAGTTACCCTCAGGGTACCCTCACCTGGATGTCTTAGACTGAGAAAAGAATAAACTCTCCATGATTCAGGAGTAAACTATTAGAGAACTACTATTGCACCTGGACTGCTACAAGTCCATGGGTCCAGATGGGATCCACCAGAGCATGCTGAGGGAGCTGGCAAAGGTGATTGTCAAGTTGCTTTCCACCATGTATCAGCACTCCTGGTCAGCCAGAGAGGTCCCAGAAGATTGGATTACTTTCTTTCACATATGTATAGAAATATATATATATATATTTACTTTCACATACATATATATGAGTATACAGATATACATGAATATGCATAAATATGAAGAATTTGGAATATTTGTGTTTTGTTTCTGTTGTTGTAGAAAAAGAAAATAATTCTTTTTTTCAGTACTCATGGACCTGGCTGGTCAAAACTGACCTGGGAAATGTTAATTCAGTTTGTGTTTGTTGCATGTATTATAGTCCTTATAGAATTGACAGAGAAGTCCAGACAATTTTTTTCCTCTTCTGTATGGAGGATTTGTTGTGAATAAAAATGAGTCTCTTCTTTGCTGATAAATACAAAAGCATGACCTATAAGAATTTTTATCTCTCTCCTTTCATTTTATTGACAAACTCTGGGATATGCATCCCATCTGCTGTGAGACAGGAATTTGCATAAGGCAGAGGGCACAGAATAATGCTTTCCTTTTTGCCATTCCTACCAACTAAATGTCTGCAAATAAGCTCACAAACCCTGCTATGGTCCAGAGACGTGATCAAAGAGAGGAAAGATACTGGTTCAACTATACAGCATCCTTGGCCTTATATAGACCTGTGGAGTGAGGGTATTACTATTATTCTTTTTATTTTTATGTATATATATATATAAAATGTCAGTCAAGTGACATTTTATATATATATATATATATATATATATATATATATATATATTTCCCCAGGCAGGAATATACAGCCATATTTTATTTGCTTGAAATAAGAAGTTAACACCAACCTACAAAATTACTGAATATAGGAGTATAGCATTCATTTAATCATACATTATTTATCACTTACATAAGACTTTATATATTTAAACATTATCTACAAACAGTTCCTAAAAATTGCTGAATAATTTAGTGTGACATTATTAACAATTTTCTGTAAAAATGTAACAGAATTTCCTAATAAAATAAAAAACAAACAGCAGAAATAACCACAATGACAACAAAAACAGCCCATTTATAGTCTATAGAATTTAGTAGCAAATTAAACCTTTCTTTATTGATCATTTTCTCTCTTTATAAAACTCTTCACATAGTTTTACAAAACAAATATCATTCTTCTTCACTTCACTTGAAACTCTACTTTTTATTTATTTGTTTATTGTTCTTATTATTAACAAAATATGCCTTAAAGTATGCATGGAAATAACAAAGGGAATGTCTTTGCTCAAACTAAACAGATTAGTCACTGTGAAAAATTACGATGGACGTATAGTGAACTATAACCTCATTAGAGGATTTTTAAATGAAAAAAAAATGCAATAGGGTTTTAATTCTATTACATTCTCTGGTTTTACAATTATATATATAATTCAAGAGCCACATTCTCATTTACATTAAAGCTTTTCTGTAGACATCCCATATTGATATATTAAAGATTTTCCATCTAACCCAGATATAAAACATATTAATTTCAGATGAAAATCAGATTAAAATTATTTAAATTTGTCTTTCTACAGAGCCCTACAGTGTGAAAATTGTTATAAAAACCCTACAAGATTTTTCTCTGCAGATGAGAGGCAGTATATCTGTTACTAACATTTCACAAAACAGAGGTCAGTGTGGTCCTACTGATGACATTGCCTGAGACAATATGTCAGGATGAATTTCAAATATTCTATCATTACTTCCAACGAACTTTATCTCATATTATGGTTTATCACCCTAAAACATGTTGTAGTAATCATCTCTAGAGTCCAAAACCTAAATTCAGATGCCCACAGTGTGTGTATTCACAAATGAGCTAAATAAATTATAAGTCAGTGGAATAATTCAAGATGGTACAGAACAGTGGTATCAAAACTGCTCTGCTTCTCCACCCATATCAGTAAAACATTTAGAGAACACATTCCTCCTGTTTGTATGTTTATTTATAAATTAAACATATATATGACTGTACTAATATATTATGAATAATATAGAAATATAAGAAAAATAGAGGTAAAAAAAAATCATGAAGTTGAAACAAATACTTTTTTATTCTCATTATTTTATTTATCACCAGTAAAAAAAAAGAAAAAAATCATTTCCTACTTCAGTGTATTGTCTTGCACATCTCTTGGAATGTATGCAGCCCAGTTTCAGGACCATTTGTCTAGAGAAAAGTACTGGACTTTCAGCCGCCGATTTAGAACAGTACAAGCCACACAAATGTCATGCCTAATGTATGTACGCTCCAGGCAGGTCACTTGGATAGTTACATGTGCCTACTGTGCTTCTGGAAAACAAAAGAAAACAAAACAACAACAGCAACAACAGAAAACAAACAAAACAAAACAAACAAACAAACAAACAAACAAAAAACACCTAGCTTGAGCCTTTATGGCAAATTGACTGTTTTGTAGGTTTTTGATTTTTTTTTTTCTTTTTTTTGTTTTGGATACCTAAAGTATTTCAGTGTTTGAAACATTTCCCTTCCCACCAGAAATAACAACAACAACAACAATAATGATAATAATAATTATTATAATTATAATTATAATAATGAGAGAAAGGAAAAATGAGATGTGAGATCACTACAGGTGGCCAGTAAAATCTCTACGTGAATCTGGTCTCTATAAGTAGCAGTCCTTCTGTGATGCTGCAGCATTAGCAAAAAGCAGAGACGAACAGTGCCTAGACCTATGCTCATGCACATGGCCTCTGATCAGCCAGCTACATACAACTATACGTTGATGAAGAATGTAATTCACTTTCCAATAGTGAGACATGACATGAGATTTTATCAACTTTTTACAAAGATGAAGGGCTACACCACTGTTATCTTCAAGGTCATACCATGACAGTTTTAGCTCAAATCTGCAGGTGCACGTTTTTCTCTTTGTGAGAAAACCTAGAATGACGGAATCATTATGGGAAAAAAAAAATACAAACCGACAAAAGCTTAAAATAGAGTAAATCTCATACAGAATTTATATCTGAACTACATCAAGTACGGACGGAGGTGAGGTGAGGGAAGGAATAGCACCTGCCTATCTGTCTTGTTTCTGACTCTTAGGGATTTCCATCCTTTTGTGCTTATTTGCTCTGGAAATGGGCTTCAACCACAAAGAAAGACAACAGTTCTGTGAAGTAGCTGAATCCTTAAAAAAAAAAAAAAAAAAAAAAAAAAAAAAAAAGGGTGAGGGAGGGGGAGGAGGAAAAAAAATACAAAGTATACTATAGCCCTTTCCAAGCTAAGACAGTTTTTCTCCTTGCTATACTGCTGATCAGCTGAAAAAGCAATGATAGGGCACTTTATCTAAAAATGCCTATTTACTCTCAGTAATTAACCCCTAATTCAGAAACTGGACAGATAAAGATAATCAAAGTGTAAAACACCTGGTGTAATTGGAGCTTAAAAATGTCTTCCACCATCTGTATATTTTGCAGTATACGCATTTTCTTTCATCTCTGTGCCACAAATCCTTGCTCAAAGGAGTCATTTGTCTGCATGAAAAGCTGTAGATAAATCTCTCTTTTTTTCTCTCCTCTTAAAGCTTTTTTTTTTTTTAAAGGCTCTTTATGCTTATGCTGGTTTCTTATGGAGATGTAACTTGCAGTACAATTTTGGAGCTTAAAATACTAGGATTTTCTCCCATAATTGTACTTAATATCTCTCCATTAAAATAAAGCTTAGATAAAGAAATCAGCCAAAGTTTTTAAGTGATTTCATAAAATAAAAATTTCCATCCCAAATCAGTGGAAAATAGAGAATGGTTCAAAGCAAATATATACAAGGTTTATTTTCAGAGGAATTAATTCATTGTTTTTATTTAGCTATTAAGCAAAATATTCAGATCAACCTGCAGAGCCACAATTCCATTACCATTTTTTTTTTCTTTTTAGCTTATCCAGTTCTTATCCTGTGTTTCCTGACAAGCACCGTATGGTGATGACAGCAGGGACAAGTGTAGCTTACAACGTGGCTTGTTTCCATTCGTACACTATGGTGACTTCACTGAGAGAAGAAAATAAGAATTGTTCTTGTCCAGCAGTTGGATGCAGTCAAAGGATTTTGCAGCATCAATGGTTGGTAAATAAATACAGTGTTAACAGCTATGAGAAGTAAAGAATTGAATCCAAACAGCCAGTTAGGTGTAAAACAGTAAGTGCCATAATTTCAATGAAGTGAAATAGGATTTAAAAGCCTAAGTATCTTTGGAGGTCTCTAACTAACCTGCCAGTCCAAATTGTCTGCCACTGTTCTCGGGTCCCTGTCCCTGGTATTGCAGAACAAAGCAGAAGTCATACATCTTACACAGTTTCACTGGGGGGAAATTAGTAATAAAGGATTGGATGAGACCTGGAGGACTGAATCTATCCCATAACCAAAACTAGAAAAATTCTAACTATTTCAGAAGAGACAACAGAATAGTAATGCTTTCTCCTCCTTCTGAAACTCGAAGTCACAAAAGAGTTGCTATTATCCAAATCAAAGAAAAAAAAAAAAAAAAAAGACTATTTTCCTCCACCTGATTTAAGTGTTATGAGTGATTTAGCATCTTAATTGTCTTGTTATACAGTATATAGAAATGACGCACATTGGAAAACTTGGCAATGGTCTGCATCTCATTACTAGCACCTCTGGCTGATTTATCAGCTTGAAAATGTGTTTTAATCTGCATAAAAATGGAGTCTGCAAACTGATTTGGATTAAACAGGTCTGACTGTAATTCCTTTTGGTATCCTCGTTTGAACAGCACATCAATCATGATGACCTTTTTTGATAATAATGTTACCATAATATCTAATTTCATATTAATTCTATTGTAATTTAGTGGGCATTCATTCTAACAGTAATTCCTATGGAATTACATCTGACATTCCCATGAGTACCAAAATAACTCAACATGATAAATGTTATTACATTGAATACCAAAGGAGGCAATAATGATTTGCCACTTATAATAAAATGTTGCCCACAAACCATTAGTGGACATTACTGTCTGGTGTTAAAGATGTTCCTGTGTAAATCTGTTCACATCCAACTTTGTCCAGAATGTCTGCTTTGTGTGCCAACATGAGCTTGAGGAGAGTTGCTCAGACACACATTTTCTGGACTCGGGATACGTATGATTTATCATCAGCTGCTGACCACATTCAATCAGCGATCTCACTGAATCTCACCAGCCAAACCTCAGCAGCCCATCAATGAGAAAATCTTGAAAGACCACAGAGAAGTTTTTCAGCAGTGCTTATGCCAAGACTTTCTGATATCCTCATCTTTCATTAGCGTTAAATTAGTCCATCCATGCAATAATAAGAGGCATTCTGCTCCTCAAGGGCTCTGCCTTTCTGTTAAGGCACAAATATTAACTCTTATACATTGCTCCATAAATATATAAATGTGTATTTTTATATTCATTCAAAGTCCATATGTCTCAGTTGATATATATGTAGCTTAGAAAGGGAGAGGAATGAAAGGTGTATGCCAGGACGATCTTATAGAACAAATGAGACATAATTTGTTCCCAGCGTTTAGACATGCCATCATTCTTGAAGAAATAAGGCTGGCCAGAACAGAGTACGTATCCTTCACTTGTCTGGATGAGAGCCCCAGGCCACTGGGAATCACTTCCAGGGTTCATGACCACGTCATGAGAATAGAATTATATAGAAACTGGTGCCTCAGGCTTTCTACAGCTTTACACCTGCTACTTCTGCAAAAGGTTCTTGTGAGGCTCACTGAAGCTTCACAAGCATGAAAGTTTGCAAATTTCTATATGAGAAATCTCTGTGCATCTTTAGTTGGCAGCACTGATAGACCTGGTAATTAATATATGGATGTGCTGAGAAGTAAATGAAGAATCCAACATGCATTTTGTTTATTTGTACTGAAAGAGGAGAAATTAAGCCTAAAAATTGGATGAAACATTTGCCTGCTTACAGTGCCACCCATGAGAAATGCTCTAGCAAGCTTCAAGCACTTCTGTGGTGTTTCCCCAGCACAGTGCTCAACTGAGGTATTATAGTAGAGATTTTCAAACATAAATTTCTAAGAGTTCCTACAATCATCACTGCTTCCCCTCATGATTACCATCAAGATAGTAATTGCTACAAGGCTGGAAAGCAAAAAACATATTTTATTTCTTCTATTACAATCAGTGATTAGTCTATTCCAGGATATTCTGCATATCTAGCTTACTGATTGAGAAGCTCCTGTTTGTCCAGAACCACAACTACAACTTGAGCATTCCTTTTGTTGTGGTTTTTTTTTTTTTTTTTTTTTTTTTTCTGGAAGCTGAATATCAGTGAGGATGAACTTAAGAACAGACAGTTCCTTCCCGTTTCCTGCCTGTGCGAGTCTATTTTTGTGCACACCCTGTGTATACTGAACTACTTTCATTGAAAGTGAACTTGATAGGGAACTGGAGAAGTAAGAAGTAATTTTTTTCCCCTTCCTTTAGGTCTGCTTGTAAACTCATTACACCGTCTAAAAGAGAGTCAGGTTCTCCAGACAAAGTATTCACCTTAGGGAACAGTCTATACATAAAGTTATTAAATTTCACTCTTTGTTATCTAATTGATTATTTTATTATATTTTATTTATTTATTTTCAGAAATCTCTTCCAGAATGTGATTGAGGAGCATTATGCTTGATTTCTTCTTTTCTTTTCCCCCTAGAACTACATGAATAATATATAACAGATGAAAAAAGAGAGGAGAGGAGAGGAGAGGAGAGGAGAGGAGAGGAGAGGAGAGGAGAGGAGAGGAGAGGAGAGGAGAGGAGAGGAGAGGAGAGGAGAGGAGAGGAGAGGAGAGGAGAGGAGAGGAGAGGAGAGGAGAGGAGAGGAGAGGAGAGGAGAGGAGAGGAGAGGAGAGGAGAGGAGAGGAGAGGAGAGGAGAGGAGAGGAGAGGAGAGGAGAGGAGAGGAGAGGAGAGGAGAGGAGAGGAGGGGATGGAAGGGAAGGCAAGGGAAGGCAAGGCAAGGGAAGGCAAGGGAAGGGAAGGGAAGGCAAGGGAAGGGAAGGCAAGGGAAGGGAAGGGAAGGGAAGGGAAGGGAAGGGAAGGGAAGGGAAGGGAAGGGAAGGGAAGGGAAGGGAAGGGAAGGGAAGGGAAGGGAAGGGAAGGGAAGGGAAGGGAAGGGAAGGGAAGGGAAGGGAAGGGAAGGGAAGGGAAGGGAAGGGAAGGGAAGGGAAGGGAAGGGAAGGGAAGGGAAGGGAAGGGAAGGGAAGGGAAGGGAAGGGAAGGGAAGGGAAGGGAAGGGAAGGGAAGGGAAGGGAAGGGAAGGGAAGGGAAGGGAAGGGAAGGGAAGGGAAGGGAAGGGAAGGGAAGGGAAGGGAAAAGAGAAAACAAAAGCCAACAAGGATTGTTCAAGTAAGCAAACATGCAACTTTCTGCCCATTTTTCCTTACAGATGGATTTCCCTCCACTGTCGCATTTTTATTCTGTAGAGCAATTCTGGAACAGGCTTGTTCAGAAATTAGATGAGTTACACAATATTTATTATCTTCAACCCTTTTGAAGAAATGTATTTCATTAGTATGAAATCTTTAATACAACTTGCTTCTCAGTAATGGTTATAAAGATGCTAATGTGTTCTGGATAGCACAGGGACTGCTATCCAGAGAGAATGATCACAGCCGCAAAAAGCATGAAAGCTTTAATGCCTGAAAAAGATAGGAGAGAATAGTTTCATTTGAAGTCTTAAAAGGGAGATGACTGTGTATTCAAACCAGTATACCCCTAAGGAGAGAGAGATTAAAAATCAAAACAAAGCAAAACAAAACAACATCAACTAGTTATTAATACTTTTTCTTAATATAAACTTTTATTCAGTTTAAAAAGTAGCAAAGAGACAAGGTCCCTGGAGGAATGCAACCGGGAATGCAACCAGGAGCACTGAAGAGACAGAAGACAGCACACCAGCATAGCATTAAAGGTAATCTAGCCTTAAACAGTCTGAGCTGGAGCCTGATAACTGACACCACATTTAAGGAAAAACTGTGTGCCATTTAAGGTGCCAGAGCCATGGCTGACTGAATTCATAAATTCCATCAACAGTTATGAACAAGGGAAACAAGTGCAAGTCTCCTGTTTCATGCTGATACAACATACAGGAACTTTATGGTGTTTCTTTCTGTTTTCAAACCAAACAGATCAGATTCTTCCATGCATTTTATCCATTTCTTCAGTCCCTCTGACATAAAACCAGGTCAGTAAAAAAAAAGAAATATTTCAAATGCTGGTAATGATGTAATCCAACACAATATTCCACAGCCAAACAAGTACCAGTAAAAAACACAGGCAGAATGGAATATCTTTAATGTAATTTCATAATACTCTATAATCTAAAGATAATTTGGAGTTCCTTATTAGATGACAATCCACCAAAATCCTCAATAAGGAAAGTCTTCCAACCAGTAAATGTAGCCTACAATTTTATTTTCTAAATGTATGGCTGTATATTACAGCACCAAGTTGGGAGGGAGTGTTGATCTACCAGAAGAGAGAAAGGCACTACAGAGAGACCTGGATAGGCTGGATTGATGGGCCAAGGTAAACTGTATGAGTTTCAGTAGGGCCAAATGTCGGGTCCTGCATTTTGGTCACTACAACTCCAGGCAACACTACAGGCTTGGGGAGCAGTGGCTGGAAAGCTGCCTGATGGAAAGGGACCTTGGTGTTGTGATGGGCAATTGGCTGAATATGAGCCAGCAGTGTGCCCAGGTGACCAAGAAGGCCAGTGGCATCCTGGCTTGTACCAGGAATGGTGTGGTGAGCAGGACTAGGGAAGTAACCCTGTCCCTGTACTCAGCACTGGTGAGGCTCTACCTCGACTACTGTGCACAGTTTTGGGCACCTCAGCACAGAATAGACATTGAAGTGCTGGAGTGGGTTCAAAGAAAGGCGAAAAGGCTTGTGAAGGGCATGGAGAATATGCCTTAGAAGGAGTTAATAGTTCTAAATATATATATTTCATTTATTAATAAACTGATTACTTGGAAGATAGTCAGTCCCACAGGAAACATTTGTGATTTCGGACACTGAAAAAAAAAAAAAAAAGTTTCAAGTCAAGAAAGAAACAAGGAAACTATGCCATACAAAACCAAAATAGCTGATTGGTTTAAAGAAAGCAACTGAAAAGTACAAGGAAGACATCCAAGTGGATTGAAAACTCCAACCTATGAATGTATTTTGGCACGGTATTGGCATGATTTTCTATTCTGTATAGGGTTGAGTTTTGTGCTTAGGCTTACCAATTGCTTTCATATGAACATAAGTAGTAAATGCGAACTGTATGAACTGTTAATAATGCTTACATTGTCCACAGGATATCTTCAGCTCTTTCTCACAGTGGTGTTCTACACTTGTAATGTTATATGAAGCTAAGCAATGTTAGTTTTAACTTAGCAAACTAACTTATAATTCAACTGTAAAATACGCAATATAATAAATATAGGCCAGTCAGTCACTTCTTTGCAATATTTTTGCCATACAGATAGTTTTTATTTTCTGTGCATCTATAGTGTACAACCTGTTCTTGTTGTCAGTAGTTCAAGATAGTAGCAGCCTATAATTATAGCAAGTCAGAAACGAAGAAGCCCTACTCTTGCTACCCTTGAGCACCAATATACATCAAATAAAACATTTTCTAACTCATTAAAAATCTTTTTATTTTTCTGGGTAGAAGTAACTCTGAAAGACCTCTTGACAAAACATGTCAATTGTAATTGATAAATTAGTACAGGAAATTACTAACACCAGTGTGGTAATAGGAAATGACTCACAAGTTCAGCTGATGATCACACCATTTCAGAACTCACTAAGTAGATTAAAACTAAGGCAGTAGGTTCCCACAAGAGGGATTTTTTATTATTATTATTTTTTCTGTCCATTTTTAAACACAAATTGAGGGGAAAAAAAGTTAAAAATAAGTGTAAAAATAATAATAATAATAAAGTAAAAAAAAAATAGCAGTTAACTTTCCATTATGTGCATACTGGTAACTCTTGCAATAAAAATTTTCATAATATCAAAAGCAGCACATCATGATATTATACTGATGTGTGTTGATGTAAGATCCTGACAAATGTCCTATCATACGTAATTGATAATGAATTGATAATCACACTGGGACTTGCAGCTACTGCATTAGAAACAACGAATCACATGTAAACAAAAAATGGGGTTATTGCTATTAATAAAGAGTCTTTATTTTGTTGAATAGCTACAACACATCAGCAATAAAGATGCATAAAAAGTAACTATAAAGGTTTCTATTCATACAACAGTATATGTATTACTTTATTTTTAATTTGTCCTTTCAAAGGTGAGATTTAAGTTGATAGTAATCCCATTAGTTTACTTTTTGTACTCATCCAAAGATAACTGTCATTTAAATACCCTTTCCCGGTGACTGGAAAAGGGAAACATT
This sequence comes from Gallus gallus, assembly GCF_016699485.2. Classification (NCBI taxonomy): domain Eukaryota; kingdom Metazoa; phylum Chordata; class Aves; order Galliformes; family Phasianidae; genus Gallus; species Gallus gallus. The sequence goes on from NC_052572.1 coordinate 4,145,947, forward strand.
ACTCCTATTTTTAAGAAAGGGAGAAAGGAAGACCAGGGGAACTACAGGCCAGTGAGCTTCACCTCTGTGCCTGAGAAGATCACAGAGCAGATCCTTCTAGAAGCTATGTTAAGGCACATATGATACAAAGAGGTGATTTGAGACAGCCAGCATTGCTTCACCAAGGGCAGATCGTGACTGACCAATCTGGTGGCCTTCTATGATGGTGTGACAGCTTCAGTGGCTGGGGGAAGGGGTGGTGGATGTCATCTATCTGGTCTTCTGCAAAGCCTTTGATGTGGTCCGTGACCACATCTTTCTCTCTAAATTTGAGAGGTGTGGATTTGAAGGATTGACTCTTTGATGGATTAGGAACTGGCTGGATGGACACAGCCAAAGGGTTGTGATCAATGGTTCTGTGTCAGGGTGGAGGCAGGTAACAAGGAGTGTCCCTCAGGGGTTGGTCTTGGGACCAGTGCTCTTCAACATCATCATCAATGACAGACGTTGGCATCGAGTGCACCCTCAGCAAGTTTGCAAATGACATCAAACTGATGCAATCAGTTGTATCGGTGCAATTGATACATTGGAAGGAAGGGAAGCCATCCAGAGGGACCTGGAAAAGCTGGAGAAGTGGGCACATGTGAACCTAATGAGGCTCAATAAGGCCAAGTGCAGGGTGCTGCACTTGGGTTGGGGCAATCTCAGGTATTTATATTTGTATAAATATTTATACAAATTTATACAAAAACTGGGGGAAGACCTCCTTGAGAGCAGCCCTGAAGAAAAGGACTTGGGGGTCCTGGTGGATGAGAAGCTGGACATGAGCCAGCAGTGTGCATTTGCAGCCCAGAAGGCCAACTGTGTTCTGGGCTGCATTAAAAAAGGGGTGGCCAGCAGGGAGAGGGAGGTGATTGTCCACTTCTACTTGGTTCTGGTGAGGCCCCATCTGGAGTACTGTGTCCAGACGTGGGGCCTCCAGCATGAGAAACATGTAGAACTCTTGGAATGAGTTCACTAAGTCTTCCACTAAGTCTTGGAATGAGGGCCACTAAGATGATCAGAGGGCTGGAGCACCTCTCTTATGAAGAAAGGTTGAGGGAACTGGGCTTGTGTAGCCTGGAGAAGAGAAGGCTCTGGGGAGACCACACTGTGGCCTTCCAATATTTGAAGGGAGCCTATAAACAGGAAGGGGAACAACTGTTTATGAGGATGGCTGGTGATTGGACAAGGGGGAATACTTCTAAACTGAGACACAAGAGGTTTAGGTTCGATATTAGGAGGAAGCTTTTCACTCAAAGGGTGGTGACGCTGGAACAGGTTGCCCAAGGAGGTTGTGGATGCCCCATCCCTGAAGGTATTCAAGGCGAGGGTGGATTTGGCTCTAGGCAGCCTGGTCTAGTGGTTGGCAACCCTCCACATAGCAGGGAGGTTGAAAATAGATGATCATTGTCGTCCTTTTCAACCCAGGCCATTCTGTGATTCTTGATTCTATGATTGTTCCTTGTAACATAGACAAATTTTTATAAAATGTCTTCTGACAGAAGGATTAGATTTGCTTTGTTGTGTGTGTTTATGTATTTTGTTTTGTTTTTCCAGTTTTTCTGTTTAGGGCTTTGATGTTTTCATTACAAATACTGGAATGCTGTTTTCCACAGCATGAGGACTTCTCAGATTTTAAAGAAGCCTTTGGCTAGTTAGCAGCTATCAAGATTCATGGAAGACAGAAAACACGTACTCAAGAGATGGTGACAAATAAATATGAAAAACAACTGATGTAAGCCTAGATATCACTTTCACTTATTTTAAGCAAATCATTTTAGGTAATATTACTCTCTCTGTTTTGGATTTTTGCTTGCTTTTTTGTTTTCTTTTATCTAATGCTTCTTAAAATCTGAATCTCTTGCATAAGTCTGGCAGCAGCACAGGCTGTGCCATCCAGCTGAGATGAATGCGGTATGAGCTACTTCCTATAAATTAAGCTCTCTTGATTAGTTAATCTGTTATAAAAGGCTTGGGATGAAAAATAAAATATTCTGCCTGAAACATCCCTATTTCATAGCCAAGTGACATAGCTCTTGCCCATCACTATAAAACCTCATACACAAGGAAATTGTAAATAGCCCCTAGACTGACCATAGAGAGCCAGAAACAGGCTGATATCAATGAATATTCTCATGAATCAAATTGCTGTGCTTACTTCCTAACAATCTGGAGGTGCTACGGAATTGGTCATCCTCAAATATTTGAACAATCTGCTAGTATTTATAAAGATGAGTGCATATTCCCAAAATGTCCTAAAATATAACATGATAGATTATCCTCCTAAGTGATCATACTGCAAATAAGGTATTAGCATGTATTTATCTTTTCCACAAGGGCATTCTACCACTGTGAAAATTCTTCATTGCTCTGTCTGCCCCTTACAATGTGTTCATACAGCATGGAGCACAGTGGGATCTTGATCTTTGCTAGGACATCTTGGCATGAAAATAATGGAAATAATTAATGCAGCATCATTTCATTATCCTCTGTTCATAACATGTGTGTCTCTGAAATGGAGAGAAAGGAAGGAAGAAAAAAAAAGTAAAGACATTTATCTTGTTAGTCTCCCATGAGTCACAGTAAGTTTTGAAAATATCATTTGCCACCTTGCTGTGGTTTAACTCAGCAGGTGTCTAGGCATCATACAGTTGGTTGCTCACTCCCCCTCCTTTCCAGTGGGATGAGGGAGAGAATTAAAAATTAAAAAAAATAAAAAGTAGAACTCGTGGGATGAAATAAAACTACTTACTAAGACAGAGAAAAAGAAAAGAATGATAATTAGGACAATAACTATTACATATATATATAATAATAATATATAAGATAAGATAATAATTATATATATATACATATGTGTATAAATAAATGTATATAACAAGGGATGCACAAGCAATTGCTCACCATCGCTGTACCAATGCCCAGCTAGGCCCCTGAGCAGTAGAAGAAGGAGAAATGAATTCCCACCCTCTTCAAAACTCATTCTGCTTGACGTCATGCAGTATGGAATATCTCTTTGTCTATGTTAAATCAGCTGTCCCAGTTCTGTTCCCTCCCAGGTCCTTGGGCTCTTCACTGAGAATGGCCTTGGCTCTGTACAACACTGCTTATCAGAAACTATGAACATCGGTTTGTTATCAACATTGTTTTTGTCCTAGAACCAAAACATTATGTCATACCAGATACTCTGAAGAAAACAATTCTGACCCAGCTGACACTAATACAAGCCTCCATTTGCACATGAGCTAGTCACACCATTCTGGTAATTATATCTCACATTTCTTTAAACTATTCATTCAAAGTACACACACACACACAAATGCAAATATATATATATATATTCTTGCTCTGGTTGAACTTTTGCATTCTCTGAGGCAATCAATAATCAAGGCTTCACTCAGGCTGTCAAGACCACTTGAAGTAGACAATAACACTGAAGGAGTGAAAATAGCAGATTCCTGTTCAACCCTAACTACATGGGATAAGAAGCAAAGCCTACCTTCTCAGTCACATTCACCCCAGAAAAATACCTAGCATACCTTAGCTGTTTTTGCAGTGAACTCTATACTACAGGTGAGTAAGGTGAAAAAAAGAAGGATGGCCCATAGGTTATTTTCTATGTACTGGTTAGCTTGCTGAGACCATCTATAACAGGTCCTCCACTTCCACATTATTAACTTCCTTTATGCTCTAACAGTAAAGTCTAAAATGCCTGTTGGAGATTGTCACTAGTTTAATTTAAGTTGCAGGCTGTAGCCACAGGTTGTTTTGGAGGAAGTATGGTTTACGCCAGGAGCTCATTCTAGCATTTAGCAATACAGATAACTGTGGGGCTCTTCCCAGTCCCCATGCAATGTACTGCTTGGTATAAGTGCATTGACTGAGGATAATGCACATTTAAATTATTGAATTTTGGAACATTCGAGAAACAAGCTTGCTTCCAGATGAAAATTCTGAAGCCTTAATCTTTTATCCTAAAAAATAATTCCCCATTTTCCCTCACTCTCTCTCTTCTGCCCATTGCAAAGTATGTAATAGCATAAACAGATAACAAATCTTTCTTTTTCTAAAGAGACAGTGGTTCTGCACATGAACCATGCCTTTCCAAATGCACTATCATTTGCACCCCAGCAGATAGATCTACTCTATTTGGAGGTGGTTGCAATGTGTCCTTAAAATATCCTTTAGCCCAGAAAATAAATTCTGCTGGTGTCTGCTGCATTTCTGCCACCATAGCCACAAGCTCTTTTGCAAACAAAACATGCTTGCTGCCATTCCTTCACATCTGTAACATTTAACTTTAATGCCTCTGCCCCCTGAGGAGCTGCAGGGTAGCATTTCAATTCGCCATCCATGGATTTGTCCTAAAGAATTAGAGACATGTCAGCTTATCAGCTGTGACCTTTTCTATTAACATTGTCTTCAGGTTGACTTGGCAACACACAAGGAAAATAAATCTAGTTACCCAAAGCTAGTCCGGCTTGCCAGAATAGTGCAGCTATGGCTCAAATCTTCTAATTTTTTAAATTGAAAACATTGCTATGACTACATAAAATTCCTTCAAATCCCTTCAAATGGGTGGGGGACGAAAGCAATGGAAGAGAAACCATTAAAATAGATATGAAGTGTGGGTGTTGTGAAGGGAAGGGAAAATTACGGCAAAGCCTGGAAAGTTGCATTGTTAGCTTATTTACATCTTGGTCTGACACCCTACAGATAATGCAAACAGAGTAACCATGTAAATTATATGACCTTTTCATGTTGTAATCTTTGGGAGATCTAAGCAGACACACTTCCCGGCAAGCAGCATGGGCCTTATTTATCACTACCCCAAGACTTATTCAACCTCCTTTGCAGTTATGTCGTTTTAATGATAAAGGAATGAGAGGAAGCATAGTGATTTCACAACACATTAATACAGATAAGTCATCTGGCATTAACCTGTCCTGGAACAGCTTCAATAAATGTGGCTTCCTATCACAGAATAATACATGTAGTGCCTTCTCCTGGATGCTCTCCGCTATCACATAAGGACATTAAGGACTTGATACAGCTGGTTCAATATTTAATAATTTCTGTTACACACAAGGGTGTTAGATCAGACTTGCAGATTTGACACAGGACCTACGGCAGAGGGTGTTCAGTAATCCACAGTGTGCTTAGCTACCACAAACAAGATGATATTTAGGCAAATTGGGCCCCTATAGTGGGATTCAGCTGTAGATTCATAGACTTAATTGTTGTCTGATTTGAATTATGTTCTAAGTTCCAGTTGTAGCCAATGAATGCCAATTTAATGAATACTGTAAATAAACACAGAGGCCCTCCTAAAAGAAGGGACTTATTTCTGCCCAGAGTTCTTATGGAAGTAGGAACAGGTCCACTCTGACTGTAATGCTAGCTTAGATATTCAGCATATAATTAGATATCTCAATGAGGACACTTAAAAATTGATTAGAATCTCATACTTAGAATCTCATACGAATAATCACAACAACAATAAAAGGAGTAGGAATGGCTATTTCATTTTTGCATCAGTTTAGTGGAGGCAACATGATCTTTTTATTTTTTTTATTTTTTTTTTTCCTTATACTACCTAGATATCACTTTCTGTGACATTGGCCAATTTTTTTTCTTACAGGTAATACTTTTTTTTTATCTCATTTGGGCTCTCTTAGAATGCTTGCATTTACAAATGTCTGGTCTCATCTGTTGCAATTATGCCCTATTACAACTGCAAAGTATCATAATGAATGTATAAAGAAGATATAGAACATTAAATATTTAAAATTTAAATTACACTAAATTATGCAAAAATTTAAATTACACTAAAGCAGAAATAACTGTACTCAGTTGGTCTATGCTGGAAAGTATTTCTGAACAAGTCTGTTTTGAAGATAGATAAAGCTACCTTTTTCCAAAATAAGTATATTAAAAAAAAAAAAAAAAAAAAAAACATTTGCACAGTGGTAAGTAAACCAATTTGAAAATATTTTCCATTAATGTGCTTTTGACAGTAACAAATTAAAATATACATTTCTGTCATAATAGAAAATAAAAAAATAATGTGATCTAGGAATTCTTCTGATTACTTTTATTCCTTTCACTTTCTTTCTGTATTTTAGAAAGAGATGTTCATACAGTCATAGACTCACAGAATGGCTTGAGTTGGAATGGACTTCAAGAATCACCAAGTTCCAAAACCCTGCTGCAAGCAGGATTACAAACTGCTGGATCAATTCCTAGATCAGATTTCTTATGGACCCATCCAACCTGGCCTTGAACACTTCCAGGGACGGGACATCCACAGCCTTTCTGTGTAACCTGTTCCAGCACCTCACCACCGTCACTGTGAAAAAACTTCCCTCTGACATCTAATCTAAATCTCTCCCCATTTATCCCCATTTATTTTAAAACCATTCCCTCTTGTCCTGTCACTATCTATCCATGTAAAAAAGTTGATTTCCCTCCTGTTTATAATCTCCTTTTAAATACTGGGAGGCCACAATGAAGTCTCCTTGCAGCCTTCTCTTCTTCAGACTGAACAAGCCTAGGTCCTTCAGCCCCTGTTCATAGGAGAGGTGCTCCAACCATCTGATAATCTTTGTGGCCTTCCTCTGCATCCTCTCCAAAGGCTCCACATCTTTCCTGTGTTAGGGACCACAGACGTGGATGCAATGCTCCAGATGGGCCATTATGAGGGCAGAGTAGAGAGGAACAATCACTTCTCTCATGCTGGAGCCTAGGATAACATTGGCCTTCTGGGCTGCAATTGCACACTATTAGATCATGTTAAGTTTTTCATCTGCTCAGATTCCAATGCCCTTCTCAGCCAGGCTGCTCTGAAGGAGTTCTCCCAGTCTGTATACATATCTGACCCAAGTGCAAAACCTTGCACTCTGCTTTGTTGAACCTCATTTGGTTCACAAGAGCTCACCTTTCAAGCTCATCAAGGTCTCTCTGGATGGCATCCTCTCCTTCTGTCATATCAACTGCACCACTAAGCTTGGTGTCATCAGCAAACTTGCTGGGGGTGCACTAAATCCTATCATCTATGTTACTGATAAAGATGTTAACATGTACCAGTTCTGAAACAGACCCCTGGAGGACAGCACTCATTGTCAGCCATAGAGCCATTCACCACAATACTCTGGCTATGAGGATGTTGAATTACAGCCAATTCTGTATTCAACAAATAGTCCACCCTTCAAATTCATCTCTCTTTGATTTAGAGATAAGTATGTCATAGGGCATCATGTCAAAGGCCTTTCACAAGTCCAGGTAGATGATATCAGTTTCCTTCCCTTTGTAGAAGGCCACTAGACTGGTCAGGCACAACCTTCCCTTGATAACGCCATGCAGACTGTCTTGGATCACCTACTCATCCCTCATGTGCCTCAACATGCCTTCCAGGAGTATTTGTTCCATGATCTTCTCAGGCACAAAGGCAATGATCACTGACCTGTAGTTCTCAAGGTCCTCCTTCATCCTTTTCTTATAAATGAGAGTGATGTTCTTCTTTTTCCAGGTACTGGGGACTTCACCAGCAAATATGATGGAGAGCAGCTTGACAACTACGTTAGCCAGCTCCCTTAGGACCTTGAGATATATGTTATCCAACCCTATAGTCTTGTACATATTCAGCCTCATGAGGCGGTCTCAGACTTCCTTTGCTCTTACAGTAGGGGGCAGCTTGCTTCCCCACTTCCCACAGAGAGGTTTAGGAATGTGAGATATCAGGATGTAAGAAATAGGAAAATCCTGGCTGGCAGTGATGCCTGAGGCAAAGAACTCACTGAGTACCTAAGCCTTCTCCACGTCTGCTGTACCCAGTTCTTCTTTCTCATTTATCAGAGGAAGCACACTCTCTTTGGCCTGTCTCTTCTGACCAATCTACCTATAGAACCCCTTAATGTTTTTGTTGTTGTTGTTGTTTTAATATCCTTTGACACATTCAGTTCCATCTGTGCCTTGGATTTCCTAATCTCATCTCTGCATGTCTGGACAACATCCCTGTTGTGTACAAACCTGTACAAGAATACAGGGAAAAAACATACTTAACAAAGACACAGTATCTGCCTTTTTGTGTGTGTATGTGTGTTTACAATGTATTTGAAATGGGACCTATCCCTTAGCATACTGGGAAATACTGAAAAACTTCATTTCTATTCTGTTCATCTGGGAGACATTCTAGATTCTATTGCAAAAGGGGGAATTAAGAGAAATAAATTCTATTTAACAATTAATCAACAGATAAAACTCCATGATCAGGAAATCCTATGGAGAAGATTTCCGGAAGCTGGCAGGGTACAAACATTACCTCATTCTTATCCTGTTCTCCTGGCTACTATCAAACACAGGACTTTGTCATGGCTTTGTAATTTTGCTATTGGTATTCCACATCATAACATCATGGACAAAAGAGAAGAACTACTTATCCCAGAGGACCTCGCAGTCAGAGAAGGAAGATACATCACGGAAGATACGTCATCTGGTTGTGCATGGTCTTTCGCTTTCGCTTGCTGCCAGGGAGAGGAGTGGGTGTACTTCCAAGCCGTACGCCTTCATCAAGTAGGGCTTTCGGTTTCGGAAACTCTCTCTCTCTCTCTTTCTCTCTCCCTCTCTTATTTCATTTGATTTATTATCCTTACTTTCAATTAGATTGTATTATATTGTGCCATCTTGCATTCCGACATCATAGTTAGTAAAATAAGTTCTCCTTCTTAGATCATTGCCACTGCTCCGTATTTTTATTTATTTTTTTTGGGAGGGGAAGCCAGGGGGCCCACGAGCCTACTGCCCCCCTGTCACAGGCAGAGATTTATCTAGATAACTCCGTGACAGACCTAAAGGCCAGATTTTTAAGAGAAGTCTGATTCAAAATGTCTGTTCTAAGATAGTAATGAACTAAGTAACCTTCTTTTCACAGAAGCATTTGTGGTTTTCAGCAAATATCTTTTATGCGGGTACTGAGCAGCATCCACCAAATGATCTTATCATGTCTTAAGTGGCAATAAAACTGAAATGTGTCTTCAAAAACTCTTTTTGTACCATACAATCATATTAATTTAATAATTTGTATTAGTGTCTAAAAAACCCGTTGAGTCACTAGCCCTGAGAATATCAGCCTTAATACCTCTGTACCCCAAGTGTCAAAATCAAGTCATGATGAACTACAGTGATATTTAATTCCTTTGTCAAACTGCAGTTGATGGAATTCAGATCTTTTAACTTCAATCCCATGAAACTGGTAAAATCAAATGCTAAGTAAAAAAAATAAAAATAAAAAATAAAATAAAAAAATCTAAGCTTCAGTAATTCAGTAATTGTTTTAAGTTTTTCAAACTTGAACTGAGAAACGCCTGGATCCATGCCAGATAGCCATGCAAAGCACTCTAAGAAAAAGAGCATTTTAAATCAAATAGCAAGATTTGTGAGTCAAAATCACAGCTTCTGAGTATTTGGCTCATAATTTTTAGGAGTCACTAGACTGTAATAGTGTCTCTAGAAAATTATATAACTGCAGATCAGCACCACAGATCTGAGCAATCTGTCTTCTTTGTGCAGGTACATGTCAGAGTGTCCTAGGCACTTCTGCAAATGTTGAAGTAGTCAAACAGAAAACATTTAATTGGAAGATCAAAAATTGAAGAATGCCAAATTGCTGAGTAGGTAGCTGACTGTCCATTGAGTTTTCACTAAATTATTTGCTGATTTACTACCAGGCTGATGGCTACAGTTCCCCTCTGCAGCATGAAGGTACCCATGTTTCTCACTGAGTTTGACAACAAGCATCACATTCAACATTTTACATAATCTAAATTAAGACTGAGGCTGGTGCTTTAGGCTTATCTTCACAGCTTCTCACCTTCTTGTAAACTGGGTAGAATTTAGGCAGACATTAATACAAAGAGAAAAGGATAACATGTTTTGCAAACAGGGTTTGCATCTCAACTGGTAATCTTTCTCGCCTCTCTTCTATTCCTTTTAGCACCAGCTTCATCCCTATTTATTTGTTTACACAGTAAAAAAGTAGCCAGTTTCATTCAGGATGTTTAATCTTTTTTCACTGACAAAGTATATATAAACCTTATACATGAGTTAATTATACATATGATTTAATTTACATTCAGTCCATATAATATGCATTTAAAGGTATATTAATATGCACTGGATTATTAATTTTATCTAACATGCTGTTCAACACGAATTATTGACACATGAGATCTTTTAACTCCAATGAGAACTACAGTCCTTGGCTAACCACAGATTCAGAGGTTCATTTTTATTATTTGCATTTTCTATAAATAATTTACACAGTGTTTTGAAGCCATGCTTCAGTCTTCAGTGATTATTCACATAATGTGTGATATCTAAGCCATGAATAATTATTTGAATTTGTTGTATAAATTAGGGGGTAGGGTTTATTTGTTGAAAAAAATATTTGACCACATTGAAGCAGACTCATATACCTAATGTCAAGCTCCAATGCAATAATCCTCTAGCTTCCATATGGAGCAAAATGAAATCTTTTTAGTATCTTTAAGGGGTATTTGGCCTGATTAAGACCAGCCTCAAGATATACCTCACAGCTCTAGCATGAGAAATGTAAGTTTAATAGGCTCTCAGCCAGTTTACAATATTCTGGTAATCTGAGTTTAATTGAGATGAATATGGGTTTCTCAACATAAATCTTTGAAATCTGGTGGCACTGAAAACAAGTTTCAGGAACATTTCTAAACAAATACATGTGGAACACATCCATACCTAAGGAAAATTCACTCTGAAGGAGACAGTTTTAGTGAAATTTAATGATGAAAATTTGGAACAAATATTAACGTGTGTGGTAGCCTTCATGTATTTCTCTCCCCACTGGCTTGCTCATCTATTTTTAAACTTAGTTTTAGTATGACTTTCAATCAGTATTTAAACTCATTAATTTCTCTTTTCCTTTGAGATATATATATTTTACTTCTGTAAACTTTTTTGGAAAAGAATTTAAATGAAATACCATAGAGAAGAAATAACATTGTTACCATTAAGCAGTCTCCTCCTATGCTGAACTTCTAATTAAGTCATTCTTGGCTCCTGTAGGGGAATACTAACCATATGTTTCTAGGGATACCAGGTTAATTGTCAGCCTAGACTACAGGGAGAATTTCCTTAACTAGCAGATTGCTAAAAGTGAAGGAGTGAAGCTTTCTGAAACATAATTATAATTTTAACAAATAAGAAAAGTATTCAAAGTATAGTTTTATAGGTTCACAAATAGGTAGAGGAGGATTTGGGCAGCAAAAAAATGAGGTCTACAGCAGAACCATTAACATGAGAATGATATTGAAGGATACAGATGGAGAGGGGTGAAGGGGTGGAGGAGGAGGGAGACTTCAAATTGATAGAGTTTAATTATTCATTCATTTGGATGTTCAAATCTTGATGTCTTTGAATAGTTTCATACCATACACAGGTTCACATGGTGCAACAACTACTAAATGAAATGAGAGAGGGAGGAGAAAATACAGGGTTAAGTGCTTCTTTCATACCATCTAAACCAGTATGAACAATCATAGTCATTTCCTGATGCAGATCAACCAAAGTGCATTTGGATAAAGCATTTCTAAGTAAACAGTATAAACTTTCTGCATATACAGTAATAGATAAACAGGGTGGTATTTTGTACATAATTAGGAGATATTTTGTACATAGTAGATAATCCATAGTGATGGATCATTCATGTGCTGGACACAGAATCCTGGACCAGCTGGATGTAAGAAGTGGGAAAAGCACTATATTGAAGGGTCATACCTAATCCAGGTAAAGCCATTCTTGCATGAGCCCTTGCAATGGAAACACCTTTCACTAATCAGACAGATTTAACTAACTTGAGGGATCTGATATCCTATGTGAGCTTCTTCCTGTGCAAAGATCCCAGTAAATTAGGCTTTCATTCTCTGTCTTTCACAGCTCCTTAGCTTGTGAATACCAGTGCCATATGGATATCCATGCAAATGAGTGCTTACCTCAGCACTGCACCCTGTCAAAGCACAGCCCAAGGTAGTAGGTGTTAAAACGTTGACCCAAATTTAAACTAAGGTTTCCTTCCTTCCTGTAACCCTTTAGCAAGCTGTCAGCACACATTGCTGGAGGTAGAGCACAACCATCACTCCTGTGATTACATTGTGCTAATTGGCTTCAAACAACTTATACGAATCACTGCAAAGCACAGCTGAAAGTAAACTCCCAGCTCCCTGAGAGGCTACCCAGAGAGCTCTCTCTACAGAGAGAGCATAATTGAGCTGGCCTCAGCTTTTCCCAAAATATTAAAAAGCATCCATGCAAAAGTTTATCTTATTCTCTACACTCTCAGGTTTCAGATTTGTTTGGCATTGTCTTGAAGGAGATCATGTCTGACAGCAATCACAGGGCATGCTTTGACGTGAATGGGATAGCTGCTGTTAGGAGAACAAATGGCCCAGTCTCTCTTTCTGACCTAGCTGTGTTCCAGCTGTGAAGAATGGGTAGTAAGCTGTGGTGGGTGTCAAGACACTATTAAAACCAAGGCACTGCTGCTGTGTTTGCTTCACACCCTGCGGGACTTCACTTCATTTGCTTCAGAAATAAAACTGAGTTCATTTCATGATTTAGCAGCATGTTGGCCAGCTTGGTAAACCTACAGGAGCATTTTTCTCCACATGTGTTCTGACCACTTAAGGCATGATGCAGAAAATAAGCCCTCTTGCAATAACAAAAAATGAATAGCTGGCTAGTTTGTTCTTTTTTTTTTTTCCTTTTCTTTTCTTTTTTTTTTTTTTTTTTTTTAGCTAGCTTCTGTTGGCAAGGCTAACTCCAGGTTGATTATGTTCATATTCATAATCACTGTATTCAAGAAGTTCTCTGCTTAATGAAGCCAAGCTTCAGGAGGCAGATTTTTAAGTTCTATTCTGTGGCACACCCAGGAAAGCTCTTTAACAACAAGAGAAAAGTGTTTACATATCTAATGGATAATATCAAAAGTGTTTACATATCTAATGGATAATATCTTCAGAGATCTAGGCAATGGAACAAGAATTCTGTCAGCTTTCAAATAATTTTAGATCCCTAATTTGTAAAAATTCGCATCAGAGGGTTACTTTAGACCACTAGATACCATAAGATATTCAGTACTGTCAAGCTGTGACCTACCAGTGTTGTTACAGCTCAGATAGAGGTAACCACTCATACACCACATTGTCAAATTGGTTATTTAAGCACATGTATCTATTCTGGAACTAAGTCATCTGATTCAGCTTTATTATCAATTTTACCTATTCTTTTCATGCAGAAGAAGGCAGCAGACAAATCTGTATGATGTATGTAAAGCAGAAACAACATAAAGTAGAACCATGTTACTAATGCTCATTTAGTCTATAAACCGCAGTTTTATCCAAAAACATGCCTGGATTATATTCTGATATTAATGCTGCAGAGCAAATCTGAACATCTTAATATGCGGAAGTGCATGGCTGCAACAGCATCTCCATGTGGCTATGGGATTCTCAAATATATTTTATAGAATTTCTCAAACTATTCACAAAATTTTTCAGTGACTCAAAAGATAGCCAAAAGCTAATAATCTCTAGGCCTACAGTAAGCAAGTAGCATAAGAAAAATGTTCAGCTTATAACAATCTCACTTATAAATTAAATAAAGATATCTCTTCAGAATAGGGAGACAAAACACAACATTAGGGCTGAATTCCAGTAATTCAAATTTGTTTTCTTGCTGTACCCAGGTGATGCAGCATTTACTTATATCTCTCTATACAACAAGCGCTCAACTTTATTCATTTTTTATTTATTTCTACAGAAGTTAATGTGTTGGAACAAGGAATAAAAAGAAATGCTGTATCTAACTGATAAGTACAGGACACTTTAAGTGAAATATAAGTGTCTGAATTTGAAAAATATCATGTCAGTTGGGCTAATAGCCCCCAGCATCTTATACAAATAAACAATCACTGTCTTCTAATTAATCAGACTATCTCTTTCGCTTACCCTCTTGGTTCTCATCTGAATATGATTTTCTTAAATTTTCTTTAAAAATATACCAGATACAATATAATCCAGCACTTTTAATATTCTTATTAAATTAAACGTAATTGAATCCCTCTGTTACTGTCCTTATGTTGTAAATGTAAATTCATAATTATCTGACTTCCATCCCATTTAAAGTGCTTCAGATTAGACCATATGTAGTCTTCTCTGTTCTGCAACAGATCATTATTTTTTAATAGTAGAATGGCATCTTTTCTTTCCAGAATCTCTAGATATTGCTATTAGGGATTTCACAAATTTTTGTAGCTGTTATGCAAGAGTCCTTATCCTTTTAAAATCCATAATAAATGCTTGTCAGATATTGCTGCAACAAGATTATATATTACCTCTACAGTAGGATCAATCAAATCCCAGACCCCGAGATTCAATATATCTTGTCTAAAAGATGTGAAATTTCCTGAATAAATTAAGGAGGAAGCTTACAAACCTGTGGGCATGAATTAGGGAATGTTGTTGATACACACTGAGGATGCAAATTCCTCATCCAGTGTGTAGATAATAATCTATGCATTTGCTTAAAAGAAACAGATAATTTCAGGAAGGGAGAGAGAGCTGTGGAGACCACACATAATTTTGCTAATTATAATGCATCCTTTTCCATTGCTGTAATTACGACTTCATTGATTTTGCCATCTATCAGTGCAGCATAATCCACACAGCTTCGAGACATTATTACTTGGTACCATATAACTATTTGTACTAATGCATATTTTGGACAAAATGCAAATACACAGATACTGCTCTGATTTTGAACTGGAATAAATGGCTTATCCAGGTAGGAGAAAATTCTTATATAGCTCCTTCTGGTCTTGCTATTGGACTAACATGACTTCTTCTAAACACTGTTCCCTGTCAGTGATTCCTTATTGTAAAGTGAAAATAGATGGAACTTAAAAGGAGTGTTACTTGAGTTGCTGACTTGCTGTAGGATTGGATTCAGTTACTTTTCCTTATCTTGAATTTTATTTTATTTTTTTTTCTTAATCTCATCTTTTAAATACAGGGAAGGAGACTTATCAGCAATTTACTGCAGAGAAAGGAATCACAGAAGAAGTGGAAGGTTAGCTAGAATCAGTTTGCTCTGCATAATAGGATGTATAGTTTGGATGCAAATTGTATGGCACTTGAAGAGAATCACTGAAATGTGTATCAAGGCAGATATAGCCCTGCTTTTAACCCTGACCCCGCAGTGCTTTTTTGTATCAACACTGACAAGATGATCACGACTTGAATTACTCTGACCAAAGTAAGGCAACATCAACACTAAGAGTCTGAAATCCCACTTACCCTTTCAATGGACAGTGTCAGATTCCTAGAAAAATCTCAGCTCAGTTGTGACCACACGATACTACTGCAAGGACAAAGGGACAGAGCAAGGTTAAATCACCTGTGCTGTTCATAGGTATGCACACAAATCTATGTTAAAAGGTGGTGCTGGTGTTTCTCCTATGCAATGAGGTTCACACCTATTAAAGATAGCCTATGCATTCATCTTCAAGCATAGACATGTATTTAGAAATATTAACCCAGTTAATTCAGTTAATATTAACTAATATTAATTTATAAATTAACTAAATATTAATTCAGTTAATATTAACTAATAATAGAAATATTAACTGAAGTGCTATTCAACATGAATAAGAGCAGCAGCATAAGAATCCTTTCATTCTGTTGTACATACTAGTCATTTTTTGATTGTATGAGATTTTTGTTTGTTTTCCATTACTCAGAATAAATAATTTTTCTTTTACATAATAAGACGGCAGCAAAAAAAAACACTTTTGATATTCTTAGACAGTGCTAGCTATAGAGAATAACAGCTGGTAGATACTTTACCTGTACATATAAAGCTGATGCTCTATTTTTAAAAAGTCTGTAGTGAACTCAGTAGTTCACTGTCATGGAAACAACTTCATCACTGGTTATTAAACAATTATCTAAGATCACCAGAGCATGATATGGTGGGGGAAGGGGTCTTAATCTGACGTTTTAATTAAGCGCTGTATTCTGAGCAGCTGCTGACCTCCACCGTTTGAGAAGACTCCTTGATTAATAGAATTCAAATCCAGACGGGGATGTTTCAATAGTGTGTTTGATTATCTTTGTAATAGAGAGCTAGGAGCACCACCTAGTAAGTTTTTCATTGTGACTGCAGCTCTTACAAGAATTACAGAAAATCTTTCTGAAAATACCTAGAAGTTTTCATGTCATGAGTTAATGCAGTGAATACTTGTTTTTCCAAATTAATTCTTACAGAAGTTCATTATTTTCTTTAAAATACATGTCTCTGTAATACACTGGTTGTTCTGAAACTTATTGCCACCAGGACTGTCAAAAGTTTCCCACATGAATAATTAAGACATTTATTTGTGAAAATCTTTTATATTAAACTGTATATTCACTCAGAGGGATATAAAGAAAGATTTACTTAATGATGGTCTTCTCAAAACATGTTAAATTTCCTATGAACGCATCTAATTCAGTTGTCTAATTTGTATATAAAATGGTTGAAGGCAAGGCCCATCATGCCTTATTAATTTTCCACAGCCATTTTTAGTTTGTGAGATTATGCTTCACTTTCTAGTATTAAATCTGAAACTATGTTTGCATATGCACGCATACAGAAAGTACAGATGGTAAAAAATACAAAGATTTTGTGGATGGATGGATGGCTAGATACATACATACACACATATATACATACAAACATATATACATAACATACAACATGCATAATTGCTCTGACTGGGGAGTTAGACCAGTGCATCTGTAGTGTTATTTCTACTCTAAATTATTCTGTCAGTTTATGATTCATTCTAATGATCACTAATAGAAGGTGTGAGCACTTCACATAAAATCAAAGATGGAGTTTTACTACAATTCTCGGATATTAGTCTTCCTTCCTTCCTTCCTTCCTTCCTTCCTTCCTTCCTTCCTTCCTTCCTTCCTTCCTTCCTTCCTTCCTTCCTTCCTTCCTTCCTTCCTTCCTTCCTTCCCTCCCTCCTTCCCTCCCTCCTTCCTTCCCTCCTTCTTTCCTTCCTTCCTTCCTTCCTTCCTTCCTTCCTTCCTTCCTTCCTTTCTTCCTTCCTTCCTTCCTTCCTTCCTTCCTTCCTTCCTTCCTTCCTTCCTTCCTTCCTTCCTTCCTTCCTTCCTTCCTTCCTTCCTCCCTTCCTTCCTTCCTCCCTTCCTCCCTCCCTTCCTCTCTTCCTCCCTTCCTCCCTTCTTCCTTCCTTTCCTCCCTTCCTTCCTTCCTATAGATACGTCATTCAACATGCAAATAATGAAAGATAATTTCAACCAAGTTCTGCGTTGCACGTTGTGTTACTTTCTCAAAGCCTTCAGGGCAACAGACAAATCTATCCTTTTATGATACTTCTATGGAGTACACAATATAAAAATGAGATATTTACTGCTTAATGTTAGGACATTATGTTTCTAGATGACTTAGGAAAAAAATAAACGTAAAAATGAGAGAGGTTTCTTTCATCTTAATTTTTTACTTTTTCAACAAAGTTTTATATTTCTACACAGAAATTTGAATATAATTTGATATATACATGTATGTTTTCCTCTCCAAATACAGTTGCCAGAAGACGAAAATAAAAATTTCATATGCATAATTTGGTCCTAAAAAAAATTTAATATGAATGGGTTTTTTTTAGCTGTTCTTAGTGCTCAAAGGGTTTTATGGCATCACATCTACTTTCTGCTGTTTGACTTTTTCCTCAATACTGAAACAGATATTGATTGCCCTTGACTTTGCAAAAAAGCTGGTCCTTAGAAGGTAGAAAAGCCGTTGTCTTCCACTTCTAAAAGACTAAGATGATGACATGTCAGAAATTGCTTCATAAGAGTGTCTTCCTTATAAAATTAATGAAAAACCTTAAAAACATTTCCCTACATGCAGAAATGAGTCTTTCAATCACATAAAAAAAAGTGATTGAAGAGATGAGGAAATTGCTAAGAATTTATCAAGGAAAGAGATTCTTTGGAAAGATGTTTTACCTAATGCATATGTGTCTTTATTTGCTTTTTTATTGCGAGTCCATAGTTTATACTTGAGCATATTTAAGACTACACTATTGTTCTAGTCTAGGTCAGCTGGAAGGAATGTAAAATACAGTTTAAATACTAGAATAAATAATAATTTAGCTACTCCATTTCAAATAACTAAAAATAAAAAAAAAAATCAACAATGAAATAAAATAAGAATATAAAATAAAACAAACATAGAAAATAAATTAAAAAATTAAAAAAAATATATAAGACTTTCATTTTAGCAAACTATTGCATGAATTAGAATGTAAGCAAAGACTGTGGAATTTACCTTGATAAAGCAGCACAATGCTAAAGCATAGCTTTAATTGTGTTGCTGCTTATAGAAAATATTCAGTTACCCACAAAATCTGATTTACTTGTTGTCTATGCAATCAAGTTGTATATATTAAGGTCAGAACAGTAAAAGCATTCAACTTTTGCTGTAGCTTTTTTTTTTGCTGTAATTTTAGAATTAAAAATAAAAATGCCCAATTTGTTAGTCCTTGTTAATTACTGAACATATTTAGAATTTACAGTAGTCAAAATTATCTCAATTTAACCACTCAGTTTTTACACTATAACATCTGATTACTGATTAGGATATACCTCTTTTGCTCATCACATGAACAATATCAGGAAAACCGGAGGGCTACTGTTCACAAATAATGTTCATCCTTGCTAGTATCAATCTTAGATCAGATGAATTCTGTGCAGCAAACAATGATAACATCTGCATAAAGGCAACCTGGGAAATATTTATTTTGTTGTCACAAAAAAAGTACTGATAAAGGTTCATCTTATTACTTCAAAGACATTAAAGGAGGAAAAATCTCTTTTATACTAGTCTAGAGAGTTTAGGAATTCCCAGTGTCACTCTTATAGGAGGCTAGAGGAATGTTTTATTTTTGCTAAAGGATATATTGAAGCCCCAAAACTGCCATTCTGTTATGGCTCAAGACCTCTAAAATTGTTAAATAAAGAAAATCGATTTTTGGTTTTTGTTTCTTTGGGTTTTTTGGTAGTTGTTAACTTTGAGTTTATTGCCTCTAAAAACAAGGAATTAAGTATATATCAATTTGTCTCCCACCACTGAAGAAATCAAATGACTTTATTTCTTGTTTTGTTCTTTTTTAATCTGGACCTGCTTATGAGCTACCATGCCTGCTACCTATAGCATCCTCCTGGGAAAGATAATAACAGAATGCAGTTACATTTTATTACTGATCTGTGTTACAGGAGGTATCTTGGATTTATCCAAGTACTTCAAGATTTCAGATGTTAGAAATGAAACTCTTCTGTGTCAGCCGGCCACTTAGGTAGAAGCAGTATGATAGAAACAAACATCTTAGTTGAAGACTGGATTATTACTACACTGCAAAAATTTAGCTGAAAGACTCTATTGGCTCAAGTCACAGGTGAACTAAAGGTCAAGATAAAAATAAAGAGAATGGGGCCGCTGGTCACAGACAGTGGATTTGTAGTGATTGTCCCTAAGACTGAACTACACAAAACACATTTATTCAGAAGTTGACAGACTTGCATAGGTTGATTTCACAGGGCTTCAGCTAGGGTTGTCTTTCCTAAAAATTTGTCATCACTCTCCATTCTCAATGTTCTTTCTGCTTAACAGTGATTACTGGACACTTCTTGATGCCAGCCCCTCAAAACGCAGCACATCACCATTTGTAAATAGGCATTGAGAAGGTATACTCAAGTTCAGAGAAGTCTTCACTTGGTTTTAGAACTTCTTGACATATGAATGATTCATATGGTGGAACCTTCCTTAACCTCACTAGGACATAAACTTATAACTAATAAGGATACTATCACAAATGGGTAAGGGTAAAGGGGAAGCCAAGGTACGTGCTAGTACCATTCATCTTCACATACCCATGCTTGTATGTAAATGATTTCCAGCAGCATGGACTAGAAAGGAACAAATTCCAGACTGAACAGTAGATATGTATCTATTTTTTTTTTCCTTCTGCTTGCTTTCAGCTGTCTCTAGTTCTAGATCCCCGATGAAGTTGAAAGGGAATCTTACTTTTTTTGTAACATATTGACATATAACGAACTTGATGCCAAACCTGTTGTTCACTCACTATTTGTTACCTCATTTCTGCATCCTAAAATAGAAATTCCAGATACTTGCTATCCAGAGGGTCCCTCAGTGGAATAGATAAGTAGGATTATGTGGAGGCCTTACAATGGGACATCTCACATTTTATTTTTAACTTGATATGTGGATTTATTTCCTAAGACCATGCATGTTCACAGCTGTACCTATGTGTATGTGTGTGCCAGAGGGAAGGAAAGGGAGAGAGAGATAGAAAGGAAGAGGAAATGAAAGAGATAATTATATAAACGCAAATCTCTTGGTTTATGAGCCAAAATCAGATGTGAAATGTCTTGTCCTCATGGAAAGACGAGGCCTTCAGGCAGAATGTGGCTTTTATCTATCTTGAAGAAAGACAAAACATTTTTTTCTCAAACAGGACGAGTTAGTTTCTTTGCAAATGTCACTGAAAAAGATTGTCTCTACTTGTCTTTCATCTTAATGTCATTATTAGGAGGTTATCCAGTGTTCTAAAAACCAAACAAAATAAACAGCCATAAGAAAATAATAGCTGATAATAAACAGCAGGGTAAGAGGCAGTGCATTTTCAGTTTATGTTCGTAAATGACTCAAATCTCTTAACAAATATCTAGTTATTAAGCTACGAAACAGACATGGAAAGTAGTTAAGTGTTTTTATCTAGTTCCACATCACAGGCAATTACAAGAACAGAGAAGCTAAATCAGAAACTGAATCTGTATCAGGGCCAGGAGTATAACCTATGAAGTCATCTCTATTCTTCTTTGAGAGGTTAATACTTGAACTGACACTAACCTGAGCATCTTTTGCCCCTGAGAGCTGAAAGACGATAACCTGTCTGCTTAATTTAGATGCCACATCACTAGCTCTTTGAGTTGCTGGCCTTAAGGACTACCCAGTCTGCCTAACACAACTACCAAAGTTTCATACATAAATTCAGCTGAGCAAAGCATTAACCTCCGAAGGCTTGTCCTGTTTATCTGTCCCTCTATCAAATTCCTCAGTGTGAACTTTTCTCCAAAGTATGAAAGTAATACTTCAAAGTTTATCCTTAATTTCCTGATATCTTGAGAGCTGCTTGGAAATTTTATACAGTGAAACAGCTACAAAACCTTTTCTTTTATACTTGTAGCAAGCTACATTGTAAGGTGGGAAGACGTAAGAACCACAAACAGTGGAGATTAAGTCATTACACAAAGATGTCTGGTGCTACTTGGGAACACAGTGGAATCATCTTGCCTGGCCTTTGGTTGGTGTTCCAGAAGATAAAATATTTCCAATAGATCCTGATAGATCCTGTGGCTTGTTTCCTAATGTTTCCTAACTCTCCCTAACTCTGCAGGGGGAAAAAAAGAAGAAAAAGAAAAAAAAAAAAAGTGGATTCCCAAATATAACTAATTTAAATGAATTGTAAGGCTAAAATTCATTTTACGTAGAGTAAGTAGACCTTCATATTAGAAATCAGACTTGAACCTAGTCACCTTAGGCTTAATTAACAGCTATAGAATAGTAGAAATATATCATAGAATGACTTCGGTTAGTGGCGACCTTAAAGATTATATAGTTCCAACTGCCCTGCCAGAGTTGCCAACCACTAGACCAGGCTGCCCATGGCCCCACTCTGCCTGGACTTGAATGCCTCCAAGGATGAGGCATCCACAACTTCTCTGAGCAGCCTCTTACAGGACCTCACCACTCTCTGAGTAAAGAATTTCTCCCATCTAATGTAAATCTCCCCTCTTTTAGTTTAAAACCATTCCCCCTTGTCCTATCATTATTTTGCTATGTAAAAAGTCAGCCTCCCTCCTGCTTATACATTCTCCATAAGTTCTGGAAGACCACAATGAGGTCTTCCCAGAGCCTTCTCTTCTCTAGGTTAAATAAACCCACTCCCTCAAGCTTTCTTCACAGAAGAAGTGCTTCAGCATCTTCATGGCCCTCTTATGGGCCTGTTACAACAGCTCCATGTCTTTCTAGTGTGGTCAACACTTTGCTTCAATAGAATGCTGCTGCCTGCTCTTCCCAGATATGAGAAGAAAGTAGTACACCTAGCATCCTTCCTACAATCCTCCCCACGCAAGCTGCTGTACCACACGTTTACTAACATGCCATGCCTTTATTATTGTGCCATGCCCCACTTTTGGAGGCTGCCCATGCACATGTGGGAGTATTATGTTGCTACTCCTGGCCCAGCCCTGTCCATGTTAACCGCTCACACAAGGACTGGTGCCTGCTAGCAGTTCCAACTGGCCTCTTCCTCACTCTGGCATCTTATCAGTTTCAGGACCCACTTCACGCAGTCACAACCCCTGGCTTCCCTCCCCCCGGGTGGGGACAATGTGCCCACAGTGGGACTGATCACCTCAGATCAGCAGATAGTGATTTATCTGAAAGAGGAGTTTAACACTGATGTGAAGGAGCATCCTTTGGAGATACCTGTATTGCAATCGCATTCCCTACAGAGAGATTTTAAGGTAACAGCTAAATTTTAGGAGTTTGTCATTTAGTTGTCTAAAGTGAAGCAAGAACTTAAATTATTCCCCAAAGAGATCTCAGATTTTCAAGACATTAAAATTTGTATAAAACTTTCTGCATTCATCTATTCTTTCACAACACATTTCTTTAGCACAATCATTATTTCTGTAAATGTTACCATTTACACGTTCACAGGAGCAATGCTTCTAACAGCAAATCCCATATGTATGCATTTATATTTGTTCGTGTAGCATCTCTGATCTCTCATCTCCAGACATATTTCTTTTCCCATGGTGATTCTAATATGCAAGGACTACTCCAAAAGTAATTCCGCCTATTTTATTATGTTTGGCCCATGATGTCAGAGTTGGATGTCAGTGGTATGACAGTAGAAGCTGAACTTTCCCACCAATATGCCATTGAATTTTGTTGCTGTGTGACAGATGGCAGCAGAGGGGCAGTCTGACAAAATGGTATCTGACATGGAGCATGTATGAAACAAAGGGGAAAAAATGCACCCCTTTACATTCACTGATGCTTGCTGAAGGTTTATGGAGGCCAAACAGTGGATGTGAGCACAGTGAGCTGGTGGATGGTGTGTTTCAGAAACAATGTCATCATAGCCACTGTGAAACAGTGGCTCTGCTTCACTGGTACAGATTTTTACAACCATGACATGCAGAATTCTTGTTAATCATTGGCAAAAATGCATAGGTAATGGTGAAGACTGTAAAAAACTAGTGTTTTGCTCTATCAAGCAGTGTTATTGTGCTGTTTGTAGTTGTAGTTTCCATGGAAATATATGAGACATTACATTCAGAATGACCTACATACTTTGTAATAAAAAATGCTGTAAGTTGTCAAAAATTAATATATTTGTGCCAGAAATATGTTGAACTACATTGTGATTCCCAACTCACAGGCTGCTAAGTTGGAAAACTTGTTATCTTTACCTCTGAGAAGGTGTATAGGAGATGACAGAGAGAGTGTAGGAGGCTTGAAAACTCAGTTATTACACCAAGCCCTGGAGAGCTTCCCATCTTGAAGGAAATAGCATGCGTAAATGCCACAAATGCAGGCAGTTTAGATAGGAGTGGAAGAATAGTGTTTGCTAAATTTGGAAGCTGCACTGACATTAGAGAACAGAGAACCTATGGGACTCATTTTCACCTCCCTCTGGCAAAATGCCTTTCCTGGGCTCCTGCCAAGGGCACTGCCACTGAGCTGGGAATAATCAGTGCTCTTTGGCCCCGTGTGAAAAGGAGAGAACAAGTAGAATGGCAGATCCTTTTATAAAGCTTTTACAATTTTTTCCATGGAAAACAAAACCCCACAGGTCTCAGCATTCCCCTGTCTTCCAGTTATGTCTGGTCATATATTTTTCACCTTGAGAGAAAGGATCATTTTTCAAGGGGATAATTTTGTGATTTGTTTTCCACTCAGGAGAATATTCTGTTCATGTGATGGAAAACATTGGACAGGCTGGGAGAGGAGAGAAAGTGGGATATTGAGTGTGGCAATCTTTACTCCTAACCTTAGAAATTCAACAATAGAAATTCCACACACAAAAAAGTTGTAGGACTCCTTTTATCTTATCCCATTTATTTATTTATTTATTTAATGATTAGGAAAATGAAGCAAAGACAAAGGAAATGAGTTAACGAAATACATTCTAGAAACAAAAGTAGAACTTATGTTCCCATGAGAGGAATCCAACACTGTGACCCGCGTGTCTCATATTTCATGTGAACCATCAGGCTGGTTAGAACATACTGTCTTGGTTTAAAATCAAGAAAATCTTCTCAGGGCAGATTGAAACGTAGAGAATTTCATCAATTTTTCAATTTTTAAAGATTTAAAGATTAAACAGAAATTGAAAGACAGACATCTGCTGGAAGCAAGGGGTGACAAGGGATTGTTTCCTTTGCAGTGCAAAATGATCTCAGAGTTCTCTCCTTCAGCAACTTGGTCCTTCCAAAGTTCTTTCACCTCATTCATTTATTCACTTCATCGTGTGTGCAGATTTAAGCATTTCTGAATTTTCAGAAATGAGCTGTCATCTTAAGGATTTTAAACTATGTTGTTGGTGTCATGTTGGCTTTATATATCTTTATGGTTTTAGTCAACATTCTCTATAATTTTCTCTCACTCTCTAGAGCAGAGAGGATGAAATGACAAAGAGCAAACAGTTCTTTCAACTCACATGAGGAAAGGAAAATTTTCTTCCGCAATGTACATACAAAGATGAAACTGAGATATTGATCAGTTTAACTGCCCAGGGACGCATAATAAACTGTTGGGGAAGAAAATAAATAAATATGAAACACCTCATAGAAAGTACATATCAGAAGAGATAGAAAGGATGTGGAGCTTTATTCTCCTGTATGAAGGGGTTTCAGTATGAAGATTAAAACCTGACAAAGGAATCTTCCTTTCTCACCCTATCCCAATAGATTTTTTTTCATGACTAATTAGAGGGATTTACATTAAATACTAGATACAGCATCTTATTTCTGGTTTCGATCTCAGAAAATTTGTACCAATATTATTCCTACAAGGAGAATTAATGACGTTTGGCTACCCTGCTCAGTGATGTAACCAAATAAGAAAAAGGCATTCTTCATGGAAAACTTACCAATTGATTTGCAATTGTGTAGAACATCTGAAGGAGTGTACTTCTGGGAAGAAAACAGAGAAAAAAGTACAACCAGGATTATGTCAGGCTAGCTTTCCAGTCTTTGCTTATTGCAGGCAGGTTGAAGTAGATACCTTTAAGTGTCCCTTCCAATCCAAAATATTCTATGATTCTATATAGACTACACCATACTGCATGACTATAGTACTAATGGAGCTATGTGTATGTGTGTTTAAAATGCAAGCACTGTTTAATTTAAAATCATTCACACTGGATGCCAGCACTGTTATGACACCAAACTAAGTATGCATTCCACTGCCTATTGCCTTAAACCACACTGTGAGCTAGAAGAAGGCAGTTTCTTGACAAACATGACCAGAACAATGTTGCTTTTTGTTTTGTCTTGCCCAATGGCTCAGATCCTTCTCAGTGTTAAGCTTTTTCATTCTAAAATTGTTCAACTCCACGGCACTCTCTGGGTTCACCAGAACACAGACATCTATGGACTGCTCAGGCCCTGAAGCTCAGGGGAGAAGGCCCCACTTGCTCCAGGAGGAGGAGGCACCACAGCCTGGGCCTACATGCCCACCTTGGCTCCAGAAACTGGCACTACATTCCACTCACAGCAGCTAGCACTCTGGGAGCCAAGTCTGTAGGATCTTCTCAGATACAGAGAGTTTGGCCTCCCACTGATTCCAGGGCCCCACTGGCTTCATTATCTGGCACCAATTCCACCCACATCAGTCCCCAGGGAAAAGCTAATAGGAGGGAAAACTGTGCATCTTTCTTTGACTCTTCACCAAAAATCTGACACAAAGGGTGAGATGCAAGATGGTTATATTTGAGTTGTTTGCTACAGGCTCTTTCTATAGTTAACCTGGAAAATGCAGTATTTTTGTGGCATTAACCCTTCCACCTCTTTAAGACACCAGCTTCTGACATATTATCTGTCTCTTAGAAATTCCTGTTGTTCACCTATTACAGCAAAAAGCTTTATCTTATATTTACTCAGATAATTCTAAACTAAAGGTAAAAGCTTACCTTTGCAGTTAAGTATACAAAATCTTTGTTTTCTTTGCCTGGAAAAATCCAAGCAAATAACAAAAAATAACAGGGGTTATCTTCACTCATGGTAATTTTACTGCATTCAGAGCACAGATACTGAAAAGAGGATAACCTGTAAGCTGTAAAGAACTTAGTCTTGGAGAACTGCAATACCACTGGGTTAATCAGCTCTGTCGTTCCCCTACAGACATAACATTGGTGATCCATTAGATGTAACTTTTGTTTACCATCTTGTTAATTAATTCACTATTGATTTAGGATAAAAATTAGATCTCATCTGCCAAGAGCACTGCATGTGAATTGATTTGGTATTGGTAAGTTGTACACATTATCAGCAGACATAATGCTGTCTGCTGTATTTACATCCTCAAAGCTGTATACTTGTATGTGTAAGTTTCTACAAATACATTTGCAGAAATACAAAGAAATTAAATTCATTAAATAAGGGGAAATGCTTAGTCTTGTTGGCTTATGTGAAATCAATATGCATTGTCCACAACTGGGGGAGGGAAAGCAAATCAGAACAAAGCCACCAAAATAAATCTCTGTAAATAACTACTGTGCTTAGGTGTTCTGGTAATGTTGTGGTATGTTTTGGTGTGGTTTGGTTTGGTTTGGTTTGGTTTGGTTTGGTTTGGTTTGGAAGGGATGGTAAGAGGGCAGGTAAAACCAGATTTGTCCTAGGCAGTAGACCTTGTGACCTAGTGCTGCAATTTTATTTCAAAGTGACTGTATTTTTCCACTTTAGATAGTGAGCTTCTGGAAGGAAGTTGCTTCTGAATTTACATGGAAGCATGAATTTTAGCTCCAGGGGATCTTTGTAGTCCAATAAAGGAATCCCAGCTGGTTTCAGGTGCTTCTAGATCTGACTAATGCTTTTGGGTTAGATGATCTCCATAGCACTTACGAAACATAAGTTCTGCAGAAAACAACTTCAAGGTAATATTGCAATGGTCAGCTCACTCTGGCTATAATTTTCTTTATTTTCACATGAGATCTTGAGTTTGAGATTGCTTTGATAATACAAGGTGGAATGACTTTTAACTAAAAGAGGGGAGATTTAGGTTGGCCACTAGGCAGAATTTTGTCTTCTCAGAGGGTGGAGCAGTTTGCCCAGAGAATTTGTAGGCACCCCATCCCTGGAGGTCTTCAAGGCCACTTTGGTTGAGATCCCGGCAGCCTGATCTAATGGTTGGCAACACTGTCCATGGCAGGGCCATTGGAACTTGATGATCTTTCGGGTCACCTCCAAACTAAGCCATTTGATGACTCTATGATTAACAGCTGTAAATCAAGGCTTTCTCAATAGGCATCTATGTGGTTCCAAAGTGCAGTCTTAGAACTTGTTCCAGAAACCATAACTTTACAAAAGAGGTTAAAAAAATAAATAAATGCATCTTGTTTGAGTACTCATGATTGCATACTCAAGTTTAAAACTCTTTATTTTTCCTCTGTGATTATACTTTTTGTAAGTTTTATGATCACTAATTTTTGCTGTTTCAGCTCTTCCTCGAAGGAGCACACAGTAAATATTTCTGTAAAATTAAGTTTATATCTTCCATGTGTGTTAAGAAAAGCTTGGGGGAAAAAAAAAGTTACATGTGACTTAACAGAAATAAAGCAGGTATGGTAGCCAGAGGGAGTATGAGTTACAGTCAGTGAACAGATTCTCAGTTTCTCAGAGCTCTAAATGCTGAATGAGATAATCAGGTACTGCTATAACAGCAGCATCCCTCCCAGAAGTGATACGAATCACTGCTATTATTTTATAAGATATTTTGAGACCATATGATGGAAAGCCCTGCAGGAAAGTAAAGACACTATGTCTTATTGCCATAGCCTTCTCTCTCAAAGCTATTCAATGCACTCAGCTAATGACTACACTAGTCATTATCTTTCCTATATTTCATGATTATTCTACATTACACCACTGACAATCTTTCCCCTATTTCACTATTAAATGAGACTTACTTTTGATTCAAATGTTATTGAAGAAGTTAGTGCATCCAATTGAAGGTTTCTGACTCATTTATGATAGTTTTAAGGGCTTAATCTTCAGTTTTGAGTGCTTAGATGACCTGATTACATGAGCCATGGCATAGAGTATGTCTTTCTGTATTTTCTGTGTCATTAAACCTTCTGATTCATTTGATGGAAACATGACATGTATCTTTGCACCTCTCTGCATGTAATCTGTATACGCTGCAAAATCAACAAAATAAATTTTGAAGCAATGTGCTCAACTGTATTTCAACTGCTGCTATAACAGTGCCATACAAGCACTTCTAACATAGATAAGTGAGTTTAAAATTAAGTACTTAAAAAGTTCACGTAGGAGATTTTGAATGTGGCATTCTCTCAGAAATCATGTGAAATAAGCATATAGTAAAGGTATGTGAACAGGTAGCAGACTGTCTGTGAAGAGGATAATGTTTAAAATCATTTAGATTTTAGAAAGAAATACTCAGCATTTTTGGAACCTTAGGAGGTACATTTTTAGGAGTATCTAAAAGGAGATCCTATTCACTTTATTCAGTGGGGTAAAAATAACACCTCCACAGAAGCCTAAAACCAAAAATTTGCAAGTGCTTGTCAAGTCTTGGATGGAGAATTCTTTCTTTTGTAAAGAAAAAGAATCCTTACTTACTGTTAATATGAACTGAGAGAAAATGTATGCTCATCATAGATGTAATAATACATTCTACATACTTTCAGACATATCTCTATTATTACATATTATTAAGAGGGGTCAGTAATCTTACTGCGAGGAAATCTCCCCAATTGTTTTTAACTTTTGCTATTTAGAATATTTTGTATTTAAGTGTCCTCTTCCAGATGAGTTTCTGAGGACTTTGAGGATATTTGTATTTAAACCATAAGTCAAAGCAGTGGAATATTGATAAAGCCAACAAGAAAATATATTGAATTTGGAGCACATCAGGGAAAATGGACGGATTTCTTAGGGAAATAAGAGTAAGAACTGGATGAAAAATAATTAAACGAGTACTAATCCATATCTGTGCACCAAAAAGGGAGATATTCTGGTTTGCCATTAATGTGTGATCTCTCAAAGCCTGTGTCCAAATGTCTGTACAGAAGCAAACTCTAGGAGTGAGATGGAGACTCCTCTTTCTAATGTTTCCTACTTTTAGAGTTTACCTTTTTCACTTTATTAAAGTTATTTTAATACTGCTCCTTATTTTATATTACTAAGTGAAAATAAGTCATTCAGTAATTAGGGCTGCAATAAAATTGAATTGCATATTCTCACAATGATTCCTAGCCATAGAATCATACAATCGTAGAATCGTAGAATGGCCTGGGTTGAAAAGGACCACAATGATCACCTAATTTAAAACCCCCTGCTATGTGCAGGGTCGCCAACCACCAGACCAGGCTGCCCAGAGCCACATCCAGTCTGGCCTTGAGTGCTTTCAGGTATGGGGCATCCACAACCTCCTTGGGCAACCTGTTCCAATGTGTCACCACCCTTTGAGTGAAAAGCTTCCTCCTAATATCTAACCTAAACCTCCCTGTCTCAGTTTAAAACCATTTCCCTTTGTCCTATCAATATATTGTTCGGCATCACGGACAAGATTTGAACCTGTGTGGGGAAGTGACCCTCACTTTTGCCACTCCCTATCACTTTTTTGTGGCATGGAAGTCATTTGACACACAAACATGAATATCCATAATATTAAACTTCCTTAATGTCTGAGAGGAAATGACTCCATCCAAATTTTCAGTTGTTTATGGTCCTTCACATGTGGTAACTCCTGCAGCCAAAAATTGGGAATTTCTTAGCCAAGGACTGCTTCAGCAGTTAATAATGAGACTCAGAGATTCAGAGTGGTAGTATTTCCTGGTATAACTAAGCAGAACAAAAATATAAAAATGGCCTCTGTTATGATGACTTTTCTCATGTGGATTACTTACCTTATAGAATGTGAATTTTCTGGAGGGTATTGAATTCTTATTTATTTGTTTGTTTGTTTATTTAAATAGGTAAATAATCCTCACTCTCAGTTCAAACCATGCTATATTACTCAGCAGAGGAATAGCATCCTTACTGGGTAATGATATAGAGTTTGTGCCGAAGGAAGGTTTTGAAGGAAAAGCAGGCAAACATAGATATATTTCTGTACTAACCCAGTTTGTACTGGTTTAGGCCACTGGTGAAGAGGAGGGTTCCATGCCTCCCAATTTCTACAGTCATCTTCTATCCATCACAACTCATTTCAAGGGCAAAGTTAGAAATCTCTCAGCAATCAAGGACTGACTGACAGGGTAGTGAATAAAAATGCCTCACATTTTAGCAGGCCAAAAGGAATGCCAGCCAAACTGCAGAAGCTGCAATATTTTTTGATATTTTATTGAATGTCACTTTTGACAAGGAAACGACCCAAAACTTAGTATAATACTTACTAAGCTATCTTGACTCTCAATCTCTTTTCTTGATAGAGAGATAGTGTTCTTTATTTGTTTATTTGCTTGCATCCTATTGATTGTTTAACGACGGCCTTGAAAGCAGGAACAGAGACAAGATCCTTGCTCCAAACAGCAGCATGGTATGGAAGGTTGTGAAAAGTGGCTTCTGGAGTTTGTGGGAATAGGCCAAGGCTAATATTTTTCCAAACCTCTATCAATTTTGAAATAACCTCATAATTCTAGTGTTCTAGCTTGTGACACTGTCAAGAGATTCATTTTGACAATGCTGCGCAGCTTTCTTTTGAAGATCAGATCAGTCAAGGATGCTTAAAATTGCTAGAAATCTTTTTGAAAATAACAGTTCTTTTATTAATGTATTATTTAGTACAATGAATGTGATTCTTGAATAGTTCTAATGCGTTGGCGATGAAAATAAATAATAGACTTAGGATTACTATTCATCTTTTTCAGCTCGTGAAATTTTCTTCCTTGTGAAATGTTTGAGAATTTTTGGACAATGGATTATTTAAAAGCAATATATCGGGAATTTTTATTATTTGCTTTTGGATGTATACTTTTGGTTTTATCAAGCATGTTTTATCATTATCTTGGCTTGTCTGAAAAGAAGAGCAGACATCTTTTCTGATCTAGGTGATATTCACATGGAAACACAGAATCATACCTGCTGTTTTCCTAGAAAAAAAATCTCATTTTGTTAGTCACTCTTAATGATCCAGGTCTATAACAGGATAATTGTTCATCCCCTTTCATTATTGAAAGATTTTTCAGTTCTCTTAATGATTAAGGATACCGTGTACAGCCCTTCAAGACAATTTTGCATCACCTCAATGTCTTTCCTCCAGCAAAGAGAAGGAATCGACATATATCTTAACAGTACCATTTATTGCTTTGAGACTTCTTTTTCAGTCTTCCTAAACCTTCTGCTGACTCTTAAAATCTTTGATAATTTTGAGACCTAAATGAGGCCATAATATCATAATAGAGATTATATACTCATTTTGAGACTATAATGACTATCTAGTTTGACCTGAGGCATAAACTGGCTAAAGAATTTCATGAGATGATTCCTGAAGCAAATTCATCTTTTTTTTTACTGTAGAGACAGAACCCAGCGTGATACTTCGTGCTGTATAGAAGCATAAAGAATATGCAAAATACGTAGTACATCCCTTTTCTAAATATTTTTTCTC
The DNA here is from genome assembly GCF_016699485.2 of Gallus gallus. Taxonomy (NCBI): domain Eukaryota; kingdom Metazoa; phylum Chordata; class Aves; order Galliformes; family Phasianidae; genus Gallus; species Gallus gallus. The sequence continues at coordinate 4,178,008 of NC_052572.1, forward strand.
TTACAAAACTCGAACTACAAGATTTGCGTTTTCCATGGACAGAAAGGAAACAGGCATTTTCTTTCAGTATTTTCTTTAAATAGTGAACATATTTGTAAGCCTTCATCAAAAAAAGACAGGGTTAAAGAGGTCACACCCATCCCCAAATGAAAATGTATGGATAATATATCCTGCTCCTTGTTAAAATATGTTTGTCCGAATTCCCCTCAAAACCTGTAACACATTTCGATTTGCATTTAACAGTTGTTTTCAACTGCTGAAGTGTTACAGCTAGGAAATGTTTATCTTCAAATTTCTTCATATGCAACTGCAGACAGAGATTCAGTATTCTGTAATAATAAATGAAATTTATTTAAGCCAATCTATCTTCAACTTCATGCCACTTTAGCTAAACAGTCCCACCCAAATAAGAGATAGCTATTTAAAACGTGTGAGTATATATCTGAATTCTGATAAGCATCAAGCCTGCTGTTGTGCAATACTATGAACTGTAATTGGAGCACTAAGAAAACTCTTTGAAAATATTTTCTTGTTTGAAATAAGCTCAGGTCTGTGTGCTTTTATACAGCTGTTTCATCTTGCTTATTTCCTGTTTAACATGTTTTTGTGCCTAAATAACCAAATATGCAGGCAGAAGTATAAGCCTGCAATCACCACCACCAATTCAGAGTTTCTGAGAATAGTTCAAAGAAAACAGAAGAAATTACCAGAGGAAAAGATCAAGATATCAAAAGATATCTTGGGTAAGACCAAGACGTAGCTGAAGTAAAGTAATTCCTTCATCCATTTCTGTGCAAAATTTACATAAAGAGAAATCCATTTAGATGTTGACCCTGAGGAAAAAAATGAACTAGACATAAGAATATAGTATTCCTTCCAGGGCTACTCTTGTGTTAGGATCTGACAATTTTTAAAGACAAAACAAACAAACAAACAAACAAACAAACAAAAACCCGAGTATAGAAAAGAGTTTGAGTTTATTTATTTATATATTTATTTAATGATCTTTTCCAGCGTCATAATTTGAAGCAAATTTCTTCCCTTAAGACTAAGATGTTCACAGAAATGTTATGCAAAAGATATTTATTTTCCCTTCCAAAAAATAGAGTAGAATCAAAGAAATTGAAGTTTATAACTTTTAAAAAGCAATACAGTATTTAGTATACTCCTCCCTTTTTCCCATTAGTACTTGGTAAGCACTTCAGCTTTGAGAACAAAACATTCAATATACTAAAATCTCAAGAAAATAAAAATTTTTGAAAAAAATTTTTTAGCTATCTTGCTTTTGTCATGTATTAAATATCCATATTCTTCAAATGGAAGAGTGTACGGAACAAAGATTTTCCTCTTATTATTATTTGTTTGCTTTTTTTTTTTTTTTTTTTTGTTAAGTGCTACATATAGTCTGATAAACATATATATTTTAAAAACATATGATAAGTAATCTAATTGTTAAAAAAATGACTCCTCAGGCATTCAAAACTTCACTCTACTTTGTTTTTACTATATCTACAAAATTAAAGCTCAAGTGATCAAAAAACAATATTTTCAGTTCAAACAGTTTATTGTCCCACTTTTACATCCAAATGTCTCTGTCCAAGACCCTATGAGAAAAGCTCAGATATGACCGTAGGAGCACTATGGTCTCTGTTTCTCAGCCACATCCCCTCCATGTCACCGGTGCTCACACATTCAGATATCCTTCTGTGAGCCTCCAAAATGAGACCACTCAATTTTATTTTTTTTTTTCCCAAGAGCTAAATTCTTTGTGGCTTAAACAAGGTGAAATAAATTCATCCCAGTATGGAAGCTGGCAAAAAGAATGTCTAATTTGACCCATTACGACTGAGAGAGTTCAACTGACTTGAGTTTTTCTAGTTGTTTGGTTTGGATTAATAAGCTAGTGAGTTCACTGGAATATTAGCCCTTTTTTATTATTAGTTGGGGAACTGCCTATCTGAATATTATAAGTAAAAAAGAAGACAAAGCAAAGTCAAAAAATGGCCAGTATCATCAACTGAAATTTAAACCAGCAGTGTGTAACATTTAGTGTTTTAAGTAACTTATTCTCTGAGCTTTTCTAATTATCATTTCCACCAAAACAGCACACAGGATGATAGGAACAGTGAGCCTTTTGATGCAGGTTCTATCAGAAAAAGAGAAAAACAAAATTTGCTAGGAAATCAATCATCTTTAAATAACTAGGATGGAATTTTGAATGCCATCTAAGAAGTATTCCCGAATCTTGACTGAAATACTGAGGAGTGCAAACCAAAAATAATTTTCTAAAGCTATCCAGCACTTGCAATCATTTGAACAGAAAAAAAGGAAAAGCATAATATTCATTGAAAAGCTGGGTGAACAGCTAGCTTAAGATAAGAATCACAAGCTTTCTTTCACTGTAAATATGTTGTTTCTGTTGCTCAAATTTTCAAACTTAGTGCTAGCCTAATAACATCTAAATAGGACAGAAAGAATCAATGTCATAGATCTCCCAAAGAGGTCTCTGAGTGTTTGTTTATATTCAGGTACCCAATTTCTATATAGTTTGCCTGTCTACGTTTCTGATTATATATATATCTCTATGTATATGTTTCCAAATCTACAAGGTAATTCCTCTGTGTTAATAAGTTAATAATAAATAGCATGGCTAAGATTCTGCTGAGATGTGTTTTAAATTCAGGAGATTTAGATAAACCTTCTATGGCTTTGGTATACAATTATATGATGGAAAACCAGTCCAGAAACAAATCCTCTTCCCACATGTTCAGCTCATACCAGCAACATAATTATAACATTGATTATTGGTATAGCAATTTATAGGTGGATTGGGAAGATTACCATCTGAACCACAGCTCATTATTTATTTTGGGCACATGCATTTATTTGAGCATCATAAATTCTAGACTAATAGAAAAATCTGGTAGTTTCAGAGGGAAATTATAATAAATCAGTGTGCCTATAGACAGGATGTTTGAGAGAATACTGTGATGAAGAATCAGCAGAAAAGCAAATGCACATCTGGAAGCTATGACCTTTGGCTCTATGTTCTTTATCCTAAATTCTACAGAAGTTTAGGATCAGTGGATTCCTTTAGAAAAACAAAAACAAAAACTTCAAACATCACAATACAAGTTGTATAAAAACACAACATTAGCAGAATTTTTACATGAAAATAGTACATCAGTTTCCTCTCAACTTAAGAAATCCTCACTGAAACTTCAATATGTATTTCTTCCATGTGGATACTAATGCACATCTGGATGCTCATTTAAGAATTCAAATTATTTGCTGGTACTGGTCCCTGTAAAATATTGGTCACTCTTTTTCATGGAGTATAACCAGCTATTGAAAATTATTAGAATTAAGCGGGGGGGGGGGGAATGTAATGGAGCATACTGATGAAGAGCCAAAAAACTGAAAGCAGAGCAGCAAAATCTTCTATTAAGTCCCTTGTAACACATATTCTCAAACAGAAGTGATACTGTGATATGAATAAGCATAGTCATTTGAAAATTATGGGGACTGAATTTTCTAGCAAAAGAACATGAAAAAGATAAGAATTTCTTCTATCTGCAGAAAAGGATAATGAGAAGACAGGAGTATTTTGAAAGTGTATTCTTGCAAAATGACTGCTAAGAATATGTGGTATTGTATTCCCAATAGAAGTGATCTTGTCAGGAACATCAACTGCTAAAACCCAGAGGAAGATTTCAATTCCTGAAATAAGCTATGACCTGGAAAAGAAAGGCTTGGAACTGTAAGTTGGCCCCTTGGTTTTCACATAGAAGTCAGAGCCTGTCACTGACTCAACAGCAGCATCTGGCAATATTGGAACATCAGGGACTTGGGAGAAGGACACATGGCTGTGGAGGTATCTGTCAGCTCTGCACATTTGGAAAGGCAATGTGAGGGATGCTGCCAAAGAAATCCATTAAAGCATGGCCTAATTGTTATCTTTTCCCCCCTCCCCTTCCCTTTCCTTCCCTCCTCTTTCCCTTCCCCTTCCCTTTCCTTTTCTCATCCCCTTCCCCTTCCTTTTTTCCTTCCCCTTCCCCTTCCCATCTCCCCTCTCTTCCTTCAGTTCCTTCCCTTCTCCCTCTCTCTTGATCTCTTTCCCTGGTTCATTTTTGGTGGTACTTCCCCCATCCTTCTAGAAAATAGAAAATTGCATTTGCTGCCGATACATTATACATTGAGTTTCCCATTCAGCATCTTTATAAACTGCAAACAGCAATTCAAATAGCAATATATAGTGGTCAACCAGAAATGCCTTGTCTAATGACAGTCAGTAATGTTAAACTATGGCTGAATAACCTCTATATATTAATCTTGAAATAATTCACCAGAGATGAGCACTGTTATGAAAAAAAAATAATAATAAATAAAAATAAAAGAGAGAGACAGAGAGAGAGAAATAAACTCAAGAAACAATGCAATGTCAAGAAAAACTTGTCTTTTATTCAATTTTTATTCAGTTCTTACTGATAAAGCCTTATAAATGTTCTCCTAATGAGTTACAAAACCTGTCTGCTAGATTTTACTCTGAGAGTTTCAAAAATTTGTGCATACTTTCCCCCAAATAAACTTCCTTTGCAGAAGGTCTGTCCAACAAAGTCCCCTATGTGTCATGATCCCTTCAAGATGTACTGAGACCTTTGGCTACAGCAGCGAGCAAATACCAGTGAATGTATTAGATTGTCCTGAAGCACTATATGCACATACTGAGCTGGGATAGGCTTAGGATAAAGTAACATTATGTTCCAATTTTCAGAAGAGAGTAAAGTACTTGTAAAATATACAAAAACACTTAATTTTGCATTGTTTTGAACCCATGACAAATCCAAACATGTTTTCTGAACTACATGAATATGACTTTATGGACTTGCACAGTGTTTTCAGAAATTGGCTTTTGCTTTGATTTTCACTGAAATGTGTCCAACTTTGTTGATTATGCAGTTTTGCTTCCTGTTGCAAATAGTTGTTGCTTTGCTAATTCTAACAAGTGATTAAGTATGAGAGTCTTGTGTTCAGTTCCCTCTATTTTGCTTATATTGTCCAGTATGGCTGCCTCATTTTCACACAAAACTATTTCTGTTTTGCTTTGTTATCCAAAATGACTATCTGACAGTTTTTATGCACTCATTTTATCCATTCCAGCTGGATTTGTGGAAACAGCTAATGCATTGCCAAATAAATAAAACCCTGCAATTTTCTACCTCATACTAGATCAGAAATTATAAGAAAATACTATTTACTGTGTGCCATCAGAGCTCTGCAGTCAAATAGAAGCAGTAGACCATACTTAGTCTTTGCTGTAAAAAGTACAAATTTTCATAAAATCAGACTCTAAACAGAACTTCATCCGTCAGCAAACAGTAGGAAAGCAAACAAATAGAGAGAGAGAAAAAAAAGGAAATCTATTATAAATTCTTACAAGATGTACGCAGAAGAGAATACAATGAATTAGTTTATTTATATTAAGCAGTAATAGTGTATTACAAACAATATCTTTTTGATTTTGTACAAGAAAATCTCAGAAAATTGTCCTCAGTTCTGTATTGGATAACTGAGGAAAGAAGAAGCCTAAATAGCCTGAGTAACTTTTCCCTTATTAGACACATTCATAGGGATCTCAGGTGTGGCAAACATCTGATATATTCTAGATATATAAAGTCGTCCAAGACATCCTCATGAGGTCAATATACAAAACAGGATCTTCTGGTCTGCTGGCTTTAGAAGCAGCAGCCAAAGGCCAAGTAGAATACTGTAAAATGATGGTTGAAAGGCAGTGGACACCTGAGTTTCCCTCTTCTTCAAAGATATACGGATTGTTTTATTTTGGGAAACAATCCAGGGCTGGATTCAATGCCAAACTAAGAAAAGAGAAGAAATGAAAAAATACATCATTTTTATTCCTTTGCCAGTCTGAAGGATGGCAGATCAATTGTTCAACTGAATATGATTCTGGTAGAGATAAGTGCTACACTTTGTATCTATACTCACAAACATTTAAATAGAAGAGGCAAAACTTCCTGCTGGGATTAAGGTTTTCTGTTTTGCTGTTGTTGTGTGTTTGTTTGTTTGTTTTGTTGTTGTTTTGTTTTTATTTGTCTTTTGTCTTTTGGGGGGGGGAGGGGTATGTTTTGTTTGTTTGTTTGTTTGTTTCTCTTTACTTAGATTCTTTGAAGGTCTTTGCTTTTTCCTAAAGTGGGATAAAACACAGCTGGACCCAATTTATGCAAATCCTACTTAGGTAGGTTTCACAGAACAATAGAATCATAGAATGACTAAGGTTGGAAGAGACCCCAAGGATCATCAATTTCAACCACCCCTGCCACAGGCAGGGCCATCGGCCTCCAGATTCATTCTCATTCCTTTTTTCCTGGGTCTGGCAGTGGAAACTAAGAATTCATGTTACTTAATACCTGATTTCATCCTACATATTTCTACCTGAGATCATATCACCAACAAAAATCTGCTCATTGCAGCAGGAATAAAAATTTGCATTGTGTATCAGACAGTGTGGTGCACTAGAAAATATAGCATATTAATTCATTTACTTTACATCACTTTAACTTAGGATGTAGGGCTTAATGATCAATGTTAACAACTTTACGAGTCTGATTTTGCTTCCTGCTCGTATAGAAGTAACCAGATGTTCTAGCAAAACACATATAAATAAGCTGGGAGGTCAACCTGAACTTTTATTAGTGGACAGAAAGCCAGAACATGCTTTCTCTGGATGATAAAATATTACTGGTTTCCACAGGGATCTTTTACACCATCATAAATCCTCCATCTGGCATTTAATTCACTTCACTGTTCAAATATTTGCTATATTCTGACGCACTGAAGTTTCTTTGCTTTTTTAATATCTATTCATTTTTGAACTTATTTTCTAGATTCCCCAGTGGAAGGACACCCCCAGTAGCATCATGTTCACCAACCTCTTAAAAAAAAAAAAAAGAACAAAACAAAGTAAACTCTCATTTTTTCTTCTTTAGAAATTGTGTCATTAGTACATTGAGAATTTTCTGACTAAGTCCATTTTTATAGCATTGGTTCTGTGGAATAAAACATGACTTCCACAGACTCATCTGGAATAGGCAGTTAATGCTGTGCGTAAACCCCAGGTTTTATAATGTTGATACATTCTTTTTTCATACTTTAGAGGAAGAAGATCAAGTTCAAATATAGGATGTATCCCCACATTTAGAATATGTTTTGTTTGTTTTTTCTTAGAGAAGATGCTATTTTAAAAGTTCATATAATTGGTTAAGGCTTGAGAGTTCTAGTAGGAGTCCTGCTACAGTTTTCCTGCCTGATCTTTTTCAGGTCACTGAGGTTAAGTATTCCAGGGCCTCTTTGGATGAGATTTCTTTCATGCTTCACTAAAAGAAAATAGTTTGTTTTAGGGTAACCTCTGGTGCCATAATACCTCAGAGAAGGCACAACCTTGAAAGAAATGAGGGTATAGGAATGTCAGACATCTAGTTTGTTGTTGTTGTTGTTGTTTTCCCCTATGTACAGAAATTATACCTTCAGGTTGTCCAAGGTGATAGGAACATCATGGATATTCTAGTGGATATTGTGTTATAAGTACAAAATATATCTTTCTCAATACATAATGAAAAATTCTCCAGAGGATTCTGTGAAAATTAAGACACTGGACTCCTTAGTTCTCCTCTATTAATCTGATAGAATATCTAGTATTCTCTTGGACTGTTTCATCAAAGGAGTTTAACATAAGTGTGAAAACACCAATTTTCCCAGACTGGAGTATGTAACATATCATACCACATCGCTAGTTTCACCACCTTGAGACATCAGGATCAAAGCAGATCAAAGAATAGTCTGTGAAGCTGCCATCACTACCAACGTTGGCTAATTTCTCTTCAGGATAAGGGAAGTCCTATTGTCATCTTCGCTATTCTGAGGTTTATTATTATCTCTGAGAATTCATTCTCAGGAAATGAGAATTTTCTTTCCTTCTTTTGCCTTCAAACTAGCATCCAGGAGTGCCTTTTCCACCTTAGTTCTATGTGCTTGACATAAGTATACCTTTAGCCATGACCTATAAACCGTAAATTTATACAGATGTATCAGATCTTCTAAGTCTTTTTAAAAGCTTGTGTGTGGAGTGCATACTTCTCTAGATGACATTTTGAGAATTCATACTCCTGTGATCCCCACTCAGGTTGCTTCAAGTCTCGTAATAAGCTGGATCTAACATGTGGGACCTCAGTCACCAAATTCTACCATGAGAAGTTCTGCAGAGCATCTGGACCCCTGATCTTAATTGCTCCTTCTGTAAGACTGAAAGGATCATGCTTCAGACCTCTGTGAAGAAGTCTATAAGCAGCAAAGTCAACATTTAGAGAGAGAGGAGTCTATGGGTTTGGTTGTTGTTTTTTGTTGTTGTTGTTGCTTATTTTGGTTTTGTTTGTTTTTGTCATTGTTTATTTTTCAGATTTAAAATACATTAAATGACAGTTGTTTTTAAAAGGTCTTGACATTTCATAAGGAAACAGAGTTACTGCTAAAAATTTTAATGCTTTATTTTGCAGCTTTCAATTTATTTCCTTCTTTAACAAAAACTTCAAAAGATTTTACTATTGCATGTTGCAAAGGGAACAAACTAGAAGTAATAGCAAGTTGAGGATGCACTGAAGAGGACTTCAGGAAGACATTCAGTCCCATCTGCCTTCAGTGTGTGCTCTACATGGCCTATGACTTCTTATCCTACCCCTGTTAGACAACAGGGATCTTATATAAAGATTCAGACTGTTCTTATCTCAAAACCTTAGACTATGCTTCAGTTATATGATGTAAGAGCAAACAAGATTTTTATTACCATTTAAACCTTTTTGAACTCCAAAGTCTCTTTACCAGCCTAGGAAAATGCTGCTTAATATCAAATTTGAGCCTCTCTATTTGATTCAACATGCTGAAATGAAGCAGTTTGTTTCATTAATGTTGGAAGCATGTGATTTTAGTTGAAAAAGTCACTCCAAAATGCTTCAGTGTTATGTAAAATTTCTTCATAATATTTCTTTCCACAACAAAAATAAATATTATAGCCTTTTTCCTGGGTTCTGAGATTTTCCACAACATAGAAATTCAATTTACTTGTATTTTCCTTTATTCTTTCTTTCGCTAGCTTTGCCCTCCTTGTATTCTCATTTTTAATTATATTAATTACTGATAACAAAACAACGTATTTCTTACCTTTTAAGTTCTATTGAAATGAAAAATAATAATTGCTTTAAAAATGGAAATGGTTAACCATATTTTCATTTATGACATAATTCCTGAAATGTTTATTAAACTTCTGAAATATAAATTTGGGGAAAATTTTCCATGTAGTGTTTTATAAGTCTTACATACGTTCTAGATTCTTTCTGGAAACACTTCATAAGTGGCCTTAAAGTAAGGTCTATAAGTCATTTCCTATCCATTTCCACATCAGCTGAGCAAATAGAATACACACATATTGCAAAATGGCACCAAAAGAGTAGAAACAAAAACACACATTCAAAAGAAAGCAAAAACAGAACACAAAACCCTCTCTCCCAAATCAGATTCATGGACAAGCTTTAGAGAAGCACTTGAACATTTGGCCATCCATTTGAAGCAAACCTTTTCTGATGTTTGTGCCTAATTAATTACAATCCAAAATATAGAACACTTTAATCTGCAGAAAATGTTTCTGTTCTTCTATTTTGTATCACTATAACATTTGAAGAATGACACAGATATGAGCTAAACTTTAAATTTTCATTCAATTTAGTCTCTGAGATTTGTGCCAAGAAAGGACACTGCAGACTATGCCTAAGTACACATACAGGTATTATTTCATATTTCCATACTTTCATTACCTATTACTGAGTCCTAAAACTCCGTACATCTTGGAACTGAAAATGATTTATCTGTAAATGAGGATTTCTTCCCTGTCATGGACATGATCATCTCCTTTACCCTCACCTGAATCTGAACCCAAAGTTTCACTCCTAGAACAGTGCCTTAATTGGTGTTTTTGAACCTACCCAGCATCCAGATCCAAACTGGAATGGAAAGGAGCAGTGTCTGCCATCTGGCAACAGCTCTGTGGGCTGTGTAACTAGCCAGTTGTGTCAGACCCGTTTCTCCTAGACAGATGCATGCTCTTCATTGACATTCATGGCTAGCATAAGCCAACAGACACAACAGACAGATCTGTCACTGAAATGGCATGAAGAATGAATTGCTCTCCAAGCCATACAGACGTGCCTTCATGAATAGTTTCAGCAGTTAGGGATATCACACAGGAGTGTGGGATGTCTCCATCACACATGAACATAGGATATATTACTACGGAATCAACAGGAGATTTCCTGCTCATTTCAGTACTGGGTTTACTTCCACAGACATTTTATGTGACAAACCGTTGTCAAATTCTACAAAATCTAGACTATTCACCTAATGTGTTGCTCTTCTCCCCCCCCTTTTTTTTTTCTTTTTCTTTTTTTTTTTTTTTTTTTCCAGATCATCATGTACCTAAGTGATAACTATCGGCAGATAAATGGAGATTGCAACAGGGCTTTACAACAGTGTGTACTTGCTTGATAATTTCCCAGTGTGAGTTTTTACAGCGTCACTTCCTAATGGCAAAATTTTGCTTCCAAAACCTACATGCTGTTTACTGTTTCATTAACTGAACACATTTATTTTTTTCTCCTTTTCTTCTTCACAAAGTGTAACTCTCCTGAATATGTGTAACAGCTCTTGACTGGGATCCACTGCATCCTAGCTGATAAGCAATGAGTATTATGTTAAATCCGAGCCTTTCAAGTGGAACACACTGTTTCTCAGCCAAGTTCCTTCCTACCAAAAGTCCAGTCTTCTACAGAGAGGGAGATCCTCTGCTACCCAGCATTCAGAACATCTGTAGTCATCACAATCCTCTGTGCAGGAAGCAGATGGACTCCAACAGTATCATAGAACTCTTGCTCCCTTTATCTAACAGTGATACCAAGTAATATCCCATGCATTTAATACAACCTAGGCAAACTGAAAAAATTGAAAACACTGCTACACAGACTTAACTTTTTCCTCAGGGGAAACAGTAGAAATGCACAGCCACGGCATGCTACTTCAAGTAAATAAACTGCAAGAAAGCTCTGAAATGTAAAACAAAGGCAATATACCAGTCCAGATGGAGGAAACAAACAAGCAAAAAAAAAAAGAAAAAAAAAACAAAAAAGCCCTCAATATTAGATGAAGTGAGAAGGAAGTCTCTAACTGATGACTGGATGACTGGCACAATCAGATAAGAGCATTGCACTCAAATTTTCTGTAAGGTAGCTATTAGATGCCTTTCAGATTAAACAAAAAAAAAAAAAAAGAGAGAGAGAGAGAGAGAGATTGAAGAAGGCGGCATTTTATTTTCAGTAGAAAATGCTAACAGTGTTATATTTTGGGGGGAATCCAGAGCAGAGTTGCAGTATGACAGATGGGAGCCAATAGGCAGAGAATTGAGAGAAGTCTGAACACAAACATATAAATCAGGGATTACATCAAACTGAGATCATGATAAATATGTTCGGAACATTTCTACTGGGCAAAGTTAAGTCTGAGATTTAGGGAGCATGTAATAGGCCAGAATTAAAAGACAGCAGTATTAAAAACTGACTGTATCCTGAAGGCACAGAAATGTTTTCTTGCTTTCTGACTGCTGTTGAAGAGCTATCACCAGGCAGACTGCATGAAGGTGTGCGATGTGAATGTCAAAATGAAGTAGAGAGAGGGGTGTCTTTCCCATTACAACTGAACTTTAACAGTGATCAGGCAGACAGTTTGGATGGGAGACTGCTGCTCTGCTGTGTGATGACTTCTTTCTTTCTTTGCACTGAAAAATTAAAATGACAAGCACAGTTGCAAGTGACAGCAAGCCATATCTTCTTCCTGTGGAAGCCAAATTGAAGCAGAGATATGTGATGTTAATTTGATAACTAACTAATAACTTCCATGGTCCTAATTCAAAACAGCCAGTAATACTATGGTAATAAGGAGTGGAGGGAGACAATACAAGAATGAAATTTTTACAAAGCTACTTCAGCAGCTGCCTTTCTTGGTTAAGAGAGAACTGCAGAATGAGAAAAATGTGTGGTACACAAAGGCAGCATTTCCTACTATTAAAACTTCAGAATTCTGCCAGAATCTTTAACATCTTATCTTTTGTTCTGTTTTGGGCATGGTTTACAAAGGCCAGGAAAAGTTTCACAGGCACCATCTTGTCTTCCTCATACCCACATCTGAACTGAAATGGCTTCCACTGTGTCAATGGTTTATGGGCTGGTTCGGCCCAGTTCTGTGACTAGTGGGGAGGAGGGATCCACAGATCTGCACCCCTGGAAAGGGGAAACAGGGGACCCCAAATAATTAAAAACAGTGACAACGATCTGAGGAGAAATAAACTAATTTACTAAATATGGCATCGGAATGCAAGATAACACACTATATAACAGTATAATTAGAATAGAAGCTAATAAATCAAATATAATGAGAGAAAAAGTGTTCGAAAAAGCTGAAGGCCTTACAAGAATGGTATGCAGTCAGGACGAGCAGCAGCGAGAGAGCCTGACGATCAAAAAGAGGGACATCAAGTAACATACTGAAGCCTTAAATGATCAAAAAGAGGGACATCAAGTAACATACTGAAGCCTTAAATGCGTTCCCCCAGGCAGGAATGATAACAAAACAGCAGTCCTCTGGGGAATGTAGTTCTTCTTCTCTTCCGGACAGGTGCCCAGAACTGGAGCATTAACTCTTTAACTCCCAGTGCACTACATGATGTTATGATGTGGAATGCCAGTAACCAAAAATCATAAAATCATGACACATTGACATATCATTTCATGACAGAATGAAATAAAAAGTAGCACTGAAGAATAGAAATGGCCTATGACAAAGCACAGGAACATTTTTACAAATACACCCACCTCCGTGCCGTTCCTTCAGCTTATACTGGGAGTCAATGAAACCAGTCAGTGAGAAATACATTACGAGGGGTGGAACAGATGGAGAACACTAGACAATCATCTGGCACAATTCCCAGTGTGGGATTGCTCCCTTAGAATCATTTGCTAACATTCCATCCAGATTTCTATGAGTCAATGAGAAAACAGAAGGGGGAGGAGGAAGCCAAAAAAAAAAAAAAAAAAAAAGGAAGAACAGATCAGAAGCAGCAAAAGCATCTTTTTAGCATGATTCAAAGTCACAGAATCATACAATCATACAATCACAGAATGGCCTGGGTTAAAAAGAACCTCAAAGATCATCCAGTTTCAACCCCCTTGCCAAGGGCAAGGTCGCTAACCATTAGACCAAGTCTTCAGTCATTCTGTAGCAAACAGGAAAATGCCTGCATTTTATTCTGCCATTTTAGCCAAAATATGTCCATTAGTGAATGTTGAGGTCATTTTAAACATTATATTCAGAATTTGATGTTTATTTAATGAAAATCAAGCTAATCAGATTTGAGACATAAGAATTGTTCATCATGTCTGATTTCCCAAATATTTTCTCCCCAAATTTCTGCAATTTCAGGGTACAATTGAAATACAAAATGCTAAAAATGGGGAGGAGGTGGTGTTGACATCTCAGCCTGTAAACACTCTGTATAAAGTCAATGGACACAAGAATGCAATTCACTTGAGTATATGGGTCTTTATAAAATGATGAATGTACTCCAGCAACTGTATTTACAGGACTGTAACCTTTCAGTGCAGCAACCCTGAGTTAGAAAAGACAAGATCATCCTTTGTTCTAGCTCTTTGTATCATCCTTTGTTCTAGCTCAGTTAAGCTGTATAATGGACTGAACTAACTAGAAATACTGGTAGAGCAGGAGCTTCCAAACCTCAAAAGTAAGCATGTACTGTTAATGCTATGAAGGATTTCAAGGAGTCAAAACACATGTGAAATAGCTGTTTCAATCTCTTCTCAATTCTTTAACTACTCTATAAATTTGACCAAATTAGCTGCTGCTATAAATTACAGGAGGTCATTCTGTACTGGATTTGATAAACTATCACTACATCTGAATTACATGATTTTTTAAAAGCATTAACAGAGAAAAAATTGACAGGTATGTAAGTAAGGTATAGGAGCAGATAAGCTTCTCAAGCATGTTGTGAGCTCTTGGAAAAGTAAATCTTTTATCTTTGTTCCATTCACTCACTTTCTGGAAGAGACTGGGAACAAGTTTAAGTCACAGAAGTAGACGCAGCGTTTCTTGTGTCATCTACTATGTTCCAGTCTAACTGCAGCCAAAGGCTGCAGAGGTACATAGTATTCCACTTCTGACCTCACATCTTAAACAACCGATTGACACTATTTTGCCACCTTCAACAGCCTGTGACCAATTTCTTGGATTGCGTTACCATTGGCAGCTCCAAACTAGAACATTCAGCAAAAACCAGACAATCAGAATAAGCTGCAAGGCAGGAATGAGCACTACTGTTTCATGTTCACCTTATTGTGCAGTGGTAATATGGCAGAGAGCAGGTCTTCCTTACAATTTAATTTTAAACCCTTTGATTTAAATTTTGCTTCTTTAAAAACAAGGATGTGTGTGCAATTATCATTGCATGGCATGGATATTAAGGTCAGGTGCAATCTCCTGCTATCAGACTAGGGGTTAACTTATTCACATTTCACCTCTCACATATGCAATTGCATCAATTACTAACAAAACCACAGCTCTTTGATAGCCAGGATCCCATATTAGCTTTCAAGTTGCAAAATGGCTCCACCCCATCAATTATAATTTCTTCAGTGATCTGTACGACTGGAACGTGTTAGAGTGCTGATTTATAATACTAATTGCAAAGTTAATTCACCTGGACAGAATTCTAAGCCATTGGCGTTAGATGATAATTACTATTATTTTTCCATCCCTGTAACTGAAATCAAGTGTTTTGTGAAGTTTTGTTCTACCATCCATTATGTTCTCTTGGCAACAATGAAATCTCTTTGGGAGTTTGAGCTGTGAGTTGCTTTTCTTTCCCACAGATCCATATCTGCTTATGTCAAATGCAAAACTCAAAGGCAAGGATCCTAGTCAGGATTATCTAGCAAAAACTTCAATTGATACTGATTCATATTGATTCAATATAAACTCTTCAGCTTTTGGGGATTTATTTTTATTAAGCTAAAATCATGTTTACCAGTGTGGAATTCATAATCTTCAGCAATCCACTGGTTGAATTATTCTTTATTTAATGGACTTGTGCAGTGCATCCCTTACAGAGAGCAGGTAATACTGTATTACTGTGATCTGTGCTATAACTGGATTTCAGAGTACTTTAGTAAATGAAATGAATTTAAAAGAAGGTAAATCAAGTTAAAGAAATGACCTGGATATTTCCTAAAACATCGGGCTTTGGGATATTTTATGGGAAGCTAGTTACAAAATTGCTGAAATTTTGGCCATGAACTTTATATGTGTATCTTTGGACTGATTTATGATTCCTGGTGCTTGGACTTCTCAATAGAAAATGTAAAAAATGCAAGTGGGGAAGAAAGAAAATTAAAAAGGTTCTAAAGTTTAAAGCCTTAAGTTTTTTGTTGTTGTTGTTTTGTTTTTTAATGGAAGGATGTAGTTTACCTGTTTTATAGATTGCAGCTCTTCCGTAGACAAAATGCTCCAACTACAGTCTGGTTTTTTTACAGTTTTAGTCCTTTGTACTTCCTTTTCTGAATCTCCATTGTTCTTCATGGAAAAGACCTTAAATAAATAAATAAATAAAAATAAAAATCTGATTTCACATTTGTTCTTTCTCCATGTCCAAATAAAATTTTCACAAGCGAGGCATCAAAATGTGTATCTGCCCAGCAAGTTTTGCATCAGAATCGTTGTTTCTGCAGTGTTACAAGCAAAGCCTGACTGTTGCTAACTGTTGTAGTTACATTTACAGGGGCTTGAATTCTTAGTCCAGTTTATTTCCATTAGTCATCTCAGCAGGTATACATGTATCAATAAGTAGATCAATAGGTAGATCTACACAGATAGAAAAATAGATTATAATCAAGTCTGTCTAGTCTCTGAACCATTCAGTTATGAACAAGTTCTAGCCTAAAAGCTGTGTACATATGCAGTTTTTTATTTTAGCTCAAACTCTGGCTTCTGTACTACAGATGTCTCAGACCTGTCCAACTTCGTACTTGTCAGATGAGTGGTTAAAGACAAAAGCAGCAGCAACAACAAAAATATATTGAGAGACAGATAAGAGAAGCTCTTCTTGGGAGATTTTTGACTAGTTGAAGGTAAAATCTGTATTATTTTAAACATCTACATTTTTGGTTAGGGAGTAAAGTTAGAAAACCTTTATTTTTCTCTTCAGAACATTGTATTTACTGAAGAGACTGCTCATATGTGTTACATTTCCTTCATTGATACTTGTAATATTACAGTGAATCTGAGAACTATCAACAATTTTCCGAATAGTTCTATGTAAACATGATTTGGGCCTGAAATTCAGGTTGAATAGAGGAAAAAGCAAGACTACTAACTTTGCTTAACTCTGTAATTTGCTTATATATCTTTGGCTGGTCTCTGTATCTTTAATAGCCTTTGTAGCCTTTGTAACCTTTGTAGCCTACATAAATACTCAGCAATGACAACAACAAAATCAGAATGTAATTCAGAGACTTTAGCTTAGACTTCTGCTACTGTCATTTATCTATGAAGTCTGTGGTTACCAGACACCTAATAGATTCAAAAATTACATGCCTTGAATAAAATGCTGTAATTTTTCCTTAAATACAGTCATCATTTCCAATATATCAGTTGATTTTCCTATGATTTTAAAGGTTGTATAATGGCCTAATACACACTAAGCACTGCACCAAAAGATGTTACTTGTGAGGACTGATAAGGCCAAAGGCAAAATGTAAGCAACTTCAGCCACTGGGAAGTAGGAGAATTGCATTGATTTGCGAGACTTGGAAATGGAAAAAGCCAGAGAGAATGTAATTTATACTTAAGTAATGGATCAAAATGGCACTACGAGCATGGCTGTAATAGCTAATGATGATAAAGGATTCAGGGAAATGTTCACATCATCAGAAGGACTTAATAGATTTCATCCAGTTCTCTTTCTCGTCTCCTGTAAAATTCATTTACAAAAGGCTTTAAAGTGTGAAATTGCTTGTTTTCTAAATAATAGGAATACAAGATCAAACCATTCCATATTCAGTGTAGAACTGAAGTAAGAAATAATGTACCTCAAAATGGAAAACAAGAGGAAAAAAAAATAATTAATTAGAGTTTTTCAATCTTCACAGAAAATATTTTAATAAATGGATTAATTCAAACTTCATATATTACAGAATTACACCTAGATAATGAAAACAAGATCAGGCTTCAATGGTTTTGCAAAAGTAACGCAAAAACTTCCTAAGATTTGGTACACAGTAGGTGCAGTTTTTAATTTTGTTCTGACTTGTGTGTTCCTGAGGTTCCATAATTTCCCCCAGATATTGGTAAAATTGATAAATTCCCCCATATATGGGTAAAACCTTCCTGCCCTCAAAGTTACAGAGCACCTCCCCTTGAAATTGTTCCTCTGATCCTCAACAGGTCTTTGATTAACCTTTAATGAGGCAACCTAATATGCACAGCTTGTGTTGGCCTGAGAACCTAACGGTTGTCTTTACCCAGAGAACATTCATCATTACAACAGCATGAACAAACTGTAGACATTTATTATCCTAATAACATTTTCAATGATTAACTTTCATAATGAGAAATCCCGCTAGGCCAAGAGGCATTCTGCATCATTTTGCAAGTTCCTTGTGGAAACAGTGCTCCTATTAAATGCAGGCTTTACTGTTCTGTGGGAGGCCATGATGTTCTACCACAAGCATTCTTACCCCGCACTTCACATGTTCCAGCCTATTGCACTGGATGTGGTGTCAGAGCTACAGGCTTTGCTATCACATCCTTCCCTCTACCTCTTAATTGTGGGACAGCAGGGAGACAGGAACACAGGCAAGTGGGATAAGAATAGTTGAAGTATTTTCTGTGCTTTAGAGACTTATTTAACTTCCTTTACAACTTTAATTTTGATGTGACACTGCAAATGAACATTCATGCGGATGGAAAGCTTAGCAATGGACCCTTGCTGCTGCACAACAAAGCAAACTCATTTGTTACCATTTTCTAGTGAAAAAGGTCCAGCCTTCTCTATTTACAAGCACATGCAATCTGAGCAGACAAAGCGTACCTTTACCAGCAGCTCATTAACTCCCCAAAGATCATTTCCATCAATAAAATCAGGACCATTTCCTAGAAACCTATTTAATTCTCACTGCTGAACATGATGTGGTTTTAGATAAGATACATGCCAATTAAGAATGAAAAAAGTGTACAATGAATGTACAGTCCTTAGTTACTGGGGTCAGGTTATTTTTCCTGCCAAAATAAGCTAGCGGTGAAGTGAAACCTTTCTTGTAAAGATGTTAACCAGTCTTGATGCTGAGGATGTTGTTTTGTCTTGTTGTACTTGGCCTGAAAATGACCCACTCAATTAGCAATTAGCAACATTCTATCTATGGTACTATCCCTGTAGTTAGATATATATATATATATATATTTAATTCCAGTGTGATAAGCAGAACTCTGTACTTGTAATTTCCTTCCTAATTTTGAAATTTCTTCCTCCTCCTGGACTTCACAGTGTGCAGCCAGAGCTAGCATGTGGTTTAAAATAGATGCAGGAAAAAAAAAAAAAGAAATCAAGACCTGGACATGAATATATACTGGGATTTTAAGAATATCACATCTAAGGCTTCCTGAACCAGTACTATCATAAAACAACAAAATATAACAATTTAACAGAAACCTAATTGCAATGATAACATCTGTCTTAATTATGTAAATACAAGTCTACTTTCAAGCATCAAGCTCTCTTTAATAAAATGTCAGGCAATTTGTATCACTTAAGGAGTTACATTTCATATGTACAAATTGCACTTAAAAGTAGGCATCCCTTATGTAGCAGTCACGAACTGATAGCTATAATGTTAGACTTTCCTGTTAAGGAGCATGATGAAAAGCACAAGGATTCCCAGGGGAATTTTGGCACACTGGGAGAAATTATAGCTTTGCTTTGTTAGTATATTCACTGAGCTATTTTTCCTTCTGATAGTACTGCACATTACATTTCCAATTGAAAGAGTTATTTTAGCTACGTTAGGCTGATCTATCAGCCATCTGTGTACTACCTACAGTTTGGTTTCAAGTTAAAAGACACTCCTGATTCAATAGATTCTCAGAGTGCCTTATGACTTTGAGGAAAATACTGCACTCTGACACAGATTCTGTTCTCTTACCCTCCAAACAAGCAGCTTTTGTTGTTGGTACCAATAAAGTCAGAAGCATGCCCACAGAAATCAGTGGTTCCATCACAAAAGATCGACTATTTATGTAGACAAAGCCTCTCAGTAAACAAATGTACGTCATTTTTATTCTGCTTGTATTTGGACACTTTGGCAGATTCTTACCTGATGCAAATTAGCTTTTTGGCATAGATTTTGTGCTGTTCCCAAGAATCAAACCACAGAATTCTGACTCAAGGGGGAAAACAGCTGAGCTGGTCTGAGCTACCTCTGACACCACTGGTGCTCCGTAGCTCGTTTAGGATTTTACAACAGAGGAAATGGCAACACCTCACTGAGTGTCCTCCTGTCTGAAATATCGGCATCAGCCTATGCTGAACAATTTCATACATTCATGAAATCCAGTGTAGTATTCAGAGGTTGCAGTTAAGATCCTGGCAGTTCAGATTAAAGCTGCAGTTGGACAATTACCTTTTGATAATATTAACTCTATGAAAGTCTTCACAGTCCTCCCACATATTGTTTCTGGAGAAGCCACGGGCTTTGCTGACAAGCCATGCAATGCTAAATGATCCTGTGAGGTCAGAGACAGTCTCAAGCTACAACCCAACGTTATGTTCTAGAACTCAGAATCCTGTTCTTTAGTTCAGCCTCATACATTTGAGTTTTCACAATTAGCTAGCTGAATTTTTTTCTATAAGCTTGGATAATGGACCAGCTGATTCTCCTTTTGGGTTGTTCTGTAAACAGGTGAATTCATTAAGCAAGAATGGCTCAGCAACTTGAGAGCTGTAGTATGCCTTATCATAGAACAGGCATGTCCAATCCAGGCATGGGCCACACACAGCCCAGCACAGCTCACACTGTGACCTGCACCATGCTGCCACAACATCATGGAGGCTGTTTTGCAGACAGTGCTGTCAAATAATATGATACTATGCTTAATTTGCAAGGAAATTGTGTCAGTTTTCAATGATTACAATTTAAAAAGACCTATAAAAATGTATTTTTATATCATGTAAAAATGATATAAAAATGTATTTTTCTAAAATCAGTTTGTGTTACCAGACTATAACCAAGCAAACTGAATAAACATGAAAATCTATCAGAAAAGAAGTTGGAGAGTAAAGCTGCTATCTTCATGTTTTAT
Source organism: Gallus gallus (assembly GCF_016699485.2). Classification (NCBI taxonomy): domain Eukaryota; kingdom Metazoa; phylum Chordata; class Aves; order Galliformes; family Phasianidae; genus Gallus; species Gallus gallus. The sequence goes on from NC_052572.1 coordinate 4,198,543, forward strand.
GCTTTGGCAATAGGTGAAAATATTGACACTACAGGTATGGCTCAACTTGGCGTTTTCATTAGAGGAATTAATAATGAATATGTCACTGAAGGAATGGCTTCTTTGGTGCCATTGAAAGACACATTTAATGTCTTGATTTGTATGAAGCAGTAAAAAAAAAAATACATTATAGCCTCTGTCAACATATTTGTTGTAGCTACTGATGGTGCCTTGGTGATGGTTGGTTAAAAAAAAAAAAAAAAGATGGACTTATTAAATAAATAGAAGATGATACAATTATCACTGGAAATATCACTGCATCAAGGATCAAGAAAATTTATGTGCGTATGTTTTAAAAAAGGATGTCATACAAATCATCATCAAAGCTATGAGTTTCACAAAATCCAAGGGACTGAATCCACCCATTCTAGGAGTTTCTTAACAGGATGGATGATGATTATGGGGTCATCATTTACTTTTCTGAAGGAAGGTGGCTAAGCCAGAGTAAAATGCTAAAAAGACATTATGATTTGCAAAGCGAGATCAAGTCCTTTACAGAATCAAAAGAAAAATTTGTGCCAGAACATAAAGATTAAAAATGTCTCACAGGTTTAGCATTTTTCATGGATTTGACCACACATTTAAATGAGTTAAATATGCATTTTCAAGGTGAAAATCACTTTATCTGTGCTACGTTTCAGACAACAGCAGTGTTTGAAATGAAATAAAATTGTGGCAAGCTCAAGTTATAGCAAATAATTCTGTGCTTTTTGATACACTGGCTAAACACAGCCATGTGAACAGTGAAAAAAAAATGCAGCCATGCCTTCCATTTTTATAAACAAATTTGAGAGTAAGTATCAAGATTAAAAAAAAAAAAATCTTTTTAATATATATTTCTGACTACATTTTCAGTTGACACAAATACATTACCTGTGAATTTTCACATAGAATGGATAGTTGCAATCAGACATTCAACTCAAATACAAATTTGGTCAGGTCTATTTACTAGACTTTCATAAGTCCTGTCTTACAAGAATAAAATATTACGTGCTTCATTCATGTCATCACTTTTTGGTATTACATACATTTGAACAATTACTGTCAGGGATGAAGCACAGGAAGAGTAATATTTCCTCAAAAAAATCTCTGACAAATACCTAGTGAATTCACTAGGGATAGCAACCACTGCCACTAAACCTGCCTCATGCATTAGTTTCACAAAAAAGGGTCAAACATCCCACTAGTTTTATGCTTTTGTTTCTCTCTGCTTTTTTTTGTCTTAATAAAGAATACATTAAATATATATATATATATACATTATATATTTTACAGGCAACGCCAAACAAACAATTCCCCTTCACTCAAATGTAGCCCAGGCAAGGCAAAAGGTTGGACAACCATGACCTAGAACATGGCTACTACTACACTGTATTCTTGAAGAGGTTTTTTTGTTTGTTTGTTTTTTGTTTTTTTTTTCTTTTCTTTTCTTTTTCTTTTTTTTTTTTTTTTCTGGTTGCTACAGTGTCAACGGTTTAAGGACTGGTCCGGCCCGGTTCTGCGACTAGTGGGGTGGAGGGATTTCGCAAAATCTGCGCCTCCAGGAAGGGAAACAGGGGACCCCAAAATAATTAAAAACAGCAGCAACGATCTGAGGAGAAACAAACTAATTTACTAAATATAGTATCGGAATGTAAGGTAACACACAATAATACAATACAAATAAAAAATAATTGAGAGAAAGATTGTCCGAGAGCCAAAGGCCTTACACTAATACTGAAGCCTTGCGTGCAGTAGGGCACAGCAGTAGCGAGTTGATCCAACAGGGAACACGGCAAGACGAGAAGAGGGACAAGTCAGATGACCTGCACCCTTACAGCTGTTCCCTTGAGCAGGAATGATAACAGTACTCAAAAAGGCTCTTGGGGACCGTAGTTCTTCTTCTCTTCCAGACAGGTGCCCGGAACTAAAGCATTTGCTCCCAGTACTCTGCATGATGTTGTGATGTGGAATACTGATAATCAAAAATCATAAAACCATGACATACAGGCAGTCTTACTCTTCTTTGTTACAGTGCAGATTAAGTGTGGGAAGAGCTCCAGCAACCCATTTCTTATCAGAGGATACCATACACATTCAGATCTCTTGTGGATCATTTTTGGCAGATTCTTGTTTCAGGACTGATTCTGTCTGTAACTATTTGAAACTCCTATCCATGTTCTGTCTGTACCATGAATGTGAGATTGTAGAGTACATCCTTGAAATCATTTTGGTCACCCATATACTTAAGATTATCCATTAAATTATACTGCCATCTCTGTTCCTTCTTGTCCTCTTCTCACCATGGAAATTCTACTTTCCACCTACTCTGTTTTTCAGTCTATCCCTACTTAATGCATTTTATCACATAAATTATCCAAGAGGTTAGCAAGATTTTTGCCATGAAAAAGAAAAGAAATTCCATTCCTAATCTGTTCTTCTAGTTTTCCCTTCTTTTTGTTCATGATTTCTGCTAATGAGTGTAACAAGTGTTTGTTTGTTTGTTTGTTTTTTAATATTCCTGTGATAAGACAATTCTTGTTTCAGTTATTGCTGCATTGCTTGAACAAATTTGGCATAGTCCAGAGTCCACTATTCTTAGTGGACTACCTGGGAGAAAGCAAGCAATTTATATTTCCAGTTAGGTTAAGGTTAGATCACTGAGTTTGCAGAGAGATAAGTCCCCGTAAATGGACAAGAGAAGGGTCCAGAGACCTTCAAACAAATCCATATAGCTCCTGGATATAACCTTTACAAAGTATCAGATACACACAGGAAAATTTGAAGGATTAGGGAGGAGTAAGAAAGGTGAATCATGGAGCAAGATAGCTTTTTATAACATAAAGGGATTGAGCCTACACTGATTAATGTAGGTTCCACCTCAGAAGTGAAAAGCAGATGTAATTCCTCTTGAATTAAAAAATAAAATCAGTTGCTAAATAAAGGGATAGTTTATGATCACCAAGCCTGAGAACACAGCAACTGGAATATGAAAGGAGAAGAGAGGCACAAATAGACTGTCATTTTGTCAGTGATTTCTTTCCTGCTGGAGAAAATATGAAAGAGAATATGCTAAGGAGCTGATAAATTTTTAAGAGCTCAGATGCTTGGGTCAAAGCACTGAAGGTAAATTTAAGGAATAACCATCGTTGTAACATGAAGTATTTAAATGTGACTTGAAGTACTTAAATATAGCTAGACTAAAAGTAAAGTCAGGAAGATGATGCAGCAAATAGCAGAAATGGCACAGAGTTGTGAATAGGACTGGAAAACTGAACAAGAGAGAGTGAAATATTTTTGATTGACAAGTCTTTCCTGTTAGGTTTGCAGGTCACTTACCCATATAGATTCATTCCCAAAATACATGCATCTACTTTGATTTTTTGTGTGGATAGTTACCTACCCATACATTTCTGACAATGCAAGCAGCATTAAGAGGCACCCAAACTGGTTTAAAACTAAAAAAAGAGCTATCTTAGCTCATCAGGTGAACTGAGTGAGTTACATAGCCTTTCTGTTATCCCATTCCCATAAAAGAGGAGTCTACATCTGCGGCAGAGGAGAGGTCTTATGGTTTGGCAGTGAAAGTAGAAGGATTAATGCTCTTTGATAAGCTGCAAGGCAGGTTATTCATACTATTAAATGGAACAAAGAATGGAAAATAAATAAATAAATAAATAAATTGGGACTTGACCCATCTAAAAGATTACCTGTGAAATTACAGAATATCAGTTAAAATTTCATTCACTCCTCATCTTCCCAGATGTTTTGTTTTGTTTTCCAGGCACTCACTGACATCACTGATGCCTTCTTCAGCCAGCATCTGACAAAACAACACCTACTATAGCAGTTATTTTAGGCAAACATTTAAATATTTCCCTTCTAACTGGATGAAATGGATACTGTCACTATGACATTTCTAAAAGCTAGACTTTTAACTGGAGCTTCACAGCAGTATTCCAGGATGTTTTCTTTATAGGAAACAAAATACAAAATAAAATATAGCTGTTATAAACTGTTAATTATAGTTTATAATAGTAATAATCCCAAAGAATTTGATCATTACTGCAGCTAATGATCAGTTTAGAAGGGTTTAACTGCCTTCAGTTCCATCTAGGGATACCCAATTAGCAAACCAGTCGTTAAATACAAGTAATGACTAATTATTTGAGGATTAAAAGATTAAATATAAATAAAAGTGAGATTGAGACTCTTAAAATTAATGTGCTAATGTTTCCCTTCCTCACCATGAGTTAAGAGTACAGTCTGTTCTTATGACTACCACACTTTCAATAGAGGATTCTTTTCTCTCTAAATGAGTTACTTTCTATGCATTCTCTCCAGATGTTTAACTCACGTACATATTGGTCATTGTTTCAAAAGCTCAGGTTTTTCATTTAATGGAGTATCCTCAGTGGACCTAAAATTAGTAATTTCTTTTCACTGTTCAGAATGGTATGCTTTTTTCTGAGGGGGGAGGACTTTAAAGTTTTGTTTGACTTTCTTTAGTTTCAATTTCCCGTTTATATCAAAGTGCCTTCAATTAGCATGAGTAATGTTATTTGACGTGTAAGCTATCAAATTTACTTATACAACAGAATCAAGATGGCTAGACCTGTCCATGGAAAACCAATAAAACGTAATTATAGCAGGGATCAGCTTGAACCTTTTATTTAGTACAGAGCAAGGCATTTCATCAGCTGTAAGAAAATGACAATGATAGAAAAGACAAAGACAAAACAGGCAGAGTTTGTCTTGACAGAGAAAACCTGAATACACAGATATAGCCCAGCTAGGATAAATACCATGGAAATATGGATAAATCCAGAGCATAAAATATATCTACAGAGTGCCAGCAAAGTGTCTCCAGGCCAATAAAGTCTTGTAGATAGAGGTTAAATGTAACGTAAGTAGGGTGAAATATATATGCTAGCTTCCCCATTCGTTTACTTATAACTTGTATGTATTTAACCAAAGCTTTCTGCTTTACAAATGAAGCACAAATAAACTACATTTGTTTTCACCAGGGACCCCTCAGCCAAAACAAAAGTAAAGTTAAATTTGACAAACCAGGAAATAGCAGCATTTGTTCTCAATATAACTACAAAACATAACTGTACACTACATAACCCAGTTATTTAAACACAATGGCTGAATAATCCCAAGACTACCTCATACTTCAGGAGCAGTTACAAATGCCAAGATGATGAATGGAGACAGCTTATATCTCAAGGGAAAACTACTTCTGTGCAATCTTTCTTAATTTTCCTGAACTATTCTACATTATTTCTGTGGGAGTCCCTTGGAATATTTTGTGCTGAAGAATGAAGCTTCTTTTCACCCTCTTTTTGATATGATATTTACTTAATAAATCTCAGGACACCCTCTGTTTATAGAAGCTATAATTGCTCTATTGAAATAGTGGATCCAGGACTTCTTAATCTAGTCATTAACCTAAGCCCTGTGAGTAACATTGTTGAAAATGCACATTGATTTTTTTTTTTTTAATATTTCTGTTCCTGGGACTTTTAATAGCAAATGAGTTATTCACTACATTTACTGGTATAGTTGAATTAAAATTAGCTTATATTTTATCTTTATGAAACTTAATATTTCCAGAGACAGAAGGTCACTTCTCAATTTGGTCGATTAGAAGGCACATACACACCCATAAATTTGTTTTCTTTCATAGAGGCTCTCTTTGTTAAATCTGACTGGTTGGATTTCATATGAATAAATGGAGTCAGAAAGCTTGGATGAACCGTTCCTCAGAAATGATCCTTCTTTTCCTATTTGACTGGAGTGAATGAGTCAAATGTATTTACCTCATTGGTACTGTGTTTATTTCCAGGATAAATTCTACTACTGTGACTTGGTGCAGTAAAGTTGATTTATTTTCTTTCCATTAAAAAAAAAAAAAAAAAATGTGATACTAACTAAAAGGTAATTCTGATCCATTAATGGAGAAACAGGAAGGGAGGCATTAACTTTTTGTTTTTTGTTTTTTGGTTGGGGGGGGGGGGGGGGGGCACTGAACTATAATATTATGTTCCATGATGGCATACAGAAGCTCCAGACATTTTTAGACACTGAAAAAGTGCCAGAGAGAAAGACGTTTTAGTTGAATGACTCCATATTTACATTGCAATCAGCTGGTAGGTACAACCAGCATGTGTGTTAGTGACACTTGGTAAAAAATTACAATCACAAAATCACACTCGCCTTCGCTGAGCCTGCTGACTCTCATATGTGCATAACTTTATTTTTTCAACATTTACAGTTACAACTGCAGTAAATCTGTGTGTGTGTGTGTGTTTGTACTATAAACAACCTTCAAGGGAAGAGATACCAGTCTTCTTGTCTCCTGCTTGAATGGGGTTAGTTGAGGAGACAGAAGAGTCCCCAAAAAGTCCACACTAAAGGTGGATTTGTAGCTGCATATCTTTCAGTTCATACAGGCTCAAAATTGGGCTTTCTTCTTAGGCTTCTAATGGAGCGCACAGCATTTGTTACTTTCTGAGAGCTGTGCAGTATCACAGCAATTCAGCACCATTAGCACTTGGTGCTGGGGGGAAGAGAGAACTCTTCTACATTCATTGGTCTCTGACTGATACGCTTAATGAAAAAATACATTAAATATGATAACACTGCCTTAAGAAACAGAAGTAATTATTCAGCTTCTGTGTATTGAGAATAACTTACTTGCTTCCTTTTCAGTGTACATCAGAAAAAAAGAAGAGTATGCTATAAGCATGTTTTATTCTTTCATTTTCTTCCTCCCACATCCCCCCCTCCAGTAAAAATATATTAACCACATACTGCCAGTATTGCAACCAGGCCTTATAAACCCATGATTTATGGAACAAGGGAAATGTGAGCTGTAACTAATTGGTGAAGCACTCTGGGCTGCTATAGCTGCTCTGCACACACAATGAGGTTGGCTCGCCTACCATCATGATAAAAGGAAGAAGCAGACTTTAACTCTTTCCTCCCTTTGTATAGCATACTTCCTCAAAAGACTAAAACAACTTTATGTAAGGGTTTTATGTATTCCCCATGTACCCCAAAAGTCTTAACATGCATGCTTTCACACAGAAGTCTCAAGTGACCTTTCATGGAGGGAAAATAACATGTTATATATGGTAACAGTGGTGTGTACAGAAGCAGCAGTATTGGTCAGGATCACTCAAGTGGTGAGTGAAAGGAACAGTACTGAGAGTTTTATTTCTGTTGATCACCCATTGGGATGGTTTTCTCTCCATTCTTAATTTATTTGATCAATTTGGAGTTTTGATACCATGCATTTTACAAAGACCACGCAGAACGGACAGTCAACGTGTGTGAAAAATGAACTTGGGCAGCTAGCTGCCAGGTGTGTCTATTAAAGATCAAGAAAGACCCACAGCTGAGGTCACAAAATTTGTGACTTCCTGCAGTGCTGAGCTGAGGTTTGCTTTGCAAAACTGAAAGTTCCTTTCTGAAACATCTTTAGTAACTACTTCAGAGCAGGTTCCTTTCCCTTGGGAACTTGGTTTTATTAATAGCTAGGGAGAAGCTGAGACTATGAGACTGAGACTAGCATGAGCTAAGAAATGAGGAGCTCACAGAGAGATATTTGCTTCAGAATTGATAGCCACAGACATGACGTGAACCAGTCTTATTTTTTTCTCCGAAGTTGTTTCCTCTCCTATACAAACAATATAGATTAACAGATAAGTATACTTGATATATCTCCCTATCTTTCCTTTTGATATGTATTCATGTATTCAGCACATATGTTCAGTTATAAACAGGGAGATTCAGTGAAGTTTTTGAATGACTTTGCCTAGTCATAAGGGCCATCAACATGTCTCATTCAGAAGGGCCTTAAATGGGAAACTAGGAATTATTTCATCAGTCTATAAGCTGAGGGTGATTCAAACTCAGTTCATTTCTCAAATAGCACAAAGCAGAAGCATACATCTACGAAGACCTTGATAGACAGAGAAAATAGAGTGCTAAAATGACACAGGTCACTAAATAGTCAAAAATCCGTAAGCCTTGCTGATAACGTGTGGAGATGATGAAGCGAGCAAGGAAGTCAAACAGATCATGGGATGGAAACAAAATGCTAAGGAGAGAAGCAGATACACAGAAGGTGAGTATAAGAAATCAAACTAACAATGAAAAAATAGTTAAGGCAGAGGGAGAGAGAGAAAAAATCACTGCATTTGATGAGAGAATAGAAAAATATGAAAGAAGTTTTGAAGATTCAGAGCAACAATTTGATGAGCTTCTCTTTTTTTCTTTTGCAGTCTGGTTTTGAGTACAAATCAGATGTCTCATGAACAGACATGTCCATGAGTTCAGACATGCAGACAAGAAGGAAAGAGAGATCTGTGAGACCCAGCTTAACATTCCTTCTCCTCCAGGAAGCTCCTTTTTGAAAATTCCACTTAGCAGGGTAGTTATAAAGAGTGTTAAGGATATTACTCAGCAATTCATTCACAATCCTGTTGAGCTGACACAAAATGCCACAACACAGTGCCAGCACAAACCTGGTCTAAGCAGTACTGGTTTGTAAAATCTGGTTGTTTGTGTCAGGACCAGGTGATTCTCAGTCAACTCTGTGCATGATTTGTAATTCCACTGCATGTTTAGAAAGGCTCTGTACCAAAGGCCAGACACTGAACTTAGACATTCACCCTGAAAACAAATAGGAGTGGCAGTATCCTTGAAAGACATGATAAATACTTTTTAGTGCCCCATTATTGTGTAACCATCTGCTGTTTACTGCATTGTGCAGATCATAATACATCTAACTGATATTTGCATGGATGCTGCTTCCACATGAAGTGCATTGTAACTTAACACAGCATTATTTTAATGTTCCGTTAAAACACAGTGCTACTATGCACATGTATATACATACATCTAAATTATTGTTTTCCTACCAGCATGTAGACACTGCTGGGAAGCGATATATAAACTTCTTCAAGGAAATATTTTCAGTACTGAATGGAAAAAAAAAACTTGTTTGTTCAAAGCCACCCATTTCCCTAATTATAGACACTCGTACTGTAAGAGGAAATTGCTAATTGTGTACAGCAGGAAACAAAGACACAAGGGCTTTGCTATCTGTTCTGTTCCTACTAGTGTTATTAACACATTCTTTTGTGGTGTTTTTGTGTGTGTGTGTGTTGTTGTTGTTGTTGGGTTTTTTGTTTGTTTGTTTTTGTTTTTGTTTTTTAACTTCAATTTTATTGTTGCTTAGTTTTGCCAACTGTGAAATAATACTAGTCAGAAACTTTGAGGCTGTAAATATTAAATACTGAAATAAAAAGATTCCTAATCCTGAGATAGTTGTGAGAGTATCAACAGAACTCCCAGAATATTGGCTTTATTTTCTGGGAGGCATTTGAACCAACCAGGATTGGAAAGGAGTGAACTTGCTTGCTTGTTTTTTTTTCCCCAATACATTTTTTAATGTTAGTGAAAACCATGGAGGAAATAAACTGAACCGATGGACTAGGGACAGCGGATCAAATGCCCAGAACACAGAAACCTCTCTATAATTCTGTTGAAGTTATTGAGAGGACCTTGATTGACATCTCATAATGTTCAGGCCACACACATTGGCAGTTGGCAGTCTAAGGACTTCAGGTTCCCCAGGGAAAGTGCAAATATTGCTCTATTAGCAATAACATGCTCCATAGATCTGACTGCCAGGAGATTATATGAGCGAAGTGTACAACAATTTGGGACACTGAGTGGTAGCCAGGCAGGCTGAGCTGAACGATCTCATGCTATTAGCAGTAAATGTGCTGATGTCAAACTAACCTTGAAAGTGTGTGTTTAAATATGCTAACCAGAGCAAGACCTGTGGAAATGGCACAAAATACCTAAGGAGTATGAGATTGTATAAAAGCAGCCTAAGAGTTTCTTTCCTTATGCAAACAGATTTGTTTTTTGTTTGTTTGTTTGTTTGTTTTCCCCACCATCTTCAAGGTCTAACACCAAGCCAACAAATACAGACTTCTTTTCATTGATTTCTGACTTGCTGAGGGATGCCACCATTGTAAGTTCCTGTTCACCCAGGGCTGATTTCCTTATTGAGTTAGCAAATGCATAAAGCTATATATACATCCATATCTCAGGCCCATGAAATTTGCTTTCTGCAGAACAAGGCTGGTGCTGGACATAGTGATCTTTCAGAGTGCTAAAGACATCTACTATTTTTTCTCTATCACTCCCCTCTCAGTTACCTTTCCTCTGTTGCTCATAAATATAGAATGAGCAACCCTGGCAATCTATAGCTAATCCCCTCCTTTTCCCATATGCAATATGTTTACCATAAATGGGCATCTGGGGCTTTCATTATTTATCAAAGGAAGGAGTCACACCATTGTACCAGAGGCTCTGGGAGCCTGAAATCATTGTGATCTATTGCACGGCATTTGTTGGGCCAAAACAGACTTAAAACCCATCAAAATCAAGCAATGCAGCAGTGCCAGGGGATCTCATACAGACAGCTGATAGACTGCTGGCTCTGAGCTTCAGGCTCCACGTGGGAATGGTGATGAAACCTCCTCTCTGTGCACAAAGCAGTGCTGCAGACCAGAGATGCTCTTTCTGACAGCATCCTGCAGCTCTGAAAACTCCGCAAATCTCATTATATGCTAGCATGGCTTGTTTCGCCTAGAGACACACTGTAAGAGCACTTTTTCTGAAGCCCATTTAGCAAAATGATGAATTTATCTACATACATGGTAATGTAGAAAACAGAACAACAACAACAAAAAAAAGCATCTTATGTGGTTTCTAAGGAAAAAAAAAAAAAAAAAACAGTCTGCATACTTTCATTTCCCTATGTTACACCTGAAGGAGAATACAAGCATTGTAAATAGCCAGAAAGTTGATGATTAATCTGGGCAGTAATTATCGTGATGGTGGTACCCCCAGGTACTCTAGGATCAGTTCTCTATGGTGCTATGCTGTCTGGTGTGTAACTATACTTTGAACAGCCTAGTGGAGAAACTCATCCAAAGGCAAAAGGAAATAGGAAAATGAAACGTATGAAGTCACATAATGGGCCAGTGGTAATGTTAGGGCTAGAGCTTGTCTTATAAAGAGACTCGTGTCTCTTAGTGCTACAAATGGGTCTTGAGACTGAGATCTTTCATCTTCAAAGCAGCTCAGACCATGGAGAACACTACAGCTCTACTTGGGGGACAAACCCTCATGATGTGCATGGCAGAAAAACTTTTGTGCCAGACTACTCTACCAAAGAAAGCAGAGAAAAGAGGCCGCAAGAGAGGTTCGAGTCCAGAATAAATAAATAGGTAAATAAATGAATAAAGAGATGGAGTGCCAGACCTGAAGGCAGCTTTGAATTTGGAGAAATCCTCCTTACATGGCCCAATCATTATCTCAGAGAAGGAATGAACCAGTTCTCTGACATTCTTTTCTTTTCATTTCCACCAGGGATGATTACTGCATTTCTCATCTCGGGGGGTGCGGGAGGAGAGAACAGTAATGATAAAGAAGTCTGCGGTTGGTGAGCGGCTCCAACACGGCGAAGAGAGCTGCCGCAGCACGGATGCCTGCTCCCTCCTCTTGGGCTACCTCGCAGTGCCATCTGCTGGCCCCACGTCTCGCTCGAGTGGAAATTTCCGAAGCTGCTGCTCTGTGCCAGACACATTGAGACCGCTCTGCTGTCTTCGCTCCCCCGAAAACATAAAACCACCCTGAGGGCTGGGAGAGGTGGGTGCCAGGGCTTCTACACCGAGCATCCCGACCAAGTCTGCTCCCACAGGCACTCTTAGCAATGATCATAGCAGAGATTCTTCCTTTTCATTTTTCAAATACCACCTTTGACTGATGCGTCCCTCAGATGAGAACCTCCCATTTCTTTTTTGCAAATGGGAAGTGAAATTTTGAGCATATACAGTGTGCTCAATAACCCTAAATGTGACTCTTGTCCCATTTTCAATCCCACCTCTCCCTCTCTGGGATTTCTGTTACCCTCAGGCAGGGGACAGCCAACATTAAATGATTAGGTAAAAATTAAAGTTCTGAAAAAGCAGCTTTAAAGTTGCAGTTTTGACTGCTTCGAAAACTTGATCCGTACACCAACTCGTTTCTAAAACAAGTAAGCAACACCCCTCACCACTCACCTATAGCGTGGTTAATTGGGCTAATCCCCAGTGGGCAGAATCAAGTATTGTGAGCACTAACTGTGTTAGTGGCTCAACTCCACCCAAGCTTTGCTAGGAAGGACCACAGCAACACAGATACAGGTAGGAAGAGCTCTGTGTCAGAAACAGCACCAAAGGCTCTGCAGAAAACTGCATTATTCATTGTGAGCAGAGATGATCGATCATGATCCCCTTCTTCCCTCATCTCTCTGACTGATTGCTTGATACACAATTCACAGAGCTGGAAAGGAGGGTCTCCTCTGAAGAAAGGTGAGGGCAGAGAGTGTGAGGGATGCTAACAGAGAAGGCATTAGGGTTATTGTTCTGTGTAAAATGGGAGAGGAGTTAATAGCACTCATAAAAGTCTGTGATTTGGCCATGGGAAGTGGAAATCTGGCTCAAGCAAAACCATCATCAAAACTGATCCTATACTTCTGATATGTCAAAGATGCTGTTTCAGCTAATGCAGGAAAACTGTGGGAGAACATGGGACATGTGCAGGGATCTTAAGCAGGGTTTTCCCTCTCCTCACTCAGTGCTGTAACATCAACACAATCTATACAATTCCAAGAATAAATTACAGGTATTTCTTGCCAGAAAAAATAAATTTTGTTTTCCTGTCTCCTTACCACAAAGACTTTATCTCTGAAAGCAGTGGTTATGGAGGAGTAATTTCAGCAGTACTCACAGAGTGATCACAATTATTTCACTATTAGCACAAATGCCCACTGTTCTTCCACTGCATTTTCTTCAGCTGAAGTTCCTTTACCTCAGGGAAGAAGGTTGTAATAAACTCTGATTCCTGTTTTTAACCTATTATTTTGCCAGAGTTTGGAGAAGTATCTGTAATCATTGCTGTTTGCCAGCACCGCAGTTATGATGGGCCTCCCAGAACCTTGGCACTGTGCACATCAGCTACTCAGTTGGTTTTCACATCATATCTCTCACATTGTCTGCATTCTTTCAGTAAATGTTTCAACTAGCCTCTTGTTCAAAGATCTCCTACATCTGCCACAGTGCCTTTGTGGAGGGCTGTTGTGCAGAAATGTACTGCTCTCCCCAGCTATAGCCTCGCACCAAGATCACCTGCAGTCAGAGCTGGACACAAGCCTGACGTGGACCAGACTTGGCCCTTTTGCAACACTATAGATTAGGATGATTTGGAAAAGTTCTTCAAAATGCATTAGACTTATCAGCTTTGAAAGAGCTACGTATTTATAAGAGGTCTTCTTGCATGTTGTACCTTGTTCCATTTGATTTATGGCACAGACACCACCTTATAGTACCGCAGATAGATCCTGTTATTGAAGAACACTGGCCAAGAGAACGTCAAAACTATTTTAAGCTGCACACAGGTGAAAGAATGTTCCATCATACACAGCCCTGATAAGTTCTCTGGGGTTAAATATACCCCTAATGGCTGCTTGCTGAGGCAAGGAAATGCCATGCTAGGCTGGCTAGGATGTTTATTGGGATCCGACCCTCACCCATCACTCCCAACTCTGATTGCTGACCCCTGAACCCTGTCCACAAGGTGCCAAAGCCAAGTAACAGTGGCTGTACAATAGAACTACTGATTTGCTTTCTCATTTTCAAGGTTTATGATCAGGACTTGGTTATGTTTTAGTCAAATCTGAACACCATAACAGCTACAAACATAATCCAAATATTCAGCACGGTTTATTAAAAAAAAAATACAGGGAATTTCTGGAGTCAAGACTCTATCTTGGTGAACTCTGACATGAAGTTAAAGCTGTCAGAGAGAAAAGAAGTTGCTTTATTAAAGGAGTAGGAACTGTCAGTTTCCTCAGTGTACCCTGTGTTACTGCTTGGTAACTCTGTTCTTTTGGATGCAAGATATTACTCTTCATTCTCTCATCAAATTAATCCCTTACACTTTTCTTCTAATGGAGAATGAAGTAATCCTGAATCATGCTGGATCTCACCATAAGACTGTGAGATCCACTCTCAAAATGACAAAGAAACTGTACTGATCTCTTTCCCTTTATTGATTTACAAGGTATCTGCCATAAAGCAGCCTCTGTTGAAGAAGAATATAAATAATATATCTGTGGGCTAAAGGAAGTTTCCACAGACACTTAGAACAGCAAAGAAAAATATGCTTTCAGATAACAATGCAAAGGCCCAAGACTTAATTATTTTTAAAAACTCTGAATCCTGTTTGAGCTACTGAGGAGCTTGAATCATCATTGTAAGCTGCATGTTTCATCCCTATTTATTATTAAAATGAATTCTAGCTTCAGTCACCATTTCAAATTGCTTTTAACCCATTGTTGTTCCTGTGAAATACGTATGTACATACACATGCAATCTAGAGCAACGTGGTTGCCTGAGAACTGTTACCAATATTTTAAAGCTGACAGATTATGTATCTCCCCCTGCTTAGTTAATTAGTAAAGCGTAGAGTATTATGTTTGATATTTGAAGCCAAAAACTTGTGAATTTTGACTCAGAGGCATGGCAGCTATCCAGAAAGTAGCATAGGCAGAAACTACCCTGTAACACCATCCTTCTGCCATAGATTTTATTTTGCATTTGTCTGATTACTTCAAAAGAATATGAAGCATTTAACTAGGCCCCTTAGTTTCAATGTGTGTTCAGCTTTTCTGGGAGTTTAACTGCTAGATTTAACTACTAGATTTCCTCAGACAGCTTTCCCTTTACATATTTACCACTAATGTTAACATTAAGGTAAGAGTTAAAAACATGAGTAATACTACATTTCGTAATCATCTTTCTAACAGCGGAAGCACTGATGGGATGTTGCCCTGCTTCTCAACACTACAAGCTAAATGGGTGAATACTGAGGAGGTGTTGCAGTCATTAACAAAATTCTTTTCAGTGCTTCTTTGAGGCCACAAACCTTATACTCCCAAAAACAACACTGGACAGTTATTCCTGACCAATACATGGCTTCAGTATGACAGAGGTGAATCTTATCCTATTTTGTCTTAGTTAGCTTTTTCTTCCTTCAATTTCTTGTAAAACCATTTCACAAGCTCTTAGGAATTTAGGATTTTACTCATATCAGGGTGGGATACTTGAACTGGAATGATTTACCACTTCTAGTAATACCAGTATAACAATACTTCTTACAGAAAAGGCATCAAGAAAAAATACTCTCAGAATATCTTTTGACAGCACATAAATTAGGTGGCCTCCATGCTGGGTAGCGTGCTCAGCACTGACCTACCATTGTTTACAGAGCACAGAGAAGGATCCACCAAAAAGGAGCGCTCCTTGACCAAAAAGGAGGCTTACACTAACAAAATTTGGTCCAACAAATATGTATCTTTCATGCCCAGTCTCCTTATAACTTCAGCCCTGCTGTAACACAACCCCACTCCATCCATCTAAGGCAGTACTCAGCCCCAGCTGGCTATTTATCCCATCTCTTACATATGCTCAGCTGCAGCATAATTATAGGCCAATGTCTCTGAGCTGTACATGCTGTAAAATTCACGAGCAGATAGTTTGCAAATATATGGCTGGCTATTTGGAACAGAATAATCTTCTCTGTTTCTGTCAACGGGGTTTACAATTAAAATATTCCTCTGTCACAACTTACCAGGAGCATTCAGGAATTTTCTTGTGCCCTTGCTAATAATAAACAGGTGGATGCAATCATTTCAGATTTTCTTTCTTTCTGGTGGGGTAAAATGCTCTGCATAACAAGCTCACATAAAATTTAAAATGCACAGAATAGAACTATAAGTTAACTTTATTGTCTAGATTTAGTGCTAGCCCGTTGCACTGAAAACGATTTGCATACATCAGAGATTCCTGGACTGTATGTGTCCAGGTCACTTATTCATTATTATAATTTATTTCTAGCACAGCAATACCTAGATGCCCCAGGGAAAGGCAGTTATACATACATGCATATAATGAAAACACAGTTCTTGCCCTAAAGAGCTCAGTGTAAAACTGCCTACCTGGTACAGCAGCACCCCATGCAGAGGTGCCAGGGTTGCCTCCAAATGAGATGATACATTTATGAAGCATAGTTTAATGCTATGCACAAATACTCTGTCCCGGAAGCTGAATGGTTACATCTGTACAGACATCTACATGGGCTAAATTTACTGTAAATAAAGTATAAACTGTGAGTTACAAAGCTTCCAGTTTTAGTTATCTCTGAAACTGAAACCGTATTTTTCCACAAATACTTTTTTTTTTTTTTTCCTAAATAGTCATAGGAAAAATAACAACTCAGAGTTTAAAACTGTGAGACTCAGAAGAGAATTCAGGGGAGAAGGAACAAGTTTTTTTCCACAAGGAATGCACTTGTCAAATTGGGCTAATATTTCTGGAGAACAGAATAAATTAACTTCACTGAAAAAAAAATAAAAATAAAAAGAAAGAAAACCAGCAAACAAACTTGCAATGCAAAACCAATTTATTTTCATTAGTATATGTGCATTTATTTTTTGTATGCAAAGCTAGTCCTGGATTGAAGTAATTTTTAAGTGTTGCTTTGAGATTCTTACAATGTCAAAATCAAATTAGGGCTAGGTGCTTTTTAGTTCTTTCATATCTTTCCTTTGTGTGTGTGTGTGTGTGTGTGTGTGGTTTTTTTGTTTTTTGTTTTGTTTAGTTGGTTGGTTGGTGGTTGGTTGTTTTTTTTCCCCTTATTATTAGAGAAGTATCATCTACAGGCATGAACTAGTGCAAGGAAATCAAGGAAATCGTATAGGTGGTCAGATTGCATTAACACAGTGGTCCCTTCTGACTCCACAGTCCATTAACCTAAGTATTGTTAGAGGAGAAGGGGGGATAAAATTTGACTATGGATTTAATTGATTTTTTCAGAAATAAAACAAAATTGGAACAGTAAACATCACTCATGATGAACATTCCTCTTTTTATTTTATAATTTGTAGCAAATTGAAACAATTTAGTTCAGTTTGAGTATTTGCATCAACCTGAAATAATCTGATTAAATTCATTTTCAAACATATTTAATATAAGCACAAGTAGGATTAATAAAATCTCAGAGGAGATGTCAAATTAGCCTTAGGATAGGGACAGTTTACAGGTTTCCTGGTCCCTCTGAGGAAATTGCTGTCAGTGTGATTGTCTAATCCCTTTTCTATCTCTATATGTCCATATGGATTACATTCATATTCCAACAGATATATAAAATACAAGCAAAATACTTTGTTTCATACCTCCGAGAACATACTAGTTTTGGTTTTGAGAAGGCAAGCATGATCTTTAGATTTAGTTTACACTATCAATGACAATATGGGGAAGCTAAACAAAAGTCAAGGTATCATAGAAGTAACTGAAGTTAAATTAATTTTTGAGGTAGAAAGGGACCTCTGGAAATTCAGCCCTCCTGCTCACACAATGACACCCAGACCCATGTCCAGGTGGCTTTTGAAGGTTTCAAGGACAGTAACTCCACAAAATCTCTGGTAGCACTCCCTCACCTTCCCTTCAGACATCTGTAGACATTAATAAGATCCCTGTAGGACTTCTCTTGGTCAGACTGAATAGTCTCAGCTCTCTCAGTCTTTTAACATAGGACAGATGCTGCAGTCCCTTCATTGTTTTTATGTCCCTACATTAGTCTCTCTCCAAATGTTCATGTCTTTCTTGGGTTGGGGAGAGGGACAGAATCTGACACAATACTCCAGTTGGAGTCTCAACAGCATAAAGCTGAGTATGAAATATTTTAATTATGCATAAAAAATATAAGAATTTTCATAATGCAATATTTTGTTCTATTTTGGAACAGAGAAAAGGGGCATTATGTGGGGTTGAAACAAATTTTAGTTATGACTAACTTTTATCTAGGTTCTCAGTCTGACATTTCTCTAATATCTCACTCTTCTGAGGTCTTTATTACAGTATTTTAAACAGTATTTTAAGGGAGTTTGAATCTTTTCCTTATACTAAGAATTTAGTCTATCTCTTGAAATGCCTGGTATATTTCAAAAGAAGTTGTCATGCCAAAAGTAAATAAATAAATGAGCATGGAACACAAAGGGTGGGTTAGGATCTTCCTTTTTCCTCTGGCTAATTTTTTTCCCCAAAGTTCTTAAAAGCAGTTATCATCCTGTTAAACTTTGGAAAAGCACTCTTAGATAATTGAGACAGTTAACAATTTTTTTAACATAATTACTATAATTATTTTTGTTTGTACATTAGAGTAAACTAAGAAATAAGTATCTTCTAAGTCAATAAATACCTTGGCCTGAAGCCTTGAAAATTTGGTTATCTCTGAAGTGTTTATCTTACCGAAATCTTCTTAGAAAAACAAAATAATTATTAGTTAATGATAGCACAAATGAGTTTTCTCTTTCAATTACAAGGCAAAATGTTTTAAATTCTTCTGTTTCAGAGAATCATCTCTTGAATGTGGTTGGAAATAGATGAGTGGATGTAAACCTACTGGCACATTTTTTTCTTCCTATTACTCATAACACTAGTAGCAACACAAAAATTAGTCTCTGTCCCTATAAGCCCCTCAGGAGCCACTCCATTGCTGTTAGTGAATCAAGCCCGCAGGGAGAGAAAGTTCCCATTTACTAAAAAGATTTCAAGGGTCACTAAGGGAAGACTTTTCATTATAATGGTCTTCGTTTTTTGAGCATCGGTAAAAGACTTTCCAAGGTGAAGTACTGAGAGATGTAATCTCTTTCTAATCTGTAGGAAATGCCTTTTTCTGTTATTAATAGTGCTTCCTCAACATAGGCTACAACTCTGGAAAATACCTATCACGTGCTCATATTAAGCAACTTTTCAAAATCCCGTTGACATCCATGACATTTGGGCATGTCCTTAAAGTAAAATTATAGTTTCTTATTCCCTCTGGGAAAAGGAATTTCTTCCTGACTTAAAGAACACCATACATACATACTGTGAAATAATATATTAAGTTCAAGACTTTCAAAAGGTATGGTAAATAATCAGCTCATTCTCTGTACATCCTTCAAATCTCCATATTCAGTGCTGTTGCTATTAATGGCTACTAATCATGAATTCATAAAATAATTAAGGTCAGAAGAGACCTCTGGTTGTTACCTAATCCAGTCTGCTGTGAAATGCAGACTTAATTTAATCAGGCTGCTCAGGACCTTGCCCAGTTTTGGATATCTGGAAAGATGGAGATTCTATTATTATTTTCCTTATTATTATTATTGTTGTTGCTAATAAAATTATTACCTGAGGAGAAAAGAAAGAGGGGAAGCAAGTTTGAAATCAAATTTCCCAGATATTCTAGAAACTCCCACTTCTGTCATAAGTGGTCCTATAAAAAGTTTTAATCTTTCTGTAAATAAATTGTTCTGCCCAAGATGCAATGAAATTTCATTATTACAACTGATATTAAAAGATATTATCATCTGAAACTACATGGTGGATACCATCTCCAACATAATTTTTCATTTACTACTCTTTGCTCTTCCTGCTCTTTTCCAGGTTAACTGGAGAAGGAAACAGAAAGAGAAGGGGACAATGACAATCAGAAACATCAGGAGAAGATGGGGTACTGAGTGGTGGTAGTTGTGAGCTTGTGGTAGATGGGAGTCTGACTAAAAGTCAACCACTTACCATTTCTTTAATTCTTACTGCTATAGATTTTCTAATTCCAGAAAATCTTCAAGTTTTATTTATTTCTTTTGCTTTGTGAAATGCAGATGGGATATACGTTCAGAATACTTTGTTCCTGAACTAGCACAAGTATCCCTGAGTATATGCTTATCAGATTCTGATGGATGTCCTTAACTGTTTGATATAATCACTGTTAAGTCAAAATTAAATGTGCTTTCTTGCACTGCTCTCATTGTTCAAGACTGGCACCAACCTCCTCTCTTATATCTTCCCCTCCTTTCAAGTGTTTCCATTCAGACACCCAAATCTCCTGGTCCTCTTTATTTTTTCTCCTCTAGATCCACTTTTTTTTTATAGAAACTTGTCACCATTTTTTCCAACCACTGTAGAACTGTCTTAGAAATGAAGGCCTCTAAACAGACAACTTCTTACCATATGTGGAAGAACAGAAGAAATTCATTAAATGCTACAATTCCAGATTGGGGTCTAATACTGGTTTCCAGTAAAATTCATGAGATACAGGAGAAGTATCTTGTGCAAAAATGTATAACATTGGAAAATGATCCTGTTTCTTGAAAAATTGAATTGGTTCACTAATGTTTTAAATTCTGGCTTCTTTTTGAAAGAGGTAAAGAACTACCTGATATCAGAGTGCTAGATAGTACTTCAGATACTCGCCACTTTACAAATTCAAATTCAAAACATGTTTTCTTCAAAGGTTATTCATTTTCTGAAGTGGATTTTATCAGAGTAACTTTAAAAACTACTTCAGTATAATATCTTTTTTCCTAAAATTTTGTGAATTTTTACATCAGTGTGCAGTAGTTTCGCTTTTGCAATTTGTGGCTCTGCTAATAGATTAATTTCCACTCTGGAAGTAAGAAGTATGTTTTGTTAAACTATTGGAATTGTCCTGGGAACAATTTTGGTGCCCAAGCATTTCTTGACCGTGAAGGTTAAGTAACAGACATACTTTCTCTATTGGAGAATCAGGGAGTTCACTGTCTGAGGGCAAGCTATTTCATGCTAGTAGGTCTGAGTGGTGAAGAACAGTCAATAGTCACATTTAATTTACTTGAATAGAACCACTGAGATCTGCTATAACCTCCTTTGTTATTTTAATTTACTCAAGAAATATGTGTACCGAGAGGACCTATAATATGTCTTGTTTGTCAAACCTGTGGACAAAGATTGATGGACATTTAATTTCTGACTTTGTATTTTTCTTGTATTTTCCAACTTGCATATGAATTATTTTTTACTTGACTCTATGTAGGCATATCAAGAAGTGTAATAAAAATCTGATAAAAATTTAATAGCGTGTATGTTCCTCTTGATAACATCTTCACATTCTGTCATATATAATCCAATACATGCTTGTTTATCCTTCTTAGCCTAAGACACTTGCAAAACATAGATGTACGGTTCTTGCAAGATACTGAATGAGGAAATCATGATGCTTCTATGCCCTCAGAAGCAAGAAAGCTGTTGGAATCAACATCTCTTGGCAGGTGCCATAAAGAAAAGGAGAATGAAAAGGAAGTAGATTTGAGAGAAAGATTAAGTTATAAACACTGCAAAAGTTTCTATAATGGAAAATCTAGCCACTGTTTTGCATGGCTCTATTCTGAGTTGTTCAGGTTGGCATTAAACAATATAAGATTAAGTGCTCGTCAGATGAACTAATGAGTTTTGGATTGATTTCTGTCTTCTGCAATGTTACTAGCATTTTTGACAGGTATGATTTATAGAGCATTCTTTGGGCCTGTTCATGAGAAGAACTGTTTATTTTTGTTGATAGACAGGGATTCTAATGTTCCCAGTGGAGTGTGCAGATGGCAGGAAGGACAGTAATCTTTGAGACCATCTCTCAATGTCTAGAGTATGTCTTTTATAAATTTCTAATCAAGATCTCAAGAAACTAATGTGGGCAGGCTGCCTCTGAAATTGTTTTTGCGACCTCTGGCCAGTGTAATTCTCCCTGAAAAATGTATGTCTTGTGTTTTTGCTGCTTAGTAAATGGAGCTTGTGTAGGCAATCAAGGAACCATACTTTCCTTTTTAACTGATGTGACATATATACACAGATGAAGAGTTTTACACATTTACAGTTCTATTCCCTCTGGCTTAGAAGACCTGCTATGCATATATATGTGTGTGTATATATATATATATATATATATTATTATTATTATTTTTTTTTGGTACATTTTTGTGTCTATAGATATTTAGTGCACAAGTATGCTACAAAAAAATCAGTCAGGCAGTATGTGTTGGAAACCTAATGGAATCTCTAAGGCGTGAAGATAATAAATCTAAGCAACTGTACCAGTGAATAATTTTTATTCTCATCTGCTCTTCTTTCCATTGTCTGATTTCTTTTTTCTATTGGTTCTATTTTTAATTACATTGCATCATCTTGCAGAGTGAGGAATGTAGGCCATGTCCAAACTGACATAGTTACACTGTCCGGCAAAGCTTTGCAAATGTAATATAGACGTTTATTTTATCATTTTAAAATTCTTAATTCTATTATAATGAAGTGTGTAAAATTCAATGAATGGCATACTGATTGTATGAATTTAACCATCTGAAACTGATTATTGTCACAGTTTTCAGAGGGCAAATAATGGTTACACTGCATTAAGATGTTTCTGTGTTACACTCTTAAATCCAGTCCTGCACAGATCAGTTGTTAAAGAATTGGCTTCCTACTGCTAGGAACCTAATAGGAAGTTGGACTTTTTGAAATTTAAACTGCTTTTGAAGCCACTGACCTATTTCATTATTCAGATCCTTTTCTTCTTTTGGTCCTACTAAGTCCAATGAAAAGGCTCTCCTTTCTGTTTATTTTTTTTTTTTTTCCTTTTTCAATTATCTATATCTCTTAAATTGAACCCAAATTTTTAAGGTCAGTCTATCCCTGTACTATTCAGCATGTATGATGTTGACTTGCCCCCTAGAAGAGCTATAAATCTTGAACACAAGCTGAACATAAGCAGTTACATTTATGCTTTAATGGTCAGCAGAAACACTGAAGAGTTGACTTACAGCTACTTTCAAATAGGCCTATGACACAGCAATTGCTCTTGGCTGCAAAAACATTCTTACAGGAGAGACAGAGGTTACAGGAACTGTAGGCCAGCTGTGCCCTTCTGAACAGGCAGCTGCTGGGAAGCCCAAAGGACAATTGATATCAGTTAAATAGCTGAACCAAGCTCTGACAGTATTACTTTGGAGCCTTCTACTACAATTCTCTGCACCCTAAAAGGCCCCTAGTTTCCACTGTGCTATCTCAGCATGGCCACCAAAAGCATGCTTGTGATGGCAGCAGTATTAACAAAAATGACCACATAGATGAAAGCCGAGTCAGGGAGAAATCTTCAGCAAAGACAGTGAGGGCTCCCAGGGCAGCAGAAATAATCAGATTTGTGTAACTGGCAGAAAGAAAAAAAAATGCAATGTTTTCCAAATCATATCTACTACTAAGATCATTTCCTACTAAAATAAGTTTTTATGCCTTCCAATAAGTACCTATTGTATACAGAAAAATCCAAGATTAACATATTCTCAGAACTGGAACAGACCATTGCAACTGAAGCATCAACTTCAAAATTATCCTTTAATAGACTCATTGGACACACTTAACCTGATGCCAGAGTTGTTACTTGGCTTAAATAACATGCTTTACCCTTCTTATTTCAATATCTTAAATAGCTCAAGAGTAATTTTGCCTCAGCCAAACAAAGCAATGTCTTCTCGTGATTTTATTGTGCAAACATCACTTTGCCCTCACTCCGGGGAGATGAACAGTCACTCTGCTTATGCTCCAAGTCAATGAATTATACTAGTGAGGTATTAAATCTCTGTTAAAACACAGTGTCTTCCAGGAGGATGTATAATCTAAGAGATGATGCTTCACATGTGAGCATAATGCCTCTGGTTGGTTAAGAACTAAGCAGAGTGCACACTCGGAGCCCTCCATGAATACAAAGTAGACATGATGTCAGTCTCCTCAGTCTCCTCAATTATGAATGATAAGATCTTCCTACACTAAAGATTAATACCCAAACTTGTTTGAGTTTGATTTTTTTTTTTTTAAATCTGCATTGCAAGACTATCTATAGAATATCTGCTGAGTTCTCACCACAGTTTTGTGTGGAAAAATTAATGAATCCTTACCTGTACTGAAAATACCTCACCAAGCAATCACAACTGCTTTTCCTATGGCTGCATGTTCAACCCTCTCCTGTTATGACTGATAAAAATATAATGATATTTCTTCCCTTACTATGTTACTAAGTCATTGCCTGGTTGTTTATAAATTAAATCCTTGCTATTACTCTCCCACTTTGTGACTTTCCACTTCACAGTTAGAAAGTCCACTTCACTTGTCCACTCCATTATCCATTTCTTCCCACAAAGTATCTATTTTTTCCTCTGTGCTAATGATGCCCTCTCCTTTCATGCCATCAGCAAATTTCATGAATAATCTCTTATGCTTTGTGCCACAATTATGGTTTAAAAAAAAAAAAAAAAAAAAGAATGAATTGTGCCTCAATCAGTCATCTATGTCCAGCCTTCTGTCATCTCTTATTATGTTAGTTAGCTAGCTAGATAACTAGCTAGCTAGATTTACCTTTTTGAAGCTCTTCAAGCTATTTGCATTTCTGGCTCCTCAATAACAAGTATCTTATGTGACAACAATAAATATTTGGCCTTATCAGATTCACTTCTCTCTCTCACACTTTTTTTTTTTTTTTTTTTTTTTTTTTAGAAAAATACCAAGGGTCTATGGAAATTCCCTGTAGTAACAAGTATAGCAAGAGCTATTGGGATTAAATGGATGAAACTGAAGTCCAGAGAGTCCAGCAGATAATTTGCTTTTACTTTGTTAGCTATAGGTACTGTATAATTATTGGTTTGCAATTTTAATCAATTTAATTTACAGCTCTAGAAGACTGTCCATTACATTCATTATGAAAATGAAATTCATGAGACATTGATTGTATCTTGATTTTGGTCACACCATTATTGCCTTAATAACCATTTCAATAATTCTGAAATGATTGAAAACTGTAAAACAAACACACACATCACTGACAACAACAACAATGAAACAGAAGACTTTGCATCCAGTTGTAGAGCCAGTAATTGGCTTAATATACTTTTTTTTTTTTTCCTTGTCTTGAACATTGGAAAATTAGGGATTGAACCAGGTTCACGCCATCTTCTTCCCATCATCTTCACCATATGCTTGCAGGAGGATGCAGCAACTACTTAGAGCTGTGCGCCCTCCATGCTAGCAGTAGAATGAAGCAGACTTTTCTCTCGTAGGGGTGGGATGCTTTATGTCCCATAGCTATTCTGTGTTTCCTGTTTTATATTTTAACCATATTTAAAACCGCGGTAAGTAAGCATTTTGAGATCTGACTCTTTTGCAGCAAGTTCCTGCAAAGTTCAGAGAATTACTTCAGGACTCAGAATGAAAACTCAGATTGCACCACATTTTTATTGACTCCCGCAGTCAATAAATCTCCACTCCCACAAATGAGTGAGTGAGCTCAGCACAGAAGCCATTTCTCACTCCTGTTTTTCTTTGGTTTGATCTGTTAAGAGCAAAAGCTATTTTGTTTCCTATTTGGCCCCCGTAGGTTAAAAGGACAGATGAATTTGTGTGAAATAGTACAACTGTCATCTTCTTGTTTCAAATGGGGGTCTTGGAAAGGATTATCCAAGACTTCAGGTGGCAGATTACCTTTTTTTCTCTCATATTGCACATCAAAAATTAAGTTGTAGGAAGAAAAAATGCTCCTGAAGAAATAGCAATAAATTTGATGGGATATTGTAGGTAATCCAAAGTTCACTTTCTGCCCTCCCACCCTGCCATTTGCACACAGTAGCAAATGAATCAATCCCTGTTTATTATAGATTATTATTACTTCGGTGTATATCAGTAAAACCTTGCAAACATGACTGTTGCCTTCTCATTTCCTACCTGTGGCTTGTGTCAGTCATCTGTCCTAGTGACTTCTTCTAAAACCATTATCATTCTCTGTTTGTACAGCAGCTTCCCCACTATTGCAGTGAAAATAATGTCTACTTTCCTTCCTGGGGCATATGAAGATCTGACAGTGAAAGATGTTCCCTGGGACTAATTCAAAATCCACTGAAGCATCTGAGAACCTTTCAGTTGAACTCAACATGCTTTTAATCAGGTGCTATAAAAGCCAAATTGTTCTATTATGGAACATTTCTCACAATTATTTTAACCCCATTTATGAGGCAGCAAATCATTCAGCAGTCATTCCTAATTTCTACAAATAAATTTGTTTATTCATTTATTCATCTTCCGCTCCCACCTCCCCCCCCCCCCCCCCCCCCCCCCCCCGCTTTATTTGACATTTTTCAGCCTTTGGCAGATTCCCAGTAAAATTATTCAGTGTTTATTGTCCAGAACGTTGTTCTGTGCTTGTCTATCTGAATCATATGTCAAGTGTTTTAATCTTCTTGGTGGATCATGACTCAAAGAGAAAAATAATGAACTGCTATGGGTTTGGGTTTTCCCCTCCTTTTTTTTTTTTTTTTTTTTTTTTACTTTTTTAACAGATGAACTCCTAAATGTTGTCTTCTTGAGTCATGAACAGATCCCTGTAGAAATTTCATTTCTATGGATTACAGTGTGATATGTCCACATGTGACCTTTCTCTGTCACCTTCAAGGAACATTAAGAATTACATGATGTGTGAGAGGTTATACTTATTCTGGTAAATTAGATGTTTCTAGTGCTGTTCTTTGTAAGTGAGGCCAACTGTTCACAACAGCAGCGTTTCTTACTGTTCAAAACAGAGCAGCTGCATGCAAAGTGCCAGATGAAAGCTTTCAGGTTACCCTGGGAATAGTGTGTAAGAATATAATTCACCCCAGATCAAAACGATACAAGGAAAACTTTTGCAAATATACCATCAAAAACTGAAATTTGTGAATAACCTTTGAATACCATAGCTTCTGAGGCCAGGGGAACACAGACTGAAAGCCACCTTTAGAAGAATAAGTAAATCTACTGAAGATTAGAAAGTAAATCTACTGAAGATTAGAAAGCTGTGCTGGGCCTCTGCAACTTAAAGAGTATTACTTGTTCATCTAATGTTATCTTCATTCCCTACTGATTCTGCAGCTAACAGAAAAATATATACCTCTGGAGATGATTGCAAAAATATTAAGAAGTTGCAAAATATTAAATTGCTCTTTAAATACTTGTAATTAATGAATAACTTTATCATATGATTTTTTAGTAAATTAAAATATCTCCCTGTTTTTCTTTTTGCTGTGTTTTTTGTTTGTTTGTTTGTTGTTACTGTTTTCTAAATCTATTCATTTATTTTCAATTCCTGACTTTATAAAGTAAATTTAATTTGAAAAGATTGGAAATTACACCTTAAGTGATTTGAATATGTCCATGAAATAAAGGTATCAGACCAAATCTCATGGCAAAGATAGAGGAAACATTCACACAGCTTGCCTTGGGAAGTTGTAAATTCTCCAGCGTGGGAGAATTTAAGAACACCATGGGAGATTTTAAGAACAGATTATACAAACACGTAACTGAAATATACAGTCTGCACTGATGTTTTTTGGTGCACAGAAATGGATAAGAAATCCTACTGAGACCATAATTATCTTATTGTCTGTGAGCCTAGGGTATTACAGATTTATGTTTCTTAAAATCAGAATTTCATGTCACCCTGATGGACAGTAGACAATCAGATAAAAGTATAGATAACCAAACTAGACTTTCCAATTTTATTAAAAAGGTACTTAATACTATTGTATCAAACTATAAAATGACAGTTTTTATTTTAATGTGTTTCATTTCAAACAGAATTGCTTAATAATTATATTATTTTTTCCAGTGACTTAGTACTAAGATCTAAAAGGGAATGAACAAAATATTTTGTCTACAGATGTAAATTTTGTATTACTCTACAGATAGGGAAGAATTAATAGGAAAAACAAAAGAACTGTTTTGTTGTTGTTGTTGTTGTTGTTGTTGTTTTTTCCAAATCCCTATAAGTCAAACAGAATCATGATTTAACCTTTTTTCTTTTTTTTTAACATTAACAACTCATGGATGCTTGTGTATCATGTCAGTAATTTGAGTGAATGAATTACTTTGAATATAGGCTGTGAAACCAGTTTTGATAAGAAACTATGTTCCATGAGTATGTATAAAACAAGTTAATTAGACATATGAATACCATCACAGAAGAATGAATTCTGTGAGTCTGAGGATTATTTACAACTTGTATGAGTTGGCATTAAAAAAGAATCCCTTTCAAAAAGAGATTAAAAATCTGTTCCTGGTCTTTGTGACTCAGTAGGAGAGACTGAGAACTTTCACCCTGATGATCTCACATCTGAACCAGAACATAAATTACATCTTGCATGTGATTCTTTCAATAAAATGACACTTCAGTCTTGGCTCCCATCTTCCAATTCATGCCCTGCAGTGTAATCCACTGAAGCCATTATTTTCTACTGGAGTAAAATCATTTGTTATTTGTTTTGAGGGCTCTTTGGAGTAGAAATGAAGGACTACCTGTGAGAAAGACTATTTGGCACTTCTGTCTGTTACAGTAATGGAAAACAGACTAATTTTTACAGTGTTTAGAATATATCTTGGTAGTGAATATACTCTTAAGAAGAAATTTAATCAACTAACCCCTGTTAAATATTTATCCTATTATACAAGCACCAAGTAAAAAATGAATGAAATCCCTTTTAACGGGATACAAAATAGCACATAACAGAAGGGAATTTTATCATTAAAGATATAATGAGATCATGAACACCTCCAAAGGGGTAAGTTAATCAAATAAGGCCATAATATGACAAGCAGCCTGTCAGAAGAAATTCTATTTGCTGCAGTGCACAAGTTGCATTTGAGTTAATAATTGAGTCGCGTAACCATTCTACCAACCTTGTTAGAGAATGTCACACTCAGCTTCACTGATGAAGGAGAACAAAAGTAGCTTGTATGAAAGGGGAATTCCAAGAGCTGAGCTGATTTTGGCAGTAGAGGTCATTAAAGGAATTACTGACAGAGATACAGACCTTTCCTCCAGGCGCATGCTGTGTATTACACACCCTTCCTCAAGCTGGTAGTAAAAATAATAATAAATATATATATATATAAATATATACATACTTGAAGAACCAGCTTTGTAGAGAGCATATGGCAGAGAAGAATCAAGATTTGTATTTTTCTTCTGAAAAGGAAGACTCTAAGGCCATATCCTTGGTTGATCCAAAACACTACAGCTGCACTGACTTCTGCTGAGCTCTGATGATTTAAACAAGCTAATACTCTGTCTCACAGTATGTAATCTTTTCCCATTAATGTTTGCCTGCTGTGTCATAATGACTACAAAACACCCGACAATAGCTAGACAGTGGGTGTGCTGTGACTGCCACTTACTACACGAATCATAATCATGCTACTGGCACCTTGCGTTTCCTCCCTTTATTTGTCATATCCATCTGCTGTCCCTCCTACATAGACTAAGAGTAGAGACTATCTACAACTGCAATTCTCATCCTTCACTGGGACTGAAAAGACTATTGCAGTAGAAACAAGCAAAGAAAGATCAGCATCTGATTTCTAATCATAACACAAAGTACGGTAGAAATTTTCTCCCCCCAGGAGCTCATGTCACTTGGACTACATAATAAATAGTATTTTGTACAAGATGAAATATAAAATACTAAAATAAATAAATACATAAAAATTGAAAAAAAAAATCAGAGGAATAGCTTGTGATTTACAATTGGCAGGTTTTCTTCCAACTGCAAAGGAAAGAATGATGAGAAAATTCATATCGTTATTAAGTATTACTTCACTACAGGTGCTAACTGCTACCAAGATTAGAGCTGCAGAGAAGCAGTCATAATACATACTTAATGCTAGCAAAATGCATTAAAATTCATATTTTGAGGTTCTCTGATAAACAAACAAACAAAGAAATAAATAAATAGCTGCTGTAGCAGTTTGCTAGTCTTGGATAAGTTTGTCTTTTGAAAAATTCAAGAATTCAAAACTGAGGTCATACAGAAGGAACTCTTTAGAAGTTTAAAATTGTGTTCACCTGCATACAATGATCTGTCTTACTGATCCTGTGATCTTTATGCAAGTGCAGGAGGCTTGAAAATGTTACCTATTCAACTTTGTCCTTAGTGTAACTTCAGAAACCAATTGTTTTCCAAATGTGATAATCATGTAGTTTCCACAATGACTTAAAGAAAATATCATAGGAAAAAGAAGAAGGGAAAACAAAAACAAAAACAAAACAAAACAAAACAAAAAAAAAACACGAGCAAGCACAACATATATATGTTTATATATTAAAAAATTAAAAATATACTCAAAGTTCTATGTTAAATTTCATGTGATTTCTATTCAAGACTGTGCCACTTATCTTCTGATTTTAACATAAATCCACAATTCACTATTTTTTCTCTGGTTTACTGAGCCTTATGGCATTTTATTTGTGAATCAGTTTCCATTTATCAATTCAGAACAATCACACTCAACTTTCACCATCCTTTGTCAGTGTGTTTTTGGTATAAAGAAAGTCTCCGTTATGTGTTCTTGCTACTCCTGATGCCATGGGCCACTTTCGTTAGAAAAGCAGTTCATTTTGAATGTGAAAATGTCCCCAAATTGCTGCTAGCTGTGTACCCAGGTGGCCAAGAAGGCCAATAGCATCCTGGCTTGCATCAGAAACAGTGTTGCCAGCAGGAACTGTGAAATAACTGTCCCCCTGTACTCAGCACTGGTGAGGCTGCCCCGCGAGTACTGTGTCCAGTTTTGGGCCCCTCACTGCAAGAAAGATATCGAGGCCCTGGAATGTGTTTAAAAAAGGGCAACAAAGCTGGTGAGGGGTCTGGAGCACAGGCCTTATTAGGAGCGGCTGAAGGAGCTGGGATTGTTTAATCTGGAGAAGAGGAGGCTCGGGGAGACCTTATTGCTCTCTATAACTATGAGAAGGGAGGTTGTAGTGAGCTGGAGGTTGGCCTCTTCTCTCGCGTAACTAGTGATAGGACTAGAGGGAATGGCTTCAAGCTGTGCCAGGGGAGGTTCAGGCTGGACATTAGGAAATACTACTTCTCTGAAAGAGTGGTCAGGCACTGGAATGGGCTGCCCAGAGAGGTGGTAGAGTCAGTGACCCTGGAGGTGTTCAAGGAATGTTTGGACACTGTGTTGAGGGACATGGTTTAGTGGAGAAATATTGATGGTAGATGGGTGGATGGTTGGACTGAGTGATCCTGTGGGTCTTTTCCAACCTCGGTGATTCTATGATTCTATAATTCTATACTACTCTCCGCAAAGGGGTCAGTGTCTTCAATCTCAGTCAATAACTAAATGGAGAAATTGATCATGAATAAATTCTTGAAAATTAGATAAACAATCTGGAGAAGTTGTAAGATTTTTTGGAAAACAGTTGGCTGATTTCTAGCACCCTTTTTTTTTTTTTTTTTTTTTTTTTGCTAGAGAATTTTCATTGTAAAGAAAAAAACCAGTATTTAATTTTAAAAGATTCAGGGAAATGCAGCAGTTTTACAAGTTTTAGCTGAAGTCACATTCTCAAAAAAAAAAAAAAATTTGAAATAAATATCTCAAAAATTTGTAAGCACCTGGAGTATAATTTAAAAAAAGAAAAGAAAAGAAAAGAAAAGAAAAGAAAAGAAAAGAAAAGAAAAGAAAAGAAAAGAAAAGAAAAGAAAAGAAAAGAAAAGAAAAGAAAAGAAAAGAAAAGAAAAGAAAGGAAAAGAAAGGAAAAGAAAAGAAAAGAAAAGAAAAGAAAAGAAAAGAAAAGAAAAGAAAAGAAAAGAAAAGAAAAGAAAAGAAAAGAAAAGAAAAAAAAAGAAAAGAAAAGAAAAGAAAAGAAAAGAAAAGAAAAGAAAAGAAAAGAAAATGTACAACAGCCACCTCACATTCATCAAAAGCAAATCATGTCAAACTAATCTAATTTCAACTTTGACAAGGTATCTGGCTTTGTGCATAAGGGAAATACATAGAAGATGTCATACGCTTTGACTTTAGCAAAGTTCGGATGTTGTCTTACATGAAGAGCTTACAGAAGAAGTGTGAGAAACATTACCTAGGAGAAGCTTGAATGTGTGGGATTAAGTAACTACTGTCCAAGATCCAAAATTAGATAGCACTATCACAAGGGATGGATTTTTCATGAGGTCTTGAAATGTTAATAATTTCATTAACAGTTTGGATGAAACAATATTGAAGCCACAGATAATACCAATGGATATACCAATATATTATCCAATACCATTGGATAATACCAATGTGAGCATCTGCAAACAGTGCAGAGAAGGTTTAGAATTTAAAAAAGTTGGACACAAGTGGTGAAAAGTACAGTGTTTTTCAGTGATGTCAAATGTAACATAAGACTCTTCAAACTACGGAAGTAAACAAATATCAAAAAAATTTCTCACCTGGAAGCAATGTTGCAGAATGAGATCTCAGTAATATCAGATTGCGGTTGAATGAGTGTCACACCCAAGCAAGAGTCAAAAACCTTGTGTTGGTGCACAAGTGCATAGAAGACACTATAATATGGAAGGATGGGCACAATTTGTAAAGAATCCTCAAAAGAGAATGAAACAAATTTGGTCAGGTCTATAAAGCATCATGTAGGAGAAAGGTTTAAATAAATTATTATCACTTAATCTAGACAAGAGAAATTTGAGGGAAAAAAGACTGTGTAACTCCTTGATATCCCTTCTAACCATTTTCTTTGGCTTCTACAAGGGGAAAAATGCATATATATATATATATATTTCTCTGGCAGATACACCTGTCTCCAACTGAAGTACAATATATATTTAAAATAATAGTGGCATTTCTTTAGAGTTCACAACATACAAAGGAGCAATTGTTGTAAAGTAAAAGTATGAGCTCAGTGTGTCATCTCACAAATGCCTGAGAATTTTAAGTAGAAGCAGATAATATCAAATAAATCTTTCCTATGTTTCTAAGTAGGGAAAAAAAAAAAAAAATCTCACTAATTTGATTTCATTAAGTATAGTGAGTCATTGATGTATCATATATACTCATCTGGCATCTGAAAATGGGTCAGGAGATGTAATAATTAGTCAAGTAAAATACTCATGTAACACTTCTTAACGCTTAGAATTAATTTACTTTTTTTTTTTTTTTTTTTTTTTTTCCCCAGCTTGGTGAAAATCCTATTTGGAAGCATGTAATATACAGCCAAAGATCTGGTTTATAAATTTCAGAAATAAGTTGGCTTCTCATCATCTCAAGAGA
The DNA here is from genome assembly GCF_016699485.2 of Gallus gallus. Lineage (NCBI taxonomy): Eukaryota > Metazoa > Chordata > Aves > Galliformes > Phasianidae > Gallus > Gallus gallus. The sequence continues at coordinate 4,231,665 of NC_052572.1, forward strand.
ACTGTTGTAACAGCCCTTAGAATTTTTGATGGCCTCCATTCCTAGTAGCAGAGTGCACCAGACATGGTATGTCTTCACTGAATGCTCAGAGATCCAAGAACAGAAATAAAGAGGCTGAGAAATTGTTCATCTCTTCTTCCAACCCAATATTAGCCAAATGTAGAAGGACAGACATAACTAACAAAGAAACACAGTAGCAAATAAACAACAAAGACACAGAAAAATTTATATCTTCACAAAAACAGTATCTGTAAAGCATACAGCTGTCTCCCATTTTGTACTGTCCTGGAGTAGTAAGGCAGACTGATATGTCCATACTTCTCTAATCCAAATAATCTTATCATCTGCCCAAGTGGATTTACAATCTACATGCATATACAACACTCCAACTTTCCACTAGGATTGAATGGAAGAGACACCTCTAGAGGCTAACTCATTTGTCCCCTCTTATACATCTATCTTAAGGTGGCATTAATTACTCTCTTGAAAAATCCATTTATTTTTCTGCACCAGAGACAGAGCCTGTAGTGACTACCTCAGATTTAAATACCTAGGTTATAGCAAATGTATCCTTCCCACAGCTTGAGACAATCTAGGCAAAAAGAAGTTGAATCTGCACTGAATAATGTACACAGTTGTTTTTTAGAGCACAAAGCAAATAATCTAAGTGTATGTGCAACATATCATCAGCTTGATATGAATTCACATTTCCAAAATTCATAATATTATTGTATAATGATGAATAAAAATCTAAAGTTATTTTAAGGAATAATCTCTAAGTATTTAGACATTTATTATACTTCCAATTTAAACTTTCAGATATAAAGAAGCTAGAAAAATTAAATAATAGCTGAAACAAAATTCCAATAAAGACTATGTTTAACAATTCGCATATCAACCACATTAAGTATATTCCTGTGCTAATAGTTTTTCATAATCCAAACAGTCCTTCAAAGAATTGGAAGCTTATTGCACTACATTTTAATCAGTGTGTCAGTTCAACAAAGAAGATTCTCCTAGGCACCCATAGCAGCTTTATCTTGGGGATAAATTAAAATTTAATCAAGTACTTTTATAGCAATCAGGCTTTCAAAAAGAAATTTTAAGGCAGTGACAGAATCATAATAGTAGCAGTATCAGGGCTAAACAGATATGCGAATACTTTCCAAAATGTGAGAATTATATATATGGTAAGATTCACCACTTAAGTTATGCCTGAGTAAATTTTTTACTTCCCTGCAATCATTAATTAAATTCAATATTCTGTGGTGTAAGTTGAAATATTATTCTGTCTTGTCTTAAATCTTATCTTACAGTTCTCTTGTTCTAGGAAAAGGTGTTCACAAGGTTTGGGAGATCTAGGGTGCATTTGAAAATGTGACCTCAAGGTCCATTAATCATGACAATTCTCTGTTGTTTTTGTTTTGTTTTGTTTTGTTTAATTGTTATTTTTTATTTTTTGTTTTGTTTTGTTTTAGTTTCTATGTAATGATGTTTCAACAGAAATGAAATGTTTTAGAGAAGAAGTGTGGCGTCAGGATTTGAGATGGAGCATCTGCTTGTCTCCAGATCTGAGTGCATTAATTTCTCACCAAATTTTATAGTAAACACTGTTTTGGGGTAGAAAGGGCTGGAGAGGGGAGGGGGAATGTTGTTTTAATGGTTTCTTACTCTCATCTTCTCAGTTTAGCTACACAAATAACTGAGTTAGGCAGTACAGAATTTCCATAAAAATGAAGAAGCAGGGAGGAGAAGTGGAAAAGGGGTAGTGTGTGACAAGAATAATCTCCTAAAACAGATCAGTTTCCAGTACTGACAACAAGCAGTACAGCAGAGCTGTCATGAAGCTACTTGTTTCTTGATCTCCTATTTTCCTGATGCTTTAGTGATAGAAAATGTGGTTTAACTTTGAGATTTGGGAAAGAATGTGTGGTGCAGATAGGAAAGATTATGGGCTTCCTTCAAATGGTGTTGAAAAGGTATTATGATCATAATGTTAAATCTAGGCATGTAAGGAGGAATGTGTTGGTTCATGTTTAATGCCCTGGAAACATACTCCCTGGTCTCTGAAAACAGCCAGAAGTAAATGGATAAAAAAAAGAAAATAAAATAGAACATTATTCTGCAGAAGTGTTGCAGCTTCCTGGGAGATCTTGTTCAGCTACTCCCTTATCTGGATATGTCTTTTGCTTAACAATCCTGGACAGGTTTGCCTTCTATTAATAAATATCACCAATCATTTCTGAATGCACACAAAGCTTAAGCATCTGTAACCTCCATGGAAAATGCAAGCAAAGCTCAGCCACAGTAAAACAGCTATCACTTAACAGCATTATATCAGAGTAGATAATAATACTTACATGATAATAGGGTTCAGTATGGGAGGCAGCATATAGAAAATCAGTTTCACACTTGATAGGGTTTTGAATGGATAGCAGAACAAAGATAATTTGCACCTTGGGGAAGTGTGCTTACTTGGGCTGTGTTGGTAGTTCAACTACAGCACACTTTGCTCTGGAACTTAGAAACTCCACTGAAAAGTACTATAAATACCCCGTGTTTTGTGCTATGTACTATTTCAAAGTATTGAACTTTGAAGGTCAGCCTGAGCTGCACTACCAGCTGTTAGCACTAGCCCCTTCAGAATCTAGCGGGGATCTGTCTAGAAGGGATGAACTGCATGCAGAATAGGCATGTCGTCAGGAAAAGGAAACCAAGATTAGATTTGGCCCATTGCTCTTACATTGTAAACTCTGGTCTACTGACAACTGGAACTGAAAGCATTCATTTGTTTCATATAAATCACCAGAAATGTATTAAAAAAAAAAAAAAAAAAAGGTAATAACATACAGATACCGCTGACCCAAATCTCATTCATTTTGGGAACATAAAACATAAAAGCAAAAGGTTTTAAATGTATTAATCTATGATTCTTTGATGGTTCAAGAGTGCCTGAAATATCCATTCTTAGGGGCATAAAGTTGTCGATGGCTGATCTATGCCTTCTCAATTTTGAATCTGAGATAATGAGATAAATTAGTTTAATCTACATTAGTTCATTAGTTTGAATCTTTTGTTTTGTTTTGTTTTGTTTGTTTGTTACTTTCCTTGAGAAGCGATTACAAATCTAACTCTGAAACAGCTAATGTGATACATAATCTTTCCAATCAGCAGATTTTCCAGGAGCATCAATCAGTTAACTGTCTGAAGCTCTGAGATAGAGCGCTTAACTCTCTAAGTGAATAAAAACAAACCATCTGGAATACACTTTCCTCCTGAGCAAGAAGTTAAGATGTGCTGAATTTTAGCTCACATCACTGCAAAACATTTGTGAAATGTCGAGAGCAACAGAAGTCATTTCATTATTTACCTGGGTACTTGCTGTACCTCGATTTTTATTTCACTATGATCTTTGTCTCTTGTGACTTTCTCCTTTGCTACTTTGGTAATCCTACCTTTTGAATTAGCAGAACTCAGCTCAGATGCAGGAAGGCCCCTTCGTGGCAGATCCCAGCTCTTTCCATTCCAGAACTGGTGGGAATTTGCTGAGGGATCCTCCTAAGCCAGCATAGAGAAGGCTGATAAGCCTTGGTGAAGTCAAAATAGAGAAGTCCTGAACAAAATTAAGAAATAATGCAAGAGAAATGGGACAAGGATAACAATAAGGCAGAAGTTAAAGCTTAACTTCTAGGCACAAGTATGACAGATGTAAAAAAAACATCTAGGCAGACGGACAGATAGGAGATGTTGACCTGTTAGTATATCACAAAACAGAGTATTTATCTCATTAGAGCAACCTTCTCCAGATCAGCTTTTGACATCTCTTGCCACTGAGAAGCAATAGCTCCTGGGAAACTCTCGGAACCTTCATTGAGGAAGAGAAGCACCTAAACAAGCTTTTGCTAAGTTTTCCATAAAAGCTGAAAATATACTGAACTACCACTATGAGTTCCCACATTTTGGTTTTATTGACCTCATACAGATACTTTTGCAGGCTCTTTTTTTTCAGACATTTTCTAGACAAAGTGTATTCCGCTATCAAAACATGCCAGGAATGAGTTTTCTCTAAAACAGCTCTAGCAAGATGCTAATTTTACTTTCAGGGAGTATGTTCAACTAAAAATTAATTGCTATTCCCTGCAAAGCAGTAGAAAAGAGGTGAAACTTTCACTGTAAAAGCTCCTGAAGGTAATATAAAATGGACAAATGTTCCTAGAAGGCTTATCACATTTGGAAGATTTCAAAGAGTCAGCATAGATTGATTTCCTCTTGGCGCTTTGCCTGGACATTTAGATGGACATTTAAATGATTCACAACTGAAACAGTTTAAGTCTCCTCAAAATACATATATGATTGTAGTTGTATCTGTTTCTAAATGAGAATTGAACTGAGCAGTTTATATTCACTGGAGCCTCTCACTTGAAAATCATGAAATTAACATTGCAGCTGACTGCCCCTCTTTTAAAAAAATCTCTTTATTTGTGGGTACAATTGTTTTAGCTATCTTTCACTTTCTGTTACAGCACTAACACAGCATCTGTTGAAGGTAGGAAGGAAGTAATTTGTCTAAATTCCCTCTTTAAAACAAGGACAATCAACGTATTTCTATATGAGAGAAGAAAAAATCATCCTTGTCTAGAGAGTAGGATGCAGACAGGTTACTACCAGTGCTTGCCAGTGCCCCTAAATGATGCACCCAGGTGTAAGCTCAGCTGATTACTGAATACAGAGAGATCTGATTTGTCATGCCCAACTTAGTCAACAGAGATCCAAATTTCCAAACTTCTTTTGGACATCAGGGAACCCCAAATCCTGTTGCTGATCCTCTGCTCCAGCATAAACTACAGTATCAGTAACACACTTTTTAAAAATACATTTTTCCTATCACCTTTGTCTTTTCTTCCTAGAGGAGGTGTGTTTACAACAGACAAGGATTTTGCTTACTGCCATTAAAGTGTGCATCATCAGTGAAGGCTGATGCTGTTTCTAGCAGATATGTCCATAATTAGAAGCATTGACAAATGCTGATTTCTCTACAGTATTTCTCTGATATTCTCTACAGTATTTTATGAGGAATGCTCACATCTGATTAACACCCATAACTTCTTGGTTATCACTATATTCAAACTCTGTTTTTGCCAAAATCTCAGCCCCTCTGTGATTTTAGTTCATGAAGTTTAACCAACAAATTTTTCAGTAAGGCTGTAAATGAAATGCTGTTTTTCTTTCCTTAATACTATAACTAAAGTCAGCAGACTGTCAGCTGTGGTGTATTGCACCTAATAATTGAATTTGATAAAGTGATTTTTTAACTATCACTGATCTTATTCTCTTATCATGTAAACATTTTAAATCTTCTCATTGTTAAGTATTGTTTTACTTTTTTGGTTGAGTTGTCACACAAGACAAACATTCAGATATAGAATTAATTAACACTGATGTCATTGTATTCAAAGGCACGTACAGTTGGGAGGAGAAACAAAAAAGACATTAGTACTTGAAGAGCTTAGGAGCAGTTTGTATTACAGACACTATAATTATGTTGACAACTATTCAGCAGTATGATCTGCAGAGCTTTTGTTCCTTTCAGTAATGGGAGGGTGGCTGTCATCTTTATTTTGGCAGATATTTGGAGACACAAGGATATCACTATCTATCTATCTACATAAACAAATTTTCTGCTTTCTGGTATCTCACTATAATCACTACTATTTGAATAATGTTAATTCAGTAGAAATGTACAAATTCTGTGCACAGTAATAAAGGATGATAAGGATACTAGCAAAAGGATACTAGCAAAAGGATACTAGCAAAAGAGAAAGGGCTGTAAGCACTCACACCCACAGACATGCTGGATACAATCCAAATAGTGCAAGAAATCTGACATTGTGTACAGAGGATAACAAAATCTCCTGGACTAGCAGCCAGAAGCAAGGTGCCTCTGTTCCCTGGATTCATTGCAACAGGGAGTGTGATGGTACACTTCTAATTGGTGAAAAGAAAAGGATTCTTTAGAAAGCATCCAGTGAGACATCCCTAGACTTCTAAACTTAAGAAGACAATGTTTTCTTCCAGGATTTAAAAGTCTTTATCTTCCATGAAATAGGAAATGCTTCCTTGAAAAAGGAGCTGTTGCAGCAGCAGTTTTCATACGTGTAATGTGTCTCTATCACAAACTAGAAACATTTATTTCAACAAAAATACTATGATCAATTTTTAATAGAAATAGCTAGAATAGCAACAAGAAAACCACTATGTTCTGGGACTTATTGTGAGATCTTTCCTCTTTTTAAAATGAAAACTTGAGGATACACTGAAAAAATTGCCAGGGCTGTGCCTAACTTACAAGTTCTTGACTACTGACTTTTGGTCAGGAATTAAGACAAATAAGTGTGAAAAAGAAGCAAAATATTTAACATTTATTTTTCCTATCAAAAATTTACAACATCTGTGTTCAAACTAATTAATCTCCAGTGATGTCTGTGCCTATGTCAATAGTGTGTTTTCTACCTTCCTGAATGGTGTTCAAATTTTAAAAATATATTCTCCATTGAAGCTAGAGGAATTATTTGCATAAATTAATGCTCATCTCTAGTTGTGTTTAATGAAAAACTAGGTATGCTCTAAGATTGCAGAAATAAAACTTATCTGATTAGCATCTGTAGTTTAAAGGCTGAATAAATGACATGCTTATATTTGTGGCAGCCCTATTAGATCTAGGTTGAGGTCATACTTTCCAATTAATGAAGTGCTTATAATAGAACCTAAGATGGGATAAATAGTGATGGAGCATTCAATCAGTTGAAGTTTATTCTCATATCAGTACGCTGCAGACATATGTAGTTAGCTTTCCATTAGTGTTAATCAAGCTGGTTACTTGTGCATCAGCAAGGATTTAAACCTTACTCTGTACTTTTATAACATTCAGTCTCTGATTTAATTTCTTACACTGGGTAACACTTTACAGATAGGTCTAAATTGATCTGTAGTTATGGAGCTCAGACCACTGGAACAGATATATGATTAATCAGTAGCTATGCTATAATTCATCAATGTCAAATTTATGAATTGCATGCTAATTATTCTTTTTCTGTGCCTTCATGTTTTAAGCATTTAAGAATTCACTTGGTTATTATTTGTATTTTTAACCATCACTTTGTAAACTTTAGTATGACTAAGACAATGAAGCATATCTAAAAAGAAAAAAAAGAAACCCCCCACAAGGCTGATGGGTAGTCATGGTTAGATTCTGACCTCTTTGAAACAGCAGCTATTCACACTGACAAGGCAGATCCAGAGCTTTTTGAAGGGACAGAGACAGACCTGTGATGAAGGGCCTATCCCAGGGCAGCCAGGCCTTTGGGTTGTGGGATTTGCAGCACTGATGCCTACTTTCCATCCCTCTGCACTATTCATGACACAACAACTTCAAGCACCACGAGCTAGGCAGCAATTTTCCTTGCTGCCTCTCGTATAAAATTTATTTTTCTTAACTCCATGAAAAAATCCTTTTTTTTTTTTTTTTTTTTTTTTTTTTTTTCCCCCAGTGAAATAATAATACTTCCTTTGGAGCTCCCATTATAGAAATATCATATGCGGTTGCATCTACATGCAGCTCCTTGATGGACAATGAATGCACAGAGCTCAGTGGGATGAACTGGTTAGCAGCAGAAAGCCTGCACCTAAATGCACTTTCAGGTATTGATCTGGGAGTACACCCAGCAGACTTGCCTGCTCAGTTTTTATTCTGGAAGCTAGAAGAGTTAAGTATTCTCAGTCAAAAAACACAAGTACTTTAAATGACCTGTAAGCAGAGCAGAAAAAAAGACATCAGACAGGGATATGGACTGTTCACTTATCTTTGTTCTTCTTCAGTTGGCATTGCTAGTGATGTGGAAGTGCTCCTACTTTGTGCTTCCCTAACTTGCATGTTTGTGTGTAGTGTAAGTGGTACTATTGGGAACAAAGCTGAGACCCCATTACTTTTAAAGTACATGGCGCTCCACTACAACCATTTATTTCTGAAGGACAATGAATTGACTGATAGCATTTATTCAGAGTGGAAATTAAAGCTTAGTACTAAATCTTGTTTGGACTCCAAAATCCACCAAAGAAAAGCCTGAAAGAGTCCTTTTTCTTTTTCTTTTTTTCTTTTTTTTTTTTCCCCCCCCTTTCTCTTTGAAAATGTGAAATATCACAAACACGCATATACACACAGGAAATTTTTTGATCATTTGCACTGTCAATGAATTTAACACCATACCTCTGTACTGCCCCTGAGATTACTCAGTGCTCTGGCATTGGAATCACAATAATGCATCAATACATCTTAGTTGTTTTGTTAACTGTCTAGAAGAAATCATGAAAAAAAAAATGTATATAATGAAAATAAGAGAAAGAGGAGAGGAAAGAGGAGGGGAGGGGAGGGGAGAAAAAAGAAAAGCAAAAAAAGGGAAGGGAAGGGAAGGGAAGGGAAGGGAAGGGAAGGGAAGGGAAGGGAAGGGAAGGGAAGGGAAGGGAAGGGAAGGGAAGGGAAGGGAAGGGAAGGGAAGGGAAGGGAAGGGAAGGGAAGGGAAGGGAAGGGAAGGGAAGGGAAGGGAAGGGAAGGGAAGGGAAGGGAAGGGAAGGGAAGGGAAGGGAAGGGAAGGGAAGGGAAGGGAAGGGAAGGGAAGGGAGCAAATTAATTTAGATTTATCTCCAGAGAGTAGGAATTGGTGTCATTTTGCATCCTAATCACTACGCACTATATGTAACTGGTATATATATTTAAAAATAGAGATGCAAGTTTTCTTGTGACTAAAATGCACAACATATGCCATGCTGGTGCTCATCCCCTTGGCCATATATCCATGGGTCAGCTCAGACCATGTGCTCCAGCTTCCTAGCAGTGGCTGTGTCAGGGATAGTTGGAGGTCAGTATAAAACTGTACACACAGTCCTGACAAGGCTGACCATTGCATTCTGTTTTCGAAACAGAAGACTGACCATTTAAGCACTCGCTGAATACTATTTATAGTGAGATAAGATATATGATGAACACATGATTCTCTGGTTGAAGGATTGTGTTTCAAGCATAAGGAATTGGAAAAATAATATTTATCTCATCATATTTACAAAAAGTGTAAGCACCGTGGTCTCAGAAGTGTTATAACTGAACGCCATTAATCGCAGAAGGGCAAACAGGACACTTAAGACAGAGAATTGACATAGTTAGAAAAGGGATTTTAAATGTGAGGTAACCTAACAAGTTGTAAAATGGAGTTTGATAACAGAAAATTTAGATCATAATATTTCCCCCTAATAGAAGAATCCAAATTACATGGCCCAGGAGACTCTTTTTCCAACTCCTTTCTCCTAAGAAGCTCCTCACTCTGTGGTCTTCTGCCACACTTCCTCTCTACTGTGTTATTTTGTTCCTGCTATTCAGGTTTGCAATGTTTTATCTTACTGGTTGCCTAGACAATAAAAATGATGTGGAAAAATTGTTACTCCATTTTATATAGTGGAGCAAGAGCAAGACAAAATTAAGTCCCCTGATTGTCAAGATTTACACAGATGGTTTACAATAAAAGCCTGAAAGTTTTCCCAGAGCCAGATTCAGGCTTTTAACCACAATGCTCTGCATCCAAATGATTTTTATCTGTCTTTAATGAGCTGCTGTATTAGCTTGATCAAATATTACAGTTAAATTTCAGGCAGGCATGAGGAAACAAAGCATTTATGTGACACTTACAGGACTAAGAATGGGCTCATGGAATAGTAACTCTGCACTGAAGATACATAAAACACTGTAACATCAGCTCCTAGCACAATGCAATAGCTGAGATACTACAGGTCATCTGGGGATGTAAATTGGGGGAAACTAATGCTCTCATTAAAGCTGGGACACAAAGGCGATGCCACTCCATGTGTCCTTTCCAAATATATCAGACCAGCCTTCTGCACAATGCATACCAAACACTTCAACAAAGGGTTGACAAAAGCCAGGAAGAAACCTGATCAGAATTTGGAAAAATGATTTTTCGTGTCAGGTCCGTCCATAAAGGGAGTGAGGGTTGACTAGATTCCTAAATCCCCCCTGGTTAGATTAAGATGAAATGAAATACAGGATTTGTATATAAGAGTCAAAAATATCAACTTTAATGGGAGATTTCTACAAAATGGCTATATACACTGATCCTCACGTTTCTATCTACCGAGTGGTCTTATAGGAAATTCAAGCAAGCCTTGCACAACTTTAAGAGAGGAAAAGGATAAAGAGAGAAAAAGAAATACATGAGGGTCGATAGATCACTAGTCCCAAACCCAGCATGGAGTCTGCTGGCAGCATGCTCCATGTGGTGAAGAAGGGAAGCAGAAGCAACAAGGAGCACCTGACCCTCGTTACAGTACGAAGGAAAATGGTCCCCCCTAGCCACTACTGGGAATCATAGTTGGCTTGATTATTGGCACACAGGTTATCAGATGAACCAAAAAGATGACACCAGACACCCTCCTGAAGATTGATAGCTTCTCTGACACTGTTCTGGACTCTTCCAAGAAGTGGCTGAAACACTGATCTTACTGTTTCTCAGGGTGCTGTCTGTACTTGTCCCTAGCATTTTTGTGAGAACAAAGAAATTCTGCTTCTTAGTCTTATCCAATAAAAGGTGAAGGTTTGATTTGATCAGTCTGAAAAGATAATTGACAGCCAGCACTTTAATCTAGAAAAGGGAAAACATAATGAGTTCCAAAGGTTCACAGTAGAAGATAAATTCAAACTGCGAATTGCTTCACTTCTTAACACTGAAAGTTACAAACCACTGAAACATTTTATCTTAGAATGTGATGGATTTGCATTAGCTTGAAGTCTTACATCAAGACTAAATGCATTTATAAATAGATATCTAGCAGCTTAATCAGGTGTTATATACTTGTCAGAGTAATAACTATGTGAAGTTTCTTTGTGTGTGCTATGTGGGAAGTTGCAAAATATTCTCGCAATAATCTCCTTCCAGATAAGTTTTTTGTATTGGTGCTATAAATATGTTTTGCTAGCACCAAGACCTGCTGTGAGTTACCCTGCTTAGGTTTTCTGGTAAAGGCAATTTCAGATATGAGACTGGAACAGACATGTTTGGAAATCACATGACTGGGCAGAACTCAGATATGTAAACATGAGATGAACAGAGGGCTATAGATTCTTTGAGAGAGAATGTGGTGGGAACCCAGCTGCCAGAATAGCATATCCACTTCTTTGTTCTCTTTATAACAGTCCCTGAATTAAGTCTCTAAAATATGTACAGGAAATCCGAGAAACAAAGTGATACAGCATAATGTAGTTGCACTAAGCTGTTACCTACCTACCTGTCTCAAATACCATGTTACCACTACTAACACATACTGCAGTATCCTAGCTTAATCTTCTAAATTCAGATTCTTAATGCTATGTGCTAGATTTTAATCATATATGGTTATTCAGAAGACAGAAGCATAAAAGAAAGCCCTGAGCAACAGTTAGAAGTTTTGTCTTTTTTTTTTTTTTTAATTATTATTATTTTGTTGACTAACTACAAACTTGAGAATTAAAGTTAGAATTGTTTAACTAAATCTTCTCTGGAAAGTCTGCTCTTTTCTGTTTATATTAACTGTGCCAAAGACTCCTGTATTTCATCAATGGGGTGATGAGTATTTTTGTCTCCATCTTAATTAAATTTAAATTCCAATTACGAGATGGCAGATACTCTATTTCTTGTTCTGGTTCAGATCTCTTGTGATGTTTACATCCCACCTTTGGGAAGACTGCTATGCTTGATGATTCCTTTTCTGGGAGAGATATAAATAGCATGCATATTCAGGATATTCTTTCTGAGTATACATTACCTGTGTGGGTAATGTTGGAAATGTAAGCAGTACTTAATCTGTGCACTCAGGTCTGTAGTGGGATTTCCTTACCCAGAAGACTTGTGAATGTCTTCTGTGGGCTGAATTTCACTCCTAAGGTCTTGCCAGAGGGGGGGGGGGGGGGGGGGGGGGGGGGGGGGGACAAAAAAAAAAAAAAAAAACCTGTCCAGAACATTTTTTGTGAATAACAAAAGTGAATTTGTGGAAAGAAGCATGTGTGGGAAGAAAGGGAGATGCAAGTTTCTGTTTATCTGCATGGAGGAAGAAGATAACTGCCCCATCAAGGTTGCTTTTTGAAGGCCCTAGCAGGCAGTCTCCTAGCAGTAATTATAGCTATTCTTATGCAGGCTCAATGCCTCCCCTTCCTTTCCTGACAGTCTCCAAAGAATCGCATTCTAATGGATAACATAACATACACCAAAATTTACATTTTCTCTCTATTTCAACCTTTTCCTTTTTCACAATAGCAATTTCCACTACTGTATAAATACTTTTTTTCAGGTACACTATGTCCCGATTCTCAACTGATCTGTGTCTGATACAATGTTCATTTCTAATATTTGGGAAATCTCTACCTAATGGATATCAATGGAGATGTGTTATTGGCACGTGCAGGAAAACTTCAGAACATTCGAATAGCTGCTGAAGAACGCAATGGGACAGAAAACCATTGTGCTGAACCAGTGTAACCATGACAGAACAGTACAGGCTGAGAGGCAGTAACAGTACTGAGTGGCAAGAAGGGGGAAGCAATTCCAAGCAATTCCTGGAAGAGAGACTCCTTGACAGCAGCCATATGGAGAAGGACTTGTGGATTCTGGTGGATAAAAAGCTGGACATGATCCAACAGCATGCACTTGAAGCCCAGAAGAAAAATTCTATCCTGGATTGCATCAAAAGAGTAGTAGCCAGAAGGGTGCAGGGTGTTGTTGTACCACTCTACCCTTGGGGGGTCCCATCTGGACTAGGGTTTGTATGCCTGTGGTCCCCAGCACAAGAAAAATGCAGAGCCTTTGGAGTGAGTCCATAGGAGGACTAGGAAGATGACCAGAGGACTGGAGCACCTCTCCTATTAAGACAGACTGAAGGGGCTTGGTTTGTTCAGACTGGAGAAGAGAAGGCTCCAGAGAGACACGTCGTTGCATCTTTTCAGTAATCAAAGCTGGCTTGTAAACATGAAGAAGACCAACTTTATACCCCATCTGATAGTGATAAGACAAGGGAGAACATTTTTTCACTAAAAGAGGAGAGACACAGACTAGATACTAGGATATATATATATATATATATATATTTTCTGACTCATAGGGTGGTGAGATACTGGAGCAATCTGTTCAAAAAATCTGTGAATGCCCCATACATGGAGATGTTCAAAGCCAAGTTGCATGGGGCCCTGGGTAGCCTGATCTAGTGTCTGACTGAGTGACTAACAACCCTGCCTATATCAAGGATTTGGAATTAGATGGTCTTCAAGGTCTCTTCCAAAACAAGCCATTGAATGATTCTGTTATATGCTTGGAAAAAAAACAATTGTGCAGTGGTGGGAGCTGTCTTAGTGATAAAGGGCAAGGTTGACAATTAAATAGTCATATTTGTAATGCATGTTATTAGCTCCATCATTATAAATATTCTCTCTCTATTGCATGAAGTGACGACTTGGCAAGTCTTAAGAAGTCACAGCAGAATTTTTTTAAAAAACTCTCCAAGGTGAAAAGTCCCAGTCCTTCTCAATTCTTGGGCCTTTCTCTAATTCTCTTTCAAAGACATCAACGCCTTTAGAAAGGTTCAGAAAAACACTCTGAGTTTACTTTGATTACATAAAGAAACAAACTCACCCCAATGCACACCAACATCCATCTCATCACTTCATGTAACTTCTTTATTTCTGAAATTTTGATCTCATTCAAAGCACAAATTTCTCATGATTTTTTTCTTCCAAAATCAAGATAAGTTTATTTTAGAAGATATTGTTCTATTAGACTATTAACTATGAATGGAAAATAAAATGGACAAACTAAAATGTGCATTTTCTATACCCCATAGATCATAACATTAGAAAAACATCTGTGAAAGCTGTCTGACTACAGAATTGCTAAACAATTAAATGCAGCAGGTTTATAAAATAGGAGGAGAGGGCTCTGGGGGGACTTCATAGCAGCCTTCCAGTACCTGAAGGGGGGCTATAGGAAAGCTGAGGAGGGACTTTTTATAAGGGCAGGTAGTGTCAGGACAAGGGGAAATGGTTTTAAATTGGAAGAAGATAGATTTAGACTAGATATCAGGAAGAAATTCCTTACTGAGGGGGTGGTAAGACACTGAAACAGGTTGCCCAGTGAGGTTGTGAATGCCCCCTCCCTGGAAGCACTCAAGGCCAGGCTGGATGGGACTGTGAGCAACCGGGTCTACAGGGAGAAGTCCCTGCATATAGCAGAGGGTTGGAACTAGATGATATTAAAGGTCCCTTTCAGCCTAAACCAATTAATGATTCTATGACTCTATGAAAATTACTATATAACATTGGAAATAATGAAATCGTGCCTCCTCTTGGAGTTCTCCCTGGCTTTCATTTTACATCTTGTTATAATTCTATAGTTTAAATAATAAAACTCAGTCTTTTAAATCAGTCTTCTTCATGCATTTCTTGTATTAATTTGCTCTGTACTTCTAATCATCTTGGCCTCAGGAGACACAATTCCCAGTCTTAAGGCAAATTCTGGTTCCTCATCATGCTTTACAAGTTTTGCATACAAACATTTCTGGAGTGAAGATTTATTTCACTTAAAAGAAAAAAAGCCCTCAGATTGTTCAAACATTAATGAGATGCAGATTTATGTGATCTTATACATGTTGAATGTTTTATTTACTTATTAGAGAATACCATTTTAAAGGCTTTCAGAATTTGTTGCATCTCTTCAAGAAGGCAAGCCCTCATATTCCACAGACACTTTGTTTTTATTATCTATATAGCAGATTAGCTGGCAAAACAATGGTACCTGAAAGAGAAAAAAGTAAAATGCCCTCTTCCACCTTTTTTTTTCCCCTTGATTTTTTTCTGATTGTTTTTCTTCTTTATTCTCCTTTAGAATCCAACTGCTACCATGTTTTGCTTCAAATCTCATAAAGATCATAAATCTGAGGGGAAAGAGTAAAAGTTACATAGTACACCCCATAAAATGGTCTACAATCTCTGGAATTCGTATTAATATCATGAATCTATTTCAGTTTATCACAGTGGATTGAGTAGTCTCTAATAATTGCCTTAAATATCTTGACATCCCTCTTTGTAACATTTGTTGTCCTCTGGTTTGGTAGCATGGGAAAGCTATTCTTACACCTGGGCAGTTTCTAAATGTTAATGTCATGCACTGTTTTGAACAAATGGCACCATGGTGTAAATGTTTGAAAAGGCTGCCTTGCCACTGACTGGCAAGCATTAGGAAATTCAGCATTGTCTTTAGAAAACAAATTTGTAAAAGTCTCACGGTTTGAGTCCTGGTAGGGAATTTGTGACCTCAAATATAAAATCTCAAATATAAAACTGCAGCACAAAGGTATCTGTAAACAAATTTCCCTGGATTGGCACAAGGTAGAGAGTGTGGGAAGAGAACAGAAAAAAAGGATGCAGGTTTTGTAGCTTCCACTGCCCCAGTAGTAACCACAAGCCAAGGAGTTACAAACCATACTTGGAAAAGTGCAAATTATGTCCTTCTGGTGTCCACTATTCTGCTTTTGCTGAGTTAGGTATATTATTTATAGATAATAAATAACGTTTGAGAATCTGAAATTACAGAGCAGTGTTTTGGCCTGAAAGCAAAATTCATAAACCATGTTTCTGAACTGCTTCATCATTTATGAGCAGGCCTAATCCCTCACCTCATTTTAGTTTAATTCTTTGGCTTTCCAAAATCTGTGTTAGACTGGGAATTGACATGTAAACCACTAGCTGCAGTATTTGTTGTTCATTCAGGCTCTCATCTCTGGTATTTGGTGAGCAGTCTGCATTTATTCTAATGAAAATGTAACTCAAGTGATGTAATCTAGGAATGTGTGTGTATTGGGGGGGGGAAGGGGGGGGGAAGGGAGGGAGGGAGAGGAGAATATTAAAAAATAAAAATAAAAATCTGTATAATACAGTAAAAGAACAACATGCGTGAAATGGAGAATAACAAAAAATAGTTGTGGGTTTGTGACTGCTCCTGAAGGGACAGTCTGTGTAAGAATTCATTATTTAACCCAAGACAATGGCCAGTGCCTTACTTCTATCCTAAATTCTGGAGAGAAAAGACAAAAGGGAGTTTTGTCAATGATTTTAATGATAATATGTTTGTTTGGTGAAGGTGCTGATGCCTTTGGCTTCCATTTCCTATTTTTCACTATTAACAAAATCTGTGTGTCCAAATTCTGCAGAAAGTCAATAAGGACTGGGTAGATCATACCCTTGAAATCTTCCTACTGCATCTTCTTATTGCTGTTTAACCAGAGAAAATCTATGCACTCATAAATAAATATCTTTTAGATTTGTATTTTGATTAAAAAAAAAATAAAAAATAAAAAAATTAGATTTTGAAAAATAACACGTGCCATGACCTTATGTCCAATTTAACAAAGTTGTAAGGCTGCACTTGTTTGAAATGATCAACTTTTGGTGTAGAAATGGTCAAGGTCACTGCAAACTCAGCCACTTTCCATTTTACGATGTAGATTAAATGTTTTGCATCTCAGCTTCCATAGTAAATAAAAAATACTGTAGTTAAATATATGACTCTCATCTTCAGAGCTGAAGGTCATATAGGACTTGGGACTGAATACAGAAGAGAAGGAAGGCTGTTGTACACAGCAACAGAATAAAATTAGGGATTCATCTTTAATATTTTCTTGTTTGTGCTTACTGCATTTATTTCTCAGTTTCCCTAAGCTTTGATAATTTCCTCTGATATTAAATACTTAGAAAAAGACTTTGTTTCACACATCTGAAGCCCAAAATATTCAGTGTCAGAAAATTAAAGGATCTACAGTGTAAAATATTATGTAGTTAAGATAGAGATGTTATTCCCTGTGAACATTTTCCTTAGGAATAAAAAGAAATAGGAATGAAAGTCTCAAATAAATGCCAAGATTTCACTTCACAGCAGCAAGAATTTTTTATTATCTATGATTATCTGTGCTGTTGATACCAGGAGAAGAAAGCTAGGTTTTGAATTGAATCATTGCATTACTGTGTGTTGGGATAATTTTATGTAGAAAAATGCAGTATTATTAATAATAACACTCAACTTTTTGTTTTCTTTTTGAAATTTTCAAAATATTTTGTAAACATTTGGATTTCAGATATGGCACTAAAGAACAATTCATTGCTTAATCTTTGTAAAATTACAACCTATTGAGCAGTTGAAGGTGGAAGGAACTATTTTTCCTGAAAAGATCATGCATGAAAGGGTAATTTTTAAATTACAAATAAACAAAAAGTAACTCAATATCATAGACTCCTTCACTAAACATGAGAGAAGTCCTTTTGAACATCTGAAAAGTATGTAGTATAAAATACAACACTTTGAAAACATTTCAGTCAGAATAATGGTCTTGTAATGGATTCCTACAGTGACATAATGCAGAGTTTTGAGGACTGAAGAGAACTATATCAGTTTTCTTGTCTTCTCCCTGCAGTTTTCAGTTTGGGTAGATGAACAGTCACTTAGAAGCCTTTTATCAGTGCACTCCAAATCTAGCTGACGTGATTCCACAAGTCATGACATTCTTGTCACAGATGCAACAAACCATGATGTCTGATGTGTAGGAAAAATAATTATATAATTTTCAAGTGGAAACCCAATTTTTGACTGCACCTGAGTTTTATATTAGAGAAATATTTGTCTTATATACTGCTAAAATCAAATTCTAAAACCAGAAGAAATTCAGAAATTGTAGTGATTAAAAAAGATGATGAAAACATGAAGCCTACTTTTGAAAGGAACAAAGACAGCTATTATTTCTCCTGGGACCTGTAGAGATATTAAGATACTCAAGAAGCAAAAGGGGTCACTGAGCCGTGTAGAGCCTTGTATCTGGTGAATAAGGAGCTCTGGCAAGTTCCAGGTTTTCCCCATCTAGTCCTTGGTGAACAGCAAATGAGAGGGAGGAAAGCAAAAGGAGAAGAGTCGCCATGACACAAGGAGTGAATATATACAGTGTCCAGACTGTAAAGTTATCACTATTTAGTTTGTATCACTTCCCATTCTCATTATGTTCTTTGTCAAGAGAGTGGATTTATGTGCTGCCATTTTCTGCACTCATTACAGTGTTTGTCAAGTTAATGAATGGTCCAAGAGCTTGAATTTCCAATACTGAAGGGTGAATTATGGTACATGCATTAAAATAACTCTTCCTTTTGCCTAGACTCTCTATCCCAAACTAACAGACACTTAATCTGTTTCCTATATGAGCAATCAGGAACTGTAGCAGGACAAGAAGTTGTGCTGAAAAGCCCTGACTAGGTCAAAGAGTAGAAGCTCAGACTTCTATAATATATCAGGCTTTAAACTTGTAGCACCTCATTTTTATGACAAAGCTAAGACAGAAAATGGTATGAAATTAATTGGTAACATTTTATTATAAGTGCCAAATTGTTATTAATTTATTTGATACTCCTTACAAAAGCATTAATCATAGCAAGCACATTTGGACTTACTCTGACTGTTGATATGTGATTCCTGAGAAATTTTGGTGTAACTTAGCATTAATTAATGTCCACTTACTGCAGAGCTGTACCATATTAATCTATTTTCTGTGACCAATGAAAGAAAGGAAATAAAATAGAATTAGGCACTTTTTCTTGTAATCTCAGTGTTTTACTCCAGCAGCCTGAAATGACTTAGATTGCATCATAAGCAAAAGGAAAGGGAAAAAAAAAAAAAAAAAGTGCATCATAATCTTTCATGGTATCAGAGGTTAAGTTAATAAAGAAAATAACAAGAAAAAACAAAGACAGACTTTTGTTTTTAGGAGACAGAATGTGCAGGAACAAATTACCACACCTAATGCTTCTAGCTAACTTCTTTCCAAACAGTGAATAATAAGCAACCCACTGACGTGGTCGGCAGGGAGCTAAAAGTTCACTTGAAAACCATGTTCTCTCAAAAGTAGTGTTAGGTCTGTTTGTGTGACAGTTCAGCTCCAGTTTACGTACAGGTCAGTGCAAGAACACTTGGTAAGAAGACATTCATAGCTATCAGCATCAGCTATGTAAATTATATGATAAAATAAATTTTCATGGAATCATAGGATGTTGAAAAGTACCCAGTTTCAACCCCTAGCCACAGACAGGAACATCTCTGAGATCAGGCTGTCTAAGGCCCCATTCAACTTGGGAACTGAGATAGAAGGTAAATTGTTCCAGTGCCTCACCACCTTCTGCGCTGTGCCTCTTCTGCTGAAACAATGATCAAAAGGCCAGCACTTGAGATGTTCAATAGGTGGATGACTCTTTCTTCTTACAGAGGAAACGTCCCAAATAGCTAAAATTCTCATCCAGGAAATTCCAGCACTCTCTTGGTACTGTTAAACATATGTGTCATCTCAATATAGGGCTGCCCGTCTCAAGGCTGTTGTTACTACTCTCTTCTCGTATATGTATAAAAATACATGTCCTGGAATATTTGTGTCATCCTAAGATGCCACTTCCTAAATTAAACCAAACAACACAGTTTTTTTTCTAGCCATTCTTTAATAAAATGATACAATGCTACAAAACTAACAGAATAATTATGTTTTTGAAGTTTCTGTGTGTGTGTGTGTGTGTATGTGTGTGTGTGTAATTCAACTGTGTTGCCTGCTCTTGCCATTTCTTTTCCTGGAAAAGCTGAGGAGGAACTTTTTATAAGGGCAGGTAGCATCAGGACAAGGAGAAATATTTTTAAACTGGAAGAAGATAGATTTAGACTAGATATCAGGAAGAAATTCTTTACTGTGAGGGTGGTGAGACACTGGAACAGGTTGCCCAGTGAGGTTGTTGATTCCCCCTCCCTGAAAGCATTCAAGGCCAGGCTGGATGGGTCTGTGAGCAACCTGGTCTAGAGGGAGGAGTCCCTGCATATAGCAGGGGGTTGAAATTGGATGATTGTAAAAATTCAATCCCTTCCAACGCAAATCATTCTATAATTCTGTGATTTAATCACAGAATGTGATGTTTTAATCGTGGAAAACATCACAGATGTGATGTTTTAATCATGGAAGACTTTCTGATAAATTATTTCCTTTCATCTGCATAGCTGAACACTGGCTTTTGTGTGTTTCTGCTGTGGGAGAGACTGCATACATGCGGTTATTTCTGCTCTTTTCTGACTCCCCAACTTATTCTCCGGTTCCAGCCAAGTCAGCAACACTTAGATGTAGGGCTCCACTCGTCATCCAAGATGAAGTGCTTTGTCATCATCAGTAAAGCACCAAAGTCTGCTTTTCCCTGAGGGTAGAAGAAGCTCTTATCTAAGTTAACCCCATGGAGAATAATTACTATATGAAGACAAATAACAGATTATTTATTAATTCTCATCTCTTTAAACATTTATTACCTTTTAATTCAGAGCGAATATCAGGATTTTTTTTTTCTCCTTGAGATGACAGTGACAAATGCACTCCTGAGATATGACATGCCAGACTTAGAATGGTTATTAAAGTAAAAACTTATTAAGTAATCAATTTCAAACTAGAGGAAGAGACAAAAGAAGCATGCTGTCATTGTGGAGCTTCTGGATAATCCAGCAGCACTAGCATCTTTTCTTTGCTCGATCCCACAGACAACCAAAATGGCTACTGTCATGGTCTCCAGTACTATCTCATGTTGTGAACCAATCGCTTTTAAATAGCACTTATACTTTATTTTCTGGGTTTGCTCAGACAAGGTAAAAAGTTATGGTGATTTTTGGACCCTTTCAGTTGATGTATAGGAGGTGGAGTATAGGATCTCTGTACTTTTCTGATATGAAGAAAGACTTGTTAATTGAAAAGAAATGGATGCAACTATTAAAGGCTACCACTGTAATGAAAATCAAGACGAGTTTAAACCTAAGTGACAAGGAAAAAGAGCAAGCTGTGTGCAGGCCTTCCTGATCTTCAGACTATCAGAAGGAAAAAAAAAAAGAAAGGAAAGGAAAGGAAAGGAAAGGAAAGGAAAGGAAAGGAAAGGAAAGGAAAGGAAAGGAAAGGAAAGGAAAGGAAAGGAAAGGAAAGGAAAGGAAAGGAAAGGAAAGGAAAGGAAAGGAAAGGAAAGGAAAGGAAAGGAAAGGAAAGGAAAGGAAAGGAAAGGAAAGGAAAGGAAAGGAAAGGAAAGGAAAGGAAAGGAAAGGAAAGGAAAGGAAAGGAAAGGAAAAGAAAGGAAAGGAAAGGAAAGGAAAGGAAAGGAAAGGAAAGGAAAGGAAAGGAAAGGAAAGGAAAGGAAAGGAAAGGAAAGGAAAGGAAAGGAAAGGAAAGGAAAGGAAAGGAAAGGAAAGGAAAGGAAAGGAAAGGAAAGGAAAGGAAAGGAAAGGAAAGGAAAGGAAAGGAAAGGAAAGGAAAGGAAAGGAAAGGAAAGGAAAGGAAAGGAAAGGAAAGGAAAGGAAAGGAAAGGAAAGGAAAGGAAAGGAAAGGAAAGGAAAGGAAAGGAAAGGAAAGGAAAGAGACAGATAATTAAGTGAGATACAGAAGATGAGAAGCTAGGGAGGAAGGGTGAAAAGTCTATAACTAATGTTAATGGAGAAACTTCAGATATGTAAATAAGTATGTGTTAACATAAGTAAAGGGAAAGAAGTAAAATGGGTAAAGAAAGAGGCACTGTACTTTCTAAATGATTCCATACAAAGTTTCCATAAGAGAAATCAGACTTACGTAATGTTTTGCTTAAAATCTTTTTTGTTTTGATTTGTTTTTAATCTTTTTATCATCCCACAGATACATCATATTGGAATTTACTTCTGCCTGCACATGGTCATTTACATACATGCATTTTTTTTACGTGATTAATTTTGAGAATTGAAAAAAATAATAATAACCTTACCTGAGGTCTCTTACTTTTCTGTTGATTTCCACATTACATTTGTTGTTTGACAGAGAGAAGCCTCCATACCAGCAACCAGAACTCAGGAAGAAATAGGAATCTTCAATGTGAATATATTACAAGAAGAATTTTTGCCTTATATGAAATATAAACTTAATACCAAATCCAAAGCTGCTTCACAATTCAAGGGTCCCACTGTGAACTGGCATGTCTCAGATAAATTGAAAAACATTATATAATGACCTTAATAACCAATTCAATTAAGAAAAAACAATGAAAAATTACACAGATGAGACCATGACTTAGATGCACTTTTTAACCTCTGATGAAATTTTGTTACTATTTACTTAAAGTGCCTTACATTTCTACAGTGAATTGTATTAGTCAGTAGCTGCAGACTATATAATGATATCATTATTATATTTAGACAGTTGACTGGTTTTAAGACACTTCAGATTTCTTTTCTTTACCAGAGATGGATATAGCATGCTTGGTGATGGATATCTATCACCCTAATTCTACAGTCATGTCATCTTGTTTCACTTCCCTCCATCCACATGCATTCTCAGTAGATGAGAGTTTTTACTGTATAAAGCCAAGAATCTGAATCTGCAAGACTAGATTTTTTTATTATGATTTTTATATATATATATCCCAACTCCTACACCACAGTTAAAGAATGTCTTTCAGTCCTGAAAACATTTGTCCTCTTTACATCCTCAAAATTATATTATTTCCTTTAAACACAGGGGAAATAGTGGTACTGAAAGAAAAGTGACTGGTCTGAGAAATCCTGCACCAAAGCAGAGACATGAAGAAGAATTTTTCAAATAACAATAATCACCACAAAAAGCCATTCTATTCATAGTGCAGTCACATAGTGACAGATTGGGGCCATACATTTGTCTCCTTCATGAAAATAACTTTCCATCTTTCAAATAATACAGAACATTATTCCTAATTATTTATTGTTTTCTACATTTTAGAATAACAAATACAATGTAACTCTTTTAATCCAATCAGAAAATACATGTTTTTTTAATTATTTCCTTTTTTAAACTAGTCTGCTAATGCAACAAGGTGATGCTTCAGAGAGAAAGCTATCAAGTCTGCGGTTGTATGATTACTGCATATTAAAATTCCAATTTCCAGACTTTCACAATAATTAATAATACCAATTAGGTAATATGCTGATGATCTTCATGACGGTACAATATAAATGTCCATTTCCTTTGATTTCAAAGACCATTTCATAGAGAAGGAAGAGCTAAATTGCAGTTAAGGCTTAAGGATAAATTTTATTCTCGTTTTTCCCCCTCTGAAATGCCGTAGCACTGATATTAAATTGAAAGCAATTGAGCAAATTTAACTGTTTGTTTCCTAATAACCCTTCCAGAACAAAAATAAATAAGTAAATAAATAAATATTAAAACAAAACAAAACAAAACAAAACAGAATGAAATCTTGAAATCTAACAACTGATCAAAATCCTGGAATTAGTGATGTCAGACTGTTGTGGCATGAATTGAAAATATCACCACAGTAGTTTTAAGGAAACTGAACTAGCTGGAAATCATAGCATAAAACTTAATATATGAACTTGCCTTAAGAAGTTGAATAAAATCAGCCAGACTGGATCAAGGCCACCAAAAGTATTTGAGTTTGCAGAGGTCCATGGCTCCCCAACCCAGAACCCATCACTTTCCTAACCATAAGAACTGCAGTACTGAAAGTTTTCAATATAAAATTCTGGCAAGTATTTCCCAAACTCCATTACACATTCAGCAAGATTTCCCTCTTTTTTTCCATTCATGAAGAAGTTTTCTGTAGTTTCCCTGTTTAGTTTCTAGGATGTCTCCTCAGCTGTTATGCTTACATATTTACTCTTTCTCACTCATTTATTTATTTTGGGGCAACAGTTCACTCTAGTTTGATTAGCTCTTCTCCTTTCTTGATATTGCAGGCTTGCTAACTATTTATACAATCTTAATAGCAATAATTTCATAGGAATCAGTAAGTGTAGTTTTGGTTTGTTTGTATGTTTTGCTCTGTTTTTTTTTTTGTTGTTTTGTTTGTTTGTTTTTTGTTTTGTTTTGTTTTTTAATTCTTCTATTTCTATTTCAAATATTTGGACTGTGAAGTATCCTATGGAACATTACTCCTTTTCCATCTCTGATCAAGATACTTAGTGTCACACATACTGAAATACTGCACAACTTTTGGATGATGTTATATCTGTGACTCATGATCACTCAGTGATCAAACAGCCAGGTTTGTGAGGTTTTCCAACTGATGGCCTCATGTTCTCAGCAGAAATTATGATTATTCATCCCCTTGAACTTCTCTGGTAGATTCAGTATTTCTCTCCCATCATTTATTTCATACCAATTTCATCTCTCTTTGCAAATGCCCAAACTATACTCATAACTCCAATAGAGATTTTTCGGTGTGTTGCACAGTGCCTTTAATATTGTCCTGTATCAAGTTACACTGGTGGACTATACTGGCATTTGTCATGGTCCTTCCACATTTCTGGCTAATAATCTTCCTCTTTTTTTCACTCTGATTTTCTCCAGGTGGATCATCATGTTGGAGCAGTAGGCCTCGTTATCAGTCTCCAAACTCATTGACTCACTTTCCACTAGCACACGATCATTGCAGTGACATTTTTATTCCTTCTATCCTCAATTTCATTGCAGCTTTCCTACAGGATATTCCTGTCAGTCCTAGTTCCTAGCTCAAGAAAATATTATTTACCTATTTGTCCAAAGAATAAACCTGCTAGAAAATTCTCCTTCATCATGTCAGTAGAGCCTATTGTTATCTGACTCCTTACTAGCTCTTTGTCAAAAGAGCATTCTTACCTTCATCCTATGTTCCCTTCTGTTAATCAAGAATTCCTGTGATTTATAGTATCAAAATGTTATAACAAATCCAGGTCTGCTAAGAGCTTTTCTTTCTGACAGACACACAAGGAATGTCTCTTTGCCATTTTCTGCCCACATCCAAAGTTTGGATTGTTCTTTTCTCCAAGAGAGCTTCACACACTATTAAAATCGGACCCCAAAATACCATATCCTGAATTGCTTTTCCTGTTGTCTAAATGTACATCATAAATTGTCTGATCTTCATCCATACATCTCATTCTGAAATTTGATTTAATTTCAAATAAGTTTTTTAAAATGTATAAGAATACTGATATTTGTGGATGATTTCAAATATATTTGCTTTTTATATCAGAGGGCACTTCTGAGGCAACCTCAGAACTTTAAATTTCTATGCATACGAGCTGTTACTGTCAAGAAGGATTGAACCAATGGACATTTTTTCCAAGAATATGAAAACCTAAAGCAAACATTAATAGAAGAAGGAAGAGCCTGAAGGAGGAATGGTGGAGATGGATAGCTATTGTGTCCAGAAGGGTCAACTGCTGACAGGCCCCAGGGATCTTTGACTTGCATATCCAAAAGCTCTGGACTTCTCAGTGTAAGAATAGACCTAAACACATACACTGAAATAATTCTTGAGGGATGTTGAACTACAGAAATAAAATTTTATATGGAAATAAACTTTTATGGGCTGTGAATAATTATGCAGATGCTTGATGCATTTAGGGCATCCAGCCTGATTGCTGAAGCCAGGAAAGTCTTACTGACATGCCCACAACCCTTGTAGGATACAAATCTAGGCATCGACCTAGATTTAGGTTGCGTATTTAGGGAGCATATAAACAGGAGAAGGTATGACTGTTTAAATGGGTGGATAGTGATAGGACAAGGGGAATGGTTTTAACTAAGACAGGGGAGGTTTAGGTTAGATATTAGGAGGAAGTTTTTCACTCAGAGGGTGGTGACGCACTGAAACAGGTTACCCAAGGAGGTTGTGGATGCCCCAGCCCTGGAGGCATTCAAGGCTAAGCTGGATATGGCTCTAGGCAGCCTGATCTAGTGGTTGGTGACCCTGCACATAGCAGTGAAACTAGATGATCATTGTGGTCCTTTTCAACCCAGGCCATTTTATGATCTGGAGCAAGACATTGGATGAGACACACCCTTATGGGGAAAATGCCTTTCCCAAGAAGGCTGCAGACACTCAGCTACTTTCTGCAGCTCCTGCCATTCATCAGTTCTTCCTCAATTTCACAGTTTTCTGGCTGTATTCATTGCTTTCCTGGGTTTCACTGCTTTTTATAACAGACCTCAATTCCCTAACCAGAAAAAGAGCCAGCTATAGCGTTACAGGAATCTCATGGGAATGTAGCTAATAAACAGGGTGAGAAAAGTCTAATTTAAACATGTCTCATTAAAATTAATAACACTATTGGATGTGAGAAATATCAATTTGGTATGATCAGGGAAACAATATAATTTTCATGCAAAGCAAACAGTAGGCATAAAGATTTTTACTTTCTCAAAAATATGTATATTGTATTATGTACAATACTTGTGCAAAACCTTATATTATATCATATAGACTTCTAAATGGAATTCCAGCAAAATCTTGTATGTTTTCAGATAAATCATAAACTGACTTCATGAGCTCATATTTATTAGAATCATTTCCAAATCAGCCTTATTTTTTAAATTTTTGCTTCTGGTTTACACTGGACACTCCTAAAGTGCTAAGGCTATGAAGAGAAGACAGAATAATTAATACCAATGGAAAATGTAATAGATTAACAGATATACTTTCATGCTGGGCACTGTCAAAGATTAAACCCTAGAATCTTGCACTTGAAGGAGGTAGAAGGATATTACTTGTTGCCTGGCAGTATCTTACTTAAGTAACACTTCCTGTGAATGATGTTTATTACTCCTCTCTCCTAAATAATCAAGTGAGTATGTTTACTGGTGAAGATCATTCATTTTATGAGCTCAAACTCACTAAACAGTTTTGTTTAAAAGACGAAACTCATAGATGCATTCTACTAAAACTGAAGACTATAAACATCTGTCTGGAAAGCAGAAACCTCACACACACACCAGGAAGGTGAATGTTTCAACACAAATTTTCTATGTAGTAGTCACCAGAAAATCCCCATAGACTGCCTGTACTGAGTATGAAGGCACTTGGATTCAACATTTTATTCCCCAGCGTAATTATCCCTCCTCATTTTTCAGACTGAAGTGAGCCCAGCTATACAGACAAAATCTCATCAGAATACAAACCTCCATGATTCCCTCTCTCAGAAACCCTGAGCCTTTAAACAGTTTCATTATGGGAAAAGAAGGTGAGGTGTTTTTCTGCACAGCCAAGTTTCTTCACGTCAACAGCAGCCTTTCCCAGCACTGGAACTGAGTTTAAATCCTCTTTTTGTCTGTAAGCTTTTTGTCAGGGCTTTGAACTGGTAAGCCACTGATTGATGGTAAGGCAAGAAAAGTGGTATTTACCTTGCAGATGTGCCTCTACCAGAAATTCATTCACAATTATTGAGAACTGTGATGGTGTAACTGAGGCACATTGCATGCAACAACTCTGTTATAGCGTGGAAAGTCATCTCCAACTGCAGAGATGTGATTGTCTTTCCTCCTTGATGGAGGCAAAATGAATGCAATAAAACCCATGAAATCCATGACACCAGAGCAATGAGAGGCAGACCAAGAGATAAATGCAGTATTCTGCATGAAAGAGAACAGAAGTTCACCTTATTTACTCCAAAAATAACTTTCCTGATAAAATCCAAGTCCTAACAGAATTGAGTAAGCCCAAGTATTTTGATATAGAGAGGGGATTTACTTTGTGACAAAAAGTTTTATGAAATACAGCCTTCAGGATGCTGCTAATCTAGTAGACTTTAAAGCAAATCTCACAAGAGTCCCCTTCTATGGGCAAAAATAAACACCTTCAGTTTTCTACAGCGGCTGCTACCAACCCTGGATGGGACAACAGCACAGTTAATCCCAGCTTCATAGCACTGGCTTTAAGATACATTCACCACTGACTGGCTGTCTTTGCTGTCAGAGAAGGATTGAAATACGTGTTTGAGTGCTCTGTTCTCTCACAATTTGATTTTGAGGTCTGACAGATAAGACCTGCGGATAATTTTGCAACCGTTCACAAGCAAAAAATAATATATATATACACATAAAAAAGCACAACTATCCTCTGCCTGCCGAACTCAGGCCAAGAAAAACCAGACAATTGTGAAAAGTCAGATGTATTTATTTCTATTTTTAATAGCCAATCAGTGTCTTCTTTGCAGTCACTAAGTCTCATTCTTTTTTCCTAATGGGGAGATACCCATAGGGAAATTACTGCTAACAAGAGGTGGGTCCCTTCATTAGTCCCAGGAAAAAGTATTTGCAGCCAATCATAGCTTTAATTAAGGATCTGACCCCACTCCTAATACAGGCAGTGACAAAACAGCCATTAGCTCCAGAGAAAAGGATGAGGCACTGAATATAGCCCATTTGAACCTGCAAGCAAGTTGCTTGCAAGCTTATCACAATTTCCATCAATCATTGAATATGGGGCTGCAAGGGACCTCCAGGGTCTGACTGGTCCATCCCTCTACTCAAAAGCTGGCAAACTGTTCCTAAACTACTCCTGACAGCTGCTTGTCTAACCTGTCCTTATAGCCCCATACAATGCTGGAGTTTCCTCTGTTTCCCCAGGCGGTCTCACACAAATCTCTGAGCCATAGAAAAGTTTGAATTTGGTTTTCCCTCCCCTACTTCATGGTCTAAATCTTCTCTGCCATGGTTTTGTCTGTCTGGTGGACCCTTGCTCTGGGTTTCATTCTCTGAAGCCTCTTGCTGGTGTCTAAGCCAGTGCAAAGAAGGTAGAAAGTTTAATATTTCACAGAGTTGATAGTATTTCAGACCTGCACTGGACAAACAGCATGCCTTCAGATATGACACAGGTCACCTTGGCTGGAACTTCACTAGACCTTGTGGGAAACCTTCAGTTCTCTGTCTTTGGAAACATGAAGCTACTTTGATTAAATTCACCATTTCCCAGAACTGCTGCTTGAAGATGATAATTGTAGCTTCAGGAGGGCTGACTTTCTGGTGGTAAACCTCCCAACGAGCTCTAAGAACAAGCAGCAGCTGGAATAATCTGTTCAAAAGAGGCACATTATAAATACATTATTTATGCCAGCCTGCAGGGGGGAAATTGTTGTTATTCTCAGTTAAACACCATGTGGCGACCCGGGACTCCTCCCATTACCTGCTGAGCCAAGTTAGTATGTTGCAAAATGCAAAATAAAACTTAATTTATTATGATTAAGCACCATGTGACAAGTAAACAGTCCCAACACAGCAGTGGCCAGAGTGACTTTCTTCCTGAAAGCTCCAGTCCTCCCTCCTCTGATACTTGTACTTGTTTGTCTCCTTGATGCTTTTCTTCCCTTCTTTATTGTTTGACACTGTTTGGGAATGATTATATACGTGTTTTGTTTCCCCTCAGACTTTTACTATGTCGTGCTCTAGCCTTTCTGTTTTTAAGTGCTGAGCATAGAGCATATTTTATTGCCGGGGGGGGGGGAGAGAAAGAAAATTAAAAAGGCAAACAATAATAATAAAATAATCTTCTAGCCTAAAACTCTGAGTTTATTGCAAAAGTAAAAGAACTTCCCTTGATGGTGATAATGTTAAGAGTCAGCTATAAAGAGCTCTGCCTTCAAAGTTGCAGGGAGTTATGGGCGAAGAAGTCAATGCATAAATCCTCATTCTCTAAGCAGAGGGGTCTCCTACCATTCCTACCCTACAGCTGACTATCTCTCCAGGGATGCCACTGCTGCCTTTACTACACCTTTACTTCTGTCTTACTGATACCCAGTTGTAAACTTGCAATTTCAGTTGATTGGAAACACCAAACTGAATACATACTTGTCCTGGAATTGTTTTACCACCACATTTTGCTCTCTGTGGACCACTACTGCCAGTTCATTGAGCTTCACAACAACCAAGCATTTCTTTTTGTATGTTATTTGCACACATTTCCTAGAAACTGATCAAAAGCTTAGTAAGGGCAACACATAAAAGACTGGATGATTTCAGGGGACATCAAATTAAAGAGAGTCACTATCTGATTAAGATTTAAGCATTAATCCTCATTAGGCACTAGCAAAGTACAAGTGACAATACTTTTTTATTTTTTATTTTTTGATTGAAATGCAAGATTTAACAGTTCTTCAAATCATTGTGCATTAGTGGGATAAGAAATGGAATAAAAGATTTTACTTGAAGCAGAAGTTATAAATAATGTAAGACCTTCAAAGCACTTGAGAACATTGGGGCTAACCTTTTGTATGCTACAAATCATATCACAGGATCACAGAATGGCCTGGGTTGAAAAGGACCACGATGGTTATCTAGTTTCACTCCCTCTGTTGTGTGCAGGGTCGCCAACCACTTGACCAGACTGCCCAGAGGCATCCAACCTTGCCTTGAATGCCTCCAGGGATGGGGCATCCACAACCTCCTTGGGCAAACTTCCAGTATGTCAACCAAATGGCAGAGCCTGAAGGTGTTTTCATTCTTTAAAGCCTCTAGTCTTACAAAATGTAAGACTATTTGCAACTGCTTTCTGAAGTGACCTGCAAAAACGAATGATTGTTTCTTTGTTTTTTAATTTGATCTAGTTTATTTTGCATTTCCAACACTAATAAGAAACTGACCTCATTTTCAATATTTTGTTTCTTTCTGTGTTGTACACAATGAAAGTAATGATTATAGAAAATAGTGCTTATGGGCAAGGAGTGAATTTTATGTCTTAAATTACCTATATGAGAAGGAATTTTTTTTTTTTTTTGCTTGTCTTTGTAATTTTGCATCATACTTCTAAATATTTCGCACATGTTATCTCTCAAATGTTGATCATAAAATCCAACAGGATACCTTCTGTAGCTTAGAGATAATTAAGATGTGGCCAGGACTGCCTCTCAAAGTCATTTTCACCGTCTCAATTGTCAGAGTGATACAAAGAGGTACATATATCATACCAGTTGAATTGCTGCAGTATACAAATTCTTTACTATTAGGAGTATAACCAATCTCTTCCTGTGAAAATGGATCAGTCTGCCCTTACATAGAGGTTAAAATGGGTCAGAAAGAAAAGCAAAATCTATGCTTAAGTTTTCACCATTCAAGCACTGTGTAGTGCTGTATGACCAAGTCTCAGCTTTACCCTGTCCCAGTTGTTGATACCAGGTACTTCTGCTATATCCTAACTCATTCAGCACTCATACAGGAAAATGTATTTGTCAGTCTACCAGTAATGTAATCAAATTGTGTCAGAAAGGAAAGGGAGGCTGCAGGGATTTAAGGGTGAAACAAGATTTTTTTCTTTTTATGAGACCAATTCATATCAATCAAAGACAAAAGGAAACAATTCCAATATCTTATTTTAATGCTTTTGTTTATCCTGGAGTTCAGTTGCCATAAAAAGTGTATGTTTAAAATGTCCTTTGGGGAGTTAAAGTCCCATAAACTCTTGTAACCCAGTGACATGAGATAATGAAACTACCTCTAAAAGTACAGCAAAATGAGATTTTTTGTTTTCTTATTGTAATCATCAAATAGTTTTCCTCAAGGTATTGACTGAATTATACATAAACCTTACATGATGGTGCAAAAGAAGAGAAATGAAAAGAAAGGAGAAAGAGAGGGAAAATGAAAATGAAGAGGAAGGGAAAGGAGAACGAGGAAGGGAAGGGGAAAGGGAAGGTAAAAAGAAAGGGAAAGGGGAAAAGGAAGGGGAAAGGAAAGGAAAAGGCGAAAAAGGATGGTAAAAGGAAGGGGAAGGGGAAGGAAGCTGTTTGCAGAACTTCTTAGAAGCAACCATAAATTCTAGGCTAGCACTCGCAAATAGTAGCATTTAACAGTACATGTATGAAAGGTTTCTTTTCCTAAAGTATACATGCATAAATGCCCATGGGCTACTTTGGAAGACAGGAAGAAGCGTTTACTTCCCAAAGTTCTGTTTTGAAGATGGAAAATTCCTTCTGATATCAAAACTTTTATCATTAATAATCTGAAATTACATGCTCCTAATCCTCTGAGAATTTGTTTTGTTTTACACTGATTTCACGACTGGATATTTGTGCCTTGAAATTCAACCTTCTGCAAAACCAAATGAAGTTCTGACAGATATAAATGGGTTAAAAGCACCTATTGAAATGAGGCTTCTTTTTCTACTCCTGCTTTAGCAGTGGCATTTAGCAGGGCTTCACTATGTGCTCCATGACCCCAGGACACAGCCAAGTGACAATTGCCTTCGGCACTCAGCACCTGTCACCAAAGCTGCAATGATCAACATTTCTCTTGGCCTTCATGTCAGTGAGGATTTTTTTCTTTTTTCTTTTTTAATGTGATCAAGTGTGAAACTTTCCTTGAGTTCAAAAGCAGTTAATTCAACAGCAGAGATTAAAGGAGGACACAGGTGATACAAAAGAAGGGGAGGAGGAATGCCACTTGCTCTGAAAACTAGACAGCAGCAATCACAGAAGCCTCAAGGTCCCTCCTGCCTTGTCTGCCTGCTCTCAGCTCCACAGATGTTGGGCGTGATGGTTTTTTGGCAGGATACCAACGTGTATGTAGCTGTGAAAGCATTTGTGGCCAGATAGACAGCCTCATGTCTATTCCTCACTGATGAGCTTAACTGAGTTTTATTTTTAGAAAGAAATTTTTAAACATGTTTTAAAAAAGTGGTAGGTGAATAAAAGTGAGGTCGCTAATTTGAAGGGAAATTTCTACATGATCACCTGTGTTTATTTCAGCTGTACATCTCAGTGACATCTACATCAGCGTGCCACACAAGGCCAGGCAACAATTCCAGACAGCAGAACTTCTTTATTAAAAAAAAAAAAAACAGTTTTGGCCAGGATTAATTAATTAACAGCATCTGAGCACCATTTCAGGAGGCTGCATGACTTAGCATCATTCCTGGTAAGCCAATCTAGATGCAGCTGCATCATCCTGAGCAATAAAACACTTCATTAGAATGGATGCCGGCTGGTCTGTGCTATTGATAGCAGTCCCGGTGGACAGCTGGTGTGTCTGTGCAGATACAGCTGTATGGGGACAGAAGGCATCACACCTCAAAGCCTTCAGTGTCCATCACATTGCCAGTGAGACGTCCTCTGTGGGCTGTGAGGACCTCCTTCCTGCTTAAAGAACACAGCACAATTAGTTTTTCTTCTTTAAACTCAGACATCAAGCCCTCATCCTGAGATAGGGCTTGAAGGCAATAGTCAGCAGGGTTGGATGAATGGGAACACAGGGCTGATGTTTTCAGAACACTGTCGAGTGTTCTGAGATGTATACTTATATAGAGAAGCACGCATATGAACACGCTTGTATGGTCACCTTCATATTTTATAATTTTCAGTTGACTGCAAATATTTTTCTATAGATTCCAAAGGTTCTCTTGCCTGTAAAAAATAATTTAGAATATAAAAAGGACAGGTGGTAATATTATCATACCATTCTCAAACCATTACAAATATATTTCTATAAAAATATTTCTCTGAAGCCATCTGAATCTAATAAGCATCAGGTCATTTTGGATGAGTTATTTTGGATGAGTTATTTTAAACTTCAGCTTTAGGTAGATATGAAAGTAAAGAATGAAGAATAGGGACCATTTTCTCTAATTGGATCCATCACTGACTTATAATGAAATAGTACTTCATATCTTCCAGAATTTAAAAGATAGGAAAGTACGTCTTGTTTAGCAGCAGACTGAGATTTGTTCTCCAACTTAAAGTACTGGAGATATGTATTATAAACATCCCTCTTAGTTTAAATGAGTCAAAAGTAGTGCATTGACACTTTCCTCACATCAAGGACTCGTATGTAACAAAGTTTTTTCTCTCCTTTTCTCTAACTGAAAAGTTTACTCCTGGAATGGAGTTAAAATAAGCAACACTTACTGAGGACATCTACAGCGAGGTATCTCTGTATATGCCCAGATACTGGGAGATGAAGGTCACAGAAGCTAATTTTCCTAGGCTGTATTTGAGCTTAGTCTGCTGCGTAGTGCCATGTTGAAACTGGAAGATGGCATCCAAACTCTGCAAGGGTAAGGAATTCAGTAAGTCTACAGTCTGTAAGGCGAACATTTCCAAGAACCAGAGCTCAGCACAAAAGATGAGAGGTTAATAAACTGGAACTGAAGTATCTGAATCCCAATGGTTCGCACCTATTTTTGTGCCATCAAATGCTGTGGAATGCATCACTCTCACAGAACCACAGAGTGAGTAAAGCTAGTTCTGATTGGCATTGAGAAAGTGCAGCATCAAGTACAAATTAAGATTTTACAGGTTGCTTTTTCATTACAGAGTACCAGCAAAGTTTACATATACATATATGTGTGTGTGTGTGTTATCTGTATATGTATAGTGATAATATACATCACTATACATGTACATATATATATAGTGATAACAGACAATAATTTCAAGCAAGACTACAGGCTTCCTGTAAAACAATCTTTAATTTCATTAACTGCTTTTTTTCCTGAGTTTAAAAAACAAAACACTAATTGCAGACAATATTGCATTTTCCTTTATCATGTGCAAGACAAACTCAGAGAACACAAAGGGCTGTAAAGCAGGTAGTTATCTACTTTTCCCAGAGGAGTTAGGGAAAATATCTTAGTCAGTACATGACTCTCCTGAGGCAAGAATACACTCATTTGCCAAAATCACATAAGTTAAAGAATTTTAAGTGATTTTCCATTTCGGTTCTTCAGTGCTTTGCCATTATCCCAGGAACTGCAACACACACACAGACACACAGACACACACAGAGACCAAAACAAAAACAACAACAACAACAACAAACTTCCAGCAGTGGCAGGAACAAGAAAATAAATTGTTATTACAGTTCTATTTATTAAAATGTGGAATTGTAGGCCCTACTGAGGTGATAACAAAGGATTTTTATCTTTATTCTTTAGACAAGATTCACGTAACTTCGTTTCTTGTCTATAAATCAGAGATTTTCTTTTATCTTACCAGTGAATGCAATGCTGTGCAACTCAAGAAAGGCAAACTAGATAACCAGCTGAAAACCAGGAGTTTCCCAAGAAAATATATGGCTTTGCCCCTTCAAGAGCTGTCTTTAAGTGATCCATCTACTCCTCCTTGCAGCTGAATCTTGCTCCTTAGGACCAGGCCAATCTAGAAGTTTAGTCCTCCACTTCTCAAATGGAATTGATATGTCTCAGATGTAAAGAAAACAGTGTTTAAAGGGCCAAAGAGATATAACAAGAAAGAGTTACTATGACTCCAAGGATGTCAAGAAATTTGCTAAATTAAAGGGAAGGATATTCCACAGGACTTTGTAGGATCTCAGTTTCTGTAGAGAAGCATGAGCTTCTCCTTTCTAGCCTAACCAGTTCTTTAGTGGTTGGAACTCTTCCCTGAAATAGGAGTTAAGCCACATTACTACTTAAGAGGGTCCAAAGGCAAGTGGTTAATCTCTTCAGTCATTCATGAAATAAAAATAACCTTGGTGATCTAGTGCTGAATTTGGGACCTGCTGCACATGCTTAAAAAGTGCATGATATTTTGGGCTAGGGTGTCAAATTGACAAACTTCAGTTGTAATTGAAACTCCTATAAGTTTGCCTATGTCTTTTACTACCTCTGGTCCTTTGTAGAACACCAGTGAGCATACATGACCTCTTGTGAATCTAGCCTGCTCGATGCAGATTGACATGACACATATATTCACCTGAGAGTTCAGCAAAGGCAGCTTTACTTTACATTTTCCTGCTTGCAAGTGAATGCTTAGCTCAGTTTTCACAACTATATCTTGAATCTCCTGGGGATGCAACTTTACTGTGATTTTTGGTCTACATATTCCTGTAGGAAGCAAGTATTTCAGCCTATTAGATACCATTGTGCAAAACCAACAATATTTTGTGCCAGTATCTACATCATATTGGACGAGTAAATACGGCAAGTTTTACCCAAAGACTGCTAGATTTGAAGAGCACAGCAATGATCTAATTTGCAGCAGCTAGCCTGAGGACCTGACCTCACTCCTCTGGGCTCGTTGCAGTGAGACTGCAGCTACAGCTACTGGAGATTGCTCTCCTGGGCTGCATTTGAGACATTGATCTGATCATGGGTCTGCTTTTTCTATTACACTCCTCTGAGTTTTTCAGCTTCCCTTCAGTTTGAGAAGTTCCATTTATTTAAGTGAAATAATAGCAGGTGAGAGAGATGTTCATTACTAAAGCAGACTCCAGATGAAGGAGCTATATGCTGGTTTGTAACCAGTGCCCAACACAAGCCGGGCAAATACATCTAGATATAGTGCAAAGGGAATGATATAGGGAGTTCAGCATGGCCTTTTACCCAAAATGGTATTTAAACTTTGAACCTTCAGAGACTTCAGGCTGCACCTCATTTTGCTTCCTCCTTTTCTAATTTGTAGCCAATACTTGATTTAGAAAATGGCAGAATTCAGCTCAGAGGATGAATGAAAAAGCCTCAGGAAACTACTGACCTCCTTAATAAAAGAATACGATAACTTTACTGGATTTAACATTTCAGAGATCTATAAAGATTGGATTCAAAGGATTTTTTTTTATTATTATCATTATTTTTAATTCTCTTCTGCAGCGGGAAAATGAAAGCACCTGGACCACACAGCTGGCAACAAGATACTTTATGAAGTGATAGAAACAGTTAAGTATTGGTTTTTCATTACAAGCCTGAAACAGTCAAGTAGCACACGCATGCACACAAAAACACCTTTGAAATATGTGCCACAGGAGGTGAAAGGAATATTTGCTTTTCCAAGGGTTGTTCTTTTTTTAAAAGGAACTGAGAATTTAGAAGTAAATATAAAATCCATCCTACAGGTTTTTCCTCTTGATTTATACTCGCTTTTACTCCTACTTATAGAAAATGTTAAAGGATTGCCAAATCTAATCATTTTCTCGAGCTGTTCTCTATGAAGCTGCCATTGTTCCCTTTTAGAAGGTGATTCTCCTGGCATGAATGCACAAGCTAAAAGGTGCTGCAAGAGCAAAGCCTGATCCTACAAAATGAATATTTTTCAAATATTTGCTTAGTTGATCATTCAGCAAAAGATTCTTTATGTTCAGCAGTAAAACAAAATTATGGCAAAGATAAACCAAAGAACCTTTCACACTTTAGTTGAATTCACTATAGGATTAATCACATCTGGCTTTAATCACAAAGACATAAAGCATCTCACTTAAGCCACCTCAGTTTCCCATGTAATTAAAAGCAACACATATATACTATAGTATTTTTTATTATTATTATTTTATTTTGTTTTATTTTATTTTATTTTATTTTTGAGAAACTTAATGGCATTGAACACAAAGAAAGTTGAAATTTCACAGTGATTTCCTGTCCTGGCATACAAGATGAATATACTTACCGAAAAACTATGGACTGAACTTATGAAACTTAATTTGGAACATGTGGAGACAATTTATTTTTCTTTTGTAAACTGTATTTTTAACTCAAAAGAACAACAACAAAAAATTCTTAACTGAAAATTATCTACTTCATTCTTTCCATCTTGTCAGAAATATGAAATTTCAATCATTTGAACATATGAATAAAGAAAATATTTTAAACAACGTAATTTTACCCATATGCATTTCCAAAAATATTATTTTTCTGGTCTTGAAGCTAGAATATTACTGAGTAGGCCTACTTGATACAGAAATTTAAGTAGTACAAGCTGTATGTAAAAAGTCTGGAAGAAATGAAATTTTACCAGTCTACTGAGGCTGACTTCTACTTGGGAGATTGTTTTAAAATTTGATGATGAGAACACTTTATTTATCAACAGCCAGAGGGGACTGGTGATGATCTGACTTGTCTTTAAGCATCCCATTATCCTTTAATCAAAATCCAGACTTTATTGCACCACGTGAGCAACAACAGGCTGAGCTCCAAAAGAAATACTGTGAACTCTTCTAAGCATTTTCATCATCAAAATACAATTTATAAAACTCAGAGACTAAAGAAAGTGCTTTTAAAATGCCTTGTTTGCAAGTGTGATATATGAAATATTGCACTAAAGACAACAGGAAATCATTCGCAGGAGCACCAGTTCAGGCCCTAATGCAAGAATATTTTCAATAAAATTGCACATAGGAGTGAAGTTAGATGCAATAAACATCTCCAGGTTTGGTCTTTTTACATAAGTATTGCTCTACCTCTACAGAAAATAAACATTCTCTGGGCAGAAATTGTTTAACAGCTAAGCAAAGAGGAGAAAAAAAAAAAAAAAAAGATAAAACAACCCAACACATGAACGGAAAGTCTTTAGAGAGAGTTAAAGTCACACTGACATGAAAACATCTGGAATAAAGCCAGGATATCTGATTTAGTATCTCATGCACAGTGATCTGGAAAGAAGCGGTACAAAGTGTAACTTCCTTCTTAACATCGCTGCTACAGAAACAATGCAAAAAGCCTCAGCATTTCCATTTTAGTGGTGCCTTGCCTATGTGCATGAAAGGAATGTTAGTAAACGGAAAAGGAAAAGAAACAAACTCTGCAGAATTTTACTGAGCTTTGAACTATCTTGGGGTCTTGGCAGTTGTTCAGTAAAAAAATAAAAGTATATTTTGCTAGGGACAGGAGGCAAAAGCTGTCTCTCTGGGTTTCATTGCATTAATTGTTTTGCCATTGGTCTAAAGCAGTACCTGAAATAGATTCATGACTCCAAGGTCCAGCTCCACACACCCTTTGAGTTGATGAAATATTCCTCTCCCAAACTAGTAAAGTAATCTTGTCTACTTAAGGAAGGCCAGATCATGATATTTACCACCTTACCCCATATTTCCTCGTTCATTTCAAGGAAATTTATAATTAATGATCCCCAGCTCCCTTCATTATCAAGGAAAAATACTTGCCTGAAGAGGTTAGCAACATCATTTCCATTTTACAAATGGGAGGAACATGCATGTTCAGGATACACATTTATCATGCTTCCCAGATTGATGCCTTAATGGTAAGTTGCAGTGTTCACTCCACAATCCTCCCTTCCATACCTGTGGTCATCATCAAGTCTACTCTGCTTTTATTTTATATGCACATCAATTATAAATCAAGATGCATCACTCTTTTGATTTTCTGCCGGATATATATAAAATAATGATGATGATGATGATGATATAAACAAAAAAATTACATTTCATACACATAGAGGTCATTTTTCTGTTTTGTGTATTTCCTGCATACAAAAATTGTTTCTGGAGCACAACTGGGGCTAGTGTTGTGTGAAGCATTGTTCTTGAATCATTTGGACAGGCCCTAAATAACTGAATAAGTCACAGCATCAATTGCTGATCCCATTTATGTTGTTGCTGTGTAAACATGTCTACACTTTGTATTTACATACAGTTCTCTGGATGTGAATCACACCTCCTTTGGACCAATAACTCACCTCTCTACAGGCAAGACCTCAAGTAGTAGAAGGACTTTATGAGTAAAAAGCGAAAGAGAATTCAAGAATCGTGAACAATCCCTATCACCTACTTCCAAAGCTATTAGAACTCTTTTTGGACGATCAATAGAAAGAAGCTTTTGCCATCTCTAAATTAGATGAAGCTCTCCCGGATACTCTGCAACCAATATATTGCCTGTCTCTCACCACCCCATGGGGGCTGGCCTCCTTATCACTTTTTTTCTTATTAACACTTTTCTCTGCTAGTAAGGAACAAGCTACCTTTTTTCTCAAACTGACAAATCGACGTAATGAAGTTAAACTCAGAGCAATTATTCTTCACTTGCAAGTACTTTTGACATTTGCTGTTATTTCAGGCTGATGAAGGAGCTAGAGCTTGCCTGCTCTTTTGTTGCTGGTTTTGTTTGCTTCTTTTAGGCAAATATAACATTTGCCTAACAAGACTTGCTCAGCATACTATCAACATAGATGAATGCAGTCAGCCTTGGAGAAACCTTTGGCACTGAATGGTCCTGGAGGAATTTCAGATGCACATGCACACCCAAGGAGACAGACTAATAGCACACCAAATCCTGGTGCAGAAAATATCAACTTATAATGTTTCACAGGGGCCTCAGTGGAAGGTGGTTTTCCAGCCCCTACTGGTACCATGAAACAAGAGTGACAGCAGCTGCATAGAGGGCATGCAGTCCCACACTCTTGGCCTCTCCTGGTAGTAGCAAAGCCTCTCTGGCTCACTGGGAGGGCAAGAGGCAGAAATGCCAGGAAAGCACCTTGTGGTGCAAAGGTCACTGTTGTTTATAGTGGTTGTGCATTTAGCTATATAGGACTTTAGAAAATTCACATCTTCTTGGCCTGAAGCTGTTTAGCAAAGTCATGATTTTGCTACCTGGAAAACTGTAGAAAGAGCATCCAATGGGGACTCTGGAAACTTAGCAAACCTCTTTCAAAAAAAAAAAAAAAAAAAAACCCACCCAAATACAGAAATTACTAAGTATAAAAACACACAGGCAGTAGTTTCAAGAGATAGAGGATATTTTATTTGATGGTCCTAGGAAGAAAAAAAAAAAAAAAAAAAAAGGATTCTATTTGATTCTATTCTACCAAAATTCAGAATGGTTACATCAAACTAAGTGTCTTTCAAACTTTTTTTTTTTTTTTTTTAATCACAGATTACATTTTCAATTAAATTTCTTTAAATTTTTGAATTTATCAGAAGTCTGGCCCATGTATATTTTCATCTATAAAACCTCTCTGAAAAAAGTGGTTTTATTACTTTCTATTATAATTTGTCATTATAAATCATCTATATTACCATAGTGCCTAAAGCTATAAATTCAAATGATAATTATGCTGACAACTGGGCATCTTTTTACTGAGCTTTAGCTGCATCCTGAAGGGATTTCCAAAGGACACAATTAATCTATTATATCTTTTTTTTTTTTTTTTTTTTGCCTCTTTTCTTGAAATAAATGAAAAGTGAATTGAGCCCTTCCACCTCATTGTACATGTGGGAAAGAGAAATCCCCTAATCTGTCCAGCTCTGTTTCAACTGAATCAGTCATTGCTTTGACCACACAGAGAGAGGCTGTGGTGTCAGTGAGAAGATGTCAAGAGAGTAGTTTTCCTCTGCCTGCCTTTGACCTCATAAATAACTCAATAAATATGACGATTCTGCAGCTCTGTGAGCAGATGCTGATGGATTTCCCTGGCACTGAGGCACTGCTCTCTCTTTTCTGAATCTATTATTTATTGCACAGCTCTCAGCAAGTGTTGTCAAAGCAAATGAGAGATGTTTTTTTGTTGCCCCTGCTAGAAAATCTACCCAAAGGTGGGATGATTATAGAAGACAGACCAAGTACTAGGAGATGTCTTGCTGCCAGCAGTTTCAAATTGCAGCATGATGTCTGGGCTACTACAGCACCATGACTCAGTTTCCCCATGTATGAAACTCAAATGCGTCTTTTGAGAGGAGTCTGATTCCTGTTTTGAACTGATATTATACCTGGATTCTGCCATCAGTTCTCTGTGTGATTGTCAGTTAGTTATTTAGGAATTATTTCGCTCCCTGGAACAGGGAACTCTGAAGCAGGAAGAATTCCCCACTTTCATTGCTATTTGCCATCATTCAGCTACTTTGGGCTAAATATTCCCTTCTTACATCGCTCTCCACAAAAAAATTCTTGTCTCTGCTGATATCTCTCAGCTCTTAAATGCTGT
Organism: Gallus gallus; assembly: GCF_016699485.2. Lineage (NCBI taxonomy): Eukaryota > Metazoa > Chordata > Aves > Galliformes > Phasianidae > Gallus > Gallus gallus. The sequence continues at coordinate 4,273,208 of NC_052572.1, forward strand.
ATGCATGTATTGGAGCACTGCAGATCTTCTCCTGGGGCACAAGAGACCTTTGCATGAGTGGTGATGCCACCTCTGAGTCTGTGATGGTATGGAAACATTGAGCTAATAAAAGTGGCCTAGCCTGCCATTTCCTGGTGAAGTGAAAGCATATGTTAATGCACAGGGGAATAAATCCATCCCCCACCCCAGTTCTGCCAGCTGCATTACACATCACCGAACATCTCTGATGCAGGGAAATCTGCTTTGGATGAAGCTATAGCTCACAGCAGAGAAGGTGAACAAGGACTGAGTGACAGAAAGCTGAAGCTGAAGGAGCCCTAATCTCTGTCTAAACACAAGAAATTTAAGGGTTTTGATATTCTTTGCCCTACACAGGCATACATTCTCCCTTAAGGCATTAGGGGCTAAATCTCCTTTTTATACAGCATCAGCAGGGAAATTATATCTGTCTTTTCAGACTTACAGGGATGCTTGGCACTCAGCTCCAGCTCCTGCCACCAGGATTTGCAGTTGCCTTCCCAGAAAAGTCAATATCAGTGGTCAAAAAGATTTCATGGTATGAAAAACCTACTCCCAGAACACAGGCAGAGACAAACCTAGGCAAGAGTAGAATACTTTTAGTTATCCATCTAGTCCACCTAGTTTTAACTGAGTCACTAAAAAAGGTTGCCCAGATTGCTGTGGGTGCAGCATCCCTGGAGATGTTCAAGGCCAGGCTGGATGGGGCCCTGGGCATCCTGATCTGGTGGTTGGTAACCCTGTCCTCAGCAGATGGAGCGGTGCTCAATGGCCATTGTCCAACCCAAACCATTCTGTGGTTCTATGATTCCATGAATTAATGAAATAACTTATCTGAGGATACGTAATATGAGCCTATAGACTGGAATCACCTCAAACTACTAGGTAGATGTATGCCATAAGTGCTTTGGGTATTCAGAGCCACATTTATTAGTACATCCTCAGTATCTCATATATGGAGAAATAAACATTAGTTTTTCAAGTGCCTTGAAGAGACTTTGCAGTTTGAATAGACCTCCTGGCTACGATAGCATCCTTATTTCCTTTGATGGAGGAGAAATCAAGGAACTGGTGCTGAAGAGTGGATCCAGCCAAGTGTGTGTACAGGACTGGCTCACACAGAGGTCATCTCTGAATCATGCAACCAAGGCAAGAGGAAGCCAGGGTATTCAGCATTCAAAACCTTTCACCCGATTTATAAAATGACGGCAAATCAACACAGACTTCTTGAGACTGACAGACAAAAGATATAGAAGCAAGATAATAGTATGAGGCAGGAAGCAAGCTTTCTAACTTTCCTCTAGGGAAAAAGAATAAACTGCTTTATTTTGCAGCATTTTACAGAAGTACATATTCTTTCTTAGTCCAGAATAAGATATTACAGAACATCCTTCAGGAAAAACTGTCATTTATCTCAGAGCTCAAGACATCCATGAGCTTGGCAACTGTGAGCCCTTGAATTTAATATGAAGAGAACAGTGAATGCTGCAATATCCTAACTTGCAAACAGTCCCTATTGCAGTGTTTGTTCTTGCACGTCAATGCCTCTAGGCCATGTAGATATGACATACGGATGCACAGACATGCTACAGACAAACTGCTATCTTTGGATACTCCTCCTGTTTCCACAGTAACCTTACAGAAACAGCTAGCAGTCAATAGAGAAAATCAAAGGCAGGGATAAATCATAATATTAGGTTAGGGAGGAACAGACCTTGAATACTGAGCAACTGATACACAGCATAATACAATTTAGCATGGCTATTATGCTAACCCAGGGCAGGAGTGTGTAGGCATATGATGTGGCATTTACGACACATATTTGCTGATAGCTAAGCAGGAGCACAGATGAGTGAGTGGGTACAGAGATCTTTTTGCTCACAGACTGTTTAATGGCTCAATCCTCCTGCTAACCAGAGCTGAGCCTTGCTTTGCACATGATGTTTCCACACACTGCTCCAAGATGCGATGCTGAAGCACAGCTAAACAGATGCCCTCAGCTTTGTAAGCAGAGGTAAGTATAGGGGAAAAAACAATAACATGAAAAGACCAATCAAATATGTTAATTCAGGAGTGTCAAACTCTTAATATGAATATTGCTCATTACCGTGACAAGTGTCGCTTAACTTGAGTCCTTCTTCTTGGTAGCTGTCAGTACATTGCTGTGCATTTCATAAATAGTTTTTCTCCCCAAACTGTTCACACTAGAGAGCAGTTTGGGCAGCAGTCAGACAAATTACTCTGTGAAAATTAAAAAGTGCTTTTTCTATTACTCACTCAAGGAGCTGTACTCCAAGTAAGAAGCTTCAACAGCTTTAATCTGTTCTCCTCCAGACCATCAAATCACTTTGGATTCTAATGGCAGCAAGCAAAGGATCCCTGGGTATCCCACTTGCTTTCAAGCGCTTGAGAAGCAGTAAAATTGTAGCTGCAGTTACATGGTGACTCATATTCATAGCAGCTCTGCTCTAAATATTTACCCAATATTGCTCAGTCTGGTGTTGAAATCAGATAAGGTTTCATGCTATTGATATTTACCTAAAGATTTCAGTGTTAGCTTGTGCATGTTAGCAAGAATATAGGATAAAACAGCACAGACAAGCTCCACTCTTTAAGAAAAACAGTGCTGTGTTAAAGCATTACAAAGTCCTACATCTGAAATCAAAGCCTATCTAACCTGACTCACAGAGATATTTCAAATTGAAAGTTAAGACTAAATATATAATCCTATTGTCTGTTATTTTAAAAACCTATTTGTCTCTCTAATATTTTTTGTTCCTGGCACCTAACAAAATAACATTAAGGTAGATGTTGATCACTACCTCAGTGCTCTCCATGGAAATGTGTGTGCTTTAAGCCAGGTAGGAGACAATGTCATCCAGCTGGACTCATTAGTATGGCAGCAGTTTCACATTTACTTGTCTGCCCAGGAAAAGCAGCTTGTGCCTGGCAGTTCAGAGCACAGCATGTGCCTGTCTGTGGCTGACAATGTAGACATGCCCTGAAAAGCCAGGCCATCCTTCAAGATGCAACTGAAATGGGAGGCAGCAGAGAGGCAATGGCAGCTTTGTTGTGCAAAGGTCAAGGGGCTGAGTAATTCCAGATGAAATCTCTTGATCCATTGCAGATGGTCTCTGTGGCCTTGGAAAAATACTTATCAGCACCTGATCCACATAGCCCTGAAAGCATCTGGGGTCTGACATTATGTAGAATTTAATTGCCTGAGTATAGAAGTACTGAGGTTATTTCATTCCTCCCTGTCATGACCGCCCAAGGTAGTGAGAAACTGATATTTAAAAAAGAATTTCTTCCTCTTTTTTGCTTAAATTCTCTGAAAATCGTTGCCTAGTATATAGGCTCCAGAGTGAACCTCTAGCATACAGCAACAAGCTGATCAGGCACAGTACTGCCATCATTGACACAGTTGGTGGGAATACCATCTCATGCACCAAGACAGAGTTCTATCCTCTGCAAGACAAAAAAGAACTAAATTGAAATGAGATTCCATGTTTTTTTTTGTTTGTTTGTTTGTTTGTTTGTTTTTTCCTGGAAGGACTTTTAACCACTAAATCTTTTTTCCTAGGATACACTAAACCTAAGAACTGCAAGGTGATGAAAAAAAGGAAAAAGAAAAAGAAGAAGAAAAAGAAAAAGAGGAAAAGAGAAAGGAACAGGAAAAGGAAAAAAAAGGAAAAGGAAAAGGAAGAAAAAGAAAAAGAGGAAAAGAGAAAGGAAAAGGAAAAGGAAAAGGAAAAGGAAAAGGAAAAGGAAAAGGAAAAGGAAAAGGAAAAAGGAAAAAGGAAAAAGGAAAAGCCACGAGTAGACCTCAGTCAGGAATGGAAACAAAGATTTTGGATATTTTAGGAAGACCTGTCTTGATCTCCTTCGTATGTCCAGCTTTGTCTCGCAAATCCAGCCATAGGAAGAGATTACAAATATACGTTTGGCTCATCTGACATTTTCTTTATGTCTGTGACCATTGCACTGGCTGCTAGGAAGACAATTGTAGGTGCTTAACACTTCTTTTAACCTCCATAGGAATCAAAGGCTCTACCTCAAGCTATGAACTCTGCACAGAACATCTAGTTGCCTTGTTGGATTTCTCAGTAGCATCTCTTGGTTTATCATGTGATCTTTGGAGGTTTTGCTTCTGTTTTAACTCTGAGGTCTGTTGTAGAAGCGGTACATTAACAGCTACAAGTCATTAACAATTACAGCAAAAAAGGCAAGAAAACCTCCAGTTTCAGGAAAGCACTTCATAATAAGCAGTAAGTATTTGCTGAGAGAGTCAATACCAAATTGCTTAGACTTAAAGAGGCTTCAGACAAGCCTTGTTTATTCAGGTAAAGTGAAAATCTGTAATTTTAGTATCATTTTGCAGATTTCTTTGATCTCTCTAGGAAATGTTGTGAAGTGATAGCTGCACAACTAGCTGGCACTCTATCCACCCTAACCTGCTTGCTGGGCTAAACCACATCACACCCTCCAACAGAAAATACAATACTAAGTGATAATGCTGAGTGTATAATGGTGCTTCTGCTCTTTGCAGCACATGTAAGTGTGGACACTACCAAAAGAATGGCCGTTTCCTAATAAAAGAGTTGAATGGGCTTGCATCTTTTCAATCATCCAAGGTTGCGTTTTATGAAGGCATATATATTCTCTCTTTGACCTTAATAAAAGCAAGGAGGTCGTTGTATATTAAAAAAAGAAAGATAATTAATTTTCCAGGCTTTTTACCAGGAAAAAAAAAAAAAAAAAAAAAAAAAGGGTGAAGGAAGTGCCCAAAGTGTGCAATCAACAAACATTAAAGCAATAAAATATTGACCCTATTTTTTCCTTTTATCTATTCCCTCCCAGTTCCAACTTCTGAAGCAATAATAGTAGCTAAAAATCAATGGGTTCCTAATGAGAGTAGCTCACACTACAACCACAATAATTATCTTCTGAAAAATCAATAGAGAAGGAAATGTGAAAACAATTTGATATAAGGTGCTACTTCCTCTATTTTTGTTGATACTTATATGCAAGATTTCCCTCCCCCCGCATTTCTCCCATCTCAGAAACAGAGAAGTTGTCTCCATCTTGGAAGATAATCACATAATTAAGATGTATGAGATTTGCCTGCCCAATGACATGTGAAATAAAAATATAATGAAGGAAACAGTGCAAGCATGTATAAAGGGAGACTTCTTACCCTCAGCAATAGGATTTGCTGCCACGAACAATATTCTTAATAAAAAAAATAGTCTTTCATAATAATCATGCTGTATACAATGTTATTCACAACAGATGTGGGATGCAGTGGCTGAGTAAGTATCCAAATACAAGAGTAATTTTGCTGCATGCCGTGATATTCACAATAGACTCCAAATTGCATGGCTGAGGACGATTCAAAATACAGAAATAATTTCGCTATGAAAAATTTAGGAAATCACATCCCAAACTTACTCCTGCACTGGATGTTTCTTTGTGGACTGGGTCATTGCTGGAAAAAAATCCAATAGAAGTGGAATGAACACAGAATTTCAACCTAGTTCCACAGATACAGAACATATCCAATGACTTTATGGTAATACCATGTAAAACAGAGAAGATTTGAGCCTGTTTCAGTGGGTCACAAACCAGTGCAGCAACTGAATATTTCCACTTTTGTGTTGAAGGATAAAAGTAGTTAATGTTGCTTCTTCCACACTCATGGACTTTTATTTGTCTACTGTCTTAGAAAATAAGTTTATTTTTTTTAATTTGAGGTTGAGAGCATGAAAAACAGCAATGAACTTCCATGATAAGATATGGAGGCTTTTAACAAGCTGAGACTGAGAAATGCAGGGACTGTTATTTACAAACTTCCAGACTTGATGTGAAAACTCCTGCAATAAGCAAAGAAATATTTACAACCAGCTGTATAAACAATGCTGGTTATGATGCCATCTGAAGGTAGCTCAGATTAGTCCCCTTTAACTGTGCTAAACATAGGAACGAATGTCTCAGTAAACTGAGATTTCTATCTGGATAGGGTGATGATGGGGAATTAGACCTCATCTACAACCTGGACAAGTAGGGCAGGAATAGACATCCATTCAGGTGAAATGAATGCCCTCCCACTGTTACCACTCACACTCCACTATAGCATCAGGATGTTTTTGGCTTTAAATGAAATGTCAAATATAATTCGGCTCTGGATACAGAAGATATATGATTGTCCTTGAAAAAAGTTGATAACTCAGCGTACCCTGTGTCAAATGTGTATCTACCTGATAGCTCACTCCATATAAACCAGCCTGCTTTCCCTCAACTATATGAAATAGTCAGGTTCCAAACAGACCTGCCTGCAATTTACACAAATGAGTCCATTTTAAAAGAAAACCTCCATATCAGAAAGGGGAAAAAAAAAATGCTTATTGAAAGTTGACTCCAAGTTAAATTTCCAAATGACACTACTGCACATTACATTAGCATTCGGTGATGGGAAGGCTGTTACCTTACTCACTGTGGATAGCTCAGCATCGGATGAGGCATTATGTTAAATGACACATTTGGATTTCTTCAGCACTTCATTTGGAAACGTTTATTTGGAAGTCTGGTGTGTTTTCAGAGTTTTAACTGCTTGAAATCCAAGCAGGGCAGAAAACACAGAGGGGATACTTATGATTATTGATAGCTTCAAAGCTCCTTATGTCTACTGCATCAAAATTTGTGCTGAGAAAACAGATGGATTATCCGAACACATCTGTACACTTCCTAGTGTAGATGAACTTTTACAATCAGTGGTTTTGCTTGTTTATTTTTTGTTTCTTTGCTTATTTTCCCTGTTCTTGAAAATACACAAGCAAAATAATTGGCATGATTTTTACTTTTTCTTTACATAGTCTCTATTTTGCTGTGAGTCTATACTTGCTGAATTCATATTGCACTGGAAAAGAAATATTACCTTTTCTACATTTCTACCTGTTGGTGCAGCCATCACTCTGAAAACATTATTTCAAACTGAATATTTTGTGTTTTGATGTTCTTATGATCTCTCACACAGGCTATCCTCAGGACTGAAATGAATCATTCCTGTTCCACTATTAGCAGGTAAAATACCCCAGAAGAAAAGTTCAAAACTTTGCATATTGACACTTAGATTTCTGAAGAAACACAGTGGTAAAACATAGAGAATGACAGATACTGTGCAGAAGCACATTAATAATTAGGCAATATAATTGTCACTCTCAGAATAGACAAATATCCCATATAGCCAAATAAAAGCTTGTAACCTAAGCTGGCCTACCTTTTTAAAGATAAAATCACATATGTGATATCTAAACAAAATGGATAAGTTTTGTTCATCTGTCTAAAAATTCTCATCTTTCTTAACTAATTTAGTGACACTTGTGCTTTAGCTGGAAATTAATTCAAATGCAACTGAAGTTTATCCTCATTTTCTTCTCTTTCTGGAACAGAGTAGGGATTTTGAACCTGTTTGTCATTTCTATTTCAGAAGACTGAAAGAACTGTAATGCATCTCCTTGGAGGAACAGATCATAATTTTTATGCTCATTTCAGATTTTTAAATAGTCATTATTAATGTGTGGTATTGCATATCACATCTACTTCACCTTATCCACTCTACCCCAGCCAGTATTTCTTTATTTCCTATGTTTTCTGTGGTCTTTCACTTTCTTAGCTCTCTATTCCACCATTCTTGTTCCCTGTATCTATTGAAGCACCACAGCAGTAGCTTTGTTTCTTGTTCTTGAGGAAGTTGATGATATTTCTCTTCTGAAATCTCAATTTTTTTAGGTTACTCACACTGTCTCATTCATCCATGTTGCTCCTCAAAGCAAGAGCTCTTGGAAGATGAACAACTTCCAGCGGGAGCTTTTAATACATGTTTGATAGATACATCTATTTGGATGGGCAATTTTATCTCAAAACAACTCAGGATGATTCAATTCTCTTCAAGATACACAAAGGGCCAGAAGTAAGAAAGAAACATTCATAAATGTTGTGCATTATGCCAAGTTGGACAGAAAAGTGAGAAGCTAAACTGATAATCAGCATGCAGTTGTAGGAAACAAACTTATCTGGATTACACATGTTACCTAGTATCTCTATAATTTGCCTGTTTCTGACAATGGAAAATTTGCACACCAACCATCTGTGCGATGTTTGCCCCTGGAGAATATACATCGTCATCTCAGAATTACTCATCACTGCACTGGAGAAAGTTCTTCCTGTTTTCCTTAGATGTTGCAATATAGTTAAATCTAGACTGAATTTATTGCAAGACTTCCCAAACATTTTATCCTAAAGTTGTCAACTTCACTTTGCATGTATTTTTAATTATGTTAGTCTGTTCTATACATTTAGTTTATTTTGTATAATCAGAGACATAGACCTGATGGAATGCATCCAGACGGGAGCCACAAAAATGATCCACAGAATGGAACACCTCTCCTATTAAGACATACTGAGAGAGCTGGGGCTGTTCAACCTGGAAAAGAGAAGGCTGTGAGGTAACCTGATAGTTGCTGTCAGTATCTAAAGGGGAGCTCCAGGAAAGAAGGAGAAAGGCTCTTTAGCAGAGTCTGCTGTAATAAAACAAGGGAAAAAGTTTTCAAGCTCAAAGAAGGTAGATTCAGGTTAGACATAAGGAAGATAACCTAAGATAACCTTCTACAGTTAGGGTGGTGGGGCACTGTAACAGGTTGCCCAAGGGTGTGGTTGATGCCCCATTCCGGGAGACTTTCAAAGCGAGTCTGGATCAGGTCCTGGACATCTAGCTGTGGTGTCCCTGTTCATTACAGGGGAGTTGGACTAGATGGCCTTTAACAATCCCTTCCAACTCTAAGGATTCTATGATTCTATACTCTGTGTGTCTTATTCTTCTGTAGTCCTTCCTGTGACATATTCTAAATACTAGTATCAATACAGAGAAAAACAATAAAAACAAGTCAGTACTGTAGGACAGCAATTGCAGTCCGTGCCCTTAAAATCTTTAGCAGATCATCAGAGAAGAAAGAAAAAAACAAACAGATGGCCTTGCAGCATGACCTGAAGGTTAACAAAGCTAGACCTTTTCCAATGAGCTATAAGATTATTGTTACTTTTCTCTCTAGATCAATATTGATTATATGTTCCAATTTCACTCAGATATTGAACTTGTTTTATTGGGCAAACAGCTGCAGTTTCTATTCAGTATCTCTTAGCAAATATTATTTCAATTATTTCGAACTAACATTGTACGACTGCTGCACTCACAATAGTTTTTTTTTTCTTTTTTTTTTTTCCCATCATGAAATACATGTTCAGAACTATGCAACTGGCTCAAACACAAACTGATATACTAATTTTACTCAAATAAGTCTTCTTTGTGCCTTTCTTCCCATGCTAATAAATTGAACAATGGTCCTGCTCCTGTGAACTGCATAGCACTTGGTCCATTGTGTCAGATATGCTATCGTCACTGAATGAGAAAACATGATACCTCAGTATTATCTTCACAGAAGTTAGGAAGGGGAGTATATCGTTGTCACTTCAACAACAACAATAATAACAAAGAATAACCTTTAAAATTAAAAGGTTAACAGTTATGTATAAGCTCAACACAAAATACAGAATCAGAATCACAGAATCACAGGGGTTAAAAGGGACCTCAAGAGATCATCTAGTCCAACTCTCCTGCTAAAGAAGGTGCCCTTCAGGTCAGGTCTTGAATATCTCCATAGAAGGAGATTCTATAACTACTCTGAGCAATGTGTTCCAATGCTCTGCCACCCACACCACAAATAAGTTTTTCCGCATCTTAGTACAGAATTTCCTGTGTTCATGTTTTAGGCCATTACTCCTTGTCATATCAAGATTAGCGATTACACACATTAGCGAGAAGAAACTGGCCCTATCTATTTGCCTCCCACCTGTCTTTAGATATTTATATGCTTTTATCAGATTCCTTCTCAGTTTTCTTTTCCCCAGGCTGAACAGACACAGATTACTCAATTTTTCCTCATATGGGAAATGCTTGAGGCCCTTTATCATCTATGGTCCTCTGCTGGACTTCTTCTAGGAGATCCCTGTCATTCTTGAGCTGAGGAGACTGGAATGAAAAGCATCACTCTAAATGTGGCCTCACCAGGGCAGAGTAGAGGGAGAAGGATCATCTCCCTCAACCAGCTGGCCACATTCTTTTTAATGCACTCCAGGACATCTTTGGCCTTCTTGAACACAAGGGCATACTCTGGCTTATGGTCAACCTCTTGTCCACCAGGACCCCACGTACCTTCAGGTTTCTGAAGAGCTCCTCTCCAGCAAATCAACACCCTACTCTCTACTGATTCATACGGTAAATACGGGAATGTTGAATTTGATCAGGAAAAAATAATAATAAATAAATAAATGAATAAACAAAGCTTGAATTTTCTTGTCCTGACTTCTGGTTTTAATAGTTTGTCATCTATGAGAATAGATGAACTCTAACTGATCCTCTGTCAGTGGTTTATGGGCTGGTTCTGCCCAGTTCTGTGACTAGTGGGGCGGAGGAATCCGCAGATCCATGCCTCCATAAAGGGGAAATCAGAGACCCCAAAATAATTAAAAACAGCAGCAAAAATCTAATCTAAACAAACTAATTTACTAAATATGTTATTGGAATGCAAGATAACACACTATCATACAATATAATTAGAATTGAAGCTAATGAATCAAATATAATGAGAGAGTACCTGAAAGCTGTAGCCCTTACAGTAGTGCTGAAACAATGAGTGCAGTCAGGACAAGCAACAGGGAGGAGAGTTGAAGAAAAATCTTGTTTTGTGTAATGGAGGATAGACTTAAAGAGATCTCCACATCCCTATCAATTTCCAGATTCCTTGAATTTTTAGAAATGTACATATAGATGAACAAAGCTTTCAAATTCAAAACCACCCACTGAATGTGAGACTCACAAAATTTAACAGATATAAAAATGGAAAAAAAGATGCTTGACATTCTTGATACGTACCTGAAGATTCACAAACAGGGAACAGACCTATGAGGTTAAGTATTGGTATAAATTAAGCAGAAAGCACATTTGCTCTAGCATTGGCCTTTCAAATTGAAAGTGATGGTATGATTAAATAATTGAACTGTCTCACCTTCTACAGTAACACAGAATTCCAACAGGAATAATTATTCCAAAATGGATAAGAATGCAAATCAAGCACTTCTCAGGCTAGACAGTACAGTCCACAACTTGACTTTTTGCTGCCTTCTGGATGGTAGTGGGATCAAGATCGAAGAGTTGCATTCCTTTAACTTTGCAAATGTGTCAATTATTTCATGAGGGTTGATCTCTACACCACTGATTTTCTTTATGAGGAAAAGGTTTGGCTATTGCTCATGTCAAGCAGTGCAGCAACAAAGAGCCATTAAATATTTCTTCGAACAGTTAATTCTTGGTTTCACTCAGCATATCATTTCAAGCCCAGGAATCAGATCTGACATTTTGAAGAATTTATTTCTCAGAATGCCAGGACACTGTGTATGACATATAAGCAGCACCAGCCACAGCATCCACAGAAGGATTTCTGTCAAGTACATATCTTCCTTGTCTTCCCCTTCATTGCACGCATTTTTTCTTGACTTTCAGTATCTCCACTGAGCCCCATTCTCCGGTATTCTGAACTTAGCAGGCTTCAGTTACAACATTTCTCCTTAATTTTCTCTCTCTTTTTTTCTTTTTTTTCTTCCTAGTAAACATAAGTACATTTAATTATTTTTTCCCAGCCTTATGGGAATCATTCAGATTTTTATTATTATCTTCTTCTTGTTGTTTTTTTTCCCCCCCCTTTTTTCCCCATTTTTCCTCTTCCCCCCTCTCCCCCCCCAATTTTCTGGTAGCATTTATTCTAAACAGTCGATGTTAAGATCTTCTTTCTCATCCTTCTTTCTCACCTGATGGTTCAAGCAGGTGAGGACCTGCACACAATCTTTTCTTGTTCTTTGTCAATCCAAATTCTTACAGTCATTTTAGCATCCTTGACATTCTCATACCAATCTGTATCTTTGTGTCAAGAGACTCTGAAAAAAAAAAAAAGAAGAAAAAAGAAAACATTTTTTAAAAAGGTAAAAAGTAATGTTTTGTTTAAATAAATAGGGCGTATAGAATTTTGACTTCTATTTCCTTTTAACAAATTTTAAATATTCACAGGAGAGTTGAGTATTGTGAAAAATCAAAACACAGCAGATTTTTTCACCCTTTCTTATCTACCCATCATAGTGAACTTCAATTATATCTTCACCTGGTGTCCCAGAAATGTAATTCATGCAAAAGTTACCCCAGGAGAAGAAGTGGAGGCCTCATGCTCATGCCTTTGCAATTGGATTGGAGATTATATCACTGGAAGAGGAATGCATGAAAAGAGGGATGGGGTGAGGCAACCCTACTGTGCTATCTTCTTAGCGTGTAAGAATTTGGGATACATTATGTGTTCCTCCTCTCTGTGATATCTGTGCTACTTCCCTGAGGACACAGCAATTAACATGCCAGCCATACAGGGTAACAAAGCAGAAATGTCTCCAGCTTTGGGAGTGCCTTGGCAATGAGTTGACAAGAACAAATATTTAGCTTATTGGAACAGTGGACTAACATGGCAAATTGTCATCTGTCTTTAAAGAAAAGTCATTTCAACTCTACAGACGTGGTCATAGTTGACACTGAAATCACCCAGGCAACCACAGTTCTGTGGCTTTCTCATCACATACGCCAATTATTTTCAGGGTTTGACACATCATAGTGAATAAGCTTTTAACATTTTGATCAGTATTACTGTTAAACAGAGAATTCTTTATGCTTTGTGTCATCTCTCATAGACACAAACCATTCATTAGTGGTTAGCTGTGATGGTGAATTATCTACGAAAGGGGAATATACATAGTAAGTGTTGCAGTTCTCTTATGGGTCTACTCTCAGTTAAAAACAAAGAAATAAAAAGTAGCTTGAGACTCAGAATTAATTCCTTCCCCTCCATCATCTCTTCATCTGGTATGGAAACAGATTCTCAAATGCAGGGATTTAGGGAACTAACAGTCTTTGATAATCTTAAATTTTTCAACTTCATTCATTCTGCAAATTACTGTACACTAGGGAGCAGTCCAACTCAGTGGGAAAATTAAAGGCTTTTCTTCTACTTGCGCCAGGTGGTCATCTGGAAGATAACCAGTACAACCCAAGTTTCTGTAGGCAGTGAAGACAGCTGGTAAACTAGGCCTCAGGGCTGCTTCTCAAACAGTGAAAGTGTAAACTTATGCTGTCATTTTATAAAGAAGACAAAAGCAGTTCTCTACAGAGTATAATTATTGTCATAATGTCTCCAGCAATGATTCTCAGAGGCTAAAATTCACCTGAGAAATTAAATTTATCAAATATATCTTGGTTTATGAAACAATAAAAAACACATTTCATTTTTCAAAATTATTTTTCTTTAATGCTAAGATGCTAATGACTTCCCAATCTTTTGTTTTTAATAAATTTATTCTAATCTGCATGAGCTTTTCAAGTTTCATACAGCTAAATCCAGATGTTCCCAGTTCAATGGAGATCTGATGAGTCAAGTCAATGGAACGTGAGATATTCTGCAAGCTAGTCACTGGAGTCAGGTTTTATTTACCTATATGCAGACTCTGCTGTAATTTAAGAGGCCCTATGATACATGAAATATTTGTAGTGAATGGCAGCTAACCACATAGGACCATTTCTGAGTAATACTTTAAAATCAGGTAGACAACACTCGAAGACATTTCAGTTAGCTCTGGATGTGGGAAAATCTAAACCCTAAATCTCTATTGACCATAAGAGGAGCTCTACATATAGACGTCTATACATATCTTTTTAAATCTGTAGTTAAGTCTCATGATAGATGGCTCATGGAAGTTAAATGAGTGAGATAAAACTAGCTAAATCAGTTGGCTAACATTGCAGAGAACTGTCCTTGCTTTCCCAGTTGACAGATTGTCACATCAGTGACTCCCCCTTTTAATGTGCCTTTTTGCTCATCGTCTCTTTTCTGGTACACTTTTGCCAGTACCAACATGAAACTGTTGGTAACATTTCATTCCAAAGGGCAGCTGTCTTTTTGTGCCAGCTTTTCCAAAGGTCTGTGTATCTAGCACATGCAGTAGAATGAGTTACATTCATATTTCAAACTACTTTGCATTTCTGTTCATGTTGATAGAAAGATCAACTTATCTCTACAATGCTGTAATAAAACAATAACAAAATCTGCAGATGGCAAGAGCAGTAAAATATTTGTTGGGTTTATTATAGGAAAATATTTCTAGATTATGTTTCTTAAAAATCAGGAATGGGCAGTAAGTAAGATGACAATACCTTCACACTTGGCATCTCACTGTGTTAGCAATGCCTCAGTTATTAAACAGCATTCAGTACAAAACAAAGTCCTAAGCTATTCCTTCAGGTCAGGGTTGGGGCAGACACTTAAAGAAGACACGGTTAATTGTGCCTTTTAGCTGTATCTGAAATCATAAAAGGTGTTATCTGTTTGCTTGTATTAGTACAGCAATAAACTGCTAGTTGTTCTTTGAAGAGTTCTGCAGGCATCAGATTCAGCCATCAGCCTATTTAATGGGTTAATGGAAGCTGACTGTGCTTCCTACTAAAGCAAGCAATAACAAGAGCAACATTTTCGCACTTAGCAGCTTATGTACACAGCAGAAATGAAATAGATGGGTACCTCAATTCTTCTGTATACTTCTTAACACATAGTAATGATATCTTCTATTGAAAAAATAATCCAAGGCTATGCTCACATTTGTTTCAGTTGAATAAACTCTAAAAGTATTACAAAATTGCCAACTAAAAAAATCAGAAGAAAATAAAAACCAAAACCCAGGAAAAAAGAAAAAATAATAATTAAAAAAAAAAAAAAAAGAGAGAGATTGAGAGAGAGATTGCAGGACAATAATGATGAGTATAGCATGATCAGTTACAACAGGAGTTGAAAAAAAAAAGGCATAAAAAACCCCTAAAACCCCTTAAGCTTATTCCCTTGTATCTGTGGTACAATGGGACTTCTTGATGGGTGATACCAACTATCTTTTTTATCTTCTTGATGAGTGATACCAACTAGCTTTATTATAAAACTCTAATCCTTTAGAAAACAACACTGATAAGAGCATTTAACCTACTAAGTCATATGCCAGCATTCTTTATTCAACAGTAACTTGTTTTGAATTAAACCTGCATCAGCAGCTCTGTTTCCTCTGAGATCCTATTTACAGGTCAGGCTTTTGTCTTTGTTTTGTAACTGTATATTTTTTTGCCTCTAATTTTTACTTTCTGTCCAATTTTTTTCCTTATTTTTTAAAAAGAGATAAAACTCCCAAGTCACTTCATTATCCATGAACTAAGGGCATTTAAAAATAACCCATCATTGATATTCGAGATAAAACTGTGAATGTTGGCAACAAACTATTTACATAGATAACAGTTCAGAGCTTCAATCTTCTATAAAGAGGCTTCACTCACACAAGCATTCTTACATACATCAATATAATGGGCTACCTAGTATAAGGGTTACTGAACCATCAGTGAAAAAGCATTCATTTGGATAATAGAAACACAAATACTTACTCTGATTTGTAATTTTAGGGTTCTAATATTTATTTATTTATTTATCTGGGTAGAAATGAAATAGTAAAAGGTCATGCAGAAATTAACAGACCTATAATTAAATTCTTAGACTTCCCCATAATGCCAGTGGAACCAGGGACAAAGTTCAAATTTATCTTAAAAAAGAGATAGTCAATTTCCTTCACACTAACAGATGTTGTCTTTTAGACACATTTGCAAAGAATCTTATTGTAATTAAGAATCTGGTTGTGAACATTCAACCCCAAGTAGCACAGCCATCTTATCTGCTTTTTCATTTTAAATTCAGGAAAAGAGCACAAACATCATCTGGAAGTTCCTTACATCAAACCCACAGTATAAAACATTAAACCGTCTTTTATTTGTGATTAAGTTGACAGAATTTAATGCATAGATTCTGCTGTGATAAAATTGGAAGGAAGGAAGCCTATTCATCAAAAGGCAATACAGAGCATGAAGGATGAATTCTGTCTGAGTGGCGTGGAAGAGAAAACTCCCAATAGCTTCCGAAAGGGTAGGATTTCACCCTGGAGTGTTATTAAGGAGTGAGAAAAAAGAGATGGAAAACATGCTATAACTTAAGAGACGGGATTGCCCCACAAGTGACTTCTGTTCTCCTTCACATTCTGTGTTTATGTGATTCACACAGTGAAATCTCTGATCACTCAAGATATTCATTTTAGAGTTGGTTTTAAATGCAGTTGCAGGCTGATAGTACTCCAGAAGACAAGGTTGCTAATACTCAAATACTGAGTGTTAGCATGTGGGAACCATGCTTTTACACATACAAAGTTATAAAGAGATATGATATAATTTTTCAAGGAATCAAAATGCCTATTAAGTCAAGAACATGCATTTTCTACCCTTTCCCCCTCCCTCTCAAGGACCTGTTTACCACTTAAGCTGTTATAATTCTTAACCTTCTGTCCCACACTCTCCTAGAGTTTTCTTCACATTTGAATATCTCTGACTACTTTCTTACTCTTGGTTTAATCACATTAACAAAAGGTTGATCAAGTCTGAGCTTAGCATTTTTACAAACATGTTTTCTTGTGAAATCTCTTCCCATTGTCTTAGTGTAATTCCACTTATTGAAACTGCTGGTCACGTTGGCAGTGATAGACCACCTCCTGCCAGTGGGTAACAGCCTGTATCCTGGTTATCACAGAAACACAACTCCAGGAATAGCCATTTCCCCTGAATTTATCAAACCTTCTAAAAATTATGTAGCATACATCCCATTAAATCTTCAAGATTTCAGCAACTGACACTTGAGAAGTCATTAGCTCCTGTTCTATATTGAAAGTAGAAAGATGCTGGATGGTTAATAAGCTATCTCTTTAAACATGTTGAAGATATTTAAGCAGCAGTTAATGGAGTGTTTGCTCTCCTGACAGTCAGATGGTGAGCTATGTGGCTTAATACCATCTTACCAGTGACTCTGGAATGTGTATTACTTGTCAGTGAAGAAACCATATTATATTGACATATTAAACATAGAAAATCATTACTTCCATTAATATTGATTTGCATGTGCACTCTTAATATCAGCATATAGCCTTACAAACTATAAAATCCATTGCAACATTCTGATACAAATTGAAAAAAAATATATAATTATCAAAATCATCACATTTGCTTGACAAATCTGCTTTACTGCCAAGACTCGTTAGCATCATCTTTATATTCTACACATTAAGCTGTGCCCCAGCAGCTTGGGTATCCAATATTGTAATGACACTCATGGATATTTTTTCCATTCTTTCATCACTCTTAAAGAAATACTGTTTTCAACACATATGAGTTAAAACTATGAGCTGTTACATACGTATATGAAAACAAAGGTAGTTCTTGGGCCTTTTTAAGAGACTTAGTGCTTCCTTGTAATATCTTCCTTCCAGGTTGGTGGTATCTCATTCAATTAGCATTCTATTTATTCATTATAATTTTCTATGATCCTGAAACTCACGCTCTTGCTTCCAAGTTCTTTCATGACATGAAAGTGTTAATGAATCAAAGGTGTGGCATTTAATTCCTCCATGTGGAAAAAATTGCACCCAGTGACATTCATCAACTCTTGCTGAACATCTGAGGAGACCAAACAGTGGATGTGAGTGATGTGAGGCAGTGAGCTGTGTGCTTCAGCAGTGACAACAGCAACAGTGGGTCACCTCTGCTGGTACAGATTTTTACAAGCCAGGCTCTTGCTCGTTGCTGGCAAGAATGTATAGATCATGGTTAAGGTTATGTAGGAAAATAGTGTTTTGTAGCTGAGAATTTCCTCAATCAAGCTGTGTTATTGTGCTCTTTGCATCTGTCATCATTTACATGGAAATAAATAAGAGGCATTACTTTCAGAGTAACCTACATATATGTGGCCCAAGACAATTCCTCTTCACTCAGTGCAGTCCAGGAGAGCCAAATGGTTGGACACCCATGGACTAAATGGTTAATAAGTATGACAGCCTGTACTTTTTCTAATACATTCTAGCACAGAGGTCTGCAGTTACTTGTAGTATGTCTTGGGAAAAAACAATCAATCAAACAAACATTAGTTGGATTAATGGAAAAATTATTAGTGACTTAGATGTAAATAAATTCAGTTTTTAATTTTGAAAAGTAAGATTTCATCCTTAATTTCATAGGGATTTTTTCCTGCCTGCTGTTTTGAGTTTATGCCTACTTGAATTCTCTGACAGCAGTCCTAAAACACAGAAATTTTACTTGGGCTTCACAAAACAATATATTATATATTTTTTTAAAAAAGACAAGCTTGGAAGTATAATTAAATTATTATTCAAAAAAACTATCAGAAACCCACAGAGTGTTTGCTTATCAATTCCCTTGAATTAAGGAGAGTTTTATTACAGATTGCAATGAAATCATCCTGCCATTAGAGAGCTATTTTGAAATTATTCAATTTAAGAAAAGTATTTCACAACTATGATACACAATAAATCATAAAAGTTACACCCTGGGGCTAAACACCAGCAAAATTTTTAAGCAATTAACAAAATAAATATTGCAAATCTCTTCAACTTTGATATTTCTCTTCTTAAAAAATGAACAAAAACTGATTAAGGCCAAATAGCATGAGCAGTGTTTATGACATTTAAATTGTGCTTGCTGCCTGAGGCTACCTGTCAGCTGAGTTGACATCTTGCAATTTCCTAAGCTGTCAGTGCAATCCTTAGGCAGCTTGCTCTGGGGGCTTTCTGAAGAACTGCCTAAGATTTTGGGAGCTTGATATTACTCTCTGTATACCTGCACCCACTGCTGGGCACTTTTTTCCAACAGCAAGGCTGTCTGTCAGTGTTTCAAACACAGCTTCCTACTCTGATAGATCTCATTCATTGCTTGGTTTGGTAGATTGGTTCTTTTGGCTTTGACTTCTATTGGATCTTTCTATCTGATTCATGGAGGTTTTCAGAGGGTAAGAAGGGGGAAAAGAAATAATTAATACAAAAATTTAGAACATTTTTATAATTAATGTACTTGTGTTTTTTGTTTGTTTTTGGTTTTTTTTGTGGTGGTGGTGGTCTGAATACTCATTTTTCAGCATATAACTTGCAAAACAAAAGTTTTTTCTTGCAAAGTCCTATTAATATTTACATTTGTAGACACTGTACTCTGTTCTACTCTCAGAGATGTTGATTATTATTCTAACTAGTACTTCATTTTTCTGCTCTCTTTGTAGTTAATGGTCTTGTAAATAGCTAGTAGTTGTGTAAATGAAAACAAATTTTACTATCTTTTATTTCTTTTCTCCAAAAGGACTTGCAAATGTATTCATCTGTGAGAAATATCACACCTGCAATGTGGTGCAGCGTATGCTTATATTCAAACAAAAGACTTTGAGTGTAACTGATGAATGGGAAGCTCAGAGCCTAAATCCCTAACTGACTGGGAAGAGAGGAGGAAGCTAAGAACAATGAGAACAACAAAAGACCTGGGTATCTATTCCACTCCTTGGCAAATGCAGACTCTTAAACGTCTGTAGAAAGTCAGGAAATAGAGAAGAATACAGTTATGTTAATGTTAACAGTCTTACACCTCACATGTGGTCAGGCTGACAAATAATAAGAAGCTGCTTTGTCCCCAAAAGATGTGATGGGAAAGGAGAGTTTGTGGGAACATCAGCAGTTCTCAGTGGTGATTTTCTCCATTTTCAGAACTGGTAAAAAAGTAAGTGTTCAGTAAAAGAATGAAAATGGAGATTTTACTAAGCTTTAACTTGCCATTAGGAATATAACTTCAGAGGTTATCCCCATTGCCCTGGCCTACCTATGTGAAATAAGGCTTATCAGCTTGGGCACTGTCCTACAGAAGTATGAGTAGACTTGGTCCATGCAACTCATATCCAGCTAGCTCGAATGTGTCTACACAGAGAATGTAATAAATGTGAGTTTTTACTCAATGACACAGAAAGATCAATTCTTCACCATTTTGATGCACAAAGTGGTGAAGAAGATTACTACTTATAAGGAAGTTGGATTATATAGTAAGAGTAACATTTTTGCATATTCTAGTCAAAGTTTGATGAGATTGATGTATGTAAAAGGAGAATTGTGAGTGCTTCCAAGACCACTAAATACAGTAGCTTCAAAGTGAGACATGGTTGGTCTCTTTTACAGGGCTGGGCCACATAGTGTACTCGAGGTTGAGGAATAAATGGCAAAAGTAATAAGACTGCAGCTTAGCTTTTTGCATATACCTGAGTAAAAACGTACCTCAATGAGGACGCTTTTTTTTTTTTTTTTTTCCTGACAATACATTCTGAAACTCAGGAACTACAGCTGACTTTCAAGACTCCAGAAATGACCATTTTCAGGAAAACACAATATTCTGCTAACCTGAGATAGTTAATCTGAGATGCACTGAAATATTAGTGCATGGGCTTTCATCTCATCTCCACATTTTGCACAAGTTGTTTTTGTTCTCCTTCAGCTGCTCCATCAGCAGACATGCTTACCATCAAATTTATTTTTCCCAAGTCTCCTAGTTATTATTCTACAAATGCAAGTGATCCAGTACAGGAACAACCCTTGTGACTTTTCATTCTAACCATAAGCTGTTAAATTGTGCTGTCTGTCCCCAGTTTGGAACAGATGTGAGTCTAGACCTCTATATCTATCAGCCCAGACCCCAAGCTGAAACCATTGACCTAATTAATAATTCACCAGGCTGTGTCTGGAAAATGGGAAATAAACTTTTCTTTTACCAAGCAAAATTACAAGGCAGTATGAAGAAACTTATGGTTTGGCTGGCTGTGAAAAGCTTAAACTGTGGGATAAAGAACTGTGTGATGCAGACAGCTGCTGAGCCTAATCTTCCAGAAAGTCAGCTACAGAGATGTTCAGGCACTGAAGGAAGCTCAGTTTGCAGAATACTTAGCCTTGTTCTTGACACTTTCCACTGAATTTAATAAATACCATCCTTTACATATTTCTCAAAGAACAAAATAAGATCTGAATAGCAGAGCCCATTATCACTCCATATGGTGAAGCAAGATGGACAGGATCCAGAACGTAGAGCAGACACTTCGCTTTGTTCTCTTTCACCAGCTGCAACAAAGAAAAAGGGAGGGGAAAAAATTTGAACAGAAGAGGAAGGTAATTTGTCACGAAGTAAACAAAAGAGATGTTAGTCAGGCCTGTGTTATTAACTGGCTTTCAATACCGAAGTCTTCATTTTAATACAACTTCCAACTGCTAAATAATGCTAACTCTGCTGCCTGGCCAATGCAAGCCATAGCAATGGAACAATTTCCCTCCCTCCTGGTAAGGACAAGTCTTGCGGTGGCAAGTCTAGATTATTGTGTCTGCTTCAATGCAAGATCTGAATTTTTATTGCATAAAACTTTTTCACCACATTTATCACTCTCAAATTCCTTTTTTTCTTTAGGACTGATGGGCTTGTATAGTGAGCTTGCCAATGAAAATCTTACACAGCTATAAACAATGAACAACATTTTAATTTCTAGACAAGATCAAGAATCAGATATCATCGGATCGTAGAATGACTTGGATTGTATGGGTCCTTAAAGATCATCTACTTCCAACTCCTCTGCCAACTTCTAAATCATGCAATGGCTAAGGCTGCCCAGAGCCCCATCCAACCCAGCGTTGAGCACCTCCAGGGATAGGTCATCCACAGCTTCTCTGGAAAAAATCATCTAGAGAATCAGTGAGTCTCACTCTTCCCAGTGAACACTCTTCCCAGTGAGACTTTTATTTGGGACTGTTTCTTGTTCTATATTATTTTAACCAGTAGGTAGAAGCTGAAATTATTATATTATATTATATTATATTTATTATATTATATTATATTATATTATATTATATTATATTATATTATATTATATATTATTATACTTATGTATATATATACACATCTTTATTGAAGGGTGCCAAAAATGTCATACTGAAAGTCAGAGAAGCTTTTCTGGATATCTGCTGGAGCACTGAATGAGAACCATAAGTGACTGCTAGAGACACTGACATGATCACCTTTTTCAAGGTACAAAAAGAACAGAAATTTTACCCAATACGCAACATGAGCTTCAATGTCACTAGCAACAGATGTTGATCTGTATTGAGGTTCCAGGATTGTATCTCTGTTCCAGAACTAATCCAGATCCACAAATCTGATTCCTGTGAATAAAAAACTTGGTGCTTTTTGGCCCAGGTTTGCATGCTGTGTTGAGAAAGCCTTTGTCCTCTTATTTCAATATCTGAAAAAAAGAAAAGGGAAAGGAAGGGAAGGGAAGGGAAGGGAAGGGAAGGGAAGGGAAGGGAAGGGAAGGGAAGGGAAGGGAAGGGAAGGGAAGGGAAGGGAAGGGAAGGGAAGGGAAGGGAAGGGAAGGGAAGGGAAGGGAAGGGAAGGGAAGGGAAGGGAAGGGAAGGGAAGGGAAGGGAAGGGAAGGGAAGGGAAGGGAAGGGAAGGGAAGGGAAGGGAAGGGAAGGGAAAGACTGTCTTTCTATCATCATTCATGTTAATTATTTTTTATAAATTGATGTCCAAAGGTTTTTTAAGTCTTTGTCCATACCATTATTCTCATGTTACAGATGACTGAGGAGAGACCAGTCACATATATCTCTCAAGAAATAAGTTCTACAGAAAATGCATCCAGCACAGCCAACCACCATGAGTATACAGATTTAACTGTGTGATTGGATCTAAATTAACCTCACTAATCTCCTTACTAAACTCCTGAGCATCCTCTAAGGCACTCACCATGTAATCCAGACTCAACCAGTCCTATGGTGTAGCATGCTGCAACTGACTGAGATTTTCACGTATTCATCAAGTCTTACCTGTTGAACCTGAGCTTAAAGAGGGGTAAAGAAAAAGTAAATAAGCCATAAATAACATTCCCAGTGCTCAGGGAAGTGCTGGCCCTTTAATGATCTAGCAGCTGGAACAAATGATTGCTCACGCATAACGTACATATTGCAGTTGTCATAGAAACGCACTTAGCAACAAAGAATCCTTGGCCTTTTCCCCATCTGTTTTGAATCTTCACACATGCACATTAATACCTATATATTGATTTACCCCCCTCGCCTCTTTTTTTTTCCTTTTCTTTTTTTCTTTCTTTCTTTCCCAAGAGGGAAATGTCACATTTTGCGTGGCTCCCACACACCAGCAGAAGCCTTCCAGCCCTTCTGCTGATGTGTTGCACGGATACACTGATGCAGTGTCTCCTCACACCTGCTCGGAGCTGAGCACCTGAAAAGAAGATAACTGCAAATTAAGGCATACAACCAACAACTCCACCTCAACCGGTAAACTTGGAAAACAATTTGTTTCAATCTGAGACGAGCAAGGGAGGCTCAGAGCTCTGTGGTTTTTGACATAACCATCCAGTGAATGTACACAGTCACAGTCTGTAATTAAATCAGAATAAAAGAGAAAGCAGACCATCCAGGAAGCAAGACTGTGTTATCAACATCCGAAGTGTATATAGCAACAACACTGTGAGATGGAAACCGCCCTGCTACAAACAGCATGGCTAAATACCAAAAAGGTACAGAAATGGATAAAATTAATCCAGACTCTGAAATCACTGCATGTTGGAAAGACACAGAGCTTGTAGATACAGCTTTGTAGATCTAATCATATTAGCCATCAGATTTGCTTAGGGTTTGATTATTATTATTATTCTTTTTTTCAGCTGTTATGATCCCATGTTTACTATTCAAGATAAACAGAATAAACTTAATTCAAAACTGCTGTAGACTAAAAATAAGGAAAAGCAAAGTAAAAGTTTTTACAAACAATTTCATTCATTTTTAAAAGATTCAAGCTTTAGGGTTCTTTTTCTTAATTTTACTTTAGGCCTCTTAGGTGGATGTTTTTTAATAGCAGTCTGTTTTCCCACTCCTGAAATATTTTATAGACTGGAAAAAAAAAATGTGCATACAAATATGAAGTGCACACACACACACACACAGCCTGAATATCTGCAAGGAACAAAACATAAATATTTTTGAAACTTGGTGTTTCCAATGGAAAATTATAAAATACATAATTTTCTAACTAAAATGACTTTTGGAAAGAATTTCACGTGGCTCTTTCCACACATCTTAAATGTCTTCTGAATTAGGCTAGAGAAAGGATTGCAAATGAATGTTTCTCATGTGCATAATAGCCCACAGTTCGTGCTGATGCACTGGTGGCTTCACCAGAGCTTCCAATCAGTATCAGCGTTCAGCACATCTCCTGGAACATCACATATTAATACCACATGTTTTTATTTGAAAATCATATTCGAGGAATAGTGTGTGTTATCATGATTTCAAAGATCTGTTAAGGTGTACCTCCTGGGTCACTAGTTGCTTGCACACTGTACATGAGGTACCAATGGTGGAAGCTTCTACCTTGGTTAGAGAGATGAACACTGTGGCTACAAATCATTCTCCATTTTGTCTCCTCTGATGATTCCAAAGAGAAATAAAGGAAACACACTGCTATGAAAACCTGGCATGTGATCAAGGGAAGAAATAAAGCAGCCTTCTCAGGACTGAGATGTCCTGAACACTAGGTTTAAAGTTGCTTGTCTACAGCTTAGCTAAGAACAAATATTAGACCCAGTGTGTCTATATCCAATGATCCTCAGTATTTACCATTTAAATTTCCACTGGAGAAAAGATAGTAAAGAGAAAAAGAATCAAAGATGGCAACACAAATTGTAACAACAACAACAACAACAAAAGAGAATTCTAACAGTCATGAAACACAAAAGTCAACCAGGGCAGCATTCAACAAGTACAAGATGATGATTGGACTTTGTTAGCAAGATGAAGCCCCTCAAGTCACTCCAAAACAATTGTTTCAGCATTATCTATGTAGAAAATTTGTTAGGTGTAGGAAGGGTCAGGAAGGATGATCAGGCTGTGTTACGTCAAAATCTTATATACACATAAGTCTCTCTGAAAGTAATGCCTCCTGTCTATTTCCATGGAAACTACAACAGATACAAAGAGCACAGTAACACTAATTGATAGAGCACACACTCAGTTACAGAACACTGTTTTTCAGTGTCGCCTACTTTCTGTTAGCCCTGAAAGTCAGAAGACAACGAATCTGGAGTACATGCTGGGTGTGGTTGGACTATCCAGCCAAGACTGACAAAGTGCTCCAGGGCTTCAAACAGGTATCAGGTCTGGCTTAGAGTGTTACAAGAAAAAGGATCCCATAGTTTACAATTGTAGGCTATTGCAGGATGCATATGTGGTGGTGTTCTCCTAAATACAGTTTAATTTTTCTGTCTGAAAAACAGACAGATCAGAGGAAAGAACTGTGGGGCTGTGTACAGAAGCTATAGATTTTCAGAGCTGTAGATTGCTACTATTTATAGGAGCTGAACCATGTTCAGCATATTTGAAATGATTTTCTTTGTAATTGGAGAATTCAGGACTGTAGCTTAGATTCTCCTTTAAAATTAGTCATGGCTTTGAATCTATAATTTGCACCTAGATATTTACATAGAGAAGCTCTGTCTGAAGAATGTGGAGCTCACAATCAGAATCTCAAAAAACTCAAAAATTGTTTGTTTTGCATAGAACTAGCTTCATGTCTGTTTCTTTTGGCAATACAAGTTGGAGCCCTCTGAAGTCTCTGAAGCCCACAAGTAGCACATGTGGTCATACTCAGCTTTTTATCAGAAGAGAGTTGACTTGAATTTTCCAAGTCCCTTTGCAGAGCTTGAACCAGACATTTACAGGATATTACATGGATTTTAGCAGTTCTTCAGGTCTGCAGCATTTTCAACTTGCTGGTATTAAAGTTGATGACATAAAAGATAGACAAAGCAATTCCAGGTACTTCTGTTGATAAGAATTAAACAGAAACCCTAAGCACAAAAATCATTGAGCAGTGTCTTGGTTTTGGAATGGTTATATTTTAAACACCATTAAACTTGACAGAAATCACAGTGCAAATTCTCACATAAACCTTTCAGTAAACTTCAATTGCAGAGGCAAGTACTTACTCAGGATGTGTGGGACAGACATAACAGCATGGTTTCAGAGAGGCTGTCTCACAGTTAATAAAGCCATTCAGCCTGAAATACATCATTTTTCAAGGAGTGATTCTCCCTTGTAATTTCTTTATTAAAAAGCTGGGAGGGGACTACACAGAGAAATTAAGTCAGCCTGGAAAAAAAAAAACAAAAACAAAAACAAAACAAAAAAAAAAAAACAAATAAACAAGCAAAAAAAAAAAAAACCAAACGCAGCACCTCTGTCTTTGGCTCAGCAAGAAAACAGCTGTACATAACATCAGACTGAACAGAGAAGGGTGAACTGATTTCCCATCCATTACAAAGAAGTACCTTATTTGTCCGGGTACGCTGCTCTTAATTTTACACCTTCGAGCACTGTTGACATTGCAAGGCATAGGAAAACAGAGAAAGATTAGAAATCTTCCAAAATCAGGTTATGTCCTCAAAGGCTTTTCTCTGAAGGGCTTTACCCTACCCAGTGCTGTGGGGAGAGTTGCTAAATCTACCATGTTGCAACATGAAGCATGAACAAAGGATGCTTCCTCCAGAAGTTTCCAGAGGGAAGACTTGATATTTATTTCTTTTCCTTTCCAAGCTGTAGGGAGTTATCAGAGTTCTGTTTCATCCCACCAAACTTGAGGGGGTTGGAACAGATAGATAATCTACAGGGGTTCTTTCCAGCTCCTATGACTCTGTGATTCTGTGAAATTTCAGAAAGGAAACCACTGTGGCAAACATTTCTAAGAAAAATCTTTCTTTCCCAAAAAAGTGAGAAAATGTGCTTTATCATAAAGACTATTCCTGTCATTTGCCCTCTGCATGGCTTCTGCTGAGTACTTCAGTTTGAGGTTGAGGACTTACTGGGTTTTGGGACATAGAGTGAAGCTTCTACCATCCCATTCCCAGAGAGCCAGTTTGCCATGGCTCCATCCCTAACCAAGTTGTCCTATTTAGAGAATACCCATACAAATCACAGTCAGAATTGGACTTTGGTAAGTTCAGAGAACAAGCTGCAGCAAACAAGTTCAGAGATTGGTCAGGAAAGTAATTTTCACTCTTGTTTCTCCAGCTTTAGTCCTTCTTCTAGACACCTTAAGAGCAAGCAGTTCAGTCTGCTCCGTTTTCACTGATTATCAAAGCTTCTTGAGCTCCTTCACTTGTTCCTCTGATCCTCTCCTGATCTGTGCTTATTGTTATCATTTGTCTTTAATCAAATAACCTGACAATTTTCTTCCTACTGCAGATGAGGTTTGTTCAGAAGGTAATGGCTCTTATTCTATTATGTTGGTGACGTGAATTTGCCATCAAAGAAAATTTTCAAGATACAGCTCTCAGTAGGTAAAATGTCCTTTGGGATAGGAAAAGTGGGATCCTTCTGCATTTTGTGGAAAGTGGACATACCATCACATCTGACTACTTTATTGTGACACTAACTAAGCTGAAGGTCCAACCTTCCAGAGTCAGGCAAGAGAAGAAGAAAGTCTTTCTCTTGCAACACCATAGCACCAGGCCCCAATTTGCAGACCACGGAGCACAGTGCCAACCATGCCTACCATATAGTCCATATTTGGCACCTTCTGAATTCCATCTTTTCAGATCAGTGAAAATAGGACTGTATGGGCAACATTTTCCCAGCCATGACACCATCATAGCAGCTGTGAACTGTGGGTCAGCTCTGCTGGTGCAGCTGCATGGCATGCAGCTCTTGTTCACTGCTAGCAAAAATGCATAACCAATAGTGGTAACAATGATGAAAAATTAGTTTGCGGCTGAGAATTTGCTCTATCAAACAGTGCTATCATGCTCTTTGTATCTGTTGAAGTTTCTATGGAAATAAATAGGAGAGATTACTTTTGGAGTAACCTACTTACTTGGAAAGAGAGTGCAATGGAAAGAGAATATTTGTAGCATGGGTAGTGAGTTCAGTCTCTGTGCAAAGCTGAAAGAAAGGCTAGTGTTCAGACAGGAGTGACTCATATCTCCTGTCTGCTACCCCAGGCACTAGTCAACTGCCCAACCTATCAACTCTGCACTCTCTATGGAGTAGTTACCTTGGAGCGATGACCTTTCTATCATTCATCAAGATTCAGTCCAGCTTTGAATAGGGAAAGATAATTTATTCGTTTGAAATTGCAGCATCAAATAATTGCATTTAAAATATTTGGCATAATCCTCAAGGCATGAAACATAGGCCTTGGTCCTAGAGCTCTTGTATGTTTCTAAAGGCTTGTGAGGGTTTGGGGAAAAATAAAATCTTTTTAAAACCCACTGGTAGAAATGTAAAAATAGTCACGCTTTCTGACACACAAGCTCTTATTTCTGTTTGAAAGAGAAGCAGCAACTGTCAGTGTTAAATTCAGGTTGAGAACAATTGTTCTGAGCTGAACTTGATATGGTAATTAGTTAAATCACTGGAGAGAAAAAGTTGCTCATATCTGTAAAGCAAAAATAAGGATTCACAGGGAAAAAAAGGTGATGAGGTGATTATCTCCTACAGGAAGAGCAAAGCCAAATGATTTATCACCTCTGGGAGAGGCAGAGGCAGCAAGAGGAGGGAAGAGAAAATTGTAACACACCTTAAGCCAGTATCTTTCCTGAAACCATGTCTTACCATGCACAGTTACGAATCCCAGTTCACAACTCACCTTCTGAGGGATCAGGGAAGTGTTTTTGGTTTGGGGTTGTTTTTCTTTTGGAAGGAGAGGGGTGTAGATTTGTCCAGAATCTCTTAGGGAAGTTAAAAGACCACAGTTTGGATAGTTACTCAATATGACGTCTCCTCTAGCTGATAACCTGAGGTTTCTGTCCCTTATTATCTTTAGATGTGTGAGCTGGTGCACAGCAGTGGTCTACTTCTGCATGCACAGTTACTGGGAGAAGACATTTTGAATGGCAGGATGTACATGATATCCAAAAATTATCCAAGTGTAATACGTATAAAACCAACACATTTTGAAGGCTGTCTTGTGGATATAATTTATCATGCTGGCAGTGAAAATGCGTTGGCAAACTTTACTTGCAGTCTTTGGGAACAGCCTGGTTTCATCCAGAGCACATCACTCCTTGTTCTGAATTTACTTTTGATGAAGAGCTTTGTAAGCCGGGAAATGTTTTGCAAAGGCTATAAAAAAAAAAAAAATCAAAAAACACAGAAAATCATTGTGCAAAAAAGACAGTTATCACACTAAGCACAATGCAGCAGATAATGTGATGTTGATCCTAAGAAGTGATTCACACTATGTGTACTATAAACACAGGCAAACACATATGGGTGTACATGAGATTTTGTCACATTAGTGACTGCCATCAAGTGGCTTTGAGGGGCAAACGCAATCGAGTCAAAACTGCAAGCACTCACTCCTCCAGCTTAAACAGGTGAAGTGAACAAGTAGCATTATCAAATAAAACTGGATAGTGGTGTGACTGCCCAGCAGAGGGGAGAAAAAGAAAAAAAGAAAAAAAGAAAAAAAAAAAGAGAGAGTGAGAGAGAGGACAAAGAAAAAAAAAAATAATAACAAAACAACCAAAGGCCATATAGCACCGCAGTGTGCTTGAAAACACAGGGGCAAGATCATTAGTTTCCAAAATTTGTACTCATGACCCCTTCCCTCATTTACACTGCATTTCTTATTATTAAAGATTAAAGATTTCTTCCTGTTAAAAATTCTTTCCTTTTAAAGATTACTGGACTGCCCCTGTTTGGGATTCTTGTCCTGGAACACACTCTTTCTGACAAAATACAGCACCATGTGATAAACAAATGGTCTTAAAGAAGGCTGCAGCATTTTCTGTTGGCTTCTAGTCCAGAAAGGTTGCCAAGGGGAAATGTCCTGGCATTGTTGATGGACCAGGCCTCACGAAAGCTTAATTTTTCAATCAGGGTCAGGATTTTCTGTTTGGAGTGAGATAAGGACTGAGCTGCAATGTTCAGAGAAGATCTTTCTTTACCAAAAGAGTGGTGAGGTGCTGAAACAGGCTGCCCAGAGAGGCTGTGGATGCCCTGTCCCTGGAGGTGTTCAAGGCCAGGTTGGATGGGGCCCTGGACAGCCTGGTCCAGTATTAGATATGGAGGTTGGTGGCCCTGTCTGCAGCAGGCAGGCTGGAGCGTGATGATCCTTGAGGTCCCTTCCAACCCAAGACAGTCTATGATTTTATGATTCTATGATCTCACGTTTGCAGAAGGAAATTCAAATGGCTGCAGAATGGTATGGTCCCATAGACAATGAAATCTCCTTAGTCATGGCATTTCCAAGTGAAAAAATGGATTTAAAATCCATGTATTGGTTTGGTCTTGAATGCTTTACAGCTTCATAAATCCTATTATCTCAGATCCCTGCCTATCCTGCTGGATCTGGTCCTGCCCTCCTTGTGGCAGATGCAGTGCTAGGTATCACTAAATGGGTGTAGGGTAGGCTATGGAAGTTATAGTCCATTGGCATATTTCATTGGGACACCCAGTGTGCTTCATGTCAGAGGGAAACAGCCTTGCCATGGCCCTGACAGTGGCTGCACCCTGACCTATGTCACAACTGATTAAAATAATAATAATAAGCATAACATGAGGGCTTTTCTGTCCTATAATACTTTCAGAAGTAGAAGTTCATTATAAAACAATTTTACAAGATCTATAAGAGTTCAGAAGCCTTATAATCATGAGACTAAAAAAAAAAAAAGCAGAGTTTTTGTTTATTTGCTTTTTTTTTTTTAATGAGGGAGTTAAATAAACTACAGAATTTGAAGTTTGCAAAGTTTCTCTAAGCTCTTTTTTTTTTCTTTTTTTTCTCTGAACAGGCAAGAACATCAAGATATATTAGTCATCATTCCAATATCACCTCCTCAACTCCACTGACAGTTAGAATTACTCCTATTGACACTAGCAGAAAACAATATCCTGACAGATCCAAGTAAGCTCACATGTATTAAAAGCCATAAATAATTGTTATGATCCCAGAGAAGCAACATCTACTTCTCTATTTATTTTGTGTATAACTTCAGAGATTAGGGGACCCTGCTACTTAATTGCTCAGAGGGAGACTAATCTTGTAAAGCTCTTTTCCTAACAGAAGCTATCAAATAGGAGCAGGACACCTTAATAAAATTTTAGTTGTTAAAATCTCTGTTTTGCTGGGAAGTTGCTACATCCAGAAACAATCACCAAAATCATTTCTAGAAGAATAATCACATTACCAAGGTTTAAAAAATTTAGAAAAGCTAGAACTGAGCATTTAGTTCACAGTCCTTTCTATATGCTTCTACCACGGGGGGAGATTTAGACTGGATATAAGGAAGAACTTTTTCATCCTATGTGTAGTGAAGCACTGGAAGAGGTTGCCCACAGAGCTGGTGGATGCCCTGTCCCTAGGCACATTTGAGATTAGGCTGAACAGGGCTCAGAGCAACCTGATCTAGTTATAAATATCCCTGTTCATTGCAGTAAAATTGGACTAGGTGTCTTTTAATGGTCCCTTCCAACCCAAACAGTTCTATGATTTTATGATTCTCTTGGAGACATGCTCAGTAACTACGGTCTTGTTCCCAGAAGTGTCTGTTTGCAGATGATAAGAGACACAAAAGAAAACAGGACAAGTATTTAAGATAGAGTCCCCAAATACTCTCTGTCAGCCTTCAGCTGAATGGCCAGTAGAAGTAGCCTGAAATTCTGGAGTGTTAATTTGTGCTGTTATTAAGTATAACAGCAATGATGGTAGGTTGAGCAATTTGCTTGCTGTTTTCCGCTTGAAACCTTTTTGTGTAAAACTTAGAACTGATGCTCTTGGTGATGCAATGTTATATGGCACACCTAAGCTGGAGACATTCCCCTCCAGGCTCCTCTCAATTCAGTGCAATTCACAACACCTTTGGCCCATCTGTCAAATTCAGACCAAAACAAAACATTTCACTCCTTGATCAAATGGGATTTGCTGTGGAAAATAGGGCTCCTGTAGTCCCCTTGTTATTAATAATTACAGCATAATAAAAAGCACAGAGCTAATTGCTGATCCTCGGTTATAACCTGGTAGATTAATAGAAACAGCTATTTCTTCTCAGGAGAGTGGGCTTACTTTTACATTACAGAAATAATTAAAATGTAATCAAGTACTGCGAAGTCACCCAGGAGATCTGTGCATAATAGCCCACACATACGTTTTGCCTCTTGTACCAAAGCAGCTCACAAAGGACAAAATCTGTTCTGCCATCAAGTCCTGATTCCCCCATCACATATGATGAAGGAGCAGCCGGACCAAGGCATGGCAGCTTTGTGCTGTCACCAGGGGTCTGACACCACTGCCAGACCTCCAGCTGTGGCTCCATCTTGAACTATCCCTGATAACACTCCATCAGCTCTGCAGAAAAATCTTCCCTTGTTCATCCATATCCTGAGCATGAGTACATTTTGCTTTCAGATCTGAAGCTCGGGGAAAGGGTTGTGGTTTGTGGATATCTGTTTGTCTGTCTGTGTGATGCTAAATACTGCTACAGCTACCTTAACTCAGTAAGTCCAAGCATGGAACAGACATGATGAAGACCTGGGGTTGCTGTCTGGGTTTTGCAGAGGTAAATTCCCTGCTCTGAGCCCGCGCTGCTGCTCAGGAAATCACAGGAGCTTGAATGTTCCCTGAGCACATTTCTCCCTCTGCCGAATCACTTCAGCACTACCTGCTGTTCCTATGCAGCTGCCAGAGATGCCTTCCCAGCATCTAAAATAAACCAAAAGATTGCTGCGGCTCGTATAAGAGCAGAAAACCACAGCTCTAGAAGCACAGGCCAATAAATCTTCTTGTGACTTTTTTTTTTTTTTTTTAATTACTCCTTTAATCTCAGAAGTAATTTGAATAGGGAATATCTTAGACAGAATTCCACTCACACACACATTTACTTTCTCTCTCTGTAACCAATTTGTAGCTTCCTTTCACTCCAGGGTGAAAATGTACTGAAACTCTCATCACTTCTGTGCACCTGTGCATGGAGTCAAAACTCCCCTGCAACCATCACAATGAATTCACAAGGTTACAGACTGGAGTTCTTCATTATTTTAACTGTGAAACATTAAGGATTTATTCACATGCCAGTCTTAAAAAAAGAAAGGAAGAAAAAAGAGCATAACTTAAAATTATGGTCACTATAATGAGAAAGTGAATCTTAACAGTCCTCATTTTGAATGTCCCATTCTAAACTTGGTACAATGGGGAAAATTTTATAAAGATACTAACTCAACCAAAGATCAAAGTAGATAGGTTAAATTCTACAGACTTAAAGGAAGCTATTACTTTATCCTATCCCATTGGATCTTTGGTATCCTATTACCTGTGTCAGCTGTATGTAAATGCAGATCCCACACCTCATTTCTTAGGCATTTCAGCCCTTAAGAGTCTGAAGTTGGGAATCATAGAGAGAGGAAAAAGGAAAAAAGTGAGAGAAAACAAAATAATGTTAATGTCCAAGGCTCCTGGATTACAGGACCAAGATCTGTGCAGTATCTGAGTCATATTTTAATGAAAACATAAATAAAACAAACTTTCCCCCTCTTACGCCCCTAAAAGCATGCATATAAACAAACAAGGCAGAGCTCTGAGCATTTCTGAGCATCTCATTGTTTCTGGAGTGAGTCAACACCAAAACATTTTTTTTGCATTCTCACCAATGACATTAATGCTCACAGGGAAGCTCCATCACACACTGCCTGTACCTGCAGGAAGAATACATCTCCCACATTCCCAAGATTCTCAGTGGGGTAGAAAGAGTTGGCATACCAGATGAAAGATGCAGTTATGCACCTGACCACTCTTAAAATCTTAAGCCTATTTTACTTCCAGTTCCATTACTTCCATTACATCGGATTTTCATTTCTTACATCTGGAGCAGAACAGTAGTTCTATCAGTGCAAAATGGATTGTGGACAAAGTGGGGATTTTTTTTAAATTTGTTTTTTTTATTATTTTTTTTATTTTTTGGTAATCATTTGATGTGGATAACATGTCGACATTCGTGCTTTATTTATTTATTTATTGCTGTCTGGTTGATGATTATTTATAGGAGATAGAGAATGTTTGAAGGCTTCAAGATTAATTAAGTTTCATCTTTTTAGACTGTTCTTTACATGTAAAGGTAATTGCTTTTAGATGTTATAAATCTTGTGTAAAATTCCTCAAGCAATAAACACAAGCTGTATCTTAGTAATTGTCTATTGACTGCGCTTTCCAGTATGAATTAATTTTCAGTTACAGACTTCCCTCCTCACTGTATCAGGCTAGAAGTCTGCATTTTGAACACGTAGATGTTCTCATCTTGTGTGGTTTCTCATCTTGTGTAAATTTGTCTCACATTATGCTGGGGAAAAAAATAGAGATTCATTGTGCAACTATCAGACTGAATATCAATGCAGCATGACAATAACAGTATATGTCAAAACTTAGATTTCCTCTGCAAATTCCCAGACAGTAACAAAGACCCATTTGCAACCTTAATTATTTTTATTGCTGCTACATTATGCTCATCTCTACTGCTTCTTTAAAAGTTAATGGCTTGATTAAGAAAGGGATCTAAATTCAATGAAAATTCCACAGCAACCACAATTGCAGTCCATCCCTACCAGACTAATTAGAAGTATTTCAGAGGGATAAGTACCTAAGTTACTGAGGAGAGGTAACTATGTAGTTCTGAGATGAGCCATCACATTCCTTTTTGAAACAGAAATTGCAGAAAACAGCCAGACTTTCACAGGTGTTCATCTGAAGTTAGATGTCCTGATTGCTGCTGTTTTCAGAAATGCCCCAAGGAGTCCACTCACATTCTGAGGTATGGAATGTTTTTCTAATTATAACGGCCAAACACCATCTTCAAAAGGCACAGACCACAAAGTCAGATGCATAGCTCTGTGGGTGAACTTACAGAGTGCTGCCAAGGAGAGACACTAGAGATATGGCTTCAAATGCAGGAAAATGCCATGATGGTCTTCTGCTGTCAGAAGAGATCTCTATGCATCTTTCACAGCCTTGAGGTCTCACATTCCCATAAGATGACTCACTGCTGTCAGACACTGTGCTATTAAAATAGCAGAAAACCATCCATTCTTCCCTCCCTCAAGATATTTTCTCCCATTTTAGTGAGGTAGATTAGCTCATGAAAAAAGTTCTGCAAATGCCAAAGCCAGCAACAGACGTGTGGGAGGTGAAGACACCCAGAAGTAGAAGACAGAAAGAGCTCCAACTCAGTGTCACATGAAGATGCTGATGTTAGCAAGCAAGTTTTCAAACATCTCACCTACATTTCACCATCAGGCTCAAACATTCCATGCCCTGGGTAGCTTCTCTGAACTCCCTTTGCATTCTTGGAGAAGAAAGAAGAAGAAGCTTGCAGGAAGGAAGAAAGAAGGAAGGAAGAAGCTTGGAGAAGAGAATGTTCCAGGGAGACCTTATTGTGGCCTTCCAGTAATTGAAGGGAGCATATAAACAGGAAGGGGAACGGCTGTTTATGAGGGTGGATAGTAATAGGACAAGGGATAATGGTTTTAAACTGAGTCAGGGGAGGTTTGGGTTAGATATTAGGTGGAAGTTTTTCACCCAGACGGTGGTGACACACTGGAACAGGTTGCACAAGGAGGTTATGGATGCCCCATCCCTGGAGGCATTCAAGGCCAGGCTGGATATGGCTCTGGACAGCCTGGGCTAGTAGTTGGCAGCCCTGCCCATGGCAGGGAGGTTGAAACCAGATGATCTTTGATGTCCTTTTCAACTCAGGCCATTCTATGATTGTATGATTCAGTCCCTAAAAGACTTAGAGAATTTACAGAATTCTTATATTCTTATTTTCAGAATTTACAGAGTTCTTATAACACTTGGGGAGATGTGACACAAGTGGATTCCTCTCTGGTGCGCATATGCTCTCCAGGGGGATGTTGGCACTCTAGGTCCTCTGTATCTTACCCACATCACTAAGGGTGTCTTAGATACTCAACAGTAGCTAAGATGACCCTAGACATCTATATTTAGGCACCTGAGTCTCTCTATCAGTGACCCAAAATCACTAACACTAAAAATTTAGTAATCACGGTGACTTTAACAATGCATATTTAGTCCAAGAAAAGTGGATATATTAACTCATAATTTACGCAGAAAGAATGAAAGAACATAAGTGACCTTATAAATAGTTTCAAGAAGAAGCATATTGAATGCTTTTGGATGTAAAATAAGTGGAAAGATTAAAGATTTTCTTCATACACCTATGTGATCTGCACAACTGAAATTTCAAATTTCTGAATTTCTATTTGCGAATGTTCATAAGCTCACCAGGATCAATGCTACCAAATTCCTGACACTACTAGAAAAAAAATATAGACACCTCTCCCTCTTCCATACATGTAGATAGTTGTACATTTGGGCATTTATTTAACGTTTGTTAAGGGATTTTTTCTTTTTCTATTCTCTGTTGTTTATTTTAGCTGGAAGTAAAAGGATAAAAAAAATCTTGTGCTCCTACCTGAAAGAATCCTGAGAGTGGGACTGAAATGAGTGCAACGTTATTAGCACATAAAATGAAGCTTGAGCATCTTACTCAACCTCAGCAACATGAATAACAACAATATTAGAAAGAATTGCCCTTCCCTTTCTTTCTTTTTTTTCTTTCTTTCTTTCTTTTTTTCTTTCCTTCTTTCTTTCTTTTTTTTTTTTTTTTTCTTGTATAAGATTTGCCCATCCATTTGTGACAGAAAGTCTTCAGCTAATAGTGCCACCAGATGGGCCCTTCATGGTACTGTATTTCCTGAGTGATATCTCAGTGGAAAGAAAGGAAAAAGAAAACCCCAAACTTCAGCATTTCTGCTCATTTTATCCTATCTTTTCATCTTTGCTCTGGAATTCTCACTCCAGCAAGAAACTTCAGTCTTTATAGTATCTTACATTAAAAGGTGAAAAGACCTCGGTTTTACTATCCAGTACAATAGCGTGGTGGCTTGCAAATTTCTCACTTGAGGTTAATTGTATCTTCAAAGTGTGTGACCTACATTGGAGGCAGACAGAATAAAACAGTTCTGTATATATTTAATGGATTTATTTAAAAGGATGAGCAAGCAAATGTTCACTTAAAAGCACCTATTAGTGAGCTAATATACTGCATTTTTACTAGGATAATTAAAGACTGAACAATGCAATGGTCACATTGAGATCACAATTAAAATTAAATCAGTAAATCAATAGTCTCAGAATGATCAAACCACTGTGTTAATACAATACATAATGAAACTGTATTATGAGGTTGATAGCTGATGAAATTACTATATGATGGTCTTTACTTTGGCTGAATTTAACAAAGAGATGCTTTTTCTTACAGTAAGTCTCCACCACGTACTAACATGGTGTTGATCTTGCAAGTAAAGGAACCAAGTATCTGTGTATGTGTGTCTCATAGTCTCTTGGCTGTTCTTCCTGGGAAAAATCTAGCAGACAGTAATGGAGTCTTGGCTTAGACTAAAAAAGAAAAACAGCTCCTGTTGTGCAAATTTAACAGTCCCTCCTCAGCTCTCACCACTATTAACACATTGCTGTGGTTATTCTTAATTTCAACCATCTGTTTTACCAGCGTAACATAATTTTTTCCTAGGACTTGAAACAGGGTTGATAGCATTGGATAGGAACTTCATATTCCTCCAATGTGACATGCATTTATTGTGTGTGAAGTTTGTTAGATCTCACGTGTTGCAACTTACCTCATCAAGATTTGGTCCAAGACAGCTGAATGAGCTGTGTGTGACAACTATTTCAGGAATAAATGGCTGCTTCTGTAGTGAGACTATCTCAGATGTAACTAATAGCATTTAAGCCTACTAAAATTCACATAGGTTCCCCACCTGTCTCCCTCCAATACATCCCCATTTTTTTGGTGCTCGTTTGGAGTTTGTGCTTGAGTTTTTCATTCAGATATCCCAGCCTAACGAGTATGCAGATCAGAGAGCTATTCCAGCCCAGAGGTGTGCTATGTTACAGAATGGCTGCGGTCTTGGAATGTCTCACAGGATCTGTGCAGAAGTGCAGAAGAGATTCTCCTTTATCTACAATGTGAGATAAGAAAGTGAGAACCTGTGCATAAAGAGCAGGAGAAGCTTAATACCACAAGCACTTCAAATGGCTGCAGTGGCTGTGGAGTGACAACCAGCAATTTTTAAGCTCTGCATAGCTTGAATGGGTGGGGTAAGGAGATAATAACTCATGAACTTCCTAAACAAACATCAAAACAGATTTGAATGCAAGAAGGCTTTGCACTATTATATTAAATAAAATCCATGATAGATAGCCAAGTCACAGGAGGCCAATAGCAAGCCTTTGCTGCTGTCAAATGATTAATTTCACTAAGAACATCAAAGAGAGGAAACAATGAAAATGGATGAGATGTGTGCTTCTTAGGAGGAGACAGCAGTGGGGGATTTTGTCCACATTAGAACTACAGCCCTATACACAGAGCTGGCATTACGCATTGTATTTCATTGCCTTCGATTCACATCAACTTGACAAGCAGTAAAACTCACTTTTCTCCAAAGCAGCAATAAATAGGAGATATTGGAATCGGAGAAGGCAGGATAACAATGCCAGCCTGACCTTCCCCACCCCAAAAATTGAGATGATGCTTAAGAATCATAATATTCAAGAAGCAGAAAATAAACCCTTAAGGTTTGATTTACAGCTTTCAGCTTTTTCTCAGGCAGAGATTGTAAACTCTCTGTAACTGAGAGAGAGATTTTTCTCTTAAAAATAATAATAATAATAATCAATAATTCTCACAAGAATAAGCTGAATTCACCTGTCAGGGCTTTATAAACTGAGACCAAAGGGCTTGGGACTCCATACCATTTCTGTCACATTTCTGTGGAAAACACATTGTTTAGAAGACTATCCAATTTACTCATGCCTGTAGGAAGCTCTAAGTATGGTCTAGAAAGACTGGAAGAGGAATGCATTATTTAAGCTGAGGCATGTCACTGAGTTAGCTTTTCTTTCCATGGGCCAATGAAGCTTGGGGACAGCTGCAGCAGAATGACCTGGCAGATGGAAGAGGTTTTGAACCCCAAATTCTAGTTTTTCAGTTGAAATTCTGAAGAAGCTACATGAAAAGTATGGACTTCTGTGAAGAAGAAAGATAGCGGAGAGGCTAATTTTGTAATGGAAATCATGGTTGTTAGCTTTTGTTTATTTTCTTGTTTGTTTGTTTATTCAGATTTAGACGTTCATCAGGAGGGATGGTGTTATCTTATGTTTTGATCAGCCTCCAGAAGAGCCTGGTGCTAAGGTGAAACTCCACCAGCCTAGCTGGGTGGAACGTGAATTCACAATCCTGACCAAGCACTGCAGTACAGAATATCAGGAGGAAAAAAAAAAAAAAAAAAGATGGAAAATGCAGCATTGAGAGGGAAAAAACTGATGCCTGCTCTCTATAGAGCACCCCAGAAAAAGACTTCCCAGCGATACATGTCCTCACTTTGTTCAGGTTCATCTCACCTCAGTGCTTCCAAGTGCCTAATGTGGAATCCTCTCTGGTGTCTTTACAGGAGTTTGACCCATCTTTTCCCATATTCTGCCATGGAAATTCAGGCTCTCTACCTACCCAGGTAGTAAGGTCCTTTCTGTTGACAGAGGCTAAGGCTTAAATAAGAAAGAGCCTTTCTCCAATTTCCATTGCCTTCTTGGATACATGATTTAACCCATAGAAATGATAACTAATTTTAGGGACCTAAGAGTGCATAGATGACACTGGAGTTTCTGGCTATATGAACTCAGAGGTATGTATTCAAATGATGGATACTTTTTGACAGCTGAATACTTCTGCAACCAATTTCTTGTATGGGAGGTCTGAGACTTCACTAATTCAGTGAAACATATAGCAAATGGCTATGTGTTTTACTGAATAACTTTAAAACATGTACTAACAGATATTCATAGATTTTGAAAAGAATTGATCACAGCCCTCTACAGGCATGACCTTCTATTTAATGCAGGCCATGAAATTTCACCCACTGTGGTAGAGGAAATTTTTCTTTCTTTCTTCCTAACTGAATGCTATTAAGTCCAATAACTTACTGGTGGCTGAACTATAGCTTATTGTTAAGTAAGACATCCAGTCTCGGCATAAATGCTCCACTTTGAATTTATCACCTTCTTTGGTATGCTTACAGTGTGCGTATACACCTTGACAGAATTCATTCTTTTCCATACGAATTTATTTGACCTAAACTTCCTGCTATCCAGTTCTATTATGCTTTAGCACACTGGATTGAATAACCCCTAATATCATTGCCCTGGTTAAGACTGTTACACCGCCCGCCATGCACATGGCACCAGGGACTGAAACAAATATTTCCATGCTAAAATTGTCCATGTCGGTAGCTTATGATAGTTCAAAGGTGTTGCTCCATGGCCAGATAAGCTATAACAAGAATGTCATAGCCAGATGCCCTCCTCCATCTGTACCAGCACTCATGTTCCTGAGATTGTTAAGTAAATCAATTTAGGGAGTTCAACTATAAGAAATCCAATACCACAAAAGACATGAATTGGGTTTTTGCTGGCTTGTTCCCTGAAATGGGTCATCACACAGCTACCCAGCACTGGGTCAGGGGAAGCAGCTCTGACAGGCTGTGTTGGGCTGTGATGGACTCACAATTAATCTTCAGTACTGGCCAGAGCGTTCATCATCACGTCCAGGACTACTGGAGCAAAAAGAGGATGGAAGCAGTGACACTTTATAGATACAGTATGAAAAGCAAGATGGGAGGCCAGACCCAGAATCCTTCTCACAGACAGCACGTCCTGAACAACCAACAAGAAAGGCTTCTGTGTTCAAAGTGAACCAGTGCGAGACAGATTGATGGACTGGCCTAAATAAAAGCAATGCATTTTTCATATTCCTTTGAAATATTATCTTTTCCTCCTTCCTAAATAAAAGGCTAGAATGTTAAATCAGCTAAGTGCTGATAAAAGCTATGCAAATGTTTATATATATATATAAAGGCACCATCTATAACACTGACAGTTCAGATAAAGGCTTTAGTTTCATTTTAAAATACTAGTTCCCACTATGGAATGTAAATTCAAACATTTGCTTTATTTTTATTTATTTTATTATTTTTTTTAAAGTACTTTGTATTTTGTACTCTGACAGTTACAAATTGTATATATAATTTACTGAGCTTTTCCCTCCCCACAAGCCCATCCCCCAGATCCTGAGAAGACTTCCTAATATTATAGAAATCTGGCTAGAAATTCAGTACCTGAGGGGCATTGGGCAGGAAAATGAGCAAAACAAAACAAAACAAAACAAAAAACACAGAGAAATGACACAGATAAAGTAAAATAAATAGCAGCCAGTAGATAAAATTACAAAGTGCTGGAAGTATTAAAAATGTATCCATCATCAGTGCCAAAAAAATGCATACAATATAAAACATTCCTGCATTGATCCTTCCCTTTTAACTTGAGGTCAGTATTTCTCTTTTTTCCCTTTAAAAGTGAACTGCTACTGATATACCACCTCAAACATTTGCCTATCAAGAAAGCAAACCTCACAACAAGCAAGAGTGATATTACACACATTTATTTTGTTTCCTTCTCTACTTTCCCACTGCCCTCATCCTTTTCCCTATTCTGTCAGCCTTTCACTCCCTGCCTTTGTACCTCCCTGTCCTTTTGTATCAGCACAATAGTATTTGTGATGCTGCTCTGCAAAGAAAAATGTAGAAACAACGATAAAAGAAATCAGCAGAACAAGGTTGTGTTTCCTGTTTTGACCCTGATAATTTCGTAGACCTGCTTTACACACGAACCTCATATATAGTTGCAACAACACAGCCAAAGGGACAGCAGGGAACTTTGCTAGTTGGCTTCACTGCCAAAGAAAATGTAGCATATAACTACTCCCGCAGGACACATTCAGTCAAATGGCTGACCATGCTCATTCTGCCTGGGGAGAACAAAGTTTAGGATGGATTCAGTTCAATGTGATTGTACTGCCGCTGGGACCTTGCTCAATGCCAAACTGTTGTGTAATGGTTTTTTTCCCTGACTTAATGTACATAAATGATCTTTTTAAACTAAGTCACTAACCTAATTTTGACTTTACGGACTCTAAATGAGACTAAGAGGAAATTATACAGGAAAAAAAGGAAACACTAGGAGTTGTGAAAAGAGCCAAGATATTGTGCCATTAAAATTTCAGTGAATTAGATAAACTCTCAATTTTATACACACAAAAGACATTAAAAAAGATGCATTTCCTTGAATAACAATGTAGAAAGCAGGTTAGAAATCCTAACTTTAAATGCCAATTACACCTCCAACCTCACCTTCACTGGGATCTTTTATGAAGCTACAAGTACTGAATCTAGAGCACTTCATGGGACTGCAGTCATTCTAGCATCCTTATATGTCTGAAATGAATAAGAAGCTGAATGCATTTCTTGACATTTAGGTGTCAGGAATTATTTAAAAGTCCAATTCAAAAATTGCATCCCATCAGCATCATGTCTACAAGCCTATTTTTTTTTTTTTTTTTCCCAAAACAAACCACCATTTAAAGAAATAGAACACTCATGTTCATGCATTTTGGATTTTTTTTTCTTTTACTAATATTTTTTTTAACTTCTCTGAAGAACATTAAGAGCTATAACAAGTGCAGCCATACAGAGGTCTAAAGAGCTTCATTAGCTTTTGATAGAGCATTACAGAATAGCTATTTTTTTTTTACTGTTTTAGAGCTTACTGTCTTCCTCTGAGAAATGAGGTTCAACAGGGCCAAGTGCAAGATGTTCATTTGGGTCAAGGCAATCCCAGACACAAGTACACACTAGAAGAAGAACTAATTGAGAGCTGCCCTGTTGAGAAGGACGTGGGGATCCTGATGGATGAAAGTCTAGACATGAGCCAGCAGTATGCTCTTGCAGCCCAGAAGACCAACAGTATCCGAGGCTGCATTAATAGAGCAGTGGCCAGAAGGTTGACAGAGGTGAATGTCCTCGTCTACACAGACCTTATGAGGCCCTATCTAGAGTACTGCATCCAGGTTTGGGGCCGCTGGAGCAGCAAGGATATGGAGTTGTTGGAGAGGGTCCAGAAGAGGGCCACAAAGATGATTAAATGCTGGAGCACCTCTCATATGAAGCACAGCTGAAAGACTTGAGCTTGTTTTGTTTGGGGAGAAGGTGACTCCAGGGAGACTTTGTTGTGTCCTTCCAGTACTTGAAGTCAGCTTACAAGAAGGAGGGGGACTGACATTTAACCCGGTCTGATAAAGATAGGACAAGGAAGAATGATTTTAAACTAAAAGAGGGAACATTTATGTTAGATGTTAGGAAGAAATTCTTTACTCAGAAGATGGTGAGCCATTAGTATAGGCTGCCTAGAGAAGCTGTGGACGCACCTTCCCTGGAGGCATAAAAAGCCAGCCTGGATGGGATC
Organism: Gallus gallus; assembly: GCF_016699485.2. Taxonomy (NCBI): domain Eukaryota; kingdom Metazoa; phylum Chordata; class Aves; order Galliformes; family Phasianidae; genus Gallus; species Gallus gallus. The sequence goes on from NC_052572.1 coordinate 4,316,802, forward strand.
CTGGGCATCCTGATCTAGTGTTTGGCAACTCTGCCCATGTCAGGGGGGTGGAACTGGATGATCTTTAAGATCCTTTCCAACCCAAGACATTCTATGATTCTATAACCAATAGGATTCAACACATTTTCTACTAGAAATGCTGAACACCAGAGAGATGGATGTACAAAACTATCTGTTGAGAGTTGTTGATACAGTCCATCCCCACACCTACAGTTCAGATGGGCAGTAACACAGAACAAACCAAATTCCAAGGGAATTCATAAATTAAATATTTTTTTTTCATCACTGTTATATGATGTCAGTAAGAATAAGCAGTAAATTATCTTAATATGTAGAAAATGAATACTCAGCCTGCAAAGAGATGAAAATGATATCAAGCAACTGCATGGACTGTGAACAAACATGACAGGCAGATGCTGCATCTTCTAACAGCAAGGGTACCTTCATGCAGCAAAGCTTTCAGGTCACTGCTGGAGTAGGGTTAGAAACAGAACCCATTCCTGAAGCTGGAAAGTTTAAAATTGAGGCACCTTATCTAAGTAGGGTTTTTTTGTGTCCTTTTGTCACCAGAGAGAAAGAGAGCTGTGTGCTGAACATGTCCTTAAGTCAGAACTGGAGGTGGGAAAAACCTGGGCTCATGTCTCCATATCTACCACTGACCAATGCCTGTGCTCCAGCGGAAGCTCAGAGCGTCCTTCAGACAAGTTTACATGTACAAAGTCCCTTGTGAACACTGCCAGTTTCATTGCACAGAAGCACCAACAGCATGGAAGAGCCTGCCCTGCACATCATCTTGGGATTTTCACCACACCCTACTGATGGCCCCACAGCTCTGCCACTTTCTATGCAATTTTTTTCAGCACTATTCCCCCTCCTTGCTGTACAGAACTCTTTAATGTAATTATTCCTTCATTTTGATTTTTCTCCCTCCCAAGCCTCCTGCCTCCCCTGTCAAAGCCTCATCTTGCTGTCACTCCTGATCTAATTAGTTCTCAGAGAACACCTGGGTTCTCCATGCAGGACTGACACTCTTTGTGATGTACTGGCCTTTTGCTCAATTGCCTCAATTAGCTTCCATTGGGCAGTGGGGTAACGACATTAATATGACATCTGTACAGCACAGGGAATGTCTGCTCCATTATGGAGCTTTTCCATCACTTTTCAGAGAGAAAGAGATTACTGTGCCCTTAACTGCATCCCTGCCTTAGCCAGGGGGATCATTCTCTGTCTCCTTGTTTCACATGCAGCCACTCAGCCTCACTGCAGATGTTGAATCTTGGAAAAAATGAGTCCGCTGTGAGAGAGGTGAAATCACAAACCATCAAGGCTTTGGAAACAGTAATTTACTGGAATGCTTGGAGCCAGAATTGCAAAACCGGGTAGAGCTGTTATAACAGCTGCACCTTGATTGAACACTGCTCTAATCCCAGCAAAGTGCAGCTCTTTGCCTTGTTGGGGCTGGCTATAAACTTGAGGGTCTCCCAAAGCTACATAGCAGGACTTTAAAACCTTCATTAGGCTCAGATTGCTCAAGTTGTTTGCAATAAATTGCAGGCTAGGATATTCAGGCTATGTCCAAGCTATCACAGAAACTTTACATCTATTAGCTGCTGGAGGAATTTGCCCCCTGCTCTTTGGAAGGTCGTTGAAGGACAGTCCAAAGGGCATCCTCAGAAGCTGAAACTGCATTGACAACATTGAATGATTTAAAACACAACGCTAATACTAATAAAGGGTGTAACAAAATAGTTTGTTCTGAACAGCTGAGGAAAAGGGAGGACTAAGGCTTCCTAGGAAAGATGAAAGCTTGCTTCCTAGATCCATAAAGATTAAATAGTATGTTTCAACAAGTCACCAAGTTGAGTTCATAAATTAGACTTTCATTAAATTCAAGCTCCTATTAGACCTCATTTTGGAGATTACCAGGAAAGAAATAAGGTAATATAACTCCATTTGTCAGATATAAAAACTATGGACAGCATTTCTAATGATAATATGCTGATGCTAGGAGATTTATCCCAATGCTAGGAGCTTTTCATCTGCCTGTCCACTCTTCCTAGTGTAACTGTTGAAGTTGTTAGCCCATTTCAACTATGTGTGGAAGATCGGGGGGGGGGGGGGGGGGGGGGGGGGGAGGGGGGGGGGGGGGGGGGGGGGAGGTGTCTCAGAGATATTCTATGTTTAATGGAAATTAATCTTAAAGCACAAGTGAGAGATTATTAAGTTTTCTGCTAATTAAAACAGTGAGAATTCTTAATTAGTGAAGCTGCACCAGAAATTTTTACAGAATGCCTAGTTTTAGGTAAAACAAAACCAAAACAGTACTGGTCACTGCTTGTGGTACAGCAAGCACAATAAAATTCATCTATGAGACCACTCTGTAAGAGACCTGTATCCAGTTCAGTATTTTCAAGGGTCAAAGAACAAATGGTTACAGTGCATTATTTTGGGTGCTCAACAGAAGACTCCTTGGATTCAGTTCATATTTAGAAGAAAGAAAACAGTGTAAGAAAACAATCAGTGTTCTGCATGAAAAGTGACAGTGGTCAGCTTATCCATCCACTCAGTTAATGACGAGTCTCTGAATGGAGCTCCTTTTCTGATGTAGCCAAAATTTGGGGTTCATAAGAAGTGTCATATGCATAATTTTTTCCTACTTCTAGGATAAGAAGATGATGCTAGAATAAGTAAACACTTTGTGCTTACTGATGTGGATTCATTTATGCTGTTATTGCTGTTTTCTTCTACTGTAGCTGCTTTATTGCCCCAGTTAATACACACACAGAAAAAAAATAATAAAAATATAATATAATCTCTTCCAAAAAAAACCAGAAGCTGAGCAGCAGCATGGTTTCTTATCCAAAACAGACCTCCTGGAGACAGAGTTTAATTTGAGATCTCCTTGAATTCTTTGGGTTGCTCTCTTTCAGACTCTTCCCTTCCCCTTCCTTCCCCTTCCTTCCCCTTCTTTCCTTTTTTCCTTTTCCTTTTCCTTTTCCTTTTCCTTTCCTTTCCTCTCCTTTCCTTTCCTTTCTCCTTTCCTTTCCTTCTTTTTTTTTCTTTCTTTTTCTTTTTCCCCATTTACTACAACTATGAGGTTTTTTGTTGTTGTTGTTGTTGTTGTTGTTAACCTTTTTTCACATATACACGCCTACTAGAAAACAGCCTTAGCTCTCCCAGGTCAAAATCCAGTGCAGTCTCATAACTTTGCTGGCACATCTGAGGAAAATTAAGGAGCTTGTAGTACTGCTCAGTAGGTGCATGCACTCCCTGTCAAGCAGGGAGCCTTCTCTGTTCCTTTCACAATGTTCTATGGCTTTAAGGAATGCACAGGAATCAGTTCACCTGTATTTAAATGCTAGCAAGGTGCATCTTCCATATGTATTATATTGTACATAGAGGTATATGAAATATTAGCCATGGCTGTGTGCGCCTGGAGCCCAGAAGGGCAACTGCGTCCTGGGCTGCATCAAAGGAGGGGAGCAGTAGGGCAAGGGAGGAGGTTGTCTCTCTCTACCTTGGAGCTAGATGGACTTTAAGGTCCTTCCTCCCCACACCCACTTTATGATTCTATGATTCCTCAAGTCTAGACTAGACTTACAGTAGATATTAGGAAGAAATTCCTTACTGTGAGGGTGATGAGACACTGAAACAGGTTGCCCAGTGAGGTTGTGGATTCCCCCTTCCTTGAAGCATGCAAGGGCAGGCTGGATAGGGTTCTGAGCACCCTGGCCTAGAGGGAGGTGTCCCTGCCTGTAGCAGGGGGTTGGAACTAGATGGTCACAAAGGTCCCTTTCAACCCAAACCATTCTATAGTTCTATGATTCTATGACAGTTACTGAGTGAGATCTGAAACAGGAATCTTGAACCTCAGAACAGGTGGGCTTTCCTGATCCCTTGGGTAGTAACAGAATTAAATAAGAGCTTTCACTTTGATCCCTGTGCTGAGCCATAAAATCATTCCCCCTCAAAACAGTATCCCATTTTTCATGTCTCTCTGACAATGTGACTGGTAGCCAGTAATTTCCTTCTGACATTCTTCGGGATTCCCAGACTATTGCAGACTAGTAGACTAGAGAGAATCTAGAGTAGGCTAATGCACAACTTTTTTACTCAGAATCTTTTTTTTTTTTCTGCAGCAAATACTATTTCTAATTTCTAATACTAATATTTTTGAACAAGATAGCTCCACTAGTTGAAAACACAGCTCTGAAAAGATTGAACTAAGTATATGTGTGGAAATGTAGCTATAGATCTTACTACCATGAGGAATGGGAGAAAATTCTAACATGCACAATCTCATTTGTCAGTGTGGCAGAATTTGCTTTCATAGCAAGTCACTGTGTGATTAAAGAATCACTATGTGATTAAAGAGAACAAAATCAGTATATGATTAGTTTTAGAAAAGTCTGCAGTCTGTGTGAGAGGCATTGACTCACTGGAGCACAGGCTAGACTGTCCTATGGACTAAAAGTACTTTTTCAAAGCTCGTTGTCTCCGTGAATGCTATCTATAGCATCTTCCACCAGTCAGTGTTCACACTGCCTGTTCTGCAATGTACAATTATGTAAAGCTCACTGACATCTGATAATTAGGAGCCAATAGGTTAAGAGAAATGAATATGGAAACCGTTTCCAAGAAGGGATTTTTCTTCTTTTCTCTTTCCACTTTTCAGGAGAGTATTTGATTAGCCTGAGACAGGCAGGTTTATAATTTAAAGCTAATTAATATCAGTCAGTCATCGAAACTAGCTGTGTTGGGGAACTCTAATACCCAAGGAAAGCAACAGCTTCATGGTTCATGTTCCGTGGGGTTACTGGTCATTCCCTTCCTCTATTTCCTGGACTAACACTGGACTTACACTGCCACGTTGTACAAAAAAAAAAAAAAAAAAAGAGTTCTGACAGAAATCATAGAACAGTCAGTGGAAATGAGCAGTGCTCAGGAAAAAGGGCTTCAGCCTCCAACTTGCAGTCTGACACTCAGAAAATGCATGGGCTCCAGCCCTCTTTGTTCTGGAAAAGCTTTATAAACAGCATGTAGCCAGTGTGATATGGCTGATATGACCACATGCGATGTTTGAGTTTCCTGAAGGACATTATAATTCCACAGAGCAAAGCCGTCTGACAGCATGCCATAAACTGAGAGGATCACCCACTCTCAGATTCCTGCTTTAAGTTTTGGTCTTGTTTAAACCTAGAAAAAGAGGCATAATGTTGTGCTTACCCTGAGGCACAAACTTTAAGGTCAAAGAAAGCCATCAAGAAATCTGTCAGAGTTGTCAAAAAGAAATCAGGTTCATCTTTTTTCTTTTCTTTTTCCTTTTCCTTTCTCTCTCTCTCTCTCTGTGTGCCTCTCTCTCTTTTTCTCTTTCCTTTCCTTTCTTTTTTTTCTTTTTCTTTTTTCTTTCTTTGTTCTTTTCCTTTTTCTCTTTTTTCTCTTTTTCTTCCTCTTTCACTTCCTCCTTCTCTTTTCCTTTTTCTTTTCTTTTTCCTTTTTTTCGTCTTTCGTCTTTTTTTTTTTCTCTTTTCCCTCTTTTAAGATTTCATTACTTAAAAGAAGGCATTTTTTTCTCCCTGCATCCAGCACTGTTCTCTGATGTTTATTTTGTGTCTGATGCTTTAAGTGTTCTGTCATCACATATGATGGAAGAATATTATCAAAGTAATCGAATAGTAGACAAAGGGATTTAGAACACTTACAGCTGCATTCGGCTCTCCAGATGAAGTTCATGACAGCTTGAAGGAACAAAAAAGCAGCAGGCTCAGCTGCCAGCATAGCAGGTCAGTACTCACCCAGGGCAGATATGCAAGATAAAAATTTAAAAAATTAGCTGAGCTACCCTAAATGAACCTGGAGGAAGTAACAGATGGTGATATCCCATGGGGCTCTTCCTATTCAAACATAACCTATTTTTCCAGGTAAGTAACCCAGAGTTCCTCCTTTTCACTGTCTCATTCTTGCAATGAAGGCAACAACAGGAAAAAGTGGTCTTAAACCAATATAGACATATAATTGATATGAGTTCCTAATCACTGCTCCGCAGGGACCAGCAGCGTTTTATAAACAAGATGCATTTAATCACAGTGACCCACTGACATTAGTTCTAAGGCAGTTACTACTGCTCTCATCTTCAAGAGAGAACTTTCTTACCCAGACTTCAATTAATTCCCACATTGTCTAATTTTACAACATTTTCAACCTTGTACAGATTCTTTGCACAAAATTGTGCCACCTTCTCTTGCGCTTTTTCCTCAGTTTGAATACACAGGTCTGCATCAAGAAAGGGAATAAGAAAACATTCTTATTCAGACTTCTTCTTCCCTGCACTTTGATTACACCACAGCTGCTTCTGTATTTCCTTTATTTTTCATCAGCAAAACCAAAAATAGCTACAAGGGTTTGGTCTTCTTTTAGTGTATTACAGAGTGTTATCATTCTGTCTTACACAAATTAAATTCTTTACTATTTTGCCTAAGAATTATGATGAACCATTTTGTCATCAGATATTTCATATATATATATGCACATATATATGAAATATAAATCATGTATTTATAAAATGGTAAGATTTTCTTTTTTGTTGTTGTTTGTTTAAATAGGAAACTGTTCAGTCTCATAAATACATATACTTTGCAAAAGGAACAGATGCCTTATGACACACTTGACTTTATTAAGCCATTTTATTATATAACTCAGAATTATTTCAAGCCTCTGAAAAGCATATTATATTTTCTCTTACTACAGCAGTCTTGGTATGAAATTCTTTGTATTTATCTTTAACTATGATTTTTAAAATTCTTCAGATGTAATATTCATCAAAACTGGACACAAAAAAGTGGAATCTTCTTATTCAAACTAGCCCTCTCTGCAAATACTTTCTGTCTTTACTCAAGGTAAAGGTTTACTTTCTCTTTGTGACAGACAACAATTTCTCTCTCATGCTAAGAACTTTATATCAGATTATTATTATTATACTTCTAAATATATGACCATCGATGTGATGTCAGCTGTACTGTGCCACACCTTCATCACCAACCAGTGACAAAAGCCAAGAGGAGAGAGAGGGGAAGAATAGCAATGTATTAACATACCTCTGTTGTAGTATTTCAGTTTTCAATCGCTTGCAGGTTCAGGAAATTCAAGAATTGTATATAATATTATGTTTAAGTGGCCTTGATGAATGTTTCTTCCACACATTTAACTAATTGACGTTTAGCATCCACAAAACACTACGATAAAGAGTTACACAGTTCAATCACACACTGTGTGAAAAACACTTTCCTTTATTTGTTTCAAACCTTTCTCTCACTAATTTCTTGTGGATACCATCTGTTCATTAAATAAGAGTACAAACAATCCATTCTGTTTCACTTTTCATCACATTACTTCAAATTTTCACAGAATCATCTTGGACGGAAAAGGCCTCTTGAGCCCACCTAGTCCAACCCTCCTGCTCAAGAAGGTTCACCTAAAGCAAGATGTCAAGGATGACTGGGTTTTATGTACTTCTACTGACAGAGATTTCCAATTTCTATGGGCAACCTGTCCCCACATCTGGCTAGCTTCACAATAAAAGAAAATGCTCTCTTGAATTCAGATTGATTTTCCTGTGTTTCCATTTGTGCCCATTACCTCTTGCCCTGTCACTGGGCACTAATGAAAAAGAGTCTGGGTCTTTCTAATATTTACAACAAATTAACTGTAAACATCTATTTTTACATGTGCTATTTACATCCATTTACATGTGCTTTTTAATTTGAGCTTGGACTAATGGTTCCTACCATAATTATTTCTAGTACAGAGTTGCTCTGATCTTCCAGGCATACAAGCGAGAACAACTTTGCAAACATAGTGATGTGATGCTTGCTCACATGAGCTTACAGATTTAAAATGATAAAGAGAAGACAACACAAATGGATGCAAGAGATGAAAGACCCACTTAGATCCCAGATGCCAGATATAAAGGATTTCAAGGAGATTGGATATGAAACAGTAATCAGCTGCATGATATCCACAGAGCTCTGTGATCAACTTTTTCTTTATTCTGACAGCAGAAATTCACTCTTATGATTTCAAATTCATTTTAAGTAACGCTCCTTTCTTAATTTCTTTAGATTGAAGATCCAAACACTAAAGTAGTTTCCTTTCCAGCCTCAATCATGCTTGATTTAAAGGAATTAAGGAATAGTATACAAAAGCCTCAAAATATTCAAAAAACTGCAAAACAGTACCAATTCACCTTTAAATTCAGGCAATTCGTAGAAGTCTCTGCATCATAAAAGCTAATACTTTATGACTCAACCAGAATCATTCCAATACCAGTATTTAAACACATTTATTATTGAAAGCTTTACAACAACAACAACAACAAAAACTGATCAAAAATCAGGAGATCAAAGCAAGCACTGTTGAAGTCCAGCTACCTCATCACTGAGTGGTGCAGCTGACACAACAGAAAGAAGGCACAGCTGATACAACAGAAAGAAAGGGACCTGCACAAGCTTGAGAAGTGAGCTCGTGAACCTAATGATCTTCGAGACCAAGTCCAGGGTGTTGCATTGGATCATTGGATCAGGGCAATCCCAGATATGTGTACAGACTGCAAGAGAGCAGCTCTGCCCAAAAAGGACTTTAGGATTCTGGTAGACGAAAGACTTAACGTTAGCCAGCAGTATGCACTTGCAGCCCAGAAGGCCAACGGTATCCTGGACTTCATTATGTTGCATTAAAGAGTTAATACCCATGTTGGTGCTACAAGGGAGCACACCATCACACATCATAAGAGGGGTGGCAGTAGGGCGAGGGAGATGATTTTCCCCTTCTACTTTGTCACTGTGAAGACCCATCTGGAGTACTGTGTCCAGATCTGAGGCCTCCAGCACAAGGATACAGAGCAGTCGGAGTGGGGCCAGAGCAGGGTCACAAGGATGATCAGAGAGTTGGAGCACCTCATTTATGAAAAAAGGTGGAAGGAGATGGGCTTTTATGAAGAAAGGTGGAAGGAGCCTCCAGGGACACCTCATTACATCCTTCCAGCATGTGAAAGTAGCTTGTAAGCAGGAGGAAGACTGTCTTTACACAGCCTTATAGTGATAGGATGAGGGGGAATGGCTTTAAACTAAAAGAGAGGAAATTTAGGCTAGATCTTAGGCAAAAAAAAAATCTTTATTCAGAAGGTGGTGAGGCACTGGAACAGGTTTCCCAGAGAGGCTATGGATACCACATCCTTTCAAATGAACATCTGGGGGTGTTCAAGGATATGTTGGATGGGGCTCTGGCAGCAAGCTACAACAGTAATGTACCAAACCTCATTTTATATATATATATTAAAAACAAAAACAAACAAAAAACAGAACAAAACAAACAAACAAAAAAACAACAAAAAATGAGAAGCAAAGAAAAAAAATCTTATGACTTAGCAAAAGGCTCAAAAGCAAAACTGCTGTTGTGGAATAGGAGTTGGTATATAACTAGGGATATTAACATGTGCTACATAAAATAATGAAATAGCTGAACAACATATGCTAAGCCTTTTGCACCTACATAATGAAGATGTAAGACTGAACTGTGGGTATGTTGATTTACAAGTCTTAAAGCTTATTGTACAGCTTTGAGTGTAAATGAGAACCTTGGAACTTATAATTCTCAGCTGTCCTTGTTCACTCCCATTTACAATCCACATAGTGCTAAGCTATAAAAACTGTACAGCCTTAAGCCATCCTTCTGGCTGTATCTCATTATTGAATAACAATTTATCTATTGCTGCATATTAAATCAGGATTGGGTACCCATTAAGCTGGATGATGTGTGTGCAGAAAAGTTAGACCCTGGTAAAAAGGTCTGACAATGTGTCTTGTGGCTATTGCTTGCTTAAGCTGAAAAACACAATCATCTTAGTTTGCTGTATAAACTATATAGGATTTAGAACTTTAGGATTAGTTAAGGAAAACAAAGAAATAGCTTCACTCTCACTTTTTTTTTTTTTTTTTTTTTTTTTTTACAGCTTTCTAAGATAGAGAGAACCAGCAAAACAATGTTTGACAGGAACATGAGTTCCAGCAAGTACATTTCTTCAGGCATCATTCAACTCTAAAGTACGGAACAAATAACAAGCCAGCAAACCAAGGCTGAATGTAAAACACAGTCAAAACGATTTGCTGCTTGGCAGATTATAATGGCACTTCCCAGATCTGTCTGTAATTAGAGCCCCAAGCTATGGTACTTTTGTGTGAGAAGCTAAAAATGGGTTTGCACCACCAAGTTTACAGAGCTCAAAGGGAAACTGAAGTTCGTAAAGTGAAAAGTCTTCAAGGCCAATGGACAATGAAAGCCACAGCCAGAATTGTAACTGTTCTCTGTTCAACTCTCATTTCAAAAGTAGCATCCACCAAATGTGAAGCAAAACTGGATCTTCTCATTTGTGATTAAGACACAACACCTCCACATTACATAACACCACTATTTTTCCCTTGATTCATTATTTCATCAAGTACTGCTCTTGTGGTAGACAGGTGTCTGCCATACACTTTATCTCTGAAAAGATATCATCTTTCATACCAAACATTATATTGTTGCTGTGCTTTCCTTTGGAAAAAAGAAACCGAATTTAATTGCGGTGTAAAACCTTGCAGGAATTTGGTCAGAAACCTCAGCTGAATCACTCCTACAAGGAAAGCTTCATGCCATGTACACTTCTGTCCTCACCCTTTGGGCCAGTGAATGGATCAGATTCATTACAGCATCAACTGTCTCCCCCTTCACTTCTTGGTCAGAAAATTTAGTATCAGAGTCAGTTACTGCATATTAGAGGTGAGCATCAGAAGTAAAAATTACCCATGTCAGAATGGCTCTCATCAGGGACAACCAAAGGGAAAAAGAAAAGGTGAAACAGAGGCCTACCTCTGGGAAGGCAGGCTGGTACTAGAGCTGTTGTGCTCTCATCAGAAACCTCTCCTAGTTCCTGTTATGTCAGTTGGCAATGATACTGCATTAGAAAGGTGACAGACAGGACTGAATGAGCACAGATGACATCACCAGAAAAGGGAAAAAAAGAAACCAATCCACTTTGTACTAGAAAAAAAGAAGCCCTGTCCCTGTACTGGTGATAAAGTGCCCCTTGTCTTGGGGAGCTGTGACTTGCTGGGTAAGACACATAGGCACCTCTCTGTACCTGGATGTAGGCCTGGAGCATTTGGGTAATTCTACCTGAAGTTCAAAGGGAAGACTTTATTAATACCTTATTAGGAGCAGAGACTTTTCTAAGTCAGTCTAAGACAGCCTGATCTTGGTATCAGGGAAGTTAATGGAGATGATGATCTTGAGTGAGATCACGTGGCATACACAGGACAAGCAGGAGATCAGGCCCAGCCAGTGTGGGTTGATGACAGGCAGGTCCTGCTTGACCAACTTGATCTTGTACGAACAGGTTATCAGCCTACTGGATGAGGGAAAGGCTGTGGATGTAATCTACCTAGATTTCAGTAAAACCTTTGATACCTTCTCCCATGGTATTCTCCTGGAAAAGCTGGTAGCCCATATCTTCATCGCCTCCAGGAATGGAGTATCCACAATTTCTCTGGGAACCCTGTTCCTGTGTCTCACCATCACCTGAGAGAAAATATTCTCCTTAACATTTAACCTAACTTTCCCCCCTTTAAGTTTAAAATCATTCATCCATATTCTGTCACTGTCTGCCCATGTAAAAAAATTGGTCTCCGTCCTGTTTATAAGCTCCTTTCAAGCAAGGCCACCACAACTCTGTGGATCCTGTGGACCTGCTCCATGAGCTTTGCATCTTTCTTGCGCTGCGGTCCCAGAACTGGATGCAGTACTCCACGTGGGACCTCAAAAGGACAGAGCAGAGATCAACAATCACCCCCTCCCTATTGGCCACCCTTCTTTAGATGCAGCCCAGCTTACCATTGGCCACCTGGGCGGCAATTGCACACTGCTGGCTCACGTCAAGCTTTTCATCCATCAAAACCCTTAAGTCCTTTTCCACAGGGCTGCTGTCAAGGAGTTCTTCTCCCAGTCTATTCACATACTGAGAATTGCACTGATCGTGGTGCAGCATGTTGGACTTGATAATTAATTTCCATATTCTCAGCTAGGAAGCTGTTTACATATGACTGTGCCAGAAAATAAACCTATTTTAAAAAGCCATTTTTCTTTCACATTGTGGGTCTTTCAGTCTCTAATCAGCTGGAGATGTTATATCAAACAGGGATGGCAGGAAAAAAGCCTTTAGTGACAATTAACTTTACAGTCCATTTCCCAGTGAAAGAAAATACTAGGGAAAGGACACTGTGGAATGTGCATTTGTATGAGCCAACAGCTACATTTTTCAACTGCGTTTAAACACCTGACAACACAGAAAAAGTACCACTCTTGGGCATCACTGCAATGACTGTATACTGAAGAATACTGAGCAGCCTGCCCATGGAAGAAGCAATCTCAGAGCTCCCCAGAGCACCCCATGTTGGCTCAATCCTCCCTTATTATTACTTTACTTTCTGTATATTGCAATTTATGAATTGATCATCCTCCCTTCAACAACTCTGCAAAATTACCTTCTCCTGATCCTTCAGCATAAAGAGAGGAGTGGGTAAAAAAATTTGGATTACCACACTTCTGCCAAGTGAAAGAATTCAGACTGATTTTCCTACATTTTGCACAACATGTAATTGTGGAGATGTTTCATGCCTCACTGCCATACAGCTTAACCCACTTCAGAAAGGATCACACCAGCTTAACTTAATTTTTGTATGCAGACGAGCTACTAATTCCTCTCCAAGCAGCATTCCTGCTGTTTCAGGTTAGAATCCATGGAGGTGAACAAATTCACTGCTTGGTACTCTAGAAACAAGTGAGATTTCTCCCCTCAAGATAAAGTCTCTTCTAAATCATGGAAGTTTGGAAAGACAGGAAGAAACAAATATTATACTTCAAGCAGTTTCACTATTACAAAGAATCATCACATCAACTGAAGGGATTACAAAAATCTATTTTAACACAATCCACCAGCAATCTGTTTTCAATGACTCCCTTAAGATACCATAAATGTACGCACTCAGCTACTTCATAATAACCACTATATTTTATCATCGACTGATGATACTGGGTCATGTAAGTAAAACCTCTGCTGACTACAAAGGACAGGCCATTCAGCAACATCACTTCTCTTTGCTGCTATCAGGACACTGTGAGGTGTTAAGATACCCATTTTCTGCTCCTCCACCTCTTTGTCAAAGCTATTATTCCCCCAAGCTCTTGCAGAAGTGCTTCTTATTTTAGATTGCACACAAGAAAGTCACACAACAGTCGATAAGAACAGGGACAATTCCTGCTAGAAGGATGCACAACTCTTTGCATTAAAGCAGTCTCCTTCTTTTCCTTCTCTGTGAAACTTTTTTTGCCAATTACTCCTTTACACACAGACTCCCACTCCACAAAAAATAAATAAAATATACATCTATATAAATATATGTATACACATAGTCATGTATACACTTTGAGTCACTTTCTGCTCTTCAAGCACTGGCAACTGAAACGAAACCATGATTGCTTGGACAGAGTAGGAAAATTAATTAAATAAATAAATATGTGAAATCATTTATTTTGCTTCCTTCAATCTCAACCCAACAGAAACATCAACAGAGATTATAGGAAAAAAATAAAACATAAAAACAAGACCCAACAGTTTTTCATCTGCTATATTTATCTCCTCCATAATCACTGCTGGAGAGGTTTAATAGGATGACATGACAAGTTACACAGTGACACAGCTAGTACAGCCCTGTTCCCCACCAACTACTGCATCATGCTCTGCTACATATGACGGAGCTCACAGCCCCACTCTGTGCACAATTTCATGCCCCTCTCTCCCTTTAACACAAATGTATGTATACAGAGTGAAAATACAGTCTGACATTCACCTGAGGAGCTATTCAAGAGATTCAGAACTTACTGGAGATGAATACAGTGTTCCCACAGTACTGGATTATGTGGATACAGAGACATAGAAAACCTGTGAAACTAAACATTCTTATGCCTGTTAGCCAAGCTTTTAGACTAACATACTGAAAAAGATACTTCTCATTTAAAATAAAATTGCTTATTTCCCCCTACCTGCATGACACAAGTCCGGAAGTTGAATGAGTACACTGGATGCCCTTCAACATAATTTTAAAAGACAGAAAAGTTTTTCAGGTTTTTTTTTTTTTTTTGGTTAACATTTTCTCTAACTACCTGAAAACACCCTGTTCTCAAAAATTTCTTAGAAATATACCACAAAGTAGTGTGTGCAGTAACAGGAAACACATGTAGTAATTTGCATCTCTGTCAGATGAACAAGTCCAGGAACCACCCCAACCAACCAATGATCATTAGTACTCTTTCAAAGAAGAGTCAGCTAAAGATAGGAGGTACTGCTGTGGCTACTCTGTGGCAGTTCTTCCAGCTAATGCAAACACAAAGTGCTTAGGGTAATACAGATTTTCTGAGTAGCACAGAGTATGAAAAAGAAAAGTTTTAATCACTGTTGCGTGCAACAAGCAAATTTGGGTAATACGCTGAAATCACCTGTGGGCCTATTAGAGCTCTAGTGGATCTTCCTCCATCAAAGCAATTTTGTTTGTTTGTAGAAGCAGGAAAGAGCAATACCTGTTTCACAAATGTCAGATTCATAACCAAATCAGTCCTTCTTATAACTGGGAAGGATTTCCTCCTGACAAACAACTATTGAAAAAGGAGTAAAACAGCACTCTTTGCGAAGATGCATGCATTTATGAAGAGCTTATTACTCTGCTGACTATTCAAAACAGATTCATTAAGCACTCAATATGTGGTACAAAAGTCAATTTATTCGTGAATCAAGAAAACTCAGTACTGAAAATCCTTGCAGAAAGCTAACAGTTAAAAACATAATCCTCCACCGCACCGTGTCTCAGCAGGTAAGATTAAAAAGACAATACAGAACACCTCAAGACTATAATAACAAAGAGTTTATTAGAGTCAAGAATATATAATCACTGTACAGAAAACATTCAGAATTAAAGTGTGAAATACTGAACTGCTCACTGTGCATTATGGCTGCTGAGCCGGTTAGTGATCATTTAATTGACTGCCTACAGCTGGCTAACTTATCAGCAGATAAAAACATTTTTGTAAGCAGGGAAGAAATGATTGTCCTTTCTAAATGATAACGCTGCCCAAGGTTGGAAAGAAAGGATCACACAAATCATATTTAAAACTTACTCCTGAAACAAAGTTGGTAGGAGGAGAGGAGTGGTTAACAATCCCATGTTTTTCTGCAATGAAGAACAGTTACCTCACTGCTGCACTTTGTACATACACATACTCAGTACAGTAACTATTTTGATTTTTAAATAAGGAAATATTGCCATCAAATCCAGCCTCTTCCAGCTGAACTGGGAGGAAACTGTGTACCTCAGTGTTCGAGGCTCATACATTTCACCAGAAAGAAACTCCAGAGTACCCATGCCTGATGGGTGGTATAAATAAACAATCCCCATTAAATGGTTATTTTTAAACCTTAGAAGAACAAAGACTCAATAAAGCTTCTCCTGAGCTCCCAGTTCTCCATGCTCCCAAGTCTTTAACTTCTGCCTTCCAAAACTGTTTGGTGAAATCCACAAAGGCTTGAGAACTTTATTCTTGAATATTTGCTGAGGCTTGTTTCCACCCACTGGAAAAGGCTTATTTTCTCCAGTACTAAAAGGGAAGAAAAAAAACACAAAAGGATTTGTTCAACCTTTGCTACTCTTAGAAACCAAAGTTAAGTGTAAATTGAACTCCAAGTTTGAAAGACACTGAAAATTGCTGCCTAAAAAGGATTTTCACAATCCTTCAAGAGAACAGACAACTTAGAAACCAACTCTATCTGGCACTGGACAAATAGTATCATGCAATTAACACAGTTCTAGTGGTAGATATTCCATGTTTTATTTTGACAAGTAAGACTGGCTCCACCAAAAGGATAAAACCAGAAGCACTGTCTTGAGTAAAAAGAATCACTACTACATTCTGGGATGTAGCAGTACTGGGAACACAGCTTGGGGATACCCATAATCCTCTTCACATTTACAGTCTAAATTGAGTTTGCTCCTTAACAGACAAGAGCCATTAGTGCAATCCCAGCTGCACAAATACATTTTAGGTGGGACACTCTTCATCTTCCAAGTTTTCCCTTTTTAAATGTCAGTGCTTAATATAAGCCCAGGATACAACTGATCTGAGTTGTAAATTCACAAGGAAAAAATGTGAAGTTAGTTACTCCAACTGGAGATTGTTTCCCCCTTCTACAGAAATAATGCTAAAATGAAAGCAATGTTTCGGGGAGAAATAGCTATCCAGTCTTTATTAGCATCAACTGAGATTAGTATGCACTTTTTCTCATCTCAAGCAGTGCAGTACAGCACCATTTACTTATTCTAAAGATTAAATTTATTTACATCGAGACAACAGTTCGTTGATAACCATTATGAATAAATACCACATAAAAAGGTCTGTAAAATACCTAATAACACATTAGAAACTAAAGGCTTCACAGCAGAGCTTTGAACTGAATCTAATTCACAACAATATTACAATAGAACCCTACCACGCTGATGCCAAAATACCTAGTCTATTTTACAGAAGAACACTACTACCTACAGAGTGACATATAGAGTGTTCATATACAATGGTTATTGCAACAACCAACCTTATTAAAAAGCTCTTAACTGTTGCAGTGGAAAGCACAGACTCCCTAAAGGGCTATTTCGGAGGCAGTACGAGAATAAATACCTATTGATAAAATACCTATTGATAAATACCTAATATATATATTAGGTATATATATACATACTTGAGGGCATTTCAGAAATGGAAAATTGTGTTGTTTTTGGACCTCATTCACTGCATAGGTGTTTTTTTTTTCGTTTTTTTTTTTTTGGTGAGACAATTTTTATGACTTTTTAGGGAAAGGTCATCAGCAATTCAATACAGTATTGTACACAAACAAACTGAAAGCTTCAACCAGCCATTCTGTAAGGTGACCACTTTGCGGCAAATTCAATTATGCATTAATTGTTCATTTGTTCAACGATTTACAGACTCGGAAGACCTCACCAGCAAATACTTAAAAAGAAGACAGAAGAGTTTGACTACTGAATTAGTAAATATCACTACGAAGTGTCCTACCTCGCTTGTAATATAAAGAGAATAAACTTACACATTTCATTTTGTTGATTTTTTTGTGAGCTTTTTTTTTTTTAAATACAGTCTCCAGAATGTTAATACTTATCAACTGCCAATTCATCTGTGACTATTCTTTTTGTATCCTCACACCGATAAGCATCCAGTGTTCTTGCAAGTGGAAGCCTGCAGCTGTAGCTATTTACAGAATATGAATGAAGGCAATAATCAGAACTCCAAAACTAGCAGAAGACTCCTATATCATACAGGGCTGAAACATTTTAAGCACATAATCCCAGGAAATTAAAAATAAATAATAATAAAATAATAATAATAATAATAATATTAAGAATAATAAAAAGCTGAAGTACATAGATGTCAAACACTACAGCAGCACAAACTCTACACACAAAGTTCACAGCCTCATGAAAAACAGCTTGTTGCTTAAAACACAATTCTGGATGTAGAAGCCTCAGGTTCAAATTCTTGGTTACTTTATGTATTCTGAACAAATCTGTCTTGTGATTTTAAAAGCAGTTGTAAGGGTTGAAGAAAGGTCAAGCTAGAATAAGTCTGAGTGGAAAAAGAAAAGGTCAACTAAATCAAATCCACAAACTCTGACTTACTAATACAGCTTCACAAATGCAATAACAATTATGTAGTACAGACTGGCAGTCACCTAATACCGACGAAGTAAAAAATACGTCTTAAAAAGTCACTGTCGGTATGTGATTAAAAGAAAGGTCCACACACATATTGGAGGCAATTTACAATTTTAATCTTGGATCTCTGTAAAGGTCTTATCTATTTGTAAGAACCTGAGGTAAGCATTAGGCATTTTTCACTTTATGAACTCACCATTCCACAAACTATGATCAAAGTAATCCATCATAAATAACAAATTTTGAAGCATTTTCTTTTTCCAACTTCCCCGCCCCCCCCCCCCCCCCCCCCCCCCGAAAATGTAAAATCATCTTTATAAAATACATAGGTAGATAGAAGTGAGATTTTACTTTCCCCCCTGGACTGTAATGAAGCTCTTCAGAATTAAAATTTAATTTGCAGAAGAGTAAATTCTTTGGAACTCCCTTAGCAATATGAGTAGCCATAGAAACGGAGGAGATCTGATTTTATCAGTTTTTGATCACTTTTCTGAAGGATTCAAAAAAATATCAGTGTAATGTCTAGCTTTTGAGACCACTTTCATCTTTCCTCTCAAATCTATTTCTTCTCATGAGTCTAATATTCAAGTACTGTAATATCTTACATCTCCGATAAGAACAAACTTTAATAGCTGTAAGGAAAAAGCATTTTTCTTAACACAACTTCATTCAACATAAATATTTAACTTCTTTTTGTATTACTGTGAATTACAGTAGGATAGCAGTCATACACACGGTTAACAACTTTAGTCTATAAACTCTGGCAGGAATGAATTTCCTTATTAAGAGAAAATACTTCACTCCTTTACTTGGTGATGCAGACCTTCCACTACTTGACATCTTCTGGAAGCAAGGAGCACTTTTCCCACTGTTCCACTATGAGATCTCAGGCCAAGCTGCATTCTTGAATGAACTATGCCTGTTTTGAGGTGCCTAATGTAACACGGATAGCTGCTTTCATAGCTGCTGGGGACTACATCTTGTGGTGCACTATTGCTACTGAAGAGAATGTGGATGCTTTCTGAGCAGAGATCCTGGCCCCTCCTATGCACCCTGTTGTGCAAGCTGCCGCCTTTAAATTATAGAGGCAAGTAGTTACAACGCACAGTTCAGGAATTACCACAAACACAGGAAAGGAAGGAAATCTATCATCATTCATTTTGGAATGAAAGCTACAAGAGTTCTTGATCTTTCTCTTGTAGAACTCCACCCTTCCAATTTGCAGTTCTTACCCTTGGTAAGGCAGCCAGTTACATCCCATCTAGTATTTCTGCTAAGTGCTTTAAAGAATTTTCTAGGACCAGTGAGAGCTTGCTCTGCAGTCCTGTCAGCAATAACACATTTTGAACTTGCTGAAAAATGAACTAAAACATTGGCAACGATGAAGTCTTGAACTTTCCACTCTGAATCTGACTTGACTCAGTTTTCAGAAAAAAAAAAAAAAATACCAAGAAGCTATCTCACCTGTGCAAACTTATGAATTTGTTCCACCACAGCTGCAAAGAGGGCATGGACACTTTCATCAATTAAGCTCTGCATATAATGGACAGCTTCTTCATCAGAAAGGTCCAAACGGAACTTGTCCTGTACCTGAAATGGGATGGGTAAAAACATGTCAAATATGAATTTAATTCAACAGTTACAGCATACACTATTGTATCCAAACCACAAAGTAGCAGACATTTGGATTAAAGCTGTAGAATTTTAGTAAATAATCTATTTAACTTCTGAATTACAGCAGATTATTGGCAATTAGTGACTTGTATGTAAAATGCCATTTTTTTTAATCTGTTTCATTAAAATGTGTATTTAAATAAACAAGAAAACCCTCGCAACACCATCTCCATGAACGGCTAGATGGAGACACTGCTATTCCATCCACTGTTTATTTTCTTTCAAAGCAACATATTTTAAAAATTGTATCTCTTGTACGAATAAAGCATTTTGCCTGTTAACTGCAATTTGTATTTGAATTGAAAGCCAAAAGCGGTGTAATTAACAATAAAGCAACAAGATCTATATTGCCCTATTTCAGCCTTGGCAATAACCGTGATCCATGAATATTTACAAAGGCATAGTGGATGTCTTTTTTATGAATTCCAACTAATTTCAAGGCAATTGTTCAGGACTGCTCCAGATGGCAACATTTCATAAGCACTGCCACTGCAGACTTACACATTTTTCCTTTAGTATTCAAAACCTCTGTACACACAACTGGCAAGAGCTGAAACAGATCTAAAACAAAGCAAAACATTTGCTTCTCAGGAGCTAAATAAGTTTTGTAGACAACACTTCCTATCCCTCAAGAACATACAATGAGAGTCAGGTGCATAAGTAAGCATTTTGGATGAGTTCAAATAATCTGATGCAAAGAATTGATATAGTATTACAAATATCAAAACATAATTTCTAAGTTTTATCATGTGATCTCTGTGTGCAAAAAGTTGTTTCAATGATTAACTGCCGATGTAAAAACTGTGACATATTTCCTATCCAAACTTTCCCGTTTTCCATCTCTGACAGGTGAGCTCATTACTTTTTTTTTATTTTTTAAAGAACTCTCCATCACAAATCTCTCACGTAGGTAATGTCAAAGATCTAAGTTCCTTCTAGAACTTCTCCCAGATAAGACTGAAGACAGACTGTACGATAAAATCAAGTTTCTTTTGAACATTTTCTATTCATTTACATTTATGCATTGACAAAAATGCTATATTCTTTTAGAAATGTTCTTAATAAAGCTGTACTACTGAAGTATCATCATCTTCTCTCCCCCTTTTGTATCCTTTTTACATATCAAAGATACCATATACGTAGCCACCCTTTTCTTTATGACAGCAAAACCATCTAAGATTTCAGTTAATTATTACTCTGCATTTTTTCCGAAAGTAAAGTAGTCTAGAGAAGTACCCTTCAGCACTACAGTAAAAGCCTAAGTTAATGGGCCAGGTGTGGAAAGATAACACTGCTGCACTCAAAATACAGTTATAACTCTATTCTTACTTTGAACATACGAGCAAAAAATTAAATTCTTCAGCAATCTTCTCTCAAAAAGAAGTATAATCAGTATGGAAGGATAGATTAAGCTGGAAACATTCAAAATCTCAAGAAAGAAAACAGCAGGGAAGGAGAGAGTACTTCAGGCTAATAGTGTAGAACTTCTATTTTCATAGTAAGTGTTTGTTATCTCCCACATACATGTTAGAAGTTTGATAGTAAGATGTAAAATAGAATTCAATTGAACTTAATGGACTTTTCACATGCTTGCAACTATGCACAAACTTAAATACCTCCCCAGCTGAGACCACAGACTTCCATAATAATTATTTTCATGTCTATTTGAATGGTTATATGAGATTTTAGGCAAATTTCTAATTGCAGCTTGCAAAAAACAAAACAAACCCACGAACACTACCACTTTTTAACTGTAGTCACCAAACACTTCAGCTATTTTTTGATCTGCTTACAGAAGAACTCAAAGTCACACAGTTACTGATGTTATGCTGCTGCTTTACTCTGTGGGATTAATGACTCAGCTACTTCCCATCTTCCTCAGGAGCAGACTGGCACACTTACATATGTGGAAAGATTTACCCACAGTTGGACTCTAAAATCAGTCTGCAAGTAACAGCAGGATCAAATGCTGCTGAACATGAGATCTTTACCTGAAAGTTTTTCAGCACTGCAATAAAAAATGACTGCTGCAACCGAGCTGAGAAGAAGCATGGCATGATGACAGATTACCTCTAGAGCTGTAACAGCACCAACAAGTTTAATATACATTGACTTATGGCTCTTGTAACAAAACCAATAGTAATTGCTATTTGAAATCTCTAAGCTCCAAAGTAAACCACATATTGTAAAAGCCAGTAGCTTCTCACAGAGGATGTGCAACTAGCGAAAGATTTTTTTGCACAATATTATGCAAATGTGGAGATCACTTTCTGATGTGTTATACACTTACCTCATTTTACACACTTAAGAAGAACTGTCACTACGAATACATCAAAAATATTCCATTTGAAGTATTTAGTAAGAGTTCCCACCTTGGCATTTAAATTAAACAGCTCTTATTAGTTTGCTATTAGTTTTAAGCAAAGAGAAAATAATTATATTTGACGAAGACATTTAAGTTTTTGTTTTGTTTACAGAGAAGAAAGTTTTAAACCCCACATTGTGTACATACAATAATTTTAAATATATTTCATAATGTTTCATTATTAGAACTTGAACTTTTATGGGTGAAAAGACAATATAAACTACAGTATCCATGAAGATACTGATATTGAACTTTAGCATCTTAAGTTGCCCACTTTCTATTAATCTGCACAGTGAATAACTTTATTAAAAAAAAAAAAAAAAATCCGTTACATGGACTTGCAAGACTTAGAAACTCAGAAGGAAAAGATATAATGAAGATGAACTAAGCAGAACTTCTCAAACAACAATATGGGAGTGTGGAAGTTTAGGGATAAGTAGTTAAGTACTAGTTACTTTCAAATAAATTAATGAATGGAATATAAAAGCTGACCATCACTTGCTGCAGAATCCTATGGAAGAAAAGAGAAACTCCTGCAGGTGGCAAGCCAGAAAAACAAAAACAAGTTCTATAGTATAACCACTAATAAATACTGCTTTGCATCATGATCATGACATGCAAAGCCATAGGCTTAGGCTCATCAACTCTTGTTGAAATAAACTCAAGTGAGAAGCACAAGAGAAGAAACTAGGCAAGTGGCAGCTTCTTCATATTCCTCAAATTAAATGTCAAGCACAAGCTGAAAACACAGCACAGTAACAAAAATAGGGTACTTGGTTTTGATCCCTACATATATATCAAGTCTTTACACACTGAGCAACTGCTAACATACTCAAACTCAGTTTAGAGTTAGTACTAATGCAGCTAACCAAGTCTATGTTTCATGAACGTCTGCAGATAGAACTGATAGAATTATTGAAGAAAGTAGCAAGATATTTTGAGCTAACTTAATGCATATACATAAGAAAACTCTCTTCATCCCATTTCACTCTCAAACTAACTGCAAGCCAGCCATTCCAAAGACTGATAGCCACTCTCCACGCATGTATTACCACAGCAACATGAAGTATCTCTGCCGGTGTTTACTGCAACAACTAGCTACATACCTAACTGTTAGCTAATTTTATCACTCTAATACAGAATTGCTCACTGCGAAGTCGGCTACTCAAATTTAGGAGAAACTTCAGTGTTCTCTTTGCTTGATAGTACGCATTGGATGTAGGAATTGGCTAACTACTAAAACCTCAAATAAAGTCATTTGATAGTCAAAAAAAAAAAAAAAATTATTGAGATTTTCTGAGTTTTTACTGTTATGCCCTAAGAATGATAATAACAGCCAGCATTCAGTGTTAATGCAGCAGAAATTGGCAGTCCATTCTTGGCATAGCTCTTACCACATTTTATCTTTTTCAAAAAGCTTCTTCTGCTTTCTGTTGCTTGATTACAACACAGTTAGAATCATAGAATCACAGAATCGCTAAGGTTGGAAAAGACCCACAGGATCATCCAGTCCAACCATCCGCCCTTCACCCGCTAAACCATGTCCCTCAACACAACATCCAAACACTCTTTGAACACCTCCAGGGTCGGTGACTCCACCACCTCTTTGGGCAGCCCATTCCAGTGCCTGACCACCCTTTCAGAGAAGTAGTATTTCCTAATGTCCAGCCTGAATCTTCCCTGGCGCAGCTTGAAGTCATTCCCCCTAGTCCTATCACTAGTCACCTGAGAGAAGAGGCTGACCCCCAGCTCACCACAACCTCCCTTCAGGTAGTTATAGAGAGCAATAAGGTCTCCCCTGAGCCTCCTCTTCTCTAGACTGAACAACCCCAGCTCCTTCAGCCGCTCTTCATAAGGCCTGTGCTCCAGACCCCTCACCAGCTTTGCTGCCCTCCTCTGGACATGCTCCAGGGCCTCAATGTCTTTCTTGCAGTGAGGGACCCAAAACTGGACACAGTACTCGAGGTGCGGCCTCACCAGTGCTAGGTACAGGGGGATAATTACTTTCCTGTTCCTGCTGGCCACACTATTTCTGATACAAGCCAGGATGCCATTGGCTTTCTTGGCCACCTGGGCACACTGCTGGCTCATGTTCAGTCTAGCGTCAATCAACACCCCCAGGTCCATTTCCTCTACACAGTCTTCCAGCCACTCTGCCCCAAGCCTGTAGAGTTGCCTGGGGTTATTGCGGCCAAAGTGCAGGACCCGGCATTTGATCTTGTTGAATCCCATCCCATTGGCTTCAGCCCAGCTATCCAACCTATCCAGATCCCTCTGTAAGGCCTCGCTACCCTCAGGCAGATCAACACTTCCAGCCAGCTTGGTGTCATCTGCAAACTTACTGAGGGTGCACTCAATACCCTCATCCAGGTCATCAATAAAGATATTAAACAGGACAGGCCCCAGCACCGACCCCTGGGGAACACCACTCGTGACCGGTCGTCAGCTGGATTTAACTCCATTCACCACCACACTCTGGGCCCGGCCCTCCAGCCAGTTCCTTATCCAGCCAAGAGTGTATCTGTCCAAGCCACGGTCTGCCAGCTTCTGGAGGAGAATACTGTGGGAGAGAGTGTCAAAGGCTTTGCTGAAGTCTAGGTAGACTACATCAACAGCCTTTCCCTCATCCACCAGACAGGTCACTAAATCATAGAAGGAGATCAGGTTGGTCAAGCAGGACCTGCTCTTCATGAACCCACGCTGGCTAGGCCTGATCCCCCGGTTGTCCTGCACGTGCCACATGATCTCCCTCAAGACAATCTGCTCCATAATCTTCCCCGGCACCGAGGTCAGGCTAACAGGCCTGTAGTTCCTCGGATCCTCCCTGCAGCCCTTCTTGTAGATGGGAGTCACATTGGCAAGCCTCCAGTCTTCTGGGACCTCACCCGTCAACAAGGAGCGCTGATAGATGATGGAAAGCGGCTCGGCTATCTCCTTCGCCAGTTCCCTCAGCACTCTCGGGCGAATCTCATCCGGTCCCATGGACTTGTGGCAGACCAGTTGGAGTAGCAGGTCTCTGACTGTTTCCTCCTGAACTGTTTGGGGTTTAGTCTGCTCCCCAGCCAAGGCTGCCAGGTCAGCCTTGAGTTCAAACAACTCAAGGTACAAACTATTCAGATGCTCTATTCACATGAATAATTTCATTTGAAAGGCTATCTGGACAATAGCTTTTGTTTTCAACGCTTTAATTTGAACAGGTTGCAGTTTTTAAATGAGCTGGTATAAACTTCAGCATTATTGTTTGTAAGTAGAAGCCAGTAAGGACATCTCTAAATTGAATTTCCAGAAAAAATTTGGTTTTAGCTGATGCAATATACAAAGATCACTGTTATGTTTTAGAATTTCCTAATATTGGCCAAATATGTACTTATAATTAAATGAACAGTAAAACATAATGAAAAAAGAATAGAGGAGTGTTCTTGCACTCCATTCACTCTGGTTTATTCCAGACTTTTTGGATTTCAAAATGAATATATATACAGAATCAACAGCCAATAAACAGGAAAGCTGGATGTGCAGTTGCAACATCATTACCCAAATGGGCAAAAAGATGAACTTCTGCCTAGGCAAAATGAGCTCAATGTCAATGTGACAGTATTACAAAGAATACACCTCAGAGGAGGAGGGAGTAAATGTAAATACTGAAACCTAGAGATTCCAGCTAAGCAAAATTGAGTTTATTTCTCCTACACAGATATAATCTCTTCTCGATATTAATAAATCTCAGAAATGTTTCCTAGTTCCATCTTTCAACAAATATTAGTAGATGGAAAGGGACAAAAATCCACTGCATTTAAAAAAGGTATCTTAGACAACAAATTAGAAGTCTTTCCCTGACTTGCAAACTCAGTTCTCATTTATCCATTGTGATAAAGAGGGAGAAAGAGGACAAGGAGTTTTACTATAATTCAGGTGAGAAAAAAAAGCAGAAAAACCTCATAAATGAACTCAGGTTTGGAAACAAAGCTAGCTCAGAAACCCTGTCTGCACTTTACGTCCCAGTGTATGTTGCAGATTCTCTATTGGTAGAACAAGAGTCATTTTATCTGGATGAGTTTAATGTAAAAGAAACACGGAGCTACTTTCACAAACAGCAGTTACCTTCTGCTTACTGGAAGACAATATTTATGCCATCTATGTTCCCTTCACCTTCACCTGTAAACGCTACAGTTATAGCATCTTTGCAGTGCCTTCTTTAATCAATGGGCATCTGAAGCACAGTTCAATCAATTATAGCACTGTCCTTTAATGCCTGCCGAGTTCTTTGTGTGACAATGAATCACTGGCCCGATGTTTCTAATTCAAAGGTCAAATTTGCTATGAAGGACAGACAGAAACTATCTGGCTTTCCTGCAGAAAAATCAAAACCTTTTTTTTGGCTAAAAGGTGATAATACTGGACACATTTATTATGTCTGAAGAGTGACAGTCGACTTCCTCCTTAGGCAAAGCTGTCTGTGTAATTCACTGCATTTTTTAGTTATCTCTGTTTAAAATTAAAGTGTTGTGTAATTTTGAAAATTAACTATTAGCAATAAGCATTGCAGCTGCACAGAAAATAAGGCTAGTTAATAGCAGTGGCAGAAAAACTGTAGGGGTGGATTTGCATTGTATCATCAGATATTCATTGACAAGTCAACCTGAACAGATTCTGGCCCAGTCCTTTTCCAGAAAAATGAGAAGTGGAAAAGACTAAGCAAAGACTGGAAAATTTAAAGGTGATTACTTCAGAAGCTAGAGAAAGTGAAAAGATACTGGGGAGGATCTTCTACCGCTTTTCAATTTAACTTCATTTTTGACATTTTTGAGCTTGAGTAGGTTTTCAGAGAAGCCTGAATCAGAGCATAGCAGTAGGAGATAGTATCATTAACCATGAGTGGAAACACACTAGGCTGACAATTTTCCTTTTGAGTAGTACAGTGAGTATAAAAGGAGACAAAAGATTTAAAAAGACAACTAATTTTAAGCTCTGCTGCTACTTTTTCTTGGTCAAAAATTCATGAATGTTTTATTGTTATACAAAGCATTAAAAAAAAAAAAATCTGAGAAGGGCTCCTATGGTTTTATGGGGTGGAAACAACTTGCATACCTGGTAGTAACCATTTCTGGTTTTTTTTTTGTTGTTGTTGTTGTTTGTTTGTTTGTTTTTTCCCTATTGGAAAAAGCACCAAATGAAACTGAATCTTGAAACAATACTTTCTTTCAATATAAAAAGTATTAATGGGGTATAAACAGTGAAGGTGGATATTTGGTTGAAAATAATATTCTGTATATGCTGAAAGAATAATCATGAAAGCGGAAACTGCAAACGTCCTCCCCACCAAAGCCAACTTAGACACTTGTTTTTTAGTCCACTGGTAGTTCTGAGAATGTATCACCAAGGTCTGCAAGAGTTTAATTTCTGAATACAGATGTTATGCAAAGTAAGAAGGTACTGTCAATTTTAGCGTGCTCCAAATCTGCATCTCCAGCTGAAGTCATTGGAAGTTTCTGGTACATTCTGTGCTAACAGTAAGAAAACAGCCACACTGACTTTATCTCCCTGATAAGCAAAATCAGTTTGTGCAGATCTCGCTCTCTTTTGAAGAAGAAGAATGAGAAAGTACCTTCAAAAATGACAGGAACAGAGAGAGCCCAGCTCCACTTACATCATCCTGCGCCATAAAACATGTCAACCAGGTGTAATCTATACTTATTTTGCAGGATGTTGTACATGACAAGCTGCTATTTCAATTCTGCCTTAACTCAATACATATTTCTCCCAAGATGTATCACAAACATTGGACAGAAATGTCACACAGGCAATATGCTTTCTCATAGATATTAAGCTTGATTATAAAATAACATTCCGACAGTTCCTCAGGATGTAACATGTAACTGGAATGCAGATTACTCTTCATCAAAAAAAGCTTTCAACTCTAAAGACTCTGCGCCTTCCCTTGTTCTTCAGGATATTATTTTCCTTAATAGTGTCTTTTGCACTCAAGTGTTTGCACTGAACAGAGTAGAATGAAAGTGCTTTAAAAAGACTAAGGTCACCCAGTGACACATTAAAGGGAAAGTACATATTTTTTTTTCCACTGTCTTCTTTTGTTTTCCACTTTGTCCAAACCTAAAAAAGGCAAATTTTCAACCACCTTTAAAGCCTGATTAGTTTGCATCATGTTATACCAACTTATACCACAGGAGGTGACAAAAAAGCACAAGAAAGGAAGCCATACAAAATGGCTGTAGTGATCTTTGATTTATGATTATAATATCATATATGAAAATTATATTTTCATGTAGAAGAATTATATGATTATAAAACTTTAACACACATTTTCATCAATGACATAGACAATCAGCAATAGACAATCATAGGCATCAAGTGCACCCTCAGCAAGTTTGCCGATGACACCAAGCTGAGCGGTGCAGTCGATACATTGGAAGGAAGGGAAGCCATCCAGAGGGACCTGGACAGGACTGGAGAAGTGGACCCATGAAAACCTAATGAGGTTCAGTAAGGCCAAGTGCAGAGTGCTGCACTTGGGTCACGGCAATCCCAGGTATTTATACAAAATGGGGGAAGATCTCCTTGAGAGTGGCTCTGCAGAGAATGACTTGGGGGTCCTGGTGGATGAGAAGCTGGACATGAGCCAGCAGTGTGCGCTTGCAGCCCAGAAGGCCAACTATATCCTGGACTGCGTTAAAAGAGGAGTGGCCATCAGGGAGAGGGAGGTGATTGTCCCCCTCTACTCAGCTCTTGTGAGGCCCCATCTGGAGTACTCCGTCCAGGCCTGGGGCCCCCAGTACAGGAAGGACATGGAGCTCTTGGAGCGGGTCCAGAGGAGGGCCACTAACATGATCAGAGGGCTGGAGCACCTCTCCTGTGAGGAATGGTTGAGAGAACTGGGATTGTTTAGCTTAGAGAAGGCTCCGGGGAGACCTCACTGCAGCCTTCCAGTACTTGAAGGGAGCATATAAACAGGAAGGGGGAGTGGCTGTTTACAAGGATAGATAGTGACAGGACAAGGGGGAATAGTCTTAAACTGAGATAGGGGAGGTTTAGGTTAGATATTAGGAGGATGTTTTTCACCCAGACGGTGGTGATGCACTGGAACAGGTTGCTCGAGGAGGTTGTGGATGCCCCATCCCTGGAGGCATTCAAGGCCATGCTAGATGTGGCTCTGGGCAGCCTGGTCTGGTGGCTGGCAGCCCTGCCCATGGCAGGGAGGTTGAAACTAGATAATCATTGTGGTCCTTTTCAACCCAGGCCATTCTATGATTCTAAGATATTTCTAATGCAACATTTTACTTGCCAGCGTGTTTTTACATCTCATCGTATTGCTCACAAGCATGCAGGTATTTTGTGCAACATATACTAGAAGAAAGAAGGACACATTACACCGCTTTGTGAAGTGACGGATTATAGTGCAACCCAAGCTACTGCCTAACATAATGCTTTAACTTTGAGGAATCACATGGTGGTCATTAATGAAAAAATCTTTCTTATTGCTTCAACTCTATGCAATATACTCTAATATATCTGCTTCAGTAGTAACAGAAACGTTACATACAACCAGTTCAGCAGAAGAATTTGCTCAGAATATATTAAGTATGTTATAAACTGCCTTCTTTTTTCATCGTATTAAGCCAAACCAAAGGAATTGGTTTGTCTTATGCCATAAGAGGGGTATAGTGCATCTAATGAAAAATTATAATATTAAGGAGCGATGAACAATTTAAACAATACACAAATTTCCCTGTAGTTTAATGATAAGTAGTACTTTTGATTTACCAACAAAAATAATCTTTCATTTTCTAAGTGGCTTGACAGCTGTCTGCAAGGTCAGAGCCTAACTAGCTGAATGACATCGAAATATATATATATATATATATACATAAAAGACTAAGTATTGCTACAGTACCAATAATAAAAATGCTGTCTACAATATTTCATCACCACTACTATTCAGAATGCCTTTTTAGATACAGAAATGTTTGTGAATCTTCATCTTTGTCTTCCATTAGAGTGATATCATGGTTGAAACAGCTATTGACTTGAGTCACAAAAAAGTAATTTAATTTACTGGTCGGTCCAAAAAGGATCTTTAGCTAATGTGAGTCTGCTGAAATATATATGGATTTTTTGTTTAAAGATTTTTTAAAAAGAATTTTTAAAAAAATAATAATAAAAAAAAATCAATTGAAACGCTGAAAAAAAATATTCAATTTTCTTACAATAAGTTATACTATTATTTTATTAAATGACCAAAGAAACCTGACATTCAGTCCAAAAGATAAAATATACTTTTTTTTTTTTTTTTTTTTTTTTAATAGCACTAATAAAACTCAAAACTACTTTCAGGCGGACTAATGGGCATTAAATATGCAAAACAAATTTTCTAACATATTATCTAAAAAATCACCTGTTCACCTTTCTACAATGGATTAAGATGATTTAAGATGGCTGCTCAGCCATTTTATAGTGAATTCCTAATATTTATTCTTTAAAAAAAAAAAAAACTAGGCAAAAAAAGTACTAAAAAAGCACTTTTGTAGTTACTTTGAATGTAGTCATGTTGACAACATGATCTAGGAGCTAATGAAATTGAACTTGGCAAAGGATGTGAAAAACAACACAAAGGTATCTTTACATACATGGGATAGAAGACACAGATAAGGGGAGTGTACCCCTCTGACAAATGAGAAGAGAGAATAGATATGAGTACAGACTAGAAGAACTCACTGAGAGCTGCCCTGCAAAGAAGGACTTGGGGGTCCTGGTGGACAAAAAGCTGGACATGAGACTGCAGTGTCTGCCTCCAGTCTGGAAGGCCAACTGGGCTTCCAATCCTGGGCTGCATCAAGAGAGGTGGCTAGCAGGGAGGGGGAGGTGATTGTTCCCATTTGCTCTGTTTTTTTGCTCTTTAGAGATCCTACCATAAAGAATCATTTTTGCACAAATCCAGAAGTATTCAAATGACAAAAGGTCAAGACAAAAGGACTAATGAAGAAAAGTAAAAGGACTAGATCAAACTCGAATAGATAAATGTATGAAGGCTGCTCCAAAAGTAATACTTCAAATTTTATGATGTTGGCCCACAATGTCACAGGTGGATGTTGGTGGTAGGGCAGAATAGGCTGAACTTTCTCACTAATATTCCATTAGATTTTTTTGCTGTGTGACAGGGGGAAGTAGAGGGAGGGACAGTCTGACAAAATGTCATTTGAAATGAAAGTGTAGGAAGCAAAGGGGCATAACAGGTGGAATTACTCCACGTGGAATTGCACCCACTGACCTTTATTGATGCTCACTGAACATTTATGGCCCCTTACCAGTTCAAAGATCGTGGTGTACATGGCCAGTTTTGACTCAACTGTCCTACCACATCGACTGTATCATTTGACAACATTTTCCTAGAAATGATGTTGACATATAGTGCTATGAATGACTGGGTCACCTCCACTGGTGCAGATTTTTAAAAGCACAGAATGCAGACTGCTGTATATTGCTACTGAAAATGTATAGCTAATGGTAGTGACTATGCTAAAAAAACAGCATTCTGTAGCTGAGAATTTGATCCATCAAACACTGTTATTCTGCTCTTCGTATCTGTTGTCACTTCCATGGAAATAAAAAGGAGGCATTACTTTTGGAGCAACCTACATAAAATTATGAACTGCTTAACTCTCAAAAACATGAATGCTTATTTAAAATAGCAGAACTGGGAGCAGAGGATTGAAAAGACCATGAAGTACAAAAGCAAGTTAAACAATTTAGTTACCTTTCTGATAATGCCTTACTGTGGTTTTGTTATTTTTGCTTGATTTTAAGGAACAAGCACAGTATAAATGAATTTACAAAACAGTAAAGTTCAAAAGGTAAAATCTGTTTCCTTTGTACTGTAACTCTACCCATTTGTAACAATTGTTAGTTTTGTTATTTTATTATTATTATTATTATAACAAATTATTTTAAGTTCTTTGCTTACTGTAGCTTACTGGGGAAAAAAAAAACAAAAAACAAACAAACAAAAAACCTGAAGATCAATCTGTTTTAGAGAAAATAGACTGCTTGAATCAAAATTACACTGAAATGATTTCCATTGGACTTGCAGGCTCCACAAAGTCCTTAGTGGAATTAAAACAGCCCTTCACTATAAATCATGCTATTAAAAAAAAAAAAAAAGGGGGGGGGGGGGGGGAGGAAGGCGGAAGAAAAAAAAGACCCACAACATTTGCCTGAACTGTAAGCGTAATGAAATTTATGTGAATTTTTATCTAGCATTTTTAATGTCAATTATTGTTGAAACTTTAAATGGAGAAGAATGATTCAGAAAGGTAAAAAGTGATAAGAATTAGGAGATATCCCTCATTGATCATCTTGTTTTCACAATAAAAACTTCTTGGTCATGAAGATATAAAACCAGTTTCAGTAGCTCTTTTATAAAACCATCTGTGACTTTTCTGTCTACCTTAGAACCCTGCAGACTTTCATGATATGGTCAGCGCTGTGGTCAGCGCTGACTGCTTCACCTATCAGAAGATTTTCTTAGCAGAATGTTGAAATATCACTTAGAACAGAGTGCCAGAGCAGATTATACATGGACTCCTTGAACAATAAAGATCAATTCTGTGTATAAGGGAGCATACGCCAGGCAATTTCAGTCCACAAAAAAAAACAAGATGATGTAGCCTCAGGTCACTGGTTATATGCAAGTCACCATAAGCGATCAAACATTTCAAGATGTTATGAGTCTAGTTACTGAAAGACAAGGAAGGCTTTCCAGTTACCTTTTTTACAGTCTTGTCAGGCTCAAGAGCAATATCTGGAATGTTGGCATCCACCATAAGGGAAAATAAGTTCAAGATCAAGTTGGAGTACCTGAGTAGAAGAGCAAATCAGGTAAATGCAGACTGTACAAAAGAAAACATTTTGTAAACAATTTAATTTAAGAAGATCTAAATCATCTTAATATGAGTTGGTAATGTTTCAGGGAAGTTTCATGCATAATATGTTATTCTCATATTTGGACAAACACATGTAGAATATTGATTCAAAGGTTTTCTATATTAAAAAGGATAGTAGCAATGTAGTAGTATTATATAAACTACCAATCAAACAGATGAAGTCTTCACAACAAGAAGAAATAATTTTTCATTTTGCTGCACAGGTTCTTGCCATAACAGGTTGAATTTAGGTGGTTTAACCAGATCTATGTCTGCAGTTGTCCAGTTAAGCTGAAATAACTTTGATAGTTCAGCTATCATTTATCATCATTTGAAGAGAAAAGAGAGCAGTTTTCAGCTTTAACAAGGTGCTGGTAGTACTTCCAAATCTTCTGAGGAAGACCATTTTACCCTTGTAGGAGATTAACTGTAGGTTGTTTACTGAAAGGATAATTTCCACGCTGTTCAACATAAAGTGAAACTTCCTTTGCTCTCTCTAAAGATATCTAGTCTCCTTTTAGAGAAAATGTATGCAACAATCTTCAAAACCTGAAATATTACTTTCCTAAAAGCACTAGGAGCTTTTTAGATGGTAGAAAACAAATTCATAGCAGCAAAAACCTATTAGAAAATTTTGGAATACACACAAGCTGGCAACTGTATGGAACATGGAATTCTAACTCACAAATTATTTTGCACTTCATTTTTAACAGGAGCTAGTATTTCCTAGACCATTCCAATACAAGGTTTAACTCTTGAGCACACAAGCAATTATTTTGAACCATTTGGAGAGAAATCTTCTATCTATGAAGCTTCAAATTATTTTTAGCACAGATTAAAATAAAAAGAAATAAAACTCTGCTCTCCACACACCCCCACCCCCCCCAAACTGGGTGAAGAAATCTGGCAGCCAAGTTGTTGTAGAGCTAGAAATTACCAGAGGTTTTCATGAAAATTTCTTCTACTTGCTTGAAACAAGCAAGTCTCATATTAAACATACTTAATTCTTGCAGCTTTATCAAGACTGTTTCTAAGTCATTGGTAGCTTACAGCAGTAGCAATGTCCAAAGACAATCTCCTTTCTTTGCTTTTAATACTCTTCTAGTAATCAGATGAAATCAACTTCCAGAGGGAGAGGCTTAAGCAGAGGACCCAGCTGAACCTCATGAGATTCAATACATCCAAACATAAGGTTTTGGTCGCCCTAGGTTGAGGCATCCACTATCAATACAAGTTGGAGGATGAGAGGACTGAACATAGCCCTGCTGAAAAAGACCTGGAGTAGTGGTAGATGGGAAACTGGACATGAGCCAGCAATGCATCTTCACAGTTCAAAAAGCCTGTATCCTGGGCTGCATCAAAAACATGCTCCAGGGCCTAAATGTCTTTCTTGCAGTGAGGGGGCTCTGAGATGATCTGATAGCAGCCTTTCAGTATCTAAAGGGGAGCTACAGGAGCTGAAGAAACATTTCAGCAGGGTCTGTAGTGATAGGACAGGGGGAAATGGTATCAGGCTTAAAGATGGCAGATTTAAGTTGAACATAAGGAAAATGTCTTTTATAGTGAGGGTGGTGAGACACTGAAGCAGGTTGCCAAGTGATGTGGTTGATGCCCTGTCCCTGGAGAATTTCAAGGTGAGGCTGGATCAGGCTCTGGGCAACCTGATCTAGCTGTGCATGTCCCTGTTCATGGCAGGGCAGTTGGACAAGATAGGTCCCTTCCAACTCTAAGGATTCTGTGATTCTATGAACTTGAATTACGTGGTGAGAAATTAAGTGGACAGCAATGGAAGGTAAAGCAGTACAGAATAAACCAGAGACTGAACAAAATGTGTAAATGGATCCTGCTGAAAAATGGTGAGACTGTAAATACTGATGATAACTCCTGAAGAAGCCCTATGTACAATCATGGTACAGCAGAAAACAGAAAAACACTATCAAGAGCCAGATGTAAAGGCGTGTACATACTGACACAAGACAAGGAGAGAGAGGGCCAGCTGTCAGGTGGCAAGATGTCCAGACCTGGTCCACTAACAATCCAAATCCATCCTAACATGGGAAATTTTTCTGAAACACTAGAGCTAGACATCTGATCTGTAGAAGGATGAATACCTTGAGAATCTGCTCTTGTTTTCTAATGGTTCTAAGTTTGGCTTGTTGTTAGTCATGCCATGTGTCTTTGACATTTACATTGACAAGGCCCCTGTCGTGGCTGGCCTCAATCCACTGACAAAGAATAGTTGTGGATAGTTTCTTTCCAGGTTTAAGAAGCTTATACCAAGCACATAAAATTAATCCTGAAATGTTCTCACTTAAACATTAAACTGAAACTTGTTTTCTCAAAGCCCAGCACAAATTAATTTGCAAAGGAAGGAGAGTTCAGCTGCACTTGAGGTTGATTAAACATATGGTTTGAACAGGAAGTGCCAAAATCACTGAAGTTCTGTAAAAATATATGAAATCCAATAAGTCTCTTCACCCACAAAGGAGCAGCTTCATATATGTAACTCATAACAAGGCAAAAAAAAAAAAAAAAGGTTCAGATTCTCACTGCCATATTTTCTGAGAAATGCAATTTCTTTTCAAGGGCCTTCTGTCTCATCAAAAATGTGCTTGTTCCTAAGTACCCTACATAATTTGTAACCCTTAAGGGGCCTTTTGCATAGAGATATCCTAAACAAAGTGAACACTTCAGCTGTAAAAACCATGACACTCTTACTTAATTTGAAGTCATAAACTTTCATTACAAAGATGAAACAGAAAATACAGTTATTTGTGGTCCTAAACCAAAGCCCTCTTTACCTAAATTGACTCAAAAATTCCTAAATTTTAAAATAGGATAATCTTTTCTGCAGTCTTGTTTGGAACACTCTAAAACTCATTTTGTCTCTTCAGACATGAATATATATATATTTCTCAGTTGCTACACGTCCCAACAGGCAATAACACACTATGACAGGTATTCTTCCTGAACTTGTTCTTTATAGTGAAGACTACAATTATAGTTTCACTATGTAGTGAGATACTGATTTGATCAGTCCTTCCCAACAGTCATCACAGCTTTACATTTGTTACCTAACATTTCTATGCTCTTTATGTTACTGCCCCTCTTCTGTCCATGATACCATTGTGAATAGTCTGGGAAAAACACTCTGGTCTACCCAACTGGCTATTATCATTGAGACTGAACAAAGCTCCTCCCAAATTACAGTTTTGGTCCATAGTTATTATCTACTCTTCTGTTCCCACCTATAAACACTTATGCAAACTGAACATCAAACCGGGTGAGGAATAATGGAATCTAGTATCTCAGCCTTAAAAAACAAAAGCAAACAAACTTAACAGATGCTGATGCTACATTCCTTCCTACTGGATCCTGCTGAAGACTTGTAAATTGGGAATTCACCAGGAAAGGGAAAAGCTGATGCAACAGGACTTGAACATTTTCAAGTAAGCTCAACATGTATAGTGAGAGTGTAACGTGCTGCACATTAAAGGAGAATGAAAATTCTTCAGCCACAGTCTGCCCTGCAGCACAGTTAGCACACAGAGACTGCTACTTCATTAGAGTATTGCTGACAAACACACAGAACTGATCAGTGTTGCAAAAAGTAGAAAGATGTATCTCCCACGAAAAAAAAAGTAAATACATAAACAAAAGAACCACAAAAAGACCTCAACAATGTACCAAACTACTCCCTATCTAAAACAAAGAACAAAACTTTTTCCACTTACAAGTTTTAAATTATTTTTGGTTTTGCTGAGCAAATGCATCCTACCAGAAGCACCAAAAGACTGAGATGCAGCACTTGAAATATGCAGAGAACTATAACCCAGGGAAATTAAGAATATAACAAACTGAAGAAGATGACAAACATGATATCTCAAATTTGACTTAGTAAAGAGCTTATGATTTCACCATACCTCACCAGAAGAGCTATCTGTGAATGGGTTGGCATAACCATATAAAACTGTAAGAGCTAAGCCATTCCTCTCTAATGATTCATTCTTTTCCTAACCTAGTAAGCTAGTAATCATGATCATTTTTAATTCTAGCTGTTGAATGTAATAATTATTGTAATACCAATACTATCCTTCTATGTTAAAAGTCTTAAAAATGTATATCCAGAACAATTTAAAAATACTTCCCTATTATTCTGAACAAATATTGGAGAGAATAATTACAACTACAATTCCAGAATTAAAATGAAAACATACTGATTTGCAGTTTGGTTTTATTCCAAAATCACCACATACTTCATGCTTAACTATGATCTGTGTAGCAAATAGCTACAAAAACTAGTTTATGTAGTTTTTGTACATAGATAATATGTATATAATATAATAGATAATCCTTCACCAACATAACAGACCCTTCTACTGAAACAGGTTAAAACAACACAAGCAACTCTGAATTGTCTCAAAACTAACAAATACAATATTATCAAAGAATTTTGAGTAGCATTTAGAACATGGAATACATGTCAGCCTTTCTGACTGTTCTCTTAAGTTATATGCATTGTTTGCCAACAGTGCATCATTATTTTTCTTTCTGCTGCACTGCTTTTTATCTATTAACATCAGTCTATAAAACGATTCCTTATTTTTAGTTCATTTCACTATTAGCAGGAAAACTACCTGTATCTTTTTTTCTGATATTTCTTATCATTGTCTATGTTTTTCACATTCTTTTCATATAAGTGATTTTTTTCATGTATTTGGAGGTTCATGTTATGTGATCCAGATATTGAAGGAAGATGTACTTTAACCATTAAGTCAATCATTGGCCACAAGAGTGCTCACCTGTGTTCTGTTGAAACAGATCTAAAAGAGTGATTTGCTTGCCTGTAAATAAAAGCCTAGAACGATTTAACTTGTCACAGGTATCTACAGAAGCTACTAACATACTTGACTACTATGCACAGCAGTTTATAATGGTCCTGCAGAAACTTCATCCAGTTAAGTTTATGTATACCATTCTCAAGGGAAATAACTTGATTCTTATCATCACTAATGTAAACTGGAGGAGAGTAAAGCAGTAAAGCAGCAAATGATTTAAGTGGATAGTTACTTGATAAGGAGTAATTAGAGAAAAAACTGCTAAGGGCAAAACATCATCCAAAATGCAAGATACAACTTCATACCCCACAGAATTTATGAAACAGCTGTTGAGATTACTAAACAAGCTAAACCGGGGATCTTACCTTAAAGGACAACTACATGCAAGCTCTGCATTATACAAGCACTATTTTCATACCTTTATTTCATATAAACTCTTGTTTGAATTAGGGATGTAGACAGGTTTTGATTTTCCAACATAAATATTTTCCCCCATTCACTTACTCTTCTGCTTTATGTTAGCTCTAATAACTTAGCATTGAAATAGTATTCTTACCTGCGGAGATGGAGAAAGGCTGTGTAGCACTGCTTACGGAACTCC
The DNA here is from genome assembly GCF_016699485.2 of Gallus gallus. Classification (NCBI taxonomy): domain Eukaryota; kingdom Metazoa; phylum Chordata; class Aves; order Galliformes; family Phasianidae; genus Gallus; species Gallus gallus. The sequence continues at coordinate 4,355,075 of NC_052572.1, forward strand.
TGGTACTGTTCACTCTGTGTGCCTCCCATGCCTTCCACCATCTCCTTATTCAGCTTCATTGGGGGAGGTAGAGGCTTAGGGTCCCGACCCAAAATATAACCAAAGTCAATGTGGAATAGTTTTCCTATAAGACAAAAGGTGAATGCAATTGCTTACTTCAGCAACTCATATTGTATCAAATCTTGATGACAAACAGTAATAAAAAATAGATAAATCCCTAGGTACAATTTCCAGAAAATAAATTGTTTTCACTAAGCACAATGCACTGAAGTTGAAACTACAGACTTAAAGCTAATTTCAGATACATTCAGAGCAGTTTTAAAAAAAAAAAAAAAGTGTTTTTTAAACACATGGAATATATTTATAGATTTGATTGGTGAAAAAAGTAAAAGCAAGGAGATATAAAATACAGTTATGAAATACTCTTTGCTCCTCAAGAACTTGTTACCAAATAAAAATATTAATAGACATAGTGCAGTGTTTTAGTATTCCATTTAGTTGCTCTGGCATGCAATATGTTACCTCAGTCATATGTTAATTTTACCATAGCAAAATAAGAATTTTAGGACCTATGGTCCTAAAAACTTTTTTTTTTTTTTTTAATTTAGTGGGCTTAGGATATATACATATATATTTTTTAGCATTTTTCATATTTGAGTAAACATGACTACCATATCAAACAAGTTTTGAATTTGCTGAAGTTTCTCCCTTCTCAGATCAACTGTGTCTACAACATTACTATAGCACTATCTTGACAGAAAAAATCAGGTAAATCTCATTTCAAATCCAGGAGACAACTCTTCGGTTCCTACCAGGAGGTTATGTGGAACAATGTCCACAGTATTATCCTTAAATTTATTGGGAAGCATTCACTGTCTTTCTTTTCATAGAATCACCAAATGGTTTGGGTTGGAAAGGACCTTTAACATCATCTAGTTCCCACCCCCTTGCTATAGGCCGGAACACCTCCCTCTAGACCAGGTTGCTCACAGCCCCATCCAGCCTATCTCTGAATGCTTCCAGGGAGGAGGCATTCACAGCCTCTCTGGGCAACCTGTTCCAGTGTCTCATCACCCTCACAGTAATGAATTTCTTCCTTGTATCTAGTCTAAATCTACCCTCTTCCAGTTTAGAACTGTTTCCCCTTTTCAATACTGCTGAATATTATGAGAGATGCAGTATGGAGCAAAATAATAATAATAATAAAAAACTGAAACAGCAATTTCAAACATAATATCGTAACATTTGCATCATCGAAAGATTATACGTTGATTTTTATATGCAAACAAAAATGAAGTCATCAGCCCCTTTCTAGGAACACTTCTGACTTGCTTCTTAAATGCTAAATATTGACCATATAAAGCAAAAAAACATGTTTGAAAGTGATCTGCAAACAGATTTTCAGTTTGAAATTGAATTTTGAAATACATAATTTCAAGAATACTATAGCTCCATAAAAAATAGGTCAAAACATTTTATATTAAAAAGGGATATATTAAATGAAAGTTCACAGAACCACAAAAGCATATAGGTTAGAAAAGATCTTAGAGACTAGCAAGTCGAGATCTACCCATCATGCCCCACCATTAAACCATATCTTTCAGTGAATTGTCTGTATGCTCTTTAAATGTCTCCAGGGATGGAGACTCCACCATTGCCCTGGCCAGTCCACTCTAATGGTTGAATGCCCTCTCCATGAAGAAATTCTTCCTTATGTCCAAACTAAACCTCTCCTGAGGAAAATGGTATCAAGTCTCATCAACTCTTATTCCTTGTCACCTCAAAAAAGAGATGGATACCTGCATCACTGCAACCTCCTTTCAGGTGGCTGCAGAGAGTGTTGTGGTTTTCTCTCAGCCTCCTCTCTCCAAATTAAACAACCCCAACTTTCTCAGTTGCTTCACTTAAGTCTTGTTTTCTAGTCCTTTCGCCAGCTGTGCTTCACATACACTTGCACAATTCAAATTCCTCCTTGCACCCATGGACCCAAAACACTATATTCAAGGTGTGGTCTCCCCACGCCTTGAATGCACACTCACTTCCCTATTACTGCTGGTCTGCTGAACAACTTCCTGAGGGCAGAGGAAAGCCATCTTCCTGCAGTCAGTATGAAGAAGGAATCAGGAGGTAAATGAAAGACAAACAGGTGTTTGAAATGTTAGCTGAGTTTTACATCCAAAGCAGAGTTCCCTAGTGACACTAATATGTTTAGTATTACATTTTCTTCATAGAGGAAAATGAAATGTGGATGCAAAATTGAAGAAGTTTTCAACATGAACCTACAAAAATGATTAGCATAATTTATCTAGTCATGATAGTACAGACACAGAAAAACATGTACTAACTCTTGCTTTATGGAACTGAACAGTTATGAACACATTTTTTTTCTGTTTCTTTTCACAGAGAGCAATGAGAGAAGTGGAGGCTGGAAGCTGTCTTGGGCAGAGCTACCATGAAATGGCAGAATGCTCTATTCCTGGTACAGTTAGGAGGGGTGCAGCAAAACTGCTATCTTGGACTTCCAGAGGGCAGACTGTGAACTGTTCAGGGGACCAGTACAGAGATCCCCTTGGGATTCAGTCCTGAAGTCTTAAAGGCACAGGAGCAGGCTATACCCCTGTGCCACAAGATGAGCCGGCAGGGAAGAAGACTGGTGCAGATCAACAGGGAGATTTTTCTGCAGCTCCAGGAGAAAAAGAGCATCTACCTTCTGTGGAAGAAGGGACAGACAATTCAGGGAGAGTAGAAAGAAGTTGTTAGGATGTGCAACGAGAAAATTAGAAAGGCAAAAGCCCAGCCTGAGCTCAACTTGGCTGCTGAGGTGAAAAAGAACAATTTTTTATTTATTTATTTATTTTTTTTTTTACAAATATATTAACAGTAAGAGGAGGGCTAAGGAGAATCTCCATCCTTTACTGGATGTGGTGGAAAACATGAGCACTGAGGGTAAGGAAAACGCTGAGGGCAGGGGGGTAGGAAGGCCCTACAGAGCAATCTGGACAGACTGGATTGCTGGGCTGAGGTCAACGGGATGAAATTCAACAAGACCAAGTGCTAGGTCCTGCACTTTGGCCACACACAGTGCAGTACTACAAGCTTAGGGCAGAGTGGGTGGAAGACTCTGTGAAAGAAGTGGACCTGGGGGTGTCAGTTCATGCTTGGCTAAACATAACCCTGAAGTGTGCCCAAGAAGGCCAGTGGCATCGCTGGTTTGTGTCAGGAATAGCGCTGTCAGCAGGAGCAGGGAGGTGATCATCCCTCTGAACTCAGCTCTGTTGAGGCTGCACCTTGAGTACTATGTTCAGTTTTGGGCCCATCATTGCAAGAAAGACACTGAAGCCCTGGTGTGTGTCCAGAGAAGGGCAATAAAGTTGGTGAGGGTCTAGAACACAAGCCTTATTAAGAGTGGCTGAGGGAAATGGGATTGTTTAGTCTGGAGAAGAGGAAGCTCAGGGGAGACCTTATAGTCCCCTACAACTATCTGAAAGGAGGATGAAGGAGGATGTGGCAAGGTGGGGGTCAACCTCTTCTCCCACATATCTAGTGACAGGACTAGAGGCAATTGCCTCAAAGTGCACCTGGGGAGATTCAGGTTAAACATTAGAAAAAATTTCTTCTCCAAAAGAGTGGTCAGGTGCTGGAATGGGCTGCCCAGGGAGGCAGTTGAGTCACTGTCATTAGAGGTACTGCATTAAAAAAAAAATTTAGATGTGGTACTAAGGGACATGGATTAGTGGGGAAATACTGCTGGTAACTGGATGGTTGGACTGGATGATCTAGGAGATCTTGTCCAACCTTGGTGATTCTATGACTCTATATATATTCTTTGCCAGTATTATAACTTGAAGCATCTGTACTCATTTTAGTAAGCTTAAACGATCAACATTCTTGAAAAAACTTCAACAACTAGTATTTTTCAGCTAGTCATCTGTCTGTCCATATCACTGAATAATGGATGTTCCATCATCAGAGAAAACTGCTTGAGATCTGTCATAAGCACTCTTCAACTCAAGGAAGAAAGTCCATCATGGTCAATTTTCTAAGAGAGATCACGAGGACACTTAATAAGTAAACTAAATATTCATGAGTTGATAAATGTCAAATTCATGACATTTTGCATATCTAATTGTGCTAAAAACTTCCTTGAATAGTTTTCACACTGTTAAAGAAGTTAGTTTACAAAAATGAATTTTAAAAGTAAGATTTTTTTGAAGTAGACACTGATATATACAGACACATCTCCATTGCATTATAAAAACTGTTTAATTGAAGAGTCTAGAGGAGGGTCTGTTTTCAGTTCACTTCTCCAAATCTGTCATCATGAAGAGTCAAGGGACAACACTGAATAAAAGAATAACTCTACTGGCAGTAATTAAATCTTAGTTTGCTCTGGAGGTAAGGAATAAGAGGCACTAATTAATAACGTAAATTAATAACTAAGGTGTATCTGAAACATTCAAAAACATTAATATGAATGTATGTGAACATGTATCAGTTCATACAGAGAATCAAACACAGAATTGTAGGGGTTGAAAGGGAACTTCAGGAGATCCTCAACTTGTATCTCAGTCCTAAACATGAATAAAATACAGTATAAGAGGAAGCCATCTTTTATTATTGTTACAGTTTCTCTAGTTGCAGTTCAACATTCAGCAGATTTTTAGACTATGACTCAAAATGTACACCAGAAGTTTTAATTTGAATACATTCAATATATTTAGTATATGAAAAATATTAAACAGGCTTAATTTATTTTTATTTGATTAGCTCCAAGATCAATTAAGCGACCATACTAAACTGTAAAATAATGACAGAAGGCTCCCTTGGTGTTTTTTAATCAAGGGATGACACTAGGAATCCCAATGTAAAGAAAATAATGATTGAGATAGTTGATCAAGAACCTCAGGGAAGTTCTTGGATCTTTTAGAAGTTTTTCCATCCTAAGTTAATGATAAGGACAGTGAACTTCTGCATCATCCCTGAGAAATTATCAAACCAGAACTTCTGAAAGAGAACTCTGATTACATTTAGTTAGAACTTTCATTCTCTGAGAACTGACTTTTAGAGTGAATAGTGCATTTCCTTAGCACAGTCATTCCTTCTGATAAGCATCTGTAAGGAAGGAGGCAAAAACCAACGGCAACTTTTCTTCAAGAGTACAGCTCCTCAAAACACTTATTTAAAATCTGTCAGTCTCAGGTATGATAATACCTGAAAAAATAACCTTAGGTAGAAATTTAAGCTGTGCAACAGTCTACAGAAGAATCAGTATCATATTCCACAACACCAAGCTGAGCGGTGCAGTTGACACAACAGAAGGAAGAGACAGCATCCAGAGGGATCTGAACAAGCTTGAAAAGTGGGCCCATGTGAGCCTAATGAAGTTCAATAAGACCAAGCAAAAGGTGCTGTGTTTGGATTGGGTAACCCCAGATACATACTCAAACTCAGAGAAGAACTCATTGAGAGAAGCCATGTGGAGAAGGCAGGAAGGGTACTGGTAAATCAAAACCTTACCATGAGCCAGCAGTGCATACTTGCAGCTGAGGAGGCCAAGAGTCTCCAAGGCTGCACCAGAAGAGGGGAGACCTTTACAAGTGAGCTTATCAAAAGGAGGAGAATCATATTTTTTACACAGATAGAAGTGATAGGACAATACAAAATTGCTTTAAAGTAAAAAAGGGGAGATTTAGATCAGATGTTTGACAAGACATTTTTCACAGAGAGGATGGTGAGGTGTTGGAACAGGCTACCCAGAGAAACTGGATGATTCACCCCTGGAGGCCAGGTTGGATGGGGCCCTCGGCAACTTAAATGAATGTCCAATTTAGTGGTTGGCAGCCCTGCCCACAGTGGGACGCTGGAACTACACTTATATTTGAGGTCCTTTCCAATCCAAGCCATTCTATGATTTCATGATATTTTATTAACTATTGAGTAAGGTTTTTCAGTTCTGAAATACTGTAACAAAAACTTAGACCATCATCAACTGAGAGTTCCTAGAGTTACGTAACTTGGTTGGTAAAAAAAAAGCCAACTGGATTTAGAGCACTGCTTTTCAAATTTTATGTCACAGAATGAATCAAGTTGGAAGGTACCTTCCAGAGCACATCTCATCCAATTTCTCTACTCAAGTAGTGCCACCTAGATCAGTTTGCCCCAGACCATATCTAAAAAGCATTTCAACATATCCCCAAAGATGGAGACTCCTCAGCAAACTTTGCCAGGGCTCAGACACCTTCACTATGATTAGTATTTCATGCTACATAGCATGGTATTTATATACAATTATCTGTCCTCTCAATATCAGACATCTTATGAACTTCATACTTCTTTTAAAGGCTGTTTTTCCCTTCCTTCAACAGTGAGTGCCACAACACTCACATTACATTCTTAACTTATTCCATTTTCTAATCCAGTTTCAGATTTATTATGTCTTAATTTGAAAAAGTTTATAAATACTAGGATGCTTATAAATAAAACAAAGACGAAACTGGACAGTAAGTATTGATTTATTACTGTTCCTGAATGACTGTTAAATTCCAACCCTAAGTTATTAATCATTAAAAAAAAAATAAAAACATAACAAAAAACAGAAAGGGGAGTTACTTAAAATAAGAGGTGAAACAGATCTGATCCCCTGAGACACATTTTTGTAGGGCTACAAATAAAAGACATAGATTTCTAGTTCAGAGATACTCGAAGTAATAAATTCAATTGTTTAAATATAGATGAGAAAGTACGCATATATGATTGTATCATTTAAGACACATTTCTAGCTTACGTTTCTAAGTGTTTCTAGCTTACATTCCTTGAGTTAAGAAGTCAGCTTTTCCAACTTACGATGTCTTGGTTTGTAGAGAACAAAGGTAGCAAATGAAAATTATTTCAGGCTCTGAATTTACTGTGGACGTGCACTGCCCTCTGCTGTTCTGTTTAAATTCTTCCATTAAGTCAAACTAAGCTACAGAGTAGTTACTTCTTAACATAGCTTTACCTGTAAAAAACTAAATTATTATCAGTCTGATTATGCAAACAGTAACTGTAATTAAAAAAAAACTTTATACCCATAATCATATAAATGATTGGGACTTCTTGACAGATTTTTAGAAGTTCATTTGCGCAATCACAACCAAATAAGGGAAAACATGTTTGCTTTAGTTGTTTTCCCACAAGCTTACTTCAAGACATTCTACCAGAATTAATTTCCAGCACTTTCATAGGAAGTATTCTGAGTCACTATAACATATGCTTCAGGCATACTGCAAAGCCATCCGTGTGGATACGCCTCTTTTCCCCAGATAAGATATTTTATTTACATTTTACTCATTCAACAGATGTTTTACTTTACTACAAACACTTAACATCTTACTCTTCTTCATTAGAAAATGAATAAATTTAAGGTATCAAAACATCAACAGAAGCTATGGTTCAAAAGTGACCATAAAAAAATAAATAAAAATCCATATTCATATTTACTAAGGGTTTCTGTACTTCATCTAGCTACAAAGTCAGTTATTTTCAACTAAAACAGTTTAACTTCTCCCATTGTATGATATTAATTATAATAGCTGTAATAGCTTGATGGTAAACTTTTGTACTCCCATTTAGTTGAGAATCTCAATACAATTCATCCAAGACTATTTTCTTCCATACTTGCTAAGTGCTTGCTAAGCATTCAAACAGAGAAATGACCTTGATCAACAAGGTAAACTATCTAGAATTCCACCTGAAATGCAGAACATATCCAGTATTTTTAATTCACTACACAAGGGGCAGGGAAGAGAATTAAATGAAGTATTCTAAATAAAAAAGACCAAAAAAAAAAGCATGTTTTTCTGAAAAACAGTTTCCTAAATAACAAAGTATTTCACGGTTTTTGTTTTCATTGGTTTTGTGTGTTTTGTTTGTTTTTAAACCTTTCATACTCTTGGAAAAATGTAATGTTTAACTACAAATTAGAGATTATTTATATCACTATTCAACTTCAAATAAACAGAGACTGCACCTTCTGAATCTTAATCATTATTTTAGCCAGAACCATGCATTATTTCTTTTAAACAATTACAGAACTTACTAATTTAGAATCACTAACATCATACACTCTTACATGGTCCATTATCAATACATACGACACAACAAAAAGTAATGATATAAGTGAAACAAGTTAGAGATAATCAAAATGCGTGTCTGTTATTTTGAACTGCCAAGACACATGGGTTTCGTTACAAAGGAAAAGATGACTTCTTAGCAGCATTCCTGTACCTGAGGAGGAACTCTGAACAGGGAGTGTAGAGATAGGACAAAAGGTAGTGGCTTTAAACAAGGAGAGGGCAGATTTAGACTTGATACTGGAACAGGTAGCCTAGAGAAGCTGTAAATGAATGTCCCACGACTGGAAAAGTTCAAGGCCAGGTCGGATGGGGCTTTCAGCAACCTACTCTAGTGAGAGGAAATTGGAACGGTAAGATTTTTAAGGTCCCTTCCAAACCAACCCATTCCACAATTTTGTGATATGTCTCATTTACTCCCTTAATCATGAACTTGTAACAGGTAGGACATTTAGACTCTAATCCCTTCTACGAATATCTGGGAAAAATAAAAACCCAGCTTCAGCAGGGCTCTGGAATGATCCTGACCACCAGTTAGTCTGATGAAGCACTTGGATTTTTACTTTACAGGGGCTTGGTTTTCTTTAAAAAAAAAATAAATCCAAAAACAAACAAACAAACAAAAAAACACATGATGTTCAGAGGCAAGAGAAAACTTTGAAGTGAACACTGCTCTGCCAGGTCTCATGTGGCTTTCCCAGTTTCGGGCTGCATCGTGTTTTCAATTTCTTAGAAAAGCATCTGAAAAGTTCACAGAATCATTTCCTCTAGAAGAAAGTCAAATCTGAGAGAATTATCAGGGATAGCTCAAGGAAGTTATGAAGATTATATCTAATTCCACATGACTACTGATAATACTTGCCTTAATGTCTACTGTATTAGGAACAGTGTACATAAAATATTAAAATGCAACTGGCATGCAATTAGTACATCTTGAAATTGCTTTCAATTGCATGTTAGGAAATCTGAAAAACAGGAACGTAACAATTTAATGAATAATTAAATTGTTTGATAAAGATCAATTAGGATACTTGGAGTTAGAATTACTTTACAGCTACCTACTACAGCATTCCTTTATTCACCTTTGAAAAGGTTTAAAAAAAAAGTACGATTTTTATACAAGTTTAAGACAACAGCAACAGGTTTTTTGATCTTAGGGAAAGGCAGACAAGTTTTACTCTATACTATGGTCATACTACTTTCAAAAAGGTCAGCATCACTTAAGAAAGAACTCACGTTCTTAAACAAAAACAACTCTCATGAAGTCAGGCTTTCATGAGTGTAAGAGATGCTGAAGTAGAATACAAGATGGTAAAATAAACCAAGTGAAATCTATACAGAAATCCAGTGTTTGTAAACATTTTTGTGTTTAGGAGAATTCAGACTTCAGATATATAAGTTGTAGTTACACAAACATCAATACCACATACCAGCTAGATGTTATTCCTTGTCTAATTTGATTAGAGCATGCTTAATCTACTTGTTTCCTTACAATTCATCTGTCACGTAACTTTTATTGGGGGGTTTGAACTAGATGATCTTTTAGGTCCCCTGCAAACTAAACTCTTCTATGGTTCTATACTACTAGTAGTTTAAATTTCAACTTAGACTTACTGAATCAAATACTATATTAGATGTGACAATATACCCTTACACTGAAAGTAAAAGAATATATTCTGACCTCCAATACTCAGTGGGTTCAATCCACAAGGAAATTTGAGCCAATACATTAAAATATTACCCACATATCTGAAATTAAACAAATGCCATTATAAAATCATACTACTAAAAGGAATTTACCTGTTTTTGTTAGTAAAAGATTATCCAGATGTCTGTCTCCAACTCCAAGGATGTAAGTAATTACACAATAACCAGCTGTAACAAGTAAATTGTAAGCATCAATACAAGTAAGTATCTTTCCTGAAGAGCAACAAATTCTGCACACTTAACAACGGCATATAATGTAATCTTAATTTTTGCTCACAAGCAGTATGCCACAGAGGATCAGAAGACAGGGAAGAATAATCAAGGTAATCAGCAATATGAAGAGCACAAAGTAATAAACTAAAATTCAGATTTACTCAGAAGCCTAAATTAAACTTTTGCTACTCGATTATATGCATAGTAGTGTCAAAAAAAAACCAAAACAATTTATTTCAATGCTCGGATTAAGATACTTCAAACCACTTTGGGCAAAATAAATGTACACACTTCAAACTTTGAAAGATATTTATCAAACTGTAAACAAGCATTAGACATTGATATGCATCTGAATGCATATGTCTGAATCCATATTTACAAGCTAAGCAGAAAGCTAGGATGTGATAAATAAATTATAACTAATGCAAAGTCTTATTTCCTTCACCAACTAACCTGAACCATTTTAATAAGTTCTAACAACTGCAGTGGACAAAATAAAAGAAGAAGATACTGTAGAGCAACAATTGAATAACTTTTTTCGTAGGAAAAAGCTGTTTAATTTAATGGACAGCAAACATGCTTTTACACTTCTTTCACTGAGGAAAAAAACTACACTACCACATTTTCTTTTTATCCAAATGGAGTAAGAAATTAAACAGAGTCATCCAAGAAAAAAAATCACTTCCTTTACTAGCAAATTAGAATTTTCTACCTCAAATACAGATGATTACTGTACAAATGTTTTACATCTCCCTAAATTACGTAGAATCTAACTGATGACATAGAGGGATCAAAAGTAAGATTACTCCTAGAAAGAAAGGCATTTTTAATTTCTAATCTCCAAGGAGAAGGAAGGAGGGCAGAGGAGACAAACAGTACACTGCGTGTCCTTCTCAAAATTACACTTTTCATTAGTCAATGGCATTCCCTTTTGAGGGCTTTGCAGACTCCTTGATCATAATGGGAAACAAGCTGAAATATTTTGCAATACTCCTCCCTCTTTTACACCCCTCCCCCCCCCAAAAAAAGGCACTAGGTAGAAAGGAAATCCAAATTCTCTTACATTATCTCAAAAATCTATGCACTGATGCTAATTACCAGAAAAACTCATGGCCTCTAATTCTACCCTGAAAGCTGCAAGAAGCCTGAACATCGCCGTAGTACTGACAAATCAATAAGTAGCTTTTTGTTCATTAGAATCTTTCAGTTAAAAATGAAAGTTAAGTTTAATAGCAAAGCACTTAATGACTGGACTGCTGAATAAGCTTTACACCTCACCGGCTATATAAACAAGATCTACCCTTGCTACAACAGAGATTCTAACAGCAAGCAGCTGTATACTCCTCCAGCTGCTGACATCTAAATTGAAGTGCCTCAATAACTCAACCACCTGAGCCATTATATATCAGATACAAAATTATCAGTTGTAGTACTGTCACTTACCACAGCTCTTAACATACGTGTCCATCACCTCTGCACTTATTCCATGAGGTCCAGTCTCACTAGGTGCATGCTTTCTGAAGAAGTTCTGGAAGGGAAGTCATCAACACATTTAGTTATCCCATTATGACCTGTAGCATGATTTTTATAACTAGTAATTCAAGATATAAAACACGGCCGCAAGTCCAGTAGTGTCATGTTAAGCTAATAGCCACCTCCCACTTCCCATCAAAACTAGTAAGACCTAATTTAAGTCTGTATTTCTATCTTTGCATTTCATCTTAATAATCACATTTGCACACTCAACAAAAATACATCTGAAGTTCAAATTGAAATGCAGATCATCAATGAAATAATCTCAGGAAATTAAGAACACATTAAGGATATACTAATTAATAACCATGAATACAAAAGTACTTCCACAGGGATAGGTTTGTGACAGATCAGGAAAAATCACACTGAGCTAAGTTATGTGAAAAGAGGATCTGGGACAGCTGTTTGACAACAAGCTGAACATGAGCCAGCAGTGCGCCCAGGTGGCCAAGAAGGCCAATGGTATCCTCACTTGTAAAGAAAGTGTTGTCAGCAGGAACAGGGAGGTGATCAGTCCCTGTGCTCAACTCTGCTGAGGCTGCACCTTGAAAACTCCGTTCAGTTTTGGGCCACTCACTAGAAGACACTGAGGCAATGGAGTGAGTCCTGAGAAGAACAACAAAACTGGTGAGGGGTCTGGAACACAAATCTTAGAATGAACATCTGAGATAACTGGAATTATTTAGTCTGGAGAAGAGAAGGCTCAGGGGAGACTTTATCATTCTTTACAACTATCTGGCAGGAAGTTGTAGCAATGTGGGGGTCAGCCACTGCTCTCAGGTAACTGGTGATAGAATGAGAGGGAACAGCCTTAAGTTGTGCCACAGAACATTCAGATTATAGAAAAAAAACTCAGAAAGAGTGGTCAGGCACTGGCACTGGCTGCCTAATGAGGTCGTGGAGTCATCATTCTTAAAGGTGTTCAAGAAACATGGAGATGTGGCACTTGGGACATGGTTAACGGGTATGGTGGCAACAAGTTCACAACTGGACCAGATGATCTTAGAGGTGTTTTACAGCTTGTGCTATGCTTGAAGCTGTACTGTTTTTTTGTCTAACACTATTCAATTACATGTCCCTACTTAATCTGATTAATATTACAGAAAATTTGCTCCAAAGCATATCATGCAGTAGCTATACATCCACTATGAGTGGAAATAGATGTCAAAAATTAAGTGGACAAAGTACTTAGTTGTACAATCTAAAAAAACTATAAACTAAAAAAACATTACTACATGCTTTAACAAGGTATCAAAACCATTGATTAAACAAAATAAATATCTTAAAACAGAAAAATACAGAAAAGTGTCTGACATTACATTCATCATTACAGGAAACCCGCAACATCAGTATCTCAACTAAGGTAGAGTTTAATTATATATATGGTGTTACTCTTAGGTCATTAGACACTCATGTGGTAATTAAAGTGTGTTTTTATAAAGCAAAAAAAAAAAATCTGGTGCATCTGTCTTCTAAACAACAGACACAGAAATCAGTGGAGAGACTGTAAAGACTCATGCATAAAGATCTAAGGCTGCAATTTGCACTGCCTGACGAGTAGAAGACTTAAGAAGTACTACATCACATACCTGTATACTTTCCTCAGTAGCAAGAACTTCTGCAACTGGCACTGACTGAATAAACTGCATGAAGCCTGCAAAAGAAACAACCAACAAAAAATTTGAGTGCACAGACATTTGAAGATACTTTATAAAGCAAAACAATAACAAAACACTTTTTTTCCCCAATTTTCAGGCCTCAATAATATAACTACTCATCCTAACTCCAAGTCAGGACAGAAAAAGCCTGTTTCAAACTTTCAAGAGAAAAGAAAGTTAAATCAATGACATCCTAAATGTTTATCCACAATGGATCTGAAAGCATAGCCAAATTTGATTTTTGTTGTTTTTTTTTTCCCCTCCAGTTTATGCAAAGATCAGTAGAAGTATTCACATGATTTGTCCAAGATCACACAAGCAAGCTAGCTCAAAAATACTGTCTGGAAATAGTCTAGTGACTGTCACAGATCACAACCTATGAAATACCGTGGTCACTTGTTGGTTACTTCACTAATTTATATATGTTATCTTATACTTCTGAGCTCTTTTTTCAGAATGCTGTATGTAAAGTAAAATATCTATGTCACAACAGTCAATGAGGGAGGGAAAGAAAAACTCTTCCCAATACTGTACTTTTAGAAAACGAAGTATTCATACCATGTTTTGTACTAGTTGCCAGCACTTTGTATGGCGTCAGTTTCAAATCCAAATTTTCTTTTCTTAGCAGCTGGGATAGAGTAGAAAGAAGTATTAAAATGAGAGCAACAAAAATCAGCTATGTTTCTAAAATAATACTGGACATTGATCTATGAAGTTCTTCACTGTAATCAGTAATGAATGAAGGCTGATTTGAGATTTTTTTTTTTTTTAATATAAACAGAATCTGAAAAGATCTATTAAAAAAAAAAAAAACAACTAAGGTCAGAAAAACCCCAAAATGTATTAGCTAGATCAATTGTCATATTAGCCACATTAACAGTTTTTAGTAGTCTTGCTGTTGAGAAGAATCAAGAACTGAGAAACGCAACACAGGATGGTAGTCCTCACCTTATCCATAAGTGAAATAATCTGAAGAATAAGTTGATCCTGACGTAAATCATCTCCATGCTTAAAAATTACAGGATATTTGCCTCCATCTTCCGTCTTGAAGAATAACTGAGCAGGCATTAAGGCACTCTGGAACAGAAAACTCTACTGAGCTGGCTCAGAGCAACATTCACATTAACATTTTGCTACAGTACATTTCTAAAATGTAAATCCATATTTACAGAATTATAAGTAAGTGAAATAGGCAAGAATAAGACATAAGGTATAAAACTGAGTTACATAAAAGTCTCCTTGGTTATTAGCAGCATGGCAGCAAGGACTAGAAGTTTCTTAATGTTCCTCAAGTCTGGCAGAAAATAAGCAAATCTAAAAACTTCTTAAAGTAGTTATCTACTGTTTAGGAATCAATTAGACCATGTCATTCTCAGTTACCAGAAATTGTGATCTAAGCATATTTGATAAAATAAAAATAAATGAAATCCCCTCTGGCTCTTCATTGTTTCTTCATTGTGTCTTCATTTTCAAAGAGAAAAAATAGGGAAGTGTAAATGATACACTGTTTCCCTAAATGCCACTCCCTAAACCTGTGCCATTGAAGATGAAGGACAGAAGAATTCAAATTGTTTGCATGCATTTAATTCCAATCAACATAAAAGCACTGAGCAAAAGGTCACAACAAAACAAATTTTAACTGACCGGATCATAAAGACACAATTATAGGATAAACATCAAAGAATGCTAGAGGCAAGTCATCTTTAAAAATTAACTGCTTCCTTAATCTATTTAGTAAAAGCAAAAATGCCATTTCACGTTGTCGTTAGTGAAAATCAATTTAACTGTTTGCTGTTTCTTCAAATAAAATGGATTGAAAGGAATCAATTATCTACATGAATAATTTCACCTACTGCAACTGACCCAAGTCGCTTCCCTCAAAGCAAAAACAATAAAAATCAAGGACACTGTTTAATATTTGAGCAGCTATATTATATGTTTTCACATGGAATACTTTTTTTTTTTAAGATAAAGTTCCATAAATCTGCCATGTGATGTCCAAAAGCACCAAAAATTAGTCATTCATCTAAGAGTTTGATTATTTTCTCATAGCATAAGATTAATAATTAAATGGAAATCAGTAACCATTCAGAATCAGGACAATCAAAATTTATCTCCAATTTGAAAACAAGATACTTGAGCATGTAGTGGAAGATGAGTACTCCTCAAAGTTACAGGTACATAAAAAACGAGCCAACGGGGAATCAGAAAGATTCCCCTATAGAAAGATGTTTCTCTGAGTTGACAGAAATTAATGCATTCCACAATCACTGAAATTTGCAAGTATATATAAATTTACAGCCTACAGCAGAGGTTGGTAACACTGGCTGCAAGAGCAGCTTGAATCTTTTCTCTCTTCTTTAAACTGCTGGTTAGAGGCCTGACTAGTAAAACATATTTTGGTCAACTAAATGATTTGAAATTAAATCAAATTACTGGACACAGGTAATAACTCACACTCCAAGTAGCATAAGAAGCAAAACAAAACTAGTGCTTTTAACAGCACATTGACTGTTCAGTAACTAGAGTAAGGAATAGCCATGTAACCACAATTAATAGAACTGGTATAATTTAAGGAGTTATTTATCCTCAGGTTACATGATCTACCCTGCAGTCTTTTGCAACAGACCGAAATGAACAATCGTATTTCTTTCCAGCCCCTAACAAGAGTTTTATTTTAAAAAGGAATACATGCTCATATGTATCTTAGGTGTCACATAGGTGACTTGATTTGTAAGATTTTTGATCATAAATGATATTTCTCCTAACCACAGACTCATCAAGTTTCAGATAAATTCTGAAGTAGGAATTATTGTCAACTTGGGAAGAACATCTCTGGTCGGTGAACCACTTGCATTATTGAAGTTTTGTACATAAAATTTTACCCTTTTCTAGAGGAGAACAGTTACTTCATAAACATTATCAGTCTTACAAAAGCAGCTTGAATCTGGTGCCTGAAAGTACTTCCAGAAAAAAAAACAAAAACAAACAAACAAACAACAACAACAAAAAAAAAACCCACGTTATTCAACCACTTTAAAAGCATGTTACAGTTAGATCTTGCCTTGACTAGATCAGGTCATTTCAACATTCCAACTGATGTTTCTAAGCTTGATGGTCATAGTTTATATTTCAGCTATTTAGATGTCATTTACCTTGAAGAGTGTGGCTTTTTCAGGGATTATTCCTTTAATTTTCACCTGAGGTTCCAGAGGAAGAGGAATAAGTTCCATCTCTGCTAAATTCATCTTTTCATTATCTGCTAACAATGCCTGAAGCCTCTCATTCTAAAAGAAAAATAATCAAATACTTGTTTTTTACTCAAAGCACACTTACTAGGTACACAGAAACAATTAAAATCTTTTAAAAGCAGATACATAGTAATTACTAATAAATCACTAACTTTTTCAATTCTTTATGCTTCCAAAATCAAAGCCCCGTGGTTTAGTTTGAAAAAAGAACATCTGACAGAACACTATCAAACACTGCACAAGCAGGCAGTACATTCCTATGGATTGAAAAAACCTTCCATCTCTTTTAGCGATTATACCTTTCTTACCAGTATGTAGCACAGTCACAAAATTTCATGGAAGTGATACAAGGCTTAAATGTTTCATTTTCCTGCACAAACATACTCCACAGATAAAGAAGGTAATAGATAATTACACTGAAAACTCACGTTAAAGAATAATGGTATATGTCAGAGGAAAAGAAAATAAATTGACAGAAATTCCTTTGGAGATCCTGCTCCCTCCCCACACCTGTCAAGCTCACCCAGTATTTTAACTAGGAAGGGTGAAATATCTTAGAAGGTACCTGTGACAGAAATTCTTTCTCTCAAGGCTAACAGTTCCCTTTCAAGTAGTTATACACACATCTTACAAAGGAACTGATTTTTGATTTTTGCTCTCAGAACAAAAGAAGTCTTCTTAGTTGAATTTCTTGATTTCGTTACACTGGCATAAATTCCTTCGCACAAATAAATAAATAAATAAATAAATCCACCATCTGAGGGTCTGGTAGACACCTTGCAGTAAAGAAGGCTAATGGTATTCTGGGATGCATTAAGCATATTAACCCAGAGCTCAAGGGAGATGATCCTTCCTCTTCTCAGTATTGATGAGGCCACACTTGGAGTGCTGTGCCCAGTTCTGGGACCCAGATCACAAGATAGACTTGGGCATACTGAAGAGAGTCACAGTGTCTGGCCACAAAAATTAACAGAGTGGATCACTCCTCCTAGGAGGAAAGGCTGAGAGAATCAGGCCTGCTAAGCCAAGAGAAAAGGCCTTGGGGTGGATTTTATTCACATACAGAAATACATGAAGAGAGGGAGCAAATAAGACAGCTAGACATTTTTAAGTGATGTCCACTGCCACAATAAGAAGGAGGAGTGACAAACATACCAGCATGGGTAGTGCACATCCGAATGTCAGGAAACACCTGCTTACTGTGAGGGTGACTGAACAATGGGTAATATCGTTTAGAGTCCTTGGAGAGTCTCTACTCTTGAAAATACCAAAAAGCTACATAGACACAGCCCTGAACAAGCTACTGAAAGGGATATGTTTGAGAAATGGGTGAGATGTGATAACCTAGTGAGGTGCCACCCAACCTCAGTCATTGCATGATTCTTTGACAATTCATAACAACCACACAACAATTCACAACATCATCACAAAATCATCACAACAATCTCTGCTTCCTTCTTACGTCTTCCATGACTTGTTCATTCTCGTATCGCCATCTCTTCACATTATTCCAATACTTTACTTTTGAGACAGTACCCTGAGACTTTTCTGAAGGGCCTCTTTTTTCCACCTTTGAAGTTTCAGAGCACTTTATAACTTTGACTCATCTAATATTCTTCTAGGTTTGTTTAAAATTAGCTGAAATTGTGTTAAAAGTTGTCCATCTGTCCTGTAACATTTCAGTGCTAAGAATTTTTCATGAAAAGCTAACACTCACGCTGTTAATTTCTGCCCAGAGATAACTTTTCCAATCTCTTATTTACCTTTTTCTTACGATTCCCACTTTCACGCTGCACTGCTTTCATTACATGAACCAGCCGATCCACAAATGTCTGCTGAGCTGCCAATAATGAACGCATAACCCTGACAGACTTATCACCCTAAGTGAATTAAAAGAAACAAAATTAGTTTTTTGTTCCATAATTACCTTACCTAGAAATTATTCCTGTGATCTTAGACTTTGGGGCTTTAAGAAGTAAGTGAATAAAGATCAATTTCCTTTCAATTTTGAAGATATTTTCTGTAAAATACAATCAAAATCACTGCAGTTGGCAATTAATTATTTGACCTACCAGTGTATTTTAATTTGCATCAGTAATTTTAGTTGTGAACAGTCATGCATGGCAAGCTTATTCACATAACTGAAGTTAGTAAGAGCAGGAACACAGAACATTCTACAAAGCCTAAGAGTCAGATTCAAAAACATTGGTAAAATGGGAATACAAAGCATGAGACACAATAAAATCAGGAAAGACCATGTATCTACTAAAAAAATTATGCACTGCAATTCATAAAAACTTTTTTTTTTTTTTACTTTCTTCTTGCTTTTTCCCCTATGTAGCCCTCTGCTGAAGGCAAACAGAACAATCCTTCTTCTGAGTTTGGAGTACAGGCCTCTTGACTCAATTTCAATTGCATAAGAAATAACTGACTGCTTATGCAAGGCAGAGGATTTTAGAATCAGCGTGTTACTAATGGAAGCAAGAAATAAGACAGAGGACAGTTTTCAGTAATCGTCCTTCACTTTTTTGGTAGCCTCTTTAGTTTACTACAAACACCGAAAATTCAAGCAAAAGTGGAAGCTTTTTAGATTTCAATAATTGACACAAAGTGTCCTCTTTCTAGATACGTCTCTTTACAAAATGACTAACAAAAAACACTATGTAAAGGCATTACCTTTAGCAAGGCTTGACTAAATCTTCTCATCACATTTAAGTACATTTCGTGAGTCTTTGGGTCCCTCTGCTGAGTGTCTTGGTCTTCGCATTCCACAATTACATACCTGCATTATAAAAAAATTCAAGTTAATGCAGCACCAGATTACAACATATTTAACACAGCAGCCCTGCACTGTATGTCTGGATCTGAAAACAAATTCATTCTTGAATGAGGTAACAGATGAGCTCTCCATTTCATAATTACAAACTTCCACTTGAATTAAGATAGCCTATCCACACTTCTGAGGTGCTTCACTACAGCAAACATCTCATCTCTTAAACAGGACAAGTCAGAAATGATAAAACACTCCAAGCAAGCACTGTAAGTGCTGCCAACCTCTACAGGCAGGCATAATGCAAACTTCTGACTCAAGTATACATTAAACAATCCTCCTATCCTATCTCTTTCCTACCAGCAACAGTGAAAGAAAGTATACTGATCCTGAAGTAGCAAACTCTATATTTCAGATCAATTTCTCACTTCTAAAATTGCGATGTAGGAACAAAATTAAAGAGGATAATTTCAGATGGTTGTACGGTAACTGACAGTATTTTACTTTGATGTAATAATTAGTTATTTGAAAGATCTTGTGCTTCTTTCCATTCATAGCACTGACAAGAAGACATAGCTGTGCACAAAATATTTTCTCTGTTTAAGGAAATATCTCAAGTTTTATCCAGAAAAAAAGAAACCCACTATGTATATTAAAACAAACAAACAAACAAAAAGGTAGAGATGAAAAAGTCTCTTTTCAAACACTGCAGTGTTTGAAGTGACTGCATATTCATCATGTTTCTCCTCCTCTATAGGTGATTTTTCATATGGTTAGGGGGCTTTCTGCAAATGAGCAATGCTATTTTCAGAGTCCTCTACAACTTCAGCTAGTGTTCAAGAATGCTGTGCACACTGTACATGCGTTGTTTTTGTTGTTGTTACACACTTCAGTTTTACACTGATTTCATATCAGCTTTAATATGGTAGAACATAAATTACAAAACACCCTGGACATTTATTTTCATGATAATCTGGAAATTGCTGTCATAACTAAAAAAAAAAAAAGGAAATCGCTCAAGTCAAAAACAACTCTCTTGCTCTACAAATCAAACTTCCTTCCTCCTGAAAAGGAGTCAGAAAGGTATATCATCAGTTTTAAAGCAAACAGTTACAGGCATCCATGTTTCTCAGCTGTACAGAAAGTTGCAGTGATAGAAGCATTTCATTGTGGCTTCAGTTTAGTTTTCTTAAAGTTCTATCTGCATAAAGAATTTTTGATTTTTTTTGTTTACACTGACATAAGAACTCTACTATAAGTGTTTAAAAATTGCATGTGTTAAATTTGACTAGTCTTATTTACAAATACATATATAAATATTAAGGGTATGTAAAATATTCCATGCATTTTCTCTAAATGTTAATTAATAACTGGAAATTACTCCCAAGGCAATTTCTTACATTGGTTTACAGTTACATTCCTAAAATGACAAAATTAGATTGCAATGGTATGATCATAAAGACAAAGATCTTTAGTCTGTGCACTAAAACTTAAAAGGAAAATTAGATGCAATAAACTGAAATATGTAATTATAATCTTAGTTTGTTTTAAAAAAACATACACACAAAAAACCACCCAGACAATTTCTTAAACCTACTTTAAAACAACGCTTGGGTAGGTGTCTCATACGCCCACACAGGGGAAAGTAAAAACGCAATGAATTCTGTAGGCACAGTTAAAGTACAGTGATAGGAGAGCTTTACAGCAAGTGAATGAGGGTGGAGGTTTAGTTTTCAATAGTTATCAAACTTTTCCATTATTTTAGGTGCACACTGTGTGTGGATAGCTGAAACAAGCAAGTGATGAGCAACCAACTGGATTTTTGGCTACATCAGCTCAAACAGTGGCTTCAACATTTATATTCTGTCACTGAGAAATTGAAATGTCTGGAAAGAGAACAATGAGCAAAATGACTTTGTGGTGTTTTCTCTGCTTTGTTGTTCAGGCTTTTTGTTGTTTTTTTTTCCTATTTTTGTTCTTGCTATTCGAAGACAAAAACTTCTGAGCTTTGGACACTTAAACATTATGTAGGTTGTCTGGAGATGCTGCTGAAATATCAGTGCACAGGTTATATCAGAATGATAGAATTTAGCTAATCTACCAACATTTGTTTTAATGAAGCATGTTTAATTAGGTCAAACATTTGGCTTCTACCCACATTAATTCAGCATGCCAATATCTTAGCCATTTCAATTTAATTGCATCTTTATTACGAAGACAAGCATCAACTTCGGCCACTACAATGAAAGTATGTATACTAAGAAACTACCTATGTCATGAATTTACATGCCTTAATGTGATGAAAAGATAAATCTTAAAGAAATCTACGAAATTACTCTCAGGAGAGGTTAGCGTACTTAAAAATTTTAATAACACCATGCTTTTATATATAAAATACTCAATTTATAATTAGTACTTGCTAATGTGAATAAGTATTTATTAAATACATCTAAAAGGACAGAAATCATAATCACTTCATTTGGCTAAAATCATAAGTATCTACGTTCTCCATTATAAAATATACATGTCTTGTGTATGTGTTTCTATGTTCATATATGCATGTGCACAAATATACACACTTGTGAATTATCTTGTTTTAATAATAACATAGAGCTGTACTCCACATCTAGAAATGATTATTCCATTAAGTACATAAGTAACACAGATGACTAGTTTAAGAATCTAGTTTAGTTTTTGAATTACTTGATACAAAACCTTACCTCTTCATTATCTAGATCCCTTTAGAAAGTACACATCTGCAGTGAATTTTTGTTTCCAATCACAACATAAGCACAAATCAAATCTAAAAAGAAGAATTATGCTAGTACAAAAGAATTAGTGCTTTATGAACCTTCACGAAGTTCATTCTTGATTGAGAAAATTTACTCACTGCAAGGAGCTTTATTTCTTAAGTACCACCATATACAAATCAAATGACAATGTAAAAATGCTTCGTTTTAGATATTTTTTTCTTAAATACTGTACTTAATGTTCTATAGATCATCAGTCAATCACATTTGCGTACATGCCCCTTATTCACTGAATACTCTGTTCAGATGTATATTGTTTTAAATGCACTACTTCATTCTGACAGAAGTGGAGACTCAAGTTCAAAACAATTTATCTTTTCCTGTGCATCCTTCTGGGCCTTATAGCTTTGATTTCAATTACACATTGATAAATAATTTACTACATACCAGTATAAGTAGTTTGCCAACGTAGAATTTTTGCATGCTCGTGATATCAAGAAAGTGCAAAGGTCTTGCTGTGAGGAATTTAAGAAAAGCAAAATTACATAATAAAATAAATCTGAACACATCAGTAAAATTTAGTTAAGGAAAAAATCACAATTAATTCACAGACTTTTAAGAGATATGTTCCTTTCTAAAGATTGAATCCAACTCATCCTACAATTAAGCTATTATTTTTAATTTTTACTTTAAAAAATCCCAGCAGTAAGCTGTAAGTAAAAAAAAAAGTCTACTAAAGTAGCACATTTACCAACTACAGATCTTCAGTATTAACCTTCTATGTACAAGACTTTACACTTATCTCCTATGCAATTTTCCAAGTGTGAGATTCAAGCCTAAAGCGTATTTGCTACCTACTTTGCATCCAGAAGAATTAAAACTCATTAAGATGTTCATTCTAATGAATGAATCTGTAGAGTTCACAGAGCATTTAGCTACTTATCCAAGGTATAAGAGCCCAAAAAGAAATCTGCATATCTTTGTTCATACGCATCATTTGAGGATTATTTTCTATTCAGTTCTGAGACCCAAAAAGAGAAATTTGTGAAAAGGAATGGACAATTTGTTCAGACACCAATGAACTATACATCAGATAAAAATTAAATGTCCCCAAATTGTCTTTACTTTGTACCTTTCCCTTCCTGTAGTCCCACTTTTATTAATCAATTTCTACTTTAAACAGAAGAGAAAAATCCTTGGTGGATATAATTCAACATAGTGTCCTTAGGTTCATAAACAAGAAAAAAAGCCAATTTGGCTAAAGGAGGAACACACTACAGATATTAAAAACATTTGGATAACTGTTTCCCATTAAAAAAAAAGAAATTTAATACAGCTCAAACACAATCATGTGATTATCAGTATCTATTCAGCATGCATAGTCTTTGCAGTTGTAATATACTTAGAGTCGCTTGCTATCCTGATCAATTCAATGCTCAGTCTTTGACTAATGTAACCAGAAATTCAGATAAGCTACTGCTTTGTTTGTTTTTGTATTTAATTTGAATTTATATTTTTAGAGCGTTTAAATATTTTGCAAAGTACAACAGAAAAATCCGAACACATACACACACACACACACACACACATACAGAAGTAGAAAGC
Organism: Gallus gallus; assembly: GCF_016699485.2. Taxonomy (NCBI): domain Eukaryota; kingdom Metazoa; phylum Chordata; class Aves; order Galliformes; family Phasianidae; genus Gallus; species Gallus gallus. Next base: position 4,378,673 of record NC_052572.1, read on the forward strand.
CTACTAAAACACCTCAAACATCACAACTGCAATGTAAAACACTTCACTTACATCAAGGTTCTCATTGTCTGCAGGTTCCTTCATTTTTGAAGTTAGAGGTGGTGAGGAGACAGGTGGAATAGGAGTCATGATCTGGGAACTATAAAAAAGGAGAGAGTGTAATTGCTGTGATTCAAAGTTCTTTCTTAGGAATAGGAAGTGTGCAAGGAAATAGCAATGCATTTGACTTCCACAAAACAATAAACTAGGAAAATTGTAAAGAAAGTACTTTTTTAAAGAACTAGTAAATAAATAATCTCAACTCTGTTCCAGAACAAACAGAATGGCAGCTTTAATCACTATTGCTCCTGAAAACATCAAAAATCTGTACCCACTAAGTTACACAACTTATGGTTGTGCAGGACATTCAGTCACATCAATCTTACTGTTTTATTTCAGCTTCCATAAAAAATAGATAGACATCCAAGGGAATTTGGATTCATGTTTTCAGTGTAAGCTTTTTTAAAGTGTTTCTGATGAAGTTGCTAAAACACAACACCTGCGAACACTCAAATCCGGAATGCAATCACACACAGTAGAGTAGACAAATATAGAGTAGACCAGTATAGCCACTCTACAGAATTGCTTTGTAGTAAGACCAGTGAAAAGGAGTATACTTACAATAAGGAGAGTACACATTAGTGGCACAAGTAATTAGACACTGAAGCTTAAGACTTGAAAAACTAAAGACTTCTGTTAACCAAATTAATTTGTGACTTACTTAGTGTCAGATTAATCACTGAGTTCAGCCCTTCCTTTGGACTGAAATTAATAGAACATATGCCCCAGCAGCTCTTTTACATTCAGTTGATTCTCCCTAAAAATTCTTCTAAAATTCTTTTTATTGAAAATTTTAGCTTTTTACCTGTCTATTTCTGTACCATTAGTTCCAGATGTTGTCATGCTTTCTGACATTGAACCTTGACTATCCCTCTTGCTGGGTTCCAGTCCATTTTTTATGTCATCAAAGTTTTCGTATTTCAATGCCTGGACTAGCTGCAGCAGGTACATTAGTAAATCCTCGTGAAGGGGGGGAAAAAAAAAAAAAGAAAATGAATTCATAGAATCAGTCAAAGCTGCCTTGATTTCAGAATTCTTAATAAGAGAAAAACTTGGTCAGGATATGAAGAAATGGAATAGCATCTCAACAGCAAAAAACATACAACAGAAGATATGCTCTACAATGGAGTTAGACTCCCAAAAGGTAAGAATTATGACATCACTACTTCTTTGTTAAACAAAGTGTTAATTCACTAATTCTTTCATTTGAAATATGCTTCTAAAACACACTTTAGTTAAGCTGCCCTACTTGCTTCCAGTGTTCACAAAATAAATTTTAGTTTACAGCTTCTACGAGTGAAACAAAATCTGGACCACATTACCAAGAAACAATCTTTACCCTCTCTTCTGTATAGTTTTCTTGTTTTGTTTTTTTTTCTTTTGTCCTTAGCAATGAATAAGTGCATCTGATGTATGACTGAAAAACAGAATTTAATCACTAGCTCTTTATAATTTGTTTCCTCTACTATTCAATTTTCTGAGTAGGATTCAGATGTTGTCTGAAAAGTACACTTCACAGACAAAGCAGTATGACCTTGGCCACTGAAAAGAGCTTTCTAAAAACAGAGAAAAGTGCATTCCTTATTTTTATCCCAACTGACTGCCAAGAATTCAAGATCTACAGTAGTATATTCACAGTATTATTTTTTTTCTTTTTTTACTGTTGAATGTAAATAATTACAATTTAAACTGATTAGCATTTATTAAGTAGGCTCTACTCACGATTCACAGCTCATCATGTTCTAATCAGTATAAAATTGGAACCACCTTTTTTCTACAGATGTTTATCTACCCATTTTCTTCATAAAGTATATGATGATGTACTGCTTTAATGTACAAGGCAGCTGGAAATCTTTTAGTTTAGCATACTTTTATGAATGTTAACATTCAAACTTTATGATGTGTTTGAGGGGAGTATACGTGTTTCAACTTGACAAAAAAAAAAAAAAAGAACGACTACTGACTGTTCACACTAATACAATTACCAATATTGTGAACTTCCTTCCAAAAAGAGCCCGACAACATTTCCACCACTATTATTTACTTAGATGCCTCTGAAGGTAAGAAATTCTTGCTAAAAATCCTCTGTTCTCCAAGTTCTAAGATGACAGAACAAGGAATACCTCATCATCAGCCTGCTGAAGTCTAGCAACAGCATATCGTCGAACTGTTGGATTTGTGAAGTGAGATGACAGAAGTTCTAAGGAGTCCTCCACATCCATTGGTTTCCACTTGCCCAGTAGCTCCAGAGCTTGCTTTGCCTCCTGTGGTAGGTCCCAGTTAACACATTTTAAGAATTTTGTCAAGGCCTGGAAAGAAAGATCAATGAAATCTATTTAAGAAATGCATGTTTCATGTTAAGACAGAACTAGATTTGAACTATAATTACGTAAGCACAGTCCTGAGAAGACTCAGTGACATGTGACAATGCAGTATGGAATTGTTTTAATACGTCTTGAAAATCTGTAGCTATCTTTAAGTAAAAAGTGAAGTCAAAGGTTACTGCTCTACCACCATCATCAATACATAAAAGTAGCCACCACTAGGTTTATATTTATTTAATACACTGTTTTTTCGGTGTGCCGCTATATATTCTGGTAATACATAGTATGATCTCTTGACTAAAAAGGGATGGACAAGCTATTTCTATTCATTTCTCTCTACTGATGAAAAAAATGTCACCACTAGCACTTTAAACTGTCATTCTGGCTTTACACATGAACTTCTGCAATAACAGCTAGATTCTATGATTTAGAGAGACTTCAATTTTTAAAATCAGTGACTTTAGAAAAAGTTAAAATCATCTTAATTAGCTACTAAGACACTGAAATTCTGTATCTGCAAGGGAAGAACACTAAAATCAGTGCTAGATGAAATGTTTTTCGTACAAATAACACTCAAATATTTGAGCTTACCTTCTCCTGGTTAGTAAGGTAATATCTGAATTTCCAAACTAGATCCTGTTCCTCGTATGTTAGCTGTTTTGTTGGTGGATAACTCACAATGATCTATTAGACACATAGTCAGAAAGTCAGTTTAAAAAACATGAGCATGTATAACCACTAAGTTAACAGAATATGCTGTGATGAAACAAAGGACTGATGACACAAAAACAGAAAAAAAAATGTTTCCAACAATACAAAGTTCTCATGTTGTCATGGTGATGCTTCTTAGTTACAAGGTTGAAGGAACCAGCAACGAAGGCAAACATAAGCAGTTAAGACTACCATCAACATCAAGGTATGTGCACAATATGCATTATTAAACCTTCAAAACAGAAGTAATACGTTTTTCCTAAAAGATAAAATAACAAAGGTAAGTGCATTTCTGCTTTTTTCTGAGTTGGACTCACCTAATTAATGATATTCTTCAAAGTGAAATTAAACATTTTATTTAAATGGTCAACACATATTAATAGTGAACAACCTAAAATAACTTTGAATTTAGCCATCACATCATTAACTTACATTAAGCTGATCTCGAGTAGCTGCATTAGGCTTCAGATCATGATCAGAAGGTCCACTTCTTAAACTTCGAGCAAGCTTGTGATGTTTGCTTTCTACTAAGTTCTCCTAAATGCAGAGGGTAAGTCAATATGCATAAATACTTAAGCTCTAGAGAAATTTACTACTGAAACCATCTAGCAAAAACTCACCAGTATGTTGAATAATACAACAATTAAAATTCACATCTAAAAATACAGCATCTTCTGGACTGTTTTTTATCACTGCTGTTTTACCAGATACTCCTTCAACAATACGCACTTTTAGCCCGTAAAAGAGAGGAAGGCTGTAAGGATTTGAATTTCTTTTATGTATTTATTGTACTTCACACAACATACAAACCCCATTTTGCCTTTTGGTGAATTGCTGCAAAATGCAAGTGTTTCAGTCAACACACCCGTGATTTAGACAGCACTCAAACGTGCTAGCTGCTTTTCAAACATATGTAGGATGTTTGCAGTATGAAGCTTTGTATGCAACAAAAACATTCTCAAAAAGTTTTCCCACTGTTAATACCATGTTAGCAACAGTAGGAGCCACAATAAGAGCCACGGTGTCAACAAGATTTCAGCAGCCAAGGCAGTTTTCAGCATTGTCAGACTTGCTCTTGCAGTGTTAGATTACACAGTGCTCAAACAGTGTTGCCAGTAAAAGCCCACTTACATTAAGGTTCCCAAAGCTGCCAATACCAGTCCCACTGAATTGGCATCCACAATAATGGAAATCTTTTCTAGAACTGTACTTAGGCACTGTCTACATGAAAAACAACATACAAAAGAGTGTAGGGAAAAAAAAAACATTTTAACAGATGAAGTGACCAAGAGTTACTACACTTTCTTCAAAACTTCCTTAGTCTTCTTCAGCTCCTCCTTGTCTAATATCCCCACCCTCTCTTCTACCAGCACTACCCCTAATCTGCTTTCCCCCATTTCAGAAGAAAGTACATTAAGTATAGAAAGGAAGAAAATCATCATAAGCATTAAATAAGTTGCCGTATTTTAAATCTAGCATTAGCAATAAAAATGTACTAAAAATCACACCAACATACTTCTCAATTGGTCAAATATGTCTTTCCCACAGGACTGTGCACTACTGCAGGTAGGAATATAGACAAGCTTTCATCTCCATCTTCGGAAACCTCACAGCAAAACTACTGTGCTACAGACTGTATTACACAGAATATTGCTTACCATAGACATTTGTGGATCTGGAATCTTAACAATTTCAGAACTTGTTAAAACTGGGGATGACTCATCACCATCCTGAAAGACAGTTAAAAGTTTATTTAATATTTCTAATTCGAAAACTGAAGTAATGTCATATTAACAAATTGGTTTTCTATTAATATATAGCATATTTAAGTGAAAAAAATGATGCAACTACACCCTGCAGTTTTGATGGGCCTGAAGGAGAAAAGATATTTTTATCTGTTTCTTGCCTAATGATAAGCATAGTCACAATATAGACTGGAGTTCATTCAGTGAAATACATCTTGGCAACTCTTCACCATGATAGCATACAGGTGAGTAGAAAAATTTGCTGATGCTGTTACACACATCCTCCGGAAGAAAGAAAATAAAACAAAGCAGGACCTACATTTTCAACAGAAAACAAATTCTTTGCTATAAACAGCAGCCACATTGCAGAAATTATTTCAGAACAGTTCAAAAATAAAGGCTCCTTTAAGTGGTCAAATTTAAAAAGATATATATATATATATACACACATATACATATATATGTATCTTCTTGAATATTATTATTATTATTTATTTAATATTAAATAAAAATCTTTTAAAATCAACTTTAGACATATATATATATATATGTATATCTAGAGTTGATTCCACATGTAACATCATAGTCTCTTCTGGAAGTTCATGCTGCACTGTTCTGGGGCAGAATGACCGTAGTCACACAGTTTAACTTAGGGAAATCTGTTGCTCCATAAATAACATAGGAGAAGCAAAATATTTTCTGTTTGAACTCATCAAAAGGTAAAAATAAAGCCCACCACCACTACATCAAATGCAGTAATTCTGTTTTCAGTTTGCATTTTAACTAACATCCAGTAGTTTAGTTTTGCCTTTTTTTTTTTTTTTTTTAACACTACGGAAGTGGAACCTAGCATTAATTGACATGACCTACAGAATATTTAAGACTAAATAAATAAATAAATTCAGTATAATAAATAATACTTCATACTTCAGTAAGTTTCTTCTCACTTAGCATGGAGCAGATTACAATAATGAATCCTAACAGAAATATCTTATGTCAGAATGATCAAACAGGACAGATGTAATAATGGCAGAAATTCCAAAGACTGAACCAAACATTTATTCACATTTTCAAAGATAAGCAGGGACTAAAAACACCTACTGAAATTATTTTCTGAATCACAATCCATAGTTTTACATTTCAAAATTCAGCCGAGGGTTTAATCAAAAGGCTACTGCTAACAATCAATCTTCCCACTGTTTTCATCAGACTTTTTTTTTTTTTTTTTTTTTTTTAAATATCTGTACTGTGTTGCCTCTCCACAATTTACAGAGGCATCAGGGATGCAAAGGGAGAGGAAAGTACTGGTAGACCTGGTAAAGATATGCAGCATTAGCTGAGAAAACTAAAAACTAACAATCAGTGTGTTTGGTAGTCTACTTGAAAGGTGCACCCACAGAATAGTTTATGTTTTGATGTATACTAACATACATACATACACACATATATATATATATATGTCACAGAAGAAATTACAAGCATATACATGTTACACACAAATATTAAATCATATCATTATACAGGAATGAAGCTTCACTGTGTTTTCGAGTGTAATACATATGAATCTAAAAGCTAAGCACTTTAGGTGATGTAGGTTCAGTTTCATTTCCAGAGAAATGGGCATGTGAGTTCAAATAAGAATACACATTTTTTTTCACTATATCAACACCTCCCTCAGTAACCTAATTCTTTATTTATCTTATATTTTTTCAAAATTATCTTTCAGAGAAGTGAGTAGCTTGTATCAAGGGGAGAAATTACTTAACTGTCACCAACTAGGAATAAAAATTAATATTTCTACCACCCTTTTGAGGGAGATACTTTTTAAAACGATGTAAATTCTTACGTTGCTGACTATTAAAAAAGCACATTCAAGAAGACACTTCCACATTTATTAGTGACCTATAGCTTTTTGAATTTCAAAAGTAATGGCATTAACTACATACACATCCCTTCTAGTCAAAGGTAACGTGTATCCAAGATCTGGCTGTGACTGATGACTGTCCCAGAATATAAACAGAATTATTCTTCCCATGAGTTTTCTAAAAAGCATGCATACAAACACTTATAAGGACATCTGTTTACAGCTTGTTTTAAAAGAACATCCCCTAAATAATGTACTTAGCATTATCTAAATAGTATGTAAATAATAATTCTGAAGTAGTTTCATTACAGCAAAGCACTACTGCATCAGTATAACAGCAGATGAATGCAGTAGGAGCTAGACTGACAGATCAGCATTCCCACTGTACTAAAACTTCTGTCAGCACACTGGGAGCAACTTTCAGATCATGACTGATATTAGTTAAGAACAATGAAATATTAATGAATGATGTCATGCCCCTGTACTCAGCACTGGTGAAGCCTCACCTTGAGTACTGTGCTCAGTTTTGGGCACCACAGTACAAGAAGGACATGGAGGTACTGGAGCAGGTCCAGAGAAGGGCAACGAGGTTAGTGAAGGGCTTGGAAAATCAGCCCTATGAGGAAAGGCTGAGGGAGCTGGGGCTGTTTTGTCTGGGGAAGAGGAGGCTGAGGGGAGACCTCATTACTCTCTTCCAGTACCCGAAAGGTACTTACAGTGAGAGCAGGGTAGGTCTCTTCTCACTGGTGACTGATGACAAGACAAGGGGAAATGGCCTCAAGTTGCGCCAAGGCAAGTTTAGGTTGGACGTTAGGAAACACTTCTTTACAGAAAGGGTGTTTAAGCACTGGAATAGGCTCCCCAGGGAGGTGGTTGAGTCACCATCCCTGGATGTATTTAAGAGCCGTTTGGATGTGGTGCTCAGAGATATGATTTAGTGGAGAGTTGTTAGAGCTAGGGTACTATAGTTAGGCTGCGGTTGGACTTGATGATCTTTGAGGTCCTTTCCAACCTGAGTAATTCTATGATTCTATGATGTTTTGGCAGGAAAATCCATCCAAAAAATAAACAAATTTGATGATAAATGATCACAGATCAAGTTCTATCAACTCATCAGTTATGTTCCTAATCAAAACCATAAAATGATTGCAATCTGATTCGGCTTTTGTAAAGTAATAAAGAAATAAAATACCCCAGTGACAAATAACACCTCACTTAGTGTGGACCCTTCACACAAAACAATGTAGAAAAACCTGACTTGGTGTATACACTAGCAACTAACAGATGTTCAAAACTCCTGCTGAAGCATTTGCAACATTGAGATCCAGGTGGATTCTCCTGGGATGGGCAGTAATAATGCTCATATCACTACATCTTCCTCTCTGAAAACTTAAAGATAAAATAGGCAGCTGTAAATCCTGACAAAGCTTTTAGACTTGTAAAAATAGGGCTCCACCATCAAAAGCCTCTGACAGTGATTACCAACTTACAAGGATGTGAATTCAAAGTACAACTGACTAAAGTTTGTGTACGTACAAAACAGAATTTTCAAAAGGCACCATACTTACCAGTGACTAATGTCATAATGTTTGTAATGTTTTCTAAATGCAAAACTAGTTTTTATTTGTAACGCACTGCTGATGTGTATCTTAAATCCTTGAAGACCTATAACGACATCTTTAACCACCTCTTCTCAAATTCAGTTATATAACACTGAAGAGTTCTAGCTGTTCTGCTCAAGCACCAGGAAAACTCTGGTATAAACCTAAACCATAAGTTCAATCTTGCTACTTAATCAAGTTTTGCAAAAACATACATGGGCCAAGTTACCGTCCAGAGCAGACTACTTTGTCGATTAGTCTTCCTGTGAAGGAAGTCAGCTGTTTTCCATGCCTTTCAATTAGATTAGCACTTGGCTCTAACTTTGTCATACTTCGAGAACATCATGTGGATCACTATTACCCTTATCATACAAACTTATTAAACCATACCAGTGTCTGAGACTCAAATCTAAATTAGCACTTGAATTTGGTCATGCGCATGCTTTCAAAATATCCCTCCTGATTATCCTAATGTAATGAGTTTTCACAATACCAATAGGTAAGGTCTAGTAATCTTACTCTATACTACCGTTGTCTTTCAAGCCATGAAAATGGTTTTCACTGAGAATAAAGCTTCTTTTTAAATTGCATGCTGTAGTGCAATCAATTTATTCAAACAAAGGCTTCACCTGAAACCACCACAAGGTTATATGTACTAAAGAAAAACCCTGTTGTTATTGGCACTCAGAAAAATCACACTGAATTTTGCCTAAATGGAGAATCAGAAGTGATGCTCTTGTTACTAACAGACTCCTAACCTTTCCATCATGAATGTTGTTTTAAAATTAACAGAGAACATGGGAACAGTCGCTGCTAATTTACTCCATTGTAATTGAAGGTTGAGTCAAGCAGAGGATGAAAGAATTGAGATTATTTAACAGAGTAGCTCTTTGTAAACAGCTGAAAACAAATTTATCAACAAAACTCTGACAAGTAATCTCCACTTTGCCTATCGGTCACAGACAGGTGACAACAGAACCTAGTTTCAATATATTGGATATGCATACTATATGCTGTAATTGAAGGTATGAAAAAACTGAGAAGGCAGGCACTAATTTATGTACTGTTTCCTACTGCTGTCAGAAAAAAGGTCAAGAACGTGTCGAAAAGCTACTCCATAATAACAAATTCCTACAAATAACTGCAGTTTGAGCTTTGATATATACTACTATACAATCACTTCATTTCCAAAAACCAGACTATCTGTAGCTATTTTGTTCTATGCATTTCTAATATACTTCAGAAAAATCGGCAAAGAAACAGATGCACATTTAAAGTCTGAGTCTTCTTCCCTCACTTTTTATATCTGTAAAATCATAATGATGACTGAAAAAAAATAGTACATATAAATAATCTATAACAGTACATTTCTGGAGGTACAGAGAGAAACCAATTTTAGGAACATCACATTCAACTACAAAACTAAAAAAGCCAAGACAATCCAAAGCTGTATGTTAACGATGCTTATTATTTTGTAACTATGATAAGTACTGAACATCGTGATTTAGGATTTTAACCCAGTGCAGGAACAATTCTTAGTAGTGTTTCAATGTTTTGATTACAGTTCTATTGTGCTCTCCAGAGGAAAATAATAATAATAATAATTAAAAAAAAAAAATCCTTGATTTCTGAATAAGTAAACAACTATTTGGTTTCAAGGAGGAGTTTGACACATCCTCCTTTCGTCATGATTTGTAATGTAATGTACTTTTGTCACAGTAAGGCCCTCTAAAACAGCTAGTTCTAGAATTCTGTAGAAATTGTACAAAATATACTACAATACTGCTTTTCAGATCAATTAGTAATTTTGTTACATCTATTTTCCACTGTATTAACATTTTCTATATTGAATTTTAAATTATTATTTATTTTAATTCTCAGAATAGATCGTGCTTAAAGTTAGTACCTCTGATCTCACTGGGACTCCGGTCTATTATTTTCCACTTTCTCTTTCCCATACAGATGCATTACTCAGAAATTTTCTTAATTCTTACGAATATAAACATACTGAAAATTTTAAGAAATACTGTTTTCTCTATTTCAGTAGATCTGGCTGCAATGAACAAAACCATCAAAGTGTTGGTAATGTCTTCCAAAGCCACAATAGAATAATAGAATCATAGAATCATAGAAGGGTTTGGGTTGGAAGGAACCTTTAAGATTATCTAGCTCCAACCCCCTTTTATAGGCAGGGACACCTTCCTCTCGACCAGGTTGCTCACAGCCCCATCCAGTCTGTCACTGTTTCCAGGGAGGGGGCACCCACAGCCTCTCTAGGTAACCTGTGTCTCACAACCCTCACAGTAAAGAACTTCTTCCCGATATCCAGTCTGAGTCTACTCTCTTCCAGTTTTTTCAGCTATTTCCTCTCATCCTGTCACTATATGCCTTTCTAAAAGGTCCCTCCCCAGCTTCAGGTACTGGAAGGCCACTAAAGGTCCCTTCAGAGCCTTCTCCTCTCAAGGCTGAAGAGCACCAGCTCTCTCAGCCCATGCTCATAGGGGAGATGTTCCAGACCTTGGAGCAGTAGGCCAATGCTTCCTATTAGACTCACGGTCAATCCTTTGTTCCCCTAAATCTGAACTCACAATGCTGATGTCACTCCTTAAGTGTCTCACTATGATCTTATGTCTTGATCTTTTTAAACATCTACTTTTGAAGATATTATTTTTCTGGATATTTCAGAATAAAAAAACTGAAAAGCAAGAAATTAACGACATTGAATAATTTCTCTACTTAAACTGAGAGTATTCAGGAATACTGTTTTGAGAATGATATCTTGGTATGTATTCCTATGTATAACTTTTCTTTGCAAGAATGATATAATATAGTCACCAACATTAGATACTACATTGGAGATCTGCTTTGTAAACGGAAAGAAAAGATTAAAGATATTTCAATCCAGAAGTTTTCTGCTAAATTTACTTTCAAAACATTTTCAGCAATGAAGTGTAAACTTACTTGTTCATTTGCAAGGAAAGATTCACAAGCAGAGCACCTGTGCCAAGTTTTTAATAACTTATCTTTTATAAAATTACCAATCAACACAGGTACATCTCTTCTTGATGAGAGACAATTTTACCTACAGCTACACTGAAAGTACCACTGGATGACTGAAGGAACAATAAATCAAAAAGTTTTTAATCACTCACACTTAGAAAATCCTGTAATCTTCAACTGTTGCATGAATGATTGACTTCTGTAATCTCACTGCATCTATACCATATCATTTGTATGTACATAAACAGCTGCCACTGACAGATGCCTGCTGCTATCCTGCAGCAGAATATTTCACCTCAGTGGAAAAAAAATTCCATTTAAGGCACACACACTGCTTTTTAAAGACAACCATAAAGTCTGCAAGGCACGTACCTTTTCATAGTAAACTATTCCATATTCTTTATCATCACTCTTGACGCAACGGAATTCAATCATCAGGTACATAAAATTAGAACTTCGTTTTTCCCTCTGAGAAGAGAACCACCACAGATGTGTATCATATTAAAGAGTATCAATCTTCAGCATTCTCAGCACAGCAATTACTCTTTCTTTATGCCATAACTAATTAGATTATCAGCTGTTGAAACAATTATTCAGTTCATCATTTCATAGCGCTATTTGAGACTTTTCCTGACATCCTTACTTCTTTACATCCCTCTTTCACAAGGAACATTCAGAAATAAACAAATTACATTGTTTTCATCACTGGCTTGCAATTGAGGACCTAGAGGCCAGCAAAAAAGCAACAAAGAATAACCTTTTTTTTTTTTTTTTTTTTAATGGTTATACATAATTATGCATGTCAGTCAAAACCAAGAAAACAAGTCACGTTTCAGATGAAAGAATGAGAGGAACAAATAAAACTTGGACTAAGGTTAGATCTACTGTTCATTCACTTTCAGAGGAAGAATTGCTCATATATATATTTTTCAAATCTTTATTTAGTAAGTTTAGAACTTTAAAATTTTGATGGGAAAGCAAGAAATTATATGTAATCTTCACCATGTATTTGATTTCAAAAAACTATAACATTTAACAGCAAGCAACCCAAGCTTATTTAATGTATCAATATTGAGTTGGACTTGCCTGCACAGGCAAAGCAGTTCTGTACTTAAGGCACAGGTCTAGGAATAAAGGATGCTGAATTTTATGTATTATAACAGAGAGAGAGCAAGACAATATCCATTTCTAATGTGGGAAGGGTTGAATTCTCAGAAAGACTAGTAAATGGTTATATACATATATTACAAAAGAATCTGAATACTAAAGGACTTACTGTAAGAAAGACAAATTCTCAGAGCACAAAACAGAAAACAAGGGAGTTTTGTTGTGCAAGGTGAGAATAATCAGTGGCTTTACTTAGTGAGCCTTAACACCATATTCAGGTGCTGGAGTTATTTTGAGGTCTATTTTGTTCATGACTGTATTTTAAATTCATTCAAATCTTAAAAGTATTTTTCCTCAACACCTGAAAAATCAAAAACAATAAAGCTGAATAGGTTAAAAGCCAAGGAACAGCCTGTATGGCCAAATAAGTTTCCCATCACAACTTAAATCCTAGAATTAAGTTAGCCAAACCCATCAACATGTGTCCCAAGCTCTCACAAATCATTTATAAATATGAGTCACTTGACATTGACAACTAAGATAGCTTTCTATTTATTAATTGCCCAAGTCACATTCAAATTAGAAGTGTAAAGAATTACTTTTTTCTTTTATCATATACATCATCAAATCAGTTGAAGAAAAGTAGGACAAGTTCGCCTCCTAAGTGAGGAGTCCACATTAGCAAGATGTAAAGAAAAAAGGCAAAACAGTATAACTCTGATGTAAAATGACCTACCTCATTGATCATTTCTATTTCTCTAAAGGTCAGTCTGTCCAGCCAGTCCACTTTCACCATGTGACCTTGTCGATGAGACTTCGTGAGCTGCAGAGACAAACACAACAACTTAATTTTTAACAAGTAACAACAAGAATATCGATTTTGCAGAGGCATTAATACATGAAATGCTTGGGCATACAGTAGATCTTTGTAAGCAGCTAAGCCATGACATAATACTAATATCTCAAAAAATCATGGCAAAGACAAAAGCACGTTACAAGCATGAGATCTTTAAACACATCAAACGTTAAAAAATAGGAACCTGTTTTGCAAGCAGTCACATAACAGAAACACTATTTTTTGAGTCGTTTTCATATAGTGTAACTTACCAAATCAAACAAAATAAAGGTATTTCATTCCAAGCTGAATGAACTGTGCCTTTGCTAGTTCCACAAAAGCAAGTTCACAAACTGAGATTTAGAAATTAATGTCAGTGAAGATACAGAGTTTGTTCTCCCTTTCTTTTTAGGCATCTGAAACCCGTAATCCAGAAAGCCTAGAAAGGTGAAGAAAGGGAGAAGTCTCTCTGTTTAGTTGCTATTTCCCAAGGTACAAGGAAGCTGCCACTCTACCCACCTACTCACCAGTACTCCACTTCCTTGCCTCTCAAAGAACATTCTCACCTACCAAAATCTTCAGATTCTTCAAACTTTCATATACTTAGAGCTAAAGAGCATGGTTGGAAGGACTCTAGAAATTGTACAGTCTCAAAGCAGGGTAACTGACTGCAGGTTGCACAAGACATTGTATAGTCAGGTTATAAACATCAACAAAGACAGACTTCACAATCTCTCTCAGCAATGTGTTCCTATTTTTGATCATCCTCACAGCAAAAAGTTTCTCACATATTTAAATGGAACTTCCTGTGTTTCAATTTGCACCCAAAGTCTGGCTTTGTCTTTCCTTCCTCCTGTAAGGAGTCTGTATGTGTCAGTTGCTTGTGCCTTCTTTTCCCTAAACAACATAGTTCTTAAGCCCACCTTGAATGATAGATGCTCAAAGCCCCAACTTATCCTTGCAGTCCTTCACTGGACTCACCCCAGTACAGTCATCTCTTTTTCTCACTGGAAGGCCATAACTGGACTCTGCACTTCAGATACATCTCATCAGTGCCACAATCCCTTCACCTGCTACCACTGCTGCCTAATATGGCCCAGGACACTGCTGCAGCCCTGCTTCACTGCAAAGGCAGAAGACCTCGTAAAACATTTTCGAAGCCTCTCCAAAGTTCCTTTACAGCATGCATCAACCAGTACACACTTAATTAGTTTACCATAGGCTTATTCCTCCAGCCTGCTAAGGCCCCTCTGAACAATAACATAACCATCCAGTCTATCATCTGCTTGGGAGCTTTGTATTACCTCTGAATCTGCAGAAGATGTACTCAGGCACAACACCCATGTCATCAAGGACATGTTAAAAAGCACTGGGACCAGAACTGTTCTCTACAGCACACTGTTGATGGCTGGCATCTGGTTAGATTTCATGCTGCTACTGTTAAACCTCTGCTCCTGACATTTCTGCCAGCTTTCCTTTCACCTCTCTGTCTATTTAGTTTCTACTACAATAATTTGTTACAAAACAATGTATCAAAGGACTTGCTAAAGTCAAGATATCCATTGCTCTCCCTTGTCCAGGAAAGCAGTAATTTTTAAAATATACTTTCCTTAGAAGTCAGTGAAGCTTACAGAACCACAGAAAAAATCAGGCAAGAGGAGAACTCTCAGGAGGTTATTCATTCAGTCCATTTGTCCTGCTCCAGAATGGGTTAGCCTTGATTCTTGACATGATGGCATTGTGTACCAGAACTGTACTCAAAGTTTGATACAAAACTTGCCTTTGACTCATATATACATTTCATAATATAATATGTATTTCATAATATTTCATAATATGTTCCATTGGAAGAGAATCAACAGCATGCAACCCAGATTATTTGAGGCAGGCTGGATATCATCATTTAATGCCTTTGTAAATGTCCTATCTGCTTCACAAAAAATTTCTACTCATCCTCAACTAATGAAGTTCCTTGCACTTACACATCCCTCATTGCAACCACTTCTAAATTACATTCATTTTTCCCCCTTAACTAACAAAAGTACTCTTCTTACCCAATGTAGCTCCATTTTTAATCACCCTATACCAGCACTTCTGAATATCACACATACACGTCCAGCACTCACATAGGCTTATGATAGCACTTGCCAAAACCTTGGCTAAAAAGACAATATATATATATATATATATATATATATATATATTTAAATAGCTTTGTCAATTTTTAGTTTCACTGTGCTAGGGAAATAAGTAATTCTCTGTGTTTTACTGGAAAAGTATTAGCCTCAAATCTTCACAAATTTCTTTCAACAAGAAAAAAATAAGTCAAAACATCATGGAGCTATGCCAGCATGCAAGACTCTGAAGATCTGTAGGTGAATATATACTTGAAGAACTTCTCTCTTAAATTAATACTTAAAGTTTAAAATGAGAGTATCTTCAAAGAAAGAGATATTAATCTTCTGCTACTAAATAAGATGTATCTCTTTAAATGCTATCTCACTGTCATAATTAGATAATTTCTTTCATCTAGCAGAAGGAGTAAAGGAAATTAATGGATCAAAAAGAACTTGGAGTAACTTTTGGTTATGTGGAATAAAATAATCTATCACACACAAAAGATTAATTTCCTATAATAACAAACGCCATCCACAGATACATACAAAATTCAGAGGGATATCAAGAATAAGGAAAAAGAAGTTAGCTTCTAGATAGAGAAAACATCCTTAACCAAGCTCTTCTCTAGTTATTTACTACTATCTGTAGGACTATTTGGCATCTGGTATCAGCCGTTAAGAAGTACCATGACACAGTTACAAATCATAAGTCTTTCCAATAGATAAACATGAAAAACCACCCCCAAAAAGTAATCAAGCGCAAAAAAATTCAAGCAATCTCATCTTGTATTTAATTTGTCCTACTATTCTTAAGTACATTTAATATACCTTCCTACATGGCATCAACAGCTGGCATTTAGTAACTGATGAGCAGGTAAGAGAAAGAACTGAAGCAGATTATATTAAAACAACAACTACTTAGGAATGACACATCACAAGCATCTCTTCTGCTATGGAAACAGCTGTGCAAATGAAAGCTCTTGCAGACACTACCCAGAAACTTTGGTTTGGTATGGTACGGTCACTTCTGCACAACAAACATGAAAATGAAGACCTACACTAATATCTTTCTCAGAGACCCACTAGCTACATCACATATCCATGTAATAAACTATTAAAAAAAAGTCCTGATCGGTATGGGCTGTTTACAGAGCCTCTGTCCCCACAGGGGTTTTACTCCACTGCCACAAAAGACAAGGCTTGCAGAAAGCTTTGCACAGATACATTTAAGCAGAACAAGAATATGCAATTACCCATACACAAGAGAAATTTAAGTTTGTGCCTGTGAAATTTATCAAAACCTTAAGATCTTCTCCTACTCTTACTCTTTTCAAACACAAACCCTGTTTTCTTTAGAATGTTATTCAAAACACTAGCTGTTACTTTGAACTCTCAACAAAAATCATTATTTAGTTATGCAAGTATATCACTTCTATACCTTCCTGAAAAAGCTGTTCCTTTGCATCACAAAGTTCTTGTGGTTCAAAGCTATCCTTGAACGTTTACAGCAACCTACTTCCTACAACTCTGAAAATATTTATAATGAGTTCTGCATTATAAATTCAAGGTGATATAGACTAAAATAGACCGTAAATGTAAGTTAGTTTATTACTATTATTAATCTCTACCTGAAGAATGAACATATTTACAGAACTGGATGTTTCTTTCTCACAGAGCTTTAAAAAAGGTGAAGACGAAAACTAGGCAACCAAAATTAAGATGAAAGTATGCTGATAAAGAGCTGAGATATCTTGGAAGCTTAGTAAAGCTCATCTGAAGACTGTGATCAGCTACTTAAGCAGTTCAAGAACTAAAGTCTACTGAATTCCAGAAGTAGTATTAACGGCAAAAATACAGTCTGCCAACTAGCTAGGAGGAAAAAATATTCATATCAACAGCCACACATGATCTAAAGTTAAAGCTAAACTAGTTAGTTTTTGTAGGTCTACTAAAACTCTTTCTAATGCATAGGCAAGGCATACATTTTTGAACGCTACATCAGGCAGTCTTCCATTCCAAAGGATGGCCAGAGGGAAGGAAACTTGACTTGCCTTCACAAGCTGCTCTTAGGAGCTATTCCACCTGAACTAGGTAAGAGTTTAGGCTCCAAGCATCATCAAGTTACATTTGTATTTTCATTCTTTACAAAGAATTAGGATTTTAAGCTGCTATAACAGAATGTCAGATACATTAAAAGTTTCTTATACCACCATAGGTATTCATGGCCTATTTCAAGGAACATACGTGTGGCAAACAAGTTTATTTGTTTATTTTAGTAAGTCGGAGTAAATTCTCTGACTTATCAAAGCAACTAAAGGCAGATAATTTTCATGTGAAAAAACACCATTGAAAGTTTGTCTTCATTAAAACCTCTCTTCATTCCACTGCAACGATAGTGCAAGCTTTCCATGCACATCTTAAAGGTTGGTATTCCATTACCTTTGCCAAGCGGCTCATTTGATCTTCAGAGACTGTGCTGCTGGTTCTCCCAGGAGTTCTGGTAGGTTCCGAGCCATCAGCTTCCACATTGGGCCAGACTTTCAAATCATGCATTCCTTGACGAAACATACTACAGGGAAAAATGCAGTATTGTTTCAGTAAATTGAAATCAGGAATCGAAGTACAGAAGCAGCTGCAAGAAAATGAACAATTTCCTTTTGCTAAACCTACAAACACACAATGCCATGCACAACATAACTAACTGCAGAAGTGCCTAGAGCTTTATGCCTTGCCTGGCCTTCATTTTCACTGGCACATGAGGTTTAGAAGAAACAAATCTGAGATAACGTACTTGGCAAATGGAAGAAAAATGGATAATTCCCGAAGTCAATGGGGTGGTACAAACATGAACTGAGAAGAGAGCTTGACCTTCATACTTTTTTATTATTTGTAATGAAGCAGAAAAATTCCTCTGGACTTGCAAATTACAGTATTGACTTTAGATCTGCCTGACAAAAAAATTAACTAAAAAACGGCATAAGCTTCATGTGAAGGTCAACTGATAAAAGCAGTTTTCTCAACTGAAAAAAGCCCACAACTTTCACCATACCATTTTCTCCATCTATGCCTGAAATTGAATTGGTAATTGAAACTGTGCAGCGAGCAGAACTTTGAAACAAAACTTACTACACCTCTCTCCTGTAGATCTTGCATCCCTTGCATATTTTCATTCAGCCCTTTACAAAAGTGCTCCAGGAAATCAAATGCATTATTTCTGCCAATAAGAGGGCACCAACTGACTAAGAACTTCAGGCAAATACAACTAGAAGGAACACTCAGAAGTCACACACCTGAAAATAAAAGACACTGACTATAGAAGAGTCAGCTAATCTTAAAACCACATATTGCTGTGTAGAAAGTATAATACTACTCTGCAACTAGGTTATCAGTTTACAAGCCAATAGAAAATTCTGAAATATTTATTTCTGTCTGAACCCCTCCCCAGAATACTGGAAATAAAGGCAAATTCTGTCCAGTACAATTTTCTACTCTAAGACAACATCAATCTTTCTGTCAAAGCAAGATTGTTAACGATAGAAAATTAACCTCTCCCTACACACATTTTCTACATTCAGCATCACTACGACGAATTTCCTAAAGCTAGCCTAAACCTGCCCTGGTTCAGCTTAGCCTTATTACTTCATATTCACTGACAAAGGGATTTACTCCATTTTCAAACACTGCCTACATGCTAGAAAAGTTCTTGTGGTCTTTTCTTCAGCCCCAGTTTTACTTACCTCTACTCCATCACACCTATTTGCTAGATGTTCAATATCTACGCCCTCAGACTCTCAATTGTGAGAAACTTATCTGAAATTAGTTGCATAGAACTGGACACAGCTCAGAACAGCAGAAAAGCAGTTCTGGAACACATTTCAAAAGACCAGCAGGATACAATATTGTCCCTGACGCGTATTGTTTATAAATTCATGTTTTTTGGATACTTCAATTAATGCAAAACTTAAGATACACTCTAAAACAAAAATCATTTCCTCAGCTTTCCTGGGTAGAAGCTGGCTGTTCTTTTGACTACGATCAATTATACAGAGTATCAGCACCTCATATTTAAATTGTATCATGTGTTCTTTTTTTCAGACTCCTTTGTACTTGGTTAATATCCTTTTCATGCATTGCCACCTTCCAGTTAACTTGTAATTCTTCCCAGCTCCCTGCTATCTACTTTGATTTACTGATCACACTCTCTACTGGATCATACAGATTATTAATATCAAGTAAGATGGTTTCTTGAATTACATTTTGCTCCTTATGGATAACGCTGTTTTAAGGGTCCAACTGCAAGTTAACTTAAAGAAATTAAGTAATTGGCACTGGAATTCATGCATTACAAAAGTAAAGAAGAAAGTTATTTCAGCATTTGCTTAAATGAAAGCTTACATTTAAAAAAAAAAAAAAAAGCACTTCCAATTGCACCTTACTATTCACAAGTGAGCTTTAAGCTTGTATCATGAAAGAAAAAGCAGTATACCCATATTTCCCAAAGAGCGAGACCGTTGTTCCTCCCACAGGAACTGCTTTACCAGGCCCATACACATCCCAGATGGTTAGAGCCACCTGAGCATTGCGAGGCAAGTCTGGATATTTCACAGGCAGTTTCAGCCATTCATTCCAGCTGCAAGGAAATACTTCATATTAGTCATGAAACCTCAGAATTCAAGTTACCCTATAGTAGTTTACAGAATCTACGTTCTCCTTAAATTATGCACTTTAAAGGGCACATTAACATCCGCCTATGGGCTTTAATTATTCAAACATTTAAGCGTTGTTTTCAGTCATTACATGCACGTATGATTAAAAGGCCAGCAAGGGAAAAAAAATCTTTGTCCAGTGCACAGCAAAAAAGTGTGCTATTTCAGGCTGCAAAACTTACTTAATTACTGATCCATGCCCAAAAACACAATAATAGTATTATTACTTACTCTTTACACAGAAAGATCAATTCTGTACTGCCAGGGCAATACTTAACTATACAGAGACTCACAGAAAAATAGGTTACTTGAAGAAAACAGGAAAGATGCTTTAGGATTTCTTTTGGTTTTCTATGCAAACAAAGGACATATAAAATTACTTCTTTAACTAGAAGCCTCAAGAATTAACAGATAAATGGAATAAAAGGTAGTGACTTACTTCCATCTTGTGCTAAACGCTTTGTAGGAAGTTCTAACTGGAAGAGCGAGAGGCTTCCCTTCTGCAAACACCTGACAAGTTACATACAAGTCAGAACAAGTCTCTTGATACAGTCCTGAGAACTTTAGCATTGGATCTTCCAAGAGAGCTTTATAACTCTTCTGTTCTCTTTTCCCTTCCAGACTTCCTCTGCATAAAAACAAAACAAAAACAAAAAAAAAAAGGAAGAAAAACGACAAAAGTTATTTTTTTTACTTCACACTGAAAATTTTATTTCCATTACTTATATTTAGACAATTTGAAACGCAGATACCTCTGTTTTGAATAACTAGCAAGTAGTGAAATCCAAATATCCAAAAGAAATTCAACATTTGAAAAAAATACACACAACTCACTACAATACTGATTTAGGGGCAAAAGAGAAGCAGAAAATGGAAGAATTACTCACTTGAGATAAGATAACTTCTAGTAAAACTTGTAGATTCTTAGACTGCATCATATAAGGTACACTAAACAAGGCAACAGTGAGATGATACACAATGCAATCATTAAAAGAAATACTAATTATAAACAAGAAAACATGAGCATATACTTGCTTGAAAAAAGGAAAATGAAAAAAGGATAGGGAGTCTTATTTTGAAACTGTGAAATCTGAAGTGTATGATTGGTTTTGGATGCCAAAAATCAAAATATTCAAACCAAACTTGATTAAAGCTCTATAATAACGCGTAGAATACTAGTGCTAGATTTAATAGGCCTCAAGTATACAGTGATGAAAGACAAAGCTGCACCTATCTCAGAAGTCTTTTCCAACCTTAATGATTCTGTGATACTGCAATATTAAATATCTGACTGTGGATGCACATAAAAAAAAAGGAATCACAGTGTTTGTGCAGACAGGAGCAATGCACCTTTCAGCAAACAAGAATCTTTCAGAAATAGAAAAAAGAGTAGATGAAGAAGTTTCTTATAAGAAACGAGCACAGTACATTCTAGGAAGATGCAAACTCTGCACTTAAAAAAAAAAAAAGCTATATTTTTGTTAGACAGTATCAGTTAGCAAAGAGGTCAGGTACACACCTGAACTTAGTTGTTATTCTCTATTCAAATGAAACCTAAATAAGCCCAATATCAGGTTTCCTTGAGTTACTCTTCAAAAGCAGTGCAACATACATCAGTGTAGCTACATTAGCTGTAAATTTTAGGACAAGCCACATCTGTCCCACATGAATTTATACATCCCACTGGTGTGATGTGAGGGAAAACAAACATATCAAAAAAAAAAAAAAAAAAAAAAAACCTTTAAAAAATATGTACCAGCAAATACATCAGCATGTGTAAATGTGAGGCTGAACAGCATGCCTAACCTTCCCCAAAACACATTTATGTGTGCCAGCAGCTGGGCCTGCCTAGGAAGATCCTATGAGCAGCTTGCACACAAGTGAGAGGGAAGAAATGCCCTCAGCTTTTCTCCATCCCTTAACGCTGAGCTGTGCCACCAGCGGCTGAAAGGTTACCTGAGACATTAAGGCTGAACTGAATTAACCTGTGTCTTACAGCACTACAGGACCTAAGGCCACGGATATGTCAGCGTTCAGATCAGCCTGCAGCAGGCCCCGGCCCTGCTAAACCGCGGTGCCCTCTGCATGGCTCCGACACCCGACGGAGCTCCCGGAGCGGCGTCACACCGACCCCCACCTCAGACAGCACACGGGGGGGTGGCCCAGCCACCTCCGAGCCGGCGGGGGCCGGGCTCCTTCCCGCACACCACCGTGGCCACCCCACACACCCCCAGCCGTCCGGAGCGGAGCAGGGGAACGACGAAGCCCCCACCCCTCTCACTCACATCTTCAGCTGCACGTTCATGTCCAGGTCGCAGCTATACACATAGTACAGCTTCTCGGTCTCGCCCATGATGACCGCAAACCCAGTACCCCCCCAGCGGCAGCCAAACCCCGCGCCACAACAGCCCGCGGGGTAGATCACGGGCCCGCCGCTCGGGCCCCCTGCTTTTGCGCATGCGCCGGCGCCGCCATTTTGCTTAAGGGAGGAAAGAGCGGGTATTCATCCACCCTACCCTATACCAAAATGGCCGCCAGCCTGACGTTAACCCGGAGGCGGTCCCAAGATGGCTGCGCCCATGTTGCCCTCACCAGCATGGCTGCCCCCATGTGTACGGCACGCAAGATGGCCGCTTCCACAGGAGGAATGGCAAGATGGCTGGTAGTAGGCAGCATCTTGCTGCGAGATGGCTACCTGTCCCATTTCTGAAGCAATGTGACTGAGGACATCCAGTGCAGTTTTCCAACAGGAGCCCCCAGCAGCACTGGATTTCCCCCTTCTTTCTCCTCAGGCTATGATTCTCTAGACTGCAGCACAACTGGGACAGTGAAAGAAAATTTCCATTGTAACACCAAATCTTTCTGCAAACCCAAGGATGCTGCTTTCTGACAGGGGAGGGATGATCTACACAGGGCACCTGTGTTTTGCTAGGGGCTGTCACATTGTTTAGTTGTACAGTCAGTCATTCTTGTCTCAGATCGCTGACACCTTTGAAGAAGGCCAACCAAAGCCAGCTATTGTCTTCTACCCTAAAATATCAAAATGGTACAGGGCAGCATGCGGAAATAACAGATTGATGACTGAACTCCTTGCAATGACTTTAGCATTGACTGGCTCTTAATTTGACAATATTCTTCACTCATTTGTTGTGTATTTTCTAAAGCTGTTAGAATCGGTAGTTGATTTGTAATCATCACCTACCACCAAAACAAAAGAAAAAAAAATGCAGAATGACTTTGTCTGGGCCTTAGAGTCAAGAAAAAAAAAAATCTTATACAACTTACATTCTTTAAACAATCCTATGACTTTAAACAATTTTTGGTATTTTGAGGGTTAGTGAAGGTTGCAGGTGCTTTAAGTGACAAAAATGTACACAACATTACTGTCATATGCCAATTCTGTCAGACTAGGCAGAGCAGAGGAGGTTGGTGTTTTATGATCTGCCACAGCAGCTGAACAGTGCTGCTTATAAAGTGCTGTTTTGATGTAGCTCACTGTAGTGAATGACGTATGGAAGCACTGGTACTGAGAAGGCATCAGGAGTTGTGAACTCTCCAAGCATGTACTGCTTGTACTACAAAAACATGATGTTTGATGCTTAGAGCTGTTCTCCATTTTCACATCAAGAGCCATTAACTAGAAGGTGTGGAAGGATATGTTATCAACAAGTCTTCTTTCAACTAGTTGACTGTGGGGAGGGAAGAGGCCAAAGCAGGGGAAGAATGCCTCTTTAAAATAAATAAATAAATAAATAAAATTTAAAAAATCACCTTAGCACTATTTGTTTTTTACTCAGATGCTGAGAGCAGGAGGTCTTTTTAAATTCTCCTCCAAAACATCTAGCAATTTAGTGAAGGTTATAACCCAGAACCATGCATCACTAAAAGTGCAGCCCTTGCTTTATGGCACTGCCAAACTGGCTATGGATGCTATGATTGAAAAATGTAATTTAAACTCAAATTAGCAAATTCCTTTTTACAGATTATGTTAAAATAACTTTGTATTATTATTATTAATCTTTTATCCAACTTTATCTATTCAAGCTGGTCTCTTTTTGGTCATATTTATAATTGCTAATACTCTGGCAGCTGCCAGTCATTTACTACCTACCCCATCATTTTTTATGGGCTCTGTTTGCTTGTTAGTTTAGTTCCCAGACAGTGATTTACATAAAAATTCAGCTTGTCAGAAGAAAAATAAATAAACTTATTGCTCTGCTTGGTTATGGAAGAATACTAAACCCAAACATTTAAAAAAACCTGTAAAAATTTAAAAGACACATAAATCTCATAATTTTAAATAATTGGTCAATTTTGTGTGTGTGCAAACTAAAAGTATTCAGACATTCATATGTCCTTACCCTATGATTTTATCTCAGGAAAAATTGGATCCATTTTCAATTAACCTCATTAGTACTATCAGTTAAGTAATCACGATCAGTTTCACCACTATAGAGACATTTTTAGGTCATTGTTCAAGTTTTGTTTGTTTTTCAAAAAAAAAGGGGAAAAAATACAGAAGACCTCTGAAACTGACATTCGTTTAAAAAAGAGTTTTCAGAGTGGTATATTTCTCAGTTTTCTCACATCCTGGTGTGTCTAAGTAAATAAGTAAAGTAGATCTGTTTGATGCAAGAAAAGGGAAAAAAATGTTTAGCAATGATGTTACCTACAAGTTAGGTAGGACGTGTGGCTTACGTATACCATATATTTACCCGGCCCATGAAGACTGGACCCTCTGTATCCCAACTGCAACAGCATGTGGCCTCCTCCAGGCTTCAGTGACCACTCTTCTGACAAAAAGATGTAATAATTTCTGCATGCTTTTCAGCTCAGTGTGCCTGGTATTGTGTAGGGACAAGCCTCAAAGGTTTTTTGGTGACATGACATCTAGGGCATGACATGAACGCACACTGTGGTGGTTGAGTATGCGTCCCATTGAAGTACGGTAGGATTTTATTCCAACTGCTAAGTATCAAAAATAGTACATCTATTCTCGTGTTACCCACTTGATGTGCACACATATACAAACTATCCTGGAAATTCTTCTGGGATTTCCTCTTCAAGAGTACAAACAAGTATATTCCACATTGAGAAAGTGTATACGTGCGGTAGCAGGACAGAGTTCTGAAAGTGAACTGGGATGCTGTTAATATTGTAACCACACTGTGAAGCAAACTCTGACCTTCATGCCAACAGAGGAAGGGCACCAGCTAGTTCTAAACTTGTGGTGAATCTAAGCAGGGCCTGTGAGGCTAATGATTCTTAATGGTAACCAATTTCCTCAGCTTATGGCCCAGTATTCTGTTTTTAAAGGATCCCTGATGCAGCAATACCATAGGGCAGCCTGCAGGGTGCCTCACATGGACTGATGTCTCCGAGCTGTTCTATCGCCATAGAGGGTGCCCACAGCTCCTCTGACTGCTCTCAGCCTGTCCTGCCCAATGGCTGGGTGGGCAGGCCCTGCTTTTCTGCCACAGCACTGTGCAAACATGTACTCCTCTAGCACCCTGAAGTTTACTCAAATGCTTTATCATGAAACATCAGTTTAACTCAACGTGTGGAAGCATTTACAAAATTTTCAGTAATGTACACAAAGTGAAATCTGTTCTGTTTTTCACAAAAAAAAAAAAAAAAAAAAAAAAAAAAAAAAGGAGTAAAAGAAACTGGCTACATAGATCTAGTTACTTCCGGATACTGGGCCTTTCTTTCTGTTGGAAGAACTGTAGCAAACTATGTCAGATGACAAGAGTGACATTCTTCATTGCTTTGCTCATGCATTAAAATGTTCCTCAACCCTTTTCTGGTTCTCAACCTGATAGTTTGTCAAGTCCCTGAGGCTTGCTGAGGTGCAGCATCAAGAAAATATGGGGAACAGTAGAGAACACTGCTGCTGACATGATTCTCTTTGGAGGGGATGGTTCTATTTCCTTGTTTTGAAGCAAAAGTGTCACTTGCAGTCCATATTCTATCAATAGCCATAGATAAATATGTCATCTCTCAGTCCTAGTAAGAAATGCATTCCATCTGTGAGAGAAAATCATGCTTCTATATACCATCCATCTTCTACTACTAGGACTACTATGATAAGCATAGTGACTGATCAGTTCAGATTTTCAACCAGGTCTCACATTCTTGGCAAAGACTTTCATCAAAGTTCCTAAATTTATCTATGTTTTCAGTCTTACTTTGTTTTGTCCTTTCTGAATGTGGACATCTGTCCACTAGGAACCAAACTGAAACAACTAAAAACTGTACATAAACCTTTATACATCTGTCAGTAATGACTTTCAGTCACTAATGAACTGGAACAAAACTGAATAGTCAACAGCCTTTTTCCCTCTAGTAATATCCTGAGAAAGACTTTATATACTGAATATGTATGTGACAGTTTTTGCTGTTCAGATACCATTATGATGGACAGGTCTTCAGATACACAGTGGGGTAGTGGCTATCATAACAGTTATCAGATATCCTTTAAAAACTGGTAAGAATGGGGTTTAAGAAAAGAACATATCTTTCTTTTCCTTAAACAGATGCTTTACATTTATTTATAGATGCATTAAAATGTCGGTGATTCATATACTGTAGCTACTGAATAATTGCGAGTATCTGTGCAGAAACATAGTTATGTGTTATATATATATAAAAAAAATTCTGAATTAAATTCAAACTTAGGAGTGTCATTTTGGACCAAAAAGCCTTCTCACAATTTTAGCCTTGTAATAAAACTATGCCTGTAGTGTGCTCAGGGAATATTAGATCTAGAACATATAGAGCAGAGAGCAGCTGTCCAAATTATAACAGTGTCTGCCCAGTAGCGTATGTATACCTCTGTAGAGAGCTGAGGCTCTTACAAACGTGGTTCTGTGGATTGTCATCTACATAGCACAAAGCCACACATAAAGCTCTTTGAAAACTTAGAGCACCAATAAGTTACGTTTATGAAATTATGTTCTACTTAAAAGGGTTCTCTTTCCAGATGATTATTCATCATTCTATAATTTAAAACTACTAGATTTAGGTTCGAGTTCTTTGAGAAAGAAGGCATCTACCCTTCTGCACTTCTGCTGTGCGTCACTGTTACAGAGCTAAGCCCTCAATCTGACACTGCCACTGAACAACTTCCAAATCTTGTTTTCCCAGCTTTCTGCCTAAGCACAGCAGCATCGTTCCTTGTGTTTAGAGAAACATGGGACTTGCAAGCATCTCTTCTCAAGTTCAGTCCTGTCATTTACTACTGCCAACCTCAACTGTTCAAATCTGTCACTTCAAGTTCCATTTTACAAGCAAAAAAGTGTTTTGTCTCCACTAAGCTCCTGAGCCTGTTGTCCCAGAACTCTCCTGCTTTGGAAACTCCTTTTTTTCTTCCCATCCATAGAGTCTGTTTTCACTGTGCCCAATCCAGACTGAAGCTGCATTTCTGCAATTTTCAGGAGCCCAAACCTCACAGTATACCTTTGCTTATGGAACCTGTCTGTTACCCTCTCTTTCTATTACTATTGATGTAAATAAGATAGAGGAGATAACCATTCTGCTTGGACTTGGGAATCAGAGTACTCTAAGGTGTGAGTAGAAATAAAAAGCAGTATTGTTAGGTACCTTCCTGACAATATTAGATTTTAATCCATTAAAATCACATATTATTTTACCTTTTTTTTGTGGTCAGTACCCTCAAGTTTCATTACATTAGTTGAAGTTGAAAGCACTAGACTTCTTACAACATATAATTTCCATTGAAATGACAACAAAACTGTAGACTTCCCTTTTATTATGGAATCAGCCTCTGCAGTAACCCTCTTTGTAGGAGTATCTAAACTCATTCATCCCTGTATAACTTGAACTCAGTAAAGTTGCAGTAGGGCTAGGGTTAGATTTTGGCCCACTGACTTTAATTTTCAATTGCTGCTTTAATCAATAAGCCATATAATTTCCCAAACAAAGAAGAGAAAGGAATAATGGTAAGAGGAAATGTGAAATGTTAGTGAAGCCCGTTCAGAAGATAAACAAATAAATAAATAAATGCTAAAGCAGAACGAAACTACTGAGTCAGGTCATCAGCTAGAGAAAATCAGCGTAACTCCGGTAAATGATATTGGATTGTGCCAGATGGCGATCTTCCATGTAATTTTTTTTTTCCAGTCCCCCATCCTCCTCTTGTATCACAAAAGTTGTTTTAAAAAAAAAAAAAAAAATCCAGGCTGCTAGATTTTGCAAGTTCAGTAGTCTGTTAACTGAGTAAGTAAAGATATAATGAAAGCAATAAGTGCTGAAACATCACACATGCAGTACATATCTCCAGCCAGTCCAATTTTATGCGTAAGGAGACTGGCAGAGTTCCTGCTGCGATTCAAATCTTATGTCAAATTTATAAACTTGTTTTCTCCATTCTCCTCTCCTATCCCTGTGCCCCATCAATCAGAGCTTATACTTGCACAAAAGGCTGATCCATCATTAAGGAGGCAGGTGGCAGACAAATGTAAATTTACACTTAAAAAAAAAAAAAAAGGAATAATGCTCATGCTGCAGGGCAGGGTCACCCTCTGACCCTAGGCAATCTGCCTCTCAATCTGCAGAACACAGGCTAAAATAACATGTCCACCGAACAAGCAGTAAACTTTTCTGCTTCTTCCTTTTTGAAGATTCTTGGAGTTGCTGTGTCTGCCGGCTGACACTGTCTGTCTTTTAAAATATGAAAATCTCCTCCATATGCATTGAGCTCAGTTTTCTATTTAGCATTTCAAGAGCCCTAAGGACCTTCAGGGGAAAAATCCCAACATATTCTGAATTTTCAATTTTGATGACAATTTGCTTTCCCTACATGATGTGCAGAAACACCTTGAAAACCTCGTCAGCTGCACTAAAGGAAATGTTTCTTGCCATGAGAATGAAGGCATATCACTTTCAACTAACTTAGGGAAAACAAGTTTGACTCTTTTGTAAAAGTGGGTTCATATTTTAACTTTCACCTGTTGTTTTCCAAAAGTAGATGAACAACTCTTTTAGTATTGCCCAAAACAAGAAAAGGCAATAATAACAACTTTTAAAACAATTAAAATGAATTTAATTGTGCTCATACAGTGGCAAATTTTAACGTATCTGTCCTTCCATTCATTCACCCAGTAGTAGAGGCATTCATTTTCATAGCATTTGAATCCAAGTAAAACTTTAGGTCATCAACAAAAGATTGTTCATTTCTTTTAAATTAGATTGCTAGAGCATGGTACATCATTTTATCTCATCTGCGATAGCCTCACCTTGCTTTAGAGTCAGTGGAAGGAGACAGTAACATTTAAGATCAATATAACCACATTTACCTTCAATAATTTTGTGTCTAGGATGTATCGCTACTTCCAAAACTGTTTTTTTTTTTTCTTCCAAAAATTGAAAAGGGAGCCTAGATCACCTACTTGTTTTAAACATTGCTTTTATAAGAATTTTAGATTAAATGTATCTTACCCCTAGGTTGAGATTCATGTGTTTTCTCTGTAACCAACAGATGACTAAATGGGACATTGCATATGTTAATTTTGTCAGCACCAGTCCCATCCAGGGCTTTCAGGGTGAGCTTCTATCCTGTTGCTTCCATGCCGCAAATGGAAGATACTGAGATACAGGGAATATAAAGTTCAATGTTCTTTCCCATCTGAACTTAATGGCAAAACCATTATTGACCCTACAGGGGTTAGTAACAAATTTGATGGGCTGACTGCTCAAGAAACCCAAGTTTACAGAATTCTGGATGAAATCACAGGATTTCAGTATACTGGATGCTCAGTATTCAGCCTTCATTAGCATCTGACAGATGAACCAAGAGCTGCATTAGGAACAGGGGAGATAAGCCTTGATTTCTAGGCTTGTTTTCCAGCCATTAGACAGCACTTATCTTTAATGTGAAACTCCTAGTTTTAGCGATTGGACTGATGACAATCGTTGTTGTTGTTTTGTTTTGTTTTGAATATTGCTGGCATCTCTGTGTTCTACATGGAATAGCCAAAACAGCACAAATTCTATTGTAATTTTATACTTCTGTTGCTAATCCTGATTAGCCTTGACACAGACAGATGTGATATTAAGCAAGGGAAGGTGTTGCATAAACACAGTAAACACTGCCTCTCCTTCTTTCATTAGATACAGAAATTCAGACCAGGGCAGCCAGTTGCAATGTGCAGTTTATACTATGGAATATCTAGGCATTTTTAAGTGTAAGATTTCATTACAAATATATTTGCTAACTTTTTGTCCAGAGTGAGATGCAAATTCAACAGTGACTGATAACAACAGACGTGTGAATGAATATGTTATAGGATGTTTGCCTAAATTCTGTTTCTTTGCTGTTGTGGAAGATTTTTTGTACTTATATTTAAGCTTCTGCTATTGATTTCAGTGTAGTTATGAGCAGGCAACTGAGGATGGGATAAACCCATCCATCCACCTACTGACTGGTCAGACTACATTTTCTCTTACAAATCCCATTTCCATAGAGAGGCATGGCTGGGCTTGATCTCAAGCCCAAGCTATGGAGCTACATGGCTGCAGACACAGTATGGATATATGGCTCAAAGCAGTGGGTGCTTATGTTGGGTACAGTGGGACTGAAGTCCCCCAGGACTCACTGAAAAGAGGAAGGATAAGTGGACACCAGCAGCTGAAAGTTTGTTACTTTCTTTAAAAATATATTTAATAAATAGTCAAAGCTCAAAAAGCAAGTTTAAAACTCATAATCAATTTTGTCGTTCTTGCTTTTCTTTCTTATTTGTAGGAAAAAATTAATCACTTTTCTCCTACCCTCTGATAAGACTAGGCTTTTGCACTCTATTAACCCCAGGGGCTATAAGATAGACTGTTTTCTAACAGGTGAATTAGTGCTAGATAGCATTACCACAAATGCCAAGTCATTAAACATGTAATTGGAATTTTTTTTTCCTATCTTAACTTTTCTACATTATAAAGGATCTTTACAAATTAATGAAAGAATATGAAGCTGCCCTGAGAGCTATTTGCCTATTAAAAATAGGCATGAAAAACTCCCATCCCCATCACATGAAGAACTATCCCACCAATTTCCAATTACTTCTGCTGCTGACAGTTCACTGGACTGTTAAGTCATATTCTGCACCATGCTGCTTAATGTGGTTAAGTCAGGCAGGTATTTGCTACTCTTTTTTTTTTTTTTTTTTTTTTTTTTCCCATCTCCTTTCTAATTTTTTTTCCCCTGATTGTGAAACAATTAAGTTATGTCACTAATGAAAAAGGAGGATTTTAGAACCATAAAGGCACAGTTAATTTAAAGATGAATCCATGGCAATAACTAAATAAATCCTCACAGCACCCTGGCCCAAAAATATTTCTGGAAGTTTATTCAGGACCTCCAGTAAAAGCCTTTTAATGGCACTTGCAGGTACTCTGAGGCGAGAAGTCTTAGTAAAAGGAGCCAAAGATCTTCATCTGCAACTGGTATTCACAATGATAATATTAGTGATAATGGTTGTAAGAGGGAGTAGTTTTCACAGTGAGATTTATTTTTTCTTCGGTTTCATGAAAACCTTAAATTGAAAATTAAGTAAAAGATTGACAAATATGATAACTTCTAAAACGTAAGCAAAATACCTTTTATTCTGGGTGCTTTGAAGCTCCATGATGGGGAAATCAAAGTGTGCACCCACCATGTGTGGGTGGACCCTTTAAACAAACAGAGGTGTTAATGGTATGACTAGGTGTAACTCAATAATAAGGCACTTGTTATTATTTGGTAAAAAGACACTCTTAAATTCACTGATGCCTCTGTCTGAGTTAGAGCTGCTGGTGCAGCTGTTTTCTCCATGTTCCTTGGAGTTTTGCTTTTCACTTTCCTGAGATGCTTGTCAGGTCTCTAATAAGACATCCGCTCTCTGCAGATTGGTGAATCGTACCTTTTAAGTAACACCTGGTTCATTAAACATTTACATTCTATACGACTCAATTGGGAACATTTATTGATTAAAGAATCCATCTTTGTGTGGACAAGGGTAAGGTGATCACACTGTACATGGACATTGTCAAAGCATGCTGTACGTGGCTTTTTGTGAGACATACTTCTTTTCTTCAGAGCTACTGAGAGGATCACTTTTGAAACAGTACTGTGTTATCATCTGCAAGCTTTGGAGACATTTTAACCCAGAAGTTTCTCGGTTTTATTACCAAGATTGGGTTATGACCTGGACTTGCCAAAGTTGCAGGTGTCTATTGCAACTGTAAGAAAGACAAGTAACTTCTAAGAGGAGCTTTGAGATGCCAACAATCAGAAAACACAGAATAATCCAAAATGCAGGTACAGAGCAGGAAGAATGAAGAAGGGAACAGAGAGCCTATTTTATGAGGAAAGATTTAAAGAAAACAGGTTTTTAAACCAAAGGAAAGGAAGGGAACAGGGAAATAATACTGTTACTGTATAATTGCCTTTCCTCATGGGAGCAAATCCCTGGGAAGAGGATAATTTGTTGAAGTTAAAGAAAAGCAATAGAAAATGAAGATAAATGAATATAAACTGGATAGCTGGATATATCTATCCTCTGGGTGGGAAGTGCTGGAAGATTCACATACCACATATAACACCACTGTATGTTCTGGAGTATCACCTTCTAACACACACTCTGCATATGTACATCTGTGTGTCCTAATATTTTTTCTTCCTTAGAAGAGCAAACTCATCAAGTTTTCCAAGGAGATTAGTGCTGGGATATTT
Organism: Gallus gallus; assembly: GCF_016699485.2. NCBI lineage: Eukaryota > Metazoa > Chordata > Aves > Galliformes > Phasianidae > Gallus > Gallus gallus. The sequence continues at coordinate 4,411,506 of NC_052572.1, forward strand.
CTGAAAAATGGTGTTTGAACTGGAAACAGCAACTCATCCCGCACTGTCCGAAAAGCAGATTTACAGGCCTGATGCTTTCCAGTGGGGCTGCTGCTTTTACAGCCTTTCCTATTCACCAGTCTTTCTTCCTTCATCTTCAAACCTCTCACTGAAACCCATGTTAATATTGCCAAAATTTACCTTGCTGTCTGATTCTGGGGATTTAACTTTGGTTACATGACAAAAGAACAACAACAAAATCAAATCATTAATGTGGTAGAATGTGTGTTTCTCCTCTTATAGCTTTTCCTTTCTTTATATACTGTTCTGTCTCTTTCGACTTCTCACATCTAGTGGTGGGGATTTGGGACCAGACTTCCTTTCATCGTTTAACCTCACACTTATTTACACCATTATGATTACAAGGTGAAATACATAAACAAAGACCATACATAAACCATTTTCAGTGTTGAAATGATTAAACCAGGCTAATTATTTCAGAGATGAAATGAAGAATTATGGTTTTAAATGCCCATGTTCAGTTCAAGCACCTCATTGCTGTTCTACAGAGTGTATACAAATAGTACAACTTAATAATGAATCAAAACCCTCCTGCTTCAACCTGTAAATTAATAGCTGAAATGTACTCTTGTGCAGACAGACGGCGTCTGGGCCAGTTCACACCTGGCATCACACCAGGGCTTATGTGAAATTCAAACGGGCCACAGGCTTTGTGCCGGGTTTTTGAGCAGGGCTATTTTCGCTCTGCAGTGAGCAAGTGCAGTCATATGTTTCAATAAGGGACTTATCCGTTAGCAAGTGAAAATGTTACTGCTAATTTTACACCTTGAAAACAAATCAGGGTTTCACAGTTCGAAAGCAGAAACCAACCAGCTATAAACCGTCAGATTGACTGTGATCTCAGAATTGAATAGGTCTATTTGTTCTAACAAACAGTTAGGCCATTAAATTGCAAAGCCTTCCAGTGTTTGTCCAGGTAAATAAGGACACATCCAAATTGATTATCTGTTGTTCAGAGGTAATGATACGTAATAAACTATTCGCTCTGGGTAACGTAACAGAAATGTGCTTTAGTGCCCACATGTGCAGTATCTTCCAGTCTAAGAACAGGATAGGATCTCTCCACTTGGTTATCTCAAATCTGGGGTGTCATCACTCTCACATGCCCCGCAATCCTGAAGGCAAAATGTGTTTGCTTTATTAAACAGAAACATGTATTTTTCTTGCTTCATGCGTGATGCTTCTGCTGACAGGGATTCCTCAGAAATCTGCATGTGCATACACCCACAACCCATAGCAGAAAAAGATTTCAGAGACTTTAAGGTTAATCCTGTTCCTTTCAGTGTCATTACACTCATTTGAAAAAAAAAAAAAAAAAAAAGAAAGAAAGAAAGAAAGAAAAAAAAAAAGAATATCTATCATCACAGACTTCAAATCCACTAGCTGCCCAGCAATAAATCTTGTGCTTGTGTCAAAATGTCTCCAGCAGAATTTCTAGGATGAAACTTTGCAGCTCAACATTAGGCAGCAATTGATGATATATGATCCAGGCAGCATGAGCAGTATTCTAACAGGAAAAGAGGTAATCTAAATTTTGTCAAATTGGAAGTAGTTAAATGATTCTTGCTTTTCCCAATTGGAACTTAATTGACTTTTTTTTTTAGCTGTCATGTAAGAATTTCTCCTACGCACACATTCTTGGTGTCTCCAGAGTCGGACTGTGGCCACATACAGCTGGAAATCTCCAGTGCAGGGGAGAGGGAATGAGCTTCAGGGACCAAGAACCAGGGACAGAAACATTTTCCATCAGTGGCAGTGCCTTCTTTATGGAATCCTGCTCCATCACTTGTGACAAACGCCAAATTGAATGTTTGTGGGGACAAACTCCGAGAGGGTAATAACCCGTGTTGAGGCAGTTTGAGAATGATAAATGTTTTATTGTCTTTATTTTTCTCACATTGCTTGCCAGTTAGACTTACAAGGTGAAATTAGTAACCTTCTGAGGTGGAATTTGTCTTGCCAAATTTCAGCTGACTAAAACATTGGGTGGGATGGTGTACACAAGGGAAACGTGAATTTAGATATCTAGGGATGTTTATGCTCAGGTGAGTATTTATTATAGCTGGCACAGAGGCAGTCAGTGCTGCAAATGCCACCTAGGTTGCTATTTCATCTGTCTTGGTGCCCACTGTTGTGTTAGCAGCATCATCCCCAGGCACCATGATCTGCTCTAACCACTTTGCCCTGCATGTCAGGGGAGTCTAGGCATACAGGGACTCTCTCCAAACTGTCTAATTTCAACATGCCCAGCCCAGACTGCTGGTCAGGGAGAGGCCAGGTCTCTCGCAGTGTGTTTCATCCTCACCAATGCCCCACACATCCTGCATAGCCCGGAGGATCTTAGTGTTGCAGAGAGGAACAGAATGGTGATCACTCAGCTTGCACCTGTAAGCTCCTTCTGTAAGCAGTGGAAAAGGCAGGCACCTTCAGCAGTGTTTTCATTTAATCTATCTAAGATGTCTACACAAAATCTAATTTCTCCCAAATGATTATTTGAATGTGACAAGCAGAGTCTTACATAACTAGCAGCCAGAGCCTCACAGTAGAGAAGAATCACATAGAATTGGTGGGAAGGAGGGGGTCACCTCTGCCTGGCTGCGGTGTAACTTAATACCAGGAGAGGAACGCTGAGGGTACTCTTGAACAACATCCACTGAAATAGAAAGCAAGATAAGTAATCAACAAGCATTATCTCTCAGTGATCACATAACAGATGGCAGACAATATGGAAAGGGGAACACACAACGAGAGATATTCATTTAAGATGGACAGATAGATGGAGCAATACTTTCAAAAAGTAATAAATGGATCAAATTGAAGGCCAATTCTCAAATGTGTATTCGGAGAGTTATGTGTTCAGTGCTTAATGAAAAAAATCATTTATTTTGAAAAATACAAGTAAAAGAAGGATCATGCATTTCGATTGATTTCCATCCTCAAAGTAAATAAGAAAGAAAGAAAGAAACAACAACAAAAAAGAGATGCAGCTACATTTTTCTTGAGCCCTTTTTTTTTCTGCCTAATTGCTAAACATTGCAGTTTTCCTGATAACACTGAAACAAAGCAGTTAAAAAGGCATCAATATTTTAGTTTTAAAATAAATGGAGATTAATAAGCGGAAACGTGTTTCTTTTTCTTTATTTTAGAAAATGATGAGACTGCTTTCTGTCGAAACGGTACCGAAACCTGAATCCAAAAAATCCTCCATCAAAACTGCAAAAATATTCCTAACCACTAGATGGTACTTAAAGCACGGTGTTGAAATGAATTGCTGCTCTGTAAAACGTACAGTCTAGTCAAGGTGCCTATGTCAGAGGCTTAGCGAAGTCAAGGTTGGTTTTATTTTCCCTATATCCACGAAGAAAAAAAAAGAAAAAGAAAAAAAAATAAAGGGGGAAAAAGAAAAAAACCTAAATCTCTTCTGTGCCTTTTTTGACTTAAAAAGAAAAATGGACATGGCAAAAGTGTTCTTGATTAGATTGGTACAAAAAGATGATGCATTCTTTCTGGATGAATCAGGAGATATGAGGTTCTGTCACTCTTTAGATATAGACCTGAAATACTAAGCTTAAATTTATAGCCTCCTGAATGATCCACAGGACTCTGTTTACTCATATAGTAGAATTGGTTGCAGTTCCAGCAGTTCCTCTCTGTGATCAGTTACTTTATCACCTTGATCAGTTCAGAAGATACAATAACTCTCTTTTTTTTTAATAAATTCTACTACATTAGATCCTTTATCAACCTTCTTTGGTTTTAATCATGCTTCTGGGCAGGAATCCTCTCCCCATCTTTCTCTTTGACACGCATGCAACCACATGCTCTCATACCCATAAATGTCTATGTGTTACTTTTTGACCTCTTGCAATTTTTATATTTGCAGGGGGAAAGGCTGGAAGAAATAGGGTACAGGATCTAAAGAAGAGATAGCTCAATTACAGCTGTTCTTTTTTTTTTCCATCTCTTATTTCCAGAGTGGACAATCTATTATAAAAATTGACTAGGGAAGATGTTTCCATCCGTAGGAAAGGTATTGCAATTGACACCTGGAAATTTGAAAATGTACTTTGACTTCAGATTTTGATCATTCAGCCCAACTTCAAAACATTAGGGCTCAAAACTGTTATTCAAAACTGTGACCTCTCCCATTCCCAGGCTCAACAACTTATTCTAGTGCTTTGTTTTCTGTTTGTTCTCCATCTAAATATTTACAGCAGGGAAGAACACTGGGAAGATAAATCAGATTTTCCAGAAAATTGGGAATAGCAAATATTTTCCTTGAGCTCCTCCCATCAAACACCCTGCTGTGCAACTGGGAGTGCTTCATCCTAACCTCTTCTGCCAATAAACTGTGCCCAGAGGTATGCAGATCAATACTATTGCTTAATGTACATGAAAAGGTTAGTCTGGTACTTATTCTTTAAAAAAATGCCACTGGATCGTTTCTAAAGGTATCTCAGGGATTTGTCTCTAAGGTGTTCTGTGGCACTGAGTTCGAAAACCTCCAAATATTTGTTTGGCATCACTAACTATTGAAAGAAAGAAAGAGAGAAAGAAAGAGAGAAAGAGAGAAAGAGAGGAAGAAAGAGAGAAAGAAAGAGAGAAAGAGAGGAAGAAAGAAAGAAAGAAAGAAAGAGAGGAAGAAAGAGAGGAAGAAAGAAAGAAAGAAAGAAAGAAAGAAAGAAAGAAAGAAAGAAAGAAAGAAAGAAAGAAAGAAAGAAAGAAAGAAAGAAAGAAAGAAAGAAAGAAAGAAAGAAAGAAAGAAAGAAAGAAAGGAAGGAAGGAAGAGAGAAAGAAAGAGAGAAAGAAAGAGATAAAGAAAGAGAGAAAGAGAAAGAAAGAGAGAAAGAGAGAAAGAAAGAAAGAGAGCAAGAAAGAAAGAGAGCAAGAAAGAAAGAAAGAAAGAAAGAAAGAAAGAAAGAAAGAAAGAAAGAAAGAAAGAAAAGAATAGGAAAGAACAAGCGATTCTATTACATCTTTCTACAAATAACTATGAATGAGATTAAGGTTGGAAAGATGAGTCTAAAAATGTTATTAAGTATTAGAACACTCAGTGAGTTAATAGAGAATGGCTTGGTTACCCAGGCCTAAATTTTCTTTAGGAAAAAGATGAAGCTCTGTCTGCATTTCCATAATTCTTTGCTGGTCCATGACAAGTGTCACCACAGAAAAGCAACTTCCATGGGCCTGATCCAAAGCTGCTTGTATATGGGACAAGTTCTCCCTGAGGACAAAGTCCATTTGTTAGCTTCATGGCAGTGCCTGTGAGCAGTAATTTTTTTTACAACAACCACTTTAGGAATAGCTGTAACACTGATCTCATCACTGAGATTTACTCTTGAGTAATAGCTTTGCACCAGATGACCTGGATTTAGTAATGAGTCTGTGTGTGAAAGCTTTGAACATACAGTTTACCGTGCAGTTCCCAAGTAGCTTCTGGAGAGGAGATATGTATTTTCTGTTTTCAGTTGTTGAGAAGTAAACTTCTGGGCAGCTTTCATTTTGTTCCATGGTTTTTCAGAAAAATACAGTAGTAGCATCTTCAAAAGTCAAAGTGTTGGCCAGATGTGTCCTATGACATGGAGGATGTCCATGTACGAGACCCAACCAAAGAGTCCTTCAGGATTTTTTGTTCTCTGTTCCAGTTGGTAATTTTTGCTGTAGTAGTTGCAAGTTGTCTCCAAACTTCTGCAATTCCTTTTCAAAACGACATCCTAAACTGCACAACTCCAAACTCATCTGTGGTAGTATTCTTTTATTTCCTTTTTCTCAGAGCAAATTTTGTCTAACTCTATCTGTCCGTTGCTTCATCTGTCTGTCTGTTCTGCTGCTCTGCAGTCTGGAAGGGACCGCCTTTTAGATTGTTTCATATACCTCTTTGTAGAGGTCCATATAATCTCTACAAAGCTTTGCCTGAGGGGTTCAAATTCATCTGTGATGGGGAAACTTCATTAACTTTTAGAATTTCATACAGATACATATAAATATATTTAATAAGGGATGATTTTGATCCACAGCCTTCCTTGGGGACCACTCCAGATGCAAAACATGTGTCTGTGCATATAAACAGCCAGAGCTGGGGAGAGAAATCCTAGTTAAGGTTTTGCAGAGATTGTTCCAGGACAAAAGAAAATCATGCACTCATTGCTGCACTGCACAGAATGCGCTAAAGGAGAACAAGAAAAATGAAGGAACATGCTATTCTGCCCACTTCAGCAGTTAAGCTTTTGTTAGAATACTCTTAAGCAATTACAAAGCTGCCAGGACTGTATTTAATTAAATATATAAATATCCACACAAAAATAAAACCCAAGCAACACTTACATCATACCTACAAGGTGTTATTGTTTTGTTTATTTTTTACAGATGGGCATTTTGTCAGGGAGAAATTTGCCAAGTGCTGTGAGGGAGAGAGGGAAAGAGAGAGAAAAAGAAGTGGAGGGATGTAGAGAAAAGAAATGTTGATGCTGCAGGAGAAATGGCATCTCTTATATTTCAGAAATGCAAACACTACAGTGCACATGTGATAAGAAAGTGTGACTTGAGTTCCCTACTTAAGGCTTCACTGAAATTGCCCAATACTTATGGGAAAACAGATGACAGAGTAATTAGAGACAGTGCATATAATTTATCATCCATGGTCTTGAACTTCGTGCAGCTGATTTGGATGACCAGATGACTTGTACATGTAGACTAAGTGCTTGAGGTGGGGAGTGTGGTTTGAACAGAGCAGAGTATTAAAAAAAAAATACTTATTTACCCAGGATCTTCTGTCTTTAAGCCCCCTAAAATACAAAAGGCATGCCTGGAGCTGTCCTGATATGGGGGAAATTCTTTCTGAGACAGATTTCACACTGCTAGAGGCACTGGGGCTGCTTTACTGCTGATGGACACCCCAGACACCTACAATTTCAAGCATGCACTAAAGTTCTGCCTGCACATCGCTGTGCCAGGAGAGGATAACACCTTGCACTGGAGAGCCTTTGGAGCTTTCCAGCTGGGAGTAGCATAGATACTGGTCCCAGTTAGTAGGAGTGTTCACCAGGTGCTATCTGATCCAAACAGCAGCAGTAGCCCCATTCCTTTGTGGCTGCACATGTACAGGGACATATCCCTGAAAGGCTGTGTCATCACATGGTGTTGGGGGCTGCTGAGTCCCACCTAGGGGAAAAGCTAGCAAAAAGTTTGATCCAGAGCTTTTGGCATTAGTGAGACAAGTTCAAAACATGCATGTAGTCTATATCTTAAACTCTAATTAGTGCTGGGCAGAGCAACTCAGGAGCAAAGTGATGCAGTGTACAGTTTATGTCCTCTTGGTTATATAATCTCAGTAATATGACTGCATTCACACTGAGTAATACTTTCTGAAATGCTAGTGTGTTGCACGGAGGCTACGGAGGCACCAGTAATAGAAAGTATTGCTCTGCAAAACAGCTTTTAATGGGACTCAAATCCATCAGGTACTGTCTGGAAATCATATGGCCTGCTGCAGCATCCACTCATGTATTCTAGTGTTGTGATTATTTTCTTCTGCCCTAACAGGGGTTCAAACCTGTAACAACTCACCATTCCTTGCCATGGGAGCTGTGCCTGCGGGTGCTACCATCCCCTCTTGGGGACAGGACTTGGCTCTCAGCTTGAACAATAGAGGCATTTGGGTGTGCCTGCTGGCTGGGTGCAATCACAAAGGGACCCCAAACTCATATGGCCCATACGTGAGGCTTTCCTGTCATTTGTTTTGCATATATTTTGCATCCCCTCACGACCTACAAGAGCGTGAGCCTGCAAAGAAGGCTTTTTTAGAGCAGAGGAAAATGTGCCCATTGTTACCAGTGGATGTGTCAATCTCATTCCCTAAAGGGGGAAAAAAACGTGTTTAATGTGAAATAATGGTTGATTTTTTCTTTTGTTTTCTAAAGGCTGTGGCTGAGGTTTTCAGCAAGGCTAAGGGAATTAAATACCTGTTCCTTTTTCAAGTGAAAAGTCCAAATCTCTGACCTGAACCTATCAGGTAAATGTTTTGCTTGCTGTATTTTAGCCTCAGAACCGATTACATGTTATGCTATCCATGCTCCTCTATTACCTTAACCATCCCATGATAATCGTTTTCCTGGTAACAGACTCTGTGTTAATTCACAACGAGAAAATCTCAGGGACATCCATAAGCTCCCACATAGAAGCACTGATGAGAAAACAACTTAGCATTGGGTGCGCTCTCTCTATTTTTCTCCGGTGGTGGCTGCAAAATGAAAATGCTCGACTGATAAACACTTGTGAGGCAGGTGAAAGAAGCTCTCATTTCAGGTGCAAATCCAAGATCTTCCCCCGCAGTTTGAGGGAGAGGATTAGGTCCCTTTGCCACACATTTCTCCTATCTCCACCCCTCCCACCCCTCCAGCCCCCCCTTCGGCATCTATATCCAAACCCTGCATCTGAACAAAAAAGCTGTATCTGTCCCTTAGTAAAACATCTTTTATTTGCCAACTTGTTTTTCCCACAGACTCCCGCTCCCTTTTGTGTTTGCGCTAATGTTCCGAATGTCTACACCGCGTAGCTGATGATTATTTGTGAGACAGAGTGAGTTAATGCAGATTTGCAAGCTGTTCCCATTTGTTAAATGTCAGAAAAACACATGCAAGTCACTGGCTTTAGCACTTAGCTGCCAGCTGGCTCTTCTGAAAGGAGGGGACAAATGACAGTCTATCAAACAGCATGCTTTCAAAGAAAGAGGAGACCTGTTCCAGAACTGCAGCTTCAGAGGCTCTTTTAACAACATAAGCAAAACTGGGAGCCAACCTCATTTTTTCCCCCTGGCTGTAATGAACACACAGCTTAGCTACAGCAGTCTCCCACCCCCAGTAAAATGAACTGGAATTACAAAGCTTATGAAGAAAACAAGTGTCATTTTTTTCCCTCTATCTTTTTCCTTTCTTTTTAATTGTTTTTTTTTTCTTTCTTTCCTATTTCTTTCTCTTTTTTTGGATCGAAAGTAAGACCAAAAAATGTCAAAAGGGAAAGGAGAGGGGTTCTGAGATCAGTCTCAAATCTCAGAAGAAGACTGCGGGAAATGGTGCCAAATTGAAGTGTTTATCCATGGGTAAGTGCCCAGTGTAGATTAACATATTTTAATTATGGTCTCTGGGTTTGCTGCGCTCCCTGAAGAATACACGGTTTAGGCCTCACTGGTGAGCCAAAGTTGTCGGGGGGGAATTTTTGTTTGTCATGCATGCTGATGGGGAGCGCTGTCCTCAGGATGTGCCTTTCTCCTCCAGCAGCCTCAAGCGGAGGCGGCGCCGGCTTCTTTGTACCACTCGACATGCTCTGATCTCAACCTGGTGGCCAGCGGCTGTCAGCACGGAGGCCTGGGCATGGTGCTGCTTCCCTGGGTGATGTCCACCAGGACCTCCAACATCACCCGCTCATTAGGATGTCTCTGAACAGCTGTCATGTGGTGCTGACTTTTTGTCACAGCTGATAGTGGTGAGATTAAAGCAGGTAGCCAGAGGCTGAAAGACTCTCTGTTTTGTTACAAAGCTCTGAGTCATCTAGTCTCCTGTTATAAATATCAGTCCTCAGATTTGGATTCACACTGAGTCACTTGCAGTCTTGGATAGGACCCATTGCACTAATGGGCAATTTTGTGTTGCAAGACTATTAGTATACAAGATTGCCACCATTGTCAAGATATCAAAATGTGATCTTGTGTGTTTAATAGTTCATAATTAACAAGCTGTATTGCTCTACTGAACATCTTCCACTTATTCAGTCAGATTTTGAAATGAGTAGTCAATTCCCAAAGTTTTTCCTGTTTCAAACTCAGTGTTGGTTCCGGAAGGCATACTGGGAAGAAGGAGGATTGTGTAGGGCAAGATTCAGGTGTCACACTTTGTTACATGAAGTCAAGTGCTGCCTACACTAAATGACCATATTTGCTTTCACAGAGAGAAACAAAACTATGAAGGTAACCTGAATAGGCTTAAGAGAAAGGAGTCCCTACTGCTTACTTCTATCACTGCAGGGAGCCCAGGTGTCCCAGGGGACTTTAGGATCATTGCTAGCCAGTGAAATGAGAAAAATAAGGTGAAATGAAGACTTTTCTAATTACAGACACTGCTTGCAAAGCTCATTGCTCTGTAGTTCATAAGTGCACTTTAGGAGCAATCTCAGAGAAGGACTTTGGCTTTGAAAGTAGTCTCAGATTGTCATCCAAACCACACCTACTCTCTTCTTGATCCAAGGGAAGCATAAACCCCCTGGATATGTAAGCTTTTACCCTGAAAACATACCCTAGGGAATCCTCAATTTGAAAGTGAGTGGCTAACTAATTAATCCCAGCAAGATCCAGGAATTAGGCAAAGTTAAGCCTCTGAATCTGTTAAGTACAAGTTGAACAATCTTCAGTGTCTTCAGGATCAACACATGGCCTTGCTTCTGTCTGTTTTGAAAAGGAAAACAACTCTAGATATAACCAAATGGTGAGATTTCCCAAGTTCCAGGCTATCAGCATTGAAAAGAGTATGAAATAAGATACCTCAATTACTCTAAGCTTTTCTTTATGGTCTCCAATTCTAGATTTTGAGTCTACCTGGAGAAATACTTTGAGAATTGTCGTTCTGCAGCTGGAGCAACTTAACTCTGTTTTGAATTTTAGGTGCTAAGGATCTTCAGAGTTAGATCCACTGAGATATTTAGACCCACAGATATTTTGGCACCCAACTTCTGTTTGTCCCACCACCTGCATCAACAGAGTTTAAAGTCAACTTGGGTGTAAAGAGCATCAGAAAATGAAAGTACCAAACAATCTCTGCCTTTAGAGAGAGAGAAGGCAGTTGTTATCTAAAAATTTCCTCCACATTAGGTTCTTATTATCTTTCCTTTTGCACCATCAACTGTTCCATGCAATTGTGCTTGGAATCATTCAACTGAAAAGAAAGGCTCCCCTGTCCATCTTCCTGGCAAACGTGTTCAAAGGTACCTCCTTTTTTCATTCCCTTTCTCAGATCTGGCTGGTGAAGCTTATCAAACAGAGCGTTAACAGCATAGCCTCTCTAAGTCTCCAAAGTCTGACCCCAAATACAGAGATCACTGAATCTGTTGCGGGTTAGCATATGGCACTTGTTTGAGAACATTGTTAGTGAAAGACTGAATCCGGCAGCCTGACAGATCCAAGTCTGCTGTAGCTAGCTCTATGCCCTATAATCAACCACTACTGATGCTGGGCATATACTGCCTATAGATACACACACACAGGCACTCATATGCAGCATATATGCATTTATAAATGCACATACACATCCACATTGGTCACAGGTAGACACACAGAGCACTCATACAAACAGCCTGTAGAAACCACTTCATCCTGTCCTCTACCTGGCTGATAAGAGTGAAAGTCTGTCAATGCAAAATATATATATATATATATGTGTGTGTATATATATATATAATACGTACATATATATATATACATATGTATAATAAGTATGCATGCATACAAGGGCTGCTCCATAAGTAATAGCTCTTATTTCATTATGTTGGCCCACGATGTCAGAGGTGGATGTTGGTGGTATCACACTGGGGGCTGATCCTTCCCATCAATATTCCACTACACTTTGTTGCTGTGTGAAAAGCTGCATATTCATTGAAGTTTTCTGAAGGTTTATGGAGACCAACCAGTGGATGTCAGCATGGTAAGGAGGTTTGCGGTGTGTTTCAGCAGTGGAAACAGTGACAGTGGGTCAGCTCAGGTGCTGCAGATTTTTGTTAGTGCAGCATGCAAGCTCTTGTTCATTGCTTGTGAAAATGCAGAGCTAATGGTGGTGTCTAAGTTGAAAAATAGTGTTTTGTATCTGAGAATCTGCTCTATCAAATAGCATGTTTGTGCTCTTTGAACCTGATGTAGTTTCCATGGAAATAAACAGGAGGCATTATTTTTGGAGCAACCTATGTATTTGCAGGCACACGTGTATAAAATATAGATCCACTAGTAGCTAGGCTCAAAACTTCAGTGTGCCCAGTGGCTGCTCCTGGGTCCCAGTCTTACTAGTTGCAGGCAAAACCTAAAGGGTTAAGTAATCTGAATGAATGGGGATTTTGGCTCCTCAGGTTATTTTGGTTCCCCCCCACTGCTAGGCTCTCTGCTCCTCTGTGTGCATGGAGATGAGCCTTTTATCTCACAAGCTGACAAATATCTGCTTTCTGTGAGATTTTTTGTTGCCTGCCTAGATCCTGCTCTGTCTCTGAGGCGCATAAGCTCTGTCATGCTCATTACATGGAGAGCATCAGGGTGAGTAAGCCCTTTCCCTTCATTTTCTTGAAAAATGTCAGGTTCAGACTTAAGCAGTGAATGCTTGTAGCAGCAGAAATGTGGTTCTTGTGGGGAGATGGTGAGACAAGTCGGGTCTAGTAAATAGAGCAGAGCGCATCTGGAGGGGCTCTGGGAGTCCTGTCATCAGCTCATGGACTTCACACCAGATGAAAGTCAGCATCTCCTTTTGACAAAAGGGGATATTACTGCTAGCTTTCTCTTGCGACATTAGAGGCTGTAAGTAATGCTAGCAAAATACTTATGCTGTTAGTGCCAGACATACAAGCCACTGGTAATATTGAAATCTCATTTTTAAGTGCACACAAGACAGATTTTCAAGGATGCTTAGATTAAAGATCAGCAGATGTGAGGGGGGTTTTCAAAAGTTGTTATGAATTTCATTCCTATTAACTTCAGCAGAAGATAAGCGTTATTTTCTAACTTCACTTGCCACCTATGAATATCCTTAAGTATCTAGATGTCTTTAGAAACTTCCCTGGGAACTTTAGATAGAAACTTCTTCGTTTTAAAAGTGAGCACAAAGTAATATTTCTGCCAGAGTGTTTAGGTACTATGCTGTCAGTATCATAATGCAATGCTTATCCTTTCTCTGGGGAATGGTTAGTCACTGACTTACTGGCTGAACTAGATTCTTGGGCATGATGGAGGACACATTAAACATGACAGAAGATATGAGAAGTGAAAAAAGCAAAAGCTGTATCTTGCTTTTGGATTCATCCTGAGCACTGTGTTACCCGTGTGGCAGATGTGCTTAAACACACAGTGGTAAAATAAAAAGCTTATGAATCGAAAAATCTTTCTTTTCTTTTTTTTTTTTCTTTTTTAAGTTTTGTTTCTTTTTTTGTTGTTGTTGTTTCTTTTACTACTTCCTTGGTGATTTTAAGCACATCATCCTAGGCATGTGTCCTCGTATTTTCTCAGTGCACCCTGTAGACTTTACATTGAGCCGTCTTTGAATGAGGAGGCTGAAGGACCTCAGTTTACCAACACGATGTTGGGATGACCATCCTGCTTCTGCAGCCAGGGCTAGCACTTCTTCTGACAGCAGTACTGCAGTGCAGACACACAGCTATTCTGGAGCCAATTTAAATCTCTGTCTCACAGTGCTGTCTTACACAGAGCAGGTTTATGCTTAAAGGTTGGTCCAGAGCCCCAAAAACGAATAGGATGCAATGCTTCAGCAACCTCCACCTAAATCATGAAGTTCTCCCCACCTCAATTCCATTCCTTGAAATAGGGATAACAACATTTTTTAGCACAGTACCTGCTTGCTCAACACAACAGATCTCTAATCATGCAGGGAACGAGAGAGGAAAGGGAAAGGCAGATGGTATCATCCTAATGCAAATAATAAATAATCAGAGTAATCCCTCCATCACAACAAGACTTACATTAAGTGTAGAAATAAGGAAAAGCACTGCTGCAGTCCCCAGGAGTGAATCAGAGAAGGATGTGGCATGAAGCAATCTCAAGCTTTTTTCTTCATTTGTCTTTTTTCCTTTGCGTGTGTGTGGTTGTGTTATAATGAGAACAGAGCAATTTGAGAGGGTAGAGGCATAAAATTATAGTGCTGGAAGCCAACTTCTGTGTTTATAAGATTTTTGTCAGCATCTCATGAGCAGGGTGACCAAATGCTCACATTGTAGGGTCTTGTTTTCATGATCTGCATCCATATGTCACACACTTAAACAGAGAGGCATAGTCATGGGATAAAGCAGGCAGATCTGAAATGTCAGTGCTCAGGTAGAAAGCCTTCTTTCTCCTGACTTCTTTAGCTGAAATGTTGAGCATTTACACTCATATTGCTAGTTCTTGGTTGGGCTGTTTCTATTTCCGCAGTGTCCTCATGCCTGTCATTGCTTGGACCTGGTTCAATAAACACATTAGCCACATCTGAGAGTACAAATATTTCTTCAGAGGCTTAAATGTCTATTTGAACACGTGATTGCAGTAACCGCACGTGCAGTCAGGATCAGCCCTGTATACAACATCAGCACTGACATGTCCAAATTTAGGCAGATCACGCATGAGAGGAGGAACTGCACTAGGAACAGAGAACACTGGCTGCCCACATCGACAGGTCTGTCTGAGGTGGTCCTGCAAATAACAGCAGATGTTGGTTGGGACGACCAGTCCCTTGAAGATCCTCCACAAGGAAGATGCACATCACAGTCTAGCATGTGTCTGTGCTTCTCCTGGGCAGAGCTTTCTGCCCACTCCTCAGCTGCTAGCTGAGGGTAGTACCTTTAACCCTGCTGACAGCAGTGGCAGTGGGGTGCCGAGTAGAAAAGGGCCCAAGGTGGCATTTAGTGGCACACTGAAGCCTAGGAAGTCACTGTGGAAAACCTCCACAGTGCCACTCTGCTGACATTGACTCGGGCATCAGGTTATTCCGGGGAAAGGGGTATTGCTCTGAAGATTCCCTTTTAGGAGAGACTGATACAAGTGGAAAGTCGGCTGCAGTCCTGAAAAAGGAGATTTCTTCTATTGCAATTGCTTCTAGCTGATACAAGCTTTCGCAAACAATGTGAGTTGAGCAAAGTGAGTATTTAATATGTGAAGAATGATTTATAGTGTGCTTTGCAGAAAAGTTTTCAGCAAGTCTGAATTCTCTATTAAAAGCTGCTTGCTTCATTACAGAGCTACCAAAATAGGCAAAGAAAATATTCCTTGCTTATCCCAAGACTCCTTAACTCCTGACAATTTTAATAAATCAAGGAACATTTGTAAGTACTAAATGTTAAATGTGTATTCACAGTTAATTTTTAATCAACTAACAACGGTGATGTGTTAATTGAATGCCATTAAGAAACCATAACTTGATGCATTAGCTATTTTCCAATGCAGGGGAACTTTTCCCAAGGCTTTCAGTTGTTGCCCAGGCTCCTCTTGGAGAAAAAAAAAAAAAAGAAAAAAAAAAAAAGTGTGCATATTTTAAATGCATTTTGACCCAAACTGGACTGCTCAAACCCTAAAAGTGATCCAAGATCACATAAGGTTCTCTGAGATTCATAGTTTTGTGAACATGAGCTGAATTTTAAACAAGCCTGGGCTATGTTTGAAGTTATCTTTTGCTTAGAGGTAGTACTTACAACCTGAAAAATGACTGTGTAGGCCCAGCATGTAGACTCCTGGCTTCAATGTTAGTTGTTTAATTTTTGAGATGTCACCTCAGAGGTCAAGGAGAAACTCAGAAGGGTGACATTCAACTCATCTTTTTGAGGTTTACAAAACTTGCTGGTTTTGTATCCATCTTTTCAGCTGGCTCCTCAGCAGTAGAACTTCTTCCATATGAGGAACAAGGCCTAGATAGCGCAGAGTTGGTGACTTTATTGCCACCTGCTGAAGAAGTTACTGTTACAGCCCTTTCTATTCACTTCTGCTCTTGCTGGCCTGCTGGATGGATGTTTCTACCTCTCCTTAGAGAAAAAGAAGGAGGTTATTTTAGCTAGACTAATTAAGGAAACTTTGCTCACCTGGTTGAGTCAGGATGACAGTGTTCACATAAGTAGCTGAGGTGGCAATTGCCATGGGATGACTGTGGCTACTCCTTTGGCCTGCTATGGTACAGATTTTTTTTTTTTTTTTTTTTTAAAAAAAAGGTGGTGAAGCCCCAAATTCTCCTCCATACATAGTCCTTGTATGGATGCTTTACATATTTTACCAGGGTCTGAAATAAGTCTGATCAGAAATGCAAAGAGGAAAGGGGGAGGAGAGAAGCGAGACAAAAACAGCCAAGTTATAAATATCTCTATTTTTAGATACTCAGATGAAATTTGCTATGGGGATTTTTAGTGATGGTAATCAGGAGAAGAATGAAGGGCATCAGTAAAGATGATTGAAACCTATCCAACAAAAATAATCTACTGCAGTTGGCTCATTTTCTTTCTGATGTTGTGCTCAATGAAATGAATTTAAACTGTTTATTTTACAATTAACATGCAATGTGCACTTCCAAAGTAATTTATGAGAAACAATTTTCATTTTATGTGGGGCTGCAGCAGACAGAGAGCAGAGCTTCAGTTCACAACTGCAAGGTGAAGTTCCAGGGAGGGGAAAGGTGCTTTCTTGTATGTGAAATTTGCTACTTTCCATTAAACTTACAAATGCTATCATTTTATCATGTCTCTTGGCTGTAAGGGTATATATAAGAAAAGCATCTGCTCCTTTTTAGGGTACCTGGGAAAGGACCCTCGCCATGACAACGAGAGAGAATAAGAAAGGAAAGCAGAGGCAGAAACCAAGTCTGATCAGTAACACTAGCTGATGAGCATGTGAAATGCAGGCATGTTTATTCCATCAGGGTTACAGACAGAGCATTTAAAAACTGAGAGGCAGTGATCAGATATAAACAGTCAGTTGAACAAATTGATAAGAAGAGAAAAAATGTGAAAACATTGATTTGAGCAAAGCTGTATGACTGAGGATTTATGAATCAGGATAATAAGAAAAGAATCATCTAATCATTAAATCGTAAAATTGTAGAATTGTAGAATCATAAAATCACAGACTCATAGAATCACAGAATTGCAGAATAGCTTGGGTTGGAAAGTACCTTAAGTACCGTCTAGTTTTGATCCCATCTGCCATGGGCAGGACAGTTAACCACAAGACCATCTTGCCCAGGGTCCCCATTCAACCTGGCCTTGAGCACCTTCAGGGATGGGACATACAGAGCATCTCTGGGCAACCAGGCA
The DNA here is from genome assembly GCF_016699485.2 of Gallus gallus. Classification (NCBI taxonomy): domain Eukaryota; kingdom Metazoa; phylum Chordata; class Aves; order Galliformes; family Phasianidae; genus Gallus; species Gallus gallus. The sequence continues at coordinate 4,428,588 of NC_052572.1, forward strand.
ACAATAAGCAAAATGCTGAGACACAGACCTGGCAAAAAACAAAATGAAACGAAACGAAACGAAACGAAACGAAATAAAATAAAATAAAATAAAATAAAATAAAATAAAATAAAATAAAATAAATAAAATAAAATAAAGGCAATGACAAGAAAGTGTTGCTAGTAACAAGAAACAAGGAGAAGTCTGAGGTACTCAACAACTTTTTTTGTTTCAGCCTTCACTAGTGACTGCTCTACACACAGCCTTTGAGCAGATGGTTCAGAAAGTGGGAACAGGGGAGCAAAGCCTCTCCTGCTGGAAGTGAAGATCAAGTTTGCAACCTTGTGGGGAACCTGAATGTCCATAAGTCTAAGGGTCCTGATGATATTCATCCTAGAGTCCTGGCTGGAGTAGTCACCAAGACACTTTTGATGATAATTGAAAAGTCATAGCAGTCAGGTGAATTTCCTAGGGATTGGAAAAAAAGACAATATCACACTCATTTTTAAGAAAAGTAGAATGAATAACTCAGGGAACTACAGACCTGTGAGCCTCACCTCTGTGCTGGGAAAGATCATGGAATAGATCTTCCTGCAAGCTATGCTATGGCACATGGAAGAGAGGGAGATGATATGGAATAACCAGATGGTTTCACCAAGAGCAGATCCTTCCTGACCAAGTTCCCTTTGGACTTCAGTAAGAGCTTTGACACTGTCCCCCATAACATCTTTCTCTCCAAATTGGAAAGATATGGATTTGACAGGTGGCTTGTTCAGTGGATGAGGAACAGGTTGCAAGATTGTACCCAGAGAGTGGTGGTCAATGGGTCAGTGTCTGGATGGAACTCATTGACAAGCGGTGTCCTGTGGGAGTCAATACTTTGACAAGTAGTCTTTAACATCTTTACCAATGACATTGACAGTGGGATCAAGAGCATCCACAGCAAGTCTGCAGATGACACTGAGGTTTGGAACTTGGTTGACACACTTGAGGGACAGGATGCCATCCAGAGGGACCTAGACAGGCTCAAGCAGTGGGCCCAGGAGAGCCTCATGAGGTTCAACAGATCTAAGTGTAAGGTCTTGCACCCGGGCTGCAGCAACCCCTGCTATCAGTACAGTCTGGAGATGTAAGGATGGAACAGAGTCCCACTGAAAAGAACTTGGGGATACTGGTGGATGAGTTGAACGTAAGCCAACGTGTCCTCGCAGCCCAGAAAGCCAACTATATCCTGGGCTGTATCAAAAGAAATGTGACCGTCAGGGTGAGGGAGATGATCCTGCCCCCAACTCCTGTTGGACTCTGGATTGCAGTGTCCAGATATGGAGTCATCAGTACAGGAGAGACATGAACCCATTGGAATGTGTCCAGAAGATGGCCACAAAAATAAGAAAAGTACCCTACAAGGACAGGCTGAGAGAGCTGGAGCTATTCAGCCTGAAAGAGAGAAGGACCCAGTGAGAACTGAGAATGGCCTTCTCTCCCAGCCCTGTGCACCAGCAGTGTGTGCTCCCAAACCTGTTGCTGGGGGAGTGGTGGGAGTGAGGTAAATGAGGGCTCCACACTGGCAGTTGGAGTGGGGCTGCAGGTCACAACCCAGTGCCTGGTGCCCTTCCTGGAGGAGGAAGTGTGCTGGGATCATGGGCACCTAGTTCTTGCAGTATTACAGGTAGCATCATCATGCCTGTGAAAGTCAGGTAGCAACCAAAAGCTTTGTCATTACAATAGCAAAAGGTTGAAGCAGAATGGTAGGAAACAATTTTCATCATGAGAGGCCAGTGTCAGACGGAGCTGAACTCCTCAGCAGTCCGTGTCCTGTAAAACTAGGTCTCTTCTGTTGCCCTCCAGCTGCAACTCACTGATCTGTGTGTGACTGGAAGAGGCAGAAGTAACACCATCCTTTCTCTGTCTCACTGATTAAAACCATTCTGAATTGTGGATTAATAACCATTATCCATACACATCCTCCGAAGGGATGTCATCAGCAAGGATGAGCTGATGATCTACGTATTAGCCTGAGATTTTGAGGGCTAAGGTTTGGTTTCTTGCTCTGTTATGTTTCTCCTTTGTGACCATGTGCAAGGTGCCTCCAAAGGAAAATATGCTGGGGAATAGAAGGATCTTGAATCTTGAAGATAGTTTTAACAAGAGCAAGTGGCTGGAAGCCAGACAAATTCATGTGAGAGAAAAGGTGTGCACTTATAATAGAGCAGGGAAATAATTCTCATAACAAAATAAGGAGATGTGGGGAACTTTCTAAAATTTGATGTCTGCAATTCATGGCTGAAGAGTAAACGTAACAAAGACAATGTTTTAGCCAAATCCTAGTGACTGGGCTTAGTACAGTGATAGCTGTGTGGCTGTTAATAACTAATGATATCCAAATGGTTAGACTGAGCTAAAAAAAAGTCTTTACAGGTCTTATGTTCTCTGAGGCTATAAAGTGGAAGGATTTTTGAAGGACTGTGTCCAGTTCCCACCTCAACTGTTAAATGAAGCAAATATGACTAAATACAAGATAAGTGTTACAGGATTCATCTCGCCTCACTTAAGTTGTCTGTAAGTAAGGCATCTAGTAATTAGTCATTAATTTTTTTCTGCTGAAGTTGATGGAAACACCTCGTAGCCATTTTTGCCTGCATTTGCATTATAGGATACTAGGGATAGAACATTCTCTGGTCACGCTGTCTCATCAGGTAGAAGAGAGCCTAAGTGATTAACTTGGACCTGATAATGATTTTTAAAAAGTGGATAAAGTTGGATAAGATAAACTTCAACTTCTGCATTCCTAGTTCAGATGTGTAGCAGCTGTACTGTTATCTTCAGTCTTTTTGTCTCACAACACTTCGTCTTATATTTATCACACTTTAAAGACAGTCCTACATTTCATATCAACACCAAAATGACTTTCACTTTACCAAAAGCAAGACTTTGCTTAAGAATTAATTGCCCTCTGAAGATGTTTACTACTTTTTATTATCTATGATGGAGCCTAGGTGTCTAGCTCAGACTCAAATAATTTTATGTCCTGAGCTGTACATTTGTTAGCAAATGTTAAAAACTTGTTGTGTTTCATCCTAGCTGTGCTGGAGCTTTAAAAAATGGTTTTGAGAAGAAATCTGAGACTCACCCAGATGAGAAGAAATATTCACATGCTGTAAAGAGGATGGAGAGGAACATCTCATGTGACTTCATGTGTTGAAAGGTTTTAACACTGAAACCTGACTAATCACATTAAGCTGAAACCATGAGCATTGATGACATCAGTCACAGATGCCAGTCCCAAGATTATGCCAACCATCATACGAATCAAGCCAAATTCACTGACTTCAAACATCTTTTTTATCTGTACCAGTTAAAGATAGACATTCTGTTATGTAGATGATCAAGGAATTTGGAGCTAGAGACCAAATTCCATACAATATTTGGTTTCTTAGCAAACTTGCTAAGTGAGACGTACACTGGCTGCTTTGGCAGTTAATAAAAGAGTCACCTCAAGGATGTTTCAAACCAAAAAAAGATCACTTTTTCAAATACCATACTTCGTTTTTTTATTTTTTTTTCCTCTGGGATATGAGAAATTCAGGGGTGAAAAAGTCATAACTTACAGTCATCAACTGAATGTGTAAAATTATAGAGGATGAATCCGTGATGACAAATCAGCAAAAAAAAACCAAACTAACTGCAATTGTGTTCTGCATCCTAGTCATAATTTTATTGACATTGCTGGGTGTATTTTAATACTTATTCAAATCTCTATGTAAAGATATTTATATATTCATTGGTAGATATTTATATGTTTATTTATATGAATATTTATATATTCATATAGATATTCATATAGATCTCTCCACCAAGCAATTCTCTAATTAGGTACTGCCAAAGAAGAACAGTATTTCAAAAAGAATAATTTTGGATTTGGAGAAAGTTTGCATGAGGTAGCAGCTTAGGTCCTGATCCTGTATATAAATAGCATTACAGTGCAATTCATGGTAGCAATTACATAATTAACATTAGCTATGTAACACTAGGCCCCATCAAGCTAGCTAAGGTACACATATATCACATTTGACTATAAATCAACTATAAGTTGTGGAAGAAAAACATAAAAATATGCCACCAGACAGACTCCTCTCATGGTGTGGAAATTTCCAGTGGCATTTTGCTGTGGTTGGGCATGATATTTTTCTTTTATTTATTGGCTGGTCATCTTTTTGCTATCTGAGGTAGCAAGTGATAATCCAGCGTATCTGCTGACAGAGACATTTAAATGTTGTCTGTTTATGAGCCTCCGTGATGTTTTCCATTTCAGAATTTTAATTGATGTTCTCTCCTCCAGGCAATTATCTCTGCTAAACTCTCCACAGTTTCAGCTTTAAGTTCACTGACTGCCCCTAGGAATAGCTGTGTTTCTCCACCTAGGTGACCTCTGTGAGAAGCAGCAAAGCAGATTTCTGGACAAATTCTCTCATCTTATCTGCTACCTCACTTCAGCTCCACTTTGGTCTGCAAGGGAAGGGCAAAACTGCTTCTTCTAGTCCCTAAGATGTAGTTTCTTTTCCTCCAGCATTTCTCTGCTCCTAAGTATCAGATCTTTTCTCATTTTAAGGTATGCTTTCATGGCAACTACATGTGCTTAGAGCTCAAGCAGCTTCTTGAACATAGTGGTCTGCTTTGATATCCTCACACAAGAGGAAGACACATCTGGCTCCACAGTGCGGGGGGGGGAGGGAGGGGGGGACTGGGGGAGGAAGAAAAAAGAAAAAAGAAAAAAGAAAAAAAAAGAAAGAAAAAGAAAAAGAAAAAGAAAAAGAAAAAGAAAAAGAAAAAGAAAAAGAAAAAGAAAAAGAAAAAGAAAAAGAAAAAGAAAAAGAAAAAGAAAAAGAAAAGGAAAAAGAAAAAGAAAAAAGAAAAAGATAAAGAAAAAGAAAGTCAAGCAAATTCTTTTCAAAAGTCCAAGGATGGATTCAATCTCAAATGGTTTGCATTTCATCCCAAACTAGCTATTTTCACTCCAGGTATAATCCTCACTGATATTATCATGCGTGTGTTGCTGTAAACACAAACTGCACTGCATTTGGAGATGGAGTTTTTTTTCCACCCCTGAAATAAAGAGTGACAGTGTAGTTTGCTTGATGTCAGAGAAGAGATGGAATACTTGAGCCCAAGACTCAACATCAGAGAGTATCTGACTTAATGTTGTGGGCAGGATATAATTTGATCTGTACAAATACTTCACTGTAACACAACATGGATTGCAATTCTTCCACCTACCAAAGACATATTTAGCACTGCCAAAGCTAAATGTGATCCTGGTATGCCTGAGCATTTTAACACACATGTTAAGAGTCCATAAGAGTTAAGCAGATGCCCTCCTGATAGCACAGGTATTTTCCATAAGCTCTGTTCCACTCTTTATGGAATACCACGGGTATGCTGGTGGCAAACTTTGATTATACTGAATCCTCTGTTGTCTGCAGGTGAATAAATCAAGAGAAACATGAAAGAAATGGGAGCAGAATATCACTTTTCCTAGGAACATTGTGATGCTTATTCCTTATCCCAGCAAAGTTGGGGATAAGCAGATTTTACCTTGGTTTGCATCTTCACGTGGCAAGCTGTGCCTAAATTTCAAGCGCCAGGTCTCACTGCCCCTGATGGGAAGAAGGAAGGGTATCTTTTCCTTGTATTAGATTTTCTAATATTGCTTGTCTGACAAAGGTTATTTTATCTTGGCTTCATTCCAGTGAGGTGAAGCTTGGGTTCACTGTGAACTCTTTTCCTGTGTCCCTTATTCTTTCTCACTGATATTAACAAATACAAAATACCATGGTTTGGATTTAAAAATAACCTGTTTTCATCCACCTTTCATGCTTGAAAGGAAATTTGTAAATTGTCAAGTTGACTTAATTTTTCCTCTGGACTTGCACCTATTTGCTGTAATAAGAATTTTCCCCTTGGGTTTCACTCATCTCCAGCCTGTGGCAGAAAAAAGGGATTAGGATTGTATTTGTCTTCTTTCTGAAGCCAATACCCTTTCAGCAAGTCTGCTATCAGTTCTGGCTGCCAAAACAGCATTTTAATGCCTTACCTAAGGGTCAAGTATTTTATATTAAGTTAACTTTTGCCTCTGCTGACTTTCACTATTCTATTTACTTTGGAATCTTCACTCCTTATGGAGTTTACAATTGTTTTATGTTCACTCAAACCTGTATTATGCTTTTTGGTTCTTCCTGCTAACCCTACAAAGAAATGGGGACGGAGTCTTGGGGCTTCTTCATCCTCCAGTAATGGCCCATTTTAATGAGTTTATCCTCTGATTTGGAGAAACTCAACCCTTTGGCATCAGGAGATGGAATTTCTTGACACTAAGTGCTCCGCAAATGCATTTTTGTCAGAGCTACGGACCATTGGTACCTGGGGGGATTTACACAGTACTTAGCAGACCCATTTATTTGCAATACAAAATAATGTTTTGTTTACAGCATCCTCCCCACAGGGCATTAATCATATGGCACCTCATTCCAGCTGCAGATTGTCAATAATCCAGGGCTCTTTTTTGTTCATTTTTTGTTGTGGTATAGTAGATCTCTTATGTCTTGTGTTAAGAAGAAGGATGTATGAAGTTCTGTGTAGAGATTTTTCCAAGGTGACTTGCAGTTTTGGGAGGTTTGTGAATTCTAGCTCACAGAATGAGAGGTGTACATGAACTAGATGGGTGCTGTTGCTGGTCTCTGAACAGACATTACAAATGCAGGATGTCAATAAAATGTCTGCCACAGTAGTACAGAAGGGCAAAAATTTCTATCAGCAAACTACTGTTATCTATCATTTTACTTAAAAAAAAAATCATCTGTAAACTGTTACTTGCTATATCAACAAACTATTGTACTACAGAACATAAAACAGTTGAACAATGAGGATTTCTTCTGGGGAATGATGAGTTTTTTGTTCTTTCTGACCTGTCTATTTGAATATTTGCCTGATATTCAGCAACACTTCACCTACTGATCTAAAAGATATCAATACATTAGATAAATTGCTCAAACAAATTTCATATTGCATATGTGTAACAATGTCAATGGATTAAATAGAATTTTCCAAATGATGCACAAGATATGTCAATATTCCTTTTTTTGAACTGATACAAGAAAAATCAATGACATTTTTCTTAAGGGAATACAATCAATCTAGTTTCCAACAAGGCCCTTCTGGTATCTAAACGTATAGATAAATGTATATATATAATTTTATACTGTCTTTAGTACTGACTCGTCCATATACATGTAACTGCCAGACTCAACTTGTCACCTGAACCACTCATTAGGAGCCCTCACCAGTTGTAATTTTACCTCAGCAATACACTCATCTGTACTTTGATCCTTATTTGTTTTTTCCTCCCAGCATACAATCAAGCCACATGAGTGCATATAGGAAAACAAGCTAAAAAAAAAAAAAGAATGTTTTATATTCATTACAATTTTTTATTGTACCAATGAGGTTACTTTTTTATTTATGTGAGATTCTTTTGTCATGAAGTTATTTTTAAAAGTATTTGGCTGTAATTTCATTTATCTGATTTTATTTCTGCTTTCCTCTACTGAACAAATTGGAAAGTGGTAGGATGAAAGATAGAAGGAAACGGATATCAAAAAGCAATAGAGGAAAAAAAATGTGTCCACTTCATAATGGGAAAATTTTGAGGACAAATCATTATGTTGACAAATAATTTTCTCCAAAGACATTCCCCAGTTTTGAAAATGAGTCACTTTTATTAAAAACATCTTCTATCTGAAAAGTTCTGGCTTGCCATTCTTTTCTATCACTGGTCATTTCATCTACACCTCAAAATCATGCCACATGTGGAAGCAGTCCTGCTGTACTTGTGAAACAAGCTAGACTTGAATAAACACTGTCTCTTCTTCCTTATCATATCTTGTCCTCTGTGATGTCTTTGTGTCTGTCCTTACATAGCCTCAATCCTGCAGACTGCTGTTTATTGCAGGAGGATCAGTGGTTCAGGGTGATAGTGCACTGCTTTTTCTGTAATGTCTAAATGAGAGTTGGCTGCACTGCAAAATAACAGCAACAACAACAAAAAAAGTGATTATTGTTGCCCAAAACAGTAGTGCTTTAAAGGGATAAACTGAGATAACTAGTTTCAGAGAACTGTTCTGCTGTGTTCAACAGTGTCTGCTTGTGGGTTTGGAGAGATAAATAGTTCCTAGTGATGGGGCCTGCTGCTTCCTGCATCATCCCCAGGCACATCCCTGTGCGTTAGCACTTTCACAACCTGATCCCTTTTAATTGGATCAGATAGTCTTTTTCCTTCCTTCCTTCCTTCCTTCCTTCCTTCCTTCCTTCCTTCCTTCCTTCCTGCCTTCCTGCCTTCCTGCCTTCCTGCCTTCCTGCCTTCCTGCCTTCCTGCCTTCCTGCCTTCCTGCCTGCCTTCCCGCCTTCCCCCCTTCCTCCCTTCCCCCCTTCCTCCTTTTCCCCCTTCCTCCCTTCCTCCCTTCCTCCCTTCCTCCCTTCCTTCCTCCCTTTCTCCCTTTCTCTCTCTCTTTCTCTCTTTCTCTCTTTCTTTTCCCAATTTATGAATGACAAATTCATTTTATATGAGATAGAGGTTTATATTCACTTCAGGAAACACGATATGTGCTACCTTGGTTGTCATACAGCATCAGAATTGTCTACCATCTTCCATGAGGTTATTATGACAGGTTCCCGTGTTTGTGTGGCCTGGCTCCATGAAGCATGCCACATTTGATGAATGTCTGACAAACACGAATTGCTATTTGTAGGCTTGATTTAGATGTGAGAGAAGTTTTGCTGGGAGAGCTGTTCCCTCTGGATATGATCTGATTCCAACCCTTTCAGTTCAGGACAGTCAGTTTGAAACCCTGACTGAATGACGGGTCGATATCCAATAACTCATGATCAAAAGCTGAAGTCTTCTTAGTCAGCAAGACTTGGGTTTCCTTCAGGGGATGAGAACACTGTGCAACCATTCTGACAGAGACGCTATTTCTATTTCCCTTTAATCTGAGGACACTACAGGCAAAACTAACTTGGCATGAAACATTTCTTACATTAATTAACACAGCAAGATAAAAAATAATAGAATATATATTTTTGTGCCCAGCCAGTTAAAATCAAATCCAATTCATTTTAGGTCAAAGCTATGCAATTAAGGTCAAGATTTCTTTAGGATGTATGTTTTCCACTTAATTGAGCTACCCTATCAGCAAGTTAACTTTTTTCCTCCAACTACAAGCAGGAATATTAATAAGACATCATGAAGCTTTTTATTTTTTTCACGACTAGATTGCTAAGTGTCACGTTTCTTTAACACAGCAACTCAGAGAGGAATGACAAATGGATCTAATCTATCGCCATTCACCATGGTATCCAGGTACAGAGCATGAAAATTTATGATTGTCAAAAGATTTTGCCATAAAATACCCTGCTGTCTGCTGCCTAGTTGAGCCAGCATTGGGGATTTCTTTGTCTTCCCTATTGGTACGAGTCAAGTGTCAGACCTGACTTGAGTTTTGCTTTGGGACAGAATCTTTCAAAGGTATATGACACACACATCATATCAGCATTTGGTCAACATCTTCCTGAACTGCTGAGACCATACTAATCTTAAATTGCTGATTTGTTTTCTCTTCTCTTCCCTCTGTTCATTTATTTTACAGAAAACATCTTCTGTTGTTTAATGATCAACTGATTTTTTTTCAGGCATGTCATGTGTTGTATTTCAGCATTATTTACTGAAATTTGTCATTTTTCTGATACTGTTTTGTTAAGCTCATCTTGGAGAACTAGCTTATGTGTCTGAAACTTGAGTACAGGAGAAAGGACTTTGCAGAACTTTTGACTTCTGAAGTCCTGGGTCCTAAAGGGGAAGACAGCACCGTGAAGGACTTGCCCATGGTAACACACTGGTGATAGAAAAAGCCTTGAGAGACTAATTCTTTTGAAAACAAAAGGCAGACAGCACTAACCAAAGCAAAACACAATATGGGGAAATATCTAATGAGTAGTATTTCTGCTAACTCAAAGGAAACTGCCAAATCACATCCTTAGTTAGCCAAATACTGAACCTACAATTTAAGTATCCCTACTGACCAAAGCCATTCCCTCCTTTTAACAGATGGAAAGGGACTTTGTTAACAGTAAAATTTTTGATCACCAAGTTTCCAGTGTATATCTGGGACAATGACAGCCTCCCATGAGATGGAGAGATCATTTTGTTTGTACCTGTAAACAGATCATGGTCTGGCATTGTTGAACATCTAATGCCAAAAACCATCTAACTTTGCCCCTCATCCTTTACATTTCTTCCTGTTTTTAACTGTTACTCATTTTTACAGCACCTCAGGTGTGTAAGGTTTTCTGAGCTATCATAAAAGCCAAGCGGTCCCAGTCCATTAGTGACGCGTAAAAGCTGTTTGCAGTTTTATGTCTGCTAGTTTAATCGACTTTTCTGCAGACTACCACATGGCGTTCCTTCCATTATATCACACTGAGGTATAGGAAGAGAGCATTCAGCGTCAATAGGATCAAAGCACAATGAGCAAGAGCCATATGAAAACTGAAGAGCTGCTATATGAAAAGTATTTCCCTTTGGAACTGGTTAAAGGCTTTTTCTTGCCTCTTGTTAAAGGTAGATCCGAGCGGGACACTTCTGTATTGCACAAAAATCAGAAAACTCCTCCCAAAGAACACCGGATTTCATATTAATAAAAAAGAGCCCACAGTTTTCTCCCCAGCCATTTTGAATTGGGGAAAAAAAAAAAAAAAAAAAAAAAAAAAAGTACTGAATGACAACATAAGATCTGCTATACCTAAAGTCAACAAAAGAAAATTGGGTCACTGATGCTGTCGTCTCAGAACCAGTGCTTAATTTCACTGGCTGAGAGAGTAGAGTCAGGAGGAAACCCTTGAATGGAGAAAGGAGAACTACACGTGGCTTAAACTACAACATAAAATCGTAAAATCTCCACTTCTCTTATGCTCAGAGTAGACTAAAGTCATTCCTGCCAAAAACAAATATTAAATCCACTATCTTTGGGACTCTAACCTGTCTGAGAAGTCAAAAATATCGTATGTGGGTCTGTGGCCTGTAGTCCTCCTCTAGGGTGGTCCATCCTTTTAAATAAAGAAATATTTATATTCTCATACTCATTAGAAACCTCAAAGAGATTTTTAAGAAAATACAGTCAGAAAGACTGTCTTAAAATCATTTTAGCACAACACTCAGTAGTGATCAAAATGGTTAATAGTATGTTAGTAATAGATAGGAAAAGAAATGGTGACTGAATGGAAAGATATGGTGCTTGCAGGATGTTAATAGATCTCCCTGATAAGTTCTGGGAAGGAGGGGAAATTGTAGGCTACAAGTCTAAAATGCTGCATGCTGTTATGCTGTTTTACTTAATGGACTTAGCTGAGAGCACACTCTGCCATTCTAATTCAGCAGCACAGTCTTGGGAGTAAAAATTTGCCTGATCAAACTCAGTTCACTGACAGCTTGGACATAAAGGCTGCCTACACAGTAGTAAAGAAAGAAAGAAAAAAAAATGAGAGAGAGAGATAGGGATCATTTTGGTAAAGGGTTGCATAACTGAATTAGCAGAATAAGAGTCAGCTAAGGAGAATGTATGATGAATAACTTTTATTTCAGCACTGCTGAAATGGGCAGAGTAGGCATTTGAATGAGAAATATTAAGAAATATTCCTTTACACAGAGATGATGGAGAATTTTCCTATCATGTAGGTAGATGGAAGGAGCTCTGAGTCTGATTCTCAATCTGTTATGACAGTTTGCATCACTGTTGCTCCATTTACTCCAGATTTACGCTTCAGTTAGCCTAGACAAGCATGAGGATTCCCATAGTCCTGTCTGCTGCTAAATGTTCTCAGCGTTTCTGTATTTGCCCATGTATGCCTGGTAGATATCCCGTCGTTCTGTGGGCTGAGATGCTTTAGTGTTATTTCCCAATGAGTTGTTTCATTATTTATCCGTCCCTGGAGGAGGATTTGTGGGAATGGCATTGGAGAACTGTCAGCACTTATATGTTCTCGTTTGCATCCTCTTGGCAAAGTGAGTTCCAGATCAAGCAAAGCACAGCTCAGATTTGAATTCATATCCTAACTAAGCACATTCACAAAGAGAAAAGCCTACACTCTTTAGGGTTTTACACACATTTGGCAGGTGCTGGGGAAAAAAGTAGAGTGTGTAGGCTGCATGTTCATTTTTGTTTAAGAGCACAGTGCAATACGATAATGTAGAATTCCCTGGGGAAAATCAACTGGTGACACATGTTTTCTGTGAATATATCTGCAGCAAGGCGAAAGAAAATAGATTTTACTGTTCCTAGTTCATTTTGTTTTGTATGCCATACTGATGTCAGAAAGTCCAGACGTCAGCCTGAAGCTGGAGTTTCAGACTGACAGAACTTGAAATAATGACTAAGTCAGGAACAAAAAAAAACCTGTATAATTAAACAAAGATTGGGAGATTCTCATTTAGTGATATTTGCTAAAATAATGAAGCCTAGATAAACAAGTTGTTTTCCTATTTTACTGTGTGGCAAATGCACTTAGAGAAAGACAAGAGCTTTGTAATTTGTTTTTCATTCTTTCCTTGACCTACTGTATAATTCTGTCCAGGTACCTCTGTGGATGTTTCCATTTTCATCTCTTGTCTCACCTGCCTGTTTAGCTATTCAGGGATGCTCTGATGCACTTCACAATGGCAGTGCAGGAGTTTGGGGAACCAGTCTCCCACATGTCCCAGCACCTGTCAAACTCCCTCAATATCTGCAGAACACAAGAAATATCTTCAAACTGATGAAAGCAGTAAAGCAACAGATATTTTGCTTATGCTGCAGTTTTGACATTTATCAGGAAATTTACTTTGTAATGAGGGTGAACAGAGGCTGACCTTCTTAATGTTTACGAAGTAAATCAAAAATTGGAAAATTCCTCCTGAGTACTGACTGAACCTAAATATTACTTAATTCCAGGTATCTAGGAAATGGCTTATTAGTTGGTGTGTTTCTAGGGGAATATAGCACATCTGTAATCTCCTAATGTTTTGTAACCATCTACATGTGGTATTAAAAAGAGAGAAACCAGCAAAACTGAAAGACGAATGTGTCATGAGAAGGCATGACCTCCTTGAGCCAGTGTGGTGTGAGAGCTGAGCTGAGTGATTTTCGAATGGAGGCTAACAGCCTCTGGAGACAAACATGGGGAGATGTCAAAGGAGATTTTCTCCAGAAAATAAGCTATCTCTGTTGAAAAACATGTCTTACACAGCAGAAGGAGTTCTGCCTAGTGACTTGGGGGCAGAAGATGGAAGGAGATTCAGATTCTGTTTCTGTGGTGATGACCCTGAGCAATCAGCTGTGCCTCCCTAGGCCTGTTTGCCTAAGCAAACTTTGTAAAAAGTGATACTAGTAAAGAGAAGACTTAAGATCCAAAGTGCCACAGGGCAAGATTCAGGCTGTTAACTTTGGCATCTCAGAAAATGAAAAAAATAGATACCTGACTGTAGGAGTGCAATGCAGGCTGGGATTCAGCACAAGATTCAGACCTCCAGACATAAATGTTTCTGTAAGTGTTGTGGGTCTGTTTGTCTGTTGCAGTCAGCACAGTACAGTCAAAGTATTAAAAGCTATTTCTTCAATTAATTAATACCACAGATAGATAAGAAAATGCTAGTATCCACTTTAAGGTGGATTGAATAGTGTTTCATATAGTACTGACTGAATAACTGCTGAACACAATGAAATCTCAGTCTGCTAAGCCCAGCTGTAGACATTTCCAGCTATGCATCAAATATGAAAGTCTAAATCTGGCCTTATTTGTATCCTAGGTCACTGTTACTGCTCAGTGACTAGAGGGAGATAGCTCTGAATTGCGATCCAGAAGTCAGCTAAGTAATCGAGACCTAGCCAGAAGGAAAACCGAGATGTAGAGCATCTCTGAGGTTTCATGCTGCTGGCTCTAGGTTTGTGAAGTGCTCCTCCGCACTCAGAATGTTCCCCTTTGCAGGGAGTTGAGGGTGACTTTGTACTTCCAAACTATGGTATGCTTTCCCACAATCAGTGAATGACCCCAAACTCCATCAGTTAATTCCTGACAATGATTTCTGTGAGGCAGTGGCTACATCCTATGAATTAACTTATTAACTGTGCTTACAACAGTCAGTTAGTCCGTGTTAGGAGCCCTGATCTATTCAGTGTTGCTGTCAGCATGTAATAAATCAGGTAGTCTATCTTGGCTCAGAACAATCAATACATTGTTCCCAAACCTGCTTAAAACTGTTGGGAGCTGAACAGTAATAAGAGTGAGAAACATTTGCAAAACTTCCCCTTAAGATATACAAACTTAAGATAGTTCCCTGTCCCTCTAAATGAAAAGTAATGAAGATAATAGCTAGATTCCTGCCTCACAGGGGTTTAATGAGGTTAATAACCCCTTTCTAACCAGTTTGAGATTCCTGAGTAGAAAATGTTACTGCAGACCTAAGTATTGCATTATTATTCTTTTTTCTTCCTTTTTGGAAGGAGAACATACCCTTCAAAGTGTTCTGTTTTGCAACTGCATTCTTATGGTTGCTGGTGTATAAAAGTGGAGCTTGGTGTGTATAATTTATAACCTCTAAAAATGATAAATAGCCCAAGGAAGAGGAGTGATTTGTGTATTCAAGTCTTAGGATTTTCAAGAGGAAAGTGAGTTTGTTTGGGAAATTGCCTATAACTTCCCACAAACCTTTATTTAACCTGCTTCTTAGCAGTGATTTTTCTAGTGACACTAATGGAATTTAATTTTGAATGCACCCTAACTCTGATCTGGCTGGTGGAATCTGTCCAGGCCTGCTGCAGTCAATAGAAGCAGCAGATCTTGAACATATTCCAGAGTTCGATACTCTGCAGGTTCAGATGATTACTGGTATCACCGAGATCTTTTTGATATGGATAAATCAGAAATGAATAAATAAATGATAAGGATTTTAGCTATTGGAAGAAAATGGATCTGGATTTTGTCTCCTTTTGCAGTCAACTACTAGGTTTTAAACAGTACTCAATGCATTTGTATATGGTACTAAATTATAAATCTCCCTGAGAAAACATGGAACTCAGCTGGAATTTTCCCAAGCTAGATTTCTCATCTGATTCATCTGTGTGGGATACTGGTGCTTTATTCGTGTTCAATGACCTACTGTGCATTATTTTGCACTTAACACAAACTAGAATAGCTTGAGTAATTATTGACACATAATACATTTGCTGATTGTTAAGGAACAGTGTCAAAAAAATTTGTCTTTAATCAAATTAGCTATAGTATGTTCTCTAAGAGGCATTCTGCAGTAAAGAGGAGGAGGGAAGCTAAAGCAAGGCAAGGCAAGGCAAGGCAAAGTTTTAACAGTAAACTGTCATCATTAATGAATAAACATGCATGGGTTTTGTTTCTTTCATCTTAGTAATGTCTTCAAATTCCTGTGCACTTTTACTGTTATTACGGTAACTAAAATGTTATCCTGAAATTCCAGATTTCATTGTTATTGATCTCTTAACATGCTGAGCATGTCTGTATTGTTAATGGAAGCTGAGACTATTCAGCAGCTCACAAGTTCAGGCCCAAAATGGTTGCATTTGGTTATATAAAATGCATCAACCTTCTAACCTCATTTTACAAAAGTTTCACATTGTTATGGAATCAGCTTAAATGATTCTGTCTTAATGGAGCTTTTGAGTGGTGGTTACCAGAAGCTCTTTCACAGGTCAGCTAAACACTATTATGTTGATGGCTCCTGCTGACAGAGACTAGCAAGAAACAAGTCTTCATAGGAGCTAAAATACATATTTCACTGGAGGAAGTAGAAATGTTATTCTGTATTTCAACTTGTTCAGACCTACACTGCAATATTTAACCTCATGGTAACAATGTTCTTCCCTCTATAAAAGCATGCAGTATTCACAAACACACAAAAAGCACCTGTTTTGTCATGAAAATAGTATTAATATATGAATCCGAAGGAGGTTTCTATACTTGCCAGCATCATAATTTGCAGAACTCAGACAATTCTGATTTAGAGAAAAATGTAAAGGCAATTGCACCAGTTTGTCAGCTGCAATTTGTATAGAAAGAGTTTCCTACATTATACTGTTAGACCTTGTACATTCCAATCTTGTATAAAACTGATGTCATTGTCTCTTAGCATTTAAAAAAAATAAAAATAAAAAAAAATAAACAAAACATATATTTCACTTAAATCAAGACTTATGCAGGAGCCTATCAGGTTTGTATGAACAGTGAATTATGGAGGAGACTAGAAAGATGTCACTCATCCATTAGCACTATGGACAGACGGGGACGGTGTGATTCACCTGACCTGAGATGTATAAGTGCTGATGGAGGTAGAGGAATATTCTTCTGCAAAAGTTCACACATTCAGAGAGCAACAAATTTCCATCTCCCAGTTACTTCAAGGCACACACAGTTTCCAGCACCCTTTCAAGCTGACTACCAACACCTCAACATCCAAGAATTTCAAAGCCTGTTGGAGCTATTCTGTTACCTCAGCACTTAGAACCCAAAGAAGGCTGATGTTACTTTTACAATGAAGCAGGGCATTCCCATTTTGCAGACAGCTTAGTATAAATAAACAGAACTTGTATGACAAACATGGATAATGAAAGTGGAGGTGAGTAATGGATCTTTACAGTTTACTCAGCTAGTCGGGAGAAAAGCCAGTTCCTGGCTCTTAGGGCAGTGTTATGAACACCAGACAAAGATACCCCAGGAAAAAGGGTCCTCCTTAGAAGTATTTGGGTACCAAAAGTGAAGTTCAGTGGCCCAGAGGCAGACGTCTACATGACTTGGGGAAGTTTATCTTTCCAGTTCATTTCAATTTCCCTCACCTTTGAATCACTTCAGACAACCTCTGGTTGTCCAAATCAAAGTGTCTGAAATAGTCCAGGATTTATCAGGGAATTGCAGTTTTCTGAGATGGCAGAGAAGGCTGCTGGTATGCCCTGGGGCATTTCACATGGCTTCAAACATCTACCTGTAATCAAATGAGCTTAGTTAACAAAGAGTGCTGTCCCCACTCCCTCTGTCTCTTCCTCTCTTATTTCACTCTTGGAGGTTTAAAAGCTAAAATGGAGCATTCCTGTTCAATTGGCTGGATTCAGTACTTGTTTGCAAACACAGGATATGATTATCTTCTCTCTGACCACAGGCTTACACAAGTGAGCGCACACAGTCTTAGCTGTTCTTATTGTGATCTACATAAATATAAGAGGAAAGAAAAGCTGGCCTCCTACTTCGATTCTTTTTTTTTTTTTTTCTTTTTCAATTCATTACTTGGTCACTTCTGCCTTACTAGGAATCACCAAACAACAGTAACTCATTTGTTCTTAAACTTTAGGTGACCATAAGCAGAGTAATAAAAGGAAATTTTATAAAATGACTGTATTCAGGAACCTGCAGGGAAGAGGGAATTAACACACTTACACCACCAACACATTTATTTTAATGGTTGGATGTAAGGAACATCAAAAAGTCAACAAAAGCTCAGGAAACAAAAAAGGGTAAAAAACCAATTTGTTCCTCATTAAGGTGCTGGAAAAGTCCAAGATAAACCTATTTAAAATTGATCTGATAAGCTGGGGAGCTCTGATTCACTGATGTGTTTTTCTTTGTTAATGGTTCTTTGCTAATATTTATCCATTGCTTTGAGTAACTATTAATCTCCTAAGTTGAGAAACTCTACAAATGCAATTTCTAGAGCATTTAACCTTTCATGTTTGCTGCCTCCAGAGTTTGGGTTGACTTGGAGACCAAGCACTACATTTTACTTAGTCTCCATGAGCTCTAAATTGCTAAAATAATGATACAAAGGCTATGTGTTTTTTTTTTTTTTTCTTTTATGTCCACCAGATAAGTATCATATTTATCCAAAGTGGAATGAAACTGAATTCACGTTTGCTTTTCCACTTGCTCACTTCTGTCTGTTACTGAAGCTCCTTCAACTGCCACGTGCTTGCAACCATCATTTTTTTTCCTTCATAATTTGACATTAGATATGGCCACAGAGGTAGCAGCTCAGCAGCATGAATGTCTTTCTAATGATCTCTTGGAGGAAAAGGAAAAAAAGCATTTCACTACAAGCCTGAGGATTCTAATACCTGGCAATAAATCTTGATTAAAAAAATTCCATAGACTTCCGAATATGTGCAAGCACTGAAGTTTATTTGCTTCTGAACCTTTTTCTCTCTTTTTCTCTCTTTCTCCCCTTTCCATTCTTTTTTTTTTTTCCTTTTTTTCCTTTTTTTTTTCTTTTTTCTTTTTTTTTTTTTTTTCTCTATCCCATTCTGGCCATGACAACTAAAGGCTTTTGAAAAAATGGCCAGGGCTCTGAACAAAGCCTGTTGTTGCAGGTAATTGTTGAAATATCAAGGGTATTCCGTCCTCCATTACTTAAGCTTTCATTTGTGGCTTTCATGGTTTTGAGGAATGTTTATGGCTGACAATCCTTTCTTTACGGCTCTATCCTTCAAGCTCTGGCTGATACCGCTGAGAATGACCGCATGAGTGACTGATAAAATGTCAAGATGCCATTATTTCCAGGAGAGTGTTTGGGAGCAATAAGATCCGTTTCAATTTATCTCATCCACCTGACTTTAAGGCTCCAGGTTTTACTTCTTGGACTGCTACAAGGCAAAACAAAACAAACTTCCCCCCTGCAACAAACAAAAAACATACAGCTTCTCAGCTCTCCAATCTAATATTATGCAGATGTGTTATAATGGCAGCCGTGCAGTGACATTTGAGCTATATTTCACAAAGCATGTCGGTTCAATATTTTGGACTTAATTAATAATCTCAGTGAAAGCCAGTTTATGGATCGTAATAACCATATTTTAAAACTTGTGAAATACCGCAACAAAAATGCAATTCGCAAGGCAGATGGTGAAGCAGGGTCTGTAGAGCAACAGAACAGAGAGATTTACAGTGAGTTTCACAGAGTCTTCTGCTAGAATTTAGCCCTTGCCAAAACTGTACCACTTCTCAAATAATCTTTGAGGGTCAACAGACTACTGATAAATCTAGGCCAAGAAAATGAGGTAAAACAAACTGCCAAATGAAATAAACGAAAATATGAATTAATATTTTGCGTGGATGATTTTCTAATGCAATTACTCTAAAGCCACTGCACCCACTTTAAATTAAATAGCAATCACTTGACATACTTCATCTGCAAACTTTCTAAAGTTCCAGTCCTCTGGGACACAAATTACCATTCTGTTGTACATTTGCACAGGCAAATTTGAGTTTTGTTTCTGTTTGGTTACTTGTGAAAAGACCTGTCACAATAATTTCATAATAGTAGTAAGAAAAAAAACCCACACACAATGAAAAAAAAGCAACACCTGTTAAATATGCTAATGGTACTTTAGCAACCTCCTCCGGGGGCTCTGCTCCTATGTTTCAAGAGTCAGTTCTTGATCGTGATCAACCTGGCACTGCTTGAGCATGGGTCTCAGACTAGATGACCTGCAGATGTCCCTTCCATTCCCATCCATACGATTCTGTGATCCTTTCCCCAGGAAAGGAGTGGCGAACCCACATGAATCACCTCCCCATTTCTGAGCTCATCAGTGTTCATATTTGCCCTTTGTAGGACAGAAAGGTGGCTTCACACTGGAGAGAAAACCCTCTGTTCTGACTCAGCTTTTACAGAGACATTTCAGATACATTCTGTCCAATGTGTAAGGTACTCATATGCTAAAGCGATTAATCTGAACTACAAGAATGTAATTAACTGTCATTTAACTAGCAACTGCAGTTAAACTAGCATTTAAATTTGCTGAGGCATAGATTTGATAAAAGGTCTTGAGGTGTGGCAGAACTGCTGATGATGACAAAAAGCTGGTCCTGGTCTGGTTTAAATTAACCAATCTGATTTTAAAATTTCAATCTTGTTTAGAGAAACCTTAATCTATCTGGACTGATAGGCTGTGCCTCAGACCCATTTCTAACTTAGCTCATTTTATTAAATGTTTAAAGTCGCAGAGCTGGGCATATTTTATAGGAAATTTTACAGAAGGCAGATTTAAACTGCAGTATCCATGTGAAGATAGCTTTTGAGCTTTTGTCTGAAAATGAAAAATCAGAAATAGAACTGGGAAGTACAGGAGTTTTTGACCAAAAACCAACCAACCAACCAACCAAACAAAACAAAACAAAAAACTGAAGCAGCTTTCATGAATCTTTTATGCTTGTTTATGGAAGAGAAGCATCATAACATGAAAATTGTTGGCCAACAAAACAAAAATTAACAAGCACCTGTCCTTCCTAGGAGTGAAGTTCTAGCCATACAAATCAGAAAGGTCGATTGGGTATTGCCCTATACACTAAAGAGGAGGTTCAAAACACATCCAATAAAATAATTTACATCCTTTGTTAATTCTCTGTACCAGGAAACACCAGAGCAATGAAAATTCCATTCTAAGAAGCCCACTCTTTTATTTCTTTATAAAGATGAACTGAATCAAATTTAATATTCCAAGTAAGGGTACAGATGTGCCTGAAACATTATACCAATTCTGTTTTTTTTTTTTTCTATTTTCTGTGCATACTTATGTGTATAAGTATGATGCAGATAGCCACATCTCTTTCCTGAGTGTTGTGGTGGGAAGTGGTCAGATCTTCACCTCTGCAGGCAGCCTGGATGGGAAGAAGGGCCAGCTTGACCTAGGTAGACAGGGACAGATACAGCAAGAAATACACATTGGCTGGCTTCGGCATCAGTGAAAAACATTTACGTCGGATATACAAGAACACTTAATCAGTTCTGCTGAGAGGTTCTAACTCCTTACGAGGGTAACTGCTGATTCATACTATTATTGCTGCTGCAGTGGCTAAGTCTGGTTTTGAGGGATTTGGGAAAACAGCATGATTTTGGAAATTTTGCTGCTCCCAAAGTGCTTTGCTGCCTTAGATGACTACCTTTTGCTCAGGGCTGGTCTTGTTCATATGTAATTTGAAATATGAGTCTGTGGAAGAATCATTTGGTAATTCAAACTCTTTTTATTCCAAAGACCATCATTCTCTTTGCCTGTTCCAAATTTCTTTTGCTATCATCATCCACACTGCTTAGTCTTTCTGAAGATCCTCTAAGTCTTCTTGAATCTTGACTTGCTGCTGTGTTAAGTAAAGCTTACTTCTGTGAGAAGGAGAAACAGTTCAGGCAACTTCAAGCTTTCTAGCAGTGATTCTCTACAGACTGTTTTTCCTGTGCTTAGTTTAGGCACTCCAGAATAGGTTGTTATTATTTTGTCCTGCTTAGAATACCAAAACTTCAGCTTGTGTCCCTAGAAATAAATATGTAACCAGGTTCACTTACCAAATACCGTTTGTTTTTTTTTTTTTTTTTTTTTTTTTCTACCAATGACATTTTGGACAGGAAATAGAAATCTTGTCAATATTTTTAGAGAATGTGCTCATAGGTTTTTTGTCTGATTTTTCAAACTGAAGCAACTGAATAAACATTCAACAAGAAGACTCTTCTGAACATAAAATAAAGTCCAAACCATTATTATCCATTGCGCTAGGTATTCCTCTCTGCTATCAGAATCTCACTTGTTCTACTTGTAGAAGCAAAATAAAAGATGCTTAAGGAAATGAAACTAATAACAAAGCAGATTAATGACAGAAACAAGTTTCTTGCCATCCCCTCCTGTAGTTTGCTTACTGGAGCATTGCTTATCTTCTAAGACCAAAAGTCTATGCTCATGATAACTGCTGATACAAAGGCTTCACTTGGACTTGACCTATACTGGGATTCTTCATGAAAACAATGGTATAGATCAATCAGCAAAAAACGGAGCTTCAGACTTTATAAGGATCACCTGTTGCTGCTATGAGGTTTGATTCAGTTATGTATGTCTGTGCCAGCCATCTTGGTGAGCGAGAATGGCAAAATCTGGTCCAGAAACATTTAGTCTTTTGCCAGACAATAATAACTTAATTCCTGTGCATGTGTCATCTCCCTAACCAGACACACTTTAAAATAGGTTAGTCCTTTACGCTACCAAAAAAAAAAAAAAAAAATCTTTATGTGAATAAAAAAATAATAATTGAAAACCACTTACCTGGTCAACATTATTTCATAGGGTGCTGAAGTATAAATCAGACATAGTGCGACCTTCATAGAAATTTCAGATTTATTTACAGTGGTTTGCAATGATCGCTTTATCTACAAGGAGCTCAGTTTCCCCTTGGTGACTCATAAGTAATGTGGTCCACGCAAACCTGTGTAAATAGATCCAATATTTCAAGGAAGGTCATGCTATATACTCTCTTTGTTTCTCAAGAATAGATGATGGCTTACTGCAGGGCTGATACGACATTTATCTTCATGAGTGAGGAGGTTGATTGTGTGGCCCAAAGGGCAGTAGTCATGGCTGGTGGGCACCCAACGGGAATGAAACACACCCCATAAAACTCTCTCTATTTTTGTGTCTACGTGATGAAAGCTCCCTACTCTCTGGATAGTCTGCAGAATACTCTTAATGGTAAAGAAGAGTTTTCTTTCAACATCAGCAAGAGAAAGGAGATCAATCTTTATATGTCCAGACATAAGAAGATCTTACCTTGCTGTGGGAAAGGAAGAAAGTTCCTTTGTAAGAAATTTCTTGAACCTTCTTCTGATGCCTCCTTCGTTACTGCAAGATGGCACTCTGTATCAGGTCAAGCATTGGCTTCAAGCAGTCTGGCACTACTTGTTTCCCCTCTCTCCTGCAAATAATTCAGATCTACAGGTAGAGTATATCACTTCAGAAAGTCTAAATCAAAGGAAACAGGTAAAGTGCAATGCTCTTGGACTTTTATTTACAGTTTCATACATGGTTTTGCTTTGTTTAGTTTTTAAGTCTCGCTTTCTCAAACAGCATGATATCACAATCTACATTACTCGCCATAGCACAGCACCAGAATTTCCAGCTCAGTGTCACAATGCATGCCTGTTAAGAACATGGCCCAGGTTACGTTCTCAGAAGGAAGATCTGCTAATACAATGATAAGCATAAGCATTCTCTGTCTTCCTCTCCCTTTTTTTTTTTTTTTTTTTTGAATGGTTTGAAACTGCATCAGACTTGCTGGTGTTGGAGTTCTCTAGGTATGTACAACACGTCTCATACTCATTGGAACTTCACATAATACTGGCAGTCTCGAACATTTGGTAATTGCCTTAACAGGGCAATTTTTTCTCACACAGGGAACCATCTCAATGGGCTGAACCCTTATACAAAAGATGAATCCAAATTATCTGTCAATTTCCTCCAGGATATCTAGATTGTATCATGTTTCATCACCTGAATGATATTATATTTATCTAAGCATTTCAATCAGTAATCCAGTCATCCTTTGGTTTCATGTTATATCTTAAGTTTGTATTCCATATAAATTAATGAAATTATTTGTTGTTGAAGTAGCAATCTAGGGCTAAGGAAATAAGAATTGAACTATTCGCTTTGCAGAGATTTTCTGATTGAACTTTGTGAAATTCTCCAAATTAGGTAGAGACAGCATTTTCAAAATGTCAGTACCCAAAACTGTTTTCTCTTTGCCTCAGTTTCTCATTTTAAAAATAGTGATAACTATATTTCCTTTCCTACTTAATATCTTATGATTGTCTGTTAGATCTCATCTGTGCAGCTTTTAGTATAATGGAAGCTAACAACAAAATTCCTTTGTCCCAGAAAAGAGATTTTGGAAATGAGTAATGGTATAAAATAACAAGAACATAAATCTCCATCATGCTAACAATTTAATGGCTGTAAATAAAATATTATCACCATCTTATCTGATTTTTCCTAGAATACTTTTAGGGCTGCATCTGTGAAAAAATAAGGCAAATATTAGCTTTGGCCCACTTCATTTTTTCAGTCTTTGCTGTGTGTGTTTTCCAGTCATTGGCCACAGAAGACTCATAACATATGAATTTTTATCACTTGGTCCATGTTTATCTTTAAGAGAGGCAGGAAAAAAATACCCTGCAAGACAATAATTCCATTGTTCAGGAGCCTCAGCCAGGTCTGACAGCTGGTGAGGAGAGAGGTCAGCTCTTGCTGACATTTGTAGTGGGCAGGAGGGAAGCACGGAGAGCATGAAGAGCAGAAGGTGAATGAGATGGCACCAGGGACAATACAGATGATTTCAGAGTGAGGGAACATACAAAGATTATTAAAAAAAAAAAAAAAAAAATTGCTGTCCAGGAGAAACCTAAGTGACTGCAGAAATGTCAATAAGTAGTAAGTAGGAGAGAAGTGACCAAAGCAGGCAGATAGCTACTAGAGAATTTCCTTAGGTGCAGAGCACAGTATGCAGGGCTATGATGGGTCTGTTCGGTGGTGAGGCTGCTGAGACTGACCTTGCAAACATTGCAGCTTCTGGGAATGCTGCTTTGATTTCAGCAGGGAAGGAAGGTCTTATTTGGCTTCCTTCACTAAGCAAATGGAGCCCTGCAAATTCTAAGGAATGTTTTCTGTGAGCAGTTCTTCAAATGCTGGATGAACTGTAGTACAGACTGGCACCCCATGAAGACTGTTGTCTGAAAATAATAAAAAATACATGAAAATGTGAGTTCCACAGATGCAAATATTTGCAGTTACTTCTCTAAGTGGTCATGTGACTTTTCTGGTTGACAGATTTGTAGACAAAGCGTTGCCATGGGTGGACTTTTCCAAATGGTCCATTGCAGAGTTTCTTAAATCTTAATCTGAGTTGTCTGGTCCTGCCTACTGATAAGGAAGGAATACCACAGCAATAGGTATCTATTAGATGTAGCAATCTATGAGTTCCGCAGATTAAATTTTATATATAAGAATAGCTGCATAAATACTGATGCTGTACGATCTGGTATCCATTGACAAGAACATTGTCACCATGACAACATTTTAAAATAAACATGGGTGGATCTGAATATGGGATGATGTATTTAAGTTATTTCTTTATGAGGAAGGAAGGTCTTAGGGACAGAGGTCCTGAGAGAGACTGTGGCAGCACACTTAACTTGGGTGCTGGGAGATTATGCCAGGGCATCATCCTGAATCCTGGAAGTCTCACCAACTGCCATCCTAAATGCCCCCTTCCCACTGGAGCAAACTCTCCTTTCACCTAGTTCTTGCTATCAGATGCAGCTGTGTTTTCTGGAAGGAAAAAAAAAAAAAAAAAAAAAAGTGAGAGAGCCTGGTTGTTTACTATGGTTGCTTCTGGTATCCTGCCTGCCCAGTCAGAGTCAACTCCCTGTCCCTGCATGACGTTGTTTTGGACATAGGAGATATGTCCTATGAGGTTCAGAAACACAGGCAGAGTGGGTGTATCAGTGTTCTTGGAATCACAGAATCATAGAATGGCATAGGTAGAAGACGTTAAAGATCATCTAGGTCCAAACCCTCTGCCATGGGCAGTGCTTCAGTGTCTCCTGTAGGAATCAATGAGCAGAGACCTGCAAATCCTCTCACTATCTCTGTAGTATCGTATAGCAATAACCTTATTGCTGTCAGACTGCTTTGTCTGCCTTGGAGACTGGAGCTGATGCCTGAGGAACGTGGAGTTAGCAAAGAAAAACGAGACCCAGTCCATCATGAGGGCTGCAACCAACATAAGCCTGTCCAACAGTTTGGAGAAGAAGGGGAAAAAAATTACATCATCAAAAAAAAAAAAAAAAACCCACAATGCTGCAGAAAGAAAAGAAAGAAGGATGCAGTACCAGAGAATAAGGAATGCTAAGCAGTAGAGCTGATACATACTGGCTGTGCTGAGCAGCAGATAGCTGTGTGCAGAAAAGGAATATCTTGCAACACAAAGATACTTTTCCTGACCGTCTGTGGGGCACGCAGCAGCACATGGGTTAATTCAGCAATGCCTCACACAGAGCATATCCAAATGTTCCACTGGTTGCTCTTGAGTTGCTATGTGTCTCAGGTGTACTCTTCAAGTATTTTAAGAGGGGTAATGATTTTTTTTTCCTGGTAGCGAGTACATCCAGGCAGATATAATTTTAATATAAAGGGGAAGTTTACTAGAATAGAATTTAAGAATATTAAAAAGGGATTTGGTTCCGAGAGAAATATTAGCAGTAAAGGCAAGGATAAGGATTTTGGAGAAATTTAATTAAAATTTAATCTTCTTTCTAATTAAATTTCCTTTTAATTAAACTTAAAATTAAATTCGCTTTGTTTAATTGGAGGAATTTAAAAAGTATTACCTTAGAGTGTCAATCATATTTTTGTACTATAGAAATAGTTTACCCTGGTTTGTCTTGTTTAAAAGATGAGATTTCACACCAACTAGGAAAAAAAAATAGGGAAAGAAAAAGTAATAAAAATATAACATTTAAATGTAAATCAATTTACTCCTCAGTTATTTTCTGACTCCTTCCTCTCTCCGTTTCTCCCATCCTTCTCACTTACTATCCTCTAAAGGAGGACAAAAAGGTTTTTCTCCCTTGGGAACCTGTCTGGATAGGCAGGGAATGTCCTAACCTTTCTGACACTGGGGTCACAGACTTATTACACACCAAGGCTCTGGGCTGTGACGGTGCTTTGCTCTGCTTGATACCATTAACCATTTTCCTGCTTTACCAATCATAAATTCTCCCTCTTGTCTTTTTTTGTTTGTTTGTTCGCTTGTTTTTTTTTTGGGGGGGTGGGGGTGAGCGGGGGGGGGAAGCAGGAGGAATAAATGAAGAAACCAAAGTCTCCTCTGAGCCAGCAATGCTCCACAGTGGCTCAGATCTAGTATCACTAGATGACAGAGAACTCTGTCCTACTTCCCTACTTGTCCCAGTTGCTTCTCATATGCCCATGTCTCCACAATGCTGGAGCATGCCTCTTGCCGGAAATTCTGTTCCTCTTGGCCTGAGCCAAACCAAAAAGTGATTTTTCTGTCTGCTTTCTTGCTCTGTCTTGCTAGCTTCATTTAATTATTTCTTTTGCTTCTGCTTTACTAGTGTAGGTGGCTCTTACTGTAGATAAATGTCTTCTTTTTCATTTCTCCTTATACCTAACTGTCCCATTTGCAGGTTGCCAACTTGCAGGGTTTTGATGTTTGCTCTCTTTTCTCATCCTTGTCTCTCCTCTTGGCCTCATTCAAGACCACTGCTGCAGCCATCTAACAGCTCACACCATCTGCCTTTCTTGTTCCCCACATGCAGCTACTCTTCCTCTATTTCTGCGTTTCCTTTGCACCCATTTTTTTCCCCATTTCTTATTAAACATTTCTTTTTCTTTCTTTGTTTACCTCATTCTCTTCTGTATTCTTTCACTGTTGGATGTATGGCATCACTGCAGTCAAATACAATATGCAGTAAACATGTGGGTCCCTCACCCAACAAACCTGGACTAATTGATCTGAAAGATAGACTGCACACTCTTTGCAGCTTCTCAAGCCATGCAGATGTTCATTCTTCCTGTGGCTATCCAGACATACTACTGCACCTCAGTTTTTGCCATACACTACTTTCTTTCTTGAGAAACTCTTGAACTAATCTTCATCTTCATAAGAATGATGTTTTGCTGTCAACCATCAAACAGTGCTTTTCCTCTGTATCTCTGATGTCCGGGCTATAAAGAAGCTGGAACTGAACTCTCGGAAAAGATGTAGCTGACAAGTAATAAAATAGGCAGGACTAGAAAGAGAAATGTTGCTAGTAAACTAAAGGACACTAATTGTTGTGCTTTGCTGTTTGTGCTTCGAATGGCTCATACCATGGAAATATGACTCAGAGTAAGGTGGGAAGGATGTCACAGTAATCAAGATTGGAGATCAAAGAGCTGGAGGTGTCTGAGCTAGAATTTGCCAAATCAATTGATAAAAATCAGTTTTCTCCATAATAATATAATCAGTCTCCTCTCTAAATATTTCAGGTGCTGGAATTGCCTTCTGTACTTGAATTTATAATAATAAGAAATAATAAAAAGCTCAAGCAAAAGGATTAAGCAAGAATGAGCTGCATGTACATGCTCTATGCAAATTGGTGACACCTCTATTCATAATTCATTGCAAGTGGTTGAAGGTAAATAGATTTTTATTTTTATTCCCTGTGAATTTCTCACATAAGCAGGAACTATCTGTTTAGAACATTTCTCCCATCTCATTTTATTTAAGTTGAGAAAGAAAGTAAACAAACAGACGACTGTAGCAGCTCCTGATCTCACACTGTATGAGACACTGATACTAAGTATGTCAGAGTCCGAATGAATCTTTTCTGCTTGATTGTGTCTCAAAACAGAGCTAGGGCTGTGAATCTGGGGACAGGACAGTTATGAGGGGACATCCCCCCAACAGCATAAAATGATCGTAAAGAGGAATTTACAAGAGAATGATGTTTAAGTTCACCCATACACTTACTGAGTTTTCTATGTTAAGACTTAACATGACTTTATTAAATAACTAAGCAAAATCAAAACAGCAGAGCAGAACATGAGAGTAGCAGAGATCTGGTTGAAGGACTACAGCCCATCCTCAGCAGGAACATTATGTATAACAGGACATGGAAGCAAGAAAGAGAAAAAAGAATTCAAGTAAACACTTTTATCTTGATGACCCTTAAATGAAAGGACAAGGAAACAGTATGATCAGCTAGGAAAACAATGGGAAGATAAGAGCCCTTTGTCAGCATGGATGGCCTGATTCTCCCTTTCTTTGTCATTTGCATCTGTGCAAGGAGAATGACAAATTGCAGCAAAGATGCTACCAAATCAGATCAGTTTAAACTATCTACAGGAGCTTCTGGCTTTACACATGCCTTAATGACAGTACAAGGTCAATGGAGTTGACTCCATCCCAAAAGCAATCAGTTGATCTGAAATCTGAACTGAGGTTGTATTAAGAATTAAAATATAATTGTTAATATTGCTAGAAAGGAAACAAAAACCCAGTATTACAATATAATGATAATGAGAATATTGAAATGTCATTAGATACTTTAATAAATTGTTACTCAAAAGTACATATTTAATTTTCAGACTTCTGTTTCTTTTCTCTTTTGTTCTTTTCTTTTCTTTCTTTTCTTTTCTTTTCTTTTCTTTTCTTTTCTTTTCTTTTCTTTTCTTTTCTTTTCTTTTCTTTTCTTTTCTTTTCTTTTCTTTTCTTTTCTTTTCTTTTCTTTTCTTTTCTTTTCTTTTCTTTTCTTTTCTTTTCTTTTCTTTTTTTGTATTTTCTGGTGGCAAGATATTTCTGCCATGAATTGCTTTCTTATTTATACAAGTTTAGCTTTACCTCAATTATCCACCAAGTAAAAACAAAAAAAACAAAAAGCCCCCCAAAGCCCTTTATAGTATTTCCACAAGACTAATATAAAGCAGATGTATCCTGCTGAGTTCACAGTATATTTTAAACAAAATGACCCTGATGTTGTTCTGGATCTTACAAATGCTGATATATATGAATACCTTTCCATAGGGGAGCATTCTCCGGAGTATCCAATGGGTCAGGTTTTCCCTGTTTGAAATGGTAATCATATGCATGGGGCTGTTTTTCAGTTACATTTATTTCCTTTTTAAGTGTTTATTTTTGCAGTACATTGTCCTACATTTTGATATTTTCCCTGTACATTTCTCAAGGCCACTAAGAATAATACATGGCAATATTTAACTCTTGTATATCACTGAATGTGACAGTCCTCAGAAATATAGGTGCATATTGGCTGCTGCCGTGCAGTAAATCTCCAGAAGTAAATCACCAGGTGTGTATCGGGGATGAAGGAACACCTGCCCAATTTTCAGAGTAATGCGGGATGTGATTATAAAAAGTATATGAAGCACAATTTGGGGAAAATTTAAAACCTATGAAGACTAAATCTAGAATTCCTTCTTTCCTCCACTGCCAATTTCCATCGGATGCCCAGCATCCCCACAGGATGGGATTTGGCCTGAGTCAGAATTAATTTATCCATGTCTGCACCTGAATTTAGATGGCTACAGTGTGCCTGTGAGCAGAAAGCAACTGTATATATCTAGTGGATGCCGCTCACCATCCACATTTAAACAAGGTGGACAGCCCAGCTTTCATCTGATCTCTGCTATTGTCTAGAGATAAAGAAACTCCTTTACCTTTCTCAGTGTATTTCACACTGTAAGAGGAAGGAGAAATGATTGCACTTGTTTCCTGGATTTTTATTTTTCATTCATTCACCCATCCTTCTCCGACACACTTAAGTGTCCCATAAGCTCATCACTCAAACAGGAGGATCATGTAATTGCCTTCAACTTCTGCAGTAAATGGTGTGCAGCTTTGGTGTCTGACTGGAGTTAGCTGTGCCCACGGAATGGCTCAGTCTGGGACTGGCTATCCCACTCACCCTGGTCAATAGTCCTTGAGGGGAAATCCTCATGACAGGTCTTCAAATTAGTGAATAATGACATGTGAGAGAAATCAGGCCCAAGAACATAAATCCTATACATTCTTGGGTCACAAAAATGGTCCAGGAGATGGAACACCTCCCATACAAGGACAGGCTGAGAAAGATGGCACTGTGCAGCCTGGAGAAGAGAAGGCTCTGGGGAGACCTGATAGTGATCTTTCAGTACCTAGAGAGCAGCTGTAAGAAAGGAGAGACTCTTTAGCAGGACCTGTTGAGACAGAACAAGGAGAAATGATTTCGAACTAAAAGAGGGGAGACTTAGACTGGATATAAGAGAGACGTTTTGTACAGTCAGTGTGGTGAGGCACAGGAACAGGTTGTCCAGAGAGGTTGTGGGTGCCCCATCTCTGGACTCATTCAAGGTCAGGCAGGATGGGGCTCTGAACAACCTGATCTAGCTGCAGATGTCCCTGTTCATTGCAAGGGAGTTGGAGCAGATGACCTTTAAGAGTCCCTTCCAACTTGAATGATTCTAATATTCTATTTGTAGCAAAAACTTACTTGCTCAAATTTTATGTTGGACTTAACATAGGAATTAAGAGGATTTATTTCTCTAAGAATCAAAATAAGGCAGTATTGACTTCATACCTAACCCAGGGAGGAGGCCGTTACTGTGAACTGCCTTGTGTTCATCTTTCAAATTACCACACATATTCAGCACAATATGGATGCACTGTATACATTGAGTCTAGGATGCCAGTACTTAAACTAATTATCATTTCTTGAAAGAAAGTGTTTTGATACCTATCAGTAACATGCTGGCTATCTAGCTTTTGGTGTAAAAGCAGGTAGGCAATAGAAAAAAATACAACCTTGTGTTTCCTCAGTACTACATTTACTTTGGCAGATGTGTCTAACTCACCAAGTTAATGTAAGCATTTTGAAGAATATTACTTTTTCTCTTGCTGATCTGTATCCACATCCATATCAGCTGCGATAGGGGGAAGGATAGAAATTTAATTTTGCATGTTCCAGTTTTGTGCCTTGACTGCAAAACCAAAGCGCCCCCTCCCTCCTGGCAGCACGCATAGAGGCGGAGTTCTGACAGAGGCCTTTAATAGACTTTCAGAAAGCACAGCCAGAAAAGACCTATGAGGTCATGTAGTCTAGTTCATAGCCAGAGTGATAATTCAGGCTTTTCTCACCAACAGAGGTGACGGTACTCAGTGGTAAGACAGACATAAATTCTGAGTCAAGGATCTCTACATTTCGCTATGTGAGATTCAAGAAGGTAGAAACTCCATAGCAGCTTCAGTAATTGTTATTATATTATATACAAGCCTGGATAAGACAGTAGAAAAGCAGTTGAGTATTTATTTGCCTGCTTAAGCGTCAGGTTTGCAGTTGTTGTTCATTTTATGAAATGATTACTAGCTGTGTGTTTGGATGAGGGAAATGGAGAAGTTTGCTTTTTGTACCTTGTGGCACTTCTAGAAGTGCAGTGTGAATCTGAGAGATTGAAACAGTATTGACCAGGTAACACTGCCTCATTAAACTGAAAAAGCTTAATATAAGTTACATTTTCGATGTTTTTTTCAAAGTTGTCTATCATCATAGACATGACTAATTCCCACTTACCGAAGTTGATATATGAGACCACTGAAGACTGAACTACATCTGATTCCATTCACCTTTCATATTATCCTGTTTGTTTGTTTGTTTAAACCTAAAATTATAAGCTTAGGAATGTTTTCTTTGTAAAACCTATTCAAAATCCTTATGTACCCACATGCACTCTCACATATCGACCAAACCTTCATCCCCTTAGAGCATAGCTGGGCAGCTAGGCAAAAGGTACATATATTTTTATATTTTCTCATATGTATGCGAGAGATGAATCACCAAGTCCACAGCACAGGGGAACAGAAGGAGAGTGAAGACTGCCTGCTCACCGCCCCCTTGGGAGGAGGAGGATGGAGGTGTGGTGGTGTCTGCTGTTCCTGGCAGGAGTCCCAGGACAGAACCAGCATACCCACACCAGGCTGTTCGGGACTGAGTGGGTTTGCAGCACTCTTTCTTTGCCTGGAAACTTGTAGAAAAGAGCATGCATATTTAAAAAAAAAAAAAAAAAAAAAAAAAAGTGTGTGTGGGGGCTGATGAATCACATCTTCTGTCAGAGATTCTAAACACTGAAATGGATCATTACTGAACGTCTGGAGCTCACAGAATTTTCCTTCATGTCACACAAGTGTTCCTTCTATTAATTGTTTTCCCAGCTCATTCCTTTCCCCCACCTAGGCCTGTTCTTCTCCCCACCTCTCCACAGGCTCTTCCCAATGTTCACCCCCTCCATCTTCCCCATCCAAGCTACTCACTTAATTATTCTTCCCCAGGAATGCTACAGTTAGTGCCTTATTCAAAGCTTTACTCGCTGAGACAATATTACTGATTGACAAGTGCATGTTCTGGGAACCTGTAGAGGTAGCTTGTGTCTGCTTGCCTCATGCTGCATCTGCTACCCTGGGGAGGATATGGGAAAGGCACAAGTCAGACAGAGGCCCTTGAAAACCTCATCTCCTCCCCTGTCACAGTTTCAGAGGGCTGGAGCACCTCTCCTGTGAAGAAAGGTTGAGGGAACTGGGATTGTTTAGTTTAGAGAAGAGAAGGCTCCACGGAGACCTTATTGTGGCCTTCAAGTATTTGGAGGGAGTGTATGAGCAGGAAGGGGAATGGCTATTTGTGAGGGTGATAGTGATAGGACAAGGGGGGATGGTTTTAAACTAAGACAGGGGAGGTTTAGATTAGATATTGGGAGGAAGTGTTTCACACAGAGGGTGGTGACACACTGGAACAGGTTGCACAAGGAGGTTGTGGATGCCCCATCCCTGGAGGCATTCAAGGCCTGACTGGATGTGGCTCTGGGCAGCCTGGTCTGGTGGTTGGCAACACTGCCTGTGGCAGGGGGGGTTGAAACTCGATGATGATGATGACCCTTTTCAACCCAGGCCATTCCATGATTCTGTGATTCTCCTGCCATCCCTGATTCAGGGACAGAGGGAGCCCCCCACCTTGGGAGGTTTTTTATTGATTCTATAGATGTGTTGTGCTGATGGCTGCAAGCAGTGCTAAGGAGGCAAAGTGGATGCTGGTTTCCTTGAGGGTCTTCCAGAGATGGCTCTTCATGGTCTCTGTCGGCCAAGTACATGACAAAAATATACCAGGGAAAGGAAGATCTCTAATGGGCCAAAATGAACATGAAGGACATGTGACCATGGTGACAAACCAGTTTAAGATCATCATAAAACCCTCCCGGTTCAGAGTGAGTGAGGAATGTGCCAGGATCTACCCCCATGGGTACAGTGGGATGGCAGAGCTGACCCTGCTCTCAGCGAGGTCTGATGCCAAAGGCCTGCAAAGGGGCCATAACGTTCACACAGGAAGAGACTGTAGCACTCCATGCAGTCTCACAGAAAGATTAATTGGCTATCTTTACTGTTTTAAATTAAACAGGCTTGGGCACTGCAGCGCTGCTATCCAAACTGATATACTGATGGTGCATTTTTGACTGGGACACTCCCAGAAACAGTGTTCAGAGATACTTTTTGGACATAATATGAGCTGGGTTCACCCCCACAAGGCCGGCTGAGCTGCAGGGTTTGGTACTGATGTGAGTTTAGCACAATAGCAAGCCTCGGTGCCACAGCATGGACAGAAGCGTATTTAATAACATAGACAAAGTCACAAAATCCATCTTTTCAGTTTATCAGTTTATTCAGGCTAATTAGCTTGGGCACAGGTTGCTCTCACATGGCTGTGTTGACTCTGGTTCAGAAGATGTCTCAGTTGGTCCTGTTTCAGATCTGTGCTTAGAATCCAGTGCTATGACTTTATAGCTCCTTGCCGTTTCCAGAACTAAACTCAGAAGTCAATTATAATTTTCTTCAAAGGGTTTAAATGGGCCCTTCGCCTTTTGCTTTTGACTTGTTTATTGAATTCTTGAAAACTTTTTGACAAATTGTAGATGCCAGTTAATGGAGGGACACGGAATCAGCTTGCAGTCTCAGGGACATCAAATACCAGCCCTTCTGCAAAGAAGAAAGAGGGTTTTCATAGCAACCTGTAAGAGAGAATCTGTTTCCCCCTAAGTACAGGCTAAGTGCTGTTTTAATGGCTTTGACTTTTGGAGCAAAGGCTCAGTGAGTTGTAATTAGAGGTGGTCATTTGTTTTTAATGAAATCATTTTCCAGGGGGAAAAAAAAATGCAGCTTTGCCCAAATCAAAACATGTTGTGAAAATGTGCTGATTTCAGTGACATTTTTATGGGAATAAGTCCAAATGAATCATTTAAATCTTCTCCTTGCATTTTGATAATGTCAGAATGTTTCATTTCAAGAATATTGAAACATTTCATTTTAGCAATGCAGTAGGAAAGAGCTGAGGAGCGCCAAGTAATCTTGTCCTCAGCAGTTGTAAAGCAGAAAGTTTAAAGTAACACAAGATGGTAGGGCCAGAATCTGCATATCTGTTTCTCTAAAGCCAAATCAGACATAATTTTCCCTGTATTAGGTAGATGAGTTCCTTTGATGCATCTTGAGAAAGCTACAGGGAATTAATGAAAATGAGTTACCAAAATTAACAAAGAAATTTTATTTTTTATTGCAGAAAAATTATGAAAGACAGAATACTAAAGAGAAGAGACTATGAACAGAAGTTTCATTTTGCAAGGGCAATATCTCATTTGGCATAGTGAACCTAACTTTGAAAGGAAATTAAACCAATCAGCCTTTTTTTTTTCCTCGGAAGTCAGGGATTTACTCCTGAAGTAGCCACTGACCTTTAACGTAACATTTTATCGTAATTTGAATTCACTTTCCAGCGCAAACAAGTTTTTAGCATCTCTTTGGCTGTCTTCTTTGCCAAGCTGTTTCAAGAAAGTGACACTGTGTGAATGCCTACAGATGTTCTTATGTAGGCTGCCATCAGTGTATATTGCTCCCAAAATCTGTAGAAATACCGTGTATTATGCATAACCAAGATAATTTATAGGTGACCAAAAGTCTGATAAAAGAGTAGGTCATGGAGAACCCAGTCCATCAGAAATGATTGGTGTAAGTCACCTAAACAAAGACCTAGAAAACAAAAGTATTTGAACTCTAATTTAGAAAAGGTTATTCAAGGTATGGTTTTGAACATTAGGAATCTTAAATCGTAATTAAATTCTGTTATTTTTAAGCATTAACCCAATGAGTATGTTTACATTTTAGCCACCGTACTTGAAATTATTTAGACTGTAATGGAAAATGCTGAAAATAAATTATATTATAATATTTAATCCATTATGTCACAGTGGAAAGGAAGAAAAGAGTTTCAAATAAACTATTCCAGAAGTGTTTGGGAGATGTGCTAATATCCATGAAGTTGGTTATTTGGGATAGAACTATGCAGCATACTATATCATCTATGTGTATGTATAATTTACATCTCCAAGTTACATTTAAAGAAGCTTATGTATGGATTTAGGTTTGATTTAGGCATGACAATAGAAATCACAGAGAATTAACTGCAGGGCAAAAGTGCCCTTGGTCTTTTTCTAGGAGCAACAACAGGCAAAAAAGCTTTCTTGATATTTTATCAAGATATTACAGTTTTTATCAAGATTTTATCTTCATAAAGTTGCTCTTTTTTTTTTTAAAGTTGGAAAAATTAAAGAAAGAGTATTAGATGAGAAAGTGTTGATTTGAAGGATAACATTACATAGGAAGGATAGGAGCAGAGTTTGTTGTAGCCTTGAGTCAAAAAGGCTCATAGTCTCCCCTTATACAGATTCACTGGTGGAGTGACATAGCTCTTTTTGAGTGAGTGGATTTAAATACAAACTTCTGTAATAGGTGATTGGTTTGGCATCTTGATAGGATGGTCCTTTCAGAGTTGTTAGTTTATGAATAGGTAATCCCTTAAGGCACGTGTAATGGGGAATTAGTTGCTTTTGCTTTTTGGGAGGACACATTCAGCATATCTTCAGAGTTTTAATACTTCCTTCTTTCCGTCTTCTTTTCTGCTTACTTAATTACATCAGTTTTTAACATGAGTGGAAAATCTATTTGAAATAGGTTAAAATACTATCAAAATACTATATTTTTTATTTTTTTTATATTTTTTAATATAGTCTTTCTAAATGTGGCTAATTTTATAGAATTTCAGACCTTAATAATTTCTAATGTTATCGTTCATCTTTAGCAGTCTACAAAATAGAGATTCTTTATTCTCCTAAGTTTATTAAGGAAGTTATTACTTACATACCAAATACATAATGAATTCTGCTATGAATAGGAATATGTTAATGTTCAAATAACTTCTTATATTAGCAACTAATGATCACCTCTAATAGCACAACTATAATTGTGTGTAAACCACCTTCCTATTTATATAGCAATTACATCATGTGTCTGTTATTTGAAATTTGCATTTAAATACAACACATATGCAAGTAAGCAAGAATATTTAAGTAGCCAGGCACAAATATACACAAGTTCATTTTATGCATCTGCTAATCTAGGCAGATGCTAGTTAACTGTGGCACTTTTATTGGGTATGAGCTCATGGTTAGGGAAAGAGATTTCTTCGTTTTTCTTTTCATCTCTCCAGGAGGAAAACAGAAATTGTCAACTTCTGTAAATACTCCAATCCCTAATCCAATAGAATGTTTAATAAAATAATAGCAATTCTTCAAAAATTCCTCCAAACCTAGAATTATATATTTATTATTCCTTATGCATCAATATATAAACATACTATTAACATTTCTTCAAATTTAGAAAAGGGGCCATGTAACTTTGTCCCAGACTACAAATAAATCACTGTAATTGTGTTACAGTACATTGTCAGATCAAGGAAGAGGGTTAGGCCTCCTAACAAAGCCATTGCTTTTTGACTTTACTGTTTTGAATCATTCAGTTTTGACTTTCAGGTATACTAAAATACATCTTTGATATGCTAGACAGAATGAGCTGCTTAAATCTCTCACTGCAAGGCATTCCACCAAACTGTAATATTTTTTTTTTCTAATATTTTTTTCTGGCTTTTGACTGCATCCAAGACAATTTTTCAGTATCTTTTCAGCTGTGTTCTGATATCAATCTCACCAATGCTGTAAATGGATGTAAAATTCACGTTCCTATCATTCTGATTTTGCATGCTACATCAGTCTGTTGTTTCCTATCTTCATTATAGTTTTTATAGGATAGCTTAATGGTTACCCCAGTGTGCCTGAAGAGAAGTGACTTGCCACCCAGAAATCAGAAAAGGCACAAAGTAGAAATGTATACCTGTTTTTTTTCCACCAAACCCCGAATCTTGAGAAATATAGCAAGAAGTTATTCATCTCAAAGCTCAGTTCTTTGAGCCCAACTCCAGCACTACTGGGAATGCTCTAGGATCTCCCTCTGGCCTCCAGTGCCACTCCAGTGAAGTACTGATCTCCTTAAGGTCTTCCGGAGTACTTGCCAGTTTGACAAGGACATCACAGATACCTCAATGCATCTCAGATGTCATCAGCATTCATTATAAATGTAAACAAGCTTAGACCTATGATTCATTTTCCAGTTTAGGCAGAGCAAGCAACTTTGAAGGAGGTTTAGGCTAACTTACTCTTAATTACTTTCTACCTGTCATCTGCTAGCCTAAGTACTTCCCAACTCCAGTGTTAGAAAGAAAACTGAAGTCTTTCTCTGCTTGCCTTTGCAATGTTGTTCCTGATTTTAGACCTGCAGACTATCTTCCCTCACTGTATTTCCCCAGGCTGAGTTGTAGCCTTTGCTGATCTTTGTATTGTTCCATAACTTCAATCAATCTTCTCATCCTTCAGCATACCTTGACACCAAATTAATAAACACCTTGAATTCTAAATATGATAATATATTTCAGATGCTTCTCAGAGAAAACAAAGAAGCAAACAAATAAATAATAACAATAATAAAATCATTATCACTGTCATTTTTGAAGGGAATATTCTTCAAACTCCGTTGAAACTGGACTTCCCCTTACGTTAGACTATAAGCTCTTTACAGTCTTACAGTCTGGTGCCTGGATGAACAACTGCACTTCAGAAGTATTAAGGGAGCAAAGTCTGTGACTTTCCCATTACAGGTTCACTCCAGATCCTTAGATGTTAATGAGAGCGTTCTTTTTTACATCAGGGTTTGTCGGATGGGATGTAGGCTGTCTGTAAAAATGCTGAGCATGTCTTTTATTAAACGTTTTGTTATTTGATGTGCCATTTTCTGATGTATATTTGATAAACAAATTTGTTACCAGCAGCATTCTTGTTACCAGTGACATTTAAACACAAATGCAGATTTATATATAAGTAATTGTGTTTCAAGAGTAACTCTATGCGTAAGTCAGCATTTTGCAAATGTTACAAAAATGTACAAGCCCAAGCAGAAAAAACTACTTGCCCATCTTCTGCTACATTTGATGTAATGAAAGGTAATTATATCCTATTCACACAGTCAAAGAAAGTACTTGTCTTTATAAGACCTTGATTGAAAATCAGTTGAAGTTAATGGAAATCTTTCAATTAGTTTTGGTGGAATGTGTCTGAGGCTTTCAGGAGGAAAGCAAAGTTTAGCAGAGAGATCTTTTGGGATTACAGATGAAGGATTTTCAGCACAGTGTTTAGGTGCTACAGAAACATCTCCTCTTCTGAAAATCTTACCTCTGGCACTCTTCTTGTTACACCAACATAAAGAAAGTGCCATTGACTCATATCTACTGGGGTGAAAATCCAATCTCATATATGTCCTTGATATATAAGAATATTTAGAAAAGAAATACATGTCCTTAAAATTATATCAATTCACCTTACATGCCTAAGAAAGAGGCCATTTCTAAAGGATATTGATTAAAATGGAAATACATTCAAATAAATGGATTCTTGGCTTGAAATAACCTTTACAGTAAGTGAATGGTCTATTTTGAAAGTATGATGGGTGTTCTGCAGGGCACTACTGTATCTTAATTTTATTTCATTGCTATAAAGAGTTTTCTCTGTTTATGAAAATGCTATGCAAAGTGAGATCTATGGATTTCAGAATGGGGAGAAGCAGGAAATTTTTCCTTTAACAGACATTTGCCTGTTTCTCATCATTCTTCAGATTTGCCAAAGGCCAGAACCAGAGACTCAAGCAAAGATGAGGTTTCATAGGCACTATATCAAATCCAAAATAAAAAAAAATCCCTTCCCATGCAAATAATACAGTTTGTTGATTGTTTCATTTCTGGAGCACAATATCCTCTTGCAAAAAGAGAAAGGAGATGAAATATGGAATATTCCAGATCCTGAACTGGAATATAAAGATTTTGGGCTGGTGCTAATACACAGTTAAATATCAGAGTTCAAAATAAACCATACAGAAGAATAAAGTAGATTTTGTAAAATAATACATATCCATTGCCTCCTCACTTTCAGAAAGAATCTGCAATTAGAATTGATTGAAAGGCTATGTGTGAGTTTTTCCACTTCTCAAAATACCAAAATACTTATGAACTTTGAGGACAATCCAAGTACAGCAGGCCATGGAACACTTTCTGGTAGATAACAGGTGCTCCAGCGTGTGTGAGGATACCTTGCATCGATGTTTCCAAAGAGGGGATCCCTCTGAAAAAAACATTCTGCCAAAAATTCAGTTACTGCAACAATAGAACAAACAGGAGTTTATGCTGCAAATAAATGCACTACAGAATTTAGGAAAATAGAGATGGTCACCAGTGGATTTACATGGGAAAAGAGGGATAAAGAATATAATTGCCCAAATAATAAAGACATCAATGCAAAAGAGAGCCCTAACAGCTGCATACAATAGGCACATCTTGTACTTCAATTCCTAATTAAACATCTTAGAAAAATCCTGAATTTCATCAGCATCTCAGATATTATTTGCTTTCTTTTTTCTTTTAAGTTAGATGATGACAAGGCATTCAGGGTAAGGTTGGATGGAGCCTCTGGGCACTCTGATGCAGTGGATGTCAACAGTTCCTATGGCAAGAGGGATGGGCTTTAAGGTCTCTTCTAACCCAAACTGTTCTAAGATTCTATGGCAGTACCAGGGGATGCAGTAAGATGTAATACTTCCACCGTATTGCTCTCCAAAATGCTTGCTATGATACTTTTGACCACTTTTCTCTTACCTACACTTCTTCAGCATAAAGAAATATTATATTACATTTCCTTCTGTATTAAAGCAAATACAAATGGAGGAGGAAGAGGTATTTAGTTTTTTATTTGGTTTGTTTGTTTGTTTGTTTTGTTTTATGTACATGAAAATTATACATATTTATTTATAAACTGATTAACTGTTTCTGGGGATATTCTTAATCAGTGCACTGATTATAAGGGAAGCTGAAAGCAAGTTCTTACAGGGAAACAAAATACAAATTTGGCTTTAATCTGAATGCACACAGTGTGAAAATGCACTAACCACTGCATAATGCTTTTGTAACTGTAATGTATTTATCCTGAAGCAAATTTGTGCACCAGTTGTGATCTGGGTGATTTTTTTTTTTTTTTCCCTGAGTTTGATATTACATGGCAGGTGAGTTTCTTTGCCAAATAGCAATACTGCTCAGTATCTGCAGATGCTTCTAGGCAAAGATCTTAAAATACATTGCCAAAATTGAAATTATCTCTCTGGGTTTCTGTGAATGGAAGCCTTAATATTATCATTTCAGCAATAAAGGGGTACAACCTCACACTTCTAGTTGTGTACTTTAAAATCCTACTTTTTTATTTTTTAATTTTTTCAAGAAGAGGAAAGATGGGTGCTGCAGGTTTTCGTATGAGTTCCCTGGAAACAAAGAATAGTGTTTCATGAGAGACTGGAAGTATCTGGGAGCAGCTGTGTTAAATTTATGAAACATCCCACATGAATTCCATATGAATGGAGTGACTTGTGGGTAGGTAGGTAGATATTAATCAACACACAAGCCTTTGAAATAAATGCACCTTCGCTTGAAGGTGCTGGAAGTTGTTCACTTCTTTGCAGAGAGAGGAAAAGAGAGGTACACAAGTAGAAAAAGAAAAGGTGTTTGGATAGATCTCCTGGAGATATACACCAGGGATTTTACCTTCTTAAAACAAAATTTAGAGAAGATTTATACATTAAGATCTGCTTTAATTGCCAGTCATAACTCAATTCCTCTAGCTTTCTGTTTTCTTCCAAACTCCCTCTAGTCTTCCAAAACCTTTTTGATAGCCCATGTCCAAGAGTGAACATACAATTTCAGTAGTGACAGTCCCCAGCTTGTGTATATACATAGAGAAGCATATATCTTCTTCCGGACATAGTATCTTTGTATAGCAATTCCCATCTTGTTCGTGACAAAGGCATGAGCCGGAGCTCTTAGAACTAATAACATCAGCTTTTACAACTTGCACCATAAAATGGTTCAGTGCCACAGTATTCAGCATTGCATCATCTGAAAAAGGCACTGAAAGAACGCAACAGAGTTCTTGGTTTGGTGCCTCAGATTCATGTACAAAGCAAGTGAATAGGGAGTGACATGGAAATGCTGAAGGTAGAGAAAAGGCCTAGGCCCAGTCAAACAGTGCAGGCCTTTTCCCTTTAGTAAAAAGCAGTCATGGCAGGGAACCTTGACTGACCAGGAATTTAAGAGTTAAAGTATTCCTCTTGGAAGCAGTTACCATCTTCCTTTCCTCTAATTATTGGGCCATAAACTGGTCCTTCCATCCCAGGAAGAGAGGAGGAATACTGTGGAGAATGAGATGGAAAAAAGATGAATGGAAAATACCTGAACTTTCTGGGGTCTGAGGGCTGTCTATTATAGCACCATTCAGGATTTGATATCTTGTACAAAAAACAATGGAAGAGTCTCAAGGATTTTCCTTTCCAGAGCTTTTTTCACCCAGTTAATAGTGGGTTCAAATCCATCAGATAAGGGAGAAATCACTGATTTTTCTCCTCATCTTCTCAAGGGAGCACTGTATTCATCCTTCTTTGGAATACACATAGAAGTACATGTTCTTCGTGCTCCCATCCACCAGATGTCTGCCTCAGGTCCAGCCCCATAGGCACGATGAGCAATCTCATATATAAAAGTAAAGAGGTTGTGGACCCTTAGCAAGGAATGTGGTTTAGTAGGGGACTGAGATCTGTACCATTGGGAGGCCTGGTGGCCTTCCATTGCCTTGAGGGACAGGCAAGAAGCCCTTAGGATCCAGATCACTGGCTTCAGCACTTAAGGATGTGTTTAAGTACCCCAGTGCATTGGTAGCTAAACTGTGTAGTCTAGAGCTGTAAGGCGTTCATATATTCTGTGGCTTCAGAGAGGGACAGATAAGGTGAACTGAACTGGGGGCTAGATTTCCACACATGCCATTGTTTTCATGGCCACATCCCATTGCAAACAATGTTTATTTCCTCATCCATTATCCCCTCTAGACTTATTTCAACATTATGCCTTGTTTTCAGCTTTTCCTTCCAGCTGCCTTTGTGATTCAAATTGTCTTCCCCAAGATTGATCTTATTTTGTTATTTTCACCTCTTATTTCTAATTTCTCTAAATCTGCTAGTATTATTACTCTACCCTGACAGGTCCCAATACTCCTCCCAACAGA
Source organism: Gallus gallus (assembly GCF_016699485.2). Taxonomy (NCBI): domain Eukaryota; kingdom Metazoa; phylum Chordata; class Aves; order Galliformes; family Phasianidae; genus Gallus; species Gallus gallus. The sequence continues at coordinate 4,471,595 of NC_052572.1, forward strand.
ACATCATCTGTAAGCTTCATTAGCATGCTGTTTGCTGTCTCAAGCAAGGGGCTGCCTATTTTCTTTTTTTACCAAGCACTCCAGATTCCCTGATCATTCCTCACCAAACCATAACTTCCTTCACATCTGTAAGAGCTGGAACTGAGGAGCAAACTGCCTTCCTGCCACTCCCTTATCAGGACATCTGTACCTTGCCAAAGTCCCTGATGCTATTGTGCAACAAGGGAAGTAATGCAAGCCAAGAGTGAACCTTGTCAAGTCTGGAAGTGTAACTTGGGGCTGTACCAGGATTAATTATGCCTTCTGCTGCTTTACACACTCATGTCATCAATAAATTCTAATAAACAGGAGTAGAATGTTCTTATTCATGTCATTCCAGAGGAATTAGAACACAGTAGTGTTATTTAGCAATGCAGATGTTTTATTATTGTGTTGTTTATGTGAAAGTGGATATGACATGAAGAGGTATATCAAATGAGCAATAGAGAGAAGCGAGCTGTGCTCTCTTTTTGATTATGCATATTTATTCATACTGCAGAAGTTACTGCACATAGCAGAGTCTTCTAAGATGGATTGCTTGGTTTGGAAACCTAGTCTCCTTCCTTTTTTTTTTCCACTTTTTTTTTTTTTTTAATAAAATTTAGGTACGTCAATACTACCTTTGTACAGTATTTATGAGTTTTTTCTTTAAATTGCACCTTAATGGGTTTAGTCACCACAATTGCAAAACGCGAACCTAATCACCAGAAGCTAAGTAAGCAGAAAAAATAATGATTTGGAGCTGTCTGTCTGCTGCTGCCGAACAGACACACTGGGCACGGTTTAAAGCTGTAATTGCATTGTGGCACTGGCTTGCTGTTCCCAGCACATGCATAATGTAGCTCCCAGTTGCAGACTGCCACATATCCTGCTGTATTTACCCTCAGATGCCAGCAGAGCACATGCCACCCCCAAATGCTGTTTCCCAACAGTGTAAAACTGTCACACTTTGAATTAGATGCCCCAGAGCGCTTTGTCACCCACTGGAGAGTATAGTCATATTATGATGGGGCAAGATTATGTGCTAAATACATCCCTAGAAGTCCTCTGCAAACTGTGGCAAAATTACTCTGCAAATGAATTTGAATGCTTTTCTCAATTCATTCTACTGATCATAAAGCAGAGCTGTGCACTGTTTCCTTTTGAGGTCACAACTTTGTGATCACAATGACCTGGGGCAACATCTAGCCTTATTACATCCCTGCAGATCTCCACAGCTGAAGGAGACAAACAAACAAACAAACAAACAAACCAGAGAGCAGGAGATCTTTCTGCTCTGTCTGTACCTATCTGCAGCTGCATATTGCTATGGAACTACACACTGGAGACAACCTCTGCCCCTGAAGACAACCTCTGCCCCTGCAGACCCTACACAAATCTGCCCCTCTACATCTTTTTTAATTCATCTCTTGTTCTTCTGCTGACTGTGCACTCAGAAAACAGAGGAGCTCCATAGAAAAAACGTCATGGCCATGATCTAGCCAAAAAAAAAAAAAAAAAAGAAGATTGTGTTTTGGGGGATTAACAACGTGTTGCACACCAGTAAGCATTTCTAAGGCAATGTTATACAGTATTAAGCCATCCCATAATGTCATTTCGTGTCTGGAGTCTAAGAGCGTGTATGTAGATAGGTAGTTGTTAGCATCTGAACAGCCACACTGGCAGATGGGTAGTAATTTGTTAAGCCAATGTTACTCGAATATATGTCTAAGTCTTTGGATTAAAAAAAAAAAAAAAAAAAAAAGTAAGTAAATAGTATATATCTTGATTATGAAAGTTTTCACAGCATCTAACTAAAGAGGGAGACAGTGTCTTGGAAAAGTGATAGGAGAAGGACTTGGAAATGCTAATTGTTTGGAAACATTAATTATGCTAGAATGAAAGACATGGCTTAGATTTGTAATGATTCCAATCGAATGCTTAAGATTTGCATGTTTGTAAATATTTTAGGCTCCTCAAAGGGAATATTCAATGAATCCTTTTACAGAGATAGATATTGCTCAGCTTCCAGTCTGGATACTTAAAGGAGTCTATACACATGTGTCCTCAGGTATGAGTCCACATATGAGACAACTGAAGTCAGTGGAGATTTAACCAATGAAAACCAGAGATGTATGTCTGATCAGCCAGTACGTGTCTAACTGACAGCGAGGTGAATTGTCCTTGAGGTAGCATTACCAGTACTTGCAAGACATCCAAAAGAAATGCTAGGATAGACACCAGTACCACAGATAGATAAACCTAGTGCATGTATCTAATCTGACAAAGGAATGTCTGTCTCTTTCCTTTTTCTTTTCTTTCTTTCTTTCTTTCTTTTTTTTTTTTTTTCCCTGAAATGTCATTTATTCATATACCTTTGTTGTGCCACTTCATTTGCTTCAGTAATTAACTTAGAAAGCTGAAGTATGTCTTACAGTGTTTATATCCCAGATGCACTTAGCAACTTTGCTAAGCTAGAGTTCAAAATACATGCTTAAGTCCTTTACAAGATCAAGGCATTGCTTAAATAAATATGTGTTAATTTGAGCCTAATTGGCTTAATATTAACACCACATGACTATTAAGAATCAATTGATTTAGTTTCAACACAGAGCACTGCATACATACCTAATTTAGAAAGCTCAAAGAAATTGAATGCAAACAAGTCTGAGAGTGCAACAGCGAAGTCACAAATTTAAGCACACAAGAGCCAGGGTACAGTAACAGTGCGGTTCTTCCAGCATAGCAATAATAATTCAAACATATTGTATCTATATACTATTTTTATTACCAGTCAGACTATTAAATGCATACTCAAATCTATGCACGATATGCCATGTGGGCAAGTCTATTGTTACTCTGAAAACTATAGCTTTTCCATTTCCTAATTGCAGTTTCGTGGCACTGCCAAGATTTTGTGTTTAATTTATATAGGGATTTCTGTGTCCTTAAAGCTGTTAATAGAATGGATTCACAAAGACCCCTACTATAAGGAAGGCAAGACTGGTAAGAATGCTATTCATCATACCACCTTTCATCAGCAAGATTAAAACAGTTTTTATCTATATTTTGCCAAAGGAAATGAAATCACAAAGCAATGACCTCATTTACCTACTGCTGAGCAGCAGGCCAGTGGAAGCACTAATAATAAAACCGAGGCCACCCAGGTCCTAAACCAATGCCTCCAGTGAGGCACAGCATAGGTTATGAATCAGACATCTGTATGTACTTATATCTGACTCTACAAGGACAATACAAACGTGCAGGGCCAGGTCCAGGACCTGCTAGCTTCAGTAAATATAGATATAACCTCTCTGTCTGCTTATTTCCTTAGGCACAGAGCTGTTGCTTATACAGTATATAAAAAAGTTTCCAACATGCCTGCATGGTTCTCAACATAATCCATAATTGGCAGTCTCTCAGCTTTCCTTTGTATCTTTCTTCTTTATTTTGTTGGGGAAAAAACAAACACATACACAACAAGCAAGCAAGTAAACAAAATCCTTTCCAAGCTCAATATAAATGAAACTTGTACAATGGTGTAATCTCAGGTGTCAGGCTGTCTGTACTGTTCAGTGAGCAATACAGTTTCATGCCTCTCACCCATTAACAAAATACCTAGAGAGTATCCTACCTGACTGTGCAGTAACAAACCTTCCAAACCCTTTATCCAAGTAAGACTGGTTTGATGTTCACTGTCATCAGGTGTACATAAAGTTCACTTCAGCAACTGACCTTGGTCACAGTCTACCCCGTATCTGGTCCACCAGACCTACTGATCACTTTGACCTGTGGCATCTCTAGTTGGCTGTCAGCCTTCTTATCTTACCCATGGACTATTCCATCTCAGAGCTTGCTACTACACAAACTCAGTAGGATTTGACTGAAATTTGCAAGTTTGCAGACTACACGAAGTGGAGTCAATAAATTGGGAGGAAAGGAAGCCATCCAGAGGGACCTGGACAGGATGGAGAAGTGTGACCATGTGAACCTAATGAGGTTCAAGGCCGAGTGCAAGATGTTGCATTTGGTCCAGGGTAATCTCAAGTATTTATACAGAATGAGGGAAGAACTCCTTCAGAGTAGCCCTGCAGAGAAGGTCTTAGGTGTCCTGGTAGACAAGAAGCTGGACATGAGTCAGCAGTGTGTGCTTGCAGCCCAGAAAGACAACTGTGCTCTGGGATGCATTAAAAAAGGGGTGGCCAGCAGGGAGAGGGAGGTGATTGTCCCCCTCTACTCGGATCTTGTGAGGCCCCATCTGGAGTACTGCATCCAGGCCTGGGGCCCCCAGCACAAGAAAGATGTGGAGCTCTTGGAACAAGTCTTGAGGAGGACCACTAAGATGGTCAGAGGGCTCGAGCACCTCTCCTGTGAAGAAAGGTTGAGGGAACTGGGATTGTTTAGCTTGGAGAAGAGAAGGCTCCAGAGAGACCTCACTGCGGCCTTCCAATACTTGAAGGGAGCATATAAACAGGAGGGGGTACAACTGTTTACGAGGGTGGTTAGTGATAGGACAAGGGGGAGTGGTTTTAAACTAAGACAGGGAAGGTTTAGGTTAGATATTAGGAGGAAGTTTTTCACACAGAGGATGGTGATGCACTGAAACTCCATCCCTGGAGGCATTCAAGGCCAGGCTGGATATGGCTCTAGGCAGCCTGGTCTAGTGGTTGGTGACCCTGCACATACCAGGGGAGTTAAAACTAAATGATCATTGTGGTCCTTTTCAACCCAGGCCATTCTATGATTCTATGGATTCTAAGATCTGACAAATGACAGTGAATTGGATTGAGTAACCTGAACAGGTACAGGGTTCAGCCCAGCAAATGCAGTGACTAGCATTTGATGGAATGACATGCAACTACACAGATAGTCTCCAGGAATGATCTGAAAAACCACACTGCTGAGACCACACTAATGTAACAAACATCCCAGTGTCAGGCTTTCCAGACTAATATTCAGCTACAATATTTAAGTTAAACTCAATAAAATGACATTTACCTCATTCAGAAGCATACAAGAGACCATGTGTCTTCCTGGAGTGACCTAGATTACCTGAAAATTGAGTCAGCCTATGCCTCCAGCTTGTTGTTGGGCTTCACAAGTGTGAATGAAGGGACAGGCTAATGGGCTAATGTATGAACATGAGTTCAGTGTCAAGAGAAGAAGAGATGGCAGCATGTCAGTTGCACCTAGCCTATCTGTCATCTTGTCTGAGCTTTCCCAGATCGTGGCCTGGTGCTGGCACAGTGCAGAGCAGCTGAATGCTGCTGCACACCCTGAGCAGTCATTCTTCAGTAGAACTTTGGTGTCATTGTTTAGTGCAATCTTCAGAATAGATTAGTTTTGCTAAGATGTTGCTAAATCCTGGTCTTGATGTAACCAACCAAAGAATGAACATGATTCCTATCACCTAGTTTTAACTGTTGGAAGGATGGATATTTAATTTAGGATTATGATTAGATTATTCATTAGATATGAACTTCCTCTCTAGGTTTCTCCTGCCTTTCCCAGAAGAGAGGAAGTACTGATGACTCACCCCAAGCTGAGGGAGATGAAACAAATCACCTCAAAATGATTCTCTCTGCTTTGTTTATTGGAATATGGAATGAGTAATCCTTAGTGAGTGACAAAGTGAGGTGAAACTTGTTTTAATCAATAATCAGATTTTAATTTGAGGAGTCAGTGGCAGCTTCCAGATCCATACAGTTTGTCTGCTAATAAAAAGGAGTACATTCCCTTTAAGTCAGTGGTTAACATTTTGCTATGTATTTCCCTTTTGCTTAATAGCTTAAATTGATCAGTACATATCAGCAATATGTCATAGTCACTGTTGCACCATGCCTTTATTTTGGTGAGATTTTCAGACATTTTCTGGCAAATGGGTTATAGCTTTAAGATATGAACATAGTAAGTTCAGCCTTCAAAATGGGGAGAAAGTAAGAAATAATGGGTTGTCAGCTCTCTTTAAAAAGGTGCATGCATCAGGAGAGAAAATAAAGATGCTATTGCTGTTCATAGGAGACTTCAGAAGCATTCAGATAATGCTTACATCTGCTTTAATGATTCCATTTAAGCTGTCATTTTCAGCATTTACTTTGCAGCATTCAAAAGCAACACACTTACATGTTCTCAACAGACTCAGCACCAGCCTCAGATAGAAAATAATGAAGAAGAAAAGCAAAGAAAATGAAAAGTTCCATACAGTACATTTCAAAGAACAAATTCCTTGCAGGAAATTAGCAATAATTCTGGGACCACCGCTGTTGAAGAGAAGTTTCAAAAGAAAAGTGAGCATGCTTTTTTTTTTTTTTTTTGCAAGCAGTAACAAAAGGAAGAAGTAAAGGCAGGCTCTTTACAAGGCTTAAAGGGCCATTGTCAAATATTTTGAAGGAGGAAGAGCTGGAATCAGGGTGTTCTTGTAAAACTGCATAAATCACTTCACCTCCTTTGCCCCAGTGCTTCAGTGTGGTTTGCAATAACTGGAGCAGTGAAGTCATGCTTCAGTGGTGCTGCAGAGCTCAGTTTTGCCTCCCCATGTGGACCCCTGCAGATGAAGCTTTGGGCTGGGATCTGCTCTTGCTTCCATGCTGACACAGCTTTCCTCTGCGGCCTTGGGCAAGCTGCTTAATCTGCTTGTCTGCTTACAACTTTGACAGAGGCACTCTGACAAACGCTATGCCATAATTTAAGCCCTTCCGCACAGCTACAGATTGCTTCTTCTTTCTGTCCAGAACCATGGGGGAAGGATCACCCTTACTTCAGCCTCTTTTCCTCATGTTCCAGCATTTCAGCTCAAACCTTCACAAAGGTGTTTTTGCCTGACAATACCAGGCTGTGCGCTGTAGGCACACAACCTCTTCTTCTCACTCTGCTGCATGAGCAGTTGCATCCAGCATAAAGTCAGAGCATCCAGCTGGGAGCCAGGAGGTGATAAGTTGGATAATAACATACTCACATATAACATCACCTTCATAAAAACAACACTTCTGGGGAAACTGTACATTGAGTGTCAAGCTCAAGGGAGCCATGGATTTTCAGGGGTGTCTTAATGAGGTGGCCATCAGAATGGTTTCTTATAGAGAGAGAAGTTTCTATCTATATATCTATCCATCCATCTACCTATCTATCTATGTATCTATCTATCTATTTATCTATCTATCTGTCAACCGCATATGATCAACCATCATACTGATAAGCATTCTTTGGAACCGATGGCAGAAATGCATGCATGAAAGAGCCTGAATATGAAGCTTGTCCCATTTATGGCTTGTCTTGAGTTTGTTTGCTTGTTAGGTGTTTTGTTTTGTTTGTATGGAGTAGCTCTTCCCTTGTGTGTTTCTACATAGGGAATACAGAAGAAGACAGGTTCATTCTCATTTTAAAAACAAGGAAATAGGGGTCCAATGCAATAGCATACATATATGTGTACATATATATATATATATATAGCAACTAAATAATAAAACAGATGAAGAAGGTGGATGTTGCATATTTGTTGAAACATTTTCCTGCCCTACACATCTTCAAAGAATACATTTATTACTTTTTAGAAATTTAAGTACTGTGTTTATGGAATCAGTAGGAGAGCTGAGGTTAAATTCCAAGGGACCTCCTTAAGTCCATGGAGACATTTAACGGCATCGTACTACCTGCTAGGCACATGTTCCAGCTACATAAATGTGTGAAATTAGCAACACTGCTTTCTTTTTTCTCTCTCCCTCTCTTCTTTTTTTTTTTTTTTTCCCTTGGACCCCTTCCAAATTCACCTCCTCCTCCTCTCTCTGGATGCAAACCAAAGACAGTAGATGCTACGGTGTGTATCCTCAGGAGCACCTCTGCAGATTAAATGCCTGCAGCTATTGTGAATCCAAAGCCTCTGCTGAAAAACCCTTTCTGTGACAGGAAAATTAAAAATCTAAATTCAGAATGGAGCCAAATTACCTACTCTTGCTATGGGAAGTTCAACATATCATTACAAACTGGTTTACTTGTCCGTGTCCAATTTAATGTGCCTAGCTTTTATTATGAAAAATAACAACAACAACAAATAAACAAAATAACAGCAGCCCCTCCCCCCCCCCCCCAAAAAAAAAAAAAAAAAAAAAAGACAAGCAAACCAAAACAGCAAAGTGAGGGTTTTTTAAAATTTATTTATTTATTTATTTATATTAATATTTGTATCAGGTGTGAAGTGGACAATGCAACACAAATTGTTGGGGCTTCCAATAAGGGAGAATCAGAAAGGGACTGTGAGATCCAGAGCTGCATATTCAAGCAGATAAGGGGACTGAGCCACTGCCTGGCGTTTCCCCTGGAGTGGCCCCTGGCAGCTGTTTCAGAGGAACACACAAGAAACTCTGCAGAAGGCAGATATGGAGTAACTGGCCTACAGGGAAGTTTCTTCCTCAACTTGGTTAATTAGAGGGTAGTTCAAGCCCTGACACATAAAGGTTTATATCCTGCAATGATGAGAAAGCTACTGGGTTTCTGGGTTGGGATGTGGCTTCCCAGACAATATTTTTTTTTGTAAAAGTCTGTTCTCTGTTAGAGTGACTGTTTCTCCTCAGATTCAGGTATGTCCAGGTTCTCCAGGCCATTCACATTTCTCCAAAGCAGTCTAGCATTTCCATAAGGGCAACACAGGTCTTGGTTTTGAGTGTCTCCAGAATGAGACTGCAGAAAGAGCTGTCCCACTCCACATCTCTGTCTGGACACTCTGAAATAAAGCAAATGGTATATGACTGGTGCAATGTGTCACCTGAGAGCTGCTCATTCCCATTCCAACGGATGATGGTTGGTGGCTGTTTTTTCCTACTGGTAAAGCATGCACCTCACCATGCTTCAGCATGTTTTGTTTTAGTCTGGAAATAGATATCACGGGTGATCTTACTTTTGTTCACCTTTTCTTTCTACCCAGAAACTTGTCCCCTCAAGCTACTGATGACACATTCACTTTGCACCTTCACAGGTATGCATTCCACAGTGTATGGATAATTAAGGATTAATTACTTCTGAAATGCTTTATATCACCAGTGGCTGGCCATGGCAAACTAATTGATCTAGCTGTCTATGAGAACTGAGGGCAAACTGCCCCTTCTCAGAACACACTGTACTGTTAAGGATGAGCTTTGCATTGCATTTCTATTAGTTCTTATGAATAGCTTTAATTGACCAAAAACTAAGTATTTTTTTTGTGTTTTAATTTAAAATAATATTTATTTCAAAAATTGTATTATTTGTTTGTTTGTTTGTTTTTGTTTGTTTTCAGAGAGAGAAAGGGGAGATCTGCCTTTTGAAGCAGAAAAAGCAACTGCTGCAAACCTGCAGTGTGTTTAATGGAAGAGGACGTCTGGTTTCCATGTAACGCTAATAAAGTATTCAGTACACTGGCAGGAGGAGCCTGGAATGGATGTGGGTGGTGAGGGTTGTGGGAAGCAGAGAGGAGACAGAGGGGTGTTAGAGGATGGCCAGCTTGTGATAGCAGGGAAATCAAAGCCTTGTAAAGAGGAAAATATTTTAAATGTTATTTCAGTGTTTCATCAAAAAAGATTTTGCAAAGCTATTTGTGACTGACTCTTTGGAGATCTTGGTATAAGGTTATACTTATACATGTTTAAAGCAATTCCAAGATTTATCCATTTAGAAGAAAAAGTGTAAAACTTAAAAAAAAAATGAAAAAGAAAAAATGTATTTTCTCCTTGTCTTCATAAAAGAAGGCAGAAGAAAAAAAAAAACAAAAAACAGAGCAAGCAAATAACCTTTTTTTTTTTTTTTTTCCTCCCTGAAAATAACCCTAGAAACACCCAGCACAGCATAAAAAATCATCAAATGCTTTTGAACTAAAAGCCATTCTTTTCTTGGGAAAACATGTATAGACAAAAATACCCAAGCTGCCAAACTGATAAATACAATTGACCTGCTGTGATGTTAACTTAGAGCTCATCGATTTCATTTCTGATGTGCCACAGGAACATTCATTTGCACTGAGTGCTAGCTAAGACCTTTTCATTAGTGCTGCAGCAGCTGGATTGTAGATTTGGTCAATGCGGATGGGTATGGAATGACTTGGGCTCTTCTACCCCAGCTTTTGTCTGGCCAGATGTGAGCTTATGACAATAGGCTGTTCCTGTGAAAGGCCAGGCATGGTAGCCCAGGTGCAGTGCTGGAGTAGAGCTGGGGTCAAGCTTTGTGTTATGATTGGATACTGAAAAAAAAGAAATAGGTAATTTGAGTTAAACCTGGTTATTTACTCAAAACAAGCTCTCATAAAGCCATTTTCGAGATTGTATCAGAGCATCTTCCAGTAATGAATTATTCAGTTTAATCAATTTTTCACTCTCTCCTGCATGATTAGGAAACTGGGATCTGGGACACAAAATTGAGAGTGATCCATGGAGCATCTCTAACTTTGATAAGACCAGCCCTACTGGGAATTTTCTTCATTTAAAAACTGGGAGATAAAGGGATTGAGGCCGATGCTGCTGTAGCTGAAAAGGGCGTCTCATTCCATACAGTTCATAGAGACGCTGAGTCCATTCCATCCATTCCATATGTCCTACATCTCTGTGCTGGCAGTGAGATAGTGAGGTCTGGGAATGGGGAATACTGGGAATACTACTCTTCTCTTCTCTTCTCTTCTCTTCTCTTCTCTTCTCTTCTCTTCTCTTCTCTTCTCTTCTCTTCTCTTCTCTTCTCTTCTCTTCTCTTCTCTTCTCTTCTCTTCTCTTCTCTTCTCTTCTCTTCTCTTCTCTTCTCTTCTCTTCTCTTCTCTTCTCTTCTCTTCTCTTCTCTTCTCTTCTCTTCTCTTCTCTTCTCTCTTCTTTTACTTTATTTTCTTTCTCCTCCCCAGATAAAATTGTCTACCTGCAAAATGAATCATCTGAATTTAGGTTTTCCTTTAAAGTTTTATGGGCTGCATATTTGCTCCCCATCCTTTCTTTAATTTTGCTAGTGAGGAGCCTGTCTGTACCATGCAACTCACAACTGCCTGGGAGACCTGTGACAAGTAAATTTCAGTCTCTCAGTAGAGCTGGTATTCTTAGAGCTGCAGGAGCAGTCATCATGAAGGGGAAAGCTGTGAACGCCAATAAATTATTGAAGAAAGCAGGAGAAATATTTCCTTCTGTTGACACATTGGCATTCACCTTTGGGAATGTAATCATGGGAAAGGTAGGCAATCTTTTGTCATAGAGATCTTTTGCTCGGAGAATTCAGTCTTTTTAAAACCTTAGGAGGGAGCCTGCAAGCCCTCAACATGGAAGGGGTATTCAAGTTATAGGATGTCTTCAGGCAGACAAGTTTCTCAGAAATGACAGTGAAACTGAATTAAGTCTGCAACACATTAAAATTACTTGGTGATAAAAAGGGAGGTTAGTGAGGTAGAGAGTAAACCCCTCCAGCTCCCTGACACCCCGGGACAGTTTCCAATCAGGAGGGGGATTGTTTTCTACGAACAAAACAAGACAGCATTAGTACAAGACAGAGCATAAACATGGCAAAATTTAGAGTTCAGAGAAGAACAGAAGATGGAAGCCAACCTCTTGGTGTAAGGCAGAGGAAACAGCAAGGACATGCCTACAAGATCAACATTTCCTTTTGGGTTGTGACATGGGGGAAGGACTGGGGCAGTTCTTGAGAGCTGGGGTGGTGCAGGAGTGGTTTCTTCTAGCCTGAAAATCTGATTCTACCTCTTTCTTCCATCACTGAAACAAAGGAACCTACCCAGGCCTGTGAACATAGATTTGTCTGTCTGAATTTCAAATTTTGCTTGGAAAGCCATCAAATTAGCACTGATGTTTTATTCCAACATCAGAAACGGCAGGGAAAAATACCCAGGAGCTCGTTGGATTTAAATCCACAGAATCATCTCCAGTTTTGTTTAGACGAGATGAGTGAATAACCCCCCTTCTCAGCATCATATTTGGCTCAAATCACCAATTTACTGGTTTACAAAAATCTAAAACTGCCCCTCCGGCAAATTAAGGGATTACGTCAATCACTCAAGTCCATTCTACCTGACAACAGCACGCAGCAACAGGGCAAAAGGTTTGATGCTCTGCTGGAATGTGATAAGGAGAAAATGCCAAATGACACATAGGCAAAGTTATTACCAGCGAGATGAAGACAAACTGGAGGGAGTTCAGAGAAGTGCAACAAAAATGATTAGAGAGCTGGAGGGGTTGATTTAGAAGGAAAGTTTACAAGAACAACTGGCAATATGCACAGCAGGGCTGAGCAACATCTGAGGGGGGAGAGAGAGCCAGTTGCAAACATCTGAACAGTGCAAACACCCAGGGAGGAACACAATTACCCAAGGGGGAAATAACTAAGATAATAGGTTGAAATTAGGAGAAAGAGATAAACATCAAAATAACTTCTCAGTGAAAAGACTGTGGAATAACCTACTATGGGAAGACATGGAAGTCCAAGCCAAGCAGGCTATAAATTCCTTCCCACAGCCCCTGCAGATACAAAAGTCAGCCACAGATAACTTTGAAAACAATTTCTAAGCAACAAATGTCAGAACTTCTGCAAGAAACCAGGTGTGAGAAGGTGTTTAGAACTGATGATTTCCAGATAACTCTACTAGTTTTCTTGCTGTTCAAATGCACAATGGGGAGGAGTTTGAAAAGGCTCTTGCTTTCTGTTTCCTGGGTGAAATGACTGCACTGGAAACCTCCAAAAGTGCAGTTGTGGCAATCAAGACATTGCCCACTCATCGACAAATAGTTTTCCAGTTGAGATAGTTGGTTTAAATCTCCCTCAGGTTTGGAGTGACTGGAAATCAACACCAGATAATGGCTGTTTGGTAGTAGATGTGACATGAGTTAATGCACTCACTTGAATTTCTAGTGGATATTGGACATGTGCTCACATTACAAATGCTTTGAACAGCATGATCAGCATTAAATTAACATCTACACTGACAATCTTGCCAAAGAAATCCAGAAGGAGATGGACATTAGTAATGAACTGCACGTTCACCTTTGGAGTGAAGTCATTAGCAAGGTAAACTTTACCTCATGGGCTCTGAACCTCGTCTCCTCTACTGTATTTCCTAACTCCTGGATGGGATGTCAATTTGCAAAGCAGATTATTTAGCATATTTCCTCAGCATACAAGAAACTGCTACCATTAAAGAAAATTTACATTACAGAACGGTTGTTTATTAGACATTATCATTAATTAATAAGTATTTTTAGCTGCTTCTTGACAAGGAAGGTGCATGGCATGCATGTGACACAATTCATCTGGTTTTATAGAAGGTAGTAATAGCTGCAATGAGTATAGAAGTAGCACAGGACTCTCTTGCAGAGTGGTATTTGAAGGTCTGGCTAAGCAAAGCCACTTAGGCCATTTCTAGTTTATTGTTGTTACACTTTGGTATGGCTTTCTAGTAATTTATAGGGGTGTTTGTTGAGTTCATGAGCTCTTGAGACCTGCATCCAATAAAATAGTGATGTACTTTCTCTTGACTGAAGGCAGAAGCATATATCATTGCATGCAGTGGGTCTGATATCATTTTATGCTGGATGGGGAAAAAGGCTGTGAAGCTCTGTAGCTTAGTAAAAGAAAAGGAAAAGTAAAGAAAAATGGCAATAAAGGACATCACTTTGTGCAGGGCACTATTTTGTTTCTAGATTCTTTAGCTTCATACATTAGCAAGCCGGGAATTTGGTGGGTTAATCCTACCCTTGACTGTAAGATCCCATATTAGTTAACGATCTCTTTCTGAACTTGATATAAAGCCACATAAGTTAATGAGCAGCTATTAGACAAATCATTATTTATATACTTATATATATTCCCATAATTTTTCATCTGTATTTTAACTTTGCCATGACATAGGGTGCTAATCCTTCATGCTCTTGCAGTGTTAACAACAATATCTTTTCCCATTTAATTAATATTTTTAAAAGTTGCCTCATCCTCCACCATTAACATCTTCCCCTCTATCAAACAATAAGTGATATGGATCAGTCTTAGTCGATTAGCTGTAAAGAAGAGGAAAAATCACTAAGGCAGCAAGGCTTATTCTTAAAGTAACTTCTCTCTTTCCACCTACTTGTCTATTCTTAGACTACTGTAAACATAAAATGGTCAGGCAGCACATAGAACAGTCCTATCATGTAGGAAAAAAAAAAAAAATTGGTTCCTAGTGTGACTGTGCACCTTTGCATAAAATAAATAAATAAAAATCTCTGTCATGGAAAAGACAAAGGTAGCATTGCTTTTACTGGTTTTCTCAGAAATCTAACTTCCCTTCCCTTCCCTTCCCTTCCCTTCCCTTCCCTTCCCTTCCCTTCCCTTCCCTTCCCTTCCCTTCCCTTCCCTTCCCTTCCCTTCCCTTCCCTTCCCTTCCCTTCCCTTCCCTTCCCTTCCCTTCCCTTCCCTTCCCTTCCCTTCCCTTCCCTTCCCTTCCCTTCCCTTCCCTTCCCTTCCCTTCCCTTCCCTTCCCTTCCCTCCCCTCCCCTCCCCTCCCCTTCCCTTCCGTCCCCTCCCCTCCCCTCCCCTCCCTTCCTCTTTTCTTTTCTTTTCTTTTCTTTTCTTTTCTTTTCTTTTCTTTTCTTTTCTTTTCTTTTCTTTTCTTTTCTTTTCTTTTCTTTTCTTTTCTTTTCTTTTCTTTTCTTTTCTTTTCTTTTCTTTTCTTTTCTTTTCTTTTCTTTTCTTTTCTTTTCTTTTCTTTTCTTTTCATTTGTTTGATTGTTGTTAAATTCAGCTTGGGATTTCTCCGTGGCTGATCCCAGTGAGAAGTGTTAGCATATGAATTATTTAACATAAACTCAGGTAAGTTTTCTGAGTGTGAAGATTTCTTCAGCTGACAGTTTATATTCCTCTGTGTCAGATGCATTTTCCGATCCTAGTTTGTACCTTGTGTTGTTCCAAAAAAGGCAGGTTCAGCATGAAAGCAAGAAGACCTGAAGAGTAAAGGGCTGTGGTGTAGAGAAATAAGCTAAGATGTAAAGCTCATAATTTCTGTTGTTAAACCAGTTTTAAGAAAGAAATATACCAAAATTCAAATTAAGGTCTCCTTCGATCTGTCTCTTTCCCCCTGCTTTCTTGTTACTGTCTTTTTTTTTTCTTTTCTTTTTTTTTTTTTTCCTTTCAGTAAAAGAATAAAATCTGTGTTATTACTCAGACATAAAGCCTTAAAGGGAACACAGGCTGTTACACAAACTCCAGCTGCATGTAGTATTTCCAGCTGAAAACAGGGAGCCTTTCTAATACCTACTGCATACATACCTAAGGAAAAATAAGTAATGCCTAAGAGAAATTATAAGTGAAATGAACAAAAGATGGAAGAAAGGAAGCTGCTGAGATGGGGAACTGAGGCGCAACAAGGTTAAGTGGCTTTCTGGAGGTCGCTTGGAAGTCTAACATCGAGTTTGGAAGGAACCCAAAGTCTTCTGAGTCATCATCCCCTGACAAGCCCATCCTTCTTCTTTAGGTACTAAATGGAACAATCCTGCATTGGTTGTGGTATAATGGTCTACATGACCGGGTAGGTCTTTTCCATTTCCACTGTCTATGATGAGAGTAATTCTGCTTAATGGGGATGCAGTCAGCTGGTGCCAATGGTTAAGTGTTGCTTAACCAGGTGTTAAATAGGTATGAAATTCCAAGCTCTGGGCTTTGAATGCAGAAGTTGCCAAATGAAAATGAAAATAAAATAAAATAAATAGCAAAAGTAGAAAGGGAGAGAGAGAGAAAAGAAAAAGGAAATGCCCTAGAGAAGGAGAGCCACGTGCTTATGCACATTCAGCCTGGTGTTTTTCTTCAATTCCCATATTTCCAAGAGAGTTTAAATAGCATGTTTACTTAATAAGGTTTACAGACTACACAATACCCAGCTCTATTTAAGTAGATTCCTCCCCATTTTCCTTTTTTTTTTTCCTTTTTTTTTTTCTTTCTTAATATACATGATAGCTGTTTTTTAAGCATCTGTCATTTTCTCTTGCAGTGTCACCTTTAACTCTCTATTGAAACTCACCATTTTGGTGAAGTCTCTGCTTTTCTTTTGATATATTTATTTAATGTCTAATAAGAAGATTGGCAACTGTATGCAGGCATCGAGGAAGTAAAAAGCTCCACTTCTTTGCCTTAAGTTGTTGTTATTAATGCTCTGTCTTAGAAGCTCATGGAAAGAAAAAGGAAAATGTATGTTTGTACAAGTTGTCTTATAATAGATACACGTTCATGTGGTATATATCCTCATGCATGATCTATATGCAAGATAGATACTCATTCTCACTGATTTTCCTTTTTAGTTTGGGAATCTCACGAGCTCCTGTTCTTTGTTATGAGAACTCTCAGACTTGTCCATTTCAAAAAACTTCTTCCCTTCAGTGCCCTAAAGTTTGACACATCTGAAAGCCATAAATTATTTCACAGCCATCAGTGTTTCTTTCCAGGTTAAATTATTTAATGACATTGTCTTATTGAGAGGTACAGATTAGCTGTTGACACTTATTGACAAGAAGTAACACATTCTTCCACTGGGATAAAATATATTTTTTACTGAAAAAAGAAGCAATGTGGGATTGGGTTCCTGTCTTCTCCACGAGCAAGAAGAAATGAATACATTGAGCCCTTTAAATGACATCATGCCAAGGTGACATGTGGGACCGTCTTTCTCTTCTCTCCCTTTCTCTTTTTCTGCCTCCAAATCTTTTAACAAAATCATCTGTCCTGTTGCCTCATCCAGATTCAAGCCTAAATTCCAAATAAAAGTTGCCCCATGTGAAGCAGAACATGAAAGCATCTTGTCTGAAAAATGAAACACTAAGCATTGATTACTATTGTTTGGCTACAGCTGCCTCCCCAGAATTTGCAGAGACCCCATATTCAGCCCAGCCCACAGCAGAGGGACTTGCACAGAGCTAGATTGGTCCCACGGCACGAGCTGTGCAGAGAGCCTGACTTGTACCTCATCCTCCCTTCCCAGGCAGCAGCCAGATCTCAGTCTGCTCCAGGAATCTGCTGGTGCTGTGTGAGTGTGAGAAAAAAAAAAAAAGAAAATAACAAAAACAGAACACCTTTACAACCCAAAGCAAAATAAAGCATACATTTGAACATGTGTGTATATATACACGTGCACCTGTATATTTGTAGACACACACACATAAATATGCACACAGAAAACAGCATTCAATTGCAGCAACCTGAGTACTTCTCTCAGACCCATTCTAGTGTCACTGTGCAAAATTAGGCACTTAACTTCAATGCCACAGAAAACAGCACCGGTCTTCCTCATAATGGCATTAGGAATTCAGTTTTCTGAAGGCTTCTTCCTTGAAAGAACTGAGTGCATTCAGGCATTCACTGCAGATGCAAACCCACATCCACCCACAGATCTTAGAGGCAACACTGCACTCTGTGGCAGCTGGAGACCCTGATGAGCCCAGGCTGGTCAGTGGGGTGAATGAAACCTTTTTGGGTGGTTTGGGTTCATGTGAAGTTGTGGGGAGAGCGGATGTGGTGAGGCTGGTTCTGAAGAATTAATGGAGAGGGAATGTCGAGCACTTCCCAGAGAAAGCATCACTTAGGAATGCCAGTCCTCATCTGGTGTGTACTGTTATTAGAGGAGGAAGGAGGAAAGGTGTATCCCCCTACCCTTTACCTTTGTGGTTCTGCATCTGTTGCCCCCAGGACACTTTAATTTTGTTGCCTTCTGTCCCGGTGGTTCATCTCTCCCCAGATAATTCAAATCCATATGAAGCTGGCAGTGCAGGCAGCAGTAAAGCTCACAGTGGTTTAGCAGCAAGTATGCTGCTGCAAAACAGCTCCTGCATAAGACCTTTGATATCACAAATCCCCTCCTTCCCCCTGCCAAAGCACGGGAAAGAAATACAGAGATGCATTATTGGCAGCTCTTTTGATTTAAGGCACCATGAAAAAAACAGCCTGAAACATTTCTGTACAATTTTTGTCCCTTTTCTTGGCCCAGGAAACATTTTGGCTACTGAAAGAATCTTTCAAACAGGCACTTCAATGACATTTTTATTAAGCAGAAATATTTTCCACTGCAAAAGCTAGCGGAATAGACTGGGAAATAGTTCAGTTTGAGCAGCTATGAGATTTGGTGAGTGTTTTTTTTTTTTTTTTTTTTTTTGGTCTCCCAATTTTCCTTTTTTTTTTTTTTTTTTTAATTGGAAGAATCAGAAAAAATAAGAGCTTTCTGCTCTCTCAGCTTTTATCTGATAGTTTCTATCAGATAAAAAAACAACAACAAAACAAAACAGGGGCTCGATGATATGCCCTATTCACATGAGAACACTCTGGCTGTTGAGCTATTGCTAACCCATACACCCACAGCTATTGATATTCCACCCCAAACTAAATAAATCTTCCCCCTTGCATGCACTCATGGATCAAATAAAGCATTTTGTCTGAAATACTCCTGTCCATGGAGTAGGAAGAAGAGGAGTTTTGGGGTGATGCTCAGCCCCACAAGTAGCCAAGCACCTCCATGTCCTTAGGGGAGCAGCCCTGACTGAGCAGGGTGCCTGGGGTGCAGGATGTGTCTCCAGGAAGAAAACCAGAGAATGGAAAGAGCTGGAAAAATGATGCTAAAGCTCCTGTCTCATTCTCCAATGATTATGTCTGTTCTCTCCCTGATCTGAAAGGAAAACATCTATATTTCTGTAGGACAGCTTAATGCATCCGTGATCGGATAATGTCCGTTACAGCCTCCTTTGCTATTCTCAGAAGAGTGCTCTAATGCCCTGCTTATACACAGGACACACACATCTGCGAGGAAAAATACTGTGTCCTTCGGTTTCATCTTGGATTTTTTTCAGAAAGTAACTCCACGCTCTCAGCCTGCCTCACAGAAGCACAAATGAGGAAAAGCAGCCGAGCCCATGCCACCCTGACTTTTAGGTTAAAAATGACATTAATATGGCAAAGCTTCTCTCAGGACTTCATCATTTCCACCAGCGGAAACGAGACGAAGGCCCCAATCACATATGTGCTCAGACATGCAGAAGCAAACGCCAAAATGAATTAACTGGAATAGCTCTATTAATTTATGCCTCGGCAGTAATGACCTTAAGACACAGAAGAATTATATATTAATTTGTTTCTAGTGTGTAACACTGCTAAGTTAACACATTTAGGAGAACACACTTTCCTTGCCTCCTGCTGCGGAGGGAAATGAGGCAGTGTCTGCTGGTGACAAATCAGGACAGCCTTCCACTAGATGGCAGCTGGTGCTTGCACAACCTCCAGGCATATTTTGGTGCAGCAAATCCTTTTTCAGTGCTAATCATCTCACAAGCTGGAAAATGGGCCATTTCTCCCCTCCCTCTCCCCCTCTTTGTTGCTCACTTATTGGGGAGGAATAGGAGAGGAAAGGCGGGGGGGACATCATTTGACCGGCATAGTTCTGTATCGCTCCTCCTCCATCTGCTGTGGGGCTGGCCTGCTTTTCTTTTCTTTTCTTTTCTTTTCTTTTCTTTTCTTTTCTTTTCTTTTCTTTTCTTTTCTTTTCTTTTCTTTTCTTTTCTTTTCTTTTCTTTTCTTTTCTTTTCTTTTCTTTTCTTTTCTTTTCTTTTCTTTTCTTTTCTTTTCTTTTCTTTTCTTTTCTTTTCTTTTCTTTCTTTCTTTCTTTCTTTCTTTCTTTCTTTCTTTCTTTCTTTCTTTCTTTCTTTCTCTCTTTCTCTCTTTCTTTCTCTCTTTCTCTCTTCCTTTCTTCCTTTCTTCCTTCCTTCTTCCTTCCTTCCTTCCTTCCTTCCTTGCTTCCACTTTCTTTTTTTTTTTTTCCTTTTTTTCTTTTTCATTTTCTTTTTTTTATTTTGAGCTGGTAATTTGTCAGGCGAGAGATAAGAGCGTGTGTGTGTTGGTGGGTGGGTATGGGCCAGGGGTCTGTGCTGCTGCTCCTGCTGCTGAGTACATTGTGGATAAGTTTGCCCTGAGAGTTCTGTGGGACAAAGAGGGCCACCCTTGTGCAACGCTCTGGTGTCTGCCTCAGGATTGGGGTGGACACTGTGTGTCCCATAGGTTGATCTCACCTGGAGGGGGGCACACAGAAAGATGCTGTCCCTGGGCTTTGTCCCAGTTCTGAATAGAGAACGAGGGGAAAGAGATATGGAAAAACAGGGTTGATACTGATCACCTCCTACCTTTCAACAGGCTGATATAAACACAATTTTCCCCTGCTGTCTGGTCCTGAGCAATAATAATGTCTCCCGCAGAAGCTTCCTCTCAAGGCTCTGCCGATGTCCAGTGGTATCTAGCAGCCTTTCAAGTTATCTCCACCCTGAGTGAAGGGAAACTGAAGGCAAAAGGCAGCGTCCTGCTCAGAGATCACCTACAAGTGTCTTATGGCAGGAGAAGGGCTTAGTCCTATTTTTCAGTTTTTCTCAACATGTGAAGAAGAGCAACCCAGCAGATGGAGGGTGTGAGGCCTCCGATATTGCAGTGTGGGGAGAGGAATACAGGACAAGGCCATGGAGAGCCCACAAGGGAACAGCTCGCCTTTGGTAGAGGCATGTAAAGGTGTCACTGACCTGGAGATATTTTTCTCTGTTCTGGGGGATAGGAAAGGTTAATTTTTCCTCATCCTGTATCAGGTTGCAATCAGCAGGTTTTGCTATGAGCTTGTTTCAGCTCCAGGCTCCTCTCCCCCTGCCTCGCTGAAGTTTTTTCTCTCTCTCAGGACCTGCTGCTGCTGCACTGCCAACCACCATCCCTTTATCTCCCCTCCTATGCGTCACCCTCTGCAGCATTTTTTCGGTTAACAAATTGTTACCGCTTTGCTGGCTTTACCTCCTCCTCCTTCAATAAAGTAATACCCATCCCCAATAGCAACATCTCTGCAGCTTCAGGCTGGCTCCAGCTCTTTAGCTGTTTCTGAAAAGTTCGGTGTGTTAGGCAGAAGATGCTGCATCAAGCTAAATCTCATCAGACTAATTTTGCCTTGACTTTCCCAGTTCTTCCCTCATCTCCTGCCATTTGTAGTCGAATGCTTTCCATTCAGTCCCAAGACGGCTGATTTCTCCCCTCGGGGCATTGCCAGCTGCCATATATGAGTTTCTCCTATAGAGATTGAATGAAAACATATACTGTGCTGGAGTGTTAACTTGTAATGCAGCTATCAGCAGAAGTACATATCACTCTGGGTGGCATTAGTCAATTATGACAGAAAGCCCATTGGCGACACAAGTCAATTGATAATAAAGCATAATCTCTCTTTCCCCTGTCACATATTTACCAGCCATGAACTACTGTAGCATATTTCCTATTCACAGATGAATGCTCTAGCTGTTTAGATGGGTATATTTCAGAGCTGAATGCAATCTAGAGGGTTAATGGCTCCAGTGCAGTGGTCTGAGGATAAAGACACTGCAGGTGCACGGCTAAACGGGGAGTTAATTGGATAGCAGGTTAGCATAAACAGAGAGCACGGAGGGTATGGATAAGGCTTTGGTGAGGAAGAAGGGTCAGTGGGAATGCTGAGCCCCAAAATAAAGACGTATTGAACTTTCCTTCTCTGTACTGCAGCCTTTGTTGCACACAGCCTCTGCTCTTTGTATATTGTTTGACTCTCCAAAACACTGCTGCTGTTGCTGTAAGGGCTCCCAGCCTGGGATACAGGCAGGAAGCATCCGAGCAGCTGCTGCTGCAGGACGGGGCTTGAGGGGCTGGTCGCGGATGATTCATTTCACACTGGAGAGATGAGGTGTGCAGGAGGGAGACAGGTTCCCTACAATGCCATAGATGGTCTGGTCTGGGCGGGCAGGATCTGAGGCTGCTCCGCTTCATGCAGGGCAGACGTCTGGATGCTGGGAGACAGGAAAAGACAAAAAGAGGCAGAAACAGGCAGATGGAAACAGCCGTCTCTGTCTCTCTTGGCTGGATGTGAAACGAGCTTTGAGCCAGAGAGGGGTACAGCCAGCCAACATGGAGAGGCAGACAGATAATGTGGAGGAGAAGGGAGCTGCTTGAAACCATCCCCAGCATTCACAAGGGCCTCAAAAGAGCCTGAGCAAAGGAAAAAAACAAAAAACAAAAAAAAACAAAAAAAACAGAAGCAGGAGTTAAACCATTGACAGCAATACAACTGAATAGGCTGAACAGCATCACAGTCAGCCCCACTGAGGTTTCTGCTCTTCTCAAGCAGCAGTAAGCAAGGTCAGAGCAATGAGACCACCACCACTCCGCTTTGGATTGTCTGTTGTGGACAAGGGCCAGAGCAAGGCACCATGTAGGTGGCTTTCTACTTGCTCAGCCCCACACATCCTGCTTTGTGCCACTGTGCATTAGGATTACCCCCAAAACCTGCTGTAGGGCAGTGAAGCCATCTGGAAGGGGCCAGCAAGCTCCCCAGATCCTTATCTGATCAAACTTCTGCAGTTTCACTTCTAATGCCCTTCCTTCAATTTCTCCCAAATCTAAATGCTGAGCTTTCCAAATGTTTTAGACTTTGCTACTAAATCCTGATTTCCCAAAGTATGCGGGAAGGAACAGTGCAAACAGCCACTGCTAAGCTGCAGCAGTGCTGAGGGTGGCTGCTGCACTGCCATTTAAGGCTAGTTGAAATAAAGCAACCGTGATTCAATTTTGTTTCCTATGTCCTTAAATCAACCGCTCCAGACAGGTCAGTGTTTTTTAATCAGACAAAGAAACCAAGCAGGATATTTTTTTCGAGTCAGACCTGGAGCCTTTCAATTAGCTCTGCTCTTAGCTTTTGCAAGAGCACATCAGGCACTGGCCTTTCACGTTACTTTTATCCACAGTCACCCAGATGATTGTGGGGCTCCAGGAAGCTGTCTGCTCATCCTGCCCCATGCTGCTCCTCTGCCAGCGTGCCGTGCTCCCCTCATCCCACCCATCCCTCCCCTCTCCTTCAGAGGTCTGCGCTGAGACCTTCATCCCTGCATCAGCTGGAGCAGAGCAAGGGATGCTTCCAGCAAACCACCTTCATGGTTGAGTTCCCCCTCACAGCCTGTGCTTTATCTGGATATTGATAACCCGAATAGCTCTCCTAATCAGCCGGTAATGGATTCCACCGGGAGCGCCTTATTTATCTACCGCCTCTTCCAACTTCAGCCCGCTGTCTCCTTGCAGTCTCCTGGCTAGGCTGGTGAGCTGGGCACGTGCCTCTCATTTTTCAGAGGAGTGCACTGCTGCCTCCTTTGCATGTCTTCTCTCAAGTAGTTTCAGGCAGACAAGGTGGTTTAAACCAGAGGAGATGAGGGATTTGGTTCTGTTCTCATCTAATGGGGCTGCATTAAGAAGAACAAACACATCTGTTCTTCATCCTCCCACCTGGCTACATGCTCCAGACGCATCGTGCTATGGGCACCTTCACAGACAACAGGAAAACACACGAATAAGCCTCCTTGCCTTCTGATTTCTGCGTGCGAACAAGTATCTGCATGTGAATGCGCTCCCATCAGTATATTTTCCTAAAATTAAGCAAACGTTTCTTTTTTTTTATTCATTCCTGCAAGCTCATCTGAGGATTAAGCCACTCTGCAATCCTGTACCATTTATCCATGAATGTGAGAAACAATCCCATGCACAGCTCCCCAGGACTGGGAAAGTGACCATATTAGCAGTGTGTTTATGTGGCTTTTGAAACCTAAAAATCTCAATCAGCCCTCTACTAGCTCTCGTTGTGTAACATAGGCATGTTCCCTTTGTTTTTTACTTTCTGGAATTTCTAGGTAATTTCTAGCTATTGGAGAAAAGGGGATTGTGGTAGAAGCAGACTTTTCCCCTAAAGGCAGTAGACGGTGCCTGGTGTGTGCCTGTGCAGAAGCCAGGTACGAAAGCAATTCCTGCTCTGTCAGGCAGGCCATGACTGCTCTCCCTGAAAAGCACAGATTCTTCTGTATACCATCAAAAATGCTCAATGTGAAATATGAGCAGCTCATTACCCTACTTCTTCTTAAAAGTTCTTCTGTCCTGTGGAGCATCTTCTGTATGAGCCTTGAACAGTGCTCACTGCAATCACCTTGTCACACCAAGGAGAACTTGACCTCCTACTCCTAGTTTGCAGCTGAGGAAACTGAGGCATAGACAAGTAAAATGTGTTAGCCACCATCACATGCCTAGGATCAGCAGGACTATTTTTTTTTTTCTTACCCTGAAACAGAGACTGATTTACCTGGAACGGATGGAGTTACATGACTGTAAAATTGTGGTGAATGAGGACGTGTTCGGGCTCCAGGAGTTCTGCCTCCCAAATCCCTGTTCTAAATAGCACATTGTCATAAAAAGCTGACTTTAAAACTAGCTTGCAAAACTTTTTGCATGGAGAAGCCAGCAATTTACACAGTTGAGCAAATCACAGAAAACTCTAAATGTGAAGTAGGAAAATATTTACACTTCCAAGGCCTGAGTGTAAATTGGAGAAGTACATCCCATTAACGGGAGTTTACGCACATTGATACATTTCATTTTTCCCTGCAATGCTGAAAATGAGACACTGAGATGCAAATGCACCGGGATCTGATCAGTGATGCTGTTTCTGTGCCCACAAGCCAGATGACATAGCAGGTATAATATTGAAATATATTTCACACATTGCCTTGACACAGGGAAGGGATGCAAGGAGGTGGGGGTAGTTCTTAGCTCTCTTTTGTCATTTATCATCTTTCTATGGTAGAGCAGCCATTACTCCTGTCTGCATTAGGAAACTGTATCTGGGCTTCTCTGATCAAGTGCACTGGTTTCATCGGCACCAAATGGGTATCTCTCTGAATGCTCTAAAATGTTAAGTGTGCAGCAGGGGAAGAAGAGAGCAAATCCCACCACTGAGATAAATCTTGTTCTTGGTAGTCCATGTTTCTGTGTATACCACAAGATTCATGGCTCACCCTCACTGAGCAGTAGCTGTTACAATCCCTGACAGAAGGGTCAAGTCAAATACGTGCTGGGAAAGATCATAATTGCTCAGCCCAAACTGAACAAGCTGCACAAAGGTTAATGTTCAAGTTGGATTTGGAGTCTGTCTAACAGCAATTCTTCTTGAGACTTCTTATAATTCCAAGTTTCTATTTCATTTTTATTCCTGATAAATATCTTCTTTATATATGTTTATAAACTTTCTATAGCTACAATAGCTTTCTCTGTTGTACATATATATATATGCAGCAGGTTGCTATAGTTGTGAAAAGGCAGGTCTGGAGAGTTGCCCTACATTACACAAAGCTCATTTCCCCTGTGAGTTAGATGCAGCCCACTCCTGTAACAATATTTTGTCTGCTTTTGTGTGCAGTTGTTTATGGAGTATGGTTGTTTTCAGAGAAGGGCTTTTACTTCTGATATTGTTGAAATCACTTGCTTGGTAGCTTTCATCTTGGGAAATCGTCTCTTCAATCTTATCATCCAAGATGATGTTTAATGCTGAACTAAGGACGCAGAAAGCTGCTGTGTTGTGCACCCCTCTCTGTGCTCGCTTTAGCTTAAAGTCCTCACCCCTATCCTGGGACATGTCTGCCAAAATGCTGGAGAATTTTATATATTGAAAACTGGTCTGTGCATGTTAGAATTACTTGGGATGTGTATATGATGCTCCAAGATGTTAGAGTGATCTCATTTATCAATATGTGCTCAGAGAAATGAAATGTCTCACAAGGGGATTGGAGAGAGGACAGGGTTGTAGCTTATATTAGGATGGGTACAAGGATAAGGAGAAGAGGATCTGAGTAGCACTGAGCTAGCAATGAGATGGGAGTGACAGGTGACAAAAGGAGCAGAGCCAGTTCAATCAGACAGTCCTTAAAAAGTTGTGATGGCTGAAAAGTTTGTGAGACAGGTTAGGGAATGATTGATGCCAATCAAATCCTCACCTTTCATAACAGAAGGTGTCTAATATGACCAAAGTGTTAAATCCCCAGTAATATCCCCAACCATAGTGTCACAGCAGTCAGAGGTAGGATCAAACTGAAGAGTGCAGACAGATCCTATAATTTTGATTTAAAACACTGGAAATTCATCACAGTTTGCTCACCAGCTCAGTTCTTTTGGTGAAACAGGATTTAAAGTATGATCAATACTTCTGCAGAAGACCTTACTACTGAGGGTGGGAGCAGGTAATAAGGCTGGAGTAGCAACTAGACCTAATAAGAAAGAAGCTGCCCTTCTGCCTTAGAGTAAAGAGTGGGGCTTTTTAGGCCTTGCCCTTCACTCTAATCTTGTCCCCTGCCCCTTCTGACCCTTTAATTGATCATTCGGGGACAGAGGTCAAAGCGTCGATACAATTAGATAGCTGCTGTTGGATATGTGTACACATCTTCTAGGAAATGATATGTGACAGGAGTCAGGAGAAGGAAGATAAAAAGAATATAATTAATAAAAATGATTTGCTTTTGCATTTTGAAGTTGTATTTTTGGGACAAGAAAATTGCTAGGTGTCCGCATAATTGATCTGCAAGACTAGTCTCTAAGGGTAAATCTTTTTTTTCAGGGGCCCATATTGAAGTGCAACATATCCTGAACATTTTTTGCTCAGTCTAGTTGATGTTATTGGTGTTGGCATATTGTGAGAGTCAAGCAGTTTTTTTTTTTTCTTTTTCCTTTCCTCTAACAATCTTTAACCTAGCCCCTGTTAAAGATTCGTCACACTTATAAACACAGAATGCCAACTTCTTGTTATTCACTACCTAAAAACACTGCAGAATCCTCTTAGCAGTTATTTGTTATGCTCATCCTTTAGATTGCTTATCATAGAGAGGGTATGGCACAGATTTTGATTCTGACTTTATGCCCACGCAGAACTTCCTTTCTCCTTAACTCCAGCCCTACGGTTTACAGATGTGGGAGCAGAGGAGTGAAGAGGACTGTGTGTCTGCTCACAAATTTCTAGGCATGACTGGGTGAGGAGAGGTGAAGAGTCCATAGATCTCTGACTCAGCGAGGTCTTGTGAGCTAAGAACTATGTGGTATGGAATACAGAAAAAGACCAAACTCACATTTTACTTCATGGATGTGGGTGAAAGTTGCATTCAGTAAAAGGAAAAAAAGAAGGAAAGAAAGGGAAAGAGTGTCACAGATCTGTGCAAGAGTCAACGTGAGGTTGGGAAGGAGTCTAATTCTGTGTTTGTTCTGAAGCAACATCTAAGTCAGATGTCTGCTGTTCTGCACTGGCCAAAGAGTTTTCCCTCCTGTCCCTCATTTTCTTCTGTATGTGAATCACAATGCTTATTTTTAGCATACATGGAGATATTGCTATGAAATATGCTCAGTGTAATTACCTGAGTTTGAATGTTGTGCTTGCACAGCATCCAGAAAACGTTTTCAGCTGCAGCAGAGATACCCATATATCATGCAAAGGCATGGGGATGGGCCAGTATGGACAGGAAGCTTTTCCAGACAATGCTATTCTGTAGGGAGACAGAGACTCTTTGTCAGCACCCTTCATGGACACTAAGTGACACAACAAATATTTGGAAGAAAAAACCTTTACATACAGACTCACACACACACAAATCTTAGAGGAGAAGTTGGTTTTTCATAATTTAATCACGCACAGGTCAAAGCCAGAAGTTTGTTTGAATTTGACGTATGGAGCTGAAGGCTAGTGAAGCTCTCGCAAGCTCTTACCGTCATCTCTGGAAAGGATCACCAATGTACTCATCTGTCAAGAAACACTGCTGTTGTTTCAGATCGGTTGCCCACAAACTCCACTTAGGCTTTCCATTACCTGGGAGAAGGCAATAAAAGCCTCTTACAAAGACAGCCACAATTGCTCGAGAATCTTCTTTTCAAAAGCATAACCTGGAAACTTAACCTTTGGGAAATTCATTTTATAGTGGGATGTTATTTGTGCTGGTTAAAGACCAACTTTAGATTTTTAGGTTAAAAGAACTTGAAGGAAAGTAACAAGAAATCATGCAGAGAAAACTTTTATACCCCAAATACATTTTTTTGTCATGTTTTTGAATGCCATGAGAAATCTTTCTGAAAGCTAGTGTTTATCAATACATAGTTTTCCTTTGCTCCTTGGGAATGTGAGCAGGAGATTAAAATTCAGATCTTCAAAAAGCATCAGAGTATATCTCTGAGGTATCAGCAGCTCCTTCCTGCCTGATGGCAGCACAGTACCTAGGATGCATGGTTGAGGACTTCTCCTGCCATGAAAAGACAGTAACAAGATATCTCCACAAGAACCTGGAGCTCTCCAGTGCTTCCACATCATGTGTGTCAACAGCAGCTGAGTAGCATAGAGGACCATGGAATATGCGGCTCTGGGCAGCCTGGTCTACACAAGTGTGTGTGTCTACACAACTGTGTGTGGCAGGAGGTTGAAACTAGATGATCTTTGACGTCCTTTTCAACCCAGGCCATTCTATGGTTCTGTGGTTCTATGATATACGTTACCCAGTTGAGGATGTGATGCTCTGGCCATAGCATGGATAACTCAGAGCGGTATCTGTGGTTGCTGGAAACTTTTGAATCCATGAAATAGGTTTGGGAGTCCCATAGAAGGCGGCTGGTTTTTCAGGGGGCTGGTTTGTGTTAGACTCTTGCAATTTAATGTGCTTTTTCCTCATGTTTTTGTGGATAGCTCACATTTTCATAGGCTTAATGGAAGCAAATGTACAGAACTTCCCTTCCTGACACTTAATCTACCTCTGCTGATTTGAAGGAGGGCAGTCATAATTTGCTGCTGCTGTAGATAAAACAGAATAACACCAGCTCAGTACAAGAATTTGACAAAGAACAGAAAGGAGCTGCCTCGGAGAAATGATTCTTTGGGAAGGCACATTCCATCTCAGATCTGTTGGCTACAAATGTTTTTTGCCTTGATTTGAATTTGCTTACAGTTGGAGCAAGCAGCAGTAGTACACTGGGGGATAGGAGAAGTCAGAGTTAATGTGTAAATGCACGATGTGGAGTTGGTTTAAGACCTGAGAAGGAGGCCATGGCAGAGGGCAAAGCTTTCTTGTCTGGTAGGCAAGGTAAGGATACTGCATATATGTGCGATGCATGTTGTGCTCTCATTGCAGTCAGCAAGAGTTCTGGAGTTGACTGAGCTGGCATCAGAATATGGTCCCTCCTTTAATTCCCTTCCTGTATTGATAGAGGGCCATGTTTATATGCACACTATAGAGTGTGAGTATGTTGCCGTCCCTTGAGAAAAGAGACTCATTGAATAATTCTTTTTGTTTAGTATTATTAAGTGGACCATGGCCCTTATTTTGCTTGTTTTGCTGCTATTCCTTTGGGATGAGTAAGGTGGCCTTGTTCACGCCACTGCCTTTCAACATGGTGAGCAAGATTTAAAGAAACATAAATCTACTTGAGAGGGAGAGGGTTACACAGCAGAGCTGAATAATGGGCTTTAATAGGCAAACCAAACAGTTAAATAAAAGATGCACACGGCATGCTAAAACTTAAGGAATGCATATTCAATGCAATGCATTATTAAATACAACGGTGAACATATGGGTGCCTACAATTAATGTATATAAATAGCTGATAAAATTGCTCAGTATTAGAAAGCTAGCGGCAAAAATGACCTCATATGTCAAGCAGACAAGCAGGCAGTTACCATTTTCTTTGTACACCTTACAGATGATAAATTAGTTTTATGGTCTGCATGGGGCCCTTATCACATTACAGCACCAAGTGTTTGATAAAGAAAAAAAATGCCTCAGCTGAAAATCGAACTGAAATTTGGAGTCCCCGTGGACCTCATTTTTTTAACGTAAAGAATTTTAACCAACTTCCTTTTGTGAAGATTTATTGCTCTAAAGAGAAATGTATATCTCTATCCTATGTGCTTTTATTACAACTTCTTCTCTTCCCTTCTTCGTTTTCTTTTTTTCTTTTTTTTTTTTTTCTCCCCCTGACGTTAGGTATAATATGAGTGTGCCATAGCCAATTCATTATTGATTGGGGGATTTAGTGGTTACAGCAGTGGGAAGGGGCAAAGAGAACTCCTGGGTCCTACTTCTGTCTTTTTTGCTGACCTTGGGTGAGTTGGCTCGACTCTCCGAGGCTCAGTTTCTCCACCTGCTCAACAAGGGGTAGCAGGCAGTTGTGGTGAGACAGAATTGTTCATTGTTCCTGGGAGCACAGGGGAAAATCCAGTGCTGAAATCAGCAGTGAAGAGAGAGTATGGAGAAGACTGTGGCCTGGGACATAGGGTGCAGCAGCTCAGAAATTAGTTCTCCACCTCCCAGAGCACCCACCTTCAAAGAAAGAGTGATAACAAGCTGTATTTGCCATGAAATCCAGCATTTTTACCTCTGCTAACCCTCTGCTTTTGACTGATCTTTTCTTCCTGTCAGCAATCTCTTCTGTCTGGGCTCATGCAGTTTCTCATGGGTATATTTCCCAAGCATGATAGCCCTTTCCCAGAACTGAAAGGGTTTCTGAGGGTGCTGGCAGCAACTCTAACATCTGCTGCAGGACTTGCAGGGAGGTCAGGATCAGGTTGCCCTGTCTGGATGTATTGGGGACGCACACGATGTCAAGTGTAGAAGATTTAAGAGGGAGCAAAACAATTTCCAAGGAACCCCACAGCTCCTCTATCTGCTTCAGAAATATTCTTTTTCAGGGTTGGTCTTCAGCAAATATCTGTTTCTTAGGTTTAACCGGTTATTTCATGGCTCCAAGTCCTTTAGAACAAAAGCTGTTTTCTAGTTCCCATCCCTGGAAGAAGTACTTTGAGGTAAAGACAGTGAGGCTGCATAAAAGGCCTTGCTAGGAATATCACTCAAGTTCAGATCCTGACCTGCACAGTGTCAGTGATGAACCTCCAAAGCAATTCACTGTACTGTAATTTTGCCCATCAACAATAAACATTTCCTCTTTTTCACCTGAGCTGGTGCTTTATCTTTTAATGAATTGTGTTCAGAAGCCTAAAAGCAGAGTCTGAGTGGTTTTGCTGTCATGTGTGTACACCCAGTGTGTGCTTCAGGGACCACTGGTTTGTGGTATTTTGGACATAGTCAAATGCGATCGTGTCACACTACTCTAATAGGGCTGACTAACTCAGGGATTATGTTTTTAAAGCAATCAGTTCCCTGTTGAAACACTGAGCAGGCACTTCGTTTAATATGTTTTGTCTAAGTTTGTTTAGGTGTATTTCTATTCCCTGAGTCTCCCCCAACCAAAGTAAATAATTAGGTACTTTGTGACATAGCATTTTAAGGCACTGCCTAATGGGAAAACACTGCTTACATTTAATCACTTGCTTAAATCATTTAGAAGACATTAAGATTTAAGCATGTGCTTAACATAAAGCATAGAGTTAAGCACCTTTATGAATTAAATTAACATGTTCTTGCCATGCAATGAAGTTGAAAATATCTCTGAAAGTCCCCTTATAAAAATGAGTAAAACTGTATTTCCCCACTGGCAAATTTCTACTAAAGTGCCATACAATGAAAGAAGAATTTATAGCTGTAAACATGGATTGCAAAGAGGGAAGCAACCTCCAGAATTTAGCAATCGCATTTGTTAAGGTTTCTCTAAAGCCTAAACTCCCAATTAACAAGCAAATCATCATCAGACAGTCAGTGAATGGCAAATTCATTCTATTCACCATCTTTTCAGAAGTGGATTTTGTGCACTTATCTCCATGAAAACCCAGCAGGAAAGTTTTCCATGAGAGTGATCCTACATCTGCCTGTTTTTAATGACTGTAATGGCAAGCAATATTCTACAATTACTTTGGCGATCTCATTTCAAGCATGCAAATCATATTATTTAAGAGCCCAGCAAAAGTCATTTATTTCTTGGAACTGCCAGCTAACTTCGATGGGGTGAGGAAGCACTGCACTTGGATTTAAAAACCCTTATGTCTTGTAACTTTCCACGGTGGAGCTGTAAAATTTGTCCAACAAGGTCAGACAATCCTAAAAATGAGTCACAAAAATAGAGAGAGAGAAGGAAAAGAAAAGCATCAAACAAAGACAATCGAACAAACAAAAGAAAATCCACACACCCCAAACCCTCTTTTGTTCATTACCATGTCATCTAGGTTTTCCCTTAGCTTAGATGATGAATGAAGAATTCATAACTGATTCGTCACGTTAGAGACAAACTGATAGCAAAAAGCCCTGTGCACAAAGTCATCTCAGAGACATACCTGGGAAACTGGATCTTTTCATTGTCACTGTGCCCATTCTGAAGATGTAATGAATATTTTTCTTGTTTTTGTTGTGGACAAAACTGATTTTATTTTTATCTTCAGCCTGGAGCTGCGAGGTGTATATACTGCTGTGATGTTGCTATCTCATACATCAAAATGCTCATAATATCTTACTGTCTATCTCCTGTTGGTTCAACTGTCTGTTTGTCTTCACTATTCTTAACATTTCTTTTTCTCATGGAATGGTAAAGATGAAGGTGTTGTGATAGAGAATCAAAGCCCAGCAGCTGACAATAAATTTTGTTACCACACTATCACAAACAAAATATGATTGCCTTAAGATGGATAATTTTTGGCTCAAAGTTATTTATTTATTTTTTTATTTATTTGCTTGCTTATTTGTTAATTTAACCTATGTGGAGGCTCGGTGAATGCTGTGACAAAATATATGCAAGAGAAAGTGATGTAACAAGATGTAAGATAGCATTTCACCTCTAGTTAGAAGTACTGTCTAAGCCAGGGGACATCTGATAATGAAATGAGTATCTTCTAATAACTGTGCCATTTTCATTTAGTTTGTTGATTGGCTTTCTTTTGTAGAATCATAGCATCATAGGATGGTTTGGGTTCAAAGGGACCTTTAAAATCATCTAGTTCCAACCCCAGTGCTATAAGTGGGAACACATCCCACCAAACCACATTGATTAGACCCCCATCCAGCCTGGCTTTGAATGTATCCTGAGTGGAAGCATCTACAACCTTGCTGGGCAACATGTTCCAATGTCTCGCCTCTCTCACAGTGAAGAATTTCTTCCAAATGTCTGGTCTAAATCTACCTTCTCCTGGTTTAAAGACATTTCCACTTATCCTGTTGCTACATGCCCTTATAAATGTCCCTCTCCAGGTTTTCTGTAGGCCCTCTTCAGGTACTGAAAGGCCAACATAAGGACCACAGAGACTTCTCTTCTCCAGGTTCAAGAGCCTCAGTTCTCCCAGACTTTTCCCATAGGGGAAGCACTCCAGCTCTCTGATCATCTTCATGACCCTCCTCTAGACCCATTCCAAAGGTTCCGTATTACTGTGGGGATTATATCAGCCATGAGGGAGCTGTGTGTTTGAAAGTATTAATGCTTTGCACAGGCATATTTTCTTCCATATTTGATCTGTGACCAGTCAAAATGAACAATGTTCTATACTCACTCACCGAGGTATTAAAAATAAATCTGTGGCTTTTCCACAGAAGTGTACCAGGTTGCTATACCAGACACCCATTAGTTTAACATATTTAGTCTCTTAAGCTTCCAGCTTTCAGTTGTAGATATCCATCCACAAGGTATTTTGGCTTCTCATAGCTCTTGAAATCTGTGGAACCTAAGCTTTTTGATATTTTTATAGGTTTGAGACATTTATTGTTGAATGATATTACACTGTTATTAAGCATCTGAGCAAAAGTGATTAAAATACTGTATCTCTTACAGAGTTTCGATTCAGTATTATTCATCCCATCCTGGAGTCTTTAAGTCTCCTTGGTACTTTAGTCATCATAGCCTGGCTGCTGTGCTTGAATGACGCACCTACAGTCAAGGGAATGACCTTGGTTTGGGTTGGATTGAGGGTTACACAGGTTTGGGAAAAAGCACTTTTCTTTATTACATATATAATAAATAGTATGCAGGCTGCTTCAGAAACAAATTAAGGACACAGATTTTACCCTGAAGAGCTTATGATTTGAATGGATCCATAACATGATGAATGAACACAATAGAAACAGAAGGAGGAAAGAAAAATATAGGGTCAAACATCACTAGAAAAATCTGTATAATTTCATTGATGAATTACATATGCATTTAATGGTTTTATTTCAAGTGTTACAGTGTATAATTGATATTGTATGTACATATACATGAAAGATAACCTAGAGAGTTTGCTAGATCTCAGTTAATATAGCAAATCTGTTATTTAGTATATGTGTTATATACATATGATCAAATCGATAAAGTCATTACAGTTTTTTTTTTTTTTTTTTTTTTTTGTAAGATTCAGTCCCCAGAGTGACTGGCATCTGGCATAATCTCAGTGGCATATCCAGCTATCCCAGATCACAGTACAACTGCCTTTTCAAGGAATTGACATACCCAGGTTTTAACACAAAAATTACTTCTACCCAATATGAATCAGTAACTCATTTCTTCCATTAATCACTCATATTTGAACCCATGTCACTTGGTCTTCTTGACCTTATTTATTCCACAGTGGAGTTTATGGTGATGAAAGCAACTAAAATTAAACAGCATCAGTAAATGCAGTCCCTCTGTGTACCAGGGATAAATGCCTGAAGTTATTATTTCAACTTGTGCCATTAACATATCACTAATTTTGATTATTAATTTCATAAATTATGATTCTTCAAGTGACTAAACCAATTACTGATTATTTTTAAATTGAAAGACCTAGGAAATATCACAACTTTCCCAGTACATTGTCAGCAAAGCATATCGGTACCAACTTAGAGGAAGGAGGTACTGGATAACAGGAACATGACTGCAGATTGTTATTGAGTTAGGAGCATCGTGGGACAGGGAAAAGATGTGCAACTGTGAAAAAAGCTTGATCAGATGGGGTTTTTGGCTCAAGAGCTGGAGTTAATGCACATAAGAACTTAGAAAATAAACAATTAAAATATTTAAAAAATTACATATATATATATATATGTATATATATACTATATATACACTATATATATACACTATATATATATATATATATAGCATGTTCTTTGATTTTCTTAATCTCCCCAGTTGTCGGTGATAAATCTATTATCAAAATAAGCCCATAGTGGCACAGTTAATGGAGTGGGCCATAAATATATCACCAGTCCACCCTACAGACATAAACTCTGACAAAATATTATCATATAATACAACCTTTTTCCCTACCTGATGATATTTGCTGCAATATTCTAGTTTCATCACTATCAACCACACAGATTAATATCTGTATATAAGTTTATACACAGAATCTGCCCATACACAATGTTTATGTTACTGAGTGTTAAATTACACCTAAGGCAATGTTGCATGTTTCTGCTGCAGAGCTGTAGCTGTCGTGTGGGTCTGGGCTAGCTTGAAAGCAGCTGAGTCAGATAAACAGCTATGTACCCATGGCAATTTGAAGTTTGGTGTGGGCTATAAAACCTCCCAGAGAAGGGAAATGTGAGGGAAATAAATACTCTGACAGCAGTGCAGCTGAGCTCTGACCTGCAGAGGTACATGGGTAGCTAAATCAAAACTAACTCAGGGTGGCTGCATGAGTTACAGTAGAACATTTGACTGCAGTAAAATCATTTTCATCGGAACAATATCTAAAATAATGTAAGATGCAATGTGAATGCAAGTAGCTGTGGAAGTGGAAGGTAGCTCTGAAGATTTTAGGGGGCATCTGTCACTGGAATAAATATACAAAGGAAGAGTATACAAACATAAAAACCAACCCAGAAACAGAGACCTACCGTAAGTTATTCTGATCTCCCATCTTGGTTGAAATTTAAAAATACAAGAAAAATGTCTGCTTCTATTTGTCTTTGCAAGTGGACAGCCTAAGGTGAGAAACCTGAGCTGTATTTCCCTGAGTACAGGCTGCTCGTGCTTGGTCTGCTTATCTACCTGCCTATCTAGCTATTCTGTAATTGTGTAAGGCCACAGGATGAACTAATAGCAGCTTTCCCAGATGAAAGCAAGTGTATTATCTTTTTACATTTTCTGAAGCAGGCTAGCATTTCATCATCGTGCTGTGTTTAGTTGTTATGTTAGATTGTTTAATGTAATAGAATGACATGACACTGGTATACCAGATACATCAGAATTATGAACACTGGAAAGAGACAGTGATAAAGTGTTTCAAGATACATGCAATCCTGATAGTGCTATAAGTTTCTGCAATTGATTAAAGACATTTCCCCTGTGCCACCTCATTATTACACATCAAAGGGGA
The DNA here is from genome assembly GCF_016699485.2 of Gallus gallus. Taxonomy (NCBI): domain Eukaryota; kingdom Metazoa; phylum Chordata; class Aves; order Galliformes; family Phasianidae; genus Gallus; species Gallus gallus. The sequence continues at coordinate 4,507,659 of NC_052572.1, forward strand.
AAAACAAGGGCAAGCTGAATAACAGAAAAAGCAAAAAATATGTTGCTTTCCCCATACAGCAGAAAACTCCCAGATATGTTAAGCTAATTTGTATATACAAGCATAAGTAAGCATGAGAAAACCTTAAGTAGGTTTGGAGGGCAAAAAAACCTATGTGTTGATTGTCTTTTTGATTGACACATGTGGAAGACAGATTATGAGAAATCATCTGAACAAGTAGAAAAATGCCCAACTTAGAACTGCTGTAGAGATCAAAGTGCTTTGCCACTCTTGAAAGAATGGCAGAAATCCTGATCATTCTGAATGGATAGTAAATAGGTCTGAATCTCAGCACTGGATTGGCATAAAAAATATGCTTCTCCTCAATTTGAAGGTGCTCAGTAATTTAGCATTTAATATTCACTGGCAATTGAGACCACGTTGATGCTTGGCAATCTGTTTTTCTCCAGATTTCTAGAAGGAAAATGAAAGTTCAGAACTTCTGCCCACATGTGGGTCTGTGAGACACTCAAAATACTTCATTTAAAATTATTTACTGAATTCCATTAATAAACAGTCATGAATGAAATGTTTTACAGATATGTGAAAATCTCCATTTGTCTGGAAAATGAATGGCAACGTTCTGAGTTTGTGCCAAATCTGACCACACCTTAAAGCCAATATGTGAGATCACATCTGAAGGTAACTACTTAATGGGCTCTGGCATTTCTGAGCAGGGTGAGAGACCTCAGGTCAAGCAGTCTTATGGAAAAATATATTACTTCTTTCCCTTCCAGCCATACATGAGGACGAGTAGGGGAACATCTGCCTGCAGTACTATTCACCTGTCACTTACTTCAATCACTTAGTTCACCTTTACAGGAAGAAATAGACTGTTTAACAAATTGTCATTCTCAACACTTCTGCCCCACTTTCAAGCCATCGCAATTTTCTTAGCAATGACTCATTCATGTTATATGTTTTAGCTGAAGTTCTTCAAGCTTTCAAACATCACAGTGGTGGGAAGCATTTTTATAGAATATCTGTGAGACTTGCCTTCATGACATTTATTCCTCCCTCTCTAGGGAAAGGGCAGGAAGACATCTAAGTAAAAGATTCAGGTAAGAAAGACCCCAGAGTCTGTATCAGGCTACATTGTCAGAAGAACTTTCGTATACTCTAATATAGAAAAAAATAAGTCTTAGAGAATAAGATATTAGCACTACTGAATGACCTTCATTATAAGACAGAACAAGACCTGAAACAACACTTCGTTCATGACTCATGCTCAATAAAGACAGGTCATTGGAAGTGCCAACTCGAGAAAATGATTTTCCCGACCATAATCAGATAAACCCTGAGAAATAAGAGTAGATTCATAAAGTGTTCGCAGAAATAGCCAATGGGGAGACTCGTATCTATTGGCAAGACCCTTACTGACGTCACTGAGGGCATGATGGAGCCCAAGATGCAGGAGATGAGGCATTAGGGATACACAAATACCAAATAAAAATACCACAGGCATTTTGCTCTTCAGTATTAATAACAAATGTCAACAGTCAAGTGCTGCTTCTAAGTATGAAACCAAGATATCCGGCCAGTGGCTAATCTCTCAAGACTTTCCAGCAGCCATTTATAGCTTTCTGATAAAGCAGAGCATCATTTTGCTAGCCTGCTCTAGCCTCCCTTTCTTCAAAATAGCAGGTTTACTTCTGGAAGCAAACAGATGGGCAGAGGTGAAATGCTGATTTCATGGCAAGGTAGATACAAAGACGAGGATATCAATAAAGGGTTAGGATCACCTTGCTTTAGTTGTCATCTCTGTAATAGATCATTTATGGCAATATTCACACAGATGCTAAGCCATTTTGTGATTCACATCCTAATTAGTCTTGTGCTGGTAGAACCTCAAATAATTAGTTTTGGGAAGAGATAGTGACCAAAGGAAGGGATACTGCCTGCAGAGTTTGGGTGTTCAAGTGTTGTATATAGTCACACATCAAAGATATGGCTTGGCTTTTCTAGTCTTTCAAATCCATCTCAATCTTTGCTGGTAATTTTAGTTAAGCTGTAGGAATTGCATAGGGATGTCTAAGGTGTGAGCATATTTTTCTTACAACTGATGATAATGTGGGAGTGGCAGCTTGTAAAAGGAGTTTCAAACAGTGGCAATAATTCAAATTATTTTAGATTTTTTTCCCCCTAGAGCTTTTCTGGCTTGGGCTTAGCTTCTCAGAAGCATTTTGGAGCCCTGTAGCCACTGATTACCCAAAGCTTTTTGAAGTCTGAACAAATCCTTCAGAAAATTTGGGCCTTACTCTCATTTTTTCCTAAATTCACCATCTGTGAAGCAGGAATAATGATGCTGTGAAAATGAACACAATAAAGACTGTGACAAGCTCTGTGCTGTAGAAATAGAGATCTTCTAAATGCCTCTGAGAGAATTCTACATCTAGTGCCTTAACCATCAATCCAGGTCTGAGTTAACCACCGTTCCTTCCTGTTTTGAAGTCTGGCGATTTCACTGCATGAAGCTAGGCTCTTGGCAGCCCCACAGAGATTTTTCCTCTTGCTTTCTGGTGCTGTTTTATTCTATGAATTGTTTGCACTTCAGGAACAGGAGGATGAATTGGTCTCTATGGAGCATTGATGCCATTTCAGACTGAATAGGCTGGGGGACAGCAAACCCACATGACAGAATAAAATACAAAGAAGGCTTTATTAGTGTTCCTCTCCCCTTTTAACCTTTTAAATGCCTCTTTGTAAAGAACCCATTGTCTGCTCTTCAAAATTAAATCAGAGATGAGAAGAGAGCAGTATAAATTCTAGCAGGTGTAAGGGTCACCAAACAACCAGTTTGAGCTATGCAAACTTTATTTGTGTTGGGAACACATGTTTGGGAATGCACTTTTGCTCTTCACCTTGCTGCTTATGAGCTTGAGCAGCAGAGCTTTGTCTTTACATATACAGGTGTGGGTGCCTACAGAATTTCTGTATTTTTCTGTACTCTAGCAGGTCCCTTTGTTTAACATCCCAAGTATATGGAAAATATTTTGCTTTCACAGATTTAGTTCCACTACTTTTATTTGGTTTACTATCCCACCCTTCACATTTGTGAAAGTTGCAGTGTTGGATACCTATCTGGTAATGCAAAAAACCCAGTCTTCCCTGTTACCTTAAAAAAAAAAAAAAAAAAAAAAAAAAAAAAAAAAAAAGTCCATATTCATGTCTTTTGCAACATGTTCATCTTTCTGCCTCAGGCTTCTTACCACTGAAGTTTCAGAGAACCAGGCACGTACTGTCTGGAGAGGAAAAGACTAAAGGGAGTCATGATGAATGTCCATAAACACATAAAGAAATGTCCCTGAAAAAGGAGAAGAACCAATTATCTTCATTAGTCAATGAGACCAAAAAAAAAAAAAAAAAAGAGGATTGATAAGGTCTGGATGAAGCACTGAATATTTAGGTTGACTGTTATGGAAAACTTCATAACTATTAGTACATTTAAGGCAATGAAGCAAGTCACCCAAGGGAGGTAGTCAGATCACCTTCATTGGAGATAGTCAGGGGAAGGTTTGACACTCATCCATCAGAGAAGTGTTAGAGATAATTAAATCTGACTTGCCCCAGGCAAAAGGATGGACTAGATAATTCACTAGTGCTCCTGTTCAGCCCTGCAGATTTTATGTTTTTTCCATTTTAATTGTAAAGATAAATGTGTGTGTGTATGTGTTTGTGTGGAATTAACAAACTGGCTTATCCGTGTTCATGTGCATTTCTATCAACTTTCTACCTGCTTATCCAGAAAGTGCCCTAGATCTGTTATAGGAAAGGATATTTCTTTCCTTGGATTTTCTTTTCCCCAATTTTGACAGATTTATTCTATTTCATCTTGTCAGGTGTTTTTTTTTGGATGTCTCTGCAACTTTGTGAAGGGGACTAGATACTAGTGGCTGGTACTCTTAACTTTTTTACTTGACTGAAGATGCTTTGCTGAAACTTAGCCCTTGAAGTACACATCCAGACACAAGGAGTCTGCTCACCTGCCTTGACTACTTAGTGCCGTGTGCAGGCTGGACAAGCACCTCCAGAAGACATTTTTGTCTTATCCCCAAGACTAGGATAAAAATCAACATGTCTCTGGAATCGCCTGTCTCTTTCTAGTGGTTTTATAGAGAGCCCAGACATCTCTCACATTATTAGATATCTAAAGATTAGAGTATTAGGCATCTAAAATTAGTCATTGTGAGTCCTGCCCTTTGCAGCCCTGCACAGTCTGTTTTCCCATGCTTTTGCTTCCCCGGTGATAAAGCAGGGTAATGGCAGCAGCGAGGTACCTAGTGTGCTGTGCATGTTGCCTATTACAATTATCATGATAGACTCAGTGTTGCTTTGTGCTTCTCCATCTGTTTTCAGCCTCCATCTGTCGTCTCTCCTCTAACTTTCAGGTAAGACTAAAGATTTATATAAAACTAAGGGTTAGGTTGTAAGTTGTCTCTGGCAATGGCTCCCTTTTCTCCTTGCTGGGTTTACATTGCCTACTGCAGGAGAGCTGTGATTCTTGATCATGTCTTATATATGCTATAGTAATACAAGTGATGATGATAATAATAATAGTAGTAGACTGCCTTAATCTTGAAGTACACGGTCCAAGAAATGCTGTTATGACATAAATCATACACTATCTCATTCTGATTGCTGATAATCATAGGACACTACAAGGACATCTTGGGAAGGAAGTTTGCAAAGGGCTTTGAAAGCTGTTGGATAGGCAAAGAGTAACTTTGTTATTCATACCCTGGGACAAATCCTGAGCAGTGGTAAACACTGTCGCTTCCTTTGGCAGCTCAGGCTAAGCACTCCTCAGCAGCTGAGATTGCAATGGAAGAGTTAATTCCCTTGTTAAAAGTGTCAGCAGAGAGTAATGCTACTTGAAAACTCCATTCTGAAAGGCAATTAAAACTTTGCAGAGTGAAACTTTATGGACAACATGAGAAGGAAACTGCTACCTCCTTTACCTTGATCTTTACAACCTTAATAATACCCACTGCACTGAGCAAGCTGTGTGTCCTTTGAAAGCAAGGGCCCTTCTACACCATGTATATAGGGAGCAAGGAGGAATTCTTTGCCTGGCCTCACAGCTCAGAGGAGGAGACCAAATGCAAACTAATTGCATACAGCAAATCAGACCTGAATGGGATCAGTAGAAATAGAAAAATGGAGAAAGAGTTTCCGCCCTCATCCAGTTACTGTTACTCGATATGTCTCCTGTCTAGGGCAGTAACCTTTCCCAAATACTCCAAATCTCCAAGGCCACAGTTACACTGCAGATAAGATAATTAAAGCATTTCTCTTAGCTAGTGATGTTTCTTACTTCTTTACATGCTTTTACAGTTATGTTCCACTGCTAGAGCTGAGTGTGCACCTGGTTTAACTGTGTAGCAGTAATGGGTGAAGATGTCAGTTCTTCAGTTTCATTCTAAAGTATCCTCAGGGTATGTTAGGGAACGACAAAGCTCATGTAAATTTGCTTGACTGAGTGAAACCTTTTATTCTTCGCAGCCCACAACGTGTTGGAGTAAGAAATACTGGAACCATATATATAGCATTTTGCCACTTCTCTCATGATTTCTTGTCATTACATATGTTACAGGCTGTTACTTCATAGAGCAGTATATATATATATATAAATAAATATATACACATATATATAAAATAAAAACATAATAATAATAATAATAATAATAATAAACCCACAAATATTTATGTGGTTATATGCATGCATCCAATAGCTCCCATTGGCTTCCAAAGCAAAGTGACACCTGTCTCCCCCATCCCCTAAGACAGATACAAGTCGGGGGGGCAAAGACAGAGGCTTTATAAAACAGAATTTTAGGCTACAAGTGCCTGAAAAGTAGTCCCCCAGCAGTGGTAGCATAGAGGTTACCTGGGATCTCTAGCAGTCTCCAGTGCCTTTTGGACTAGACACACTGTATTACTCACTTGAGAGTTGTATGCTTCCTGCATGTAGAGGAATATGATCCCAAAGTCTTTGGGATTAGGATACTGTGTGTCCCACAGCACCAGTGCCGGGCAAGTTTTGGAAACTATTAGTGATTTTCCAAACTATTTCATGTCTGTAAACACTGTATTTCACTAGCAGACATAAAAGCCAAAACAACAACAAAAATCCCAACACTAACAATTCCACGTGACATGGAGGCTGTTAATTTGCCTAGTTAGGGAAACAAAACATAACTTTTATTTTAGGGGATCTATCATCTAGGAAATACTTAAGCATGTGATTAACTTTAAACCGGTGAGATCTTTTTGAAGATAATGTAGCTATTTGCATACTTTACCCTACTATTTAGTCTTTATTGGATTAGAGCTGACATTAGCAGTCTTAACTTGCTGGTAGTGTTGTTTCCTAGTTTTGGATAACAATGATAGCAAGTTTCTGTCTGGTGCGATTTACACAACCCATCATTTGTCTGGGAAACTATAAATCGATGTGCATTTTTTCCTTTTTTTTTTTTTTTTTTTTTCCCTCCCCCAGATTGATCCTCAGTCTGACTGTCTGGGCTGTAACTCTGCTTATGCCTCTTCCCTTTGTTTTCTCTCCAGGTTTTTTGGGGTGTTTCTAACAAAACACTTCTCATCTAACTGGGACAATGAACTTTATCTTTTTCCTCTTTTTTTTTTTTTTCCTGCCAAACTTTCTTTAACGATCCCTCATATAGTTAGAGACTGCAATTTCCTTTAATTACTTGAAACCATCTAAAATAAACAATTTTAAACCAACAGAACAAAGAGTCATTTATTTTGCTGGTGCTCTCTCCATTATCCTTCCATTCTTATCGCTAATGGTATTGAAAGATTAAACTTTATCCTACAGGCAGCAACCTACCCTCCTATTTCATTTTAATTTTTCATATCCCCCTCCCCCCATTTTGGCTGGCAGTCCCCCCAGGTTACATATTACATCAAAGTATACATCATTTGCTCTTACTTCCTTCTGCATGCTGCCTCTAGGCTAGGAAATTTGCAGAATGCTGCTGTTGCTACTGAGAACTAGCCATTTTCCTTTAGTCAAATGTTTTTTAACTTGAAAATGTCAATACAGAGACAAGTCATAAGATCAACTCATAAATATTCACAGGCAGTTTCTTTTGTTTTGTTTTGTTTCTCTCCCTAAGTCACAGTGTTATCCAAGGTAGTGCTTTACTGGATACTTTGCACTTATTCGTGTGCAGTCTTTCCCTCATTAGTGCTTAAAGAGGTACCAAGAGTTAATTTTTTCATTAGCAATTCTTGTGCAGTGTAATATCTTGCATGTATTAGGTACACAGAGATATTTCCCATCTGAAAAAAAAAATCCTACAGGGCTTTCTAGAAAATTACAAACTTTCTCGTATAATTTTTTAAACCACCTTGTCAAATCAAACATAGAATGAAATACACTTCCATTAGATGATTCAAATAAATCTTTGGAGAAGAAATAACTCTCTAATAAATCCTATAGGTTTCCAGAGTAACTCTATAACCCTATTAAGTTTCTTCAGAAGTCTCCCAGTTCTGCCCCTCTGCATGTCTGAAGGCTTCTTTAAAATAGATGCAGTGATAGGGCCCAGAGCCCACTCTGCCATTTATTTCAGTGGACTGATATAAAATTATATTTTCCCACTGCCTTCAATCCTCCAGTGGCGTGCTGAAAACTCACCACTGCTCTTTCATTTACCAACCTTGCTTGAAATGAATTATCTCTGCTTCCATTTTTTAGTGAGAAAAGTCACCATGGATCAACTGAGTTGGAGAGATCTACCACCAGAGTTTCAACCCCATCAGTTGTGTTTACACACATCTAAAACAAACCTTGAATCTAGAGTCCCATGCTTCACCACAGGAGCACTACTATGCTTATAGACACAAAACACGAGGGTACATCAAACTGAATTGGGACAGGGGCAGATATGGTGAGAGAGTCAGCATCCTGTCAGTGTGCAGGAGTGAAAGCTGGAAAGTTTTAACGCAGTTGAGCATACAATTAATCCTAAATCACATGCATTCTACCCACATAGAGATCTGTACTGAACATCAGTGTAATGACATATGCAAATGGACTAGATGACCTTACATGATCTATTGTTAAAATATTTTTATTGTCAAACAAGCATTCAAGTATTTAAGAACAAATTTGGTGGGATTGGAAGTGAGAGAGGAGTGAAGCTCATTCTGGCATCTGCTCTGTGACTATTCAATGCCTCAGTTTCCCCAGGGGACATTTCTATGTTATTCTGTAAATAGCCAGAGCTGAAACTTTAAAATTAAAAATCTAGGGCTGAATGGCAAGTGTTTGTTTTACAAGGGTTAGGCATGAAAACTTCTATGACCCTATTTGAAGCAAAGAGGAAACAGAATGTTTATTGTTAATAAGTGATATACATTTCTGAGTAAAAGCAATGATGTGATCTCTCCATCTGGTTGATTTAATATAAATATTCAAATGCAGAAACAGTTTATTAAACAGATTGGAAATCATCAACTTCATTATTGTAATAGAGCAAATACAGGATCTTGATTTTCAATAAACGGAACAATCTACCGTATGCCGAGTCACTTGCTGTCTGTTACTATATTCTATTAAAAAGAAAATAATGATTCTAACAGAATGTTGTGTAGCCACTCCAGGAATTAATAGAATTAGTGCAGCAGCCACAAGACAGAATATAAATATTCTATTGAATTATCAATTAAAATCCCATAGCAATAAAGGTAAACTACATCAAATAAGTGAACAGAAATTACAGACTATTTTCCAACTTCTTGTATTAATCTTCATCTTGAGCCTGGAATGAAAATTCTTGAGAGTAACAAGTATATAATTACTTGACATTTTTCTTCTTCATTTCATCTTAGGAAAACAAATTACATGATGTAAGTGCAGCTCTTCGGATTTGCAAACTCCTGGAATAATGAAGAAAACACTGTGTAGTTATTAGACATTGAACATTCATTGACGTTAATTCTTGCTCAAAAGATTGAGGCATAGATCATCTCAGTTTCTAATATGAGTCTGCTGAAGCTTCATCTCCATCAGCTGCAGTTTGTCCCTGTTGTAAAAAGGAAAGTGTAATTCATTTGATTCGTTTGGCTGGACTTTTCTCCTGTCAGCCACCTAAAGCAAAATACAATCCTTGCAAAAGTCAGCTTCTTTCATCAGTAATTTATAGTAATTAGCTGCAAGCATCAAAGAGGTAAAAGTATGTCACAAGTTGTGAAGGAATTCATTGGGGTTATATGTAGGAATAACGAAAAGAAACTGAGGAAGAAAAATATCTAAGTGAAATATTCCCAGTCTTTATTAGAATCTGGAATCAAATTTCCCTGTAATCTATAAGTAGACATTCAAACAGAAGGAGAAGAAGGTAGGTAGTAGGCAGAGCAACCTAATGACAATTTCCATTTCTAGTTCTTCTCATATCTCCCATGTTCTGAAGATACTTCAGTTTCACCTATAATAGCATTCCTTGTCTCTCAGTTAAAACTTATTACGGTACCAGTACAGCACCTACAGTGACGGCACTTCTCAGCAAAGTCTCAAAGTCTGCTCTTTGGCTCTTGCAGTAGAAAGAAACTATGAAGGATGCAACAGTGCTATTTACTCAAAATATCCAGGAAAAATAAATAAATAAATAGAGAGAGGGAGAGAGGAAAAAAGAAAAGCATATGAAAAGCAATCTATTGAAGTGCTTTAGCCAATGGAAATAAGGAAATAACATTAGAAAACCTGGGTACTTTTCTGGTTCAATCTTTAGAACAAGCCACCTTGGGAAAATCATTTTTCTTTTTTTTTTTTTTTCATGCTTCCATTTGCTTTCCTATTACTTCTCTTTCCAATCCAGTTTGATTGCAGTGTTTTCTAACTACTTTGAAGTACATAAAGTGAGTCAGAGCATGTAGGCCATGTAGGGATTTTCTTCATCTCAGTAATATCAAAACAATCCTTACCAGTGTAGATTTAAAGGCATAATAGGTATAACTGTTGATAGAAAAGGGCTGATTTTATTGATTTACTTCTTTTAGAAATGGACAGATGTAATAATAGCACTATTATATTAAAAAAAAGTTGCTCAGTTTTTTTTTTTTTATGAACATTTTGAAAAGAAAGTTTTGCAGTGAAGTAAAGCTTTGAAACAATACTTAGAAACACACTGCTTTTACAGATTGTTACACTGAATGTTTTTCAAAATTCTAACTTAAAGCGTGAATTAAAATGGAAATATTATGATTTTTCTTCTTCCGCAGAAGTGTTACAGTCTTCCCCACTCATAAATTTCAATGCCTACTAGTCACTCATCTTTTTCTTTATGCAGTTCTGAGAGAGATTACTCTCAGTCCCCAGTCTCCTTGCCACTACAAGCCACCAGAAGGAGATATCATTAACACACACTGCACCGGGGGTAATCTTTACTTAACTATCTACTTATAAAAGACATTCTTCAATGTCTAATTAGTTAAATTTGTGGAAGCTTTATGAAAAATGGGTGGGGGCTGGAGGAAGTGAGGAAATTCATTTTTCTTCTTGAAGTTTAAATATCTTTTCAGAAGAAACTAGTAACTGGAAAAAAGTTTGTGAGTAACCCTTACCCCATATCATCATGATGGGAGTTTCACTTTGTGCTTGCTTGCCTAATATTTCTGAGACTTTCTGAAAATTAGGAATGGAAGATTCTGACCCAAGTGCAAGAATATACACATCAAATAGCATGACTTAGCAGACACTCTCATAGTTCCAGTCTTGCACCATTTCCCACCTCAGAAAATTCCTGATTTCAGGGTAATATGTCAAGTGCAGAGAGGAAAAACATGAAATCTACCTAATAGGTTCTCACCAGCATTACCAGCAAAACCTGTCAGGAATAAAACCTGATGCATAATCTCCCTTCCCACTCTTTTACTCCCAATGAACAAACTTAATGGACACAGTTCTCCCAAATAACATGCCTTTACATTTTAAGATACTCAAGTTTGTGCACAACTTCCCTGTGCAGTCAATGAAGAGAAATAGCTTCTTTCAAATATCCACAGGGAGAAATGTTGTCACATTTATTTAGTGCTTAAACATAAGCACGACGTAGCAGAAAGTTAGTTGTCTCAGCCACATAGACATCCTGGGTTGCATTCAGTGTTCTCAAATCTGATTTGGTAGCCAGTCGCAAACTTTCAATTTAGTGCATGGCACTAACCCAAAATTTTGCCATGGGCATGTTACTTAAACTATCCTTGTCTCTGTTCTACCATCAACAAAATGAGATCTTCCTTCTCTGGGGAAACTGTGAGAATTAATTAGCTTGTGTTCGCCAGAACTTCTGAAGTGCTAAGCAAATGCTGATTAGAATAATTTTACAGGCTTCAGAGGACCGCATGTCTCAAGGGATCATGTGGAGAACCCTCGATGGGGAAGTAATGCCGTACACTCAAAAATGCATTTGCAAGACTTTAGTCTGTGTTTCAGTCGAGTGGATTCATATTTTAAAAATCTTATGGCTCTATTCTTCCTAACCCTGCATACTTCATATTGACTTGTGTTTAATCTTGCATGCAGAGGGAGAGGAAAACATCTATCTATAAAGTGGTCCTTCCTCACACTCCTGAGGAATAATCTACGCTCATCACTATAGCATGTAACTGCAAAGACCAAAATAGTCTTGCAAAAAAATGAATGTTTAGACTTCCCGTGGGGAGTTGAAGTGGGGAACAGAAAAGTCTTGACCAGAGCACAAAGGGTTATGGATGCGGTAACCTATGAAAGGACAGAGCAACTACTTTTGCCATATGTATTTTTGCAAAGCAAGGCTGGCCTCAGGGAGAGAGTCTCAGTTGCTCAGTGTTTCTACCTGCTTCCCTAAGGTTTCTCTGCTTGTACAGTCCCAACAAAGAAAGACTTATTAGCTCACACTACAGAGCAGTGCCATTATGGGGCTTTGGGCAAGAGCTGGGTTACCTCTGGCAAATGCAGAGCTGGAGGAGAGGAGCTGAGCCTCCCTGTGTGCAGCGTGACACTACCCCGATGCACTCCACAGCACTGAAAGCAGAGACAGGAGTAAGCAACTTCATATGCCACGAACAATGCCTCTCTCTGGGAGTATTAACTATCTCTGTTGTTTTCTCTCTTTCTTTCTTTTTTCCTTTCCTTTTTTCTTTAATTCTTTTTCTCTCTCTCATTCCTTCTTTCTTTCTCTCAATATCTTCTTTCCCTTCCTTCTTTCCTTCCTTCTTCCCTTCCTTCCTTCTTCCCTTCCTTCCTTCCTTCCTTCCTTCCTTCCTTCCTTCCTTCCTTCCTTCCTTCCTTCCTTCCTTCCTTCCTTCCTTCCTTCCTTCCTTCCTTCCTTCCTTCCTTCCTTCCTTCCTTCCTTCCTTCCTTCCTTCCTTCCTTCCTTCCTTCCTTCCTTCCTTCCTTCCTTCCTTCCTTCCTCCCTTCCTCCCTTCCTCCCTTCCTCCCTTCCTCCCTTCCTCCCTTCCTCCCTTCCTCCCTTCCTCCCTTCTTCCCTCCCTTCCTCCCTTCCTCCCTTCCTCCCTTCCTCCCTTCCTCCCTTCCTCCCTTCCTCCCTTCCTCCCTTCCTCCCTTCCTCCCTTCCTTCCTTCCTCCATTCCTTCCTTCCTCCCTTCCTTCCTTCCTTCCTTCCTTCCTTCCTTCCTTCCTTCCTTCCTTCCTTCCTTCCTTCCTTCCTTCCTTCCTTCCTTCCTTCCTTCCTTCCTTCCTTCCTTCCTTCCTTCCTCCCTTCCTTCCTTCCTTCCTTCCTTCCTCCCTTCCTTCCTTCCCCCCTTCCTCCCTTCCCCCCTTCCTCCCTTCCCCCCTTCCTCCCTTCCTCCCTTCCTTCCTGTAAAACTGCACTATAGAAGCTTTTCAGTATCACTTTCATTTATTTAGAACATATTCATTTATGTATATCCCTCTTATAAAATGTCTGTGTAATCTCTCTGTGCTCTTTATTTAGCCTGGTTCTTCATCTTTCCAAAGGTTCAAATTTGGATATTCAGAAGTTTTCGGTCATTGATCACTATGGGATTTTACTCCAAGACTTCCCCGACACAAGTAGAGGATCAGTATCCACTGTTACAGATCAATTTCTTTCATTATTTTTAAAAATAAGTCTCCTGTATTAATTTGCTAAAAGTAAGTTGTCAAGAGCTGCCCTGAATCCAGATTGCCTACCTCATGTCTACTCTCTCCCTGGGTTTCAGAGATAGGATCGTACAAAGTGTTGGATTCAAATATGAGACACATATGAGACAGAGGCTGAATCTGTTCCAGGTTCTGTTATAATCAACAAGCTTTAGGTTTGCTGTCCCTTAGTCTTGCTCTGCCTTGATCTCTGATCTGCAAATTTGGACAATAATGCTTTCTTTCCTCACAGATGCTGTGATTCTGTCAAAAGAAGTTGAGATTTCTATCCAAAAGTGTTAAGAGGTGGCAGAACCTTCAATTATTGCCTGTGTTTGTCTGTTTGTTTGTTTGTTTTTCTTTGTTTTGTTTTCTTTCAGGATGGGGAGGAAGGTTTGGAAGGTTTGTGCATATTGGATGTTTCGTAATGTTTAGTATTAATCTCTTTTTTAATTCTCAGATTTAATACCTTGCTAGTAACAAAAATGACTAAAACAATGCAAATAACAACTACTTTTGAAATGAAAAGAAAAACATACAAACAAATAAACAAAACAATAACAAACCAAACTCCTTTTGTAACCTTAAATTTCAAGATGATAAAATCTTCATCATGATCATGAGCCCCCTCAGAAAGAAATGGTTGGACATAATCATGCTTCTTTGGGATCAAATTCTGAGAAAACAAAAATCTCGAGGTCTACATACTTACATGTGATTAATTGGTAGCCATTCTTCAATTTTCCTAAAAGAGCAGAGATTTGTCCTTGTTTCACTGTTGTTTTTTTTGTTGTTGTTTGTTTGGTTTGGTTTTGTTTCACTTTTACCCTTACTGGATCAGGACTAGAAATGCTGTTCTTGGGTATTATGGGAATCCTTAGTCAGTGTTCATTGCCCAATGTGAGGGATACAAACTGCCATGACTGAAGACAAAATCCATCTCTATCTTTAAAAAAAAAGGTATTTTTGGAAGAAACTTTAGAACTGTTATCTCAGAGCTGTTGTTCTTTCCTCCTACACTACATTCATATTTTAATGGCTTTACTCAATGCTTGTTAACTTGTCCAGCACCCCCTGAGGAAAGACTTTTAGGCTTTTGAATCTTATGCCTCCTGTACCTCTTCCTTTTCTCCTTTTTTTTTTTTTTTTTTTTTTTCCCAGAAGATCCTTCTTAATAAATGTCATTAACAATTCATTAGAAATTTAGGAAAGCAGACCAAATCATTCTTGAGAATTCTCCTCTGCTGTCATGGCCTCTAGGTGAATGTTACACCTGCATTTTATTTCAATAAATTTTGCTGAGATGTATGTGTATCTTAAAAGATGATGTGCTTTGCAAGTTGTGAATGAGCCTTTATGCATGGAGGGCAGCAGGGAAAAAAAAAAAAATTAGTCCTCCTATTTCTTCTCTGTGACTTATTTGACCTTGAGACTTATAATGGCATCTCAGACAAAATGAACATAATCTAATGGACAGCGGGGAAGAGGGAACGGCTGGGTACATCTGTCGTATTACTGGGCTGTCTGAACAGTCAATGAAGCAGGTCCAAACCATAAGAGGCCTGTTCAGTTTAGCTCCAGGGTCTGCAGACAAGGAGCACAATCATTTATCTTTATTTACTGAACTCTGCTTTCTGCTAAAAAAAAGAAAAAAAAAAAGAAAAAAAAAGAAAAAAAAGAAAGAATTGACAGATTGACAAAAACCCAACTTGGCGATGCCCACTGCACAGAGATAAATGCTATTCATGCTCTGCAAAGACAAGGACGGCTTCTCATGCCCTTTCTCACATTCCAGTAGGCACCTATTATACAGCAAATAAAAGCAGCACAAGACACCTGTATACTGCTTGCTGTACTAAGCTAGTTCAGCTGCTCCAGGAACAATGTTGATGCTTTTTTTGTTTGCTTGCTTTTTTCTTCTTTGTGCTTCTTTAAGAGATACACTGACAATATCAGAGTAACTGATAGCACTTTCTTTCCATCTTTTCTTTCTTCCGTCCTTTCTTCCTTTCTCCCTTTGTCTTTCTTTCTCTCTTTCTTTCTTTTTCTTTCATTATTTCTTTTTCATTCTCCCCTTCTTTCCTTCCTTCCTTCCTTCCTTCCTTCCTTCCTTCCTTCCTTCCTTCCTTCCTTCCTTCCTTCCTTCCTTCCTTCCTTCCTTCCTTCCTTCCTTCCTTCCTTCCTTCCTTCCTTCCTTCCTTCCTTCCTTCCTTCCTTCCTTCCTTCCTTCCTTCCTTCCTTCCTTCCTTCCTTCCTTCCTTCCTTCCTTCCTTCCTTCCTTCCTTCTTTCCTTCCTTCCTTCCTTCCTTCCTTCCCTCCTTCCTTCCTTCCTTCCTTCCTTCCTTCCTTCCTTCCTTCCTTCCTTCCTCCCTCCCTTCCTCCCTTCCTCCCTTC
The DNA here is from genome assembly GCF_016699485.2 of Gallus gallus. Lineage (NCBI taxonomy): Eukaryota > Metazoa > Chordata > Aves > Galliformes > Phasianidae > Gallus > Gallus gallus. The sequence continues at coordinate 4,523,200 of NC_052572.1, forward strand.
CTTCCCTTCCTTCCTCCCTCCCTTCCTCCCTCCCTTCCTCCCTCCCTTCCTTCCCTCCTTCCTTCCCTCCTTCCTTCCCTCTTTCCTTCCCTCCTTCCTTCCCTCCTTCCTTCCTTCCCTCCTTCCTTCCCTCCTTCCTTCCCTCCTTCCTTCCCTCCTTCCTTCCTTCCTTCCTTCCTTCCTTCCTTCCTTCCTTCCTTCCTTCCTTCCTTCCTTCCTTCCTTCCTTCCTTCCTTCCTTCCTTCCCTCCCTCCCTCCCTCCCTCCCTCCCTCCCTCCCTCCTGCCTTCCTGCCTTCCTCTTTTTGTTACTTCCTCTTTCCTCTCTCTCTTTACCCTCTCTCTCTCTCTTTAGTTTTCTTGCAATATCCCTCATTCTGTCTTTCTTATCTCTTATTCTGTACTTGCAAATAAACGACAACAGGAAGATGCATCCTGGAGAGATAACCTGTGATAGGTAAAAGGAGCACAAACCATGGGGGAGGTGTTGGGTTTCTCTTATACATGCAACATTAAAGGCCAGCTAAATGCTGCTTAATGGACTATGGTGATAGTTTCACCCATATTTTTATTTGCTTTTGACGAAATATAAAACTGAAGACATGAAGGTTGCAGGGTGATTTTTTTTCTTGACTAAGGACAGATAAATCCATTGACTTCCAGCCTACTTCTGCTTCAGACCATGATAATTAAGAGTAGAATGGAATTGAAGAGATTTATATTCAGGAGGGAGGTAGTGCTTTTTAGCACTTAGTTTCTGAGGGGGAGATTTCCCAAGGTAATGGGAGACAGAGAGTAGGCATTCAACTCTCATTGACCTTGGATGAAATTTGGGTATTTAGACACACTTTCTGCATCTGAATCTCCCCTTTCACCCAGGGTGATCAATGTCTGCCTGGATAAATTACTCTATGCTTGACTTTTTGACTCTGCCACAGACTCCTTGTATGGCCTTCAGCTAGTCACTGCATCTTTGCAACCCACATTTTCCCTTCTATAAAAGGATGGTTGTCAGTCTGTTCTAATTGTGTGCCAGCTCCACCCTAGGCCTGTCCTGGTGAGTTGCAGTTACTAATCATCTCGCTGGCTTCCATGGGCCACAACTCATTACAGCCACATTGTACTCCCAAGCATGGGCAGGCGTGCAACCTGTTGGGCTGGCCCTTTGGTGTGGCAAGGCTTGATTATTTTCAGGTTTGTAGAATTTCTTCAAGATTTTCATCCTATAATAACATAAAACATAAGATAGATGTACATTATTATTATTATTAATTAAGTATACTGTGCTTCAGGTCCTAAATGTTTTATCTAATCGGGATGTGCATTTACAGCTCTGATATTTGCAAGCCCTCTCTTGTAAGCCTGAAGGGAAGATGGAGGCTAAAGGAGCTTCCCTCAAAGAGTTAATTTTGCAGGCAGTATGGTTTGCAAGAATCCACTTTGTTTATTATTTTATTTTATTTTATTTTATTTTATTTTATTTTATTTTATTTTATTTTATTTTATTTTATTTTTGCCAACCAGGATGTTTTCTCTCTTGCCTCCTTCTTTCTTCCCCTATCTTCCCCCCTCTCTTCCCTCCAACCCTAAATCATGTGGAGCTGAGAAAAGGGACAGCTGGGAAAGACTTGAGCAGCGAGGTAGGATATGTATCTGAAAGTAATTTGAATAGTTTGTGAACCATGGTGTCCATTGGTTTGTAACACCTGGCTGTGTCAGCTGTGTCAAGTTATGTCATGTTGTGCAGTTCAGTTTGACTGATGTGGCTGGATGGGACCAGGCTCAAGCTGACCTTGCAGCAACTCAGGAAAACTGAAGAGGAAATTTTCTGTGAGTGTGCCTGAAAAACAAGGAATTCTTTGTGAATCCAAACAGGCAAAGATTTCTGCCTTAGCCTGAGTTGAAGAGAAGCAGCAGCACACACTGGCAGACTCTTTGCACTCCTTTGCACTCCTAACTGGTTGCAAAGGGCATTGCCAGATACTCTTACTAATGTAGAGCTGTGTTTTACCCCCGGGTCAGCAGATCACCCTGAGCAAGTGCTGGGAGTGGAGGTCAAAACTTAGTCCTAGGGCAGTGAAATTGCATTCAGAGAAGCCCCGCTATTTCTGGTTGATATTTCTCCCCCAGCATCTCACAGTTGATTTTAGAGAGAACTGCAATTCTTTACAGAAGTAAAGAGTATGCCTCAATGGACAGCACTTAAAAATAAGTAAACAAATGCACTCTCATCTGTTCCGTATAGCAAACTCAATTTTCATGAAGAGCTACATTTTTAATAGAAAGCAAAACTTAATACCTTTTACTGACACTGGGATAACATCCAGTAGACCATATCATGGCATAAGTGATTTAAACCTGATTTGAAGCAGCTCTTGTAGGAGATGTGGAGTTCCTCTCTATGAGAAGAGTTTACTGCTCTCAACCTATATTTAGTGGAGCTGGAAATACTGTTACTTTCCAAAGAAAGACTGAGTGGTCTAAACATGTAATTTGCTTTTTTACTTTAATATAAGGGGTGTTGAAAAGGGTGATGATAATAAGTTAGAAAAACACATCTGTATAATGTTTCCACTTCTCTATCTGCAAAAAGTCAAATGGGTACTACCACCAGGATAACAGAGAAAATTATAAACTTGAGATTTTTTGCTAGTAAGCCTGACTCTATTAGTTTTACTGAAATTATCCCTCTACAGCAAAGTAATATGTAATTCAACCATGGTCCCAAAGAAAGCAAAACAAAACAAAACCAAAAACTGACGAGCAGTAAATATCTCATAATAGAAGCCTGCCATATATTTCTACAAAACAGACTGCAGACAGGGCTGTCACTCTTCCACTTTAGGTCTACAGCATATGAATAGAACATACCTTAGCTGTTCATACCTGCCTTTAAACACCTGGTCATTAGAGAAGAAAGAAAGAAAGAAAGAAAGAAAGAAAGAAAGAAAGAAAGAAAGAAAGGAAGAAAGGAAGAAAGGAAGAAAGGAAGAAAGGAAGAAAGGAAGGAAGGAAGGAAGGAAGGAAGGAAGGAAGGAAGGAAGGAAGGAAGGAAGGAAGGAAGGAAGGAAGGAAGGAAGGAAGGAAGGAAGGAAGGAAGGAAGGAAGGAAGGAAGGAAGGAAGGAAGGAAGGAAGGAAGGAAGGAAGGAAGGAAGGAAGGAAGGAAGGAAGGAAGAAAGAAAGAAAGAAAGAAAGAAAGAAAGAAAGAAAGAAAGAAAGAGGGAGGGAGGCACAATAGGAAAATATATCTACAATGCAAATGTTTATTTTAAATATGCTTTTTCCATGAGTAAAATAAAATGTTTTCATTTTCCTAATATCATTAATGCTGATTTTGTCTGAGTTTTACAGAAAGGAATCAATTCACAGAACAAGATCCTCTGTGGTTAAATAACTCATGTAAAATTAATCTATCTACATTTTTTTTTTAATTTTCTGTAATTTGATATATATATTTGATGTGTATATAAATATATATGTATTCTACTGTTCGATCAATGCTTTTTTTAAGAAGAAAAGTGTGTTTTCATTTGTTAGTGCCTTTTGCCCGTACAAAATCTCCAAGGATAAAGATTTCAGCATCTGTAGGTAAATCTGGTTCCACTATCATGTGTCCTTCAGTTCTGAGTCAATCTCCCTGATAATCTCTCTAAAGCTGCCAGTTCCTGTTGGTGAAGCAGGGGAAAGATGAGCTCATTCAGGCAGGCTGAGGATGGAGCCAAATCATGAAGAAGCCTTAAGAAAATATTTTCTTTAGCCAATATATGGCTTTGATTGAACAAATTGCTTAAACATGTGCTTAACTTGAAATACGTTGTATATCCTTTAGTACTTAACTATGCACCAGCTTAAAGTTAAGCACATTTTCAAGTGTCTGTATGAAAGGTACATGAAAAGGGAGGAACGGTACTGATGTCTAGTTGAGATAGACATTTCTAATGAGCCATTAGATCTCAACTAGCACTGGAAACTTTTTCCTTCCTGTGAAGCTTAAGGATTTATGTGAAGATTTTTTTTTTTTCTCTTAGTAATTAATTCGGACCCCAACAGTGTGAAGATGGAAAGAAAAGGACCCTATTAAGACTTGATATTAAGTTAATAGCAGGTGACAGTGACTTCATCAAAAGCCCTGTGCAAAACATCAAGTAGATGGAAATTTCAGTTCTGGTACATTACTCAGCTGAGTATCATCAGACCTGCTTATTAGGGTCACAAAGATTATTTGTACATTATAAAAAAAGAACTGTCCATCAAAATCAGTTAGGAAAGAAAAAAAATGAAAAAAAAAAAAAAAAGATGTTGCTTTCTATTTCAGAGTCATACAATCAGGCTCAACTAACGGATGATCAAACCAACAGGGGGATGTTTTCCTAGTCCTGCTAATGAAACTAACCTTCCTTTCAGGGTTCACATCCATTAAAGGATGCCTCTTGTGTGAGTGGTTCAGATTCTGAATGCTGAGCATCTTGTGTACACTGCTTGCTTGCGTACACTCACAGTAGAGCAAAAATGAGCAGCTGGGAAATAGCATTGCTGAGAACCGTAAGAAGAAGTACAAAAGGCTCAAGCAGATATCAAAAGCAAAAAGGAAATTTGCCTTTACTTTGAAATATTCATTCTTTTAGACTGACAGGTAGAAACAATGACTTAGAAATAAACACTCTGCTTTCTTTATAAGAATTAACGGGATATCCTCAGTGTTGTTAAACATAACTGGAAATAATGTAGGGCTTGCATTTGGTAATCACAGGCTACTTTGCAAATATAGCTGTTCTGCAATCAGTCATTATTTCATAAAACTCAGCAAGTGTAATGCTCTGTTGTTGCTGTTGCTGCTCCTTGGGCACAGGCACACCTGAGTTCAGCTTCGTGCCCACCTCTAATCCTCCTCTGGGCAGGACACTATCTTAGGTGGACCTACCCATTCTCCCAGACATTTTGGAAGGAATGTACTCAACTCAGGGCAAGGTTCTTTTTTGCTTTTGGCACCAAACCATACAAACAACATATTGTACAATAATTTTATACTTTTTGTTTTGTTTTGTTTTCCTGTGCTGCACAGCTGTTGTTATCTCACAGTCTGTAGTCTGTGGTAGCATTCTGGCCTTCTCTTTTCTGATCTCAACAATTCACAATTTTTGAGACGATTAATCCTTGGAAACTGAATGTTCTCATCTGTGTTTCTGTGCTTACTCATACCACAAGGTCCTGTGCTCATTACAAAGTTCTGAATGCTCCCATAGAAGCATTTTGTCCTGCCACGTGCCATTTTTTGAATCTTCACAAGCTATAGCTTCTTCTGGTTCTTGCAAATTGATTATTGTTAAAAGATAGGCTCAATGAACTTCTGGTCTGATATCTGATAACGCTGTTACTATGTTTTGACCTCTGCATGTACCATACTGCAAAGTGAACACAGAAAATGTTATAGGACTCTTTTAAATATGACATATCTTTATCTCTATCGTGCCTCTGCCCTTCTGTGTCACACAGAAGCCAATAGGACAGTTCTGATTAATGTAGTAATTATGTGGTTATTAAAAACAGTAATCATCAAGGAATTATCCACTGCTGTAAAAATCCCATAGACAGAAAATATATGAACATTTTTAAATTGAGCATTACAATTGTCTGCATATGCAGGAAGCAAAATGACATAAAGAATTTTTAAGATCCCAAGGAAGTGCTCTGAACATGTTAAGAGAAAATAGTCTCCTCAATCAGGATGGAAGTAAGCATTGTGCAAAGAGCCAGATTCTGATTCGTCCTCTTGAAGGATGTTGATGGCTAAACAGTAGCTATTAATGAAGAGCACCAATTTATAGCACATTTGTTGGATAGACTTGCACAAAATTGGGGCCATCTGAGGAGTTTATTCATCCTTGCATAGCTCCTTCATTTCCAATTTCTGAGCCTGTTTTAATTTGTTATCAAAGTAATCGCTCGCTCCAGCTGGAGTCAGCAGTGTGTTTTGTTGTCTATGGGCCTGGCAGACTGTTCACTTTGAAAAGCATTCTGTAAAGATCACCTGTTCTGCATCTGTGATGGTTTTCCAGGTGCCAGGAGGTACTGTTTTCAGATGAGAAATAGCGAAAGGAATATGCAGACGATGCGGTTCTGCAGCTTTTCAGATCTGCGTGGGTTTCATCAGCAACTAGGAACAGACAAAGGGAAAAGAGAAACAACCACAGTGAGTTAAGAAACATAACAATGCAGCAAAATAATCTAGTTCTTCCTGAGCAACATGGTAACGTTAACTCAGCCATTTCTCAGACAATCTGAGTTCTGATAGGAGCTACATGGTTTCTATTGCCATCTATATAAATATGTATGAATTTTGTGCATTTCTACAGAATTATAGATATTTGTATGCATGAAATACCTGTGCAAAACAACCTGTTTACTAGTGAGTTTCAAATTTAATTTAGGCCTAGCACAAGTCCAATTATGAATCAGTGGAGTGAAATCTTCAAAACAGAGAAAAACAAATAAACAAACAAACACATCACCATACATGATCTAGTGAAGGCCTGAACCAGAAAGGTATTCAATGAAGAACACTGACCCAAAGATTGCCAGCACGACCCAGATGGGGGAGAGGATGACTCCCAGCTCTCAAGGGAGGAAGGATGTCATTTACCCTCCAAATCAGGGAACTGGTTAGCAGCAACTTGAGCTGCCATTAGAGGGTGAGAAGCTCTGTATACCTTGAAATATAGTTTATCGGCATGATGGTCAGTGGTGATGCTTGAGGAGAGAGTGGTAGAATCAGAATCACAGAATCCTTGGAATTGGAAGGGACCTTTAAATGTCATCTAATCCAACTGCCCTGAAGTGAACAGGGACATGCACAGCTAGATGAGGTTTCACAGGGCTTGATCTAGCCTGACCTTGAAAGTATCCAGGAACAAGGCATTCACCACCTCTCTGGGCAACCTGTTTCAGTGCCTCACCACCCTCACTGTAGAAGCTCTGCCTAAACACAGCATCTCAGTAAAGGACTGCCTGATGGACAGTGGCTGGGGTGGCTGGGTTTGTTCAGAGATTGAGGTAGAGGAGGACAAGCCCCAGAACTGCTGGGGCTAGCTGCAGTTAACTGTACCTGCACTATTCCTAGGGCTCTAACCATACAAGAATTTAAGCCCTACTAAGCCGAATGTCATAGGAAAGTCTTCTTGCATATTTTCAGAATAAAACCTTTTATAGGTTTTATTTGGTTCCATTTCAGTGACTATGCCATGTCTTATAGAGTATGTATTGAAGTTCTAAGCTGATGAATTTTATCAAGTCTCACCCTTGCTCCTCCATTATGTTCTTTCCACAGATTGCTAGAAAGTTAGGTTAGATGGGATCAAGAATGTTGGCATAGAAGCATATCTGAAATTCTTTCAGAGGATAGGGGAGATGCAGGGGAAGATGCAGGAGTTTATCCAGAATTTTAGGAATGCTGAGATGGGTTCACATTTGCTTGACATTAATTGTTCAGATTTTGCAAATTGATCAACAGAAAAAAGAATGAGATTTCCTGGTGGTTCGACTTCGTATAGTTCCACAGTGCAGGTTTTGATCAAGAGGCAGAAGAGAGATGGGGACTGTGACCTTGCTTATGAGCTACAATTATACTTCCGGATTTCAGAAAATGGCTGTCTGCAAAACAAGGGTTTTCTCACTAGCAGGAGTACAAATGCAGGGGGACAGCTCTGGCCCTGAACAACTGACACTTGCAGAAGGAAAATCTTAGTCTGGCCAGCAGCTCATGGCCCAGCTTGAGGTGGGACAGGACACATCTTCGCACCATCGCCCCCCAGCTCTGCCCCAAGCCACCTTGGCCAAACAAATGCAGATTGTAAGCCCTAGAAAGGGATCACATGCATGCCTCCAGGAGCCTGGTGGAGTTTCTGGGTCATAAAAGCCTGGAAGAGTGGAATAACAGATCTGAGTACGCTCCTAATGATAGAGATTATTCACAGCTCTCATGATGAGATTAGTCAGGAATGGATCGCAGGACCTAAAGATCTGTATGGTACTGGATCCCACAGCCTTACTGAGTGGGCAGATGTGCCTGTGCCTAACAAAGAGGAACGATTTTTCAAACTTTGTTTTGAAGGGGTGAACAAAAATAACAAGTGGTGACCTTTGAACACTCAGGTTTAACAGTGTTGTGTAATCTGGGTCTGGATTCTTCTGTCTTCTACTTCCAAACTCTATTCAAATCACGATACCAATAACAGGTATGGGTACTGATGAAGAGGAAACAGGTGGAACAAATGCGGTTTTTGACATAGTTAAAGTGAGTACACATGGTCAATAAATCTCACATAACTTGCAAGCTATGCTGCTTTTATCTTTGGACTGATTGCTCTCTGGTCATTTGTTTTCTGAAAGCCATAAGGCAGGCATTATGCCTACTGTGAGGATTGCATAATTGTTCATACAAAAAAACTTGTTACAGGAACTAGTAAGATGAGATAATGGATGGCAGAGCCACAGGCTTTAAACAAACATAAAAATATTATGCAATATGTCATTTGATATGAGTGTTTGCAAAAGCTGTGCATAGTGAATACTGAGAATGCAATTATACTTTTGTAATGGTGAATGAAACGGTTAAGGACTGAGTTTCCAGGTTTGTCCTTGTACCTGAAGATAAAGTTCCAAAAAAGGAACAGCTATCAGCTGGTACACAACATGAACATTGTTTTTTCTGTGTAAAGGTCTGCTGTATCAAGTCTCAGACACCTCCTTAAGGGATTATTTCTTCTTTTTCTTCTTCTTTTTTTTTTCTTTCAACCAATCATTTAAGTCAAAATCATGGTTTTTTCAAGATGAGAACTGCTCAGTTGGCAAGATGGTCTTTTCAGATTCTTCTTACCTCTCTCATCGCTTGTTCTGTGTTTCTTTTAGCAGAGCCTTGTTCCCCACCCTCAGCTCTGTGACAGCACCAGAGGGATCTGTCTTCCACCCTCTCCTCTTCTCCCTTTAAATTCAGGTCTTTTCTCTGCAGCAAGAGCTTAGAGCATTTTCTCTCCCTCCTATCTTCATAGTCAGCTCAGATTTAAGTGTTCAGAACAGAGGTAAAGTAGATACATAATATATAAATAACTTATAATACTAACTGTGACTATGCCCTTCCACCCTGCAATGAGATGACAATATTTTCAATATTTTCTTGAATATTGCAGTTTAAGCTGCACTTTGAATTTCTTCTTAACTCTCCTTTCTCTCTACCAAACAAAACAAAACACAACAGAATGAAACCTAGAATTAACTAGGGTAGTATATTATTTTTCTTATTACTGCTCAGTCAAAATAAAGTTCTCCATTTGAAATTGGCTGTGCTATGTAAATTCAGAAATCACTCATTTAAGAAGCACAAAAATGCTTAAATTTGATAAGATGAAGTGCTTCATTTCAAGTAAAATCTGGTATAATCTATAATTACATAACACTTCTGATTTCAATGCAACTGTTTTTTTCTGATAAGAAGTAATTCTGTTGAAAATGCCTTGCCCGGCTCCTGTCTGCAGTAGAAAATCACCAAGATAATCCATACGCTTGCTTGGCAATTATATCTGAAGCAGTAAGAAATGACCAAGTATTGAGGCTGAAGTGCTGTTACCACCAGAAATAATTTTTCCAGGTTAAATTTGAGACACTTTAAGAAGATAGCATGGCAGAAGTTGGGACTATTTTCATCCATACTGTGCAAGTTCTGTGGTTTGATAGAAGACTTCAATTTCCAAGGCTGTCATTTCAGCACCATTCATGAGTATCAGATTCATTAAAGTATTTTAACAGGTACCACAACTGTCTCTGAACGCAATCCAATGAAGAGCAGAAAAGACATGCTTTGGTGAATTCAGCCAGGCATCGTGATATGTTGGTAGCATATTTAGTCAGAAGCAGAAAATCGACTTCCTTCCCCTTGAAGTAAACACACACTATGTACACTTGTGATTGTAGCAAATTAAAGTCCTAATAGTGCCTGCCGGGTGGGCTTGTGAACTTGTAACCTTGCTGTTTATTTATCCATCTCCTACAACTCTCAATTTCTATCTGCTCTTTTATTTTCAGGGAGCTTTACTCATCTTCCTCCTTCCCACTCCTCTTGCTGGGGGGCATCATTTTTTTTCCCACTCACTGTGTGCTTATTCTGCTTATTCTCTTATTTGGTTAGAAACTGCTTCTCCTTTTTTTTTTTTTTTTTTTTTTCCCCCCCTTTCTTTTTTCTTTTATTTCTTTTTTCTTTTTTTCTTTTTTCCCCCTTCCTTTATGAATTTTAGTCTTAAAGGGAGTGGAACACAAGTCATCTCTTTTTTTTCTGCTTTTTCTGTGTTCAGAGTACAGAAAAGTCTGTTAAAAATAACGTTCTTCTCCAACTTTGTCTGAAAACGGATATTTTTGATGGGTCTTCCAAGAGAAAGAGCATTTACCAATACTTCAAACTGGCCAAAACCAGCAAATAGAATGAAAATCTGAAATAGTCTGATATTCTGGGCCAAAATGATTCCAGTAAGTCTGTTGAGCACAATAATAAGATAGTTGATGCTGAACTTCATTTTTTGTGTAGTAGAGCAAGTAGCTCTACTAACCTCCATTTCTTTGTGATATTCAAGAAGAGGAAAGTAGATACAGCAAAGCAATCTATGGATTTTTTATTCTCTTCCATCAGTGTCAGAGTCACTGGCGTCTATTCTTTTCACCAAATGTGGGGAAAAAATGTGTGTGGAGACAATATGGAGTGAAAGGTGATATCAGCACATAGAACAGCATAAATCCTTCCTTAAGCTAAACTGGGAACTAGACTGTGAGAGGACAGAGGAGACACTGCCTAATCTTCCATGCTGAGGGACTGTGAATCTTCTCTGCAACAGTACTAAATGCTCCTACTTTCTGAAGCTTCCAGGACTGATACGAGCAATTGTTGTTCTTAATGACATTGGCTTAAATCAAAGCATGCAATGCCAACAGTCTCAAGAATGTTTTTTGTTTGTTTGTTTGTTTGTTTGTTTGTTTGTTTTTTGTGCAAGCCACAGAAATACAATGTTCCTGACTGAACTCCCCAGCAAAGGGTTAAAATTTAAGGTAGTTATACATGGGAAGATCTTTTGTGCCTAATGATTGTGCTTCATTTGTGATTAAGGACAAGTGTGGGGAGAGAAAATCTCAGTTCTTTTCCAATTTTATGATAAAACTAATTTTATTCTTACACCTGCTATCTCTCCCTCCTACTAGGTCTCCACTGCCTAGGCGGAGAGCTAGCAGTACTCATAAATGCCTCTTAAAATAAGAATTTCTGTTCCATTAAACATATGAAAAATATGTTGCATTGAATACAGTTGGTCTGGGAAATCTGTTTTATCCATTCTAACCAATTGTCCATAAGAACTGCAGCTGCCACAAGTGGCATGGCATCTATTTTCTACTGCAACGTTTAGGAGCTGTGATTTCCTTCCAGAACATGGAGGCTGAAGATGTCCAACACGTTGCTCCTAGGTCAGCAACAGCCACATGGCAAATTCAGAGTCTGGCTTGGTAAGCCTACTGTTAACTGGAAAATGGCTTTAGGCTGCCAAGACAGCAGGACCTGGCCAAGTTTTTAGAGTGGTTACAGAGAATCACTGCAAATTTGAGGAGACAGTTCACAGAGGTGTTAGAACTCAAAGATCCTGGCAGTTTTGGATATAACAAATCATGATGTCTATGGCCATAACTCTGTGTCAGGACCAAAAAAGAAATTATTCCGGACAACTCTACAGTGTCAAGGTATGACTTTCTGATATATTCTAATCTTCTTTAAATGGATTTTCTCTTTGTGATCTTATTATATTCTTTCAGCACTTTGAGTCACTTTGGAAAACAGGTTCAATACTAGTTTTCTTTCAGACGTGGAGATGGATTACAATTAAACAACCCAGATACTGTACAAAGCTGCCACATCATTCCAGCAAAAGTGAAAATGTCCCATTTTTTTTCCAGAGCAATACTCAGTATGTTTTAATATTTGCAAAGTGTTTTGGAGGCAAAAAAGGAGATGTAGATCTCTGTAACAGATGTGTGCACTGTGCAACTCCAAATCCAGCTCAGGTTCCTGGTAAATTACCAGTTCTAATTCTGGGCAACTTTTGATTCATTCTTGCAAACAGAATGTGGCAGATTTGTTGTGCTTTGTCAGAACAGCATAGCTCAACAGAAAGCTAGTTACAGTGCATGTCTCTCAAACAGGCTGAAATTTGACATGTTAAACTCTTAGCATTTACTTTTCTAAACAATAATTGAGAATATTGGGGCAACTCTGCTGATGACACTGAAAATTATTTCAGACTTAATATCCTTCTTGTAAAAACATTTCCATTTTACTCAATGTATTTTTAGCATAAAGAATTTCCTAAGTTGCTGAGGATCTCTTAGGTTCCCTTTCACTGAGAAGGAATATTGTGGTTCAAGAAGTTTGAGTGTCCTCCAGTCACTGACTTCCACCTAGGCAAAATACACAATGAGAATTATCCTTCTGTCTTTGTTCTTCTACAGTCAAAATAAATCATTCCAAATTTGTTCTCTTTTAAAGCCTAGATCAAGAGCTAGCCTCAACTCACAAGTTAGCTCAGCCTCACTTTCCACAGTCTTACCAATAAGCCACACCAAGGCCGTGTGTACCTCTTCAACACTTTGACAGTCTCATCTGTCCTTTCAATAATGATCAAGACTTTTGTCTCAGTGTTTCATAGACAAGTTTATCTGCAAATATGGAAATATCTAGGGCTTCTTCTTCTAAAGTTAGTTTTGGGAGCCATAAACTACAGAATCTCCTCCCCAAAATGACCATTGCAGGGTTAAGAGGTTTTCTACTCACAAATAAAAAGTGATTCAACCCGAGGCAGTTACAGCTGACATACTGCTGTTTCCATCATTACGTGTTCTGCTGTGCAAGACCTGAGAGACAAATATCAGAGGAAGCTGCCCACCATCACCTTCAGAGCAATCCAATATGAGATGGTTGTTTGTATAATATGCCTCCAATCTTTAGAATTCCTTTATAAAGACTGTTACGGATGTTATAACTTTAAAAGAAAAAGTTTCAGAAAGTTATTGGAAAAAAAAATCCAGATAGTTTCTGGAAGAAAAATCCAGCAAGTGTTATTAAATGAAAGTTGCAGAGGAAATTGCAAGAGGCTAGGAAAGTGCTTTGAGAAAGTACAAATATATGCTTGCTGTATTTATTTTTCCCTAGGCATTGCTAAGTTGCCAGTCATCAGATATCACCCTGTTATCCTATTCTGGCATTGTCTACCACCTGACACAGAGCTAGGTAGATCCTTGATCTTATCCAGAATGGCTACTTTATGTTCATGTTATCTAAACATATGTGTACAGTCAGTGCTTACATGTAAAGTCAGTGCTTGTGTCTTACTCGGGTAACCCTCAAACCAGAAGCTCTGGAGGATAAAAGCAAACAAAAAGGATCAATACATTCTGATAAAATAAACACATTTGCTTTCATCACAGCTTTGTGGGCTGCTCCTAGATGCTTCTCCTAGCAGAGTGCTTTCCACATCAGCTGCCTCCTCCAGGCTTGTGCAGCTGCCCTGATCTTCATATCAATCTGTATCACCAGACCCAGAGCTGCAGCAGCAGCAGCAAGACTTCATGAAAAAACACCTGCATACAGTTAAATGCCCCTGTAACTCTTACACAGGACCAGGAGGGTGTTTCTTCAAGCTCCCTGAGCAGCCCTGAGAAGCCTGATTTCCTCTGAAATACTCTTCAGAGGCTGACTTCCATTCCCACCTCCCTGCAAGGTCTCCTTGCTTTGAGATGTGCAGTAAAAATATGCTTTTAGCAGCAATGGATTACACTGTCACCTGCACCTGCTCTGCTCCATTGGCTGATGCCTTGCAAGGCAGAAGCCAAGGCCATTGCTTCCCCACCTGCTTGAGGGAGAAGGGGAATAGTGGAGAATAATGTCTCCTAGGCTCCTAATACCTCTTAACATCTATTCAAGGTCTGTGTTGTGCAAGGGGAGGGCTGGTAGTTCCTTCTTAATTTGAGTCAGGGATATAGTGTAATCACAGTCTAACCTGCTAAGAGTAACCAGTCAATTCTGTTTTAAAAAGACATTCAGTTATCAGAAATTTAGGTGTAACCTTTGGGGGAAAAAAAGCAAACAAACTTCCAAGACCAAGTAGCATCTAATCTACTACAGCTTTTAGGGAAATTAAGAAAAAAACCCATCAACTTCAATTGAAAATGGCAACCATCCAGCAGGTACTTTTGGGCTGTCCTTTACAGTTCATACTGCAGAAAAGCAGAAAATTCACTATGGAAAATGCAGCTTCTTCAATTCTTTGCTAGAGGATTTTCCTTCCACAATATTTGTCAAACATGCTTTTTGTTTCTGAAAAAGGAGTTAAAGTTTTCTGCTCTCCATTCAATCACAGAGGTTTATGAAATAGGGGAATCATAGGAAGGAAAGATGGGAGAAATCTATTAGGTTATTTTGTGCATCCTTTTGCCAAGGCAGGATTGCTCCCTGGAGTATATTCCAGAGTGCTTTGTCTAGTCCAGTATTAAATGACTCAAGAAACTAGGCTTTCACCACTTCCCTTGGGAGACTACTCTGCAGTCTAATAGTCCTTGCTGCTAGGAAAGGCTTTTTTTCCCTAGCTGTCAGCCTTTTCTTTCCTTAAATTCATCCCATTTGTCCTAGTTATAGTCTCTTTGAGTAACTTAAAATTCCTTTTCTTGCTTAAAGTTTAAATTCTTTGAATGCTAGACAGTACTAAGCATATTCCTTCCATATTTATCTGTGTTAAATAATCTCTTAAAGCTATAACGCAACAGTGGTGGTGGCAGAGAGGTTGCTTCTACTCCACAAAGTGAACTGTGACTGGCATGACTTTCATCAAATTACATTGGACTTAATTTTATTCCCATTCAAATTAGTAGTTTTCTCATTAATTTTAACTGAGGCAAGATGGGTAATGTATTCTCTAATTTTGTCATGAATGTAACACGTTGCTCAAAGAGCTCAAGACATTTCAAGATGGAATTCAGTGGTATCTTCAGTTTCTCTCTTTCCTTTCAGAAACATCCAATCAACAACAACAAAACCCAAACCCAAGGAATAGTTTTATCTTCCCTTTTACTATTATTATTATTGTTATTATTTTCAGTTTCCTTCTTAGCATTTTGGTTTTCTGAAGTAGCTCATAAAAATAAATGAATGCAACGTCTCATAAAAGTCTATGAATGCTTTGTTAAGAATTTCAGAATTCACTGAGACTCTGAAATAGACACTCATATAGAAGGAGAAAGTATTATCCTTATTAACCTTTCCTCCTGAGGAATTCAGCAAAGGAAGAAGCCATGCAGGGAAAACTATTTTAAATATGCTTTAGGGTGAAATTCATGCACCATGTAATTTCTTTTAAAACTCTGTATTGGTGGTCCTCTGCACAGGGGTAAATATTGCCCCAGGGCTTTGTCTATAAGGGGAAGTTACATTGATTTAACCAACAACAGCTCTGAAACAAATACATTTAAAATTACACAAAGTCTTATGTTCGCATTCATGGACTTAGCAGTGTCAAGTTACCTTAAGCAGAATTTAAACACTCCTTTAAGCTGAAAATAAGAATCTCTCAGAGTTTTGCACCACTTTTGATCTAAGCCTTGAGTTAGATGTGTATGACTTGCCCCTAGTTGGCAATTTTGAGAATAGGAAAGATCTCTTATCTCACGTCACCTGAAAGCAAATGTCATATGTTGGTTTAATAAAAAGAAGCTTTATGAAAGATTTCATGACCAGAATCTTCACACTCAACAGTATTTCTTTTTCCCGAACGAACAACAAGAACAACAACAAAAAAACAACAATCTGAGCAATGTATCCCATTGCAGGTTTACAGGAGGCTTTTGATTCTCATTTTGGTTACCCTGTGTATAACCAGAGTCATTTTATATGCTTCAATCTCATATATACAGGGACTAAAAAACATTCTTAGGTCATTTATTCCGTAAACGAAACTATAGTGTTTCCTAGTTTTCTTTTGGTTTTGTTTTCTAAGGAGTAGTCAAGGATTTATTCAAAATCATGTGATCCCTAAAATAATCATTATTCTCTATATTATGACTAGTATTATATCCCGTGCACTTTCACTTACGGGCATGTCTGTCAAAGGGACCATTTTTCAGCCTCACAGCTCCCATGGCTCTGTCACTTTCTTACTTACAGAGGACCAAAATGGAAACTATTTTTCTTTTCATTATGAGCTGTCACTTTTTCATCTTGGCACTGCGATGATAGACTTCCATTCATCTTCTATATTACCTTTCCTGAAGCCTCTGACACAGACTGACACAATGCAAAATGCAAGAGATCTTGAAGCATACGTTGACAATTCCTCGGAAAGGTACTTGCTTGTCTTGGGTTGTTGTTTTAAATATATATTGAAAAATTCCAAGCTGTACGGTGCATTGGAACTTTTAGCAGGAGACTCTCTGTTTATTATGAACATTACAAAGAAATGCTCTCACATGCTGAATAAGAACTGCTGGAGTTGGCATGGGGTAATGGCAAGGGCAATGGTTAAAAAAAAAAAAAAATGTTTGCTCAAATGCAGGGAGATGAGAAGAGTATGGTCAGCAAGCCTTCATGTGATGATGTGCTTTGTAACAAAGAAGTCATCACCACAGAGTGAGTCCAGTGGAAACACACGGAAATGCCTGCTTTAACTACAGCTGAGTGACTCAGTTATTTGAGAAAAGGGAATGATTTCAACCAACCTAGGAGCAGAAAAAACAGGCACCAATTCACATTCAGTGAGACTACATGAAACCAGAGGACAGTCTGTCTCTTCATTTGGGCTGCATTTGTCACCATGATTTCAGAGCAGCCAGTGTGAAATACAATACAGGCACTCATAGTAATGATTCTGCATGGCAACCTTGAAATCCACCAAAAACAACAACAACAACAACAACAAACCTAAAGCCAATGTCTGGGCCAGAACAGGGGAGAAAGGAGATATGCATGAAACTTTCTGCTTCCTGTGGATCTTGTACTGCAGACTCATTTCACTAACAACCAGGATAAATTATCTGGAGATGAAAGCCATCCAGAGAAGTGATGAATGTCAAAAACCATCAGCTACCTATCCCAGTGGATCCGTGTTGAAGTACCTAGTTTGGTTCATATATTTTTTTTTTTCTACCACATGAATGAGAGAATCATTAAGATCTTGTGGAACTTGGATCATCTGTAGATCACTAGGTATCTTTGTGTGATTATAAACAGTCCAGAGAAGTCAATGAATGCCATTGTTAAAATGGTAAATGAAACAGTACCAAACAGAATAGTGGGAGCAGATCCTCATATCGGCTACACAACGACTGAGGAGTTACTTTCTGGATTAAAACAGAAAGTCTCCAGCTTTCTCAGAGATTAAACCAAGGGAGGTTTAATCTGGGATCTGGGAGAAAGAGTGTGATGAGCCCAGTGCCTCTAGGCAGTGCAGTCAAAACTGCTCCTGGTTTGGTCTGCCTGAACTACACAGTTCACCGTTGCATCCTCAGACAGTGACATGTGTTTTCTTGCTACTGTCTGGGGAGCATAACTTCATATGTGATTTCAGTTTCATGCTGTAAATACACCACTCTAATGGTCTGCAACTGTATTTCAGATACTATTATCTTGAAATAAAACATAAACATAAAAATGCAAATTATAGATTGGAGCTGTTGGTGTGCCAATGAAGCCCAGAGAAGACTTATAAATAGTGAGGACACACCCCTTAGGTATAAGACGGGTACCTTCACTCAGTGTAGATATATATCACTGATGTGTACTTGTAGTGGAAACCAGGGAACATGCTCTGGGGTGTAACTCTTCTGCAAAGTAGATATAGCCTATGAAGTGTTACATTGTCAGTTGATTTAAACTCATATGTCTATACTTCTGAAACTTTTTAAAAGGTACAAAAGTATTGAAAAGCAATCATCTAACATCTGTGGCTGTCAAGATAAAATCAAATATATTTCTCTTAACAGATACTTATCTGCTTGTTCTTAAAAATCTCCAGTGATGGAAGCTCCACAACATTACTAAGCAATCAGAAGTGATGTTTCAGTGTCTCTTCCATTAGAAAATGTAATCTTACTGAAACTTAAGCCTATTATTTCTAGTCAGTGGGTATGGAGAACAAAGCTTTTCTTTCCCCTTTGCTAAGCTTTTTCATGTACTTGGTTACTGTCATCATGTTCCTCTCAGTCACCTTCAATTTCAAGCCAAACAACTCTAAAACTTTTTTGTCTTTCCTCATACGCCCTATTTTCTAGACTCCTGGTCATTCTTGTTGCTGTCACTTGGACTCTCTCCAGTAGTCTTATGACATTCTTGAAAATGCTATTTCAACACAGGCAATATAGCAGCAAGTAAAGTAGAACTGTGACTTCCTGTGTCTTTCAAACTATATGAAAATTTGTTAAACTTGCTTTAGTAGAATACATGAGTACATGATTCTTTGAATTCATTCTTGTTTTAAGATCTCATAAGGCTAATAAAGTATGAAAAGGTATTTGGCCCTTCAGAGACCCAAAATGAAATTTTTAATTCATTAAATATTCTAAATAATTGCACAGAATTTGCTGTCAGACAAAGTTATGTATACAAGCTCCTATCTTCCACAAATTTCCTCCCAGGATGAACAGGCAGATACATTAGCATACTTGTTGTTATACTGTATAATTTACATGGTTTTATTCAAATTTTCTAGGTGTCACTATTACTCTCAACTAATCACCAAGTATTAATATACATTTTACATAGGATAGGATTACAAGGAGATGACTGTATCTTGAAACTGGAAAATAGAATAAAAGAAGGTGAATAGAAAACAAAGTACAGCAGCTGCAAATTCCAGCACTATAAGAAATTTTGTTGAATGTTCTGCATGTGAATGAAAATGTGTAAGGTACCTCTCAGAAAGAATTAAATAAATGTGAAGCCTTTTTTTTGATCTAGGAAAGAACACATATTTTAAAAGAGATCATCTTCACAGATGAATTTTAAAACTTTGGGGAGAACTTTTGGAACCCTTGTAACAGAGCTGAGGCAAAAATGCAAAAATTTGAATAATTTCACAGAGTTCAGTGAATCTCCGATGGGAGATGAGATTACAGTAGAAATCAAGGACTGGAAAGTGAGACAAGAGTCCTAGAGCACTCTGACCTAAACTTAGAAAAAAAAAAAAGCCATAAAAATTTATCAAGTAAACAAACAAACAAACAGACAGACAAACAAACAAAACTGTATAGGATTCTGAAAAACATGATGAAACTTTGTGAAAAGAATCATAGCAGAATGTACAGAGTATGAAAGGAAAATTAGGAGTAAACTGTGTTCAGGTTTTTGGAAGGAGCTATTTTATTTATAAGGATCAAAAATATTTTGCTTAAGTCCTTAGACAAGAACTGAAAATACCTGAAACAGAGGCAGTGTGTCTGTTCTGCAGAGAGCTCCTGGGAATTGGGGAGGGGCTGAGCAGAAAATAAACTCTTCTTGCTTATACTGTTTGTAGGTTAATGGAGACACTGAAGTTGTGACAAATAATTTTGAAAAATGTTGGTTACATTGAGTGAAGATAAGTAGAATTTACACTTACTCTAGAGAGCCACAGAATCATAGAATGGACTGAGTTGGAAGGGATCTCAAAAAACATCTTGTCCCAACCCCACAGACAGGGCTGCCAAACACAACATACGGCACTAGATCAAGATGTCCAGTGCCCTAATAAATCATGTCTTCTGGCATGATGATATATGAACTAGATGTGAGAAGAGAACTTAATGGTATTTCATAAAGAAATAGATTTTATTACCTTTGGAAATGAGGAAGTCTTAGGAGGTAGCACTGCACAGGTTCCAGTGAAACATGCATCTGGGAGATAGTAAAGCATCGGAGGAGACATTCAGTGTGGAAGTGCAGAGAAGGTGACAGCAGTCACATTTATTTCATTAACTGGGCAATATCTAGTATGACTGTAGGAAGCCTGCAGCAGACTACAGCCAAAGCAGGCTAATGTTCCAAGCATTTACTCTAGTTTTCCCAGCTGAATTTTTCAGCCTGCATCAAAAACTGACATGGAGAAAATCTACTGACTATAAACAATAAAGGTAATTTAGAGCCATTAGAGGTAATCCACGTGAACTCCAGGAACATTATTGATTATAGTCTATAGATCCTCAGACTATCCTATGAGTCTGTTGGTTTATCATGTTGAAGCTCATACTTTGGGCTTTGGATGAGCTTGACATAAGAAAGAGTTTCCTAGATTTGACCTTTCAAAAAGAAACTCTCAGTTAAATAATTAAGTATAGAAAAATATGCGGACTATATATTGACTTCCTGGAGACACAGAACATCTTTGGAAGACAGATGTGAAATTCTACTTTATCTTTCCTTCTCCAACTCACTTTTATTAGAGCTGATTAAATTTTGATTAAATGTGAGTGTTGAATGGCTTCTTTGTATAGTTGCATTAACACATGAACTGACAATTGTATTCTACTTTGACATGTATCTTAAAAATCAATTAAAGCATAAGAAAGAAGGGCTAATATATGCTATTACAAGAACTTCATTTCTAGATGAACTGAAAAGTTCCCAAGTTTAAGAAATGATGAATCTTAACATCAGCTTGAATTTGACCACTGGCTTCCAACAGTCTGTGATTCTATGATTCTGTGGCTTTTATGTTTTCAACCTGTAACTCCTTAGGACTTCTTTTTTATTTTTTTTTTAGTGGTACATAAATAAAATTTTCATTATTCTACATCCCTGTATCTGATTGATTTTTTCCAATTTGCTGAAATATCACTTGGTAATTACTTCCTACATTTGACTTCTACTATGTCTGAGAACTCCTAGATTTCCATAACCCAACTCATTCCCAGTATCTTCTGAGTAAAGTCATGTTCCCAGATGACTCCATACTTCAGCTTTGCAGTCAACAACCTGTATTAGGTATTGACCTGAATTAGGCCAAGGGTTATTCCATATCATATGACACCACACATAAGCCCATAAAGCTGTGGGGAGCTGCTCGGGGCTTTCTGGGTATCTATTGGTGGCAGATGGGACCTTGCATTGCAGGAAGGTCAATGGTGGGCAGGTAGTTGTATTTATTGCTGTGTGTTGGTCAACAGGTGGGAAGTAATTGCATTGCAACTATATCTATTGTTATCGTAGCCTTTTTTTCCATTATCATTTTCTGTCCATTTTGTTTCCAGTTCTCCCTCATCCCACTTAGGAGGGGATGTTAGCAAACAGATGTGTGGTGCTAAGCTGCTGCTGGGTTAAACTGAAACAGTCCTCGTGGCACCCAACAGGGGGCTCAAGGGGTTGAGATAGTGACAGATCAGACCACAACACAATAAATCAGTCTTTTTATATGTGTTGTAATAACTTAGTAGTTGCTGGCCACAGTGTTATTTTTTTCTATTTTTAGAGATCTTTCAGAATTTTTTTCATGGAATTGCATTACTTACTATATGTGATTGCTATTGCACTGTTTATCATTTTGGGGAGCTGAATTGAGATTATCACTTTTTCTGCACTGTATAACAGTGGTTGGGAGGTTAATCTGGTATTTTCTGTTGATATTGCAATCATCTTTGCATTTCTGAAAATGTATGATGGAAGCTATTAAAAATTTAACTATATCCCTCGTTTCCTCAGGGAGTGGGGGAGACACTGGGGAGACAAATAGGAGTGATTAAAAAGCCTGCTACAATTGCTATACCTTCTGTATTTGTTTCAAGTTTTGCTTATGGTTAAACAACTGCTGTGAATATCTCTCAGTGCTCTGCCTTGAGGCTTGAGTTATGTCTGGCAGGGAATGTAGGATGGTATGAACAGGTACCTAGGGCAGTGGACACCCACATGCACTCAGCACGTATCCCAGAAGGATCTGCTCCATGATCTTCTCAGACATAAGTGTGAGACTCATTAACCTGTAGTTCCCCAGGTCTTCCTTAGAATCATAGAATTGTTCAGGTTGAAAAAGACCTTAAAGATCATCAAGTCCAACCACAACCCAACCATACTACCCTAACTAACAACACTCCACTGAATCATGTCCCTGAGAACCACGTCCAAACGATTTTTAAACACATCTAGGGATGGTGACTCAACCGCCATCCTTTTCCCCTTTCTTGAAAATGGGAGTGATATTTCCTTTTTTTCACTCACTGGGTAATTCACCTTACAACCATGACTTTTCAAAAATGATGGAAGATGGCTTGGTGATCAGATCAGCCAGTTCATTCAGGACCCTAGGATGCATATTTTCTGACCTTAAAGACTTGTATGCATTCAGCCTCGTGAAGTGGTCTCAGACTTGCTGTACTATAGCAGCAGGAGGGATTTTGCTTCCCCAGTCCTCATTTAGTGGTTCAGGGATGTGAGAGGCATGGGAAGTCTAACTACCAGTGAAGACTGAGGCAAAGAACTTGCTGAGTACATCAGCCTTCTCAGTATTCATTGAAACCAGTTCTTTCTCCTCGTACATATTAGAGGGAGTAAAGTCTCCTTGGTCTGTGTCTTCTGACCTGTGTCAACGTAGAATCCCTTATTATTTTTCACATCTCTCACCAAGTTCAGTTCCACCTGAACTTTGGCTTTCCAGATCCCATTGCTTTATGTTTGGGTGACATTCCTATATTCTTTCTTGCTGTTTTTGCTTCTACTGTTCTTATTTTCCTTCTTTTTCCTCATAAGGTCCTTGCTCAGCCATGTCAATTTCATGCCTCCACTGATTCATTTCTTATGCTGAGGAATGGAGAGCTTTTTTGTCTACAGAAACGTGTTGTCAGCTCCGTTCTGTTCCTATGTCCTTCAGGACAGTTTCCCAGGGAATCCCATCCAATAATTCCTTAAAAAGTTGGAATTTCACCCTCCTGAATTTATCTTTGCCAAGACCGTAATCCTCAAGATCATGAACTCAGCAAGGGAGTAATTATGGCAGCCTAGACTGCCTCTTATCTTAATCTCTTTAACAGTCTCCACATTGGAAAGCACCAGGTCCAGCAACACTTCCCCTCTGGTTGGTCTGTCCAGTAGTTGGACCAGGAAGCTATCCTTAATGTACTCCAAGAGTCTCCTGGATTACTTGCAAACACCATGTTGTTTTTCTAACAGGTATCCAGGTGATTGAAATCTCTCCATCAGACTGAGAGCCCACAAACATGATTCTTCCCTACAGCTGATATAATAAGTCCTCCTCAGCAGGCTCTCCTTGTTCAGGTGGTCTGGTATAGACCCTGACCACAAGATGTCCTTTATTGTTCTGATCCCTAATTTCAACCTACAAGTTCTTAGCCTCATCAGGGATGTTTTTCATGGGCAGCTCTTCACAGTCTATCCATTTCTTAATCAAAAGTGCAACTCCTCCATGCCTTCTATCTTGCTTGTTCCTTCTAAAAGACCTGTAGCACCCAGTCATAATATTCCAGTTGTGCAGTTTATCCCAGAATCAGAAAATAATTATTTAGAATATTAGATTCTTTTAAAATTCCATTTTGCTGGAAATTATCTCCTGGAGTGTCTTAACTTCTCATGAGATTAAAAATGTTGGTGGTTTTGTGTTCTTGGATTCTTTTTTACAGAAGGTAAATAGTTTTATTTCTTTTCTGGGAGCTGAGATATATAGTTTTGTTGTTGTTGTTGTTTCTGGTCGATCTGGGTTGAGAAGACCCCAAACTCAATAAAATCATTTTCTCATGCCATTGTTGATACTTCAGTTACAAAAGAATGAATTCTACTTGAATCATTTTACATTACTGTGATAACATACACAGGGCATTGAGGAAGGTGGGAAAAGAAACCAGATAATATTCTTTGAACAAGGATTTCCATGATTATTGTTACTGTTCATTTACAGGGTTACCTCTGTCTCAGGAGAAAGAAAGGAAATATTCCAGTTGCTGACCAGGCAGCACAAAACTAGGCCAATTCTTATTTCACAGGCTTCCAAGTATGAGAGAGCATAAATCTAGGCTTGATCTAGTGTTTGCTTGCAACTGGGAAATCCATTCTTTACTGCTGAGTATAGAAAACATGATACAAAATCAGCCCCTGTAATCTTCATTCATTTTCACTCACTGTTCATGAATTAAGCAATATAACAGAAAATTGGATCTTTCTTCTGAAGAAAAAGTGAAATTTTGATCTCTACTCTTTCAAAATTTTACAATTGAATCTTTTTTTACAGCATAGGTAGTAATACACATTGTAAGGGAAGAGCTTATTTCCCCTTCCTCTGCGATCATATAAGTATGTAAAATAATACATGTGAAAGTGAACTAGTTTTCTTTAAAGACAGAAAGGGAAGAGGTGGAGAAATGACTCTAGCATCAAAAAATAGGCCCAAGGGATAAGTCAGGAAACCAAACACAGAACAAGATCAAAGGATACCTTGGAAAGACCAACAGAACCTGTGCTCCGAGCAGTCAAGAAATTGAAGCTGACATAAAGTCAGTTAAATAAAGTGCAGAGCTCATCTGCTGTCTTCAGCAAAGAGTAGTCACTGCTGTATTTCTACTTCTAAATAAATCTATGCTTGTAACACAGAAATAGAAACAACTACAAAGAGTATCCTGCCACTGTAAATAAAACTCACTGCTTCACACAGGGGCTGTGTTTATACCATGGAAACCCTCAGGTCAGCTTCAGTTGATGCATCAGTGTAGCAGTATAAAAATTGCAGAAAGAGAAGCATGTTATTCAAAGTGTCAGATTCACAGAATGGCTTTGGTAGGAAGGGACTGTAAAGATCATCTAGTTCTAGTTCTCCTGACATGGGGAGGTTTACCACTCTACAGTCAGGCTGCCCAGGACCCCCATCTAAATGGCCTTGAACACTTTCAGAAATGCAACATCCATAACTTCTCTGGGCAACGTTTTCCAGCATCTCACCACACTCTGAGTAAGGAATTTCCACCTAACATCTAATCTAAATTTCCTCTCTTTTAGTTTAAAGTCATTCAACCTTGTCCTACCACTATCAGACTGTAAAATCAATCTCCCTCCTGCTTGTAACCTCCTTCTTAGTACTGGAATACAATAGTGATGTCCCACCAGGGCCTTCCTTTCTCTTGACTGAAAAAGCCATGCTGCCTCTTAGGAGCCTGGCTTCATGGAATGAGCACTCCAGCTCTTTGATCATCTTCTTGTCCCTCCTCTGGACCCGTTCCAACAACTTCGTATCTTTGTTGTGTGAACACAGTACTCCAGGTGGGGCTTCACAAGGGCAAAGTAGAGCATCTCCCCCTATGACCACCCCTCTTCTGATGCAGCCTTCCCTCCTACTGTTGGCCTTCCAGGCTGTAGGAACACACTGCTCATTCATGCCCAGATTTTCAGCCACCATTCTTGTTATAAACTTGGAAGGAAAGGTATAAGTTCTCTTGCCAGACAAAATATCTCCAACAAATTTAAGTAGAATTCCTATTTGTTTCTCACCATTTTATTTTTTCAATTATTGTATTAGAGCTCACTTTTGTAATTCTCTGTAAATGTGAAAGACGGGAAGGAGGGAGAAATCTTTACCCTGTTGAAAATGTGTTTTTGGGATGGAAAGAATTTGTTTGAGTAGACAAGAAAGAGAAAAATTAATTCCAGAGCTGTCTTGGGCACCTCTGTAATCATGGAAACTTTCAATTTCTTCACATTTATTTTCTTCAAGTATTATTTAGCATTACTTAATTGCTGATGAAAACAGAAAATTTCTCTGAGCTGTTAATGCCAGAAAAGCAGAACTATTCTACCTTTACTTCCCATCTGTTTTGCATCAAGACTCCATGGCAGTGGTTTAAAAATATATATTTTTTCAATTGCTGAGTTCTCAAGGAGAGGATCCATCTTACCTAAGATCAATTATGTATGAAAAATAAAAGGGAGTTCAGTCAATACATCTTGTAGAGATTACAGAACAGGCCAGGTGACTAAACACAAGCTTTCAGTTAAAGATGGAATGAAGAACTCTCCAAAATTCATATCAAGTATGTTGGTTAGCTCCAAACTGAATATAGAAAGAAGGCATATGGGAGCACCTCTAGGTAAAGACATGTACATTTCAGAAACACATATTTAATCAAATGAATTCTATCCATTCTTACTCAGAGCTAGATGCTGAGGCTTCTTCTCTATAAAGTTTAACCTGTTTGACTCTCTGGAATTGTCTGGGTCCATTTCTGGTGACTATAAAAATAGCTTCAGTAATGATTATGGCATATCACCTATGCCTCAGTCTCTGAAAATTAAATTTAACCAATATACAATTCTTTCTCAGTAATCTAAATCAGAGTGGGAAAAGATGAAAGAAAAAGTTCAGTAAAGTTTTTTTTTCTGTTCTTCATGCAAGGGTGATACCAATGTGAACTAAATTTTGAGAGAAAGGTCATTTGCTGTCTGTTTAAACTAGATGTACTATTCAGGTTATCTGTAATATAATGGATCAGCCACCATTGATTACAGGTACAGATACAGATGTGGTTTGTACAAAGCAAAGTGACATTGCTGAAGCATCAACATTCATGTCAACATGACATGGTGGCTCTGCCAATATATCTCAGTGAAAATATTTTTGTTAGTTAGTTTGTTTTTGTTTGCTTGCTTTTCTTATTTTCCTGCACTCATAAAGAAAGGAAAGAGTTCTGGGGGTAAACAGACTTCTTTGCCTGACTGCAGACCAAAAGAGAGTACACAAAACAGGGCTTACAGTCTGTTAAGATGATAATTGCTTATAGAACTGCTAGAGCATAGCATCATTTCAGACTAGTCCACCTGAGAAATTTAACTTCAAGAAGCCTGAAGAGTGACTGAAATAAATTAGGAGATTTGAAAGATTCAGAATTGCATCAAGCCTAGATGAGCAAAAGGAAGTGAATCAGATAAAAACATTAATACACACATGGTGACGGATGAGGCAGATGACATTTTATGCTCCTTTAAACTGACTGATGAAGATCAGGCAAATTAGAAATAGCTGTGGACAAGTTCAAATATGTCTTCTAGTGTGCACTGAAAGGGAATCTTAAGGAGAGGATGTGTGGCACATACATGGAAAAGATAAAAGTGTTCTAGAAAGAAAATACTGTGATGCCTTTGAAAAGTTTAGTGAGACATTTGAGGCTCTGAAAGGTGAGATAAGACACAATAATAACATGGAAGGTTTAACAACAAGAACAAATATAAAGACTTTTCAACAGTGGGAGTTAAATTTACAATTTAACATAAAAATCCTTTGTAAAAAGTAGTTTGTGAGAAGTTGTCAGAAAATTGCAAGCTGTTTTAGAAAATGGCAAAGCATTTCAACAGAATATCTGATGAAAACAGTACTCTCCACAAAGAAAGCTGTGTAACTGGAGGAAGCATGTTATTATAAGTCTTGGAACCTAACAGAGGTTGAGATATATTGTATGGGGGGGGAGGGGAAAAGACCTTATTGAAAGGATATTTTTATTACCATTGGCTAACTTTATATATGGATATGGAGACAAAGAATGTTCTATTGACTTTTGTTGATCAGCCTAAAAGTGGAATCCAGATGGCATTTCATTCATAATCAAGTTGTGGCATTTTGGCTCTGTTCCTGGCTTATCTGAAGTAATGACTTTCTGCTCTATATCATCTAGGAGAAAAATATCCCCAAAATGCGAAAGCAAATGTTTAAGAAAGTTAAAATTTTCGTTTTTTGAAATATTTGCCATACTGGAGTTTCTCCTGAAGAAGCATACACAAATTGTGCTAGTATTTACCACTGTGTTAAATTCAGTGTGGTGTCAGCCAATCCAGTAAGTGTTGAACACTTCCTCCAGTGTTTCCCACCTAAGACTTTTGGATTCGTTTTAAGAAAAATCTGATTCTATTTTTCTTAGACTTTCCATAAGCAGCTTAATGGGTCAGTTACTATACATTTGGAATATAAGCATTCAGGTGAATCAGTACTTTTCTGTGACTAGAGAGGTGGATTAATAGAATTCAGTCCTGCTCACAAAGATTAAACCAGATCATGTGTAGTGGATGCAAAATAAATACCATATAACAGCAGTTGTAGTAGAGGAGACATGCCCTATCTGTCTACTCAAGCAAGAGAAAAAGACATTTCAACGTAATGTCAGGAAACATATTCAAGACATCAATTTACGGGGAAAAAATAAAAAAAAATGGATGTCTACTTTTGAAATATTGCTTCTTTTTTGTCTAACTCTTGCTTTTTGAAATAAGATGCTCTTCTTATTTTAAAGACTCACATATTCTGAAGTGAGTTCAGGAAACACTTTTCCACAGCCCAGGTCTGTGATTTCTTTGTTCTGAAGAGCATGAAACATTTTTATTTTCACATTCCCTTTTTGCATTTCCCTGATTGATACCCTTAGAAAACCAGTGAAAATAAATCTTCATCTACATTTTACTAAATCACAAGAACTTGATATTTCAAGAGCTCATTTCACAGGGAACAGTTTCTGTCACTGACGCAGAATAATGTAGTAGTGTTAGCTATGAAGATGGTCAGAGTCAGGTAATTATTGCTGCCATATGCTTTCCTGAAGATAAAAATATTAAAAAGTACCATTTCATATGCCGTCATGTTTCTGAATACATTCTTTAGAACATTACCAACAACAGCAACAAAAAAAACAACTTGATTTTCTGATGAAAGATGAAAATTATGAGAGTAGGGAAAATTTTGGTTACTAGCTAAAATTAAAAAAAATAGAAAAAATAATATTATGAATAAAAAGTACATTTTATTTTATTTTATTTTATTAAAAAAAGATTCTACTCATTCCTTCCATCTCTTTGGAATACAAGAATTTATTTTATGACAAAATGTAACTTTTGTTTAGTGTCCTTTTATTTCAATTTGATAGTAGGACAACATTGAATTTCAAAAGACATTTGAAAAGAAGCAAACATTTTTTTTTTTTTTTTTTTTTTTTTTGGACCAAAGATTTTCGTCAAATATTTCTTGACTTCATAATTAGCTTCAGACTTCCTAAAGCTGAGCTTTATGAGAATTTGTACTTAACCCAAAGTAAAAATAAACGCTATCCTATTTATAAATTCTGCAGAAAAGACTGGAGAAGTGGTGTGCTCAAAACACTAGAAAAACAGGCATATATTTTATTTGTTTAAATACCTAACTAGATATACAAATTTATGAATGAAAATATGATAATCCTTAGCGCGATCTCCTAAAGTAGCAGTTTGCTTATGTACAAATCCAGATTAAGGAAACTCACTGGTCCAAATATAACAGGGCATGCCATATGTCATATAGTGTACGTATTATTTAAACTTTGTTTATTCTAGACGTTAAATTTGGAAATTATTCTAAATACAATAGGGATCTTTGTTAAAATAGTCTAAGTGAGACTGACAGAAATACCTACTGTGAAGATCCCAACTTCTACAATCAAGTTGAAATTTTCCTTGTTTTATGGCTGCTGAAAGGTGGCTTAATATTTCTGTTTATGTGCATGATTATGCATGCTGTTTTTGTTCTCTGTTGCTGCATGTATGTTCTCTTTTACTTTTGCATGTAAGTCTTACCAAAAACAAATTAACTGTGCTTAGCAATCAAGGTATCTCGTTTTGACACAACAGAACTGCAGAATACTGGGACACAATTCCAGCCTGGAGAATATTGTGAGTATGAAGAGAATACAATTATTAACTGTGAAGTCTAGGTTTGAATATGGAAATCTGAGGTAGGTGTCTAGGGCAGTCAAATAATGAGTCTGATTGGAAAGGTGGAGAAAAGGAGAAAGTTGAAAATCATTGTGTAGAGGGTATCTGAAAAACAGAAAGGGGTGGGAAGGTTGCCTTGCAGCAGGTTATGGGGTGCACCAGGGCACATGAAGGCCTTCAAGGCCCTGATGAGATTCACCCAGGATCCTCTTACAAAATCTGTCCTTGGGGGACACCCATTTCAGCTCAGAACTGATCTTGATACTTGACCCCAGCTCCCAGCTTATCCTCCTTCAACGGGCAGCCTCTGACCAACAGAACAGTAGTGAAGGCTGGATAAGGAGCTAACAGAAATGATTATGACCATGACAAAAAAGAAGTGGGAAGGCTCGATCATGTTATTCTTATATCAAACTCAACCATCAAAATTAGACGGAATCTGTCAGCTGATCTCTGTGCCTCAGTATCTCAACCTATATAACATATTGCTAGCCTGGTTGCAAAGGTAAATGTATTCATGCCGACAAAGCAGACAGATGGTGCATTGATGAGAACTGCTGAAAAGCTTGGGAATAAATAAATTATTCTGTCTTCAAAATAAAAGTTGAACAATATGTAGTAAACATATCATGAGACTGTTCTTTGCTTGATGAAGAAAAAAATTAGCATTTAATAACTGCTCACTAAGCAGTTACTCTCCTTTTGGCAATGGAAAAGGATGTGGAGAATTATTAATAGCAAAATAAATTGGAAACAATAAGAAAAATGGCCTGCCTTAATCCCTGTATTTCTGTGCTTGTGAGACTTTTACAAATGGAACGACATCCAATCTTACATTTTTATTCCTTCCTTCCTCCTTAGAATATGGGTATGTAGATGTTTGTATAATGTCTCCATTTTACCAGAGTGAACTACGGCATCATGCATTTCAACAAGTTTGAAAGTTTCTGTGATGTATAAGAAAAACATATTTGGATGAATGATGAAGTATTTTGGTGAGATGGATAAAAAAGAAAAGAGACCTTCTCTGTGACTAAAGTTTCAAGCTCTGATTACACCCATTTGAGCACTGCATTTGAACTTCATTTGCTATTTTACAACTAGTTCAATTACAGTCTGCACTTGTGTGGCAATCATGCATCAAGACTCAAACTGGCTAACAGACCATTTTACTATCCTTAATAATTACTTGTGTAAAATTATTCTTACTTTTGTCTGACACAGATAGAAACGCCGTGAATTGTCCTAACTCACTGCAGCTCATGTTTAAGAAAACTGTTTTTCCTTAGGAGACTTATGACCTTAACTGAAATGACTCAGGCAAATTGTGTTTCAGGCATTAGTTCTTGTCAGCTGTTCAGTAAATATTCCTGAGTCTGTTTAAATAGTGGAAAAATCATATCACCCTTCTATAGCCTCAGCCTTTTCTAACGATTGCAATGTCTTTAGCATTGTCTGGCTGAAGAAAACAGGAGCTGAGCTGAGTTACACAAAGACCAAATTATCAGCTAGGCTAATTTTATACATCACACTCAGTCAAAAAAGTACTTGGATATTTTGGATATCACATATGGTCATGTATGTGTTAACATATGAGCAAATTTTACCTCTGTTATTGCTGTGAGTATTCACTTCACAGTGAAGAATGAAGCAGAGTGAAGGTTCATTGTTGCTCTGTGTGGCTTCAAATTACTACCATGTTGTATTAAATTATAGATTTTATAAAGAATTGTGAATCAACCAAAATCAAAGTATGTGAACAGATACAACAGAAAAATCTTCTATTTCCCATCCCTGTCCTCTGAGGTGTTTGACTTGATCTTGTCTGCTTTTCATTTTTAAACTGTTTTTGTTGGCACACAGCATTCTTTTCACTATTTGAGTCTTTGGATGTTTATTTTTTGCTTTTCATTTTTTTCCTCCTTGAAATTAAAATGTTTATAAAATGTGATAACAGGGAGAGGCACAGTGTAAATAGTTAATTATGATGTAGTCTGTAGGAATTCTGTGGGTCCAATATCCCCAGTCTTTATGCAACCGTACACTTGACATGTATATCCTGAAGCCCTTCACAAAGGGCAATACTGTTACTTGTCTAAATAGTGCATGATTACCTCAGTTAGTTTTGTGGCTGTGGTAATGTTCATTTTATGAGCTCAATCTGGTTCTGAGCCATCTGAACTTCAAATTCCAGATGCCTTATCCCTACTACTACCATCTCGTATACTATGTACACATGTGTACAATGCAGACTGTATTGGAAATACTTGGTTGTGCTCTCAAAGTCACACTGTGCTCTCCTTAAAACCATATTTGCAAGCCTTACAGGAATAGGTGTGTGTATGCAAAGGCAACTGTTAAAAGGAGCTTTGCATGGACTAGAACAGAGAGAACACAGTTTGGGCTAACACTATTTCTTTTGTTATAGTAGGAAACTACTCTTTTTTAACAATTCCTTTGTTCTTTGCTATGCAAGTAACTTTGTACATTATTGTTTCATTGCCACATGACACTCAGAAAACAACAAAGATAATGGGACATGGAGCTAAAGCTGCCTTGAACTGTTGCCTGTTTACCCACTAGAACAAAGAGTAGGCGTTAGAGTTCCTTCATTTACCATAAGTGTGTCTTTGAGCTAGACAACTCTACCTGCCTGCTAACCAGGGGATAATAAAATATATACCTGCCCCACAGGGATGCTGGGATGCTTAATGAACTAATTAGCACTTTTCAGTGCTCTGATCGGAGAAGGTACCTATTCTTCTGTTTAGAGCTGGCATAGATAACACTTTATTTATCTTTTTGCATCTCAATCAGGTGTTTTTATTCTTATATCAGTATAAGTCCTCTTGAACCAAGCATCAAAGTGATAACAGAAAGAGTCAAAAGAGGAACAGAATTTGCTTGAAGAATGTCAGTAATTATACATGTGTGTGGACATATTTGTATATGTGTTTAGCTATATATTGACATGTTGTCATTCACTTGAAATGTTACTGCTTTCCTTACAGCACAAAAGAACTACTTTTTCAATGGATATTGCTAGTTCTGAACTATGGAGAGTGAAGAAAGACAAAGAAGGTCTGTGCTAGGAGATGCGAGAGGGATTTAGGTAACTAGATGATCCTTCCATTTGTCATCTGGCAAAGATCCTAAGGTCAACCCTTACTTCTTATAAAATGATAAGGTGTCTGTAATGGCAAGGAAAGGTCTTAGATTTATTCCTCAACCAAAAATATATGTCTCTTGTGGCACATAATGTCCAGGCGCAATCTGGAAGATTGATTCAACCGTCAGCCATGAACTGAATCATCAGGATCATTATAAACCGCTTCAATTTCTTTGCAGTTCTCTAAGAGAATTCTTTATTATTGTTATTATTATTATTGCTATACTTGTTATTATTACTAGGATAACTTCATAATAGAATCAAGGTTCTAATAAGTTTGCTTAACTTCACATTTCTAGTCTAAGCCAGACAGAGCAGATCTTATCAATAGAAACAATGGATTCTAAGGCATTGTTCAGCTCTCTAAATGCAATCCTCTATTTTAAGGTAAAATTGATGTTGTTCTACTCTTTTCTGAATGTTTTGAATAACATTCTATTGATAAATCCCTCATAAAGAGAAAATGTAGTTTAATGAGTAGTGTGTTCAGGTACATTTGAATCACATCTTCTGTGCGGCACAATCACTGTGATACAGAGTTTAGCTCCAAGAACTTAGAATAAGGTATGCACTTCTCATTACATTCCATGTGAATTGTGAGAATACAATTAAAAACCTGACCCTTCACTTCCTTTGTTATTCAGATTATAGCTAGAAATATAGCAGCTGAAGGTATGATGTTGCGTCTATTCTTACTTCGTAGATTTGCATGGATGTTTGAACTCAAATAGTGTTGCAGTGGGACAGACAAATGTACCTGTTTGTTGTTGTTGTTGTTTGTTTTTGTTTTTGTTTTTTTGTTTTAATCAGATAAACTAAAATGATTTGAAACTGGAACAAGACTAACTTAGAAGATGGATTTATAGAATCTGCTTTAATAAACACAGAAATAGGAGGGGTTCTTTGTTTTTTTCTTTTAAATACACAGGGCCCTACATATCCAGGCTTATCATCAATCACTAATTAACTGGAAAATAATGGACCAAGCAGGACCATTCAGTAGCTCATGGAGGCACCACTAGGAGAGGTGGAGGTCACACAAGATGTGAACCAGCCACTGAAGTGATGTGAATAATCTTGATGTGCTCCAAAGAAAAGCTTGATTCAGATATCTCCATTCTTTCCATGCGAGGGGCTTGAGTGCACCCTCAGTAAATTTGCAGATGAGACCAAGTTGGGAGGGATTGTTGATCTGCCAGAGGAGAGAAAGGCACTGCAGAGGAACCTGGATAGACTGAATCGAAGGGCCAAGGCAAACTGTATGAATTTCAATAGGGCCAAATGCTGGGTCCTGCATTTTGGTCACAACAACTCCAGGCAAGCTTACAGGCTTGGGGAGGAATGGCTGGAAAGATGCCTGATGGAAAGCAACCTTGGTGTACTGATGGACAGTTGGCTGAATATGAGCCAGCAGTGTGACCAGGAGGCCAAGAAGGCCAATGGCATCCTGGCTTGTATCAGGAATGGTGTGGTGAGCAGGACTAGGGAAGTAATCCTGCCTGGAGGATTGGTGAGACCTTACCTTGAGTACTGTGTTCATTTTGGGGCACTTCGATACAGAAAGGACACTGAGGTGCTGGAGCAGGTCCAAAGAAGGGCAACAAGGCTTGTGAAGGGCTTGGAGAATATGCCCTACGAGGAGCGACTGAAGGAACTGGGGCTGTTTAGTCTGGGGAAGAGGATGCTGAGGGGAGACCTTATTGCTCTCTTCAAATACCTCACAGGGGATTGTAGTGAGAATGAGGTTGGTCTCTTCTCACTTGTGACAGGTGACAGGATGAGGGGAAATGACCTCAAGTTGCTCCAGGGTAAGTTTAGGTTAGATATCAGGAAAACCTTGTTTACAGAAAGGGTTGTTAAGCACTGGACTAGGCTCCCCAGGGAGATGGTTGACTAAGCATCCCTGTATGTGTTTAAAAACCATTTGGATGTGGTGCTCAGGGACATGATTTAGTGGAGGGTCGTTAGAGCTAGGGTTGTATGGTTAGGTCGTGTTTGGACTTGATAACCTTGAAGGTCTTTTTGAACCTGAGCAATTCTATGATTCTCTGATTTTATGATTCAGTGTCCAGAGTCAACTGGTTCTGATCCAGCCGCAGTAACTCATATACTATTAATCCCATAAGTTTAGTTTGTAGTATGGTGTTAGCCTTATATAACAGCATAGTAGAGGATGACAAGATTATGACCAAAACCCCGTTGGAGACATTCTTGCATATTTAGCTGAGAGAGATGGTTAACAGCATTTTTGAGTGGGTCTGAACAGAGTTAATTTCACATAGCTCTCAAATGTTCTCGGGTATGACTGAAAGCACTTTTATAGACAGAGACTTGTACAGATAAAGAAATGTATTGATTTCTATGCTTCTCAACAGTGTAGTAGGCTTCTTACCTGAGACCATTATCCAAAGTACTGTCTGCAATTAATCTTGTGGGCAGTATGTAATCACCCATGGTGGTTACATATCCAAGGTGTACAGAGCAGAGTTTTGACTAGTGATACAGAATGGAGTGAGGGGACAATGAAAAGGAACTCCAATTTACCATTTTTTTGCCACAAGTAAGGGGAAAGCAGTGTGGTTGAAGATAATCCAGTAAGGTCAGAGGTTCATGCAGGTTGAAGGACAAAACAGAAGCCCTCCAAACTAAGAATTAAAAATGGCTGTATGCCTTTTCAATGTATTTGATCAGGAGGAAAAAAAAAAAAAAAAAAAAAAAAGAAGGTGAAACATTCCAGATGCTTGCCTGTAGTAAAGCATTTCTGGCTGTTAGTTCCAGTAGGTCATTACTGCATTAATTTGGTGTTTAATTAAATGCCTGTGCAACAGACCATTTATTTGTTATCTAATATTAGCTTTAGTTCTTATCAATTAAATGCTAGCTGAGGGCTTGATTCACTTACATTTTATGTCCCTTTACACTCTATTTTTTTATAAACAAAAAACAAGGACTGTGCAGAGGAAAGATTTATACATCCAAATTTCACAGCGTGCATAATACAATATGCTGAAGTGCTTAGGCAGAGGGTGCTGAAACAAAGGGGATATTTTTATAATTGTTTCTAAGGGAAAGTAACTTAGACCTTTTTTTTTTTTTAATTAAAAAACAAGAGAGAAACTAACTGAGCTATACAAAAACACTTATAAGAGCATTTCTTATACCTGTGTAAACTGGATAATGCACACGTCTAACTGACATTCTGATTTTTGATTCTTGGTAAAAAACCTTACTCAAAAACAAACAAACAAAAAGCACCTATTTCCCCTGAGACTTCTGTCAGAATATACACTTTCTTTGGTCTCTCTACAAAACAAGGGCAGGTTTTGCTATGTGCTGAAAGCTGGATTCTACCTCAGCCTCAACTTGTGTCTTTGAAGGATACACATTTAAGAAAAATAAAATAAAATAAAATAAAATAAATAAAATAAAATAAAAAAAATCCCTGTCATGAAATTTCTCATGTTGGAGACTTTGGTGTTATTTATTTATTTATTTATTTTTAATACAAAGTTTATGATAAGCTCAGGCTTTAGGGCTAGTTCAGCTGTCTGCATTTGTGAAAAAGTCTCTAATAATCTGTCTCACTAAACATTCAATGTAGAATTTATTATACTTATGCTTTCAAAATTAGAAAATTTCTCAAATATGAACAGTACGTTAGATCGTGACATAAGATTTTCTTTGAACACAGTGCTGATTCTCTCTGAGCACACCAAAATTATTTGGTTTTGAGGCTGGACTCATTTCAGACTACATCTGGATTTTAGGGTCAAGTGACTTTGGATCGCCATGACTGTAAATGCACAGGACACTACTGATGCTACAAAGGCTATAACATGCTCTTGAAATCACATACCATGAATAGTCAGGCTGCCTGAAAATGTCTTTAATTCCATTTCTTACTCTGTCCAGCAGATTATGCTACATAGCCTGTTAAGTCCTGAGTGTTTGGCAGTAATGTCTTGCTAATTGGGTGAAGAAGATACTCTAAAAAAGTAATTATTAAATTTTATTATCAGACTGAACCTTCTTGTAGCAGGAAAAAAAAAATTATGCCTAGTTTGGAAGGTGTACTTCGATTTCTAGTACAATCTAAATGAATGGTAAGATCTATCTGGCTATCTTAGAGTCTCAGGAGTAGTGGCCTCTATTCTGGCTTTATTCTCAGATAAATAGTGAACACGATTTTAGAATACAGGCCTTTCTACTTCACTTCTCTAAATGTAACCATCTGCAACTTCTCACATATTTGCTAAATTATATATGTGGAGAAAATTTCCTATGATTGTTATGAAATATATTTATTTATGTAATTTGAAAGTGCTTTATCCTAAGAGACATGGTAAAACTTAGTAAAATAAGACTGTCTCTCAAAATACCAGTGTTATTAAAGTTTACGATAAGAAGTCAATAATTACAAAATTGTTTATTGCAGTTTCAAAGAATCACAAGAAAAAAACATAAATTCAAGATATATTCTTAATATGAACATGAACTTTGTACAATGGCTTACAATAACATACGTAAGTTCAAAGTATATGAACATTGCAACACAAACACTGGAGAAAGAAGGATAAGGTAAACTCTTTCAGCTTAGAGATAATAGATTTATCTTTAACATTGTCATCACACTATTATTTTGATTTCATACAACTGAATTCACGAAGAGTTTATAAGAAGGCAGCTGATAAAATTAATTTATAGGATGCATACTGTTAAAAGGGGAAGACATGCATGATTAAGTTAGAGAGCAAGATACATAATTCAGTGCAGGACTTGATCAAAACAAAATACTAGGTTTCTGTTGACACCGGTGAAAGCAAGGAACGGGATCACCTTTTGGAGGTAGACATCTTTTGGCCTCTTCAATACTGGAAGGCATTGAATGCTGCGGTACAATGGCAGTTATAGTAGTTTGACCAGCAAGGTCAAATCTTCTGGATCCTAATAACACTTTTTATGAGTACAGCCAACAGAATTATCAGCCTGGTGGGCACTGTTCTGTCTTCAGAAAGATGTCTTTGTGTGGCAGTTAACAAGGGAGAAAAGAAAGGAGGAGAACAAAGGGTACAGGGAAAAAAAGATGGAGGACTCATTGAACAGAACTCAGAAAGTAAAAGTAATATGGCAAGTGAGACTGAAGTGGGGAGATGTGGGAGTGATAAAAAAGTGGATGATGTGATCTGAAAAATATAAGGAACAAGAAGAAAGTTAAAGAACTAAAGTGGAAGACAAGGAAAAGAGAAAAGATTAAAATCAACATTATACAATGATGATGGAAAATACATTCGTAAATGTAGAAAGCCAAAACGAAATGCAAAGAGAAGCCTGAGACCTCATTCTCCCCTCTAGCATACATTCACAGAGGAGCAGACAGAACTACATAGGAGGAGAAGCTAATACAGAAGACAGACTGCACAAAGACAACATTTCAATAGTAGAATGAGTGGGAGACCTCAAAAAACAGAGAAAAAAATAAAAAAAACTTTGTAGAAGGAACTGAATTCTCTGTATAAAAGGGGGCTGAGAGAATGAAAAAACCCTTTGCTTTGTCTGATGAAAGTCCCTAGTGAAACAGATGCAGTGAGGAAGGGAATATATGCTCCAATTAAGGTCTGACATGAAAGGACCAACATGTCTCCCTTGTGAGCACATCCAAAAGGCAAGGTGAATACATTCTCGAGATGGAAGTTCAAGGGGGTCTGCTGTGTCGAATCTCATTAGGTCCAGATGGATATCAAACTAGTGGATGTTTTCAGAATTATCTGTGTCAAAAATGTTGACAATTCTATGAACTAGAGACCCTTTTGCTTCCATGTACTGAGTTTAATGTAGCATTCCTTATCCCTTTGGTGTTTCCTGTAAATCCTTACTGTGGGGTAGTTAGTACACCTTAAAATTTGTGTAAAATCCCCATGGATTTCAGACACTAGATTTTCATTACTAGGTAAATTAATGACATTTAATGCTCACCTTGCATATCCACTTCTCAGCAAAGCTCCTGATTATTCTTCATATAGATGAACTAAATTAGTTAGTTAGCTTCCACTTAAATAAAAAAATAAATAAACGTATTTCTTAATTCTGTCAAAGATGTCAATGAAGAGGGGAAACTGAAGACTTACCTGTGACTGAAGAAATAGTGCTCATCAGGCAAAAATGTAATTTCACTTCCTAAAACTTTCAATGACTTTAACTTCTTGAGAGTGGTGGAAGTTCTGTCATTAGTGTCAACCACTAGATGAAAGAAAATAGTCTAATGTCAAGGAAATGAGTAGCATATAAAAAATATAGCTATTGCAATGGTCTTCATTTAAAGCTCAATTAAAAACAAAACAAAACAAAACAAAACAAAACAAAACAAAACAAAAAAGGAATGAAATATAAATGATTTTTAACTCACATATTACTTACTCAGAATTGTGTTGCATAAATTTTGGAGGGCTCAGCTAGCTTTAATAGACCACTTTTCAGTAAAGTGTCACACATCTGTGCCCTCAGTAAAGGGTAGCATGAGCTGAAGGTTTTGCCTGTACTCCTCACTCCTGGATTCCTAAAATCTATCATCTGCAAATTATTTTCACATACTGAAATTCAGGTATGAAGCAACTAAAAGGCAAATTAACTCAATTTTTCTTCCTTTGTTATCTCTACCACTTTTCCGTTAGAGAGGGGTGATAGAGCTGGTACTCAGAGCTCTGTAGCAAAATACAACAAAGACTGGGATATTTGATTGTTGATATTGATACCAAGTATGATATTCCAAACAAAGGAAGAAAAATATGCTTCCAACCTGTTCCTGTATATTCATTTGAAAACTTCATATTCCACTTATATTTGTTTTTAAAGAGAAAACAGACATGCCACTCTGAATTAGGTTAACATCAAAATAAATGAGAAAATTAACAAACAAATACATAGATAAATTATATGGTTTGTTTGTTTGCTTTTTATTTCACAATGACTCTGTCTACTAGTGAAGAAATCACTATTCATCGCCAGAAAAGTTAATGACACTTTTCCTTCTCATCCTCATACTCTTTTCTCTGTATGTCTCTGTTGTCCATTTCTCCATCCCAACTGACTTATCACTAGAGATTTATCAGCCCTGTTATTCTGAGAGCAGCAGCCCATAAAATGAAGATAACAAGTCCCAACTCCCAGCAAAATTTTCCTTGTCAATGAGAGATTAAGAACTAAAAACAGTCAGAGTCTATGCAATAATATTTTCAGCCAACTTTACAAATTTTCATCCAGAGCATCTAAGAATTTTTATTCATTTGTAATCCTCTGCAATATCTTGAATTTCCCCTCATTAAGTTTCATTGTGGAAAGGACAAAAAAGATAACATATGGCTTTTCTGTTCAGGAAATGTATCATTAAAACAGGTAGACAGGTTAACATATTAGTGTAGCTCCCTGCATAGAAATACTGAAAGGATTTCAAGTATGTTCTAAAGCAAGTTGTATGAAATATTGAATCTGTCAATCTAGTGTTTCCTTACACAAGCCACCACACAGATTGACAAGGAAGGAGAGGAAGATGAAAGTCTCAACTACAGGTCAGCCTACATCCATTTTCTGTAAGTTTATATGAATGCAAAGAAATAGATGTATTCTATTCAGAAAAGTGTGTTATAAAGTCTCTTCAGCTTTATCCATCTGTTAAGAATGAAGGTTGTTCATCCTTTTTCTGACATCAGACTTTGAAGTAATTTTTCTACTACTTTTTAAACATGTCTCAGATCAACTGCAGGATCGGCAAGGCTCCCATAATCCTTCACTTGACAAAAGTCTCTTAAATGTCCCATAGTTTGTAAGAATAAATTAAGTAAACTTACTCTCTGTCAAAACCCAGTCTGGCATCACACTGACCTCAGTAGTTTCCAGACAAGGTTGTTCAGTAACAGATTTGCCAGGGCACATTCAGATTGACTTGGCATTTAGCTGTAGACTTGCAAACTATTCATATCTCAGTAAAAACAATTAGCTTTATTGATGTACATTTTTATACATTCTTACTAGGTAAATTTCCTGCTTAAATCTTGTGCATGTCAGAACACTCCAGTCAGTTGGTCACCTTAAATTTTAAGAAAAAAAAATAAAAAGGGGGAAAAAAAATAGTAACTGAAGATTACCCTGGGAAGGATTAGAAAAATTTACTAAAGATTTCAGCAAATAATATTCAGTAAACAGTACTTTCTCATTTTAGTTGATATTAAAGGCATTTCACTTAGATACTAATAGAAACTAAGAGTTGTCTTTTGACTGATTTTGACCACAGGTCTGACAAAAATCAGCACTTTTCTGTAAGTGATGGCATGTACCAATCAACCATGTATGACCATGCATGTTTTAAAACAGAGATCTTATAATGTTTCAGAAATCACATTCTGGCTTTGGATGAAATATCAGTTATTCACTGTTATTCACTGATCATAAGTTGAGCCATTTTCTTCCCGTTTGAAGGGATTGTGTATGGTTTAGAACTTCTTCATCTAAATTGTATAAAATCCACCCCCTCCTTGAATACTATTACTACTGAAAAGTAGGAATTAATTCAGTAAGTATCAGAAATCAGGATCAGTTGCTTGAAAAGGCAACCTGTGTATAGAACTGCTG
Organism: Gallus gallus; assembly: GCF_016699485.2. Classification (NCBI taxonomy): domain Eukaryota; kingdom Metazoa; phylum Chordata; class Aves; order Galliformes; family Phasianidae; genus Gallus; species Gallus gallus. The sequence continues at coordinate 4,564,742 of NC_052572.1, forward strand.
AAGAAGCATATATTTTGGAAAGGTATTAGAAGCAAGTTAGAAGGAAGATTAACACCAGCTAATTATATCACTCAGCCTCCGCCTAACACTGAAGGAATGCATGCCTGTGTTGTATCAAGTATCAATCTTCAAGCCACAGGTGATCTAAATAAAAACCCCACTTACAGATTTTTAGCAATGAATTTCATACTTGAATACTCTGTCATAATCTGACCTTCAACCAAAAATTCATAAGGAACAAGAACCTCGATAAGATACTGGGATTACATGAGGGTCTTTGTTGAATTAAATGCAAATAAATTCATTAATTACATAGGGGTCAGAATACTTTGAGCACCACCGTAGTAACATATCACCTCATTCTCAGTATCATTTTTTACATAACTTGTACTTAATGGTTACCGAAGCACCAACATAAAAAGAAGAATGCCATAACCAGAATGCTAGGTGACAATGAGTATTCCAAAATTATACTGGTAGGACAAGAGATTCCTTAGTGATTGATTGATAGTGACTCTTTGTCCAGTCTTCCTAAGGGGAAAATAAGAAAATGCTGATAGAAAAAAACAAAAAACAACACAGAAAATCAGAAATACGAAAGAATGACAGAGAATTAGTTTGTAAACTGGGACTGTCATAGTCAAGGATACAGCCCTAGGGATGGATTAGCTTCATGGTCAAAATCAAATACCCATGCTCCCATAGAGGCAAACGTTTTTGACTGCTTGAATCATACATACACATGATGCAAAGGTGAAGTGACATGTAAACACTTATCTACTGCAAGGCTTTCTCACCATTGATGGAGAACACAAAGAGTAACAAAAAAAGCTTTAGTCTGGTCATGAGAAGAAGTACTGCCAGGTAAGATTTAACAACAGCTTTTTTTTTTTTTTTTTTTCCCCCCCCCGGTACACTCTCATTAAATTTCAATGAACAAAACTCCTGGTTAATTGCAAGGAGAACAGGAAGGAACAATGTGAGAAAGTAGTTTCAAACTGTGGTTGCATTTATGCGTGAGAGTATGTGCTCATTGGAGAATACTAAAAAGAATTAAGAAAAATATGGAACAGAAATACTGATGTTCAACCTTAGATAAACCAATCATCAGAATAGTTGCTCAAATGTAAAAGATTTAGTCTCAGATCTCTGTGCTTTATTAATTCTCTGTGCTACTTGTTATGGTGTATAGAACTGGAACATTCTGCCATACTTTAAGAAAGTATCCTCGTTATCACCTATGATGTTCCACGTACAGACTCCTTGGGTACCAACTGGATTTCTGTTCTAGATTTTGAGAATTTTCTCTTATTTCTTCCCTCTCCTTTTCTCTCTCGCTTCTAAATTGTATCAGCTTTGCTTTTTCTCTTTAGCTCTGCTCAATGCAAAATATTTAGAGTGGGGAAAACTTTTCTTAGACTGACTATTAAAATCAAATTAATGATGTCTGCGAAACCCAGAAACCTCAAAACAAAAACAAAAAAACAAAAAAAACTGGTAAGGACAAAAAAAAATACCCACTAATGTTTGAAAACATTTATTGATTTTTACTTTCTAAATACTCTAAAAGAAGAATCTTAAACAATTACTTTAGCCTTCAGTTTTATTTTAAATTGAACTCAAATAACCTCTGATTTTGACATAAATCAAAAGCAAGCAAATTAGACACCTCTGCCCAATAAACAGCTGCTTCTTGGAGTGACAAGAATCTGGGTTTTTGCCATGTTGTACATTGGCAGATGAAGGAACTCGAGTGGATTCAGGTTTCCCATTTTCTTAATATTTTTTTTTGCTATGGAGTCACATGTTAATTTAGGTCACCACTTCCAAAGTGTGCACTTTGATATTTACCAAGCTAAACGGTTTTCTAGTGGAGTTACTTAGCTCCACGTTAACCTCCTCCTGTGTTTTGATATCTAAACGTTCCTTCTGTGTCCACATACACTTTACAGGTACTAGTCTGGTAAACACTTATATTTTGCGAGGCTTTCTAACCCAACTACCAAGTGTTACAGAATTATAGAATCATAGAATGGCTTGGGTTGGAAGGGACTCCAAGGCTCATCAAGTTCCAACCCCCTGGTGGGTGGGCCACCAATTTTTAGATCTGGTGTTAGACCAGGTTGCCCAGGGCTCCATCCAACCTGGTCTTGAACACAACTTCAGGGATGGGGCATCCACAGCTTCTCTGAGCAGCCTGTTTTATAACCTCACCACTCTCTCTGTAAAGGACTTCCTCTTGACATTCAATCTAAACCTTTCCTCCTTGAGGTTAAAAAAAGTGTAAACAACTACTGATATTTTTAGGCACCTTAAAGTCATTCCCCTTCGACACCCACTATCTCCAGTAGGACATCAATTTATTATATATCTATTGCAATTAATAGTCTCATGCATCTCAGAGATTTAGAGATGTTGAAGTTGCACTAGGTGGCTATTTGTAGTCAACTTGTTCTTCCCAGTGTATAACTACCTTAAGTACAACTATATTGAGCAAAAAGGTTGCCAGAGAACTTCTGTATGGCTTAATAAAGGTACTTTTCCATTACTTGACATTCATAAGGTCAGAAGAGATATAGATATATCCTCACTTAAATCAACTACATTGTCAATACAGTTTTAAGGTCCTCAAATTGGAAGTCTTTGGTGAAACTAACATTTTGGACAGGACTTCCATGGAAGTGAAAAATAATTGCATACCACAGAAGTCCATGGAGGTATTCAGATTTTCACCAGGACATGTATCTAGCTCTTTGTTTCTTGGTACTTTTGCCATCCAAGTGTGATGGACTGTTATTCCAACATTATTTGAGGCCAACTGTTTTTCTGTAAAAAATGAAATAAAATAAAGTAGAACAAAATGTTATCTCTTTATTGCTAAGACTCTTTGAAAATGAAAAGTATTGATTATTTTATCATTTCTGCTGGCAGATAAGAATCTAGGCAGACAGTAATTCAAAGTATTATCATTTTTGTGTAGAAATTTATTGTATTTCTGACAATGAGATACTTAGAGATTTAGAGGGATTTGTTGGGGTTTATTGAAAAACCCTTGGGGTGCAGGTCAGTGCAGAAGTTTGTTCTTTCGGTAGGAAATCCCAGGATAGCAACAGTCATAAAACACTGCACTGAAAAATTGTGTCAGGAAAGAACATCGTACACTTAAAAACTTTTATCAGTGTGGGAAATTATCACAATTGTCAGAATTCTGAGCATTAAATTTGTAGGCCAGGTTTGGACTTCTGTCTCTTACTTCTTGATCCTCTTGGAAAATCCACTGAATCTCTCTGTCTAGTGGTTGACTTCTTCAAAGACAAAGTTCTTTATGCAAACCTTAAGAACCGAATTGTCATCTGTGAATGAAACTGTTCCCATGATTGAACCAAGGTTCTTCAAAAGCAAAATGAGTGTAGAGAGGAAAGAAAAACTAATAAACAAACTTACCTTAGCAATGCAAAGCTGTCAAGGGTGAGCCCAGAATGTTGTAAAACAAACATAAAAATGTAGGACCACATGCTATGACCAGAAATTCTCAGTTGTTCCAGTGTGAGGTGCAGTTTAACATCTTATAGTCTGAAATGAAACAGGCTGCTGAGAAACACATAATACTTAGCAGCCAAATATTCCATATCAGATTTGAGCAGCACAACGTTATTGAACCACATGAACATCTGTCTAGCCCTTACTTATCAATTCTATGTCCTGTAGTCTTTCAGACTCCTTTCCCCTTACAGTTTTTAATTTTGGGGATATTTTTTTATGTTTGGCAGCAGCAGATGGATCCTAATACCTCTAAAGTCATTAGTTTAATAATACAATTGGTAAGTGCAGTCATTCTCAGTGAAGGGCAACTATCTCACAATTATCTCACTAATTTCACCGTGTAAATCCATTGTGTCAGGGACAACATCATTTAATGATGAAAATCATTTAATACATTTGAATACAATATTCATTATCAATACTATGTTTGTCCTTACATATTGGCCTACATGTAAAAGGAGAGAATATATGAAGATAAAAGAAAATAATTGGAAGCAAGGGGAGAAAAAAAAAATCCACAACAAAGAAACAGTGAAAAACAAACAAACAAAAAAAAACAAAAAAAGCAGAATTGGAACAAAGAGAGTCAGACAGTCTTGACATTTAAAAATTAATTATAAAATTAGCTGATGAAGAAAATTAATCCAAATTGACATGAATTTGAATGCTGTCAGATGGAGCAAAAAAGGCCCTAGGTGCATAAACAAGAGTTTGTAATAAATAACAATGTAGCAAGCCGAGGGGAAAATGTTTATGAAAGGAATTTGTGTTTGGTGCACTATCATTTGGCAGCCTCATTAATGATTTAGAAGAAGGTGTAAACATAACATTCATGATTTTAGGGAATGCTATTTTGCTACAAATGCCAATAAAGAAAAAATAAGAAAAGAAAACAAGAAAAATCATAAAAGTCAGCTTTTATATGCCTCTCTGTCTAAAACTAAACAAACACTTTCTCTTCCTTAATATCCTCAGATCTTCTTCTATCTTAATTTCCTTGAGATCTGTATCATTCATCAGAGTCATCTCCATGTTTCTTAACTGTCAATTTTTCTCATTTAGGGATTTTTTTAATTATTATTTTTCCCCAGGTAGATAAAAACAGTGTAAGATAAGAGTTAGGAGATATATGCAGAGTTATCCAGCACTGCAGTTTGTGTTCTGGACGGTTAGAGAATGCTTTTCGAACAGATTGTTACACACAGCTCAAGACAGCTTTCTCTGGCAGTATGATCTTTGTCCACATCAAAAGGTTTCCAGCAGTAACCAAAACTTTTGGGCAATTATCAAAATGGGTGATTGTAAGACTTGTTATGGAAATGAAAAAGTCTGCGGGCAGAACATAAAACACCTTAACAGTCTTGGTATGTGACCCAGTAAACACAGAGGGCACTGAAATATTCTGACCTCATATTTGAACCAGGAAATCTGTACGGCAGATTCAGTTCATGACTTGATGAGTTTTACAGGATGGTTGTTGTTTAACAGCCAAATGGCATTTAGTGGAAGGAAATCTTCACTGCCATCAGCTTCCTTTATCTAAGGTCTATGTTTCCCTAGTTTGTACAGAGATATTTCTGAAGTTTTAAAATAAATAAACGAATTAATAAATAACATGAATTGCACTACTTCCTTTTTATTCCATTCCTTGCAAGCTTCCTTATTCCAAACTAATAATATGTAGGCTTATTTTAGACTTTCACAGAGTCATCTGTATCACAATACTTGTAAAAATATTTGTTGATTAGTAGAACTGATGAAGACCAATGTTTTATGGACTACATTGCTCTTTTCTGACTCTTCATGAGACAGCTCATAGCAGTGGCCTCAGAAACAATAATCAAAGCTATTCCTTAAAACAAACGAATTCAGAAAGGAGTATCAATCAGATTTCAGGTGAGGGCTGGGATGGAGAATCAGAGTAGAAAATCTTGATCCTTCTACCTAGTCACTTTAATGACATAGCACATTTGTACTCATCTGTTAAGACCTGCTTGAAAGCACACTGAAGTCAATGTGAACAATCCTACTAATGTTGATAATTCTTTTTAGATGTGAACTGAAGTGTGGGGAGGGTTGAAAACTGTCCCTGGTTACTTTTTCAGCTGTTGTGCTTTTAGGTGTTGAAGACTTCTGCTTAAATTGATTGTTAACTTAAGATAGCAAAATCTCTACCTATCTAGAAGCTTTCTTCCTTTCAAAATCTCTGTTCCTATCCTAATTGTGTTCCTATATAAGCATTAAACTCATCTTTAAACTTTGCTGCTTCTCTCTCTTACCTAATTGTCTGAAAATTGTTTTTCTGTCTGTGCTGATTTATTTTTCCCTTTTAGCTAAAGAACTTATTTCACTTTCTGCTTCTGTGCTAGCCCTTCTTTTTGCTTTTTCCTTTTAATTATTTTCTCATCTTTCTGCATGCACCTTTGCCTTCTCTCCTGCAAAATTTTCTCGTCACTTCTGCCCAGGTTCTTCAACTGTGTTTTTTATTTTTACACCACAGCTTACAGTATTTTCCCATGCTCAGGTGTGACTCTAATGCTGCTATTTTTTTGACCCACCGAATACTGCCAAAGTACCTGTTTTCAGCAGATAAACCTTATTTGTCTCTGCATTTTTCTTCTCTCTCTCTCTCTCTCTGTGTCTGAGTGAGTGTATATATATATACCCAAACAATACTTGGGTATATATACAAGTATATATATATATAAGTATATATATATACTTCCAAACAATACTTGGAATACTTGTGGGAAACCTCAAAGTAGTGGAGAATATTACAGTATTTTGATGGAATAGCTTTTTACTGACGTGATTCAAGTCAAACTGATACACATTAGGAAATGCACTATAGGACTCTACTCTGATTTTGAGAAGGTGTGTTAGTCTAGGAATGAAGTAAATGCTTCTGTAATCTTTCATATGTCATGTTTACACAAACCTATAATAACGTAACTGTGTGTGTACATCTAGACTACAAAAAGGGAATTTATAATGCAACCTCTTTCTGAACAAGAAATACATTCTTTGTGTTTTGTAGTACTGAAGAATATTTATATGTCTAGAACCTAGTAAGCCCTTTATTTTTGTACTTGAAGGTCTTATTAGAAATTAACCAGTGATTTTACTGCTTCAAAATTAGAAGATCCTATTACATGAGCTAAGGAGCAATCCTAAGACATTTTTGTTAAATGAATCAAAAAGCCTGCTGAAGAGTTCTTAACTTGGGGAGAGGTACATCTCATCTGATACTTTTCCTTAGTTTGTTTTGAAGTTCAGGATTTAGTCACATTTTTTTATCTCCTGCCTTACATTTTGCAGTGCATATGAAAAACTTTGGAAGTTCGTGCCATAGCTTGAGAGCTTGGTGACAGCTGCTGCCTGCTGCCAGCATTGGTTGGCTGACTGGTAACAACCGTGGTCTGTTTTTAGGCCTATTCTAGTACAGACCCAAGAAGAATGTGAAGCTGTTGGAGTGGGTCCACAGGAGAGTCACAAAGAAGATCAAAAGACTGGAGCATCTCTCCTACAGAGAAAGATTGAGGGAGTTTGACAGTTGGGCTTGATGACCTCAGAGTTCTCTTTCAATCTTTATGATTCTATGAGTTGGGCTTTGGGTTGGCAACTCTGTCCATTAGCGGGGATTGGAGCTTGATAATCATTATGGTCCATCTCAAGCCAAGCCATTCTATGACTCTATGACTCTATGAAGTCCTATTGCAATCAGAAGATTGCACTCAAAAGAGAGGAAACTGGTGGTCTGCTTGGTCTTAATCTTGCACAACTCTGAGTATACCAGGTCCATGAGTGTAAGGAACCAACAAGATCTGCCAGGGTAAATTCCCATCCTATCCAAAACTGTATTGTATTTCTGAAATTTAGCCAGGAATGTGGCATGGAAGATGACTAGAACTCCTGGCGTCCCCAGGTAAGAGTCTCATACAACAAAGGAGGCATTTACTACCTTCTCTACTTAATTATGTATGTTACTGACACCAGAACAACTTGTCTAGCATGTAGTTGACCTCAGGATGGCCTTCAATAAACAAAATTCTCCTCAGGAAGGCAAGAGACAGCCAGTGCTAGCTGCAGGTCAGAAAACATGCAATCCTGATAGAAAGACAGTTAAAGTTTCCCTTGCCCACTAGCAGTGATTCTTGTATCATCAATATTTTTCCATCACCAGGGTATCCTCACCTTGCATTATGCTGGTTAATGGAAAGTTGGCTGTAATAGTGCCTTTATTTTTATTGTTAGAATAAGCATTTATATCTCTATGAGCTTTTAGCTGAGGATCTCTGAAGTCATCAGAAATCTCTTCCAGTGAAATAGGGAAACCTAATTACAAACTGGTAGTATGAATCACTGAGAGCGTAAGTATTCTGCTAAAGAAAATATGGTAAGGCAGTGACAGAATCAATAAGCGAGCCTTTGAATGCTGGTCACCTTTCCTAATCATTTGAAACAGTCCAGGAAAGGTGAAATATTGTGCTTTATGGAACAAGTTAAGACCAAGCTTTATATATTTAGGAAGAGCATTTTAGGCTGTGTTGCCTGACACAGCAGGAAATTGCATTCAGTGGTTTTGGAGGTCCCTACCAAATTTTCCTTATGACAGGTCATTCTATTATTACCCACTAAAGACTTTCGTACATCTTTCTCTGAAGCATTCAACTCTTAATTTGGAGGTAGGATATTGAACTAAATGGATCACTAGTTTGATCTATTGTGTCAATTCTTATGGTCTTGGAGATGCAAACAGTATGTAGGGCATAGGTTTTCCTTACAACTGTAAGTATATGTTCTAATATAACACCATTTTGTGGCTTTTCAAGAACTGAAGCTGAAGTTTACTTTGTAGACTAAAACTTAATGTAAACTGTAAATGCTGTTGGCCATGTGACATCTCTGTATTCTTCCATGGGCAGAAGTCATTTTCTTCTGTGCCTATATTTGATTTCAATTAAAAGAAGACAGCTTGCTTAATCTATCCTAAAAGTTGATATGGTGTATACCTGAGTGAACTGGCCAATTTCCCTTATAAATTATGTATAAAATCCACAACTGCATTCTCTCTCAGAAACTCAGAGGAAAATTCAATTTCTCTTTTAGCTTATATTCTTTCATGGTTCTTGGGATATTCATTTCATATTTTCTGCTCATTTTTATAAATGTCTTATTTATTCAAGCTCTTCATAGAGGAAAGTAATGCCATGCATTGCTGATTTTATTTCTTTGGCCAGTTTACAATATCTCTTCAGAACTTAACATGTTAATTGATTTTAAAATTTCTATAAATTTTAGCCATGCTCTTGGATCGTACATAATGATGCCAGGGAGACTTTATGAAATGTCTTCTATAGCTCCACTGGAGTTTATTTAGATATGATAGCTCATCTTTTCCTTCTTTCATCTTAACAGAGATGTAAGGGAAATAAACTGACCACACTCCTGCCTAGGGATATTACCTAGAACTGGACCAGAGGGACAAATTTTGACAAGTAATTTCAGTTCTGTATTCTGCCCCATAAAAGTAAGGACATCTATCCAGGGATGTTGCCTACCATGACAATACTTACTTCTTTCTGCTGCACTCTGGACTCCCTGTTCCACTCACCTAATTTTGGACTCTTCAAACTATAGATCCCATATAATATAGATACTGTGTATCTTAGGATAAAATACATTCCTGTGAGCTTTATTGATCATGTCTTCTGTACATAAATGCTAACAAAACACTGTATGCTTGGTGTCTCTTTCTATCATGTAAAGGTCTCATAGTAAAACCTGGAAAGAATTCAATGAGAGCTAGTTCATCCTGAGTTATTACAAACCCTCAATTCCCATTACAGAAGTTTATCTGAGTCATTACAGGTATTTTTCTCTTTTACTGGAAGCACAACTGACAACCTAGGGTAAAGGTCTGCAAATGAGTGAGGAAATGATAAGCATTATGAGTGTTTTCATCAAGATAATATTCTCTTTTTTAAGCATTTTTCTTTTTTTCCTTTTCGGATGCCTTCAGTGTTTGCACATCGTATTTCCATCAATGTGTATGTCAAGAAATAAAACAAAGAATATGCCTGTTAAATCCAATACAACAAAGACAAAAAAGCAATAAGAGTTAGTTTTTACCTTACCTTCACCTTAAGACACAAGGGAATATCATCAAGCTGAGAGGAAAGGGTCAGGTTAGATACAGGAATAGGCTCCCCAGGGCAGCAGTCATGACACCAAGCCTGCTGGAGTTCACGAAGTGTTTGGAAAGCACTCTCATAAATATCTTTTGATTTTTGTGTGGTCCTCTGTGGAGCCAGGTGTTGGACCCATGATCCTTATGGGACTTTTCCAATTCAGGATATTCCATGATTCTATGATTCTCTTACAGACCTTGCTGTTTAAGCAAAACAGACTGCAGGCAAGTACTTGAAGCTTGACAGTTCTGTGACCTCACTTTATTTTTTTAAACATTATTTTAGGTAGAGTTTTTATTTATTTGGTGTTTGATAATCACAGTTTGCATTTACAGGCTCTTCTGTCTTTAATGAAGAAGGTTCTCATCCTTTCATATAGAATATATATGAAAATCATCCACCCAAAGCCATATAGACCATATCACATGGTCTGTCTGTGCCGTATATATTCCATCAGGATATTTAAGTGCTTTATTTCTATTACATTACTTAGTATTCTTCTCCTCTCTCTTCCTTTCCCCAGATGAATGAAGAGAGTTAAGGAAGTTTTGATACATGCTCTCAATACAAAAATGTGCTTTCCAAGTAGGCAGAAAGACAGATAATTTCAACATTCAGCTTCCAGACCTTCTTTAAAAAGTACTTTCAGACTAGTTAAGGCTCTATTTTATCCCTAAGCTCTGTACTGGCTCTAATATCTACCTGCTGATGTTAAGTCACAGGATGACCTTTGCTATCCTTATATCATGGATTTGCTCTCTCCATTTGCTCCTTGTTGGCCTAGGAAGTTGCTGAATGCTGAGCTTTTCACTGCTCATAGATATCATCAATCATACTGCACAATAGTGCAGTGGAGTATTGGCTTGGTTTCTTGGGTTTGGATACCCAAGAAATAGAAGCACAAAATTTAAATGATTTATTTATTTATTTTCAATTCTGCCTCCATTACTACCTGCAGAACAATATACATGTAACTAATTTGTGGGATTCTTTTTGATACATCACAGTTGTGCTGGGCATGGTAGAACTGCACTTTGTGCTAGCTTTCCACCACTGCTTTGTACTGAACATTTCCTGACTTCATGGATTTTTCTGCTTTTTTCTTCTCATTTTGTAAGGATTACAAAAGGTTGCGTTAATGAACTGTGTTCACTTCTGATTTTTTTTTTTTAATTGTCAGAAATAAAATAGTTACACAGATAACTCCCTTTTTGATAATGTGACACAATTTACCTGTGAAATTTTAGAGTATGATTAGAGTAAATACAGTTAATGGGAAGAATAAAGTCCCTTGTGGACTTCCTGAACTTTCATTGACTTTCTATATTAATGTGATGATATACAGTTTCTCTGGACTAGATGTTTGTTTTTAGTAGTGAGAAGAGTATATAGGAAGGAGTATGTTACAATGTTCATGTCATTTGATTCCCAGTGGAGAATAAAAAAACAAGCAAACAAACAAATCCACCCTGAAAATGATCAAACTAGGACGAATGACACTGCAATTCCTCTGGAGTTCCACATGCAGCCTTCTCACTAAGTCTCATTTATATTATTCTCAGTGTACTTCTTGTGGGACAGCATTTTTTATGATAAGTGAATTTTGAGCTATTTTTGAAAATCAGTTTTAAATTGTCATGCTAAAATTTCTGGAGAAACAGTGAAAAAAAAAGTGAGATATGCTGGCAGCTGTCTGAACTGCAGATTATTACTGTTAGTATTGACAAAAGGCCAATCTAGCTTGTAAAAGGATTAAGATTTTTAATTTATAGTATTTTGACACAGCAGTAATATAGTAATCATAGCAGTCCTATATGAATAGATAAAACAAGAACAAATACTTTCTCTTAAGGCATTTTGAAATATTTTATTGAATTCTGTGTTTTTGAGGGTTTGGATATTATTTTAAGAAGGGTAGTGGGAATGAGTTTTACCTTAATAGGCTGAAGCAGAAAGATATACATGGAAACCAAATACACTTCTGAACGTGTGAATGTCATGATATTTCTGGAAAAAGCGCTAAGTTTGTTAAACTACTATATTGTGACCATGTTGTTTCCTGAGCTGCTGGCTGAGGAAAGCTGAGATATGTCTGAAGTAAGTGCAGCAGAAATCAATTTTGAAGCAAACGTGAGAATTACCTTAGCTCCTGTCTTCAGCTGGAAAAATCTGGTTTCTGTCTTCAATTTCATCTTTGCTTTTTTAACATTTCCTGTTTCGTTCTTGTAGTGGTTGACTTTTACAGTTGACTGGAATAGTAACAATACTTACCATTTCATAAATATGGAAGTAAATAATATCCCATCCAGCGTCATAGGATCATTGCTTGCACTACAGTATCATGATCTATGCCTTGTCAGTACAGCAGCGAGACTTATTCCCACAAGACCACATCTAAACAAGCAGCCCTTTACTTCTGGAGATGTTAACTTTTTTTTTTTTTTTTTTTTTTTTTTTGGTTGATCCCTTAGACTCTAATTAATCTGCAGGTAATTCCAAATGCACTTATTTGTGGGACATTCATAATATCATAACATTTCAACCTGAGCCTAACTGTGAAGAATTATGGTAAAGCAGGAGGAATTTAAATTTGCATTGGAAAGAATGCAATAACTATCAGCAAGTTTCTACTCTTTGTGTGTGTGACTGTATAACCAAATTAGATCTCTGCTGTTCTGGGGCCAATGCACCAGCTATTATCTTACACCACTGCTAAGGACTTATGGCTCTTCCTACAGTTCTTCCAGGGAGTCCAACTGTACTCTGTCGTAGGGGATGGGGAAAAAGTTTATATAATATCATGGGAACAGGAAACTCAGAACTGGCTTTCCTTCCATTACACTGGAATAATCATTAGCATTAAAATAGAGGATAAGGATACTTGGACTACTCCATGTGACACAGATTGGCTGTGTTTGTAGTAGTATGTGTGTGCCTGGACACTGAAACATGATGACACTACTAAATGACTGCAGTGTTTTCTGACATGAATGAGGCTTCCTTCAGCTTTCAGTCTCTCATCTGTTTCAGTAAGACATGAAGTCCACCAGCAGGAAGACACACTGCTTCATTCCATTTAGTCTCAAAGCTCAGTAACATTTAATTTATCAATACAGGCATCTCTTTTCGTCCATGTGCCATCTGGTGCAGATTCCAAATCAGTAAGTCCTTCTTCTCAGACCTGTGCTTAAGTCTATCTGATGCCACACTGGGATGGATGGAAAAAAGCTACTCAGGCTTCCACTCTCCCAGCGGCTTCTGCTTTAATCCATTTTGTAATGCACAAAGCCACAAGCATGATACCAGCCACAGAAATTACAAGTCCTTCACTGCTGAAACAGATGAACATTAGGGGAAGGCTTTGAGCCTTTATATGGCATTTGACACTAACAGAAACCTGAACCTTTCCCCCTGTGCAATAGCCCACAGTGGAGGAAAGGGTGATATCTATCTCCAAGGGCAATGCATTCAGTCTATGCCAACTCCAAAACTTCCTGGGAGACCATTTTCCTTCCTTAGGGATGGCTCTCAATCACAAGAGTGTCTCCTATTGCATCCTCATCACAACAACAGAAAAACAAATAAATAAAAAATATTGGGCAAGTATAAGACAGTATACTTATGAAAAAATTGGGATGGAGAAGCAGAATGAAGTCAGGAATTACAAGACATCTCTTATTGCTGGTAAAAACACAACAGCAGTGTAATTGTCAGAGGTCTCAAATGAGACTGTCAGAACTTCTGTGGAAAAAGAAAAGAGTGAAGTGTTCTAATTGGTACACGGCTGTGTATCTGGGAGGTCTGTATATGTTACAATAGGAATGTTTGCACTGGAAAGTCGCTAACCTGACTGTAACCAAATGCACATATCTTTTCCATCTGCCTTGGATGATCTGGTCAGATACTACACATTATGTTGGAGTGGTGAAGCTTTCCCTGACAGGTACATCATGCCAATTGGATTTCATTTTTGCAGACAGGCACTTCACCTTTTGCAATAACTTCCTCTGTTGAGAATTCAGATGAAACTGAGCTTACTCCTTCTAATGGAAGAGAACTGGGAAGGCACACTGAATAAATGTAGAGCCACTCATTACAGCAGTACTGACCTTGCTCATCCAGAGCAAGCTGACACTGTGGCAGGCTGCGTACAAGATTTTGTGCTTACTGAGGAAGAGCAGGAACATGCAGGAGGAATATCTTATCTCCTCCATGCAGGCTCGTAGGTATGGAATTTAAAGTAAATTCTTTAAAGATAAGTTTTTTAAACTTCCATTTTTATTATTATAATTATAACTTTTAAAGAATTCTAGTCAAAGCTACTACCAGATACTTTGTTCCAAAGATCTCATTTGTATCCCACTTCAGTTCAGCAAAGAACACAATCCCCATTCTAATTCTAGCCCATAGGACCCAAAGGATGCTACGAATTGACTTCATGGCTACTTTGGGAGCAAGAAACATTTCAGAAGCAGAATAATGGCAAAATGATTGTGAAACTGATGATGAAGAACCATCATGATGAATATAAAGCACCCATAAGACAGTATGCTGGGTAAATATACTTACTAAAAGTTGATGGAGGAGACCAGAAGATATTAGCATTAGCCTGAATATGTTGTTCTCAAGAGTTAGTTTAATTTTTTATTTTTCTTTAGGTCAGGACCATGGGTTTTTTTTTTCTTTTTTTCTATTTTTTCTTTCTTTCTTTTTTTTTTTTTTCTGACTCATATTAAGCTCTTAGAAATGGTAGTGCTGTTTTCCTGTTGAGAAAGAAAAACTATACTTATCTACCAAGGCAGCTAAGGCTGCTGCAGCTGGCAGTGTTCTGTACGAGTAACATTTACCCCTGCAACCAGGACCTTGTGCTAACCTTTTTCATTGGATAACACTTCATACAACACCAGTCTTTACACTGTGTGCATACCTTTCCAGGTAATTTCTGCCTGATGTGAGTATTCATTGCTTTTCTGAAGTTAATAGGTTTGTTAAATGATGATGTCCACAGAATTCTGCTTAGAAGAAAAGCAGAATGCTTCCATATGATTTATCATAAGTTCTACTTAACTGCCTGCATAGGAGATAGAAAACAGCACAAGAGTTTACATACATATTCAAACAGTTCTTAAAGAAGAGACTGAGTGATACAGTCAGACATTGTCACTGTGGGGGAAAAGAGTTAGACACTGCCCTCACCATAACTGTTAATTTGTACCCTCCAAGAGACAGTGGTTAAGTTAACTCATGTCTGCTGAAGGGTATTTTGGGATAAGGCTGTCCATGCAGCTAGTAGAAAACTTCTGATTCTTTGTAAGTTATTACTCTGCATTGTCAGGTTTATGTGTCAGAATCTCTACTACATTAAGGCAGAATAAGCTCCCAGATAGAAGCTGTGAAGTGTGTTGGATGCAAAGGTACTGATATAAAAGTGTGGGAGATTGCTGTTCAAGTTTTCCATTAAAGAACAAGTTTGATGAGGTTGGGGTGTGTATTGCTTTTGGGCATCTGTCAGAGAGGGAAGTGAAAGCCTTATGGAGCACTGGAGCATGTTATTGGTAGTGTTGTAGGCAATATGCCAGTGGAAAGGATTGCACAAGCTGCTTTTACATCCTTTTAACATGTTCAACTGGATGGGGTATGTTTTGTCTTAACTGAAAGGATAAGGGAAGAGGAAAGAAAGTAACACACAAAAAATGGAAGGGAAGGGATTGCTGGATAAGCCCAACAATTCCCAAGGATTGCTAGATAATCCTATCAATACAAAAATCTACCAAAAGTCTGAACATCTACTTTTGAACTTCCTAATCACTCTTTCTGAATTGCATTCCTCATCTTGCAAATGAATAACTCTCTAGCTGAAGTTAAGTTGGCATCATTTAGTATAACATGACTAATGATGTGAAATGTAAACATTTGTCTAACTTCAAAAGATATCAGTGAGAAGGACAAGCTGAATGAAAAGCAATGTTAACTTGTCTTGGAGATGTTGATCATCCTATAAAAAATGTTTAATAAATGTGCATCTGAACTAGTTCTCTTGTGTTCCAAAACCAAAATAATATTCCTCTGTAGGAAATAAATGCAATCAAATGTTCTATCAAACAGAAAATGGTTTATCTGACTTTATTAGAACGTACAATCCATATACTTTAGAAAGTGTCACTACTTGCAATTCACACTGAAATTTTCATTTCTCTGAAATAAGGTCAAAAGTAATAATTTTAATTGAAAGGATACCTACACTTTAAAAAAATGTGTGAAATTGTGAATTTAATAGACATTGTCATCTCTTAAGTGCAGTGAAGAGTGTTAAAATTCTGGAGAGAAAAGAAACATGGAAAGTTAATTGTAGGAAGCAATGTTATTAATGATATAATATACCACAATCTTAATGAAGTTTTGATTACACATAAATGCCCAAACACACAGTAAAGAACAGTTATGTTCTTGGATATACTATCATTCAAGAGTGATATAAAATTGAGGTGCTGACCAAATGTGATCATGATGATACTATAGTATAGCAGTAGTATGGATGTTGAGTTTTTCTTGGATCATTTAAATGACATTAATTACCCTTCTTCTCATAATCTGTTTAATTACAAAATGGTGTGATGTTCTTAATTTTTCTCCTAAGCTGTGTTAATGCATAGATGTTACATCCACTGAACTTTGAGTGATTATTTCCTAAATAAGGTAGGCTGGAAATAACTGATAGTTATGAGGAGAAATTAAATTGTGGGTGTTAACTTCAGGATATAAATATTAAGAGAGACTGTTATTTTGTTGAAGAGTTTGTCTGTGACTTTGAGAAAGTAACACTTAGAGACCTTTTTAAGACGGAGCTTTAGCCTGGAAATACTCAGAAGTCATTCTGACAACCTAATGCATGGAAAATGAGGGGATGCTGTTCAAGTATGGGACTAGACCAGATGTCCTTCCGTGGTCCCACCCCATCAAAATTACTCTGCAGTTCTGTGATGCTGAACCTGCAGACTGTCCCCTTTCCTTAGCCCATCTGGAGCCATGCAGCAGTTCAGAAGGGCCAGGCACCTCCCTTGTGGGATGCCAGATGGAAAGTGCTGCTGGTTTACTGTGAAGAAGCAAACTCTTCTCTGCAACATCTCACTTTGTCATTGCCACTTTTAGTAAAATTTATTTCCTTACAAACCTGATTCTTTTGCTGAAATCCAGGAAGAAATGAAATGTTAAGTAACTGCTAGTGAACAATGGAGTTGACGTTGTTGCTGACTCACGCTGATCTTCACAAATGTTATGGAAAGATGCTATATGTTTCATCTCATTTCTTTATTGTGGAGAAGACTGTCTTACTTTCAGTGACATAGATGTTATGTTGGATTTGACTCTCAGAGTAAGGTCTTTCTCATAGCCAGAAAGGGCTACCTTCTATATCTTCTATAGACACATGTAGTGAAGTTTATTTATTTTTATGTTCATTTAGGTCTTTAAGTGCAAACTGAGGTGCTATAAAATTATGAAAACGTTTTTTTTTTTTTTTTGAGACTGTGAGAATAAAATATCTCATTTATAACATACAGAGAAGTTATACTGTTCAAGACTTTCTCTTGCATTTATTTATTTATCTTTTTATTCCCCAGAAAGCATCTCATCCTGTTCTTTCTGTTCCTGCTGTGTGAGTACGATCTTGCTGCCTACCACTGTTAAATCTCTGTAGAAGAAAACGTAATTAATATTTTAGGAGACTTCCTTGTAAAATAAAGGTTAAATCAGGAAAAAAAACCAAACAAACACAAAATATAAATAAATTATGAATTTTGTTCTGGAAAAGTTAGCATCACGTTAATGTAAAGCCTGCATTGTAGCATTTCAAGTTGCATCTGAGAAATTCCAAGGAATATACTCATCTCAACAAATTTGTACTTATTACAGGCAGAAATTAAATTCTTTCTAATAAATTGCTAGTGTTCCTATGTTGTTATCCAATCACTATTACAGTTATTACTAAGAGCATTTGGCTTTAGTACTTTGGGTGTTCTCTCTATGATGCAAAACAAAAAGAAACTTGAAACAAGCTATAAGCTTGATGTAATAGGGAGAGTGATACAACCAGAAAGGTGGTACAGCCAAAGCTGTAAATTAGAGAATTACTTTTGCTCTAACACCTTATGAACCAACACTAAGAGCAAAACAATTCAATGACAGCCCGTAGAGCTAAACCTGAGAAACCCATTTTACATGGTGAGAGAAGAGCTCCCTATAAAACTGAATCAGAGAATCACAGAATGTGTATGATCAGGGATGATATTGGGAAATAAATGTCACCTATCAAAGATAAAATGTATTTCAAGTGTGGGATACATTAAGAAAGGAAGCTAGAGTTTTTGCTTTGCACAAACAGGAAGGGTATGGAGCTCTTGGAGAAGGTCCAGAGGAGGGCCACTAAGATGATCAGAGGACTGGAGCACCTCTCCTATGAGGGAAGGTTGAGGGAACTAGGCTTGTTTAGCTTGGAGAAGAGAAGGCTCTGGGGAGACCTCATTGTGGCCTTCCAGTACTTAAAGGGAGCCTATAAACAGGAGGGGGAATGGCTGTGGATAAGACAAGGGGAATGGTATTAAACTGGGACAGGGGAGGTTTACGTTAAATATAGGAGGAATTTTTTCACACAGAAGCTGGTGACGCACTGGAACAGGTTGCCCAAGGAGGTTGTGGATGCCCCATCCCTGGAGGCATTCAAGGCCAGGCTGGATGTGGCTCTGGGCATCCTGGTCTGATGGTTGGTGACCCTGCCTATAGCAGAGTGTTGAAACTAGATGATCACTGTGGTTCTTTTCAACCCAGGTCATCCTATGATTCTATGAAGCTTTTGTAGTCAGTGCATGCAGCGTTCTTGTTTAGTGACCTAAACAGTGTTTGCCCACTGATCCTGTTAAGCTGGGTACGGCTCAAGAAGTGAGCCTAAAGAAAGTCCAATAATTTCAGAACTGTCTTTCCACTGGTTCATTTATTTATTTTGTAATGAACTCCTGAAGTCTTGTGGTTGGATTTTATAGAGTTCCAAGCTAGTTTCATGCTAGCTGCTATACAAAACTGTACTCACCTAATGTTGGTAGCTCTATTTGAAAAGGAAGCCGTCTTGTTGAATAAATTAAAGAAAAAAAATACAATATCAATATGTTACTAAAAAAAAAAAAAAAAAGTCAAATCCTCACAAAGAATAATAAAGTTTTCAAAAGGTTGCATTCATATGAACACTATGCACATAAATTCCTTTCAAATATTAATTCACAAAAGTTAAAGAAAAGAAACATTTTTTTATTATTATTATTTTATTTTTCTCTTTTGGTGATAGTATTTACTGATCATCAAGTAAATTTATTTGGCCAAAAAAATAATCTTTCTGTTATACACTGTTTTCAGTGCAAACATAAAGGAAATGTTCAAACATTATTTAATACCTGAAAAATATTCTCTTAATTTAATTTAATTTTAATTAAATCTTGGTGATTATAAGGAAAGGACAAGGATGCTCTAACTGTACAGGAATATTATTAAGTGTACTATCCATCTAATTCAAGCCCACAGTGAGTCCACGAAAGTCAGTAGGGTTGGTTCTCAGGCTGAATAAAAAGTTAGTGGTTTCATATTAAACATGATTGCAGTGTAATTGGAATTACACATGCATATATTTGGCCCAATGACTTCATTAACTTTCACACAGAACTGGTTTTTAAAAAGATATTGTCAGTTCTGCTTATTTAAAATGAAACTTTATTTGTTTTGGATCCTTCTGGGGGTGGGGGGGAAGCCTGAATACTCTGGTCTCTATCTAGGTTCTAAACATTGCCATTCAACTTCAATTAAAAATTAATATAAAAAAATGTATTTCTTTTTCTTTCTTTGAAAGACTTGAAATAAGCTTTAGGCAAGAATTTTGCATTCTTTTTTTTCAGATATGTGTGTTCTTGGACTTCCAAAGTTGAATCCAGACTTGCTGTCACATTGAATCTTGCTGTCATTTGGAATAATATTCTTTTTATCCTATTTCATCAGCTTTTTATCATCATGACTATGGCATGAGTTATTCTAGGTGTTTGAATGATGATGAAAGAAAAATAAGCTTGACAAGGCTGAAAGAGTGGTGCCATCTCATGTAACTTCAGAGCTCTGTGTCATACATCTCCATTTCTCAGTAGCCATCTTAAGCTGTAGTTCTCTCTTTCTTTCTCTTCATGATGAAAAGCAGGTATTCTCAAGGTGCCATTCATTTGAGACATCACAGATATCTACCTTAAAATGATACAGACCAATATATACAAATGTGTTTTCCATCTATTTCCTCTGCAGAGAAATAAGGAAAGCAGATTAGATGCAGATTTTGGCCCTCTGAACATCTCCCTTTTAGTTAGATGCATTTCAACATACCTTCTTGATTTTACTGTTATCGCAGTACAAAATTGATATCACAGTTTGAAACTGTGTGAGCCTTCCCTTAGAATAATTGAATATTTGTGACAGGAAAAGCTGTCACCTTATAGAGAAAGCAAACAGAGATAGATGGAGATAATGTGCCCTGATCCAGACTAGTGGTAGAACCTCGGAGAAAGCTGGTGTCTTTGTTCAGTACCCTACCTATAGAAATGCATTGCCATTCAGAACACAAATCATTGAATGCATGGGAAGACTTTCACAACATTGACACTGCGTTGTTGTGGGATGTCTTTGTTATTAATAACCCTCACTATTAATGAAATTTTATTACTACTGAGTATTTCTAACCATAATCAGAATTTGTCTTTCTATGCACTGTGTATACGCAGTGAGAAATGACTGCGGTCATTCAGCCATCTAAGAAACTATATGTACCTTAGGATGGTCAGGAAGAAGGTGCTTCTGACCCCCCCAAAATCTGAGTAATCTGGGGATAGGAAACCACAGACTGCACTGACCAGGTGGTATGACAAATCACCTGCAGATGTGGCAATAAAAAGACCTGTACAGTGGAAGGAGCTGGAGCTTCTATATGGTGGATGGGAAAGGACAGAGCGTTTAGAAACTGAGGATACTGTAGTGTGGAGGTGGGATGGTTATTGTTTGGAATTGCTGCCTTGAATGAGGGTTTAATTGGCAAGCAGAACTGCTGCTTTATTGAAAGAAGATACATGACAAAACACTAGGAGTAGCCCAAATCATGACAAGTAGTCATGACTTCTTGTAATAAAAATAAATAATAATGATAATAATAATAAAAAATATACAGAGAAGTAAAGAATGTGAAAACATCCTAGAAAATTACACACCAATTTTCCACTCAATTTTCAAAAAAAGACTGGTAATTACAGAATCAAATTCAGTAATCTCTAGATCTACTGACAAATGATGACAGAATACAGACAACACTAGGATATGTGTGTGTGTGTGTATATATTAAAGGAAGAAAAAAAAAACAAATCAGGTACATGATACACGAAAAGAATTGGAGGAGAGTGTGGGAGAAAAAAAAAGAAAAGAAAAAAAAAGAGAAAAAAAAAGACTATGCTTGTAACTTTATGAGAAACTAAAAATGTCACATATTAGCAAGGAATATGACATAAAATATTAAGAGACTCTAATACTGACTGGGAAAATTTATAGAGTTGGAGATGACTGTCTTAAATCATACCCTCTATTTATCTGCGCTCTATCTTCCCTAAGTAGCATTCTCTGAGGGCAGTGAAAGTTTTTAATTCTGTGTATTTATAAAAAATTTACAAAGGACTAATTTAAACACTACATTAAGATAATAGAAATAATCATGCAAATAATCTGAGGTAGAAAAAAGAAGATGCTGCACAAAGAAAGGGTTACAAAACACTAGTTACAAAGATGCTGGGTTTTTGTTTGCTTGCTTGCTTGCTTGCTTGGTTTTTAATGAAAACTGACATTTTCATATCTAGAAAAGTAATTATTTGGTGGTTTGTTGCTCTGTCTGTTATGAAGGGATGCTACTTTATATCGTTATGGTTGAAGCTAGCCTTTCATTACAGCTTTAATAATGATTCTCCACCTGCCACTGCCAACAAAATCCAGTTCACCAAAGTATCTTACTAACTTACACCTGATTAAAGGATTTTTTGTTTCTTTTTTGTTTGTTTGTTTGCTTTTTGTTTTTGTTTCTTGGTTTATTTTCTTGGATAAAGCTGAAGAAAAGTAGTTAGGATTCCTAGGATTTGTGAGAGCAATGAGGTAACCTCACTTTGTACATTCTAATACCTAAATATTTCACTCAGTGTCCAAAAACCTTGACCTCTCCATACAAACCCAAGATTCAGGGATCTTGCACACTCTTGCCTTAGTTAGAGCACTAAATGTTTGCCTGTGGGTTTACTGTTAGCCAAAACGGCTTAAAATCCCAGATTACCTCTATTATACCAGTACAATGTGTACAATAGACAGAACAGGGATAAGCAGGGGACATCACACCATTGATTAGATATCTTGGGAGAAAATACAGCTATACATGTGAGAGAGGATTAACCTGAGACCCAGAAGACAGGCAGAAAGAACAAATATGCTTATATATTTTTATTTATTTATTTATTTCTGGCAAGCAAGCCACTAACCAAACAAAAAAACAGAAAACCCACCACCACCAACAAAAAAAAAAAAAAAAAAAAAAATCTTTATACATTCTGTCTCATAAGGAAAAGTGTTAACGAATAACAAGATGGGATCATGGGATCCGAATGGAGAACAGGAATGTGATAGGAACAGCAAATTGCTGAAAAAAATACCAACTTTAATTAGAGCTATGTTTGACGATGGAAACAAACAATAATTATTATTAACTAGTGATCTTTTGAAGGAAATACACTATTAACACAGGTAACACAAGATCAGATATTTAAATCTGAAAGGCTAAGAATTCCATACAAACAGGATTTGTAAAATTATTGCTGTCCCATATCCCTGAGGAAGACCCCTGAGACTAGAAAACATAACATATGCAGGGTACATATGAAACGGCACTCCTCAACTGAGACTCTACAGTCAACTGCAGTCAATCCTCTCACCAAAGACCATCCCAGAAGATGCGTTACACATATGAACTTCCACATGATATACCCAGTTTATAAATTTTCTGAAGCTCAGTCTCACCAATACAGCAAAATATTTAAAGTTCATATACATTTGCTTTAATGAAATTTTGTTTTGACAAAGAAATTCTGATGTTTCAACTTTTGGTTTCCAGATTTGGGATAAAGAAGAATGTGTAAATTCTGATCTAAAAATTCTGATTTTTTACTTGCTCATACTTTTTGTGTTTATTTCTTTCTGAATTGTGTTATAGAAAGATGAATTTCCTTAGTGATTACATTGTGCAAATAATAGACAAGAAGACTATCCCTACCCAGAATTCCTTTAACCACACTAATAAACATACAAACAACCAAACAAGCAAAACCTATTGTTATTACTTGGATTACCAGGTAAGGAAATTGGATTAAGCAATTTAATTTAGATAAAGTAACCCATAAGCAAAACTGTGTCAGAGGTGGGATTAAGTTATAACATTTCTTTCTCTGTGCTCAAATACTCCTTATTTATTTACTTATTTATTTATTAGTCCCGATTAGCATTTCTGACATATGTTCAAGCCTGAGAAGATCTCTCTGTTCCCAGTGGGACCCGAATGCACTGCCAGCTCAATCCTTTGTCAGCTTGCAGAGTGCTATGGTATAAATCATACAGAGATGTGAAGGCATCTTTCCTGTGGACCCAGTAACACGTAGAGTTACCTTTTTATGCAAAATGATGCTTCTGAGTAACAGGGATCTGTGGAAGAGGGAAAAAAAAAAAAAAAACCACAACAAAAAGGAGACAAGGTACAACCCCATTTTGTAAACTGAAAGGACTCTAGCTAATGCTCCATAAAAACTGGCTTAATATACAGTTATTACAAAGCTTCAGTTTTTTGACAGATTAAGTGCTATTAAATCACTTTGCTCTGAAGGCACTAAAAGGTCACAAGATGAATTAGTTCAGGCCATCTTAGCTTACTCCTCAGCACATTGCTCCACTACGAAGAGAGGGGGGTGAAAAAAAGAAAACTGAACTGGAAATTATGACCCTCTAAATGTCTACAGGATGCGAAGCTGTGAAGAATGACAGTGCCTTGTCAAAAGCAGGCAGATGGGCTTTTATCAGCTTGCAGGGCAATTTTCTTCTTCTTCTTCTTTTTTTTTTTTTTTTTCTCTCCTTCCCCTTTGGTAGACTTTGATCCATAATGTTGCATTCTGCCCTTTAGGAAGAATTTTCCAGCTGAAAAGATCAGCAGGCATAACCTGGCCTACTGCTTAGAGCATGTACTCAGCTTGGACGCAATAATTTCTTTAACAATACAAATGGAGCATACACTTCTGAAGTGGCTACTTTATAGGAAAGAAAATATCACTTCTGTGGGGTTTTCATATGTATTTTGGTAAGGTTGGCATCTTATGCCTTGTGATATTTATTTTTCTGTTTTTCTTAAGGCATTCACACGCTGAAAGCACACAAAGACTGCAGAATCATAGAATCACAGAATGGTTTGGTTTGAAAGGGACATTTAAGATCACTTAGCTCCCACCCCCCTGCTGTAGGCAAAGACACTTCCCCTGAGACCGGGATGCTAAAGTTCCATCTAACTTGGTCTTGAATGTTTCCAGGGAGGGGGCACTGACAACCTCACTGGGCAATCTCTTTCAGTGTCTCATCATCCAGCGTGAAGAATTTCTTCCTAATATCTAGTTTAAACACACCCTTTTCCAGTTTAAAACCATTTCCCCTTGTCCTTTCACCTTACAAACTGTCCCTCCCCAGCTTTTCTGCAGGCCCTCTTCAGGTACTGGAAGGCTGTTACAAGGGCCCCCTGGTACCTTCTTCTCTCCAGGTTGAAGAACCCCAATCCTCTCTGCCTGTCCTCACAGGGGAGATGCTCCAGCCCTCCAGTCATCTTCATGGCTCACCTCTAGACCTGCTCTAACAGTTCAATGTCCTTCATGTGTTGGGGGTTCCAGAACTGAATGTAGTACTCATCTGGGATCTCACAAGAGCCGAGTAGAGGGGCAGAATCACATCCGTTGACCTGCTGGTCACACTTTTCTTGATGCAACTCAAGATAGAGTTGGCCTTCTGGGCTGCAGGCACACATTGCTGGCTCATGTCGAGTCTTTCATCAACTGACACCCCCAAACCCTTTTTCTCAGGGCTGATCTCTAGTCATTCTCCACCTGTGTTTTTTCTACTACTGTCTTGGAAGAGATTCCTTTTGAACCTTTGTCTCAGAGCTTGCTGAGGAACACAGATAGACAAGTCCAGACAAGTCCTGGTCAAAGTTCAAGAAATCCTTTGTCTGAAGATTTGCAGGCCAGGGGAAACAGGGAGAGAGATAAGTAGCAGCTTCGTGGCCGAGAAGCCATGCCTGCTGATGCCTTATGGACTTACTCTGTCTCTGTACCAGCTTGCTGTCTAAGGCTGGCCACTCTGCAGCTGCTCTTCCCTGCACTTTTACTCCTGTATTGACCTCGGACCATCAGAATGGCATGCAACGGGACACTGCTGGATCTTGGTGGTGACTATCCTGCTTTACGTAATTTTTGTTCCTTTCCTATATTTCCTATTGCTTGTTTTCCTTTCCTCATCACCCTAATTTGTAATTGTTGCCACCTTCCCTTCCCCATCTCCCTTAGTGACTAGGATTTGGAATAAACAGGTCCTACCAGCATTTGAAACATTGTTTCTTAATCTCATGTTGAGTACACAAATATCAAGGAACCTCCTCTCCCTCCTCCGAATTGGAGCAAGACACTTCTCCATACAGATTGATAACTCTGCTTTTAGTTAAGTTATTGCATTATTACAAGGTCAGTGTAAATGGAATAAAAACTGAAACCGTGATGAAGTTTTCATTATATCTCCAATGCATTTTTGGTTTTAGAATAGGAATGGCTTCTACCCATGGGATTTGTAATCTGTCTCTGTTTGGGTCCTTATTGCCTTCCAGAAAAGCAGAAAAATTCAGTACTTGAGAACACTTTGTCCTTAATTCACCCTACTGGTGTCTAAAAGTTGTCGATCATACACTGTATTTCTCTACCCAGAGCTTGAGAACAGCAGGAGATCTTTACATTCAATAGGCCATGAGCTGCATTACTTCAGCACAATTGATGAAGAAAAGATAGATCAGTGACCTTAGCATTTTGGATTTCTTTACATTTTTATGGATGAATGTCACAGCTGTCGCATCTTTTCAATGCTGATTTTTTCTTTCCCCTTTATCATTCTCATTTCTACTTTCATTTTGCAAATCTAAGCCTTGCTTCCTACCCCTCACTAACAACTTGAGTTCTCATCAGCTCTGACAGTGTTCTTTATATTCACTACATTTTTTTTTTTTTTTAATAATATAGATCAATCTTGACTCAGCAAGGTATTTAAATATGTCCCCAACTTTAAGTTTTCGAACAGGGAGTGTAAAGTCAGTGGAAGTCATCATCGCTTAAATTTTGACATGTGCTCAATTGCTTTGCTGTATTGGGTATTCCTGTGTATTAAAAACCTGTTGCTACGACAGCACCTCTCCCTCAAAGCCTTTAGTGATCTTCTGAATTGGTCTTTATCAGAGATAGGGGAGTAATCATGTAAGCAAAGAACTGTGTAACTTTAGACCTGGAAAATGGGAAATATGAGGGGTGTTTAAATTAAGTACTTCACCCAGCAACAGTTCACTATTCAAAACACAGTCCGAGAACTCATGTAAGTTAAGTTTGCATCAACTTTATGTGAGCGTGTTTGCAATACCAGTGTATCAGTTCTGTAAGGATTAAGGTGAGATCAAGGACAATACAAGACAGCTGAAAACACTGGTACGTGAAGCTTTAGTCTCTAAATCCGATTGTACCACTAAAGCTATCCTTTGATTCCTGTTTCCAGTAAAATGAATTCACATTGACAGACATTTTTTTTCCCTCACAGAAACAACCCCATCTTAAATGTTATACACAATGATGAGAACTTTGTCCAAAACCAAGCAAACAAACAAACAAACAAAAACAAAATTAAAAAAAAGAAAAAAAAGAAAAAAAAGAAAATCAGAAGATGTATAGGAAATACCGTGAACAAAGAATAATTTCCATGAAAATTTCTAATTTCAGTTACTTATGGGTTCATGAACAGTTTGGGACATAGGATATTGCTTCTTACCAGATTATGACTTGTAATAATGATAATGTTCAACAGTTATTATTATTTTTTACTCAGAGAATACACACACTATTGAGATCTCCTTCTATGATTCTTTAATGTTGAGTTCTCTCTTCTAGCTGACCGGTAAGGATTCATTCCAGTGAAAACCAGAATCACCAGCTGGATTCTTGGAAGGAGAGGCTGACCTTCCCTGAGCAGTCACTACTGTAGAGAAGAAAGTGAAAATATATTTTAATAATGTTACAAAAGGAACACAGATGTTTTTCTAGTCATTAGTCTCAGTTTCTAGTCTGTTTTCCTAAATACTTCTGTTTTCCTACTAGTTTTGATAGCATTCGGCTCTTGGCCTGACTAGTCATATATTACTTCCTATATGACTTAGAAAATTGATAGATCAAAAACGTATGTATAATGCTTTCTTAAATAAATAAACAACAACAACAACAACAACAACAAGACATTTTTTTCTGGTACAACTGAAGATTTGTAGTTTTGATTCTCTTTTTTTCATGATGAATGTTAATCCTCATGTAAAATTCACAATTTTCTACTGTGAAATTTTGTATGTTAATTGAAAATCCTGGTTTTAGATCAAAACTTCCATGCCAAAGCACAGGATAAATTGCATTGGAACTTGATGACTTGATGCGTAAGTGTTCTGAATATATACACCATAGGGAGGGCATATTTTGAATCACCATGCTAATCAAAAACGAAACTAGTTTTGTTTTCTTTTCCCCAATAAATAAAATCAAATTTTCTTTTTTTCTTTTCTTTTTTTTTTTTTTTTTTTTGCTTTGTTTTGATTGAGAGAATTCATGCATTCTCCTGTTGGAGAAAGGAATACTGATAAGTAATTTGTGAAAAACTGCAACATTCTATTTTGAAGAAACATTAAGCCCTTCATTCTATGCCTGCTATTCTATGTCTGTTTTAAGCAAAATCTGGGGATGAATAAGCTAAATGAATAAAAAAATTGGCAATGGCATTGTACTACTGGAACACATTACCTAGATTGATATAGTCTGACTCTTAGTATGATTAATTTGTTCAGTCAATGTACTGATGTTCTCAGATTGCTCTTTGCTTCCATTCTGAGCCATCGCAGATATCAACTATGGAAGAATCTGAGTTACTTATACATAATCTGAGGTGAAGATGCTCTTACTGCTGCTTTGCAAAACATGTTAATGTCAATATTAGCTGTTTCTTTGCTCATCTCCTTAGCTGATAAAATGTAATGTGGCAGTAGGAAATGGAAATTGTTGAAATTAATGCAACGCTAGGAGAAAAAAAAAAAAAAAGTTTTAACAAGAAAAAGAAAAGATAAAGAGGCAGAGAAAATGAAGGTAGGGAAAGAAAAAAGGATATTTTACCTGGCAATAAAGTGGTTAACAAATGCCCAGAATCAAAGAAGATTCTCTGACCATATTCTAGCCCTGACCTTTGTGCACTGTCATCAACAGATCTTTTCTTACAGTCTGGAGTGATATTACTGTCTCCAGTTTATAATCCTGTTCACAGACTTGTATAAAAGTAGCTTGACTCATCTGTCCAGAAAGTTTGATAGCCATCTCCTGTGAGAATCAAGAAGGAAAAACTGGAGTAGCCATCCCCTTTTGTCATTTATGAACTGACAAATTTAATTGCACAAGCTGAGTGAAGAAAAAAAAGAAAGGAAAAACTCAAAATCCCCACATTAAAAACCAAACTAAAACTTCCTAAGAGGTTTGTATGGTATTTTTTCCATAACTTTTTCATCACTGAAGATGACAACAGGAATTAAAATCCACAGAGAAGCACAAATTCCTCCATGTCTTATTAAAAACAAAACAAAACAAAAAAACCCAAAACAAAAACAAATAACAACAACAACAACAAACCATCAATTCAATAGAGTGTGTACCTTGTTAAGATGGAGTCAATACTGTTTAACTCAGTAAGACATTCATGTGATGTTGCTATTGCATAAAAAACATGAAAATAAAATTTATTCAATTCAAGATTTATTTCTTTATCCTGGAGCATTAATAAGAAGGCTTCTGAAAGATTATATGCGGGCTTGTATGCCCACTAACTTTAAATAAGATCAACATGATATCCTATCAGTGATTAAAATGCATCAAAGCAACACACACAGGACTAGGTGTAATCATGGCAAATCATTGAACTAGTCATACAGAGAGGAAAATAAAGAAAGGTTTTTGGAGCTTTAAGTGTCTGATTTCTTCAGGTGAGAGCTGTAGAGAAAACTGGTGACAAAACCACTAGAAATGGCAACATCACTTTGTATACACTGAATGATGAATTGCAGTGGCATTCTCTTAACTGGAATGCATTCAAATAATCTGCCCTGAAGGATGAGTTTTATCAACACGCTGAATTAGCCACAACAGCTCATCCAGAAATGACATTGTCATGTATGATGGGAGTCTTATGGATCTTACACAAAGACTAATCTTACCCTGTAGCCAATAGAAAATGAAGAGTATTTCAGGTTGTGTTTCAGTCTATCTAAAGTGGTAGCCACTCCCTGTAAGGAGCATACCTCTCCACACTGATAGAAATGTGGTCTCAGAAATTAATTTCCACCAGATTTAGCCTTTGTCAATATGAATATGATTTGACAGCAATATGAACACATCAGTATATTTATGCATGTAAGCTGCTTAACACCAAATGAAGAACATTAGCAGCTCAGGCAGAGGCTGCTTAAAGCCAATGTTGTTTGCTTTGTTTTTCTAAAACTTTAATGTGAAGAAAGTAAGTGAGAAAAATAACATTTCCATTGAGAAGATATTTCCAATTTAGCTCAACAATATTTTTTGTAAGCTTTGACACTGTATTATTTTATTCCTTCTCTCTTATATTCCTGTTGTTGAAGGTTTCTATACACATTTTTCTGTTTTTTTCTTCTTTCTTTCATTTCCCATCACTTTCTCCCTTCTATTTCTGCCGTACCTTTTATCAATATTCAATTGATATCAATATTCATTTCTTTGCTTTCCCCACTACTTAGTAAAAAAAAGGAGAAAAACAAAACAAAACAAAACCAACCAAGATTATTTTCTAACGCTATGATCATTTGCTTTGCAAATATAATTTCTAATTGGATGGTAAGTTCTTTGAGTGCTCATGTATCCTTTACATTATTTATTATGTATTATTTAACTCCAGACTGTATTTAGCCCTCCAGGCCTAGCTGTAAATAGTAATTCCTAGGCACATATTCTATCATTCGTCTATAGATGACAAACAGTTATTTCTGCTAGCAACTCAGAATTATATACACGGAAAAAGAAGGAAGCTGGCAAAAATCTCTTTATACTGTACTTAAGCTACTTCTTAAGATACATGTAATATCAGGCAAATAGATTGCTTAGCACTGTTATCAAAACAGTGTTCACTCACGAGACAGAACATATATTTTCATTTCAATGCAGTGTCAAAATAAAGTTTTCTTTGTTTCTTTGTGAAAAATATAACCATGAAAAAATCATTGCTTTCTGCACAATTCTAGGTATGACTGTAGTCCATGGGAATTGAGAGAACCTTGTGCCTGATGGCTATTGGAGTTTTTCATGTTATTTTATCTTGATCTTCTGGTCTTGTCTTCTGATTGTCTCTATATTTTGCAGCTCTTGGTAGGATGTTAATGTGTTATGACAGTGTTACCAAATAGCAAAGGAAAAAAGTGATTCATCTTGAAGATCAGACCTGTCGTATAATTGTACAGTGACTATAGCAAATCAAAATAAATTATTCCTTACAATATATGTTTGCATGATACTTTAACTGCACATGAGCATGTGTGGGCATGTGTGTGTTGGGAATTATATAATAAAATTAAATTAGATTTGTGAGGAACTGGTAGTTGACATATTTCAGAGATAAACTATTTGAAATAGCTTATTTTTTGACAAGGCAGCTCAGCAGTCCTAAATCTCCCTCCCTCTCTGCATGTCAGGTTTGCCTGTGTCTAAAATATCTGGGTCTACCATTACTCACACATACACACACATGCGCACATACATATTTCTCCTGAGGAAAGACTTCAGCTTTGTGGCAATACTGAAGGAAGCATGTCAGGAGGCTGTCGGAAAACAAAAACAAAAACAAAAAGAAGAAAAAAACAGCAATTTCTTTCTTTTAATTCTTGTGGACTCTGTCCAGAATTCACTGCCTTTTACTCTTGACACATTTTCTTATGGATTCAAAGAGGTTTTTGTTATTATTATTATTATTATTATTATTTTATTTTTAAACAACTAGCAAATTTTAGATTGTTCACCTCCATTACTAGTCTGGGAGTCCAGGATTCAAAGAGCAGTGACTCTATATTCATGTTGATATTAAGTAAGCATGGCATTTAAAGACAACTGTGGGAAACTTTTTTCTTTTGATGCTATCTTGGGATTTTTTTTTTTTTTTTTTTTAAGGATTTTATATAAGACATCAAATAGTTATGAGGAATGTGGCTGTGCTTTTTATAACACAAGAAAGGTTAAGAGCAGAAATCTTTATAGACATTGTAAGAAGTTCCAGGGGAACAGAAAGCTCTGTGGACTCAGAAGATGGATTTCACCTTCAAGACTAGGATTCAAGTTCACCAGAGGAATCTCAAAGTAACAAATGTTTTGATCTCAGCTCAGTTCTTCAGGGCTTTGTAAGTGTGTGTGTTTTCTGGAAAACAACAACAACAACAAACAAGACAAAAACAAACAAACAAGCAAATAAACAAAAACAACCCACAAACATGTTTTGCATCTAATATAAAGAAGTTAGTTCCCCATAGATTAAAATTCAAATGCCAGGGAAAATACAGTTTCTCTGTAGTTTGAACTCATTCAGAATTTCTGGGAGAACTCACCTGCTTCCAGATATCTCAGTTTCATGAGCTATTTTTAAGTGACCTTTCTTTTGCTTCTGCATGTCTAGTTTTTCAGGCCGCTCCTACTTTCCTAGGCTGCATGCCATTGAGAATGCATTGGTATCTCAAGATAGGCTTGAGCTTTCCTGAAAGAAGAGAAAGATGAAAAGAAGCCTTTAGGTATACAGGCAGGCAAAGAGAGGCCATGGGCCTAGGGAAAAGAAAGGACCTATGGAGAAGAAATTACAGCACTGTGAGTTTACTTTATTAAAAGAGAAATGTAGAACAGGGTCAGTTCATGCAAACATATTCATGGAGTCTTGGGAGTAGGCTGTTGGTCTAAAGACAAATGATATAATAAGGCCAGGCACTGCCTGCAGTGTCTATACACATATAGTGTCTATATGCAGTATACATAAAAACAGAAATTGAAAGAAAGATGGTCTTTAAAAGAATAGAAAAAGCATTTGGGTTTACCTGTGAAGCAGACATGAAGAAAGAATAACCTTAATAAAACAAAAAGGTGAATAAATGCCCTTAATAATGAAATTACCACTGAGCAAGTTTGCTGCCAGCAATAGGGAAACTTAATCATAGTACAAGGGTCATTATTTAGCTATTTTTAGTCTAACAAATGTCAGCTTATGAGATACATGTACATGACAGCAAACACCTGCAAATAAATGGCTGTACTAGGGGAAATGTTTTTCCTTACCTTATTCCTGTTTTCCATTAAATTTCTACTGATTCAGAGACATGAAAAACATTAAAGAACTGAAGAAAAGATGTGAAAACTGATCGCCAGAAGACAAAAACTGATTATCACAAATCAAAACTTGAAATACTTAGATAAACATCTAAAAGTAATGCACTAGAAATCAACTACATGACTGTGTATAGAATCATAGAATCATAGAATTGCTCAGATTGGAAAAGACCTTAAAGATGTAGCCATGTTCAAACATGAGAAGGGTCTTTAGTATGTGATATGGTGAACAAACAAGTTCACCATGTATAATGACCTCAATTCAGTTGTCCAAATGTAGATGTCTGATACCAGCTGATCCATCCCAAGTTATTCTGCCTGATCTCCACCAGGCATTCTATAACTACAGATATCTCACAAATGTTATGTCATATATAGTGGTAATATTTTAATATTTTGGATACTCTACGTTAACACTATTTGATATTAATGTTTATATGTTTAGGTTACTGGATGACTGAAATCTAACTCAGGTATTACATGCCAATATGTACAGGTAGAAGAAATATAAACTGGAGATATGGAGATCCAGAAAGGCATTTAAGAATCAAAATGTACATGTCTGCTATGAGATAGACCGGATGATTTTCAATACACTAGATCTTCACTAAGCCTTGGAGAAATACAGTGCATATAAGTAGACTTATATTTCAATTGCTCCATCAGAAGCCCATTACTTTATGAACTGGCATCTGGTTGTCAAGTGAGATTTCCTAGTGTAGCTCACATGGCACTAGAAACTTGTACAAACAGTTCATCAAACCTCAAATGACTGA
The DNA here is from genome assembly GCF_016699485.2 of Gallus gallus. NCBI lineage: Eukaryota > Metazoa > Chordata > Aves > Galliformes > Phasianidae > Gallus > Gallus gallus. The sequence continues at coordinate 4,598,096 of NC_052572.1, forward strand.
GCAGTAAGATTGCCCTACCAAATGTTGACCACAAATATGTAAATAAAAGGGGATAGCTATGAAGAAGCAATGAAGATTGTTGAGAAATGATACCTGGTTGTGACTTTGGAAAAAATACATTACTTTTTATTAAAAAATATATATAATAATAATAATTCTCTGATTATGAATAATATCTGTACTTAATTATGGAAACACAACATTTTCACCATTTGTGTAGTGTCAGAGGCAATGTGAACTTGAAACGAAAGATGATTTGCAGGTTACCACTCTCACTCTGGGAGTTAGGAAATACAAGTTTAATTGTTAAGTCCACCACAGACTCCTCATCTCATGTTTATTACCTGTATTACTGTAGAATATAATTGACTGAGTGGTTTAAATTCTTTTTCCTTTAATTTTACAACACAAGAAATAAGTTTTTTGTTGTTGTTTTGTTTTGTTTTTTATTGTTCCGTGCTTATCATGTCTGTTTTGCTTGCAAAACCTTTTGCTCTATCTCAAGTCCTACACTACACAAAGAGTGGTGTTTTTTCTTTTGTTTGTTTTAATGGAGTCAGTCACCTTTGTACATCATAAAGCAGTGCATTTATGCTGAAGTAGTACATTTATGCTGAAGATATTTGCCCGTGTATTACAACAGAGATGTTCTGACTTGGAAGCAGAACCCTCAGTACAGAGCTTCTTGTACCTCATTATGGGATTTGTTCAAAATCCAGTTTGCACAAGACATTATTTTCTGAACACAGAGAAGAATTTCAAAAAATGTCTCCAGAAAACACCCTAGTCCTTCTCAAGTGCATCAGCCTCTATTTATGAAATATAATTGTATACAATTTCTATGATGTTCCCTATTCACTTAATTCACCTACATTACTCAAAGATGTAAGAATAAGCATACTTAGGACAACATGTTAAATACTGTCTCAGTAGTCCTCTCCAGTGCATAGGAACACGTAGTCTGTCTGCAACCTGCTTTGAGATAGTGCAGGTGCTTGTTGTGTGCAGGTTGCATGGCAGTTTGCATTACTGTATCCTTTGAGAGAAGCTATTTTGTTTCAGAGATGTGCATTTTAAAATCTCCAGAAAGGACTAAATATGTTTTTACCTTTGCAAATGGGCCACAAAATAGATAGATAGATAGATAGATAGATAGATAGATAGATAGATAGATAGATAGATAATTTTTAAAAAGGATAATGTGAAGCTACTAGAAATAGTACACTGTGGCATATTCTGATACAAGGATGGTTAAATGGATGTATTTCAGAGATAAAAAGAAAGCAGCAACTCTGAAATATTGTAATTGTTGACACAATATAATGCAGATGTTGGCAAAATACTGTGTTCCTGGTGAGAAGTGAATCAGTCCACCCACCATCTGACCATTCGTTACACCGTGGAAACCTTTGGAGTGCATTCAGTACAGCAAGCACAGCACTGTTCTAGCTGATTAAGTTGCACCCTGTATTTCAGGCTCTCAAGGCCATGAGGCAGAGATGCCAATTTTAACAAAAAGGTTTTTCTGCAGGAAGGAAGCAGAGTATTATTATATATTACATTTCTTGACAAGGCAACTGGAAAAAGTGCCTGCATTCTCCCTGCCAGCTTCTTGGCTGTGTATGAAATAAAGGAATGCAAAGGATTTTTTTTCTGTCTTCAGAATATTTAGAAACAACGGGGTGCTGTCCTCTGTGTAATAAAACCCCTTTGTGCTGTGCTACAAAAATAACTTTTTGGTGCCCTAAAACGTAGTAAGAAAAAGAAGGAAATCATCTTAGATACATCACTAGATTTTCCATTTAGCAGCTTTGCCTAGATGGAGATTTGAATGGAGCTGTGTCCATTCCCCCCATCTTCATCTATGGAGAAAGTGTAGATGAAGGGAAGGAATCTGCATATTTTAGATACTGAAGTTTAGGAAGAACTTTGAAATATTTGTATTGTTTATGCAGAGTGATAGTTATAGTTTTGACACTGTTACAGAAGAAAGGAAACCAGCTCTTAGAAATGATCGTTCACACTGATGGAAGTGTAATAGGAAAGATGACTGAAGATATCCTTCTACCCTTCAGATAATCTCTGTAATCAAATATACAAAGAACAATAACAAAAATTAAATTTGACTCCGTTTCTTTCTGCTGTAGATGAGGATCTCAACAGTTCCGCTGTTGTTAGGAGCAGTGTTGCAATCTTTGTTCATCTTCCTACTTGGTGAAAATCTTCTGAATTTTGATTTCTCTGTCTCAAAGCTGTACTCCAGTAATAATGTCAGGTGATTGTTCTCAATAGCAAGGGATAAAAAAGTGATATTGAAAAGTGAAATGCGGATTTTTAGTAATTCACACGATACCAAGAACTAAAATCTGCCCAGAAATATGAGTTAGGATAGATACTGAACTCATCTATCTGTGCATACACATTTTCAAGGAGTTTTTCAAGGAGTTTTCAAGGAGACTGTCAATGTTTTGGCTTGCCTGGGCTGTGTTGAGTGAAGAATAATTGTCTTGTGCCACATATATACAAGTTGCTTTGAAAGTAATGCCTTTTACTTATTGCCAGGGAAAGAACAACAGATACAAAGAGCACCACAGCACTATTTGCTAGAGCAAATTCACAGCTACGTGACTATATTTTTCAGTGTAATCATTACCGTTAGCTGTGTGTTTTCACCGGTGATAAACAAGAGCCTCTTATGGAGGTGCCACATTGTAACTGTCACCAACGTGGAAACACACCAACCACTATCTTGCTGTGCTTACATCCACTCTTTGGTGTTCATTAAATATTCAGCAAGCAGCAATGAATGTCAGTGGGGTGTCATGGTTTTATGATTTTTGGTTACTGGTATTCCACATCATAACATCATATAGTGCACTGGGAATTAAAGTGTTAATGCTCCAGTTTCAGGCACCCATCCAGAAGAAAAGAACTACGTACCCCAGGGAACTCTGTGGTCAGAGGGGAGATATAACCTCTGGCAAAGTCACCTGATGTCCCTTTTCCCTCGGCTCTTGTCCCAACCGCATGCATCCCCTCAGCACTACTGTAAGGCCTACAGCTTTCAGATACTCTCTCATTATATTTGATTTATTTGCTTCAATTCTAATTATACTGTATTATAGTGTGCTATCTTGCATTCCAATACCATATTTAGTAAATTAGTTTGTTTCTCCTCAGATCATTACTGTTTTGTTTTGCTTTTAATTATTTTGGAGTCCCCTGTTTCCCTTTTCTGAAGGTGTGGATTTTATGAAATCCCTCTGCCCCGCTAGTCACAGAACTGGGCCAAATCAACCCATAAACTGTTGACATTCTTGGTGGAGAATGTGGGCAAAAGCTGCTTTTTAGAATGAATCTCTCTCTGCTCTTGAAGAGCTTTGTCGGGAAAGTTTATCTCTTTCACAGGTGTTCACTGAAGACTTGACCTTGAAAGTCCAGGTGGACTGCCAGTATTCTGGGATATTTGAAAACTTCGAGCACTGCTATCTTACTTCTACAAAGAGAGAAGAAAAAAAAAAATCTCTTTCTCTTTTACACCTGTTTGCAGAGGGAGCTGCTAATTTTACAGAACTTGTGATTTTTAAGCAGGGTCCCAGTCTCTCCTTTTAATCTTTTATGCAGTTTTTGAATGCTCATCGGATCACGTTGTTAATCTCCTTGAATGTGTTGTTCATCATTTCAGTCAGTATTTGTATTTATCATATTTTGAAGAAGACTTCTCCAAAACCAGAGAATACTGAGTGGCAGGGAGTGTGGAGAAGCTTGGGAGAGACTTTAGAGAGATGGACATCTTCGGTGTCATGGAACTTTACTCCTGAACACCTGAAAGACCCTGAGAGCCTAAACAGATATTTCAGGTAGGAATGTTGTGACTCAGGCAGATCTGAATAGTCACAAATGATTTGGGGCCTGGCTAATGGTTATCAGGCCTTATTCAATACTATCCCAGTGAGGGAGAGAATTTCTGAAATTGGGAGAGTCTCCATGCTGAAAGAGAGTGTCTCAGAGCCAATAGCGAGAATCTCCAGGTCCAGAAACAGAGTCTCTAAGCTGAAAGAGACAGTCTCCAATCTGAAAGAGAGAATCTCCTACTCGAGAGAAAAGCCCTCCAATCTGAGTGGGATTCCCTCCAATCCGAGACAGATGCTCTCAGGATTGAGAGAGACTCCCTGCAACCCAAACTCGACAGCCTACAATCCCAACAAGACACCCTCTGGTCTGAGTGAGATGCCTGCCTGTCCAAACGAGTTACCCTCCGTTCCAGGAGGGACATCCTCAAGTCCGAATGGGACATACTTGGAACTGAGCGAGATGCCTTCCAGCACTCAAAATTCAGTCTCCAAATTGAACTAAACAGAATGTAGGCTCATCGAATCATGCTTGAATCTGAACTAAATACCCTCATAATCAAATGAGCCAAGCTGGAGAGTGAGAGCACTGGAACTGACCAACCTGATCAACCTCAAGAGGCACCACAATTGATGTCAGTTGCTTCTGTGAGAGGACGGAAAATGAAACAAATCTCAACTCACTTAGAGCAGAAGAAAGATGTGGAGGAGAAAATTGAGGAAGCAGACACTGCAGGAGAAGAGGAAAGAGGTCCAGAGGAGCGGCTCCAAGACCCAGGGGAAGCACCCCTGAGTCCAGGGGACGGGCCCTCAATAAGATCATGGTCACAAACACCCAGGAGGACAACAAGAAGTCCAGAAAGGGTAGGAGGTGAGCAAGACATTATTACCATTACTGATCGATCTCTGAAAATGAATGAAATTTAGGTCTGAGAAAATAATTTTCACACCACCCAAATGAGCCTGTTGTCACCTGGTTACTCCAGTGCTGGGACAATAGGGCCAACAGTGTGTCATTAGATAGTAGAGAAGCTCGCCAACTGGGTGGCATTACTAGGAACTCTGCCATTGATAGAGATATAAGTACATGCCAGAACCAGGCCTTCACCCTCTGAAAGTGGATGTTGTTAGCCGTAAGGAAGATATCCCTTCAAAGACAATTTGATGCCTGAGAAAAATAAATGGATTGATATGGAAAACAGCATCTGTTATTTGAGAGAATATGCTGTGGTGGAAATGTTACATAGCCCTAGTTTCATTCCTGATGAGCTGAACCAGGAGCACAATCCTGAGTCAGGTATACACCAAATATGTGGCATATTTTCAGAAAGACTGCACCAGAAAGGGATGCCAGTACATTTGCAGCAATGTATGGCAAAGGGGAAAGAAGACCCCTTATAAATGAACTGATTAATAAACTTCAAGACTTTGAGTTACATTTAACCCCCCTACGAGCTTGTGTTTCAGCCATTACAAAAGCAGCTGAAAAACTGGACAGAATGGAGAGCAGTCAAGAAGGTATAATAGACAAACTGTCTACTATTGTGTTATACTGATGAATCCACGGTGGTATCAGATACATCAGATGGGAACCAGGATTCTCAAAACAGTCTACTGGATGGGCTGATCAAATTGGTTTCCTCCCAGCCTGCATCATCCAACATCTCAGCTACCAAAAGAAGATGTCCACCTGCTTGTGCAAGTGACAACAGAATGACTATGTCGTGTTTTGCCTTGTGGCATTACCTACATCACCATGGAGAAGATATGAAGAAGTGGCATAACAACTCCTGCACTTCAAGCACAGGCAAAAGAATTACAAGACAGATCAACCACCAAGGTGAACTTCTCCAAAAAGGAGACTGCTCCAGTTGCTGCAGGACATGGCAATAGCCGTAAGAATGACAGAGATAACAAATAGAGGGGCCCTGCCCCCAGCCAGGGTGGGGAAAAGGATAATAGAGTGTATTGGACTGAGTGGATTAGATGGCCTGGCACATCAGAACCACATAAATTTAAGGCCCTGGTGGACAGTGGTGCACAGTGCACTACTGCCCTCAATCCACCAAGGGAGAGAATCAATTTATATTCATGGAGTGACCAGGGGTTCACAAGAGTTGACTGTGTTGGAGGCCAAAATAAGCCTCACTGGTGAAGACTAGCAAAAGCACCCTATTGTGACTGACCCAGGGGCTCCCTGTATACTTGGTATTGATTATCTCAGAAGGGGATATTTTAAGGATCCCAAGGGGTATCAGTGGGCCTTTGGAATAGCTGCTGTAGATACAGAAGGTGTTAAGCAGCTGTCTGTTTTGCCTGGCCTATCAGAAGATCCATCTGTTGTGGGATTGCTACAAATGAAAAAGCAACAGGTACCAATTGCTACAAAAAACGGTGCACAGATGGCAGTACCGCACTAACAAGGATTCTGTGCTCCCCATTCAGAAGTTGATTTGTCAACTAGAGAGTCAGGGAGTGATAAGTAAAACTCACTCACCTTTTAACAGACCCATGTGGCCAGTGTGTAAATCCAGTGGAGAATGGAGGCTGATGGTAGACTACTACAACCTGAGTGAAGTCACACCCCCACTGAGTGCTGCTGTGCCGGACATGATAGAACACCAGTATGAACTGCAGTCAAAAGCAGCCAAGTGGTATGCCACCACTGATATTGCTAACACCTTCTTCTCCATTCCTTTGGCCACAGAATGTAGGCCACAGTTTGCTTTCATCTGGAGAGGCGTTCAGTATACCTAGAAACATTTGCCCCAGGGGTGGAAACACAGCCCAACCGTTTGCCATGAGTTAATACAAGCTGCGCTGGAACAGCGTGGTGCTCCTAAGCACTTACAGTACATTGATGACATTACTGTGTGGGGCAACACAACATGGGAAGTTTTTGAGAAAGGAGAGCAAATAATCCAGCTCCTTCTGCATGCTAGTTTCACTATTAAGTGAAGCAAAGTGAAAGGACCTGCCCAAGAGATTCAGTTCCTAGGTATAAAGTGGCAAGATGGACGTTGTCACATCCCGACGGATGTGATTAACAAAATCACTGCTATGTCTCCGCCCACTAATAAGAAAGAGACACAATCTTTTCTGGGTGTAGTGGGCTTTTGGAGAATGCATGTTCCAAACTACAGCCTCATTGTAAGCCCTCTTTATGAAGTGACACGGAAGAAGTATAATTTTGTGTGGTGTCCTGAGCAGCAGCAGACTTTTGAGCAGATTAAACAGGAAATGGCCTGGGCCGTGGCCCTGGGGCCAGTACGGATGGGACAGGATGTAAAGAACATTCTCTATACTGCTGCTGGAGAGAAAGGTCCCAACTGGAGTTTGTGGCAAAAAGCCACAGGAGAGACCCAAGGCCAACCCCTGGGATTCTGGAGTCGAGCATACAGGGGGTCTGAAAAGTGCTACAGTCCAACTGAAAATGAAATCTTAGCCGCATATGAGGGGGCTCAGGCTGCTTCTGAAGTAATCAGTACTGAAATGCAGCTCCTTCTGGCACCACTGCTGCCAGTGTTGAACGGGATGTTCAAGGGAAAGGTTCCCTCTACGCATCATGCTACTGATGCCACTTGGAGCCATTTATTTATTTATTTATTTATTTATTAGTTTGTTTATTTATTTATTTAATAATTATTTCCCAAGAGAGGAATTCAGTTTCACCTTTGCTTCATAATCCTAGGTCAAATTTTGTCAGACTACCCCTCAGTTTGACTTCTGTGTCAAAATTTGTAATTTCGTTGTGAGTTGTGTTGGCCTGCATGTGGCCTACATTCCGCAAGTTGAACGTGCCTTGTTTAGACATATGATATCACCAAATCATCAAAAGATAAAGAAATGTAATCTAATTATTCTTGATATAATTTTGAAGTCTTTGTTTTCTTTTAAGATAGTATTTGAAATTTCAATTTGTAAAATGAGTTGCTTCATCTATGTGTTATGTTTTATGAGTGATCTCGCTGATAGATTGGGAATCAGATACTGTAAGATTCTCTTTTAAAAATAACTCATAAAATTCTCTTTCCATATAGCTTTGCACAGAGTCCCCTATGTATTGACCATGCAATAAATAAATAAAAAACAGAAACAAATAAATAATAATAAACATCACTTATGGTGTTCTCTGAACCTCTGAAGCACTCTGGCCTATAACAATCCTTTTTCCTTTGGCAACTGTTGCTCTAGTGATGCATTTCAACACACTGAAAGAACAGCTTACTCTTCTCACATGCTTTTTTTATAATAACCAGGATTGCTACTGCTTCACTGGTGTATTATTGTAATACTTTATCAAAACAATGCCTGCCAGGAATTTGTGTCCCACGAGAAATTTTATTTATTTCTTTCATATGACAAGAAAGAAAATCCAATTTATAAAATTTCTTAGTGATACTTACATAATCATGGACACCACAGAGTCAGTGTGGTTAGTAGACTTCACTAGGTTATTTTATCACATCACTGTAAAGAGGCAATTTCATTAGAGAGAAGAATTCCTGAGGAAAAGAAATTAAATCCTTAAACTCTGGGAATCTATTTGAGATTTCATATTCCTAAGGCTTTTTTTAAGAATGTAGGAACCACACTGATTTTTCACCTCATTATCAAACAGCTTCTTCAAGAATAATAATAAGGTTTTGACCTAATATTCTTCGAAGTTCAGCTTCTCTGACCACAGGGACTTTGTAGGGCTGGTCAGTCTAACCTCACTTCCAGGAAAGGTTATGGAGCAGATCATCTTGAATGAGATCTCAAGACATGGGCCAGACAACTGGGGGATCAGGCCCAGCTAGCATGGTTTCATGAAAGGCAGGTCTTGCTTGATCAATCTGATCTCCTGGTAGATGAGGGAAAGACTGTTGATGTAGTCTACCTAAACTTCAGCAAAGCCTTTGACACTTTCTCCCACACTTTCTGGAGAAGTGTGAGAGAGAAAAGAAAGAGACACTTTCTCCAGCTTTCTGGAGAAGTTGGCAGCCCATGGCTTGGAGAGATACACTCTTTGCTGGGTAAAGAACTGCTTGGATTGCTGGGCTCAGAGAGTGGTGGTGAATGGAGTTAAATCCAGCTTGCAACCAGTCAGGAGTGGTACTCCCCAGGGGTCAGTACCGGGGCCTGTCCTATTCAGGATCTTTACTGATGACCTGGGTGAGAGGATTGAGTACACCCTCTGGAAGTTTGCAGATGACATCAAGGTGGGAGGAAGTATCAATCTCCAATAGGGTAGGAAGGTCCTACAGAGGAATCTGGATTGACTGAGTAGCTGGGCTGAGGCCAATGGGATGAAGTTCAACAAGACCAAGTGCTGAGTCCTGTACTGTGTCCACAATAAGGCAATGCTACAAGCTTGGGGGCAGAGTGGCTGAAAGACTGTGTAGAAGAAATGAATCAGGGAGTACTGGTTGACACTCAGGTGAACATGAGCCAGCAGTGTGCCTAGATGGTCAAGAAGGCCAGTGGCATCCTGTCTTGTATTGGAAATAGTATTGCCAGCAGGAGCTGTACTCAGCACTAGTGAGGCTGCACCTTATAGTCTCTGTCATATCCCCTCTATATTATTCTTTATGAAAGTTTAAATGTTATCTCTGTAGTTTTTACTAACTTATCCTTCTGTGAATCTTTTAACCTGTTCTCATCCTTATTGTGATGATTGAAGTAGAGAGATAGACAGTATTCACAGTGTTGTTGAGCCACATTTGTTTCCAGATGTCTAAATAAATTTTCTGTTTTATTCTCTATTGTTTTCTAACGATTTATAGTGTTAAATTTCAGAGGATGTTCAGGGTGGATATTTGGAAAAACTGCTCCAGGAGAGTGTTCTGGCACTGGAACAGGATGTCCAGGGGAGTGGTGAAATCACTATCCCTGGAGATTTTCAAGAAACCTGTAGATGTAGTGCTCAGAGAACGTCATGGTGGTGACAGGTTGATAATTTGACTAAGTGATCTCTATACTCTTTTTCAACCTTAATGATCCTGTGATTCTATGTTCTATTTACTTTTTCACCACAACTGAAGCCTGGGCTGACATTTTCATGAAATTTTATGTTATAATCCCTCGATCTCACATGTGAAAAGCAACTGAGTCACAGAATCATAGAATTGTAAGTGTTGGAAGGGACCTTTAGAGATCATTGTGCTCCAACCTCCTTGCTAACTGGGTTCCCTACTGTAGGTTGTGCAAGTAGGTGTCCAGATATCTATATATTCATGAATATCTCCAGAGAAGGAGACTCCACAACTTCTCTGGACAGCCTGTTCCAGTGCTCCATCACTCTCACAGTAAAGAATTTCTTCCTCATGTTAGTATGGAACTTGCTGTGTTCCAGGTTCCGCCCATAGCCCCTTGCATGGCCACAAGTTGTTCCAGAGGAGGTTTAGATTAGACATAAGGAAAAACTTTTTCTCTCAGAGAGTGGTCAGGTATTGGAATGGCCTGCCCAGGGAGGTGATGGAGTCGCTGTCCCTGGCAGTGTTCAAGAGGCGTCTGGATGAGGAACTACAAGGTACGGTTTAGTGGCTTGTGGTAGAAGGGTAGTGTGAGGACGGTTGGACTAGGTGATCTTGTAGGTCCTTTCCAACCTTGTGATTCTGTGATTTGGTAATTCTGTAATGTTCTATTGCTGCTCACCACAGAAAATATTTCTCTTTATGATGATCATCTTTGAAGAGTGGCATTTAAGAACCTACATTTAATGTACATTCAAACAATAAAATACTCAGTTTAACCTGTGTGAAAATCTATATGGGGAAGATTTCCACTGGTATAGAGCTTGAAATGAGTCAGTGACACCTCAGGTTTTTCCAGTGCACATGACAATATGTATCTTGAGTAAGCCTACACTCATGTGGATCCTGAATTTTCTTAGCTGATGAACCATATACTGTCCAACAGGAAGACTTTGAATTCAGTATAAGGAAGGGAATCCCCAGCCAATTTTAATAAATAAAAATAATTTAAATATGAAAATGAAAGTAAAAATAGAAACAATCTAATAAATGACATAAAAATAAGTGTAACAGTAGATAGGCAGAGATAGAAAGCAAGGTATGAAGACCTCCTTCAGGTGTACAGCTCCACATTTTCTTCAGATAAATTACTTAATTCACAAGGAGTAGGCTGAACAAGAGGCTGAGTGATTGTGTATGTATTTCTTCCCCTTCTCACTGTTGGATATGAGCTGTTGTGTATATGCAAATACATAATAAACAAAGTAAGGAAAATGCACACATATAAATGTACACACTTTCATAAATGTATAACAATCATGTATATCATCGAAGAAATAGATACTATAGACAAGTGGAGCTCTATCTAATTTGAAATAAAAAAGAAAAACCCTTTCATCTCTGACATGGAAGTCCAATGATATTCATAACTATGTCTAATACATTTAAAACTAATCTCAGGAGGTGGTTTTTCATGGCTACTCTAGGTATACTATGGAGGCTTAAAACTCCTGCAGATAGGAAATTAACTGGAGCATATTTAGAACCTGAGATCAAAGAGTCTGTTGTATTAAAAATCCAGAAGAAAAGTCTAAAGCAGTCCTCAGTTCTTAAATCATTGGCACTTTTGTCTGTCCATTTAATCCAATGTAGAAAGACCGGTATGGAGAGATATAAATATAGCTATAACTAGATACAGATGCATATATAAAAATATTTTGAGTTTTCCTGTAGATATGCTTGGAGAACAAACTTGGGTGAGATTACTTAGTTGTATTGCTTAATGGAGGTATTCAAAATATCCGATAAGTATAAAAGATGATTTTAATTTTACTTTATTTTATTTATTTATTTATTTATTCCCCCTGAAATTCCATTGGTACATCTTGAAATTGTGGATGAAAGCAACCTGTATATCAGAACGGATTAGATTCACATGCCTGAATATTATATCTTTCCTCACATAATAGAAGAGGCTCATGAGGAATAAAAAGCTCCACAGAATGAATCAAGAAGGAAATAATTTTTATCCACAAATGGAAACAGGTGTGGGTATGTTTCTAAGTAAGCCTCCTTCCCTGCAGTTTGACTCCACTCAACACTTAATAGATTTCAGTAGAAACTGGTACCAGAGTTGATGATTAAAATGGCTAAAATAGCATGAATATTGATTTTAGGTCAACATCATCAAAGCAAACTGAATTTTACAAAAACTGAGGACCCCCAAAATCAATAGTAAAGAACTCATGGGTGAAACTGTGGGGATGTGTGGATACAGCATCTGTAAATCTTCAGATTGCTTTTGAATGCTTGTCTGAAATATGTTTTACTTACAAACAAAGGTTAGATTCAATACGGGCATAATGTTACAGCCTATAATATACAGGAGGTCAGACTCACTGCTGTAATACTTCTCTGGAATTAATCTATGAATACATGTATCTACGAAAAATTAATCAATAATAGTGGGAAATATTACAAAGCTGATATCATTGATCATCCCATTTCTTTTGCAAATGTTTTCACAGTTTTGTAATTTTTTTGTAAAACAGTTTCGCAGGATGTATTGTGAGTCATTGTAGTCTTTTCTCCTACTTCTTTCAAGTGCATTGGTACTTCAACGAGATCAAAGAAAGACTGGTGATGAGATCTTTTAAAAATAATTTCCTTGATTAATTTGTTTCTGAAATCATTTAAGATAAATGAAGTTTTACACCAGGACAAAGAATTGAAAAGATCAGTATATTAAAGAGTGTACTTGTGGTAATGACTAAGATTCTTTGAATATGTAAGACATATTCTTACCCATCTTTCCTACTATTTTTCTTCAGACCATCTTAGAAATTTTGAGATGACAATTGAGGTAGAGTTACAGAGTTGCAACATATTTTTGACATATGTTTTACTTCAGACTATGCGATGAGACACTGAACAAATATTACTTGAACAAAATATGGTCACATGTTTAAAGAACTGTAAAGTTTCACTACAAGTGACCATATGTCAATAGCATGTTAATATTAGTTAAGTATATTTTGCTTCTTCTTGATACATATATAATTACGATGATGTTTGTTCCTGATTGTGTATGCAGATGTAAATATACATGTAAGATTTGTATGCGTTTTCAAATAAATTCAAGTGAAATAAACAAATGTACCTTGCAGACACTTAAAATCAAATCAACTTACTTTTATAACTATTAAGTTCATTTAATAGTTCAAGACTCCAAAAAAGATGATATAGATCCTGCAAATGAGCCATTTGTAATGTGTATTAAAAACAAAATAAAAGCTATTAGCAGTGTGATTGCTTAATTTGCTTCTACTTGTAAGCTGCATGAGGTTCTTACAGACTGATCAAATATATATGTATTCTTCCACTACATAGCATATCGCTTTTTACCTTTTTTGAATGCCATCGTCACAGTATTTTGGGCCTCCTTGGTACAAAATCTTATATCTAATTAAGACTACTGAACTGTGAAATAATAGCAACATGGACATTTACACCTGAAAAATGAATAAATTTAAATTCTCAGAATATCTCTTGAACTTGCAGATTTTCACCTCTTGTATAAAATCAGCTCCAGTACTATCTCACTGCCTTTGAAGAAAGCTCTTTTTTTTTTTTTTTTTTTTTTTGAGAAGGACACATCTCATGAAGTGTTCAGCCTGATTTCCTGTTCAGAACAATGCACACAAAGACAGAAAAAACTTCAGAAATGTGGCCAGATGTTACGATCAGGAACTATCTAACCCTTGACAATGCTTATCACTGTCAGCCATGTACTTGAACACAATTTTTTGTCATTAGCTTGCGTACCATGAAATTACAGGTAAGGAAAACAGCGAGTTATGAAAATGACTGACTGAGTCAGTTGTTCAGCTCATAGTTAAAGGAGGCAGATAAAACTTGGTAAAACAACCTTGTATTAGACCAAATCGCTAAAGCCGCCAAAGCAAACTAAGGGAGACAAAACAAAGGGCACATCAACATAATGTACATATTGAGAGGATTCTTGAAGGTCAGAGCATGCTCTTTTACTTCTTAGTGACATATAATGCCAATATTTGTCAGACCTTGATGAAGACCAAAGCTCAGGCAGAAAAAAAATGCACTGCATGACATTTGTTCTCAGACTTCTTACTTGGAGCAGTCTTTATTGTAGACACTGGCTATGAACAGAATTTACAGCTAAAAAGGAGAATAAAAAGTCTGAGTTAGACACTATAAGGCAGAGAGCAGGTTTCCTATTGTTGTAAGATGATGCACTGCAGACCTCAATGAGAAGAAATTATGTTTTATATAAACACCAGAATAAATGGTAGACCCAGTTTCAATACCTTTTAGTCTGAAAATAAACCAGAAACTAAATTTCAAGATTATATGAAGTTATTTGAATTTCATGTTGATGGAATCTAATGAGAAAATTAATGAATTATATTTTACGTGATTGTCTAAATTTAGTAGACTTCCCAAATCTCTGTTTATCTGCAAACCTTCAGGATGAAGGTCCCTACATAGGTGTTGATCCATTCAAACATGCATTCTTCTGAATCATGTGGGAGTTTTTCCTTCATTCCTTCATTCCTTTGTTACTTCCTTCCTCCCTCCCTCCCTTCACCCCTTCCCCCTTTCCGCCCTTCCCCCCTTCCCCCCCCCTTCTCTGCCTCCCTCCCTCCCTCCCTCCCTTCCTCCCTCCCTCCCTCCCTCCCTCCCTCCCTCCCTCCCTTCCTTCCTTCCTTCCTTCCTTCCTTCCTTCCTTCCTTCCTTCCTTCCTTCCTTCCTTCCTTCCTTCCTTCCTTCCTTCCTTCCTTCCTTCCTTCCTTCCTTCCTTCCTTCCTTCCTTCCTTCCTTCCAATTTTATCTCTAAATTAGGAAGAAAGATATGGATTTGAAGAGTGGATAAATAATTGGGTGTGTTCAGTGATTCTACGTGAAGTTGGAGGCTGGTAGAAAGTTGTGTCCCTCAGGGATCCATCTTGGGACTGGTGCTCTTGAATGGCTTTATGAATTACATAGACAGTGGGTTTGAGTGTACCCTCACCAAGTTTGCAGATGGCACTAAGGTGAGTGCTACTGTTCACAACAGATGGAAGGGATGACATCCCTTGATTGAAAATGGGTTTATATGAACCAAATGAAATTTTACAAGTGCTGCATATAAGTCAAGACAATCCCAAACATGAGCACAGACTAGGAGCATCCCTAAAGATCACGATTTTGCTATTCCAGTGGATGAAAGGCTTGGCATGACCCAGTAGAGTGTGATTGCAGACTGGGAGGTCAGCAGTATCCTCGGCTGCATCAAAGGACAAGTGGCCAACAGGGAAAGAGTTTATTTTCTTCCTATTTTCTTTTCTAGTGTGACCTCATTTCAAGTATAGTCTCCAGGTCTGGGACACACAACACAAGAAAGACATGGAGCTGCTGGAGTGAATCCAGAGTAAACTACAGAGATGGTCAAAGGGCTGGAGTGCCTCTCTTGTGAAGAAAGACTGAGGAAGCTGAGCATCTTGTAGGAGGCTCAAGGGAGACGTCATTGTAGCCTTCCAGTGTTTAAAGGAATATGAAGACAGATTCAGAATAGATATTAGGAATAAATTTCTTACTTAGAGGGTGATAAGGCCCTGGTAGACTTTACCCAAAGAAGTTGTGAATGCCCCATTCCTGGAGGTGTTCAAGGACACACTGTATAGGGCCCTGGGCAGCCTGATCTGGTGGGTGGGTAAGAGCCTGATCCCATGGCAAAGAGGTTAGAACTAAATCATATTTAAGATCCCATTCTATTCTATGATTTTTACTTTTTTCAATGCAAATATGAATTTCCATATTATTTCGCCAATATTTAGACAAACATTATCTCAGTTACAACAAAACTAATGCATTATTTACTTAAAAATAAATAGTTAGGTACAAGATGATAAAGATGTTATTTTATTTACTTTTTACTGCAGAAGGCCATGGAGTGTTACCTGAAAGATAGTGGATATGGGAGAGCTGAATGTTAATGCATTTTTCAAATCTAGCAGAAAGTTTTGAGAACAGTTCAGTTCACAGACTGACACCTAAACCTACTATTATACATATTCCATGGTGATAGATAGGGAATATTTTTCTTAATTGTAAAAACTATTATAAAAAATAAAAAGATATTAATTACTTTATTTTCCCTTTTAGGATCATTCATGAAAAAAAAAAAAATCTACACATATGTCCATACCGTTTCTGCTTTTGGATAGACGCACACTAGTAGCTGTCAGATCCTGATTTCCTAACTTTGAATCTCGTTAGACAATATTCTCCAAGTCTGCTAGCGGACAGTAATTTGAAAACTATAATGAAAACAGTTGGTCTAAAAAGGGATGAAAATGTACTAATTTCCTTAGTAAGTTAAGGAATAAAAAGCCTCTTCAGCCTTTCCAAAAATAAATGAATCCACAGAATAAAAGCTAGTGCAGACTTATGTACATTTAAAACCATATATATTAACCCTCTAATCCAAAAGGCAACAAACTGTATCAGAAAGTGTCAGGCATACTTTGGTATCAAAAGATGAAATTTGGATGGTTTGATTTTGCCAGTTCCCCGTCATTTCATGTTTTCAGCATTCATGTTGCTTGTGTCCATAATTTAGATTTTCTTATGAAATTGAAGAACAAGACATTTAAAAATGCCATATAACTTGTCTACTCTCTGGTGTATTACAGATAGTTCTAATATTACTGGTTAATTAAAACCCATATCTACCTCTTATCTTCAAACTCAGTTTTGGTAAGGGCATTAAAATGACTCTAACAGTCAGGCCAGCATGTGTGATGATGACGGTAAATTTTCCAGGTTAATCTCATTTCATCATAAGCCATGATCAGCATTTTAACACTTCAGTTCAAAAATGACTTGCAAGCATGGTACCTTGTAACTGACTGGTGTCACTCATAGATGTATTGTTTGCCCCCTGCTTTCTCTGCCTAGAATTAAAATTTTCCTTTCAACCTTTGAAGCCAAGCAGAGTCGTTCATTACCTTTCAGATGCCACACCAGTTTAATCACATTGATAGCGGGCTATGCAATCAAAGTGACAGTTCAATGATGATTTGCATCATGCCTGACTCATTACTTTGTGAAGAATTTGGCATGCCAATCAATGGAAAATGATGTGCAGTCCCTTGAAAAATGACAGTAATCCATTTTCCACCAATTGGCAAGAGAAGTCCTTGACAGACTAACAAGTTAGGGCCAAAGCCAAATTTTATTTGGCATGTTTCTCACTTTGCTGCCATTTTGCTAATCCTGAGGGTATTTCTCTAAGCAATAACTTTTATTTTTCTTTAATGTTAAAGTTCTTGTATCCTTCAGGATTTAGTCTTGCTTTCCAGGAAAGCCCTTGAATGTATGGATGTCCTTGTAGTCCTGTTGAATTCTGCCATTATATCAAATACTTCCAAATAAATATCTTCTGTTGAAAATATCTTGATAAAGTTTATGTGTTTCTACATTGATAATGTTGTTCAAAATCATCATGCTTTGTCTAGCATCCTGTGTGATGACACTTTCCTTTCTGCAGAAAGCTTTGCACTACTGCTTGGCACATAGGGTTATAGTGAATGGAGCTTTCTCTGCACATCTGCATTCTGGACTTCACTGTTTTGACCAAACACAACAGCCTGCATCATTCAGCAAAGTTCTTTATTACAGAGCTATATCTGAATTAAGAATGAGCTTTCAGGTTTCAGATTTAAGAGAAAACAAAAACAGTACTACGCTTTTGCCCTATGGAAAATTAAGGATGTCTCGCTAAATTCTCAGCCTTAGCGTTAGCACTGTTTTGGATCTTGGTGTGTGTTAACCTTGCTCTTTTTTGAGCTCTGCATTTATGGCTTTGAAAGTTCAGCAAGTTTTTCAATACTTAATCCAATCCCTTCAAAATCATAGTTTGATAATGAAAAGAGAATGCATGGTGATGGTGTTGGTTACAGTTAAAAGGAAAATCATAATAATTATGGAAGAAAAGGAATGTAACCATAATTTTGATTTGACTGAAATTTTATCATTATAATCATGGTAAAATATGTATTAAACTGAAAATATTATTAAACTGATGTGATTGTGTATTTAGCTATTTGATGTGGGGCTTTTATGAGAACAGAGAATGTGAGACTGTATCTGTAATTTTAGTTTGAAGTAATCACCTCCATATCCCAAACGAGGATGCCATACAAGCAGTAGAAAAAAATGAAGATGGTTTCTATTATTAGTAGTAGGATGAGATTAATACCTTCTGAAAATGCCAGTTTTGGTCTGTTGCCTTCAGAGACATCTAAAGTGATCAGGTTAACCCATGATTCAATTACTGCTTTTTAAACTTTCCCTATAGTTGTCTTAAGGATATGCTCCCATTTCTGTATCAGAACTTCAGTCTAGGTCATGAAAATACTGATTAAGCTATACTGGCCAAGAAGATAATCTAACTAACAAATAAAGCTTTTTTGTTTTGTTTTGTTTTGTTTGTTTTTCAGATGGATTTATGGGTGTGTATAGATTCTTAGCTCAAGAAACAGTCAAGGTAGCATAATTAATAGGGCAATTCATTGTTGTGTTGGAGCAGGAAAGATTGATAATAGAATGGTGTATCTGGAAACAATATTAATGCTGAATTGAAAATTATGCTTAGATAAGATACCTAAGTGTACCTTGTGAGATTAATTTCACTCAGAATTCTTTTCTTTTGTTCTTTTTTTTTTTTTAATGAATATACCTATTTCTTTTAGTATCAATATGCATACTGCTTATTTATGCATATGTTAAACCTAAAATGGAAAACTGTATTTCACCATTTATATGGGAAAATAATATAGTAAAATCTATTACTGAGAAAACAATTTGTTTATATACAAATCCAGTCACCAAAAAGAACTATACACACTGTAAATATGATATTTATTAACAACACTGATTGATTGCTAAAGCAGTGAGATGTTATTTCCTACTTATATTCACTTGCTGTCATTGGATCACAAGATTCTTTTTGAGATGTAGCATTTTTAGGACGTTGCTCTGCAGTGATGATTTTAAAATAAATACTTTCAGACAGCTTTACAAAACATACAAGCAAGGCAAAAAAACCATCATTTTCTCAATTGTAGACAGTTATTGCCACATCCCAACATAAATAATAGAAAATAGTCTGAGTTTTGTGTTTTAGACTTGATAAATGCATCAACAAATATTGTGGGGAACATCTAAAAAAAAAAAAAACTGTAAAAATGCTTTAAAATGTATTTAAAAGCTTAGCATTTAAAAACAATGGGGGGGAGAAAGGAACATTTTCAAACTTTCTAATATTTTTACACCAAACATGGATTCTTGATCAAACAATTTGATGTCGAACCTTTTTGAAAGATGCTATGTAACATTTCAATAAGCTACCCAGATTTATGTTGTTGTTGTTGTTGTTGTTGTTGTTGTTTTTGTTTGTTTGTTTGGTTTGGTTTGTTTTTTTCCGAAGTTGGATGGTGAATCCTATTCTCAGAGGTATATCAGACCCAACCATGTGTGACACAGTTATAAAAATGCACATACAATTCTGATGCTGACAGTTCTGTTTCAAGAACCTGCTTTCTGCTTTGCCCTGAATTTCCATTTCCTACATTCCAGCTTACTTCAGTGTTACAATGAATTTAAGATATTTAAAGTTCTCATATATTGTGTTTTTTTTTATTATTATTATTATTATTATTTTTTCCTTTCTTCACAAAAAAAGTATCTTGAAGACAGCTTCTATTTCCTTGTTAAAAATGTTGAAAATATCTTCAGGGCAGAAAGCTGTCTCTTACCCAGCTCTTCATATGAATTTATTCAGATATATAGTTCCATTTTGCAAGGGTTTGACTCATCTATTATTGGAGATAAATAATATTGCAAGGAGCTTATAGTATAAACAAGTCAGATAAATGAAAAAAGAAAATATTTTCCCTTCATAATAAGTGGGAGATTGAAGAAAAGGCACCTTGCCTAAGGAAATTTATCTCAGTGCTGAACTTGAACCTTTTAACTAGAATCCTGATTCAACATCTCCAGCACTAAATTGTCATCTTGTGTGCAAAGCCTGCAACCCTAGTTTCAGTGGAGAGTTCAAGTTTAATTTTTGTAAAGAAAAAATAAAAGAACCAATCTATTCTACTCAGCCTACCTCATCATAAATCACAGAATTGCAGGGGTTGGTAGGGGCCTCAAGAGATCACTGAGTTCAACCTCTTCTAAAGCAGATACCATGCAACAGGTTGCACAGGTAGGCATTCAGACAGGTCTGAATACCTCCACAGATGGATACTCCACAGCCTCTCTGGGCAGTGGAGTATCCACTCTTCCAGTGCTCCATTCCCCTTACTGTAAAGAAGTTCTCCCGCATGCTAGTATGGAACTTTCTATGTTCAGGTTTTAGGCCACCACCCCTTGTCCTATCGCTACATACAACCAAGAAGAGCCTGGTCTCATCTATTTGCCTCCCACCTCTCTTTCAGGTCCCCCCCCTCTTTCTTCTTTTCCTCAGTTGAACAGACCCAAGTTATTCAGTCTTTCCTCATATGGGAGATGCTCCAGGCTCTCTACCATCTTTGTGGCACTCTGCTGGACTCCTTCTAGGAAATCTCTGTCTTTTTTGAACTGGGGAGAGCAGAACTGGACACAGTACCCTAAATGTGGCCTCCCTCAACCGGCTGGCCACACTCTTGTTAATGCACCACAGGATATCATTGGCCTTCTTGGACACAAGGGCACACTGGTGGCTCATGGTCAACTTCTTGTCCATCGGAACACCTAGGTCTTTCACTGCAGTGCTCCTCTCCAGCAGGTCATTCCCTAATTTGTACTGATGCATGCAATTATTCCTCCCCAGGAGCAAGACTCTACATTTGCTCTTGTTAGACCTCATCAGGCTCCTCCCTGCCCAAATCTCCAGTTTGTCCAGGTGATGTCTAATGATTGTACAACCTTCCTGTGTGTTAGCCATTCCTCCCAGCTCTGTATCATCAGCAACTTTGCTGAGAGTGGACTCCATCCCTTCTGTAATTTGATTTTACATTTTGGATATGTCAAAATATCACTAATTCAACCTGAACAATTTTGTTATTTAACTACTTCACTAACTGACAATAACTTTACACAGAAATTAGAGAGAATATTTGATCAACAATAATTTTCATTAACCTGAACAATTTCCTAAAGTTTGAGAAATTCTTGTATTTCACATGCTATAATGCTAACTTAATACAGAGATAAAGGGCAGTTACAGGAAAGAAGAGGACAGACTCTTCAACAAGGCCTGTTTTGACTGGACAAGGCAAAATGGTTTCAAACTCTAGGGTAGATATAAGGAAATGAACGACAGTGATGAAGTATGGGAACAAGTTTCCCAGAGATGTGGCGGATGCCCCATTCTTGGAGACTTTCAAGGTGAGGCTGGATAAGACCCTGAGCAACCTTATCTAGCTTTGGTTGTCCCTGTTCATTGCAGCGAAGTTGGACTAGATGACCTTTAAAGATCCCTTCTAACTGTAAGGATTCTGTGATTTCATGATTCTATGCATATTTATTACTAGAGCAGCATAGAGGACCTATTCATACATATATCTGCCTGAAATCCAAAAAGAAAAGAGAAGAAAAGAGAAGAAAAGAGAAGAGAAGAGAAGAGAAGAGAAGAGAAGAGAAGAGAAGAGAAGAGAAGAGAAGAAAAGAAAAGAAAAGAAAAGAAAAGAAAAGAAAAGAAAAGAAAAGAAAAGAAAAGAAAAGAAAAGAAAAGAAAAGAAAAGAAAAGAAAAGAAAAGAAAAGAAAAGAAAAGAAAAGAAAAGAAAAGAAAAGAAAAGAAAGCATTTTTTTCTTGAATTTTTGTTTGCATAGTCCAATATATATCCAGAGATTTATCCCCTCATTCCGATTTGCGGTTACATTTGCAAGTTCTCTTCTTTTCCAAGGTCTGAAATGCAAAGGAGCAGGCAGCAGTGGTGAAGTCTTTGCTAAGAAAGTAAGGAATTTTGTTACAAAGTGCTTCATAGATTAAGCCAGAATATTTTTTATTACCTTTGCTTCTCCCCTGTAAAAGGGCACTAACAACAAGAATTCTCTTAATCCAGTACTTTAGAATCTACTGTTCATGCAGTTATGGCTCACATTTTATTAAAAGGAAAATAAATGGCAACAAATGAATTACAAGGTTGTAAATCAATTGAGTATTTCTGCTGATATCTATCTCAGGGATACTGCAGAACAGCAATGTTAACTGAATGTGGATGAAAACACAGAATATTTGCCACTGACAATTCACATTTTCCATCATCAGCTTGAGAAATACTTAGAGTGTAGTGCAGTGTCAGCATAATTATTTGATGTTTTTATTTCTGATTCATTATCACAAATGTGGTGCTGTTCATGTAAAGATTCAACAGATTCCAGTACTTCCAGTGTTTTAAAACAACACAAAACGAGAAGAGTTTACTTTTGCTTTTCTACTTGAAAGAAGAAGGTCTTATAATATACTGGAGTTGACCTCCTAGATAAAATGGAACTGAAATCTTCCTAGACTGTAAGTAAAACCCAAACTGCACTGCCTATTATTAGGTCTATATAGGTGGGAATCTATACTTATCTCGTTATGAATCACAAGAGCTACTTCTGTAGCTCCTCCTCAAAGAATGAAAACCAGAATTTAGGCTATTCGAAAAATGTATTATAATCATCAGCAGTGAATGAGCGTCACTGCATATTCTCACTTCATCTGGAGCCGACTCCAGAAACAAGCAGAAAGACATGATTAAGATTTGTATATGTTTTTCTTTCATCTGAGTCTGCATTTTGACAATTTGGATTGAAGCAACGAAAATAATGATGGAAAAAAGATTCAACTTATTAATGTAAAAATGTTTTTAAAAATATTGATAATAATTATATCTGAGAAACAAAGAACAGCACGACCTTCTTGACTGATAGGAAAAGCAAGTGGAAAAATATGTCCCTTCTTTTTCTTGTCCTTAAAATAGTGACTTCGTGGCCCTCCAGCCTCCGGGATGGTCAGTATTTTGGATGTCTTACAAAGTGGACTACTTTAGCATTAGAAATAGACACCTGTCTGGATGTAATTCCCTGCCTTACATTTTTCCTTTCATCCCAATGCAGTTTTTGTAAACACTGGGCTGCATTTAAATGGTCAAAGCATATTTCTGTATTCTAGCATCATGTGTGTTTTTTGCTCTAATCTGTGCCAGCCAGAAAGGTGCAGACAGAAATGGAGGTAGGGATACTGAAGATAATAAATGGCTGAACAGGGTCAAGCACATAGAGAGACATTCACCATGCATGTACCAGAAGCTGAAATGCTGGGACAGAACAGCTGTAGTGGCAGTGTAATCAAGATATGGAGAAACTGAACAAAGATTTGTGCATCCTTGTCCTGTTTTTCTTTAAAAAAAAAAAAGAAAAAAAAAGAAAAAAAAAGCCAGTCGTACAGATCTACATCTTAGCATTAGAGACGTGTATCCTGATGTGCAAAACATGTTTTAAATTATCACTATATTCTTGTCATGTTTTCTATCTGGTTAGGATAAATACAGCCTGGGCTTCATTTTACAAATTCTTTTGTCTGGAAATTTTTAAAAATGGTCTATTCTTCGCAAAGGTCTTTGTGAGAAAAATATTTAAAAGGTGCTGCTTTCATAGGGCAAAATCAGACAATCTAAACAATGTTATAGCAATTCCTGGCATACAGAAACATAATTGAGGCTGTGATATCAAAACAGACCGTTGTCTTCAGAAATACTTGGGTGCTCCAAGGAAATTGAGGCTGTAAAATAGGATATATTGTTAACATGACTTTGCTTTAGATTCAGAGTAAATTCCCTTTTGTTCTGTCATTGTAATAGATTTCATTCAGTAAAATCAGTCATGCAGTTATTGGTGGGCAAAGAAGAAAACTGTGTTTAAAAATGGAGGATTAAAATAAGAAAATAAAAAGTTAGACAGAATCAATGTAATAATAAAATAATAAAAAGAATAAACTGACTATGTAAAAGCCAACCAGAAACAGAAATTTAAAATGTAATTGGAATTAAAAGAAAAACAAACAAACAAACAGAAAACCAACAGCTTTTGCTGATATCTGTTCTATCACTTGAACACTAATGTGGTCTTTGAATTAAAACATGTAGTTGCCTGAGAAGAAATCCATCCTTATCGTGACTCCATTAACATTGAGCGTTACACTGTGTAGGCTTTGACAGGAATATGCATATCTACCAGAAGCAAGAATTCTGTAATGGGCCAAATCATGTCAATGGGTCTTTATCATTAGCTGGTGCTAGGTCTAAGCATGAGCAATTTTAGACCTCAAAGAAACCTGGAGTAAATCAGTGGCTTTGCTCTTGTGGAAGTCAGAAAATGTAGAATTATTAAGTAATACATTAAATAGAAAAATGGTGGCAAAGCAGTGAACTGACGTCGACTCTTGCTACCTTTCATATGCCTTCTTAAACATAAGACAACCTACTTATTTTCTTGATATCCAGGATGGTCTCATGAGTGAAGTGGCAACTAATGTCTGTCTTGGCCACAGTGACCATGAAGTAGCTGAATTTAAAATTTCTGGCGGCAGAAGAAAAACTGCACCAAAACCTCAACTCCGAATACAGGGACAGCAGATCTCAGGCTCCTCAGTAATTAGTAAAGTTCTCTGAGAAACTGTTTTTGAAGGCATTGGGTTCCATCAGTTCTGGACACTCTTTAAGTATCCTCTTAAGAGCACAGAATCAAGCAATTCCAAAATGTTGGAAGTCAAGCAAGAGGAATAGAAGGCTGGCTTCGCTGATCAGGGATCTTCTAGGGCTTTGTCAGAAAAAGAATGACCAGAAGAAGTATGGCCTCTGGAAGCAAAGTCAGTTTACTTGGGAATACTAAGGGATGCTGTCTGCTGTAGAGAAAAAGATTTGTGCTGCTAAAGCTCACTTGGAGTTGAAGCTGGCCAATACAACAAAAACGTTTTTTTTTTTTTTTTAAATATGCTAGTAATGAAAGAAGGAGCAAAGAGAACACTGGCCTGTTACTTCATGAGAATGGTCACCTTGGAAACTGTGTCACAGGTACATCAAGAAACAATGTGTTCTTTGTGTCTGTCTTCAATACCAGTGATGGGTTCTGGAAGCTGGCAAATCTTGTTCCTTTTTTCAAGAAGGGCGAGAAAGAAAACACTGCTTATTATAGGCCTGTCACTCTCAATTCAGTGCCTGATAAAATTATGGAGAAAATTTTGCTAGAATTTATTGAAAAACACCTGAAGTACAATGCAGTCATTGGTCAACAAGAGTTCATGAAGGGAAGGTTGTTTAACTAACCTAATTTCCATGTAGAACCATAGAATTATAGAATCCTTAGAGTTGGAAGGGACCTCTGAAGGCCATCTAGTCCAACTCTTCTGAAATGAACAGGGACACTACAGCTAGACTAGGTTATTCAGCCTGGCCTTGCAAGTCTCCAGGAATGGGGCATACACCACATCACTGGGCAACCTGTTCCAGTCTCTCACCACCTTCACCGTTAAAGATTTTTTTCCATTAATCTAACCTAAATCTACCCTCTTTGAACTTGAAACCATTTTTCCTTGTTCTATCACCACAGACCCTGCTGAAGTATCTGTGCCCTTCTTTCCTGTAGCTCCCCTTTAGATACTGAAAGATTGCTATTAGGTTGCCTGGCAGCCTTCAGTTCTCCAGGCTGAACCGCCACGGCTCCCTCAGTCTGTCCTTGCAGGAGAGGTGTTCCATTCCATGGATTAGTTTTGTGGCCCTTCTCTGGATGTACACCAACAGGTCCATGTCTCTCTTGTACTGAGGACTCCACAGCTGGACACAGTATTCCAGATGAGGGACAAGATCACCTCACACACATCTTTTGATGCAGCCCAGGGTATGGTTGCCATTCTGGTCTGTGAGGGCAAATTGCTTGTTCATGTTCAGCTTCCCAACTTCTCTTATGATAAAGTCAACCACCTAGTTGACCAAGGGAAGTCAGTTGAGTTATCTTTTCGGATTTCAGTAAAGCTTTTAATATTCTTTCTTATAGTATTCTTCTGGAGAAAATGTCTAGCATACAGCTATAAAATAACTTAATGTGATGGATGAGTACTTGGCTGATGGGTTGAGCCCACAGGGTTATGGTAAATGGCATTACATTAGGCTGGTGGCTGATCACTACTGAAGTTCTCCAGGGCTCCATTTTAGGGCCTGTTCTCTTTAATGTTTTCATGAATGACTTTGATGTAGGACTAAAAGGCTTTTTGAGCAAGTTTGCTGACAATAATAAATTGAGAGGAGCTGTTGACTCAGTCAAGCATATCTTGCAAAGAGCTCTAGACAAATTTGAGAACTGGGCAGTCAGTAGCTGTATGAAGTTTAACAAAAGCAAATGGCTGATTCTGCACTAGAGAAAGGGCAGCCCTGGTTTTATATACCGACTGGGAGATATGTTGGAGAGCAACGCCACTAGGAGGGACTTAGGGAGTCTTGGTCAACAGCAAACTGAACATGAGTTGACGGAGTACCCAAGCAAACAGGAAAGCCAACAGTATCTTGGGGTGCATTAAGCACAGCATTGCCAGGTAGTTGAGGGAAGTAATGGTTCTGCTCTACCCTGCTCTGGTGTAGCCTCATCTTGAATAATATGTACAGTTTTGGGCATCACACTACAAAAAGGGCATAAAACTCTTAGCGAGTGTCCAAATGAGAGCTACAAAGTTGGTGAAGAGTCTAGAGGGGAAGATATATAAAGAATCATGTATGAAAAATGAAGTCGCTTAATGTGTTCAGTCTAGAGAAGAGGAGACTGAGGGAAGACTTAATTGGAGCCTATAGATTCTTCATAAGGGGGAATGAAGGAGAAGGCACTGATCTCCTCTCTCTGGTGATCAGTGATGGAATCAAAGGAAATGGCAGATGCTGTGACAAGAGTGGTTCAGGTTGGATATCAGGAAAAAGTTCTTCACTGGCGGTTGACTGGACACTGGGACAAACTTCTTAGAAAAGTGATCACAGCATCAAGCTTGCTGGAGTTTGAGAAGTGCTTGGACAAAGCTCTCAGGCATAGGATTTGATATTTGGGTGGTCCTGTGTGGATCCAGGAGCTGAACTCAGTGATCATTATGGGACCCTTAGAGTTTGGGATATTCTATTTTTTTCTATAATGATTTCTCTCATTCTGTTTATGTTAGCTATTCAGTTCACTGTGCTGGCAGTGCTGGAACTGTCCTCTATGTGTTTGTACAATGCATGACACAAAATGCCCCCTCTCAGAGAAGGCTTTATAGATGCAGTGCAAATGATGCTAATAATATTAATAATATTGCTAATAACAGACTGAAAAGCAGTGGTGTAAATATTTGCTTTAGGAACAGTGACAGTATGTTACTGATAGAGATGAGCATTTGGAAAAGGCAGATCAGGGACCTGAGTAGTGATTTTTGAAGCAAGGAAAGTTGTTCTCCCCCCTCTTTTTCACAGCAAACCAAACATAGTTGGTAAATATCCTGTGAGTTCACTGAATGGTACTTTCTGTAAATCTCTACATTCTTTCCAAATCTGAGATGTACTACTAATTCTCCTTAGGGTTGAGGCCATCACCTTTTGGTATGTCAGTTCCCCTGCCTATAAAAGATAAACCATGCTCTCCACATTCAGACAAAATAAATTAGTTGCTATCAAGTGTTTCACAAATGACTGCATGAGTGTGGTCTGTTTAGTACAAAATTTTATTAACAGGGAAAAAAATTAACTTTTAATTTACCATCAAAGTAGACCAATCTCGTTAAATCACATTCAATTACTTCTTGATGAGTAAAGCTCCTTTTCTCCGTACCCATTTTGGATCCTCATCTTTCTCATACCAGAATGCTCTCTTATTTTCTTACTGTGGAGCTTTAAAAATAAGCTGGGGAGTCATAAAAACTATCCCTCTCCACAGATTCAATAGGCAGCCTAATAAAAAACAATTATCTTGAACAATGAAAAGATCCAGTAACATTTGGGACAGTAATATTTTTTTCAAAGAGATGCACCATGCCATTGCACGGTTCTGTGCAAGCCTGCGAACCTGAGTGCTCTTGGTAATTGTTTTGCACTCACTTTTCACCATCAAAGATCAGAAATCACCTTGTGGTACAATTTTTTTGAAAGTAAAGCCAGCAACAGAAACAGGAGAGGTTTACTTACTACCCTCTGTTGTTCTAATGTACCTTAGTTTCCATGACGCACTCTTAATAAAACAAAAGGGAACCTTCCGATAAAAATATCTCCCCATTTTATAATGTAAAATACAAGCAATTTTATCAGCATTAACACTGATTGGCTTTCATTAGCCTCTTGCCTTCTAATAAAATTTATGATACCTTTCAGAAGCTCAATTTGATAGAAAGTGAAGTGATTACACCCTGCTTAGATATCTCTCCAGCATCTATTCCAACAATAATGCGGTAATTTTATGCATGAAATAACACAATTGGCATAAATAGTTATAATACTGAGTGCTGTCTAAGGAACCTGGCTGCTGGAAAATTAGAAAGAGCTTCACACTTTTGAAACAGGTAATTAGGATTTCTTTCCATGCTCATAGGAGGCAGACTGGAGTTTCATTTTATATTTCATGTTTCATTAAAATATATGTGTTAAAAATAAATGTTGAATTTAAAGCTGTATGCATTATGAGAATTAAAGGTACAGCACTACTGCAGAAAGCAATGTAAAATAGGCCTTCCTAACTTCTAATTTTGCCTCTGCCAAGAGTTTAAACACTTTCTGATGGGTAAATCAGGTTTCCACTGTTTTCAGAACATTTAATTTAGAAAAACCTGCATATGGTTGTGGTCAGCAAGATGAAGTGTGGAGTTATGCCCCCCAAACAAATCTGGATTTGAATTTGTGCCTGCTCAGAAAAGTGATTGGTTAATAATACAGGGAGTACTTCCAAAACAGTGTTGTCAGAATAGCTCTCCCTGACTTAGGTCCTATTTAACATCTTATCAGGAACCATATATAATTTTCTTCACTTCTGAACTCAATCAGCAGTGCCTCCATATTTTCGAGTTGTTTCCATCAATGATCTTATTTAGCCCTCGATTCAAGCAAAGATTTTAGTCTTGCTGTGTCAAAAACTATCCATGTATTTTGGTTAAGAAGAAGCTATATTTAAATCCTAGCAAGTGGAGTAAATAGAAAATATTTCACAAATTTAAGAAATAAACAACACGGATCACTGAAGTTAACTAGCATAGCTTAGAAAACTGCTTCTTATAGAAATCTTACTTTGCAGTCCAAGGATTTCTTTATTTCAACATCTTAAACAACATCTTAAACTAGAGGGATTCGCAAGACAGCGTGTTTTTAAAAAGTCAAGAAGACACTTTCAGACAAACAAATTAATTTGTGAATTGGGCTTGACATTTCATAATGGAATATGGCTATTATGTTGCTTTCCATAGAGAACAAGAAAGCAAATAGCAAAAACGAAAGATTAAACCAAACAATCCTCAAAGTCATTGAGGATGAAGGCAAACCTGAATACTTCTGTTATCATATATGAAATATACATTGACAATTTTGACTTGAAAATTGCTTTTTTAATTATTATTATTATTTGTTCATTTTTAAAAAATTGTGTTATGTCTACAATTTGAGTTTTTCAAAGTCTTTATATGTGATTGTGTTTTATTTTTTATCTGGCTGCCCTGTTCCTCTTCTGTGGGAATATGTCTAGCTATAATGTCACTGAAAAAAAAAAAAAAAAAACAATCTGGGAATGACTGGGACTCAATTACCACTCAGCCCTGAAAAATCAGGAACAATACACTGTGCTCAAGAGTCATTCCTGTGCGGGTGCAAGGCACATTTCATGTTTCTTAACTGTATTTTTTTTTTCTTTCTTTCTTTCTTTTTTTTTTTTTTTCTTTCCTGTGTGCCTAGCAAAGGACGCTTTTTATTCAGAAAAAATTCAGTAAGGAAGGAACTGTCAGCAGCACAGTAACTTTGTTACCATTTTCTTTCCTGCACTCTAAATCTGAAAAATCCAACTGAAATTAAGTTGTATGAAATAAAATCAATTACTTCAAATCAAGGAAAAAAACACTTCAGTTCCACAGATCTTCTGCTAGCAGCTGCAACTGAGAAGACACCTAAGTTTACTTGGTCAGTATAATTTGAAAAATGTTTATTACAATAATATTAAACTACAAAGAAAAAAGAGATTTTCTATCTCTGTTTTTATGCACATATGTGACTATGGACTGGTAAATAAATGATACAGTCAGAACCTCCTGACTTTGAAAAAAAAGGCAACATTTCATAACATTGGACTAAAGTCCTCTCAGATGTAATACATTTCTCTTTCAATGCTTTAAATTTCAAAATTTGATTGCTATTTTTCTCTCACTATCTTTAAGGTCCACATGGAGACTGGGAAAGATAAGACCTCGAATGTTAATATGAGCAGAAACAATAGATGAACAAGGTGCATAAAATAACCAACCTTAAAATAATAAAAAGGTAAACAACAAAATGCTCTTCAGCTGTATTTCATATATGAAGCAATAAAGAGAAGGAGCTGTTTTTTTCTTTCACAGTCCAGATAGAATGTCAAAATTTGTCATTTATTAATTAATAGTAATGCATTTTTCAAATTGTCTTTTCTTCAAATCTCTTCATTTTCTTGGCTGTTATTGTATTATTATTATTACTTTTATATTTATCTCTCTGCCACAGATGCTTCAGCACTGATTTCATCAGTTCCTGGTTGCAGGGAACAGCTTGATGTGCTGGAGCCTGGCATGCAACAGCTGTGCTGTGTTCTCTGTAGCTTGGCTTACCAGGAGAAAAGGGTTTCTCTATGTATTGCAGGTTGTACTCCAGATACTCACACTCTGGTTTACCTGGGACTCAGCCAGCTTTCACCCTTTGGTAACATGTCACCAAGGAAGACTCTAGAGAGTACACAGGAGTGATCTGAATTATTTCTAGGGAATAAATTATTCAGGAGATTTAGCCTTTGTTCCCAAGCTGGTCCTGATTAAAATGAATGCGATAGTTACACTTAAGTATTTACCAAATAGCTTATACAAACAAATTGCAGCCTATGGATAGTTCGTGAATTATTTACCTCATCTATTCATTCTCTCTTATTCCATAAACTGTGTTGTGTCCCTGAAATCATATGTTCCCTGATTGGATGACTAAAAAATTGCATTTCTCTGCTCTCCAAGTGGATAACTGAAATCTTTGGAAGAAGGGTATAGCATATAATGAGCAGCAAACAGCAAGCTGGTGATGCAGCAGCACATTAATGTTTGGGTGACAAAGCTGACTTACTAATGCCTTCCCTCCTCTCCTCCTGTCTCCTTTCTTTGTCCATCTGCAGCCACCAAAATCTGTCATATTTACTACTCATTTGGGAGCTACACAAATGTGAATGTGTGCATTTTAAGCACACTTACTTCTGAAAGAGTCCAGCATTAGCAGATTTTGGGGCTAATACTTGGAATTCCAACCTCGTGTGGCTCTGAAGGAAGCAGCTGTAAATATGTAGCTGTACAATACAGCATAGTCATAGCTATATTGTTTTTATTGTTCTTGCTGTTGTTAATTACACTTTTTCTTCATCAAAATATAATTTGATTTCCTATGCAATTAAAGATAGACTAATATTTTTCTTAGATTTTACTATAACTATATATAAACATACATATAAACTATACTGTATATATATAAACTGTCATACTGCTAACAATAAATTATTGAATTAACATATATATGAGGTCTGTTCTGAAAGAATGCCTCCTATTTTGTTATATTGGACAATGACTTCAGAGGTGGATGTTGATGGTATGGCAGCAGAGGTTGAACCTTCTCACCAATATTCCATTATATTTTGTTGTTGCGTGACTGATGGCAGCAGAAGGGTAGCCTGACCAAATGGCATCTGACATGGAAGTGCATATGAAGCAAAGGTATGGAACTAAATTCCCAACTGAATGTCACTGGCACTGACTGAGACCCACTGATGCTTGCTGAACATTTTATGAAGATCAAACAGTGGATGTTTCAGCAATGGTGACCACGATAGTAGGTTACTACCACAGGTGGAGACTTTTATGAACATGGCATGAAGACTCATGTTCATCACTGGGAAAAATGTATATCTAAAGGTGGTGGTTATGTTGAAAAACAATGTTTTATAGCTAAGAATTTGCTCTGTTGACAGTGTTATTGTGTTCTTTGCAATGAATGCATGGAACTTCCATGGAAATAAATAGGAGGCATTACTTTTGGAGCCTATGTACACATATATGCACATATATGTGTGTGTGTGTGTGTGTGCGTGTGTAAAGTTTTCATATTTGCCCCTAAACAAGATTTTGAGCATAATGCAGCTGAGAGTGCATCTCACAATTAAGGAATATCAAGTACCACGGGTCTACATGAAAGTGAGAAGTGAAACCATTGAAGATGAGGAAATACCCAGCCAGGAGTATTCATGGAAGGGAAATGGGGCCATTGCTGTTATTGTCTTTCATCTTAAACTGGTTGTGAAGCTCATTGTTCAGGCAGTGTTAAACAGTAGCCACTGCTGAATGTGAAAATACGTTGCTCTCAAAATCCAGTTTACTGGCACACAGGAAACATATCTCAAATAGAAAGCCAAGAGTTTATTGTTAGTGTAATGAAATTTTAACTGTCTAATCATTATTAGTCTGGATCTTATTAGAGTGGAAAGACGAAGAATACTTCTATGCTGAAGAAGTTATAATAATAAAGAACTTGTGACTATCACTAAACACACAGTTCCTGTTTTTCTCCATTCTTCCTAGTTTTATGCCTCACCCACCTGGATTTCTTTGCCAGGAGAATGACCTGGATGTTCATGGATTCTTCTTGACTTTAGTATCCTGTTGAAATCATTCTTATTGTCTTGCTTATACACTGTCATTTGTTGTTTTGCCTTCATTGATCCGCACTCCATATCCAAATATACTATATATGCTGCCTTTTAAATAGTAAGACATTCTTTCTTTCTTTCTTTCTTTCTTTCTTTTTTTTTCTCTTCTTTACCCCTGAAGTTGATTTCATCTAGTTCAATGTCTGAGCTTCTTTAATTTGCCATGAGTGAGTTGTTTATATATGAAGTCTCCAGTATTGGCTGTTCCCCCATGCCGTCACCACAGTCTTCTATTCCTCTGTGTCTCTTTGCATATACTGATTTCCCCAGGCCTCTGCTGTCTCATAAGGACTGTATTTTTCTGTACTACTTAACTGTGTTAGTAACATAAAACAATGGTGGTAGCACACAAAGACAAATAGAAGCAAAACAAATTACCTAGAGTGATCTGGTCATTAGAAAAATTGCATTTAAAGCTAAAACAAGAAAAACAAAGCCGTAGACATGTCAAGAAAAAAAATCAGATCTAACTTGACAAGTCTCAGTCCTGAGGGTTGGTCCTGAGTCTTCTTATACTGACAGCCTGTGTCCTTAGCTCACACTTCTGTGCCTTTAATATCTGGAAATCAGAGGTGAGTCTCAGTCTGTTTCACCTAAGAGGTCTGTAAAGATATTTCACTCACACAATTGTCTCTGCAGGGTTAAGGAGATTAGATAATAGCTTTCTTCTTAAAAGAGAAATGTTAGAAGAGAAGACGATATAACAGATCACATTCTCCTTTACTTGGCTACAAAATCATGAAGCCAAGTAAGCCAGAAGGAAAGAACACGATGCCTTGGCCCAAAGCAGAAGGAACTCAGCAGGGCAAGCGTAAGATTATCTTGCTCATGTTACTCTACATTGTCAAAGAAGAAAGAAAACTCATCCTGGACAACATTAAAACCTGACACCTGCACACCAACCTGAACACAATAATGATACTTGCGATCATGTGAATAAAAGAGTAGTGCCTAATAAATATTTACAAATATTTCAAGTGGCCTTCCCCTGACCATTTCTTACAGGACAGAATATTCACAAGGAACAATCTCTAATGTGGAATGAAATCTCTGGAAGAAAACAATAGAAATGGTAGGAGATGATTTCTTCCTTAGGCTTCCCTGTTTAATTTCAAACACTGGACCTACACAAATGAAGAACTGAAAAATATAGTAGGGTGAATTCAAATTGTGATATAGTGCATCCAGTTGAGTGAGACTTCAGATGTAGCTTATAACTGTTGAGCAGGAGCATCCAAACATTTGGCTTGCTTGGGCTGCATTTAGTGAATAGGAATTGCCTTGGGCCGCATGTACATCAGTCGCTCCAAAAGTAATGCCTCATACTTATTTCCATGGAAACTACAACAGGAACAAAGAGCACAATAACACTATTTGATAGAGAAAATTCTAGAAACACTCAGAAAGTATCAACAAATGTGAATGGGTGCAGTTTCTTCTGTATGGAGGAATTCAATGACACACCTTTGTTTCACATCTTACACCATTTTGTCAGACTGTCCTTCTGCTGCCATCTGTCACACAGCAACAAAACGAAATGGAATACAGGTGGGGAGTTTCAATCTCTTCTGCCATACCACCAGCATCTACCTCTGATATCATGGGCCAAAACAATAAAACAGGAACCATCACTTTTGGAACAACCCTCAGAAAATATACAATATTGCTACTATACAAGTAACAAGACATTTCAATTTTTAGTATTTTCTTAAAACATAAAGAATCAGACAGGGAACAAAAACAAATGTGTAAAAATCAGTAGGATATTTGACCTTGCATTTGTGAAACTAACACATCAGACTGATTCAGTGGAAGTGACTGCAACTCTTAGTGAGATCTCAGGGTGTTCATCAGAGATTTTTTTGATGAAATATAACTTTCAATGTATTTCATTCTTGACAATAATTGTTCTAAATGTGTGTGCTGCCAAAAAAGCAATGACATGAATAAGGTATGATTGTGAAACAAAGGATGTTTTTCTCTGCTAGGAGAGAGCTTATGAAAGTCTGGTGAAGGGACGTGATCAGATTTTCTGACTTGAATATCTGATTTTAATACTATACATTCCATTTGAAAATTTGCAGGTCATGTACTTATATCAACTGAAAACAATCTCACAAACATAAATTGATGTTTTTTTCTTTTTTTAATCTTGAAACCTATTTTAAAATTTATTTATCAAAATGGAAAGCACAGCTGCATATTCTTCACCGTTCAGAGCCCTGTGTTTAGCCAATATATCACAACACATAGAATTATTTGCCATCATTTGAGTCAGCACTGCACAACACTGCCTTCAGTTGACTCAGCCTTAATAGTGCTCTGATGGTTTGGTTGGATCTGAGCAACGGGTGCATGCCTGGGGCCACTCCATGGTGAAGAGTCACTGTCTTTGTAGTGCAGGGCAGGGCGTGACCACATTGCCAGCTGCGCCATGCCAGGCCACTTGCTCTAGAGTGCAAGCACATTTATGCTGTCTTTTTCATGTGGATGTGACCGTGTCATCTGATTTTCAGACCATTGTGCATTTACAGGGAATAAGAGGCTGAATTTAAATTTTGCATGTTAATCCTCTGCTTTCACTCGTGTTGGTTCTGGCCCCCACTGTTGCGCAAAGAAAGAGTGCCACCTCACATCCAGATTCATCTTGCATTCACCCTGTCTCCTTTTGCTATTGGAGTGGCACATGCCTCTTCCTCCAGCAGCTGGTGGGCTCATCTGGCACAATGTGCAAACTGACTCTCTCTTTTGTTTTCCTTATGTGAACCCTAATAACTTTGCCAGACTTTTCTACACACTGGCAATGGATGTCATAGAAATGCCTGTCAGCACATAAATTAGGCTAACACTTGGGGCGGTCTAAAGAATTTTGCAAAGTAATGTCTGACATGTCAGTGGGGGTTGTGCCTGTTAGGCAGAAATTATTATAAACTCAACAGTAGAGCTTATACACAGCTCTGGATGAGGACCATGAATTCGAGCAGGTTGCTAGCCGTCTGAATTTTACTTTCTGAGTTATTTCCCCAGATAGAGTCTTCAGTCACAGCCTGGCAGCTGCCTCAAGCACTGCCAGAAAAGTCACACCACTTTATTAGCATAACTAATACCACTGAAGAAGATCTGCAGATAAGGAAATCATTCAGCTTTGTATGAAATTTCAATATGCCATCATTTAGGCTCTCCAGTCAGCAATGCTTATGAGAACAGCTACTTGCAAAGGCTCTCCGTTCACATCTACAAAAGGACAGGAAACTGAACTCTTGCATTACCTATTTCCTCCTTCTGTCAGCTGTACATCACATCTAAAATGAAATGGCACAATAATATAATAGTTCTAAAACTTCTTTTAGGGCTAAAAGCAAACAGAAAAAGAAAAAAAGAAAAAAGAAAGGAAAAAAAAAGCTAACAAAATATCAAGGCTTGACAAAACGGAACAAAAATGTGCCTGATAAACTGCTTCAAAGGTGCAAGACAAAGGCCTATATAGAGAAGAATCTGTGGTTAAAATATTCTGTGAGATCAGAGAAAGAGGGAATTCCTACAGTAAAACCAAAAATGGAATTTCACATTAGTTTATTCTTTCTGTGTAAATCATACTGTAACAGAACTTCAGCCCTTCCCATGCCTCTGACAGACACAGAACCACCCAACCTACCATATCTATCAGCTGCAGTAGCCAAAGCCAGCTGCTTCCGGAGAAAGTTTAAAACTCTGTGAATGCTCCTAATTGTGACAGATTGGGGTGTACCTGACCCTAGATACTGATCAGTTCATGCCCTGAAGCATGAGAATACAAAGCTCTTGTCATTTTTATCCCAGCTAGCAGAACTGCAGATGTTCTTTTTCATTTAAAATTGTGCTGAGCTTCTCTCATTCAAACTGTATATCCTTTATGGTGATGCCTTGGGCAGGCCATATCTACACCACTGAAGGGGCACTGAATACAGAGAGAAAAGAGAGCAAAAAGAAGGAAAAAAAAATGGACAAATCAATGGATGTATTTTGGGTTTGCAATAAGCCACAGCTCCATAGCTCTCCTTGTAATGGGCTTTTTCTTTTTCTCTCTCTCTCTTTTTTTTTCTTTTTTTTTCTGAAAAAGGCAATATGCAATTAGAAAATCCAAGGAATATAATGATGTGATTGAGGAGAGTTTAGGTTTAACTGATAATAATTACTTTGAGGCAAATTATTTGATTCTGTATGTTCCTGACTTTCAAGTTTCTCTGAAAACAGCATATGTGACCATACGGCTAAGTCACTCTTATTGTTTTGTCATTCCTAGTATTTGCACTATTTATACATGTCTATATGTGTGTGTGTGTGTACATGCATTCCAAGATTATTGATGTGGTACTCCTCTGTTTCTTTCAACTTTCTTGGCATGAACCTATGTGACTCAAAGCCAAATGATTATATGGGTTCAAGAAGTTTTGATGAGGAGGAAAAATAAGACTACAAAAAGGATATTTACAGGAGAATTCTATTGCAAACATGCAGTTCTGGAACTCTAATCTAAAGAGTTCTAAGAAATAAAGTAGTATTTAGGTATCCTGGACTGTATCTTCTCTTAATGCAAGAGTCAGAGTTAAATAGATCAAAATTGTTGATTTGTTATGACTGCTTTATTCTCTGTACTACAGTTCTTCCAGCTGATGCAAAGACACTTTTTTCCACTTTCTCTCTGCAGCTACTATCTGTAATAATGTGTTTCCATACTCTGTAACACCATCAATGAGTGCTAAAACAGTCCATCCCCATTCACTCCTGTTGATGTCATTTCCACTGTTACAAGATCAGCCCTTTTGCAAAGTGGATCCCTGATTGTGACTTTCAAGACTATGTTGGAGATGCTCTGGAAGACAAACTACTGTAAGTAAAAGCAGTAAAGTCATGTCATCATTTTCTTTTCCTATTCAGGATTATTTACCATGTACATATATATATATATATATATATATATATATATATATATATATATATATATATTTTACCCCCCCCCCCTCTCCCCCCCTCCCGTTCTCACAAATTACAGAATCATGGTTGAATTGTATTATAATCAAGTACGTCAAATTAATCAAATTAAGTTGGTGAAAGATGCTCCAAAGATCTGATACCAAATATGATTGGGGGGGGGGGGGGAGGGAAAGCCATATGTGAAATGTTAACCTTTTCCTGAAATGTTATTTTTATTTACATATTGTAACCAAAAGATCTCATATAAGCTAGAATAATCCAAGCTTATGAAATATTGAAGTCACAAAGGGAAAAAATCATAAGAGCAACCAATCCCAAGAAATAATTAATAGCATCACAAAAATCTGCCTGGCCAGAAGGAAAAGAAAGTACATACAGAATAAATAAATAAATAAATAAAATTAGAAATATCAAAGTTATAAAAGACTGTAGCAAGAGCAGAGTAGGAAAATGACATTACATCTACAACTTTACCATTCTCTGTCACTTTATCTCTGACTAACAAGTGGACAGGTGCTTTAGGTGTCCATGCTTGAGCAGGAGTTTAGACTTATGAAGGGTTTAGATTAATTTGATAATTTCAAAAGGTCCTTTCCAGCTTTAACCATTCTGTGATCTTTTTGATTCTGTGAAGAAGCTGTGTGCACCTTGTCTGGATTCACCTCCCCTTGATTTATGGGTGAGGGGTGGGAGGTATCAGCAGGTGCACCGGAGCAGAGGTAGAGGAGGATTCTGTACCACTAACATAGGACACAAACCTCTCCCTACTAGATCAAGGTTGTAGGGGGAAGCCAGGGACACAGAAGGGATTTAGTCATGTTCTTGTCTTTCATTTGCCTCTGGAACATTCCTACCCTTGACTTCGAAAGTGACTTTAGTGAATCAACTTGCTAGCTCTAGTAGGATCCCTCTGCTTCTCAGCAGACTGTCAGTCAGTCAGTGCTTAGGACTGTTACTGGCAGCTAAATCAAGAACTTGTTTCACCCATCTCTCTGCTCAGCTAGAGGAATGCAAAGACTGCCCGAGGGCTGTATTTCAAAAGGTAAATTCAAATGCACTGCAGTTCCACTATGGTTTCAGTGTGCAACTTGAAAATGGGTTGAGTTGAAAGCTACTGCTGGATAGGGGCAAGGCGATATGGACTCACTGTCATGGGACAAGCCTCTCAGTGTGGTCATTGTACTGTTTCACAGAAAACATTCAAAGGCAAGTGCAGAACACTGGGTGACTGATTATTATTTATGGTTCTGCTGCAGATGTAGTATCATGACTTTGTGCAAGGCAGCTAAAGCTGAGTGTCTTACACTGTCAATGTGGAAATTAGGAAACAAAGAAGAAAAAAAAGAAGAAAAAAAAAACAGCATCAAACCTATGCAAACAAAATATCCTATATAAGAACAAAGATCATTTACTGTTGATATTATAACACTAAATTGAAACATTCCATTGAAGATAGGTGCATAATTGATAGCAATGACCTTCACAGCAAACTACAGACGCGTTTCAAGCTAAGCAACTGGTCTATAGCTATTGATGACATGTTACTGAATTATTTATCACAGTCTCAATGAAGGAAATGATATTTGCTGTTCAAAATTACAGCAATACAGCAACCATGGAACAATGGAGAAGAGCAAGGTTTCAAACACAGAAAGGTAGTTGAAGCAATATGAATTGTACATAATTTGAGATGTTGGAGGAGGCTACCAATGAGGCAAATTATTAAGCCTTGTAATTTATAGAGAGAAAAAGCCAAAGAAAGAGGAGAAAATAGGTGCATTAACAAACCCTTAAAACAGATGGCAAAATGTCCTCAGATCCTCTAGTGGTAAATACATATATATATATATTTAAGCTTTCAAAGAATATTTTATATGAGGATATCACGTTGAATGTACTCACTCTGAGGACACGGAGAGCTATCTAGGAGACACTCCACTAAATTATTTAAAACAGAATGACGGGGAAGAATTAAAGAAAGAAATTTTCCTCTCTGAAAGTTAAAGCAACAATCCAGTCTGTATCCAGTCTTAAAGCTTAGGGTCCAGATGGTTGCCCAATAGAATTTTTAGCAAACATTTGGAGAGATAATAAGGCCTGTAACAGTAGATAATTACTCACTTCTATATGGCTCAGTGCCCCCTCATCTACATTTGTTTCTATAGCAGGTTTTTTGCCAAAAGAAGAAGAATAAAGGGGGGAAAAAAGGAAACAAACCCTCAGGTTTTTATCTGTTCTTCTCCCTCCTCCTTCCCCTTAATTTGTAATGCTATCTCTGCTCTCTCAATGCAGATGTCAAAATCCATGTGTATGCCATCTTGCAAATCCATGGGCTAATCCCGACAGCTTCCAGAAAGATGAGGTTACACTGAATATTGTGAAAACTGTTTTAGTTTACTTTTAATCACCACCAACAACAAAAAAAGAGTTATATATAGAACACGGTTTCAGATTGTTAACTTATAACTGACAAAGTCAATGATAATGAACAGAATCTGTATGAAAAGGATAAGAGATCCTGAGGTCTAATTCCTTACAGTTAACAGTGGGAATGCTACTAGTTTTTTTAGTATTTTATAATATGTTAGCACTCCAGGAGAAAGAGTAGGGTTAGACCAAAGGATTCAGGAACTGAAGTAATCTTATGCTCCCTGCAGCAGTGAAGGGAAAAATAAATAAATAAATAAATACATACATGCATATCTGAAGTCTGCTGTTCTAAATCCCCAGGTCTATAACCCCCACCAGGGTTATGAAAATCACTCTGTGTTTCTAACTACAATCTATTTCCCGATCTCTTCAGACATTAATGTAAAATACATGTGCTATGAACCAAAACGAGTGTTGCCATCAGCAAACTGAAGTGTAAAACAGACACTGTTATACTAAACTAATGGAACTGTGACAACATCCTAGATCTTACTGCTTATTTTAATTTTTTGTCCTTCAAAATCAAATGTGCATACATGAAGTGTGAAGATACTGATGTCTTGTGAGGGTCACCAGGAAGAAACCAAAGAGTTCTTTTCCAACCTTGGTGATTCTGTGATTCTATGATTCCATGAAATCTTCACATGCTGATGCTTTTGTTTTCTTTTTTTTTTTTCCTTTTGTTCATCTGAAAAGCCAATAGGTAATAAACTTTAGTTGTAACATGTTTGGGTAGAAAACTTGAAGATGGGAAACAGATTGGAGATCTGCTTTCCTTGTGCTTAGACTGAACTAAGCCCCAGGCTCAGATTCTCGGCTGGTGCAAACTGGCACTGCTTCAATTAAACCAATGGTGCGGCACCAATTTGCAGCAGCTGATGGCCTGACCCCTTCATTCTCTCACCCTCTCAGCTGCTAAGGAGCGAGAGGGTCATTAGTCCAGTTGTTAGTGAATCATCTGGACAAGACAGTTGGAAGGGAATACTGCATAAATAGATGAAATGAGAACTAGCAAAACTGGAAGAGAGAGGAAAAAAAAGACATCACATCTAAAGGAGGACTGAAGAACTTAGAGCTCAGATTTACCAGTATGTTTAACAGCAACAACAACAATAAAAGCAGCAAGAACAATAGTAACAATAAAAAATGAACCGTTACAACATTTTGAATGAAGAATGGAACAGCAAATACTTCAAAAGACTTTGGTTTGCTTTCGCAACATTTACAAGAATAACTTCAAAACAGTCAAAACAGTCAAAACTGTTTCTGGATATGTTAATTCAAAGCATAAGTCCAACTTCCACAACTTTTTTTCTGTCTGTCTCTACTCTGGGTTGGATCTGAGGCAAGAGTTTGTGTTAAGACCTACTCCCACCTCCTACTCCATCTTGTCAGTCTCTGGGGAGTCACCATTTTGCTCATTTACATCTAACTCAGTAAATTTATGAGGCATCAGTGACACAGAAATCCATCCAGACATTCAGGACTCAGGTAGTGAGTAAGTCTGATTGACTTCTTCTTCAGCCCATGTCTATGATATAGCCTTTCACTTCTGTCCACACAGGAAAACTCTCACCTTTGCTCTTACTGCCTTGTATCTCAATTTCTGTAACATCCCTTTTATCTGGGTGAGAAAGCTGCAGAAAACATATTCTTTGACTGACAGCCTAAGCTTGTCTCTCTTTTTCCTTCATCTCCTCACCCACTCCTTGTTGACTCTCACATTAGGTACAAAAGACAGTCATAGCTGAGTCTTGCTTCTGTATGTAATTTCTTACTTGCTGTCAAGAGGTTAATTCTGACCTCCAGCTGGCATATGGTTTTTAACTTGAATCATCAGCTTGTGAAATTTTCAATCACTTTGTACTTTCTACTGTATTTGTCCTCACAGGGTTTCACTGGCCTTTCCTATAAACAAGAGACACGGTATCTTTGCATTGTCTTTCAAATTCCTCCTTAAGGCTCTTACTTATCATAATATCTTTATAATAAAAATAAAAACAAACAAACAAACAAACAAACCTGTCAATACATTCGCAACAGCATTGGATAGCAGTGTTTTATTATCCACTGTATTCCTTAAGGTCTGTCTGGTTTTAGCCATTCTCCTGCCAAATATTTTGCAAGCAGGGACTATTTTTCTTCGTTCTGTGCTTGTAAAGTATCTGCCAAAGTGGGGTCCTTATGTAATTAAGGTTTACAAGTCTGCCAGTAAAAGAAATAATAATGAGCTTCTGGTGACTGAAAAGATTGTTCACATCATTTCTTTCCCTTCTATTAATACTGGGGTAAAATTGATATTACATTCACAGTCATGGACACACTGTATGATCACTGAAATTGTGAGATTATGTATGTATAAATACATGAAGATAAAGTTATAAATACTCAATCTGTTCATCATTTTCTTATGTTGGATATTAGAGCTTCAAAAGGAAGGTAAAACCAAGTACTGAAGCCAGACA
Organism: Gallus gallus; assembly: GCF_016699485.2. Classification (NCBI taxonomy): domain Eukaryota; kingdom Metazoa; phylum Chordata; class Aves; order Galliformes; family Phasianidae; genus Gallus; species Gallus gallus. The sequence continues at coordinate 4,640,793 of NC_052572.1, forward strand.
ATAAGAAATCACTGTCTGAAATGTTGTGTGTTTGCAATTATTGCTTGGAGATCTGATATGTGTGTAAACTAGGGAAAACAGTGACCTTCTTTGGAATTCCAGTCCTTTTGCTCAGAATCAGAGTATGTCCGTCTGGAGGATGTAGCTATAAGTATTCAATTCATTTACTGTTTTCTTATGTTTGTTTGTTTGTTTCATATCAGAGCATAAGAAATTGCAACATACAAAACATTTTTTTTTTTCTTCACTGTTTGAAACACTGGAATTTTTTTTATCATATTGAGAAATGTGAAGAATTACGTTAACAAAATTCTGTGTCTAGATCAATCCAAATTCTGTCTATGTATAAATATGGATAGGATTTCTTGCTCTCTGTTGGAATTTCACCAACTTAGACCTGCACTTAAACCATGTAGAAAAAAATAATGAGGATGTTTTTACCTGACTAACTGCTGACTCAAATTCCAGCACAATCCTAGACAGCACTTTGACCTGGAAATCAAAATCTTTATTATTAGCAAAAGCCTTAAGAACTTGATTTCAGTTAACAGCACTTTTCTCGCAAGAATTTGAGACATCAACTTATGATTTGTCCTTTTCAGGAAATATTCTTTCTGAGATGGTATGTAGTTGGCATCACTGTACAACTCTGCTTTGGTTCCAGACTGGGTTTATACTATTGCTTGTATTGCACCATAATTGGTAGGAAAAGAAATCATCCAGCACCATCATCTTTTAGGCCTGATGGTTGTATGTGCTCTAAACTGAAAACAATTTACCCCATTTATCAGCATATCTTTTCCAAAGTTACAAAAAGTTAGCAGCAGTTGTGCTGCACAGATTGGTCTGGGAATACAGATCTGCCCAATTTTGAAAACAAAACAAAACAAAACAAAACAAAAAAACTGGGGTACAGATTTTCATTTTGAGCACAAGGCATATCCTGCTTTCCACTTCTCAAATCACAGAGTTGGAAACTTCTTCATTTTCATAGGGAAAGAAGAAGGAAAATGGCTGAGAGAAAATCCAGTGCAGGTGTGAGTTGCTTCTGGCTCATACTAAGAACATGACTATGGATTGATCTTGTATGTCAGAAAATCACCCCCCATACCTCTTTGTTTTTCTTTACCAAAACAAAAAAACAAGCAACAAACAAACAAACAAACAAACAAACAAAACACAATCAACACCTGGTCACTGAAATGAGCCCTCAAAATTGCCAGCCTCATGGAAACATATGTCGTTATTGAAATAATTGAGATAGCTCTAAAGACATTGCCTTATTACTCTCCAACTACATTAGGGCTACTTATTGAGAGAGTTGTAGTGAGTGTTGGCTATAATATTATGCAGAAATTATATATACATATGCCCATTTATGTATGTTAAAGTTATTGTTATTTCTACACCATCATACTAAACAGTTACTCTTTGGGAATGCTTTCCCCTTTTTATTCCTTAACTGCAGAGATTTTTTAGTGCATATGACAAACAATTTGGCAGAAGTCAAAGCAGGACAGCATTGCTGAGGCAAAGTGATAGCAGTATGTGCTGAGCCTAAGGCTACAGTCAGAAAGCAGCTGTCAGTGGACAAGTAATAGATACCACTGGAAGACAGAAAGCTCACACAGTTACAAGAAGTGGCACATTTCTCACATATAGTAACAAATAAAAATGGCCTGGAACTCTGAAGCTTAGTTTCCTTACCCCTTGGCTTTTAATTCACAGATTTCATCCAGGCTTTTTTTCTTCCCTGCCCCTCCCCCCCTCAAATCCTAATTGCTTCTTATTAGTAAAAATTGAATCCATAACTATCCAAGCAACATTTCTTTAGGCTATCAGCTACACCTTTTAAGTTTCTACATGAAAATGTGAATTAGGTTTGGATGGCATCTTTTTTTTTTTTTTTTTTTGTTTTTCCCAAGGTGAAGTTTTGTGCCAATGCTGAAATTTTTGAAGTGAGAGAGAGTCCTTCTTCCTATCTCTGTCATTATTTTTTCTAATCTCTATCATTCATGGCTTTTTACCTGAGATATGAAGCAAAATAACTCAGACAGCAATGAATTCTCATTGCATTTTTATGTCAAGTTGGTAGAAGGAGTGAAGGTATGTCACTCCAACCCTCTGAATTTTGTCTCCCACAAACGTTACTGCATCACACATTTTCATGTTGATCTACCAGATGCAAAGGTAGAAGGACTGTCTAATTCTGTGGGGAGGACATCAGCATTTCTAGTCCTGAAAAATATCATACAGTGACCAGTGATGGGTATTTAAAGAAAGGCAGACAGTCAATTTAACCAAGCCAGTTATTTAGTTCGATAAATATCTCCCTGACCTCAGCTGGAGATAAGCTTATGCCCTGAAGTATGGCTCTTGTCTCATCATTACAGGAGAGATAGGGAAAGACCATTTTAAAGCTATCAAGTATGTGTTCTGATTATAGAGATGATGGAACAGAGGAGCCCAGTGGCTGCATCCAATACTGTGTTTAGAAATAGCAGTTGAATCAACCTCATTTCAATGTTCCTGCAAACAATGAAAGAAAGCAGAGCTTCTGATGGGCAGGAAGATATATCATCCCTATTCTTGTTTTGGATTTAGCTCAGCATGTTTCCAGAACCTCATATCAGTCAGCCACAATCCACATGCCATATACTAAATCACATGGAATCACATTTGCCTAGGAATAATCAGCAGCAGCCAAGGTGATAGAGAATTAGCTTCATCTCTGTCCCTGGAAAGGTGAGGGAACAACTTGTCCTGGGTGCCATCTCTAAGCAATAGGAAGCGAAGAAGTTAACATGGATTCATCAGGGGCAAATCAAGCTAAAAAACAACCTGGTAACTTTCTACAATGTCATCACTGGCTGAGTAGATGGGGGGAAACAGTGGATATTGTGTACCATGTCTTCAGCAAAGCATTTGACATCATCTCCCATAACATCTTTGATGTTATAGAAAGTGTGTGGTGAGGTGGATGGAGAACTGACTGATTGGCAGAACTCAGAGGGCTGTTATCTGTGGTGGAAAGACTGACTGGAGGCCTGTAACTGGCAGTGCTCCCCAGGGATGAGAGATGGGTCCAGTCTTGTTCAACACCTTTATCAACAACCTGCCACTAAAAAACATCAGGAGAGACTGAAGATTTGGGCAGGGACGAATCTGATGAGGTCTAACAAGAGCAAATGTACAGTCTTGCTCTTGGGGAGGAATAACTGCTTGCATCAGTACAGATTAAGGGATGACCTGCTGGAGAGGAGTACTGTGGAGAAGGACCTAGGTGTTCTGATGGACAACAAGGAGTTGACCATGAGCCACCAGTGTACCCTTGTGTCCAAGAAGGCCAGTAATATCCTGTGGTGCATTAATAAGAATGTGGCCAGCCATCTGAGGGAGGTGATCTTCCTCTTCTGCTCTGCTCTAGTGAGACCACATTTAGGATACTCTGTCCAGTTCTGCACTCCCCAGCTCAAAAAAGACAGGGATCTCTTAGAAGGAGTCCAGCAGAGTGCCACAAAGGTGGTAGAGAGCCTGGAGCATCTCCCATATGAGGAAAGACTGAATAACCTGGGTCTGTTCAGCTTGATGAAAAGAAGATAGAGGGGGGATCTGATTAATGTCTATAAATATCTAAAGGGAGGTGGGAGGCGAATGGATGAGGCCAGGCTCTTCTCGGTGGTGTGTAGCTATAGGACAAGGGGTAGTGGCCTGAACATAGAAAGTTCCATACTAGCATGCGGAAGAATTTCTTTACAACTTCTTTACAGTAAGGGGAATGGAGCACTGGAGTAGTTTGCCCAAAGAGGTTGAGGAATCTTTTTCTGTGGAGATACTCAAGACTCATCTGCATGTCTTCCTGTGACAAGAAGTCGGCTGGACGTGTTGATCTGCCTGGGGGTAGTGAGGCCCTACAGAGGGATCTGGACAGGCTGGATAGCTGGGCTGAAGGCAATGGGATGGAGTTCAACAAGACCAAGTGCTGGGTCCTGCACTTTGTCCACAACAGCCTCAGGAAATACTGCAGGCTTGGGACAGAACGAGTGGAAGACTGTGAAGAGGAAATGGACCTGGGGGTATTGGTTGAGGCTCTGCTGAACATGAGCCAGCAGTGTGCTCAAGTGGCCAAGAAGGCCAATGACATCCTGACTTGTATCAGAAATAATATTGCTAGGAGGAGCAGGTAAGTAATTACCCTTCTGTACACAGCACTGGTTAGGCTACATCTCGAGTACTGCATCCAGTTTTGGGCCCCTCATTGCAAGAAACATATTGAGGTCCTGGAATGTAGTCAGAGAAGGGCAACTGTCTCACTCCAGTTTATAGGAGGGAGAAGAAGTTCTTTGATATATGCATACCCAGCAGTTCAAATGTTGGTCCAACCAGTTTATTACAAATCCTAATCAATCAAAGAGATGGGAAAGGGGAGGCTGGTGACTGTTACAAATTAGAGTGGTGGGGAAGGGAAAGTGGGCAATAGGAAATACAGGAAAGAAGCAAGAATTATGTAAAGTGGGGATAGTCACCCCAAGATCCAGCAGCCTCCCATTGCATGCAGTTCCAATGGTTCAAGGCAAAAACACAGAGGGAGAGCAGCAGCAGAGTGGCTGGCCTTAGACAACAAGCAGGTACAGCAACAGAGGAAGTCCAGGAGGAAGAGTCAGGTCTCAGGGAGCAGGCCCAGGAGAGTCTGTCAGCAGGCAGGCATCACATCATGAGGCTTCTGATGTCAGACACCTACTCTCTTGATCTTGATCCCTATTTTATCCTTCTTCTTCTGCCAACATGGCATTCCTGCACGGAATGAGATGTCTATCCTGAGATGGCTATCTCCCTCATGATAAGCCCACACAAAAGACTGCTTCCTGTCTGTTAAACTGCACCTTATCTCTCTCTCATTTGCCCCTGGCCTGCAAGTCCTCAGACAAAAGATTTTGCCAACTTTGACCAGTACTTGCCTGGACTTGTCCATCTGTGTCCTTTAGACTAAGAATTTCTCAACCCTTGGCCAGGACTAGTCTGGACTTGTCCTCAGCAAGCTTTGAGAAAGCGGTGCAAAAGAATAATCTCTTACAGCAAGTAAGGTAGCAACTATATTCTGGAGCACAGTCCTTTGGAGGAGCAGCTGAGGAAGCTGAATTTATTCAGTGTGGAGAAGAGGAGGCTCAGGGGAGATCTTATCACTCTCTATTATTACGTGAAGGCAGGTTGTAGTCTGCTGGGGGTCGGCCTCTTCTCTCATGCAGCTAGTAATAGAACTGGAGGGAATGGCCTTAAGTTGTGCTGGGGAGATTCACGGTGGACATGAGGAAATGCTACTTTTCTGTAAGAGTGGTAAGGTGCTGGAATGGGCTGCCCAGGGAGGTGGTGGAGTTACTGACCCTGGAAGTGTTCAAGGAACACTTAGACATTGTGTTAAGGAACATGGTTTAGAGATAACTATTGGTGATAGGTGGATGGTTGGACTGGGCAATCTTGTAGGTCTTTTCCAACCTTGGTGATTCTGTGATTCTATTCTATGATTCTATATGCAATCTGTTACAGGGAATCTGCTTTGGAAGGGACACTGGCCTCAATCTCTAGAGGTACCTTCTAATCCTGACAGCTCTGTGATTCTGTTATAACCTTCCTATCAGCCAGATTTTATCATCTCTACCATTTCCTATTACACTGGGTAGTCTAAATTGAGTAGTGTTTAAAGTAGTTTACTGAGAATAGAAACTGTATAAATGGCGACATAACCTAATGGGCAGTAGAAATAAACAAACTTTGTTGTCTTTATGTGGTTGCAGAGTGCTGCATCACAGTTCCTTACAATTTCTCTTGTGCCGTAGCTTTCAACTGGAATGTGAGTTTCTCAATTATGGGATAATTTTATTGACACCCAGAGTCTCCTTTACTGTTAGATCTTTCTCCCGTTAGGAGTTATTTGTATGTGCTTCTCTCTCTTCTATGATAGGAAGTAGCTTGATTGCTTGAGTTCCTCCCTTATGAGGTCAACGTCATTGCTCCCCACTTTTGAAAACAGGTAGGAGAATACTTCCCTGTGCATTATATCTAATGAGGTGCACATGAAAAATATGCCTAGGGCTGCAGAAAGACTCTCTATTAAAGCAATTGTCATGAAATTCCTGGTAAAGAGAAAAATGAGAACAGTTGCCTTGATCAGCAGATGCAAAATGATAACATTCTTGTGACAATGGAAAGGCATCTCATTTTTTCCAGGCCTTATGAACTAGTGAGGAACCTCACATAAAGTCAACAGAAAAGTTTCATGGATATTGCAGATGGAAAAATGGTCATGTATTGCCTCATTGAACAGGGGTGATCATCCAGATGATATCAGTGAGGAAGGACAGCTTCCCTTTCATCTGCAGCTCAGAAGAAGGCATGTGACCTGAAATATTTAATGTTTGCAATCATTGTGGATGGAAATAAACGATACCTCTCATCTTTCTCTCTCCCGCCCCTAGCCATCTAGCAACTCTCATAACTGGCATATGCTATGGCTGAGTGACCTGGCTTCATTCACAACTAAATCAGTACTAAAACAGTCAGAATGATAGATAGCAGCTTATCAATAATTGAAAAGAAAGGCTTAGAGATGTCCCATTATCTGAATAATTAATGCTGCACATGGACTTTGTAATTCCTTAATAAAACGAACTGATTGATTTGCTTAATTAATTCCTTCTTTGACAGGCTTATTGCTTTCTTTCTTTCTTTGGAGACAGAGCTGGGAAAAAAAAATTAGAAAAATAAATAAAAAAAAAGGAGAAGAAAAGAAAAAATAGTAAAAGAATGAAAAAAAAAAAGAGAGAGGTATAAAGGGGAGACTCAAAATTAGGAAGGAAAATAAAAAATTAAAATCTTTCATAAACGTTAACCCTGCACTGGAGAATAGATGCTCAACACTTAACTCAGTCTTACACCCATATCCCCTCAGCCTCTTCCATCTCTTGTCAACTACAAAAATGGCTCAAAAAATGGAAATGTCTACAATGGAAAACAACATTCAACAGATTTTTCCCACCTCCTTTGCATTTCACCTCTGTTCATGTCCCACTACAACTGATCAAAAATTACGTCAAAATTTAAAGCGTCCCACAATCACATCAGTGGTAAACTTGGCTGAGACTTAGACACTTTTGAAGAAATTGATCGGAATGAGATGTTTAAAGCTCACTTTTTAGTTATTACAATAACTATATATAATGTATATACTTATATTATATATATATAGTTATATATATATGTATATGTATAATATCTATCTATCTATCTATATAATAATTGCCCACAGCAATAGTTATCTCAAAAGTCGTATGCTGTCAACATCATGATCTGTCATAAACAAAATGCTTCCTTGGTCTGGAGAGTTTACCTTAGGGAAAGATTTTATGCAATGACTTGAAATTAGCAGTCACTGACAGCTTGCTGCCTCTACTTTTTAACTTTGTTGTTTGTTATGTTAAACTTATTTAAACTGCTGTGGGACTTGGCTGGTTATCTAGTACAAACTATACTAATATATTCACACTCTACAGCAGATCACTGTCTTATGCTATACACTATTTAGGAAAAAAAAAAAAAAAGTGCTATGTAGGAGAGTCAAAGAGTTTGCTGGGAATGGCAGTCACTGAAACTGGGCCATAAGGTCATATAACTGATTCCTCCAAGGTGAACACCCTCAAAACATGCTTTATGGTTACATTTCTGTGCAGTAGTTCTGATGTGAGACGCACATTACTCATCAGCACAGCAATACTTGTTTTGCATTTCATTCTATACAAATATACATATATCACTAAAATCAGGAGACATTCTACCCTAAAATTAGCTGCATGAATCTCAATTAGGGATTAAACCAAGATCCAGGTATAGTCTTTCAAGAGCCTATTCTAGGCAACTCCAACCCAGACTTAAGTCTAGATCTGCTCTTAAATGATATTTTTCATTAAAATAGTACACTGAATTTCAGCCTTTATCCTTAACATTATGGAAAATTCTAGATAAGAAACTGCAAATATTTCCCACTTGAACTTTTCACATTGAACTTCCCAATTGAAAAGTAGCATTTAATACTCAGAAGGAAAAAAAAAAAAAAGACAATAAACTGCACTTGAAATACAATCTAAAAGAGCAGAAATTGTTGACTTTCAATGCCTTTTAGAAAATCTATCTTCAACAGACTAATTGAACTATGAAGACATAGCATATTATACTAGACGTAGGAGCTCTGGAGAGCAAATTGCTGTGCAGACCTGATTTCTGGCCTAATTTCTGGTGTGCATCACAAGAATGCTTATGCCATGTTGAAATCTGTGGTGCAGACATCCTTATTTTTATTTTTTTAAGTAAGACTAAAGAGAAGATATCATTTTCAAATGCTTGGAAAGAAAAAAGAAAAAGAAAAAGGAAAAAGGAAAAAAGAAAAAGTTCAAATTGGTGTTTATCACAATAACTCCAATAATTAATGTAAGATTTTCCTCATAATAAGCAAATTAAAGTTTTCTGATTTTTGAAGGATGTTCTTGTTTTGATTAGGCAGAATTTTTTAACAGAACTTCAGTGTTTTCTTTAAAGCTTAGCCTCCTTCAGATGAAAAAATACAGAAAGATTAAAAAAAATGCCCCAACACATTGAAATAGAAAAAGTCGGTCAGATTTGTTGTTAAAGTTAATACAAACTGTGTTTGGCTTTGTTAATTCAAATAGCAATGAATTGAATATTGCACTACTTTCTGAATCCAGTCACCCATAAAGAATGAAGAGAAAGGCCTTTATCAAGGCCAAGTGTCGGGTCCTGCACTTTAAGCCACAATAACCCCATGCAGTGCTATAGGCTTGGGGATGAGTGCTTGGATGACTGTGAAGAGGAAAGGGACCTGGGGGTGTTGGTTGATGCTTGGCTAAACATGAGCCGACAGTGTGCCCAGATGGCCAAGAGGGCCAACGGCATCCTGGCCTACATTAGAAATAGTGTGGCCAGCAGAAGCAGGGAGGTAATCGTCTCCCTTACTTGGCACTAGTGAGGCCTCACCTCAAGTACTGTGTTCAGTTTTGGGCCCCTCACTACAAGAAAGACATTGAGGTCCTGGAACATGTCCAGAGAAGGGCAACAAAACTGGTGAGGGATCTGGAGCCTAAGTCTTATGAGGAGCGGCTGAGAGAGCTGGGATTGTTTAGTCTGGAGAAGAGGAGGCTCAGGGGAGACCTCATTGCACTTTACAACTTTCTGAAGGGAGGCTGTGATGAGGAAGGGTTTGGCCTCTTCTCCCAGGCAACAAACAGGACTCAGGGAAATGGCCACAAGTTGTATCAGAGGAGGTTTAGGTTAGACATTAGGAGAAACTTTTTCTCTAAGAGGGTGGTAAGGCACTGGAATGGCCTGCCCAGGAAGGTGGTGGAATCGCTGTCCCTGGCAGTGTTCAAGAGGTGTCTGGATGAGGAGCTACGAGATATGGTTTAGTAGCTTGTGGTACCAATGGGAATGGGAAGGCGGTTGGACTAGATGACCTTGCAGGTCGTTTCCAACCTTGTGATCCTATGATTCTATGATTCTATGAAAAAATCACGTATATTGTCAGAGATTATTTTTAGTAGTTATGGGTAGCTCTGATCTAGTTCATCAGGTGTTTATCATCAGGTGTTTCTACTTGGGGTGTAGGCACTGCACCATTTTCTTATGTCAGGATTTTATAAAAACACAGGATTTTTTTTTTTTTTTTTTTTTTGAGGAATGAATCTGTAGAACCCAATGCGTACATTGAATCAGTTATTCAAATCTTGTGCTTGTGCAGAGCATCTGAATCTCAAATGACACATTAAATTGGATGCATAATTGTGGGAAATAATTAGTGTAAGAAATATCTTTCTTGAGACTCGCAATGAGGTTTCCAGGCTCATCACAGAGGAGATTTTGACACAACCTAGACAACCCATTTTCAGCAGTTCTTCAGCTACATAATCCACTATCTCTCTACTCAGCATTTTGTTCCAGAAAACCACTGAGACTTACAATTTCAGCATCTTTCAGGGCTGGTATCTGACATCAGCATTACTCACTGCCTGACATGATCAAGCCAGTTATCTCCTTCTACTTCTTTCGTTCAGGATGGCAGCACGCCTAGAAAAAAGGATGGACTTTTTAAGCTAGACAGTTCCCATACAGAAGGTGGAGTCTGAAAATTTAACACTTCATTTAAATAAGATTGCTTCTCTATCTTGTTAAAATATTGTGTGACAGGAGAATTGAAGCTTTATCTAAGTTTAACAGTTTGAAAACTGAGTCTTTTATTTATAGTAAATTATTTGCAGGAATTTATCTTTTTTTTTTTTTTTTTGGTGGGAAGAGGGATATGATTATAACAGGATTATTACGATTATAACAGCAATATCAAGCTATTCTTACACTTTTTTTTTCCTTCTGCCAATGTGTTAATATTCTGTGGGAATACAGGACAGGACTTTGTCTTTCTGCACTGAATTTCAGCCTTTATCCTTAACATTATGGAAAATTCTAGATAAGAAACTGCAAATATTTCCCACTTGAACTTTTCACATTGAACTTCCTAATTGAAAATTACCATTCAATACTCAGGAAATAAAAAATCAAATAAGGCAATGAACTACATTTGAAATACAAATATTGAAATCGGCAGTACAAATGCTTGTAACAGAAGTTATAGACAATATGAATAGAGTACGAATATCAGTATCAGTATCCGTATGAGACTGAACACCATCAGATTCAATTGTAACACTTGATGTATCTGTATCAAAAAATTTCTTCATGGCTTTTGCTCTGAGAAGTTATCACAGAATGAATCAAAGAATCACAGTTTGGCTTGGGTAGGAAAGGACCTTAAAAATCATGTAGTTCCAATCCCTCTGTCATGGGCAGGGTTGTCAGGGTTGTCAGGCAAAAGATCAGGTATCTCTGGGATACCATCCCACCTGGCTTTGAACACCTCCAGGGAGGAGAATACCACAGCTTCTCCAGGCAGCCTGTTCCTGTGCCTCACCACTCCCTAAGAATTTCTTCCAAAGATCTAACCTATATTTTCTCTGTTTTAGTTCAAAGCCATTCCCCCTTGTCTTATCAGTATCAGACTGTGTAAAAAGTTGATCTCCCTCTTTATTATAAACTCCTTTTAAGTACTGGAGGGCCACAATGAGATCTTTCTGGAACTTTCTTCAGATTGAACAAGCCCAGCACCCTCAGCCTGTTTATGTAGGAGGGGAGCTCTACACCTCTGATCATCCTCATGGCTCTCATTTAGACCCACTGCAACAGCTCCTGTCTTTCTTGTGTTGGGGTCCTCAGACTCCAACACAATACTGCAGATGGGGCCTCTTGAGGCAACGTGTATATGAGGACAGTCACTTCCTTCTCCCTGCCAGCCACCCCTCTTTTGATGCAAACCAGGATACTGCCAGTCTTCTCAGCTGCAAGTGCTCACTGCTGGCTCATATTCGCATCCACCAGGACTCCTAAGTCCTTCTCATCAGGGCCACACTCACTGAGTTCTTTTTCCAGTCTGTTCACTGGGATTGGGATTATGCTGATTCAAGTGGAAAACCTTTCACTTGGCCGTGTTGAATCTCATTAGGTTCACATGGAACCACTTCTCAAGCTTGTCCAGGTCCCTTTGGATGTCAGCCCTTCCTTATATTGTATCATTTGCACTGCTAGGTTTAATGTCACAGCAAACATGCTGAGGGTACATTTGATTCCACTGTCTATATAATTTATAATGATGCTGAAGTTATCTCAAGGTATGAAAATATTCACACATCTCTTTGACAGCCTGTATGCGTTTGTACCAGATCTCTGCCTCTGCCTCAGTTTTTGTGGCTCACCTAATCTGAATGCAGAAGCCTGAAGGAAACAGGCCTCATTACCTACAACTTTCATAGGAGACACTCCTTATTAATCTAGATAGAGCATCATTAACTATTGCCCAATCTAAAGTTTATGATAGAAACTCCCATACAGAGAAGATAAGACATTTCTGAAGCCATTTCTTGTATCCATACTTAAAATATCTCACTCAGTTTGTCTCATTTCCCCTGGAGTGATGGCTGTGATGAACTAGTCAGATCATAGAATCACAGAACCATAGAATCATAGAATAACTCAGGTTGGAAAAGACCTTCAAGATCATCAAGTCCAACCACAACGTAACAATACTACCCTAACTCTAACGACCCATCTCTAAATCATATCCCTGAGCATCACATCCAAACAGATATAAACACATTCAGGGACAATGACTCATCCATCTCCCTGGGGAACCTCTTCCAGTGCTTAACAACCCTTTCTGTAAAGAAGTTTTTCCTGTTATCAAGCCTAAACCTCCCCCAGCACAACTTGAGGCCATTTCCCCTCATCCTGTCACCTGTCACCAGTGAGAAAGTTTTCCCTCAGCATCCTCTTCCCCAGACTAAACAGCCCGAATTCCTTCAGTCTCTCCTCATAGGGCATATTCTCCAAGCCTTTCACCAGCCTTGTTGCCCTTCTTTGGACCTACTCCAGCACCTCAATGTCCTTTCTGTATCGAGGTGCCCAAAACTGAACACAGTACTTGAGGTGAGGCCTCATCAGTACCGAGTACAGGGGCAGGATGACTTCCCTAGTCCTGTTCACCACACCATTCCTGGTACAAGCCAGGAAATCAGGTTTGTCAAACAGTATCTACCATTCATGAACCCATGCTGACTGGGCTTGATCTCCTGGTTGACCTTTAATTGATCCATGATGGTTCCTGAGATTATCCATTCCATAATCTTCCCTGGTACTGATGTGAGACTGATAGGTCTTTAGCTGCCAAGGGCCTTTTTGAAGATGGGCATCACATTTGTCAGTCTCCAGTCCATCAGGACGTCCCCATTTAGCTAGGATTATTGAAGGATTATGGAAAGTGGCTTGGCAACCACATTTACCAACTCCCTCAGCACTCTAGGGTGCAGTCCATCTGGCCCCATGAACTTGTGAGCATACAGCTTTTGGAGCAGATCCAAAATCATCTCATGATGGATTATGCAGGGCCTGTTCTGTTCCCCATCTCTATCTTCTAGCGCAAGGGGCTGTGTGCCCAGGGAACAACTAGTCTTACTAGTTGTTCTGAGACAAAAGAAGGCATTAAGTACCTCAGCCTTATCCTGATCCTTGATCACCACGTTCCCCACTGCATCCAACAAGGGATGGAGATTCTCAATATGAATATGGAGATAGCACAGTATGAATGAAACTAAAGAAACATTTGTCCCACTTCAGAAGAGCTGAGCTTCCTAGTCCTGCTCTTTGCTTTCTCATTGACTCTACCTCTCCTTGGGTCAATTAAAGTTTCTTCAGCACATCTACTGTGCATTTTTTATTGCTGTTGCTATAGACTGTGATACCCTATGGTGCTGTGTTTTGCCTAAAAGATATGATCTCTGTAAAAGATAGAAAAGACTTCTCAATATCTACCTGTACTCTCCTAAAGACTGTTCTCTCCCCAAAAGACACAGTCTTACATGCAGTATTTTAGGAGAGATAAGTCATCTGTCTAGACCATTTGTCTGATTTTGTTTTCAGTGAACTGAATATGGGTATGAAGCTGAATACTTGACATTGGAATTGCATTCATTGTAAGAAAAAAATTGAACTCTGATTTTCTATTTAACAACAGCAATGTTTATGTTCTGCCTTTAAGGCATCTTGTAACAGCAGACTATCAAGTTTTGTTTCTCATGAACCTCTGCAGTACAGAACGAAGATAAAATGTTCACCTTTTTTTTTTTTTTTTTTTTTTTTTAAATTAAAAAGAACATATCTACATTAAGTTTGATTGTATGGGAATGGAATCTCCATTTCAAATTACAAAAACAAACAAACAAACAAACAAATAAAAATAAAAAAGGACCTGACTTTTAATGTATGAATTAAAAGAGACTTTCAGTTTAGATGCATAAATACTTTGGTATATGTCCATATATTCTTGAACAGTAAGCAAGTGATTATGCATTTTCATATTCCTTAAGTCTGATCTCTTTTTTTTTTCCCAAAGTATTTTTTACCATATGCAAAACCAATTCATAAAATGAGGGCAAATGCAATTTTTTTTTTTTTTTTGAATCATAGTAACAGCTGAAGTTTCATGAAAATATAACCTTTCTATTTGCAAAATAATAGAAATTAAAACATTTTTTAGAGGTGGAAAGAACTGTAGAAAACAAAAGAACCATCAGGTTTACCCAATCTACCATTACACAGCTTACAGTTGTACGTGACTAGAGAGTATTATTACTTTTTTTGTAGAACTTAGATTAAAAAAAGTTTCCCAGAATTCTCATGCAACAATATCTCCATTCTTTTTTAGTACAGAGAAATTATCCTTGAGAACTTATAAATAATGTAAATATATAGATTGTAGTTTTCATTTGTGTTTTTTCAAGATTTTTTTCCTAGGGGAAATAATAATGCAGTTCAGTGATGCTAGAGATTTTATGTGTACCATGTATGAAATGAATGCTTGCTTAATTGTTTCTGGCACATAAACGTGAGCTGAAAAAATGCAAGATCATAGCAGATGCAGAGAAGCTGATCCTAAATAAATGAAACTGGGATTCTTGAATTTTAGCTACGGTATTGACCTTTGATTTCAAAGGAACAAGTGATCTCATTCGTGTATAGGGTAAAACTACATACATGCAGGGGAAGGAAATAGTTTGTAAGTTTACTAGATAAAGGTTCTGCAGTACTGGGAATATGGAGCCTGCCTTAGTCAACCATGCAGCTGAAGTGATTCAGATAAAAAGGAATAAAAAGCTGCACAACTGAGAGTAATGGACAAGATGTCCACAGCTGATTAAAAGACATTCCCTTTTTTATATAATAATTCTGAACTGATCAACACATTTCTCATTTAACTCAGCTATACATGATATTATATAATGAAAGCATGTGGCTTGGAAAATGGTCAAATATATCATTCATGGAAATTTGGCTCAATAAATAAAGCAGGTGCCTAATACCGATGAGAGTCTAAATATGTGCTTGGTGCATAGCTAGCATCCTCTCACATCAATAATAATCCTTAGATCTTTGTACCTATCAGAAAACAGTCAATATGAAAATGAATAGCAATGCCTGAGTATGAATATATAAGCAGTAGTGACATAATAATTACTATAGTCCAGTTTATGAAAAAAAACATCAGAATCAACCTATGAGGTGAGCTTTGGACACGTTTCTGTAGTTTTCTGAACTGAATCACTTTAGTTTTGACCATCTCAAAGAAGACCATTGATCCATATCCTACATCAAAGTGGATTCATGCTAAACATTTGTCTGAAAATTTATAACATTTGTTAAGTCATCAACTGTTCTCCAGCAACACTTAAAAATTTCTGAGAGGATGTTTACTGAAATCCAAACCTGTGACCCTAGGTCCCATTGCCTTCATAGCCAACATTTAAAAATTAATTGCACGGACCAAATCATCTCACTGTTAGATTTTCTGCCAATTCGGAGTTCTTTAATTTCTGGTATTGATAAATTGTTCCCGTCTGTTCCTGCATTACATTCCTTACAGACTGAAGGTAATAAGGAGGAATTAACTGGCTTCAATTGAATAACTTTCCTGCTCTCACTGCATGTATCCACTCATAATGTAAGGTCTGGGTCATGAGAAGACCAGCAGGTCATCCTGCCCATGCCTTTTTCAACACAAAACTGCTCTGTACTGTAGGTTTTAGCACACTCAGAAGCAGTTACAGGTTTACCTAGTATTTTAGCATGCAATAAAGCAAGTTCAGAATAATTTAGATATGTCTCTAATTCCCCATGCCACCACAGAGAGCAAAAAATAATTATTACACACTGTGCTCTTGTCACTGTGCTGTCTACATCCCTTCACCACAGGTTGAGACTGGGAGAGATTAAACTCTTAACCTAGGTTAGTTGTGATTGCAAAAGAAGGAAGATAACTCTTAGACCTTTTGCCTGATTTTTCCGTTTTGAGAAGAGCAAAATAAGCTTTCCATAAATTAGATTTTGCTCAATTTACACACATATTTTCATACCTTAATTCAGCTGTGGGATGATCATTCCCCTAAATCACTATTTGATGCATTTTTGCAAAGGTCTCCTTGTGCATTTGGTAAAAACTTTTCCTCTTAACTCCTCTATTGTTATTCAATGTAATATTTCTCCTTGTGATTGGTGAACATCCTTGTAGCAGATGAGTGAAAGAAACGACATGTTAAGTTAACTGATGCCACTGTAGTACTAAAAACAACATGGCGTATTACAAATGAAGTCAAAAGCCCCATGGGGAATCCTGACACTAGGAGTCTGTAATGTTCGTATATTTATTGCTTTCTCCTAAGTTATTGAGTAATATATTATATTATGACGGTAGCAAATCATACAAATCATAGAATGTCCATTAGTGTTCAGGGACTCCACATGGATTAAGGCAAGTTTCTTTACCCATTGGAGAAAATACTCTGAAAACAGCAAATTTCTTCTTGTTTGTAAGACAGTCACTCCTTCCTCCTTCCCCTCCCATCCAGACCCAAGAAGTAAAAGGTCTTGTAATGCGTATCATGAAGTGACTAATTATTTGAGCAAATATAAAGGCCTTATTATCTAATTATAATCCAAGCTGAATCCTGATTCGGCTTTATGTTTTTTTCTTTTTTTTTTTTTTTTAATAGCCTCATATATAAGCTGAAATCTAAGAACTATATATTATCATTAACAACACTTGTAATTTTTATTATTTGGATCTAAATGCGCTATTTAGAGTCAAAGTTCCAGTATAAAAATACAATGTGGATAAAACTAAGAAAGAAAATTCAGCCCCACCTCAAATTTATTGAACAGCAGCCTGACAGACAAATACAAGAAAATGACAAGATTTATGAACCAGGAATGTTGTCATAGCCTCCAAGAATAAATTCAGTTTTCACTGATCGCAAGAATGAAGATGTATTCATTTCTTTTGCTAAAAGAAAAAAACAACAAAAAAAAAACAACATTAAAATTAAATTTTGCAAATAGACTACTGATTTTGGCTTTAATTTCCAGGTAGATAGTCATGCCCACTTAAATAAAATGTATTTTTAGCACATGAAAATGAAGAAAATGAGTAAAAAGAGATTTTTCAAATTATTCATTTTTTCACAATTCGGGCCATGCTTCTTAATGGAAGACAGATCACTTGCTCTTAAAGTGAAGATTTAACTATCTGTAGTATTATAAGTTAGTTCACTCATTAGTTTGAAGGAGCTAAGAACAATTTATTTGGCAAATTTTGTGAGTAACACAATTTCCATGCCTTTCCTACAAACGTCTGTTTTAACATTAGTAATCCTGAGTGGATAATGTTTAAAAAGGCTAGTGTGATAAATTGCATCCTACAGGTTAATAAAATAATAAAATAACAGAAGTTTAAATCAAGCTTCTTTACTATTACTTTCCATATTGGTGATCTCATTTTTTGGTAGAAAAGTTGAAGGAAGCATGCTTATCTTTTGAAGTGTACACACTTCCCCATTTCAACTTTGATCTCCTAAATTGAGAAGTTTTGCTCCTAGTTGAAAGCAAATAGTTTCCTGCCTGTACAGTAAAACAAAAAGCATCAGAAATCTTGGATTTCAGTTATTTTCTCTCTACAGCTCATTGCTCATCGTGGGATTCTGATTTTGGCCAGGTCTGGAACTCTCTTCCTCTTCCCTGATTCTGCCTTCACCATATTCACCTTCCATGCCTGCAATGATCATGGAGAGGATCATCTTCAAGCAGAAATTTAGGAACAGGAGAGATGAAATCTGAGACAGACAGCAAAGCTCAGTTTCACCAGGGGCAGATTGTGCTTGACTAAGATTATGATGGAGTGACAGCACTGGGGGACAAAGGAAGAGCAACTGATGTTGTCCACCTGGACTTGTACAAGGACTTTGACATGCTTATCGGTAAATTGGAGAGACATAGATATGAAGGTTGGAATATCCAGTGGATAGCTAATTGGTTGAATGATCACAGCCAGAGGGTTGTTG
The DNA here is from genome assembly GCF_016699485.2 of Gallus gallus. NCBI lineage: Eukaryota > Metazoa > Chordata > Aves > Galliformes > Phasianidae > Gallus > Gallus gallus. Next base: position 4,658,846 of record NC_052572.1, read on the forward strand.
TCAACAGCTCGGTGGACAGTTGGAGGCTGTTCATGAGTGGTGTCCTTCAGAGGTCTCTCTTGGGACTGATCCTCTTCAGCACCTTCAGCAGTGACTTAGATAATGTGATCAAGTGTGCTCTTAGCAGTTTGCTGATGACACCAGGCTGAGTGGTGCAGTTGACACCAATAGAAGGAAGAGATTTGTGGGACCTGAACAGGCTTGAAAAGTGATGATGTTCAACAAGGCCAAATGCAAGGTGTTCCACTTGGGTTGGGACAATTCCAGATATGAATATGGGCTGGGAGAAGAACTCACTGAGAGCAGCCCTATGGAGAAAGACTTGGAGGTTCTGGTGGACAAAATCCTGGAGAAGAGCCAGCAGTGTGCGCTTGCAGCCCAAAAGGCCAACAGTATACTGGTCTGCATCAATAGAGTGATGTCCAAGAGGGAGAGGGAGGTGATGTCTCTCTATACTCTGCCCATGTAAAACTCCATCTGGAGTACTGTGTCCAGATCTGGGGCCACGAGAACAAGAATGATGCAGAGCTGTTAGAGTGAGTCCAGAGGAGGGCCATAGAGATGATCAGAAGAGTACTTCTGCCATGAAGAAAGGTTGACAAAACTGGGTTTGCTTAGCTTGGAGAAGTCTCCAGGGAGACCCCACTGTAGTATTCCAGAATGTGAAGGGAACTGACAAGTAGGAAGAGGAGTGACATTTTACACAGTCTGACAGTGATAGGACAAGGAGGAATAACTTAAAACTAAAAGAGGAAATTTAGGTTGGATGTTAGGAAGAGTTTCTTTACTCACTGGGAGTAAAGTGGGTTGCCCTAAGGAGTTGTGGATGTCCCATCCTTGGAGGCTTTCAAGGACACACTGAATGAGGCCCTGGGCAGCCTGATTTGGTGGCTCGCAACCCTGCCTATGGCACTGGGGTTGAAGATAAATGATCGTTAAGATTCCTTCCAACCCTAGCAATTCTCTAATGTGATGATTCTGTGATTCTGTAATTCTCACTGAACTCTCTCCTGTTGTACATCTGCTGTATTTTTCCTTTGGTATCTGCTGATTTTTGCTAAACCTTACAATTTATTTTGTAATAACGTAAAGTAGAATCATAGAATCATAGAATCTCTGAGGTTGGGAAAGATCTCCAAGGTAATCTACTCCAACTGTCCACTTACCGCCAATATTTTCCTACTAAACCATGTCCCGCAGTACAACATCTAACCATTTCTTGAACACCTCCAGGAATCACAACTCCACTACTTCCCCGGGCAACCTATTCCAGCACTTAATGATTCTTTCAGAAAAGTATTTCCTAATGTGCAACCTGAATCTTTCCTGGTGCAACTTGCAACCATTCATTCTAATGCTATTGCTAGTTACACAGGATACAAGTCTGAGCCTCACCTCAGCACAAGCTCATTTTGCATAAAGAGCCATAGGGTCTTCTCTGAGTCTTCCCTTCTCCAGATTAAACAATCCAAGTTCTCTCTTTTGCTCCTCATAAAACATGTGCTCCAAACCCCTGTCCAGCTTTGTTGCCTTTGTCTAGACTCACTCCAGGGCCTCAATGTCCTTTTTGTACTGAGAGGCCCAAAATTGAACACAGTACTCAAGGTGCAGCCTCACCAGAGTTGAGTACAGAGATGATCCCTTCCCTCTTCCTATTTCTAATACAAGCCAGGATGCCATTAACCTTCTTGGTAGCCTGGGCACACTGCTGGCTCATGTTCAGCCAAGCATTGACCAATACCCCCAGGTTAATTTCTTCTACACAGTCTTCCAGCCACTCTGCCCCAAGACTGTATCACTGCCTGAGGTTGTTGTAGCCAAAGTGCACTTGGTCTTGTCAAATCTCATCCCATAAAATGAACATTTAAACAGTTGTCTTATAATGAAGATGTTCTTTACACTTATACAATTTGTTTTCTCGGAAAAATACACAAAACTGAAATGATAATGAGTTATACTTATGAAGGAAGTGATATTTTTCTAATGCTAGGCCAAAATGTCAGATACACACATCTGAGAGAGTTGTAAAAATCCTTTGCTATGATAGCTCAGAATTTCTTTATTGGCAGTAGGTACCAGAATTGGTTTCTTGTTTCTATTATCTTTTCCGTGTGGGGCCTCCTAGGAGGTTTCCATGAGTAACTGAAGAGCACTCACTGCATCTGTTTTGTGTTCAGCAGAGTGTTTCTGCCAGTGCTTTTCTTTGCTTTCAGGACAGATACTGTGCTGTGTCTCTGCCAAGGTACAGAAAAGGATGTGACAAGGTTGTACTGGCTTTTTGATTTATCTTTCCTGGCCTATTGGATAGTAGAGTGCTAACAGACACTGATGTAAGGAAAGGGATGACAAATCTCAGGACCTGTTCACCGGGCAGAACTGTGTCACACATACACTCAACTTTTGGCTTAAGATAAGACATTTAATCTCTCTGTACTTAAGCCCCATCTGTAAAATGGATGTCAGGACATTGCTGCAGCAGGAACTGTTGTGAAAGGGAAGGGGTATATAATTAATAGCTGACTAGAGGCTGGATAGCAAAATTCATCAAGTGTTGGGTAGGTTCATAATGAATTTCTGACCTGGGGGACAAACATCAGTGGTACTTCATTACTTGAGTCTTAGAATGAAGAAAAAGGCCTGTGTCATTAAGCAGCCAAGAAGAAAGTCCATAAACTGGGAAAAAAGAGGGAGGCGGAGAGCTATCTTTTTCAGCACACTGAAAGGAACTGTCCACACTTGGCAAACAAAGGAGCTGAAAAATCTAAGACAAGTTAAAACCACAGTTTAGTGTGTTTTCTTTATCATTCTTTTTCACCTGTAGTAATATCTACTATAGTTGTCCTTCATTTTCGTTGCTGTTTTTGTTGCTGTTCTGTCTCTCTTCTTCAAAAGAGCAATCAAGATTTCACATGAGCTCACTTCTGAAACTTCATGGTTTCTCCAGAGGTCTTGATTTAAGGAATCTCAACCATCAAATTGATGCCAATACCAAATTGATACCAAATATCAATACCAGTGATACCTTTGCTGCCTCTGATTAAAGAGACCCAATAACTAGATTTCTTAATTTCCCTCATAAAGTGCATTTTCAGCATTGTCATCTGTGATGCAACTAAGCCTTTCTTTGCCCTGAGAATTACAGATTAAATCACCTTCCACTGTCAGAATCAGAAATAAGCTAATGTCACATCTAAGAATCTATAACATTCTCTATCTTCACATAGATGATAAATTTAAAAAAAAAAGTGACAACATATGTTAGAGTCATTTGGCATCTACCATCTGATTGTCTTAAGCATGTGGTTAAATAATCCCTCTGCACTTAAAAAAGCTATTAATAATAATTTAAAAAAAAATACCAACTGCCGTTTAATATTCAAAACTAAGTTGCTGTAAGCAGTGCTAAACACATCAAAGCACTTATTTTAAATAGGCAGTATATACGCATATTTTTATATTTCAATAGTAATAATATTTAAAATTTACTTGGCTACTTTCAGACTGTCACCTCTCTCCCTTGTTGCCCTTCAGAACTTCTTATTTAATTGTCCATATCCTAAAATGTTCAGCTGAGGAAACCTCTACAGTAAATAGAAGCAGTTGAATACACTTGCTGTCTGCAAAAGTTCTCAAAAAAAAGAGACCCTTCTAGGTACCAGAAAGTCCTTTGAAAGTAAAAGAAAAATGAGCATTTTGGGGCAGCAGAACACAATCCTTATGTCGGAGAAAACAAAGTTTTGTATCCTGTCTTAGACAAATGTAGATGTATTCCTAAATTCTGGATTCTCCTTGACAAAGTAGGTGTTTTCAAAATAGTACAGTCCCAAGGGCTTGAAGAAGATGTAAAATTAAGTAGAGACATGGACACAACACTGGAACTACTTTAAAATAGTGACAAACATCATCCATCTAGTGTTTTGTTGTTGTTGTTGTTTTAATGCTTTTTTTTTTTTTTGACACAACTTCTGTATTTTTTTTTTTTTTTTTTTTTTTTGTCAGTCTTAGAAACTGAACTGCATATAATGTTATATGGATTTTCTGTTCACTCCCTATTCAAGCTACAGCAATGGATGATAATTTTCTGTCCACGGGAGTCCATCTGGTGCAGACATCATCCCTTAGGACTCAACACTGTTGTCAGTTGGGGTGAACCAGTGGTGGCCATTTTTTATCAAGGTAAGCATTGTGCTTGGGGAAATCAGCCTAAGTACACAGTTTCAGTTAGCTCATAACTACTTCCACTTTCAAATTCAGATATAGAACTCGGTTTTATATCTTTGCTTTTTTCTCAATCTGAAGATATAATTACTAACATAGCTTTGCATTCTTGGAAGGGAAAAAGAAAGGAAACACGCCAGAATGCTCGATTGAGCAATTCTCATATAAAATGCTTTTGTACCAATAGCTAGTGTTGCAGACATGGGAATTCCTGTGTTCTGCATTTCAGTTATATTGTGAGATGATTTTCCAATCACTGTATATGAAAATATATAATTGGCTTTTCAGCTCTTGGTTTCATAGAAGATAGAAGAGGATGTATTTTTATTGCCAAGTCTCAGGTAAATGAGGCTCTGGTTCAGCCCCTGGCAGAACAAGAAGGTTACACGGGGGTTAAATTAAATAAAATCAGCTGTTCTAATTAAACTAGCATCAGCTCAGTGGAATGGAATAACACATCAGCAATGTCTTTTTTGGTTATTCTTCATGCTAGGATTGGTAGGAAGTAATTTCTCAAATCATTACTGAAAATTGTTTTAAAGCATCACTTCAGGAGTATAAAAGAACTTTTTCAGGAAGTAACACCACAGTGTTCATGAATCAACCTATTTATATTCCCTTGGTCAAATGAAAAAATAGAATATGTCCATGTAGAAGCATAAAGTATTGCCCGAATGAGGAAGAATTTCAGTAAGATAACTTTATAGAAGATGCAATGGTAGTAAAATTATTTCTTATTATTTTCTACTATTATTTTCTACTTCTCATGGTCAACATTGTTAAGCATCTCTTACTGATATTGTTGCTTTTGGTACTATAGTAGAACCTTAACACATTTAGTAGAACCTCAAAAGATTCTCATTGTGTTCCTTTCTCCTGCAGAAAATACTTCATTTTTTTCCCCATCTTTGTTATTTCCTTCTAAATATATGAATAAACAAAAATATAATCTAAATATATGAACAGACAAACTTTTTTTTAGAATAAGTTAAATCTGCTAACTAAATAACATAGAAAAATTAAAAGCTCCTAGTACCAAGTATAAGGCATATTTTATTATTTTCCCCTCACAATGTTGTTAAAAAATACATAATCGCCTGATGCATGTATATTTCCATGAGGAAGGTGCTCTGTAGCTCTGAGGCAGGATAAGTAGCATGTGATGTGGCAGCTGTAAGGTAACATGTTTTCCTATAAAAAGCAGAGTAAATGTGCACATAAATTCCATATAAACTGTCAGCATGTCAGCTATGCTAACACTAGGTAAGATACTGCCCTGGAGCCTCACTAACTTACGCATCATCATTTTTCAAACAATGCACTTCAAGAACTTGTGCAGCTCCTATGGAAACGATACTCAGACCACCCTCATTCTGGCCACTTTGGCAGCTTTCTTTCGCATGCAAGGCATGAAGAAAGATGATATCTACTCTTATTCTCTGTAGGTGTGTGATGTTTTCATTGGTGGTCTATAGCAGAGTGGGGAGTTTAACCCTGTTTTCTCATAGCTTACTGCAGTCTGAGATTCATCTCATCTAGCTGCAGACATCTACATGTCAAACCTCCACATCTGAGTGAGTCACCCCAGGCTCTGCAGTCACTCTTTGCAGTTAACCAGGGTGCTGAGTACTTTTAGGGAGTAATTCATCTGATGTACTTTAGCTGTGTACTTTAGCTGTCATGCATCACACCTCAAAAGAGCCTAGGGAGTTTAACAGAGACATCAACACCTACATTATGAATGTCTAAGTTAGAAGACATAAATCAACTCATAAATATTTGCAGCCTTCTAAAACAACCAGTCTGCTATGCTGTTTGTTTGTTTGTTTAAGTATATATGTATATACAGAGAGCATACTAATAGCATTCTACTATATTACTGTGTCTCTAGCTGGACACAACTCAAGTTGAGGAACTTCCTACAAACTATTTGGGCAGGTCTAAGTGTTGCAGCCCACACCAAACTGTGCGCCTCTTTTTTTTTTTTTTTTTTTTCTTGACTGTGAAAATAGAAAATCTACTGCCAACTTGCTTCTCCATATAAAGAGAGAAAAGAGATCTGGAAAATCTGTGGACAAAAAGAAGTGTTGAGAAAATCATTTTTATAGACTTTACACAACATACATACAGAGTTGTATTCTAAATACCATACATGGAGAACAGGAATGTGACAAGCCTGATTGTCTTGAGTGATCAGCTGAAACATTTACAATGTACAGGGCTGAAGATATGCAGGTTTTAGGTTAAGGTTTCCATCTACTTTCCTCTTGGATCCTAGTCAGTTTTGTCACTAGCTGCTGTTTCCTATGTCCAAACTGCATTCATTATATTCCTTTTCTCTTTCCTTTGCAACATAGCTTACCAAAAATGTTCAGAAAGTGATTGGTCTAACTCTACAGATAAAGTTCAATGTAAATGCTGACATGCTCAATTTTGACAACTTAACAACAAAAAATTTGACATATTAGAAAGTATTTCTTGAATGAAGTGTAAATTAATCTCTGCTTAATAAATAAATAAATAAATAAATAATGGGGAAAAGAACCCGTTTGTGAAAATTGAAGGTATTTTTTTAAAGATATGTCATGAGACAAGAAAACTGTTTCCGAAACAGCTTGCCCTGTAATGCAGAGGAATACTTACTGATCACCTGAGTTTGCTTTGCGTGTTCTAGGCTATGATGCAATGGTCTTGGAAGGCAAACAATATCAGTATGAGGCAGCTAATTTTTTTCTGTCAACAAACACAGTGAAGCTCTTTCTTCTATACTCGCCCTTCCTCTTCAAGGTCATGTGCTCTCCATCGACCTCTTGAAACATGCATGCAACTAAATTATACAGGCATATCATTGTTATCATAAATACATTATGTACTCTTATTTTCATAGTTAATGTAAGAGGGTCAGAGAAAATTTTTATTTGAATAAAATAGGTCAGTAACCTGAAAAGGCTGAAGAACACTGCTTTAGATAGATGGACAAGGAAAGTCTTTGTGATCTGATTTCCATGAACTTTAGCTGAGATTCAAGTGCTGAGGAGGTACTTTAGTTTATGGTATAAAACAAACTAATCTGAAGGCATTTCCGTAGTTGTTATCAATTAGCTATTCAGATCTTCTGTACAAAGTGTTTTCTATGTGAGATAGATATCAAAAAATATTTTTTAGTGAGGATTCTTCTTGAATACTTCATGAATTCCTATTAGTGACTGATGAAGCAACACAGTCTGAAGCTTGAATGAAATTAAAACAACAAGAACAAAAAACAAACAAACAACAACAACAAAAAAGAGTTGTTTTGACTCTGTATATGGTACATTCTTCTTGTCCAGTTGGCATACTCTTTGTACAAGAGCTCTGATCTTTGATGGCGACTTTTAGGCAGTCTACCAATGAGATAAAATAGTATGGTGAAGGAAACAAATTCAACCTCATTACAGTGACTGTCTTCAATTCTAATATATATAAATATATTAATTAGTTATTAATCTAATAAGTAGATAGATTAAAATTTTACCTCATTTTTAAATAATTTTACTTATGCATAGTTTTAACATAAACTATTCTGTTTTGTTCTGGGGGTGTTTTCTCAATTTAGAAACATGTTCTTACTTGAATGTTAATTTTAATATACTCAAATTTAACCTAATTTTCAACTAACTTTCCAGTGTCAGGAAGCATGAAGAAGGGAAAGAGGGTGTATTTATGGACTGAAAAAGTATCATGTGAATTTATGTAATAGTCACATTCAGAAAGTCGTTTTCCAGATCCTCATAATCATGTGAGAAGCAAAGTCAGGAGTTTGGACTTAACAATCCCCATGGGGCCCTTCCGTCTCTGGATAGCCTATGATTCTGTGAAACTAAAGTTACTTCCAGATAGTTAGCTATGGAAAGCGTCAACATAAAATATATTTGCTTATATTTCACTTCCTCGATTTCAGATACTTGCAGTAGCAGCAATGAAAGAAGACATAGAACTGCTGTGTCAGACAAAAAAATAGCAGTAGTTGTCTCTGATCTTACTATGAGAGCCAAGCTGAGGTGAAATTTATCCACTTTATCTTGTTTTACTTTGGTTTGGTTTGGCTTTAACAAAAAGGAATTTTATCTACAAATGGCTAGCAAAATTTAGAAGAATTTTGAAATCTGGATGAGCTGGATGAGCTTTTGTGTTTCCTCATGCCCTTAAGTTTGCTAGATTGAGTTGAAATCATAAAAAAAGATAAATCTATTTTTTTTTTTCCCTTTTCTTTTTTCTTCCCCCTGAAGCTGGGGGAAGGTTTCATTTTAGGATGTGATTAGAGTTCTATACAGATCTCTGGATCAATTTTTGTATGCTCTCTACAGCTAAACCTTCTCAAGCTGTGATCCCATCAGATCTCCTGGGGCACTTCCAGCTGTGATTCTGTCACATCTCATAAGCTAAACAGGTTGGGCCAACTCAAGCTGCGATGTTGTCATATTTCATCAGCTAAGGAGGTTTTGGATGAGTCAGTGCTTAAATAGGAAATTTCAGTGAACAGGTTGGTTTCAAAGGACATAATAGTTGTGATATGTGTTTGACCTCAAGAGATATTCTCACTTCATTTAGTCTGTGAAAGCACTGGTCTCAGGCAGACACTCAGCTTTGCCAATATTTCATACTGCTGAAATATGGGGTTACTGAGAAGGAAAAGGATGAAACTGTGGCAGTTCCCTAGATTTCAGTACAAATAGAGACTGTTTTGTTGTTGTTGTTTGTATGTTGGTTGGTTTGTTTTTGCTTTTTCTGGCCCTGTTCTATTGGTTTCTCAGAAACAAAACAGAGGAGAACCAAATTAAAAAAAAAAAAAAAAAAAAAAAAAGATCAGTGAGTAAGGTGAGTGTTGTTCAAATCTTGTTAGTCAACGAATTTTCTTTTCTCTCTGGAAAAGACATCTCCTATGTCTCTGCCTCAGTGCAGCTTCATAACAAAGGAACAACTTGTTTTATCTGCGGTTGTCAGGTACTTCTCTTTGCAGCTCTTCTTGGGGATCACCCTTCCTCTCTTCTCATCAAAGGAGACTGCATATTATACTGGTGACGTTAGTTTGTGGCCTTTGGAAGGTTCCTAAGCTTTGTGTTTCTAATTAACTAGCATGATGAAGGAAAAACATAAAACAAAATAGGTGAAATGTCTTTCCTCGTATATTTTCCAATTCAATTCATTGTTCCTCATTTTATTTTGAATTTAAGCAAAAAACACAAAGAAGCTGATAGGAAAAAAAATATATCAGTGGGAGAAAAGGAAACACTATTTTGAGGTTGTGAATATGTTGCAGGCCTTATATTGGTATTTTACATGTCGATATTCATGTCATTTTTAACTGATATTTATAACAAAATAATAAAACAATTTCCTTTAAAATTGTTTTTTATCACCAGAAGTCACATTTTCTTAGTATATGGTAAGCTTCAGTAAATAGATGTGTAAAAAATAAAAGAAAAAAAGCAAGGTCTTAAAAAAATGAACTTGATGAAAAAAAAAAAAAAAAACTGTACCATCTCAAAGAAAATGTTAACTAAAATAAAATAGAAAGATTGCAACAATAATGATATCAGTTTATTGCTATACATTTATTTTATGGAGGAAAGTACTCCTAGTGGGGGAAACCATAGTTGTCAAGCATATTCTTAACCAGTCTTAGGAACAAGACATGCTGAAATTACCCTTCTCTGTGAAGAGAAGAAGTGTTCTGTAAAAGATGGAATGATTCCAAACTACAGAGGGAGTCTTGACAGATTCTACTTTCTTAATGTGGTAGACAACAGTGATCTCTGAAGAAATATTAGGTATGCCTTTTTTGCACTCCCTTCTATCTTAGGTTATGATGAATTGTGGGTGAAAGTATCGTCTCTTCAGCACTTTTCAGGAAATCTGATATAAACCCCACAACTTGTGTACATAAACAACTTTAAACAAGAAAAAATGATAATATGTTCTGGTGCAATTTAAAAGATAATGCACAGCAGCTACCCCTCAGGACCAGAGAATGGCTCGCCTCACCTTGCTGACAAGGTCCATTTATGCAGAAACATGTAGTCTCAGAGGGCTCCCCTCATAACCAAAGAAGGAGAGGAAATAAGGGAACCACTTCTCTGAGTTGCTTTAGGTTGAGACATACCAAAAGTACTGCTATGTCTCTGTCAACACATACAGACAGGTTTCTGCATTCTTCTTAAGTCTGTTTAGAGATACAGTAATATTCCTTTCTCACTTCTCCCTTGCCCTTCCATTCTCTTGTTCTTATTTTATCTATCTATCTATCTATCTATCTATCTATCTATCTATCTATTTATTTATTTCCCAATAGATGGTTAGAAATTCCCATTTGAAATGTTAAACTGAAGATGAAGTTTCTGATGCTTCTGTCAAAATTAGCGTGGTGGGTGGGAGGGAGTGGGAGACATTTTCCTGAGGAGCAAAGCCCTCAGCACAGGAGATTGTGTCAATAGAGATGAGGGGAATCTAAGGCATAAAGGTTAGCTTTTAAAACGTCTGAAGTTAGAAAGACTGCTCTTTGTGAGCTGGTCACAAAGGGAGCCAAGTGTCTGCACCAGAAAGACTGAGTGACCTTTTCAAAGTGTTATGTATTGTTTATTTTCACTGAATTATGTGTGTATGTGCATGTAAGTGTATTGCATGGTGAGCAACTGACAGATGTTACACAGTTTTTTCTTAAACTTGCTGAGTCTCTGCTAATTAGAACTGGAATAGAGTTATACTTTTTAATTCACAGTTCTTAGTTTTATAAAATTTCCCGAGCCAAAATGGATGCGAGTAGGCAATGCTTCCCCACTTAAATCTGTTAAAAAACAGAAATCTGGAGTAAGTGTTCTTGGTTTAATTGAACTTCTCATTCCGATTTTAATTTACTTTTTATATCAAGTTTGTATTGTTCCCTGTGATATTATGTAATATGTGATGCGGGAACAAAAGCCACATCTATACTCATAAATTATACATGCTCAGAACTGATTTCATATGTGGAAGCCAACTGGCATAGATCAGTCCACTTCCTTGTTAGAAAAATCTTCAAACTTCCTGAAATAGGTGGCCACATCCAAATCATCCTTGGCCCATGCTGTTTCCTGAATTGTTCCCAGAAATTACTGGGGGACATGATGGTTACCCATAGCAAGATTGTTCTAGGGACAACTCTAACTGTTTAAATTCATAGACAATTTACTCCAAAGTCCAAGAGTATTTTCTGGCAGTGTTTAGTTTAGAACTGTGGGCATAGTGATTAAATCCTTTGGACTAGACTGCAGTTAATTTGGTCAAGTACCAAAGGAAGAAGCAGATCACATTGTGTTTCACTCTGGGGAATATCTCCGTGGCTTTTTACTTAAATTGGGCTAAAGGTTGTATTCAGCCTGCGAGCTGACAGCTGTGGGTGATGGAAAATATTCCCACACTTCTCTCCTGCATGCTTTTCTGTAAACAAAGCTCACAGTTTGAAAAAAAGTACATATCTACATCTAGTCAAGATGTACAAGTTACATGCAGCATGCATTTGTGAACTTCTGAAATGACTGCTTATAACTGAGATTGAATCAGGACTCTTTCAAATGATTTTATTTGCAGGTAAAGTTATTTTATCTTTGCTTTTGGTTAAAAGTTTAGGTTCTGTATACTGTTATTTATATTAGAGTTTATTTTTTCCTTTTAGTCTTGTTATAGGAGCAAGGAAAATGGCCCGTTGTTATACTCCAGCACAGATGTGGATGGGTAGATATATAATGGGCAGAAATAAATTATAATTTATGAATTCTGTTGAATAAATAAATATAAAACAATTCACTTCCCAAATACACTATTTTTTCTTTTCAGAGTAAATTTTCACATTGCTGGTGTGATCAAAGCTCTACAAAGCAACAAAATGCATAGTGCAATCTCAGTTAAACTAAAGTGATTTTCACTCACTCAGTGACTAGATTGGCAGGAAGATTTCACTCATGATTCTTACACAAGAATTTCCACTCTAAAAACCAGACACCTCAGTGTGCTTCAGACACAGATACTTGTGTAAGTACTTACAACTCTGTAAAAATTTGTTCAAACTTGTACAATTTAGTAAAAAAAACTTCTAAAAGTTACTTGAGAATTTAGGTAACAGTGAGATTACTAAATACATTTATTATGCACACTAGCTTTGAAATTGGGTTGTACATTTACTGGAAAACAGTTGGAATCATATTGAGAATTATATACGTAGCTACGCTTTCAAAACAAGTGAATAATTATTATTAATTGCCCTAGAAAACAAAATATATAAATGCCAAACATTGTCATGTTTCTTGAGTACCTGGGCAGCTGTCTTTTATGGTAAATTACAGATCTTTACTGTTGTTTTTGGTGGAATGCCAAATACGGTGACAAGTCTGTTTTCTCCTTTCCATCCACAAAGTTAGAGAGAAATGCCAGTCCGTCCATTTTAACTCATAATTGAAATTTTCGTCTCTTGAATTAGAAGCACCCATTCAAATAAAATAAAATGCCACATAAAATGCAATTCCTACTGCAATATAAAATGTGCTTTCATTCTCTGTAGCAGTATCTCTAACTGCAGTGTAACTAAAAACTAATAACCTCATTTTTAATTAGATGGTTTTGCAGCATTTTGCACCCATCTCAGACTAGTTCTTTCTACAGTGTATGTTATTATTAAGTCTCGATGTTGTCTTAAACATCTCTCTCTTTCTTTCTCTGTTTCTTTATCATGAAAATAGTTCTGAAAAATCTTCTAATCATAAAAAAAAAGAATATAAAATAAATGATGGCCTACAAAGGATAATGAACACAGTATGAACTATTCTGATCTTATTTTATTTTTTTTTGTACTAACATCATCTGAAACTTTTCCTTTTCTTTTCTTTTCTTTTTTTTTCTTTTCTTTTTTTCTTCTTTTTATTCTGTCTTAGAAGGTAGGATAGGACTTATTTCTAAAAATATTGAGGTCTTTTTTTTTTTTTTTTCCTGACTGTGCTAAAAGTCATTAAGGAGTAAGCTTAAAATAAGGAGATCACAAATCATCATTTCATTTCAGTAATGCACAACCTATTATGCTAATAAATGATGTGAAAAAACACTAAATGTTCACTGAATCACATTGGCATAACCAGGTAATTCTTTCATAGTACAACACTTCATCACAGTTGTTAGAGACAAAGGGACATACTTCATGCATTTAAAGAAATTTTAGACTCTAAAAATATAACTTGAAGTGTACCAAAAAAGAAAATAATGGGTCACATCACTACTGATGCTGTTTTCTTACTAGCCAGTGATGCAGTCTGCAGCTGTGCCACCTCCAGCTGTGAAGCCATTGGCTCTCATGAACACCACAGAGGACAGTCCAAGCATACTTCTAAGCCATGGGTTGCACTGTCCTTTGGGACCGGGACAAAGACAGATGTTCTGTGAGACGGGAGCTTCAGTCACAGCATGAAGCCATTGCCACAGAAAATGCTTTTATGTATTTGCAAAAGGCAGAAAGATGACAGCCCTGGGTCCTCTACATCTTCTAGCTCATGAGTAAGGCTCTGTCATTGCATGATGATCCCGTTAGAGATTTCTCCAGATGTTTTGTCTCTCTTCTTCCTTGATGAGGGTGCAGATGGAGGTGTAAGGGTTTTATATCATTGTACATTTGTAAGAGGTCTCTAGTCATTCACAAGATTCCATGAAATGGAAAATTTGACAGATATGCCTACTAGGCTGTTTTCTTGCTCTCTAAACAGTCCCCGGGATATACTTTCTCCATTCATTTCAATTTCCCTCCCTATCAAGAACCTGGGACTCTTCTAGATACAAGGGAAGAAGAAGAGGAAAAGAAAGAAGGAAGAGGAGAGGAGAGGAGAGGAGAGGAGAGGAGAGGAGAGGACAGGAGAGGAGAGGAGAGGAGAGGAGAGGAGAGGAGAGGAGAGGAGAGGAGAGGAGAGGAGAGGAGAGGAGAGGAGAGGAGAGGAGAGGAGAGGAGAGGAGAGGAGAGGAGAGGAGAGGAGAGGAGAGGAGAGGAGAGGTACAAGTCATGTGGAATTCTGCTCTTGCTTGTGGATTGCTTTTCCTCACTGAGACCAAATTATTCACTGCACTCCACATCAAGGAGTTGCCTAAATATTAAGTTTTTTTGGTAAATAAATATTTTTATATGACTTCATGACACAGTGCAGGACACAGTGCTGTGAGGTACGCGCTTAATAGAGCCATGCATTATAATGAGCAATATATAATAATAAGCCATAGATACCATCTTCATTTTTCTCTTGTATGTTTTTCCTTGGAAATCCCCATGCTTCCAATTATTTCTGTTTTCTGTACAGCAGCACTTAGATCCATTTGGCCAAAAGTCTTTTACAATGCAAGATCACTGTCACAGAGATGATACAATATTGAAGAACAATGGGAATCTACCTGGGGAATTATTTTGCCTCACATGAAGCTCAAGTAAATGCACTGCTTTGTATTCTATTCCTTTTAAATTTCTTAACTCTCACTGCCTGTCTCCTTTTTCATATTTTTCTGTTCTTCTAGTTAGGTTTGTTTGTTGGTTGGTTGGTTTTTATTGGATTTTTTTATTTTTTTTTCCTAAAATGTCCTTGAATAGACTTCTATAATTAGAAATTATAAATCAGAATGTAGTCTTGGGTTATGAAGTTTACTTTTATTGACTGTAACAAAGGTTTAAGTTTAACTTAACCTCTTATCTAATTATATTTAACAGAACAGTGGGAATACACTGTGCTATGAAAATAGACCTTGCTGCTGGCTGGCATATCCCAATACATTTAAATAAAAATAGCAATGAAAATCCAACCAAATATTATTTATGTCAGTTAGATGCCAATGAAAACTAAGGCTTTCAGGAGTAGACAAGATCGATTTTTAGATTCTCTCTCTCTCTTTTTTTTTTTTTTTTTTCTTTTTTTAATATGACAGAATGACACACTCTTCACTCAGCCACTCAAGCTGAAGAATGACTGAAGAACCCTGTGAAGGTCAAAAATATTTTCACCCAACTGATGTTTTTTTTTTAGAACTGATTTAACCCTCCTTGTGCTTTTCTGTTCAACATGGAAGTTAATGTTACGGCTCCAAACTAGGGGAAAGTGTAGTGAGTCTTTTCTTCCGTAATGATTTTTTTGTGTTAAGCAAAATGTACTCCCAGTACGAAGAACTGTAATTTGGATATTGGAAAGCATTCTGCTTATAATAATCTTTCTGGCACAAAACACTGCCCTTTCACAAATGGCCTCACAGTGCTTCCCAAATATAGGTGGAAATATACAGATGCAACCAAGAGAGAAACTGATGCAGGCCCTGATATTTCAGTGTACAACCAGGGTACAATGAGGACATTATTAAATTAGAGAGAACACTTTGCTCATAGTATTCAATAGTAGACACTGCAGTGTGAGAGGGAAAGGGTGCTTGAACCCATTGTGGGTCAGCATAGAAGTGTTGCCTCATGTTAATATATAAATACATTTTGGAAACAAATGTAACAAAAACAGAACTCTATTTTTAAAAGGAAGAAAATAAACAAACAAAAAACAGAACAGTAGAACATCAAGAAACAGTACATTCAGACTTGAAAAGTCTCCAAAACTCCAGAGACAATTCCTCACCTTATATTTCTCCTCTATATAACGTGACTTGCCTGTGCTTTCAGAATACAAAACAAAACAAAGCACTTTTTCAGCTTCTGCTGCTCACAGACCAGAATTGTGAGCCATAATCGGCTGACAGGGCTTTACACCACTGACCTACTATTTCCTGAGGAAAGGAACTGAGATGCCATAGGGAGCAGCAGTCTTAATGGGCTTTGTTGAAAGAAAACTCCCTAGAAGATGGATGTTGTTTTTTTAGGACCTGCTGCATAACTCATCATCTTATATAGCTTTCAGGTGACTACATGTGCATGTCTCCCAAAATATCAGTCAGCATCATGGAAGCAAAACTCTATTATCTAGCTATGTTCTCAAACATCTGGTGACTGTGAGCATGAGAATTCTGTTGAACTGTGAGAACTAGTCACAGAATATGGCTGATGCAAATTCCATTTCTCTTATTCCATACTTGCTGTGCAATGCAAATTTTTCTTGTCTATTGAGACAGTATTTACTTCTGGGCATATAGTGACTCTAATAGAAGAATGAATTCCTGAAAGTTAGAACAGCGAAGGAAGAGAAAGGAAGAGACTTACATTGAACTCAGTTATGTAGTATGTGATCTGAGATTCTCTTTTCAACAGTGAAATACTTCTGTAAAGAAGCTGTAGAGATAGAAGAAGAGGGGGAATCAAAAAAATACAGATGAGAAGAAAGAAGGTAAAAAATTGGTACATTGTGTTCTAAGAAAAAGAAGTAAGAAAGCAAAGTAGGAAGAAGATAAGTATTAAATAAGCGTGTTTTAAAAGATGCCATTCTGATGAATTTTCTGCTGTGCTTTTTACTACATTTAGTAGTACAGAAAATAAAAAGAGCTAATTTTAAACTAGACAATAAGTAAACGTTCTTTTTCATATATGTTTAATTTTAAAATGACTGCTGTTACTGTGAAAGATTATACAGAAAAATAATAGTAATAATTAAAAAAAAAATCAGTTGAACTGTGAGTCTTTAAAAAGATTAGTTTTCTTTTAAATTTAGGAATATGCAAAGAGGATACAAAATTTTCTTAGACCTTTTTGTGTGTCCTAATATTTGGAAAGTTCTATTTCATATCTTCTGGTCTACAGGACTAGACAATAAGCTTCTCATGTGAATTTGCACAAGTCATTTGTTTGTATTTTGTCTCAGTTTCCCAGCTTTCAAATGCCTGGTATTATCTCAAGTAAGTTAGACATCACCAGGTTTGTGTGTTTAGCTATTTGGGTTCCTCCATAGCTAAAGCCAAGGCCCTCTCCATCATATCTGAAAAGTCATGGCTGTCCAGAGAAGTCCCTGGTGACTGGAAAAACAGAAATATTACTCCCATTTGTAAGAAAGGAAGAAAGGAAGATCTGGAGTACTACAGGAATGGGAACCTCACCTCTGTGCCTGTAAGACTATGTAGCAGATAATCCTGGAAGAGATGCAAATCAAAGCAGTGATCAGAGACAGGCAGCAGGGCTTCACCAAAAACAGATCATACCTCACCAATCTGGTGGTCTTCTATGATGCAGTGTTGATTTCAGTGGAAAAATT
Organism: Gallus gallus; assembly: GCF_016699485.2. Lineage (NCBI taxonomy): Eukaryota > Metazoa > Chordata > Aves > Galliformes > Phasianidae > Gallus > Gallus gallus. The sequence continues at coordinate 4,676,272 of NC_052572.1, forward strand.
AGGAGGAACTTATGTTATCTACATGGCCTTGTGCAAGAGATTTGACGTGGTCCTGCACCACATCCTTAGTACTAAGTTAGAGAAATATGGGTTTGAAGGGTGGATTATTCAGTGGATAAAAAGTTAATTAGATGGTCATACCAGAGGGTTATTACCAACAGCACTATGGCTAGGTGGAGGCCAAACATGAATGGTGTCCTTCAGGGGTCTGTCTTTGGTCAGGTGATCTTGAATACCTTCATGAGTGACTTAGAAAATGGGATCAAGTGTGCTCTCAGCATTTGCTGATGACACCAAGATGAGTGGTGCAGCTGATACAATAGGAGAAAGGGGCCTGGACAAGCTTGAAAAGTAGGCTCATGTAAACCTAATGACATTCTACAAGGCCAGGTACAATGTGTTGAACTTGGTTTGAAGCAATCTCAGATATGTATACAGACTGGAAGAAGAATTTGTTGAGAGCAGCAGTGGGTGTCCTGGTGGATGAAAATCTGGAGAAGAGCCAGCATTGTGTGTTTGCAGCCCAGAAGGCCAACTGGTCTGCATCAACAGAGTGATGGCCAACAAGATGAGGGAGATGATTGTCCCCCTATACTCTGCTCATGTGAGGCCCCGTCTGGAGTACTGTGTCCAAGTCTGGGGCCCCCAGCATAAGAATGATGTGGAGCTGTTGAATTGGATGCAGAGGAGGGCTTTTGACTGAAAGATGGGAGATTTCAGTAAGGTGTTCAAAAGAGGTTCTTTTCTCAGCAGGAGGTAAGGTACGGGGACAGGTTGCTCTAAGTAGTCATGGATGTCCCATCCTTGGAGGCATTTGTTGCCAGGTTGGATGAGCCCCTGGGCAAGCTGATCTTTTAGGCCTCTTCCAACCTGAACCATTCTGTAATTCGAAGTAAGGAGAAAGGAGTCATCTTCCTTGGATAATTCAATTATTTTGTAACTTTATTCAATAAAAATTCCTCAGCAACCTATTGAAGTTTTGTGGATTTCTACGATGACTGGTTAACTCCAACAAACTCAGACATAGTGTACTTAACTTTGATAATAATAAAGATCCCCTTTTCCTCTATCTGTCCTCTTCTACAAAAATGAAACAGAATATTTGTGCAACTTTTTTTTTTTTTTTCTTCTCAGCAGCCAAATTTAAGTTCAGTGCCTTACTTCCCTCAGTGCAGCCATGCTTAAGAAAGCTGCCAGTTCCTCACATGGTGGTGTCTCTCACAGTAGACCTTGGCATGGGAAAAATCAGGGAACCTAGTAGAAGAAATGTTACATGGTTCCAACATGCAACATGGAGGACATTTTCAACTGTACCATACCTTTCACTTGTATCCTAGTAACCTTTTATCAAACCACCCTGAGTCTACTGTGACATCTCAAGAGATATCATCTTCATCACCTTGCAGTTTTTGGATTCTACACTTTTATACTTGGTTTCTTCTACAAAGATGTTGCTTCTGATGTTTAAATTATCACATTCTTCCTTTGCCTCAACACACTTTTGTTTTGTAGCTATTAGGCTATACTTCTGTGCATAGTTCTGTTCACCCTGTAGGGTGTAGTTTAAACCTTCATATTAAAACCAACACAGCTTAGTAGAAAATAAATAATACTTAATTTAATATCCAGTAAATATCATCAATAACATACATGCCAAAACCTAACGGTCAATTAGTATGCAACACCTGCACCTAATAAGGTATGCCCTAACCAGCACCAAACATTAACTGCCAATAGGAAGATAGAGTAAATCTTGGGGGAGAAGGGGGGGGGGGGGGGGAGGAGCATAATTGTAGTAGAAAGTGAGGGGGAAAAAAAAAAAAAAAAAAAACCTTTTTTATCATTGTTAACTTGATCATTTTCACCACCTGTTACTCTGTTACTCTGGAGAGGAAAGCTAGAAGAGGAGTCTTAACTCAGTAGCCCATCATTTTTTCAGCCATTCTGAAGGAATGGGGTTTCCTATTTTCTCATTTTTTCTCCTTCTTGTCTCACCCCTCAGCTTAAGGCAATTTTTAAGTTTATGTATGTCATCTGCTATGGACCATATGAATTAATTGGCTGGATGTAAAGCTGCTTGAACTTTTATTATGCAAGAGAGGCAAGTCTATTATCGGCCAGGGCCGGGTAGAAATCAGCTAGGAGAGAAGGCAGGAGTAGAGATGGATCTCTCTGCAGACCATTTAATGTCCTCAGTTTCACTTGGATCATTAAGCTTGTACCAGAGTCAACTATCTTCTGGGGAAATATGAGTCATAAAGTAAACAGTTTATCCAAAAATGAGAAACTCCCCTTCTGCCTTCTTGCCTACAATCTGAGTCAGTAATGTGAACATCAGGGGGCCATCACATCTCCAGTCAAACTACTTTGCTGATGATACCTACTCAGCCTTTTATGTTCTTAAACTCTTAGTCACCTCTTCAAAGAAAACACTAAGCTGTTCAGAAGCACAAAGGTGGAAGTCCAGATATATATTTGTATATCTGGATGGCATAAAGAACACTGCTGGTACTTCAAAATTACACCAAGGACATGTACTTCTGAAGGTACCTTTAATGTATGACTTATTTGGAAATAGGATTGGGATAGATATTATCCTGTAAGACTCATCAAAAATTTATAAGAGGATGTTGTTTTCCACTGGAAAATTACTGGAAGCCATTTTCACAATAGGGTGTCAATTTCATTTGGATTAAAAAATAAAAATAATAATAATAAAAAAATGCAACAAAGTGAAATCAAATGGAAACGGTTTATACATTGCAGCTTTTCTTTCTTTTAAAATTAAATTTATAGTTTACAAATAGATTTGCTATATTTAATCATGCTGTTAAAAGACAGATATAGATAGAAATGGAATAAAATGTTTCATTGGCTGCTGCAAACGATACTCCACCACCTGCAAAAATAATCTAATTAAAAATTTCTGACTGTATTTCAAAACAAAATCTGGTTTTAGAATATTTCTTATTACAACATCTGTTCCTGTGAGGACTTACTCCAGTTATTATCTAAGTATCACAGAAGGGATGCAAGAGAATAAGCATATTCCTGTCTCTTTAGCCCAAGGAAAAAAAAAAAAAAAAGTGTGGTTTACAAAAAGTGTGGTTTACAAAAAGATAATCCATTTTGCCTTTACCTTAAATCACATTGCAGAACTGAGGCCCTCTTCATGCTTACTATCATGTCCTACAGATGTAAATCATAGACATTTCAGGATGTTAAAAACTTACTGCATCATTGTCACCTGATGCATCCCCTTCGTATATAATATAAATATTAACATTGGCCCTCTAGTCTTATACAGAGCAGATTTAACAACGAACTTTAATAATGTAATTCTTAGTAATCTTAAATCACACAGTAAAATATCATTTGGATATGACTTCCTCAGCTATATGTCACAGTGACATTGGGAAAATGTGGTTGACATGAGGACAGTCTCTATAATGACAAAATCATAGTTTGTATTTTCTACTTTTCTCTCAGGAGCATTGTTAAGCATGAGAAATTGATGGATGCAAACAATGCTCAGGTAATCGTATTTTATATTTAGACTCTCAGAAAGGGTTTAGAAAGGAAAAGGAAAGTCTAGTTTACCAGAACTCAATGTTATTCAATACAGTTTGCTCAGAATGATATGTTGAACTAGGGGGAGGAAAAAAAAAAAAATGTAATTCTTAATTTGTAGATCAAGGTGCATGTCTTAAAAATACATATGAGACCTGTTTTGTTGTTGTTGTTGTTTTGTAATGCATATACTCACAGTGGAGACTGAAGCTTGATATCATTTTAGAATGAAGCATAATTTGAGGACAATTTTAGCTCCACAGTTAGAAAAGTGGGAGAATGCAAAAATGGTCTCTGGGTTTTCTTTGGATTAGATGAGTGCTCAGACTGTGTTTTAGGGCAAAAAATAAGACTTTCAAGAAAAAAAAAAATTGCTCTTGGTGCTTTTCTGTATGTAATATTAAGCCTGGCTTGGGTATTTGGTTTCTGAAGGAAATCCATAGATGTATCTCCTCTCTCGGCAGAAATACTCCTAATACCTCATTCCTCGTAGGAACACACACCTTATGCTTCACTCTCTCCCTGACAAATCTGTTATACTAAGCAGCATGCATAACTAACTTCCTCTTATAGTATCAGAGGGCTTTGTTTATGGATTGTCAACTCAAATATATGTCTTGCTTATGATCTCACTGATGTGCTGAACATTACACATGCCTGTTTGCTTCTACATAGTTGTCAGAAAGTAAAAGTATGTAGGAGGAGGAGGCTGTGCAAGCAGCAGGATAGCCAGCCCTGGACACTGCTCAGCTTACATACAGGACAAGTGTACTATGAACTGAAGAATCCAGACTTACCAGAACACCCACCTTCAGGAATTTCTGCTGACGCAAAGCCATCATTTTGGAAGGTTATTCAGTTATTTATTTATTTTCCCCCATGTGCTTTGATCAAATCTGTACACTCTGAAGCCTACCAATGAATGCTACATCCATTGTTCACAATGAATATATGAAGTATGTGATACTTAAGAGTTTGAGTGGTTTAGATGCAGCTCTTGAGGAGTTCAAACACTTTTGCATGGCTCAGATATATAATGTGAGACATTGTGGAGCAGTGGTAGTAAGGTCTGCTGGTAAATCTGACCCATAGCTAAGAGATAAATCCCAATTGTTTGGTTTTGGATGCTGGAACTTGACTGCATTCCCTGCAGTTAAAGGGGAAAAAAAAAATCTTTGGATTGAGGAGTTTGATACTTTATGGGACTCTATGAGCAAAGATAAGCCTTCTGCGTATTAATTTTAGCAATGAATTCTCTTAAAAACAGGCTGTCTCAGGAGATTTCTGGTAAGTTTTCTTTCTAGCTGTGACTAAAATACTGCAAGAAAAAAAAAATACCATCTTTACACACAGCTGTTTTTACACTTTCTCTTCAAACCCCAGCCAATGCCAGGGATTGCAGATGAGAATGAAAGTGGGAATGTGTGTCAGAAGTACATTACAGAACTGTAATGAGGTTTTATCAGCATGAATCTGAAGGAGCTGCAGCAGAGCTGTGTGGATAGGACAACATGTGTTGCTGTTCCAGTGGCATTATAGCAAGGATCTCTGAGCAGAACTCATGTGGTGAATTGAACTCTGCATACAAACAATTTTCATTACACCAAAGAATATTGAAGTTACTAGTTCGGCTTTCAGAAGATCTGGATTTCAGTACTTTCTTCTGATTTCAGTCTATATCACAAGACCAAGAAAAATAAATAAATACAAATTAGATGCTGAAACTTAACTAAGGCACTAAGCTGTTAGATAAGTATCTGTGCTGCTTTATACACAAGAAGATAATCTTACCCCATGTACAGCCAGCAGCCAGCAGCCAGCAAAATCTTTCTAGTGCCAGACTTCTGGTGCTATACTGAAATATATTTAGCCTTTTTAATGTTATTGTCATTGATGATTTTTTTCCTGTGCTTTACATTTCTGTCCCTGAAAGCTCACCACAATCATGTATCTATTTGACCCCAATCTAGCTTTCACAGAAAACACTGTTAAAAGTAGCACAGTAAATAAAAGCATTCTCTGGATGAGAGACTTTCTCACTTCTGGGTCTGTATCTTCTCCTCTTCAGCTAGAACTACTTTAAGAGGAAAAAGTTAGGCCTATGGAAGAATTCTGGGACAGTGATATTGAGAATACAGAGTTATCCCTCCTACAGGATCCTGATTTCTCCATGGTTCAGACCCAGTTCCTCAATAGGAAAAAAAAGAAAAAAAAAAAAAAGAAAAAAGAAAACAAAAACAAAAAACACAAAAAATCTGAAATGCCTGCATGCCTGGAAGAGCCCATTACAATGTAAGCATGCAATACAGGGGAGCAGGAGGACACTGCACACTGACGGCAGGGAGGGACATACACTGCAACCACCAGACAATTATGATTAGTGTAGACAATTATGATTATGATTTAGCCATAGGATCCCCAAAAGCCATTAACAAAATACCACATTTTCCTGCCAAAAAAATAGGAAAAAAATAAAAGGGAAAAAATCACTGGCTAAGCAACAGTTCTGAAACCCAGGGGTAAACATTGCCTTGAACAGGGCTGTAAGCCACACGAGAGAGACTAATTAAATGAGTCTCTGGCCCTTAGTTATGTCAGAAATGAGAGTAGGGGGCATTGTTACTTTTAATTCCCCAACTGATGAAGAGCAGTGCAAAGGGGGAGGGGGGGGGGGGAGAGGGGAGAGTGGAGGGAGGGGAAGAGGGTGAAAGAAAGATGCTCCCTGGCAAAATAAGATTTCTGATGTTTCTTTTGTTTGCAGAACCAGTGAGTGTAAAGAACACGTTTCCCCTTCTCTCTCCCAAAGATGGAGCTGTTGCAAAGGAAGAGAGGCAGTTTGGCACACAAACACACACACACACACACACACACACACACACACACACACACACACACACGTTCACACAGAGCTCTGCATTCTGCAGCAGGACTTTGAAGCTTCTCCGAAAACAAAGTGCTTTCTTTCTGTAAGGAGAAATAAAAATCCGTATTATTATAGCAGCTGCGTTATTGCAAAATTCTACCAAAACACAACGACTGATATTAAGTATCTAACCCCTCTTAATTGTCTATTTCATGGGCTTTAGATTTCTGGATTGCTAAAATAACCATCTGAAGACAAGACTTCGATTCATTTTGTTTTATTAGTATTATTATTTCCTTACAATAATAATAACACTTTACACTTATACAGCACCGTTCATCCGCAGATCCAGACAATAAGGACTGGATTGCTGCTATTATCCTGTCACACCCCACGAATGAGAGGGGATAGAAAATTCACCAGGAAGCTGAGAGTTGGGGAGAAATTTGCTGAAACCTTGAGGACCAGGAATGAGGCAAAAGGAAGGGTAACCAAATCCATGACAGCAAGGTTAGCTGCTCCAGTGAATTTCTTGATAAATCTTTCCATAGCAAATAGGCATAATGATTTCAACAGAGCATTAATTAATGAGAAAAACTCCTTTACAATGTCTGATCAGACATGAAGCTAGGAATTCTGCAGTCTGGTATGGTTTTCTTCTGAAACATATATTCTAGTTGAACAGCTGAACAAATGTAGACGAAGGGAAACTGACGTTACACCAAACAGCTGACCTGATGATCAAAATGCAACCCTTTCACTCTTAGAATCTGTGAATAAATGAATTATCTGATGCTCCTCAATCCACTCGCTTACAGATCCAACAGGGGCCTTCTAGAAGCTGATGTCTTTTGAAACAACACTGTTTTTCTATTGCATTTCTATTCAGAAATACATCTGTGTGACTGGGAGCAATTCCTAGATGTGCAGGCAGGTCTGTCCCATCCGATCTTTGCCTTGCAACTCAGTGCAAAGAAATGTGGTTACTTCAGTAACGAAATCCTGCTGGAAATAGGCAGCATAACATACAGAGAGAACATTTTCCTTTTGCCATCTGTTTTGAAGAGTTATTCTGTCTAAGCAGACAACACATTCACATAAAGAAGTGGGTGTCAACACTCTAATTTGATATACTGTTATTGATGTCCTATTGTTATAGTTTATTCATAGGGAAACTGAGGTACAGTTTAATCCCATTAAACTCTGGAATGCTCCGATGCAGATATCTGAGCTCATCACCTCTGCTGTTTTCTTTTTCTTTTATTGGAGTGTATGGAGTTTTTTTCTTTTGTTTCATTGTTTGTTTAATTATTTGTTTTGCTTGTTTAATACAAGGAGGAAAAATCAGACACCTTAAGTAATGACTTATTTGTATTTTCAGCCAAGAAATTTCTATTCTTCTCTACTGGCCTATGGAGAAAACTAGATGACTTAGATGAAACTCAACTGTGGTACCTTTGGGTTGAGAGAAGGACTATGCCTCCAAACTCTACAACAGGTGGGACACTCAGCCTTGAATGCAATGTCTGACTGCCCTTCAGAAGGCAACAAGGTAAAAGACAAAGTCAGTCTGTGCAGGGAAGTACAGTCAAGAAGAAATTACTCTCCAGCAATTGCGAGCACCAGTGTGCAAAATTAGAGAACTCCATCTTCTCAGCTCCAAGAATGTTGAGCCACGTGACAAAGCGCATCCATGGAGAAGTCAGGAAGGAAAGCTTGAACTTGACATCCAAACTCCTCTTCTAACCCTCAGTCACCTATCTTTTCTTCATGGGCTTGATTCAGTAGCTCCACATGCTGTATCCCTGACACAAAGGAAGCAAAATTGATCACAGGGGTGGTTCATCAGGTACGGAAGAAAAAAATTCAAACCAGCCTGTTCATTGCTTTTTTAATAAAAACAAAATAAAAAGTATATTTATTTGACCTGGCACATGACTCTAATCTTTGTTGCTTCTATTATTCCCATCTTAGAGTCTTTCCACTTTCTCTCTTGCCAGCAGGAAAGAAGTAACACTGTGATGTTTTATGCCACAGAGACAAAGAGGTATTGATCCTTTTTGCCTCTGGAAAAGGTTTCTAATAATTTCCAGATATATTGTAGATTGCGGTGCTGCTATCTGTAATTAAAAAATGACACTGGATGGAAAGCAATTATTTTGGGGTTGGGTTGTGTGGTTTCTGTTTTTTTCTTTTTTGTTTGTTTGTTTTTTGAATTGTTCTTTAAGTATAGATTCTTCTTTTTATTTGTTTTAATGTGTTATGGTACCAGATAAGATGACTAGCAACTTGAAAGGTAGAGAGAAATTGGAAAGAGAGAAGAAGAATATTTCCTCTTGTGTTTATTATACATTATATTTAAATATGATATTTTGTGTTTCATATTTGAAAGATTTCATCATCTGTATCTTGTTAATCCTTTTGCCCAGGGACAGTTGCATTATATATATATATATATATATATCTCTATATATCTATATAAAACACTCTGTCCAAAGGAAGTCTATGCTTGGATTAACAAAACACATTGTTCTATCAGCATCAACCCTTTGTAATGACTGTAGTGACACACAGGTCTTGGCCCTGTGGATTTGGGAGGTGGCAGTTAGCAAAATACAAGGAATGATATGAACCCACTGACCTTCTTTCTACAAAGAGGTCTTCAGGAGGTAGAGAGATGAAGAATTGACTTCCATGTCACTGCAATTTGATCAGTTTCGTTCCAGCCGAAGTGGTGTGTCATGTAGCCCATTTAGTCACTTCACTGGTAACAGCTGCATACTTCTGAATTTTTGGTAACAGCCATTGAATTTTTTTTTATTATTTTTTTTTTTTTTTAAATTTAATGGAACTGTGGGAAGTATTTCTGCTTCTGGTTGACCAATGAACTGCTAAAGCTGCATCAAGTTCACTGTGGAGATATAGGTACATCTCAGATTAATACAGCTTTCCCAGAAATACAGCTACTATTTGGGGGTTTCATATGCTGAGTTCAGGAGGTGTTATACCTTCAAACAGGAAAGAAAAAAAAAAAAACATAAAAATTGTGTGTGGCGTGAGTTCAAGGTAGTGCAGAGTTTTATATTCTCTTTCCTTTATAAAGAACAAATACGCACTGTTAAATGCATCAAACTTGAATTTTGCTTTGTCCAGTACAATAATTATACTCCTTTCTAGAACTCCAGCCTCCCAGGCATTTAAATGTATGATTAATCTTTTGTACAGGAATGTGTACAAATGGAATCAAAGGAGCAGTTTGCAAAACATGCAGTTGTCTCATTAGAAGTACAAAAGAGTTATTCTGTAGGATTAGAAAGGAGTATGTCTCCATGAGCCCCTGCCCATTTTGTGAGCCTTTAGGTGCCCATCCAGTAGTTTTACCTCACCACAGGTTCAGTAAGATCCATAAAGATTCCTTCTTCCTCACTGTCAGTAGTACAAATACAGTAATGACCTGCCAGGAGAGAAAGACCCGTCTAGCTTTTCATGTGAACTTTTGTCCATGTGTTTGCTCTCAAATCTTAACTCCGCTATACAATCTTTGAGATAGCTATGAGTCTATTTGTGTAGAATATGTAGGAATTTATTGTCACAGATCCTCCTATCATAGTGGCTACAGAAATGATGTGCCGGAGTAAAAACAGAGGTAAATAATTTCTGACATATAGAACAGTCTGTCTGTTTGTTTGCTTATTTATTTATAAGATCATAGAGGAGCTGATGACTTTAAAAACTCAGTTTAGAACATAGGAATAATTATTTATTGGTCCAAGATTAATTCAAGATAACTTGTTGGTTGACATGCTATGACACCAAGCCATCTTGTCATATTTGAATGCAGTTTTTACTTTACTTTGTTGATTACAGGAATAAAAAGGCAATGACTGTTGCATGTACTTGCTTATATAAATAACATCAGTTTGGATATTCTCCCAGAAATATCTCTGCATATATTTCCTTATCATATTGACACATCCTTTCTTTCTTACAATACTACCTTTTGTATTTTATTCAATAGTAAAATTAACTATAACAAAGATTTCAAATTATACCTTTCTCCAGTCTTTGAAAAGGATCTGTTATCACATGCCACAGTGATTTGTCAAAAAATGAGTGAACATTCATGTGAAGATGAGTGAACTTCTGGTTCAGATAAATGTTGACAAACACCAAAATGATATTTATTCAGAATTTATCCAAGCTAATAGAATCCCTTGAGTCTGAAAATTTGGTCCAAATATGTCTCAGAATACAGAGCTGTCTCTTGAGAATCCAGGTACTACATTCTGCTTCCTAAATCAGGAGAAATTCAAAAATGCAGGTAGTAAAGAGTGCAATTTTTGTAAACTTCCATGAATGATCAGTTTGGGTCAAGGTCATGACTTGGAAACATGCTAGAGAGGAATAGACTCTTATTTTACTTGAATTTATTCAGCTAATCCTTGTCTCAAACAAAACAGTAAGAGACACACTAGGAAAGTCTACCAACATCCAAAAAAAATTGGAAACAATACACAAGTAAATAAATAAAACATTTGCTTAACACAAATGGGAGATTCTAGGCAAAAGGAAACACACAAACTACCCTTGTTGTTCTGAGATTTACAGAACTGTATTTCACAGATGCCCTACTGCTTTATTCATACTGTTAAGGGAGAAAGAAACAGTCTCTAACCATCAACACCCATCATTAAATCATTACAAAAACTCTCTAGTTAAAGAGACAGAGTATATACGTAAGCACAGATACACTCAAACAAATGCAGCTATGTACATATTTATATTTATAAAATGTTGTGTATAGGTGTGTGGAAAAATAAAAAGCTTCTTGAGACTGCGTAGCTCTGAAGTGTATCCAGTACTACCACTTGAAAATAAGGCTTTCTCATTGCCATATAAAAAGCAACCTTAGCATAGTAGAAAAGGCTAAACAGAAAAGAAACAGATCTGAAGAATTTTTGTTTTTTTCAATAAAGAAAAGGAAAGTTAAGTGACAAAAATTCAAAGCTAAGATGAAATGCTAGGGGATGAAGTGTAAGACCCAGTGGAAACTAAGCCACAGAACTCCTGAAAAACAAACAAACAAACAATAACAACAACAAAAACAACCAACCAAACAAAAAACTTCTTTTGGTTGATATCAGGCAATGAAGACTTATCTATATGCTAGATGAGATGTCAGGAGTGACCCATATTCCCAATATGTCACAAAAAAAAAAAAAAAAAAAAAAAAAAAAAAAAAAAAAAGCAGATCTATGCATGCATAAAGAATAATCAACAAAAAAACAAAAACAAACAAACAAAACAAAACAACAACAACAAAGAAATAAATGAAGTGATAACCATAGCTAATATAGATATAAAACCTTGCCTAAGGTTAATAGTACGGAAATTTCAAGTTTGATACTCCCCATCAAACAGAGTATACTTATGAATCTGGCCCACATAATATTTTGGGGACATTTAACTCTCTCCTGTCTTCTCTGCTAGTAACACAAAACGTTTCTACTACTAGTGAGAAGTCTTGCTTGTAATATTAAGAAAGCAGGAAAGGAAAGGATTGACACACTTTATTCGAAAGCATCATTAGCTGTACCAAAATTCCTGTCACTAGGCCTAGCATTTAGAAGGAGAGCCAACTCTCTGTGCTAAGGAGACATAAAAAAATAATCTCCTTCCCCTGTACGTTTTCTTTTGTTCCGTGCTCTTAAAAGTAACCCAGATTACTAAATTTCTTGTCTGGCTTTACCTTGCTTTTTCAAAATATACCTGGACTTACTAGAAAAAAATAACACTCTTTAAACTTTCAAAATATTATCTGTGAAACCTCTAAAGCAGTAAATCTCCTGTGCATTTGCACACTGTAGGGAAGCTGGTTGAGGTACTCTGCACTAGGCTGTAAGGGTAAATTTAGCTTGAGTGATAATGGTGAGTGCCAGAGCTGTTGTGATATTCAATGTGACTCTAGGCATACGTTCAGGGAGTAAAAGGAAGTTCAAACATTCAAGGATGAAACAGCAAACATCATGAAAGAAAAGTGAAAGTGAAGGAAGGAAAAATAATTTGGTTGCTTACACGCTCTGATATTTCTGATTTTGAAGGGATTCTTAAGAAACTTCTCAAGTGGGTAGCTAGAAGTCTAATGACTCTGAAAAAGATACATACAAAGGCACTGAAAATAAAGGAATGAATTACCTGTAAAAGAATTCATAACATGTCTTACCGATGCAGCTTCAAATGGAAATGTAATTTATGAGTAGAAGATAAAATGGAGGACTTTGGTAAGGTTAAGGATCCTTTTTCAAGTTTTATGGAGAAACACCTTTAAGAATATTAGGAAATTTTAGTGAATCACTGACTTGAATTGAATCTATGTTTCTCTGAAAATAAACCAAATACTGATAATGCACATCAGACAGAAATGTGAAGAAGAAAGTTAAATTTATTACTTGCTGTAAAGGAAAAATATTACATATTGTGTTTTGTCTTTCTTAAATATATATATTTTTTATTGCTCATTTGATATATCTCATTATGATAATGAGGTTGTATGTGCATAGCATTTTACAATGTATGTGTTTACACAAACACGCACAATACAAAGGAGAGCTTCTATCTAGTACTTGCTGTCCTATGCTGATAGGATATTTGTCACACTAAGAGCTGTCAAAAAAAAAAAAAAAAAAAAAATCAAGATGATACTCTCTGTCTCTCACTCTTCTGTGGATAAATGCCTTCTAAATCCTGTAAGAAGATGTAGATGTACCTCTGAGTAAATCACCCAGGTCCAGAAGACAAGGTGGAGACTTGAAAAAACATGTAATCTGCTTTAATCTCACCAATTAACTGTTTTGGCTGTCTGATAATCCACACTGTGAAGAATCAGCAGTGGGATTGATATAACTTTTGCAACTGACAAACAGATGTACTTTGCTGATCTGACGATCAAATAAGATGGTGTTCCAAAACTTCTGACCCTGGACTACCTGTTTTCTGTACACATTACTTGGAATTTTCTTCATAAAGGTTTGCACAAATACCTGTAGATATTTATGATAAAATTCTTGCATGAATCTGAAGTAACATTAGGATATTAGTCAGTTTCATTGCCATGGTATTGCTCCTGGCATAAAATCAACAGACCATGCTGGAGGGTAGTGAAGGGTGGGGAGAATAATTAACAGATCTGTATCAGGTAGGAGAATTCTCAGTAAAAAACACCGCATTGAAGAAAACACAATAATTCTCAAGTGCTGAGATGGGAGATACTGTGCACTGAAGTGTCCTTGTTTTGTTTCAGGAGCACCTGCATTTTTTTGATGGGACAGATGATGTTGAAGTAAGAACTTCTGACTTCTTTATATACTTGTCTTACTGGAGGTGAAATAGTTAAACCAGTGAAACAAACAAAAAAAAAAAAAAAGAAGAAAAAAAAAAGATAAATTTAAAGAGATGAATTTAAAGAGCTCAAGAGAGAAAATAAAGTACTCCCTATTGTTGATGACAAACTGCACAGAACATTATTTCATCAACTATTTATCTTGCATCCAAAGCCTTGAAAAAAATACCTATAGCTATTAAGTGTTTTAAGTCAACGGACAAATTTTAGTTTGGTTCATGTGTCCAGGGTGTAATTCACCACCTCTCTATTGATCAAGAAGCACAAATGTTACCACCTGGCTTAATAGTGACCTGTGCGCTTTTTCCAACAAAATCTGCTGAGTGCAGACTGCAGAATCAAGGTTGTTCCTCCCACAGCTGATGAAATCAGGAGCCTATATTATTATCTTTTATGAGTTCAACTTTCTATAGCTGGTAATACAGTTGTCCTCTAGCTCTCACTCAATTTGATTAAAAAGGACCGTAAGACTGTTATTTTTTATAGAATTTATTTGGTTTTGGAGATTGGTCTGAACCCTATCTGGTTATAATTAATCTGTGAGGGCTCAAAACTGATAGACTGCAAATGAAACAACAGTTCACTGAGTAAAATACATAATTATGGGGGTTTCCATCACATTAACTGAACAACATACCTTATTCACAAAACTGAGACTTTTGCTGTTTTGGATAACATGGACTTTAGCTCTGGGAACAAAATAGGATCCTATTATCTGTTCCACATCTGTGCATTATGCAGAGGAGTACTGTGACTACACTGGAGTATGTGGAGCAGATGTGACAGATCAAGAAGTCACACCAAGTAGGAAAATATCATGTGTATTTCTTGGACCAACCACACTGAAAAAGGGGGGGAAAAAAATCAGCTATTTTAATATCTCTGGAACAAAGCAAGTGAAACACCTACAGTGTATAACAGGTGCATGAATTTACCTTGGGTGATTAATGTATTTTGAACATAGAGCTGTCATCTGAGGTCCTATATGTTTTTATCTGCATTGGTGCTGTACACCTGTGGTATGTTGATAAAGCATTTGCTCTGAAGTGAAGACAACTGCCAGCTTTGGTATTTTTGGACTTTAATTATCATCTTTCTTCACAGAGATGCACACAACTATATAACCTATATATGTTCAAATTCAATTAAAAAAAATAAAAAATAATAGTGAGGAAAGGGAATAATAAAATATTGGTACTGTGCTTACTTTGGGCAGAATTTCAAGGCTAAAATAATGCACTACTTTTTGACAGTGATTGCTAAACAACCTCAAAGATCAGCAAGAAATATAGAGGAGAATAATCTTCATCCATTACTCCATGATATTATCAATAGTCACACATATTTCTGAAATATATTCTAAGCAAACTGAATAGTAAAAAAAACCCATCAAAGTATATGTGCATAACTGCTCATGTTTAGGTAAAAACAGTAAGACCTCCTCTAGGTCCAGATAATGTCACTTACTGTAGTGACTTTTGAAATAAAATGTACATTGCAATTAAAAAAAAAAAAAAAAAAAAAAAGCTCTGAATGTCAGTGTTTCTTTTATCACTTGAGTGCTGATATGCATTTAAACCTCAGAAATTGTCCTATCTAACTTAAGAAATCAATTTTACTTTGTGTGAAACTTTCATTGATTTTCGCTTCTGAAGACTATACATTTCTGCTATAACTAAGACTACTGAATAATAATGAAAAAAATAAGTAAATAAAAAGAATAAAAGTAAAAGAAAATAGAAAAGGAAAAGAAAAAGGGAAAGAAAGAAAGAAGAAAAAGAAGAAGAAAATTGAACCTTTTTGTGAATGTATGATAACCAAAGAGCTGGGCATTTAAGCTTGGTATGTAGTTTGCATCAACCTAGAAAACAGCATTTCTCACTGACAAATGACTATGCAGTTCTTGTACGTTTATCTCAGTGAAACAATAATTCTGCTATAGATCATTGTCATAAAGTCCAAAATATTGGCCACTGCGTTTATGGAACATGATGTTTCATGACCTATCCAGCCAAATAACTGTCATAGTCATATGTATGCATACATTCTCAGTTTTTTGGAAATTATTTCAGTAGATTTACCAAACTGAAGACTTAGTGTTAAAATGCTTGCATTATATTTGACATATATTAGAAATATATACAACTTAGTATTTCATGTGTGTTTACATGCATGCATATTATCTTCACAGCAGGGGTGATACACAAGCTGAACTTGATCATTATTTGGCTAATATAGATTCTTTCTCTTTTTCAGAATGGCTAGAAGTAACTCACTTTGCAAGCTTAAATTACTAGCTGGTGATTACCAGCACACCATAACTATGTAACAACAGAAAGAAGAAAATTAAGAAATAAGTCCTCTCAGAACATGGCAATATGTACCAGGAAAAATTCACTCACCTCTCTCTTGGAAAACTTAGCTCTTTTATGTGTGTGTATGTTTGCAAAGGTATGTTCATTCTTCAACTTACACTATAGTTTTCTGCCCACGTTGTTGAGGCAAGAGATGGCAGTATTGACACATCTATGAACGGCAGCAGTTCATTGACTGAACTAGAATAAGAGAATTCTTCTTTACATTTCATCTTTATAGTTTCTTTCTTTCTTTCTTTCTTTCTTTCTTTTCCTTTTATTTTCCACCCTCCACATATCGTCTATTAAATATATATATATATATATATATGAAACAAAATTAAACAAACAAACAAAAAAGCTATTCTCCTCATCATTCTCTTTGAAAAAAATCTCCTCCTCTGCCCCTGAGAAACCGAGGGAAATAAATAGATAGAATTATTTGGAAAGGTTCTGCAGTTTGTTGAAATAAAGAATCAAAACCAAACAAAAGCACAGGAAGAACCAAAAGGGGGTGGGAGGAAGCAAGCATGATAAATTACTGATTACTAAATGGAATTGTTTCAATCAGGAACTTTAAAAAATGAAGGGTGAGAAAAAAAAAAAGAAGGGTGAAAAAAAAAAATGAACTTGCTTCTGTTCTTGATTTTAGCTTTTTGCAAGAAGATCAAAGAGATTTATGACCTGTGTCTCTTCAAGTCTGATGCCAGAAAAGAACATGTTCTCATTAATAGTCATTTTCTCATGAAAATAGGGTTTTTATGCAGACAATGTGCACAGCTTTTATAAAGCTGATTGTTGACAAAATTTTCAATAAGTTTCAGTCCAATGAATGACACACAGAGAACAAAATTAAAATAGTAGTTTGAAACTTTAATATATTCTGCAGGTAAAATCTAACCTTTCTTTCAGCCAAGATCCACCAATGAAATCTTGAAAATGAGAACTGAATGAGACTGAAAGTAGAGAACCTCATTTAAAAATAATAATAATAATAATAAATCTTTTGCAGTTAAAAAAAAAAAAATCTAAGCAAACAAACAGAGAGAACTCATCTGTTTCTCTGAACTTCAGTAAAACTTCTTTAAACTGAAAATCTTGAGAGAATCAAGTTTTCTCTTGAGATTTACCATGCACTCAGGTTTCAGATGAGTTAGTAATACAGGCAGCTGGGGACAATCTCCCATGGTATATTACTGCATAATTAGTTACAATATGGGGATTTTATGCCTCCCACTGCAGACTCTAGAGACCAGATACTGGGTGGAACGGGCCATTTGTTTGTTCTGGTATGGTGGTCCTTCTCATTCTGTTTAGATAGCATTTTAAAATCCTAAATAAAAAGGTTATCTGTAAGTATAAGATGAATACACGTAAAAATATTTTCAGTCATAGGGGGAGATAATGTATTTTGAGTTTGAGATTAGGGTGAGGATGTGGTCTGAGTCTTACCTTCAGTGTGTTCCATGTCACAGCAGCAAGCCTAGCTGAGAACATTCTTGCTTCTGCCTTCCCCCAGAAATTTGTTCCTTGGTTGTGCTTCTTGACTTGATTTTCTTCTATATAGCAGCTCTGTGACAAGATCTGTTAAAAAAAAAAAAAAAAAAAAAAAAGTATAAATATTTCCCGAGAGGTAAGTTTCTGCTTTCTAAACCATAATTTCTCATGGAAGTAATTTAGAGATGTATAATGGAGTATGTGGTACCTTCTCTTCCCCTTCTCAGGAAGTTGAAGAGAGCAATGAAGTTGCCTATCAGCCTTCTATTCTCCAGACTGGTCAGCCCAAGCACCCGCAGCCTCTCTACGCAGGACAAGACTTTCAGCCCTGTTATCAGCTTTGCAGCTCTCATCTGGACACATTCAAGTTCCCCACAGCCTTCTTGTATTACAGGGCCCACAGTTACATGCAGTATCCAAATCAAGGACACACAAATGCTTAATAGAGTGGGACGATGGCCACTTTTGACTGATTGGCTACACTGTGTAATGCATTAATGATCTGCTCTATTACAAATGTAGCCCCTTCAGTGCAAATAGAGTTTTAAGACACTTCTCTGCTTTGCAGTTCCTCTTGGAATGACTGAAACAAAGCACTGCTCTGTAGTTACAGAAGCAGTGCAAGTCTGTGGTTTTCTGATTACTTTGACTGGCAGAGAAGTGGGTTTAATGCCATGTACACTGCTTGAAAATATACCTGTTTGCATGTATGTATGCATGCAAGAATGAATGCATATATAGGTATGCATGTTTTTAGGGTTTAGCTGTAGATCAGATGAGTGAAAAACTAGGAAAATCATTTCTGAAGGCCATATTTTTTCAAATGTTGTCTCTGCCTTTTTTTTACCATACAGTTCTTTGTACTATCTCATCTTGACCTTTAATGTGAAGGCAGGAACAAACAAGTAATCATGGAAAAGAACAGGAAAGTTGCCTATTAACAAGCTTTGCACCTGGAAGAAATTTAACATCAAATTACACCCTCAGGAAACACCAGTGGCTCAGTTTTCTTGCAGCACTCAGTCATACCCACAATGAACTTTCTGCAGTTATTCCACTGTGCCATAACTTGCCATATTTTTGTTCTGATGGAACATAGATCTGCATACATCAGCCCTCTAATTCTTGTCTAAGGTAACCCTCTTCCTTTATTCAAGGACCGCTTGTTTCCCAGTTTGAAGTGACCTATAATCTCCGCATTTACAATACTACCTTATAGTTCAGGTAAAATAGAAACAAACAAGACACTTCACCAGCTGCTATAGGTTAGGCTAGGAAAACACTGAAACAGGAAAGTGCTATTGCTCAAAATACATGACCACAGGAGCTTTCACATGTGTCGTTGAGTTGCTTAGAGTTACATATGTGTACTTCTATCAACCTGCAGTAGAGGTGGAGTTGCCAGAGAAGAACAAATTTGGATGAAGGTAGTCTGGAGAAGACTTTGACAATCTTTGGTTACAAACATGGTATCCTTCAGCTAGAAAAGAGAAGGTAGCAATATACTGCAGATCATCCATTAATGAACTGAGGAAAAAATAGCTTCACCATTCCCAGGCTTTTCTACAGCAAGAAGGTAAACACAAACTTAATATGCATTTGAACAAAAAGAATGTGACAACTATTTAAAGTAAATACCTTTATTTCTCAGTGTATTGTTGATCATGTTCATTACAGAACCACAAACAATTTGGTTAATAAGAACTTAAAGGGTAGTAAAATAATTGCTCTGTGCCAGTGTCCTGATTTAGAAATCACTGCAATAGGTTCATCATAATAATTCCTAGTGTTCAACATTTTTCTACACCATCAAAAACTCCTGACTTCATCACATTTTAATTTCACCACACTCATCAACTGGCACAAGTGACATCAGTAAATAGCAGCTAGAAAGGACGTAGTATAACAAGCAGAGACAAATCTTGCTATGGAATTAATGGCTGAAGCAATCAACCACGCCGTGTGCAGCTATGGAAAGAATAAGTGGAATCTTTTGTGAGTGCTGATGAAGACTCAATGCCATTGCTCTCCTTTTTCTTTTATTTTTCCTTTCTTTCTTTATGTTTTTTCTTCCATAGTTCACCACAGCAGAATTCTTTCTGCACAAACTTAATGCAGTAGAGTCCACAAAGAGATTATTTTTCTTTAAGAAGGATACATATTCACTGAGTGAATGGTAACTGAGTATAAAAATGTTAGGACTGCATTAAGAAAATCTGTAAGTACTTTCAAATACAGAGCCTAGATGAAATTAAATTTATGCATGATAATCGGAATCACCAGGAAAATGTTTTTGTACTTGCTCTGAGTTAAGCATTATAGCTGTGAACATACTGGCACTAGATGACAGTCCTCCCATTTTAAATTGGTAGAGAAAAGTTGCTGTTGCAAACAAAGCAAAAGAAATATATATACATATATTTCATAAGTAGGTGTTGAGTTTCAGTTTCAAGTTATAGTGACTACTGTGGTACTACAGTATTTCTTTTGAAGAATGTCACTATGCCTTAAAATTCTATTTCAAAATAAGGCTAGAGAAAGTTTAAATTTTTACATCATTAGAAGTTATTTTTAGATGGTAGACATATGTAAATTAAAAAAAAAAAAAACAATATCTGATTAAAAGTCAAACTGTAGTTAATTGTGACTGAAGTCTAATGATAGACGATCTCTTACAGAAGCATGTTAAGGTATTCATACAGAAATATGCTTTCAAAACAGAATATGTAACTTACAATTCCTCCAAATGTAGGCATGGACATACAGCTGTGCACAATTTTATCAAAAACAAAAACAAACAAACAAACAAACAAAAAAACACCAAAAAACAAAACAGGGTTAGAAGAATTAATACTATGCTCTTTCTTAGAAGACTGGCATCTGTGATTTAGCAAGAGAAGACAAAGAATAGACTGTACATATATTAATTTGTGAGGTGAAATAGAGAGACATAGAATTGTTCCTAACATTTCTGATATAACAGTGAGGTCAGTTCAACAGTTCAGACATAAATTTTATAACAGGACTGAGTAGATGGATATCCTTATAATATTAAAATACCTTCATGTAGCACTTTTTATGCATAAAGTGTTGTAAAATAAAAATATTGTCCACCATCTCAATACGGGCAAACGAGGGAACTGGTGTATGTGTAAAAGAAGTGATTTAGCCACTATCATATAGGAGGGCCCTGTATGAGTCACAGCTGGAATTCAGCTATCCTATTTGATTTCTATCAGGTTTATATTCACTCACCAATGTGCAGGAGAGAGAATAGTAAATACTTTTCTTGTTTGTTTTTATTTTTATTTTTTTATTTGTGTCATGGTTTCTGGGATTTATTTCATAATAGATCAATTTATTTGGCAATCCATTATTTTATTTTTATTTTTATTTTAAACCAGTGACTTCTTTTTGCAAAGGTAGCATAAAACTGCTCAGATATTGTTTTGTCCATCCATCTGTCTAAGCCTAAGGGCCTGATTGTCATTTTCACTGAGACTACTTTATATTTCTCTAACCATGTCAATGAACCTTACAGTCATGGCTATAAATGTAATTTACACCTACTTGAGAGCTCCTATGTATTGCCAGAAAGATGTATCTTAGGAAGAAAAAGGCCTTAATACCCTTTGAAATCTAAATGTTGATCTCTTTTGTAAGAACATTACTTGTATATTCCTCTGCACAATCTAGAAAATATAGGCAACCTGCTATCTTTGTGGTATTACTGACAGAAATATTCTAAAACATCTCATACTCCTAATCCAAAAAGTATAATGATCTTTTCATGTTAGTTTATAAGGCAGTTACATAAAGAGTAGGGAAGGGAAGAAAAATTAAATAGCAACATCTGGAATTCCTAAAAACACTTCAGCCTCATTAAAGACTGTGACAAAGATAATGAAGCAAAAATACACCCAAACAATTAAAATCTGCTCCACGACAAGATATGATAGACAACTTGCTCTAATTAGGAACTGAACACGATCTAGAGTTAAAATATGACACGGTCTAACTTTCCAGTAACTTTGCATTCAGTGGGAAGTGTAACACACACCAGCCAAAGTATTGCTATGTGCATCAAAAAATGGTGCAACTTTCTGTCACTCTAGGAAGGCTCTTGGACCAAGCCATATTGCTAGAATAAAAGAGGTGGAAATTATTGCCACTTATTAATGGGGATTGTGCAGGTTATTTATCAGTTTCTACTTGGTCGTCTTCACACGTGTATTTGCTGACTATTACCATAATTACAGTTGAATCAATGAGCATAGCATGAATCCACAGCATGTCTGATATATTTAAACTTTAAAACACAATCTATAAAAACATAAAGCAAGCAAGCAAACAAACAAAACTTTAGATTTTACTGTTATACACTTGTACAAGGAAGAAATAATTATATGGAGGATTGCTATCCCATAATATAATTGTGTAATCCAGTAACCTATATCCAGGTACTTTTGGCAAAAACAGATGAAGCATACTTTCTCCTAAAACGAAATTCAAATTAATACCAACAATCAGACTATGATGCTAAATATTTATTTCAAGATACTTCATGAGATTTTCTCTTCTGGTCCGCAGATTTTTCTCAGTTCTTCTTGATATCTATGTCTGTCTCTGTTATGTCCTGCGTCAAGGAGTTCCACAGTCCAATTATGAATAATGTCTTTATGTTCATTAGTCAAGAATGAGTTGCCTTTCAGATTCAATAGATATCTATTTCTTTTTTTAGATGTTTTATTCTCTATGCCAGATGGAATCTGACATTGCAACTTTGTCTTCCTTACAGTGTCTCAGAATTCTTTCAAATTACATGATAGAATAAAACTCACTTATGAAATGGTAGTGGTTTGTTCCACTTTCTCATTTTCTGCTCTTTCTGATGCAAACCTATATCTCAGATAAGTTACATAGAAAGTATTCCCAGCTTGTAAAACCTAACACCGTTGACTGTGGAGCTACTCAGGAATTTCATGAAGTCCTGACATTGATAACTTAACATTGATTTTGCTGCAGAGTCTAGCTTTAGGGCAGCTTGTGAGCGGGCTGCTGAGTAAGGAGGGGTGGAGCTGGCACATTGGTGGTACGGTTTAACCACCCTACAAATGCATCATCAGTTATTTGCTGCGGAGACCAGCTTCAGGACAGGTAAGACTGCACTGGGCAAGGGCCCTGAAGCAAAAAAGGCTGAGAAAAAACTCTTCTTAAGGTTTTTTTTTTTGAAGCCAGAAACTGCTGTGTTTGTGCTGGGGGGCTGGCAGCTTGTGAGCAGATTGCTGAGTGAGCAGGGTGGGGGCGGCAGTACCCACCTTTGACCTTGGCATTTGGTGCTAAGCTTTAAATAGCCTCGGGGAGGGCTTAAGCTACCTAGCACACTGGGTTGTTGCTGCCCACTGAGAACAGGGAGGGAAGTGGAAGTCAGCGTGTGAACACAGCCTTCACTGTCCTCATGGTACTGAAGCTGTGGGTGGAGGAGGCAGGTCAAGTGTCGCTGTGTAAGTGTTGTTCCTCTTTGCTCAGCAGACCAGCTTCCCTCTTAGCAGTCACTGAGACCACAGGCTTAAAGATGATCTCCATAAGAGAGTGGACTTGCTCCAAGAAGACTGTGGCTACCCAGAGAGCCTGCCCAGAAATGTAGCCGTTCAGGTCTCCAGCTGCAGAGTGTCTGAGCCTACTGCTGCGGGGGAGGGTGGCAGGGATTCCACCTGCCTGAGGTGTGAGCAGGTGGATGAGCTGCTCAGCCTGGTGGTGGAGCTTAATGAGGAGGTGGAGAGACTAAGGGCCATCAGGGAGTGTGAGTGGGAGATTGAGTGGTGGAGTGACTTGCTGGCATGACAGAGGGAAGGGTGCCAGGGAGATACTCCCAGAAACGTGGTGGATCCCCTGCCCTGTCACAACTGGACAGACCTGACTTGATGAAGAGGGTTGAAAGAGTCCTACCCCAGTGTCATGGGTGCACCCCTGTCTGCCTACCCCAGGTCCCACTAAGCAACAGGTTTGAGACACTGAAAAGAATATAGGGATGTTTGTCAGCATGTGTAGAGATAAGATTAGGAAAGCCAAGGCACAGATAGAGCAGAACCTGGTGAGGGATGTGGGAAAAAAAAAAAAAAAAAAAAAAAAAAAAACAACAACAACAACAACAAAAAAAAAAAAACAAGAAGGAGTTCTTTGTGTACATAAGCAGGAGGAGACAGATCAAGGAGAGTGTTCCCCCTCTGATAAATGAGGACAGAGTACTGGCTTCCTCAGACATGGAAAAAGCTGAGGTGTTCAGTAAGCGCTTTGCCTCGGTCTTCACTGGTTGTCAGGCTCCTCCCCATGTCTGCCAGAACCCTGAAGCTCTAGGTGTGGGTGAGAGAAGAGGATTCAGTCCCACTGTAAGAGTGTAACAAGTTCGAGACCTCCTTGGGAAACTGAATGTTTGTAAGTCCATGGGGCCAGATGATATCCATCCTGAGAGAGATGGCTACTGTGGTTGCCAAGCATATTTGAAAAATCATGGCTGTGTGGTGAAGTCCCCCGTGACTTGAAAAAGGGAAATGTTACTCCCATTTTAAGAAAGGGAGAAAGAATGACCTGGGGAACTACAGGCCAGTGAGCCTCACCTCTGTAACTGGGAAGATCATGGTGTGGATCCTCCTAGAAGCTATTTTAGAGCACATACGAGACTAAGAGGTGATTCGAGACAGCCAGCATGGCTTCACCAAGGGCGGATCGTGCCTGACCAATCTAGTAGCCTTCTACGATGGAGTAACAACATCGGTTGACAGGGAAAGGGCAATGGATGTCATCTATCTGGACTTCTGCAAAGCTTCTGACATGGTCCCTCACCACATCCTTCTCTCTAAATTGGAGAGGTATGGATTTGAAGGATGGACTGTTCAATGGTTTAGGGATTGGCTGGCTGGACAGAGCCAAAGGGTTGTGATCAATGATTCCATGTCAGGGTGGAAGCCGGTCAAAAGTGGTGTCCTTCAGGGGTTGATCTTGGGACTGATGCTCTTCAGCATCTTCATCAATGACATAGACAATGGCTTCAAGTAAGCTCTCAGCAAGTTTGCAGATGTCACCAAGCTGAGTGGTGCAGTCGATACACTGGAAGGAAAGGAAGCCATCCAGAGGGACCTGGACAAGCTGGAGAAGTGGGCCCATGAAAATCTAATGAGGTTCAGCAAGGCCAAGTGCAGAGTGCTGCACTTGGGCCAAGGCAATCCTGTGTCTGGGTGAAGAATCCCTTGAGAGCAGCCCTGAGGAGAAGGACTTGGGGGTCCTCGTAGATGAGAAGCTGGACATGAGGCAGCAGTGTGTGCTTGCAGCCCAGAAGGCCAACTGTGTTCTGGGCTGCATTAAAAAAGGGGTGGCCAGCAGGGAGACAGAGGTGATTGTCCTCCTCTACTCAGCTTTTATGAGGTCCCATCTGGAGTACTGCATCCAGGCCTGGGCCCCTGGTACAAGAAAGATGCAGAGCTCTTGGAACAAGTCTAGAGGAGGACCACTAAGATGATCAGAGGACTGAAGCACCTATGAAGAAAGGTTGAGGGAACTGGGCTTCTTTAGCTTAGAGAAGAGAAGGTTCTGGGGAGACCTTATTGTGGCCTTCCAGTATTTGAAAGGACCATATAAATGGGAGGGGGAACGGCTATTTACAAAGGTGGATAGTGATAGGACAAGGGGGAATAGTCTTAAACTGAGACAGAGAAGGTTTAGGTTAGATATTAGGAGGAAGTTTTTCACACAGAGGGTGGTAAAGCACTGGAACAGGTTGCACAGGCAGGTTGTGGATGCCCTGTCCCTGGCTGCATTCAAGGCCAGGCTGGATGTGGCTATCTGCAGCCTGGTTTGGTGGTTGGTGACCCTGTCTGTGGCAGGGAGGTTGACACTAGATGATCATTATGACCCTTTTCAACCCAGGCTATTCTATGGTTCTCTGAACTCCTGTGAAAAGAATCCAGATTAAAAAGTCAAAACAATCCTATAAAACTGAGATCTTCATCAGAAATACTAGAACTCATTTCTTTCATGGGTAAGACCAGAGAAAAATTCATAAAGCAAAAGCCAAACACTTGAATGATTTTCCTCTTTACTGAAGCCACATTTCATCTGTTGATATCAAACTTTTACATCAGAAAATGATTTATAATTTTCCTAGTGTGTCAGCTAGAAGGAAAAGATTTTGGCAAGGTTCTTGAAATATCTTCGCCAATTTTAAATAGTCTCTAAAATACATGACTTTAGGCAAGATTATCCAATGAATGTCCAAGCTAGGTGCAGGAGCCTCCTCTCTAGTTATCAATAACAAAAATCTGTGCTTGTATTTTCCAAAAATGTGTCCATAGCTTTTTTTTTTTTTTTTTCTTTTCATTTCGTAACTGTGCCACCTCTCCACCCCAGTCACAACTGAAAGTTTCATGTCCACCACCCAAACCAGGCTATCATTCGCTCTCTTCAAAAATCTTCCCAGCAGGAACACCACTGCAATGGAAGCAGCTGTCTGGACTTTTGAAATTGAGCCCGAATTCCTGTATTTTTCATTAGCAATATAGCAACCTTGAGCAAAGTACTTATGTTTGTGGGAAACCATAAAATGTGGTAATAATGTTTCCTTCCTCATACCCTTCCTCTGGCTCATCTGTTTGAAACCTCAGCTATGCGATGAACTTCATGTTGAAAATGACCTACTGCAAGTTAATTAAGGGATCAGGGCTACTGATTGTAAAATACTAGCAGGAAGGACTTGTGTTATATTTGTATAAATAATAATTTTATAATAATTTATAAAATAATAATTTATACTTGTATAAATAATAATTTTAATAGCATCTATCAGACTGCAGCCCTGATCTTCACTGAGACCTTTAGATCCCAAACTAGGTTTGAGCTACTAAAAATAATATTGTTACATGTAGTATTCATGTCATGGGAGCAGATGTACTGTCAGCTTCGTATTTCCCCTAAATGAATCTCTTGCAGACCACAGTAGTTTTTAAACAAGTTTTTGTTTGTTTTTAAATCACTACCTATGTCTTCTTAAGACTCAACAGGCTAAATTCCTAGAAGAGATTAACCAAATTATCTTTAATATCACATGGTCATATATAATATTAGTTTGTCTTTATTATTAGTTACCATTAACTTTATTTATTTCATTCAGATTAGAAAATCTGGCAAGCAATAGAATAGGGTCAGAGATAGCTTTGAAGCTCCTACTTTCCTAATTGCTTTCTATCCCTTTCTGTGTATCTCTTTCTGTCTTACTCCCCCCTCCAGCCTCCCTCCCTCCCCCCCATTTCTTTATGTTGTTTTCCTCCAAAGCCTTCTTGCATGACAAACAAACAAACAAACAAACCAAACCAAACCAAACAAAAACAAAACAAAATAAAAAAACATCAGCAAGACTACCCAAAAATTTGCAGCAAATATGGCTGTGAGCAAGTGGAGGAAAACTGTGATGTTCATTTTAACATTCTGTCTCTTTCTGATATCAAAGGAAAACAGAAGGCAAGGAAGAAAGAAGGGGAAAAAAGAACCCCTTAAATCATAAGCTTGCCATGCATGTAAACCCAGTAGTTAGTACACAACCTTGTCACCTTGACATTTATTCAGCTTGCTGGAGACTCATGTGCCCCCAGTCAGAGCTAATTAACACTTAATTGACTTCATGAGAATTTTGTTCAGCAGTTCTGATTTGTCACTCATGTTTCACGATGAACTGTAACTTTTGAGAGCTCAGCAGTTGTGGGAGGTTTGGCAGGTGTCAGGGGAGTAGGAGAGGGAAGGGGAAAAGGGGAGTGTAGGAGTTTCTGCCTTGCTTTCTTTTTTTCTTTCTTTGTCTCTCGTTGAAACAGATACAAGGGCACAAGAGTAGCAAAACAAGGCATTCAATAAATTGTCATTGTGGATATATTTTATTTAGCTAAAAGCACAATTTACAGTAGTTGAAGTTTGATTGATGTGTTGATAAACACTAGTGTTAAGCAGCTGACAATTTTTCCATGTTAATTTCCTTAACTTTGTCAGTCTTGGCTGGAAGGACCCTATAAATAGTATCAGTGTCATCATCCTTTTTAAGTTATTAATGAGCCATCGTGTTTATATAGGTTGGGATTTTGGGACAGGCTGTGCTTGACTGCAGTTTCTGACATTGATGCGTTAGCAGTTGGAACTGGATCTAGATTAGAACATGTAGGGGAAAAAATGGAAAAGAAAAAAGCAAAAAACCCTCAATTCTAGCCAAATGCTTTTGGAGTGGACAAAAACTGTTAAAAATTTAAAAATAATCAAAAACATATAGAAAATTACAGAACGCGATGCACAATCTATTCTGATGTTACTTCCCCTTGAAATAAATTTCTGACTAATTATCATTTCACCTGTGATGTAAGATATATATATATTTTCAGCTCTCCTTCACACATTGCTGCATCTTAGCCTACATCCGGACTTTCATGATTGCCAAGGAATGACAAGACACTAGAGAAGACTTTACTAATTAACTAGGCCAAGCTATCTGCTGCCCAGACTCCCTGCAACTTCAGTCAAAGCTGCCAAACTTATATGTACAAGTTTGGATAGTGATGTTCTTCTCCACTTGTGATGTTCTAATGAGTTGTTAAATATTTGCCCTCTATTCAGGAAAAGGTGCTTTGTGCTAGCAAGAAATGTGTTTTTTCTATCTGTATCCCGTGGAAAGTCAGTACACCTACCTCTGTTGTGTATGCTCATTTGGGCAAATCTTTATCTTCTGCCTCCCTGTAGTAAGCCACATGTTGATGACACTGTGATGGCCTCCAGAGTCTCTAAGAAATGCTGGGTGCATCCTGTATACTGCTGAAGGATGAGGAGCCAGGGAGAGAGCCTCTTATTTTTTCTCAGGACAAAAGCAATCCTGGATGCAAAACATTCTGCTAGGCAGTTTCCAACTCTGATTCTTCCACTGCCTGAATATACGAAACACTGTCTATGTGAAACATTTTCCACTCTTTGGAGATACCCTTTTTCCTCTGTCATCTTCATTATACTTATATGTTAATATATATTATTTTGCAATTTACAAAGCCTGTTCCTTAAATATATAAATGTGTACAATTACGGTTATTGTATATATATAAACATAAACCAATTTATGTGAAAATAAACCAGTTGTGACACTATTTTTCCTTTCAAAAACCTATCAAAACTGTCTAGTTTTACAATGAAGATTTGAATTTGGAAGAGGAGGTCTAGAAGAGAGGACTCACGTCACAATATACAATGCCTAGAAATCAACAATAGATATGAATATATGGATAAAATTTAGTTTTAGCCTTATTAAAGAATGTATTTACATTTGAGATTGTGTTTGTTTGTTTGTTTGGATTTTGATGAGGAGTGCATTTCTCAAGTAAATTCCTTGTTTCTTTTCACTAACCATGCTTTTGTTCAAGTTCTGGAGTATGTAATACCGTTTTCCCTCAGATGAAACTACTTTGTAGAATGTGCTCCTTTATTAGATCCAGTGTACTACAACCACAAGTGGACTGTCATTCCATTGTTCTGTAGTTGAGCTGATCTACAGTGAAAAGTAAGCCCAGACCTCACAGGCTATGGATGCCAGCTTCTCAGCAGCTCTACAAATCCACTCCTTTTGATCTTCGCTACTTGTTAACGTAGGCATAATCCAAATGATATGTGATTTAATGGTTGTCTAGACTTCCTCTAGGCAATGAGAAGAGATAGACACCTTCAAAGGCTTTACATTCCATTCACTGTGCATATTTACCTTAAAAAAAAAAAAGGAAAAAATAAAAACCCAAACAAACAAACAAAAACCCTAAACTTCTTGTGAAGAAGCTGTGCTTTAGAGAAGATAAGCAGTTTGAGAAATATTCACTGGCAAATTTAAGACAGATTTCTGCTAAGCATTTAGGTATTCCTAGATCACTTTTCTGAGATACCTAATTATCCCTCTGCGTGTTACAAAACGGAAAATGAGATACTTAGCTTGAATTTCCTTTTGGGAGTCAAGGATATAAAATGTAGTCATTCATGCACATAATTTTAAAAGAACTGGTGTTCTCAATTGGATTTAGCTGTAAGTTCTTTGAGTAAGAGACTGCTTTAGTATGTGTTTCTTTGTTTGTTTTTTAATTTTCCATGGCAGGGAACAGTTGATTTGGTAAAATGGCATATGGTGGATGGCTCAATGAAAATCTTCATAAGGAATGAGAATATACCAGCTTAAAATCCATTATGAATTAAACTTCAAGATTCAAGGCTGTCCAAAACACACCAAAGAACAATTATGAATTATTACAAAAGACTTTTATCAGTTTAATTTATTTATTTTGCTCATAACCAAGCACTAAAGCACACATCCAGTACCTCAGGCAACTTTCTTCACCTTACTGCAGTAAAAGATTCATAAGGAGTTCAATTATAGAATGATTGGCTAATTTCAATAGCTTGTTTTAGCCATTAAGCCCTCTACAAAGGCTTTATGGATGTTCTAATGAATACCCTCCAAGACTTTCAGAGTAATGAAATTTGTATTAAGATACTATAAGGAGTGTCCCACAATGTAAGGTCACTTCCATTCTTCCTCATTACAGCCCTAGAAGGACAAAAGAAGAAAAGGGGAATATTCAGGTTTTTCTGTTTTTGGTTTTTGGTTTTTTATTTTCCTGCAAAAAATGTGTTAACTTTGAGCATGAAACTTGCAATCTTACCTTGCAAGTAACAATAACAACACTAGCTTATGGTGACGTAGGGGACCGCACAATAGTGTTGTTAAATTGAGCAGGGGTAGACAAATGCAACCTTTACTTTCTCTTCACTAGTGCAAATGCAATTCCAGAACTTGAAATCTACTTACAGTAGTTGAGGTTGGAGGTGGAGTGATACTTACCAGCTCATACAAAACTAGCATAACTGAGGAAAGTCGTGATCAAAATCAGTTGATATGTGAATAAGTATCTGCCAGGATTTTAAAGAATGACATGAAAATTTCAAGATCCTTGTCACGATTTGGCATATTACAAAAAGATCCTGAATCTCAGGGAATGTCCTGAGAGTCATCCACAGTAATTTCACTAACATACCTTCATAATGTGAATCTACAAGATATCGCTCAAAGAACACCATTAAGATTAATTTTATAAAACTGAGAGAGAGATTTATGGAATCTCCCCTCTCTTCCCTTGAATGTTTGTGGTGGTGAGGACTGCTGTTCTCTTTTTTTTTTTTTTTCATTTCTGTTGTTCCACCTTCCACACAAAATTCTGTACATCAGCTTACTCCACATTAATTATCTGAAAAATCTTCATCAGACTCCACGTCTAGGATACTGAAACGGTGAAAGAGATTGAGAATGAAGATGGTTTCAGAAATCATTTGATTTTGCTCTGAAATGGATAAGGAGTAATAAAATGGTTATTTGCTGTGTCTTTACGGAGGAGCAACTATAAACATCTGAAATTTTTAAAAATAAAAATAAAAATAAAAATAAAAAAAAGATGAGGAGCAATATCCTCTTAATGAGCTCAGAGTAGACAACAAGTGTTTGCCAGACATCTATGTTGGGGTTCATGTAAGTAAATGCAACTATAACAGCATTGACATTTGCTTCCAAGCTAGTCATCCAAGCTAAAGGCTGTCTTTATGTTTAGAGGAGAGAAATAAATATTCCAGTGCAAGAATCATCTCACTATAAAATAGATGTCTAAGGTTGATCTAAAAATGTATCCGAAAATGCTTGTTTCTGTTCACTGATTATGCAAGAATATAAGTTGACTAACTCATGTACATGGAGCTAGTGATGATGAAATGAATCTTATCATTTTAGTCTGATTGTCTTGCTGCTATGATATATTACTGCCTTACATTTTCCACTTATGATGTATTACAACCTAGTTTGCCACAACTGAGAAATGATTAACGTATGAGAGTCTTCTGTAAAGTTAATTTTGAAGATGAAAATAATCTTTCAGTTCTGTTTCCTCATGATGCAGAGCATCATTTGTTAGGATGTTATTTCTTGTACATTTACATATATAACAGCATATCCTATCAATAATATATTTCCTAAAAGTTATTTCTGGTGTTAATGAGCAAACTGTAATACTGTAGATGAACTGATTTGAGACAGGCTATCATTACTTGAATAAATAAATAAATAAATAAATGTCTTTCATATTGATGATGGTAGAATAAGGTGAACATGAGTCTAAATATCTGACTGATGTCTGATTTGTTCTCAACTGAACTCTAGCTGCCTCAGACAAGGAAAAGGATTCACAGCCCTCGCTCTTATGCAGTCAAAGAAGTTTCTGTTGAGCATCTTGAACTTAAAAGATTGTAGAGAGGAAGATTTCTGAAATGTGTATTTTCCTATTAAATTATAAGTCTTTTTTTTTTTTTTTTTTTCCCCTCCCCCCAGTGCAGCTCAATAAAAGCATGATAAATCTGAAGGGATAAAATATTTTTTACATCTATGTTAGAAGAGAAAAAAAACATCTGTACTTCCTTCTAGAAGACATTACCATGTTCAAGCCTTATTCCATTTTATGTGAATTATATCTGCAAGTCATGGAGTTGAAAGACAATACAAGCTGCACTTAGTAATAACATTTATAATCTTGCCAACTTCTCTGTCTTCAGAAAACTTTTGAAAAGATTAGCTTTGGGGTGTGACTTAAGCTTCTGGAGGGGTCAAAATAGCAATGATTTTTAGAAAAAAAAAAAGTAAAAAGAGCCTCTTTTTCTGACTGGAACATCCGTTGTTACACAAACTAATCTGATGTCATTAAAATTTTTTTCTATAATAATTTTCTACATTTTTATACTAATTCAGGACAACTGAACAAAAATACCTCCAATTGTTTTTGACAAAGTTCCTCTGACATTGCAAAATTTCATATGACATATCTTCTGACATTAGAAGGAGCTATACATTAACTGTGAAGTAGTAAATTTACCCTTAAGACCCAGTTATGGATCTTTAGATTCAATACTCATACAGGAAGAAGTAAACAGACAAACATACTCTGCTATGCCAGCAATCAGTCAGCCAGAGTCATTGAGACCCAGATGGATTCTAATCATTCTTCCCTCCTTGTAATGTACAATCCCATTACATAAAATAAAAGTTAAGCATACATCTGTCCTTATTTCAAGTGGCATAGAGTTATTTCTCCTCAAAGTATCTGGTGTGATGATGTATTTTGGATTTTTGATGGTATCAATAACAATCTAGGGTTTTAGATATTGCTGAGCATGGCTTACACTAAGTCAAGGCCTTTTCTGCTTCTCATGTTGCCCTAACAGCAATAAGGCTGGGGAAGCATGAGAAGCCAGAAAAGAACCAGGACAGTTTACCCAAACTGCCACAGTGATGTTCCATAATACTGTTTGATATCCTACTGAACAACGAAATTGGAGGGAGTTGGCTTGTGGAGCTTCTGTTTCTTGGGGACTGACTGAGCATCAAAAAGCTGCAAGTACCACTAAAACTTTTCTCTTGGTACTCTCAGAAAGGATGTTTCCTCTCCATGCTGACACTTTTGTGGAGCATCATACCCACTTGTATATGACTACTTATTCCTCATGGCATGATATAAGCTCAGAGTAGGAGACGACACTGAAAGATTATTTCATTTTCTGTTATTCTCAAATATGAGTAACCTTGGGAAATTTTATTCTGGGACACAAGCTTTCAATAGACTTCCCCCCCCCCCCCCCCCCCATTTACCCCCCCCCAAAAGTGACTTTGGTATCACCAGAGAAAACAGTTTTCTGATCACTGAAATTCATCCTTTTTATGAGGATGCAGTTTCTTGTAAAGCTTAGCCTTGCAAACATGTGTGAACAATTACCTGTAATCTGGTGATACTAATTCCAGACACAAAATAAGCTGATTTGACTAGAAAAAGAAGCATGAATAAAGGCCTGCGCTGCATTGAGTGAAAAGGACTGTATATACATTGGTTGTTCTAAAAGCAATGCCTCTTCTTTATTTCCATGGAAACGACAACCAATTCAAAGAACATAATAATGCAGTCTGATAGAGCAAATTCTCAGCTACAAAACACTATTTTTTCCACGTAATCAACACTATTAGCTATATGTTTTTGCTGACAGTGAACAAGAGCCTGCATGCTTTGCTTGTTAAAATCTGTACCAGTGGAGGTGACATGCTATAAAACTGTTACCACTGCTGAAACATGCAACCTACTGCCACACTATGCTCACATGCACTGTTTGGTCTCCACTGAAGTTCAGCACACATTGATGAATGTCAGTGGGTGCAATTTTTTCCACATGGAGGAATTCAGTTCCACACTTTTCTTCATATGCCCTTCTATGTCAGGTGCCATTTTGTCAGACAGTTATCTATTGCACAGCTACAACATTTAATGGAATACTAGTGGAAAGGTTCTGCCTTTACTGCCATACCACCAAAATCTACTCTGATGGCAGAAGCCAACGTAATAAAATTGGAAGCATTACCTTTGGACAGCCCTCATAAAATATATAATATAGCTAATGTATATAAGGTAACAAAACTTATTTTAATGTTTATTTATTTTCTTTTTTAATAAAAAACATTTTAAAAAGAGAGCAACAAAACCATAAAACTAGTGGGATATTTTACATTGCTTTTGTGAAACTAATGCCTCAGTCTGGTTCAGTGGCAGTGGCTACAATTCTCAGTTCTCAAGATGTTCTTCAGAGATTACTGACAAAATTTTACTCTTACTATTCTTCATCCTTCAAAATAGTTGCTCACAAGTGTACCTACTGCCAAAAAGCAATAACATGAGTAAGGCATGACTGTGAAGTGACGGATATTTCTCTTTGGGAAGAGAGAGCTTAAGAAAGTCTAGTAAGGAGGCATGATCACATTTTTGATTGCAATTCTATATGTTACTTTTAAAAATTCACAAATAATGTGTATATGTTGACCACAAATGGTGTTGCAAATAACCAAAAAATTGATTGTTTCTACAGCAATCTTGAAACCTGTTCTCAAATTCCTCTATCAAAATGGAAAACATGGCTGCCTATTTTTCACAGGACTGTGTTTAGCCAGTGTATCAAAATGCATAAACTTATTTGTCAGAATTTAAGCTGGCACTGCATTACTTCCACCCCATGTCCTGGGGTGGACATGCCTGACTGAAGGTATCTTCTAGAGCAGGAACACTGATGATGTTCAGAGTAATCCATGACCCTGAGATGCATCCTGTAATTTAAAGAGATTAAAAGACCGGAAATGTTAGGTCTTCCTGAAATACTGTTAATAGACACCTCCAACTCACCAGCTTTCAGGCTTACAAGGAAACACAAATCTGAAATATATGCTGCAAATCACAGCACTACAGTCTCAGAAAGCTTGAAAATACTGTAGGACTGGTTGTCCAAGAAGGATTAACATACTGAATAACTAACACATCACAGCCAATGAGATCACCGTGCAAAGACTACCTCTTCCTGAATAGTATTTTCTTGAATATTCTTGGTGTGTGCTGTTTGTATGGGTAAGGTATAAATGCATGAGGATGGAGAGGAATGGAAAGAGAGTTCAATGTGAAAATGTTTGTGTGTTGCTATGCTTAAGTTTATTAAAAATGTGAAACAAGAAGACAACACTAAAGATTTTATTTTTTCAAGAACCACTACTGGAATCAAATTAGATATGCATATTTCAGCATGAATCATTTACAGATAATTCACTACAGCCATCTGCACTTCATTCTGTCCAGAGTTGATTTTGCATTTTGTTAACCTTGAAGGATAGCTTAATTTTAGTTTTATTTTAAGAATGTAATGAATAGGTAACAGGGTGGTTGTGTGCATGTAGACATAAAGGAAAAATATTTGCTTATTTTTAAAGTGGAGACAAAAATTGGGAATGAGATTGTTTTTCTCCTGAGAAGCCAGGAGAAAAATGTCTTAAGACAATTTATTGCAAAATCTTGATTATTCAAGATTTTACAATTAAAAAAAAAATGATTTTATTCAAGTATTATTCGTAGGTATCGCAGATCTAAACAACTCTGCATGCTCAAAAATAAAATTTTCAGCATGTGCAAATCACATTTTCCCTTTCAAAACTATTTTCTTTCCACCAGATAACGTTTCCACAGTTCAGTGATGCTAAAGATACCACAGTAAAACCTGAATTTACCACGAATCGGAAAATGACAGAAAGTTTTGTAAACCCAGGCTGTATATTTGAGATGAAATGTAATAGCTTAACTTGTTATGGTAGACATCTATATAATGATAAAATTTAAATGAGAGTTATACACATATCATTAAGAATTGGAAATAACTTTTTTTTTTTTTTTTCAAATATTTGTATGCTTTTTGCTTTTTTATACAGAAGGAAAGATGTTTAGACATAATCAGGACAAATAAATCTATAGTTTTATTTGTAACTATTTATGGGTTAATCTGGCAGCAGTTCAGCACCACACAGCTCAACCCGCACAGCTAGCTTACTCTCCCCCCAACACTTTATGGCCTTCTGCATGATGTCACATGGTATGGATGAACTCTTTGCCTAATTCAGTCCAGTTGTCTTGGTTCCTCCCTACTCCCACTTGTCATGCCTTAAAGGTTATGACTCTTCCTGCCATGTGACCCGACCTGGCCCTGGGCTTTCTTGTATCATTCAGCTGTGAGAAGGGAAGGGAAGGGAAGGGAAGGGAAGGGAAGGGAAGGGAAGGGAAGGGAAGGGAAGGGAAGGGAAGGGAAGGGAAGGGAAGGGAAGGGAAGGGAAGGGAAGGGAAGGGAAGGGAAGGGAAGGGAAGGGAAGGGAAGGGAAGGGAAGGGAAGGGAAGGGAAGGGAAGGGAAGGGAAGGGAAGGGAAGGGAAGGGAAGGGAAGGGAAGGGGAGGGAAGGGAAGGGGAGGGGAGGGAGGGGAGGGGAGGGGAGGGGAGGGGAGGGGAGGGGAGGGGAGGGGAGGGGAGGGGAGGGGAGGGGAGGGGAGGGGAGGATAATAATAATATAATAATAATATCTCATGTTGTACAGATTTATATTTAGAAACTTGTTGCTTCTCTGTTTTGATCCTGTTAACAGAAGCTGCTTTTTGTTTGTTTTGTGGTTTATTATTATTATTATTATTACTATTACTATTATTATTATTATTAATTTGTTTTGTTTTGTTTATTCTTTGTTTTTAAATATGTCAACTACACATGGGATACTGTGGTAAAAATAAATAAATAAAATAACAGCCTTCAAAATGACTCATGCAGAGGGACATTTCTCTGAGAAAAAAAGGAATGAAGTGGAAATTAAGTTTCCAAATTTTCAGCTGTTTAAAATAACCATCAAATAGCATTCATCCCTGAGGATTTTTATTTTTCATGCATGAAGATTCATTTCATGAGCAAAACGTTTTGTAGGGTTCCAGACACAGCTCAGTGGATGTTTTTTGATGATGGGAATGGCTTTAAAATAAAAGAAGGGTAATGTATATGTTGGGAAAAAATTCCTTACTCATAGGGTGGTGAGGCACTGTGAGAAGCTGTGGATGCCTCATCTCTGGAAATGCTCAAAACTATGTAGGATAGGGCACTGGGAAGCTTGAACTGGTGAGTGAACCCTGTCCATGGCAGAGGAATTGGAATTAGGTGGTCCTCAACATCCCTTCCAACTTAAGCCAGTCTGTGATTCTGAGGAGCGTTGTTCTCCACCAATGGAAGTAACTGCCTGAAAAATCTGCAGTTTATGAACTTCAGAAACATTTGAGCTCAAACACCAAGAGAATATATTAGCTTAATAGATGAGTCTTTTCCTCCAGACACGATTTGATTTCAAGGCTGTTCACCAAATGCGGAAAGTAGCATCGAACAAAATACGTGAAAGCAGATATTCTACACAGAAGGACAATTTTTCTCATGTATTATAAGCCCAGTGATGCAAAATCATCGTATAAGTTCCTTATCAGTACAGAAGCAACTGCGCTTTGCCTGAAAAAATATCTCACATTTGGTGGGGAAAGTGACTTCTCTGTGTTTAACATCTGCTTTAACCTAACCAGGAAAACAGAAATGGAATAGACTCTACACCTTCTATAAGACACTCAACCAGTCTATTTTCTTCTTAACTCTGGTCACTGTCTGGCTAAAATTATAATTTAATAGCTAGAGAAATACATAAGATTCAGAATATTTCCCTGCCCAGTCATCTGGACACATATTCTGTGATACAAAAACATGAATAACCAAGCTGTAGACATCATGCTGGTTTACAAAGAAACAGTCATGATAATAAGGAGGATTCTTGGGTAGACTTATAGAGTATATTGGAATAAGTTCCTTCACATTCTACAGTATCTTCACGTTGATACTTTGAGGACCCATCCACTTAGGGATTTGAATCTGGGAACATCCTGACGAATGAGTGTGCTGGGCATGAATCTCCTCTCAGCTTTGTCTAGATGAGTTGCCAAAGCCTTCTTCCATAAGAAGACAAAAGGCATAGAAAAATCTTTTTCTATTTCCTGGTCAGGAGACATACAGTATACATCACAGCTAAGAACAATACAAATAATTCATCACTATCCATTCCTCTGAAGCTTGTTCAATTCAAAGTATCACAAAATGGTTTACATTTGTTCTGGAATGGGCTAAGTGGCTGAGGCAGGCAAGCAGAAAGTAAAAGGGTATTGCAAAAAGAGTATAGAGATGACTGAATTTCACTTCCTAATTGTGGTGTGTTCAGTTAGGGAAAATTAAAGAAACTGATAATATCCAGTCTCCTGCTGACTGACTTTGTGCATATATGGGGAACTCTTGTGTTCTCACAAGGGAATCCTAAAAGAGCTACTAGCTCATCTCTGTTCCTTTGTCTATAAAGACAGTATCCCAGAGGATAACATGCAGTAGTTTCTTAAATAGCCAAAAGTTTGCCCTTCTGAAGTTCACTGTCCTGACTGCTCTTTACAGAGGCTCATATTCCTTGAGATCATAGACTCAGTCAAACTGTGTTCACTACAAGCCAAACTGCCTACAGTCTTTAACAATTTCCTCTGCATTGGTGAGCACTAGGTAGGTCCAGGTAATCTTTATTTCTGTTTGGTCTGCTCAGTATGTGAACCAGAAATTTATCCATGAATCTTCTGTTTTGTTGTTGTTGGTTTTGTTTTCTATTATTTTTGTTTTTGTTTGTTTGTTTGTTTTGTTTTTTTGTTTTTAGAGCCTGCTGTGTTGCATTCCCAGCAGATATCCAGGTGGTTGACATCCCCCAAAGGATGAGAGCCTGCAAGAATGATGCTTCTTGTTGAAGCAAGAACTCATCAACAGATTTTCCTTGATGGTGGCTTGTAGTAGACCTCAACCAACATCTGTCCTTTACTGATCTGTTTTTACCCACAAGCTATCAGCCTGGTTGTGACTATTTCTTAGAGACAGATCTTCAAAATCTGTCTCTTAACATAGAGGACAACAATGCTACTACCCCTCCTTTCCTGCTTTTCTCTTCTAAAAAGATTGTAGCCCCCATTTGCAGTGTTCTGCTTTTATGATTCATCCCTCTACATTTCCATTATAACAGTTAGGTCATGAGTTTCTAATCTGTGGAATCTGACTCCTTCTGCTTATGTCCCATGCTGCATGTACTGATGTAGAGACACACCAACTAGGCTGTCAGCCACATATCTTCTTGGAAGAACCCTTCCTAATTCCTCTAACAGTTCTGCTGCAAATTCCAGCTGCAAAAAGTTCAGCACATCTTCTGGTTCTTCTGGAAAGGGGTGAATTCTCTCTAAGAGAACTGGGATGCCCAGAACTGGGCATAGTAATCTAAACATGGCCTCACAAGAGCAGAGTAGAGGGGAAAGATAGCCTCCCTTAACCTGATGGTCATGCTTTTACTAATGCATAGCTGGACACCATTGGCCTCCTTGGCCACTAGGATATACTGTTGGCTCATGGCTGATCTGTACTGATGCATGCAGTTATTTCTCCCAAATGCAAGACTCTACATGCACTCTTGTTAAACCTCATCAGGTTCCTCATTTCTACATACTTGCTTTTAAAAACAATCTCATTTAAGTTTAATTTATCCATGGCATATTGTATTTTCTTTTCTCAAAAGTACCTGCAAGCTTTTTGTTGAGTTCAGTTCTTGAAAAAAAAAAATCATCACATTATGTATTTTTATAGTTACTGCGCCTTGTTTTTTTTTTTTTTTTTTTTTTTTTGTGGTTGTTTATTTGAAACTCTTTGTTCAAGATCCATGATATAATGTTGCTACAGTTTCTGAATGAATGTGTTTCACAGCATTTTATTTCTGTGACATGCATTTTCATATCCATAAACTCACTCCTACTTAAAACCAAAATGATAGGTTTGAAAATTTGAAAACAAATATTTTGTTCTGTACTGTTTTACAGAAACATTAACTTTTCCACTGATAAAAAGATTAGTGTGTATTTTCTTCCTATGTTCCTCATTTCATTCTTCAAATATGAAACAAAACAAAAACAAAATACGTAAGGGAAAATATTTTGGAAAATAGTTTTAAAGAGAAATAATCAAAGTATCAAAGATAATCATGTTAAAGTTAAAAATCTTATAATTAGTTTATGTAAGATGTTTGCTAACTGTTGTTACTTTGCATCAAGCCACCAAACCAAACCAAACAAATAAAAATATAAAAGTCAGCAGCAATACCTTATGTCCACCTCTACTCCATTTTGAATATGCATGGTTTTCTGCTAGGTACCCTGTTTTGAATACATCTCATTCTCAGTCTCACTAATTTTTTTTTTTTTTTCTTCCCCAATGTTAATGCTTTCTATTTCCAAACTGAAAAGTGAACTAATACACTTGTTTCAGAGTGGCATGCACTACTATCTTTTTATGTAGTTACCTTCAGTGTGAACAGTTGCTGAGTTCAAATCAGGTGAACTGTGAGACACATATTGAGCTCTGGGACTTACTGAAGATGTCCTTACTTCTGTCCTGCACAGTTAGGCTGCAGACACAGAAGTACTGATGCCACGAGCAAGCTGTTTTTTGTGCATTATCCATACATCTACGAACTACTTTTTAAGGTATTAATTATCATTTTGTGTACATGGCACTTGCTAGATTCTCAATGGAGAAATGCCGTCTACTGAAGCTATGTACATCCTGAGAGCAAGAATACACAATCTTCTCATTGTCAGCAATGTCCTGTCTTTTTGATGTCTGACTTTTTCAAGGAGACTAGATGTGATCTGACTCACAGTCAGTGCTTAAGTGATACACCTCTACATACAATGAGGCAGCTTAGTTAAAATGAGACAGAACTTCATTTTGATAAGGTTTACTGGAAGCTTAAGGTCTACAACTGAGGCAAAATTCACTCATCATTGGAACTAGTTGAAGTCCACTTATGTCTTTCAAATTATTTTTTGAAAGTTCTTAAGTACTGTACTCATGAGCTTTTTAAAGATCTCTGGATTGAAGTGAGTTTTGCCTTGATTACTTGGAAGGCAACCCATTTCAATTGCTGGAAATGCAAAGAATTGAGCTCTCTGCTGGTTTTACAGTTGCATCTTGCAACTACGTTGAAAATCATCACTTCTTGGCTTGATTTCCTCCTTCACTTTTGACCTTATGTTACATGATTGCAAGTATACTTTGTTTTCAGGCTGGTCCAACTATTCTTTGGTTAGCATGTGTGTGCAATCTGTCATGAAGAAAATTATTTATAAGAACGGTTTTTGCAAAGGACTTCTACCCTAGGTGTTCTGATGAGGACAGATCCGTTATCTTTTAATTTGTCTTTCTCAGGCTATTCTGTTTCAGTGCCATATTCATTAACAGCAGAAAACTGATGCCTTGAGAAGCACAGCCTTTTGTAAAAGTTCCCTATGGTTAACAGGAATATTTCCACCACCTGAGTATTCTTATGATTGGATCTTTATTATTTAAATATTGCACAACTTGCTCAAGAGGAAATGTTACATCCAATTTTAGAAGGTAGGTAGCCTGGTCACAACTGATTAAACGTAGGATAGTCTCTGTAGAATCCAAAGTCTCATGCTGTCCTACTGAAAGAATCCCTATTTATCCTTAGAAGATCATAAGTGTAGCAAATAAATATATCACTTACTATTTATCATACTCAATTATCCAGAAATCTGTAATAATAGTGCATGTATTAGGCTCTAAAGTCAATTGCTCTTATAAACACCCCAATTTAAAAGTTGAATGTCTATAAATTTAACTAGCTGTTTCCCTCTCAGGTTGTTTCTTTTCTTAAATTTATTTTAATACACACCACACACACAAATACATGTGCATTCTGCCTGCCATATACATATACACATATTCTGTCCTTCACTCTGATCTTCTTGCACTTTATATTTCTGCCTTCCTTTTTTTTTTTAACATTTTTAAACTTTTTTTTTTTTGCCTTCTACCTAGTTCCAGCAACACAAGAATTTAAGTGTAATAAGCTAGTAAGCTTTCTTTAGCCACAGAAGTAGTCCTTTTAAAAGAGGAAAAGAAAGAAGAATACTATATTATGAAACAAGCAGATATGTAATAAGGATATCTATTTGGTAGGAATAAATGAGCAGAGGCAAAATAAAAACAATGTAGAAATACTAAACGTGTATCCAGTAGAAAATTTTCTCAGAGAATTTTGAGATTATAACATAGAAATGAACTACTTACAGACCAGATATTCCAGAATTCAATTTTCTTTGATTCTAGAGACTGAATTTAAAGTTTCTTTCAACCACATGTAAAGAAAGACCTTTTCACTATTCAGCTTCTTGCAGAAAGTGCTCTTCGGTTACTTGGGCGGTGCACGGAGGCTGCAAAAACCTGTAAGCATTAAATGGAAGTAATGGTGTAGTTTATTGAAAGTTCTGATTTGCATGGATAATGTGAAAGTGCAGACACATTCTGGCTATGTAGTGATCTGTAAATGCCTGATATCTTCATTGCCTACTAAGCCTTTGTATTACCACAGGAGAACTCCAACTCAAATTATAGTGTTTGCTGAAAAATGAAGAAATCTCATCTCAGGTTCTCTCAGTCTCCTGGTCACACTTGTTTTGATGCAACCTAGGATATGTTTGGCTTTCTGGGCTGCAAGGGCACATTGCTGGTTCATGTCCAGCTTGCCATCCACCAGAACCCCCAAGTCCTTTTCAGCAAGGTTAACTTCTATTGTTTTGTACCCAGCTTATATTGATAATTGGAGTTCTCATTCAGGGTCATGACAAAACTACCAGAAATTTCCATCATACTCATGATAATAAGCACACATTTAAGAAGTAGACTTGTGTGAGGCAACTTCAGAAGCCATCCCAATAATTCTATAGATTTTAAGAGAGATTTATTATGGATCACTTTCTGAGGTTATTACTCATTAATTTATTTTCAACTTGTGAATTAGATGGATTCCAGGAGCGGACTCTAA
This sequence comes from Gallus gallus, assembly GCF_016699485.2. Lineage (NCBI taxonomy): Eukaryota > Metazoa > Chordata > Aves > Galliformes > Phasianidae > Gallus > Gallus gallus. Next base: position 4,719,380 of record NC_052572.1, read on the forward strand.
TTTCTATTTAATCTCTTTTCATTATTTACTATTTTTATGCCTTCATCCTTTAAAAAGGAGAGAAAAATCAAATAACCACCTTCCATATTTAATTGTGAATTCCTTCTTCTTCTTTTTCTTTTCTTTTCTTTCTTTTTCTTTCTTTCTTTCTTTTTTTTTTTTTTTTTTGGTAGTTCTGGTTCTTTCTAAGCGTATGCATTTTATATTTAGATTTTTTCTCCACTCTTCCAAAAAACTACCAAACTACTTGACATAACTATTTCAACACATGGCAGACGTTTCACATGACTTGTTGAGAAACAAATAGAATAAAATAAAATAAAATAAATGGAAAAAATGATCAGGCATGTTTTTCAGGTATTAAATATTTATGTGTGTTTTAAATAATTATTAAATAATAATTAAATAATATGTGTGTTTTGTGTGTTTTAGAGAATGAGTAATATTATAGCCTGCTCCTGAAACTACAAAGGCCAGGGCCAGTACCTTCCTGTAGTAGTAGATGGAGAAATCCTAATGAATCTTACAGGTCTGGTGAATTACAATTATACGTGCATAAATATATGGGGCTGGGCTGGAAACTAACTCTTCTTAGTATCCTACTCATGCCCTAAATGTCAACACCATTCTCAGGCATCAGGTGTCTCTTAAGTATTTCAGGAGCTGTACAAATTGCATTCTTATATCTGCCATCTTTCAAATACGTGTTCAAAATAACTCCTCCAGCTCTGAGCTTTGACCTTCAAGGTCCCATCTGATCTGAATGTTTCTGCAAGCCTGTGAAAAGCATTTCTTTCCTTCCTGTTCCCTTTTACAATTTCTCTTAAAAAATCTCCCAACTATTTATTTATTTACTTACTTACTTATTTACTTATTTAGAAGAATTTGCAATCAGTTTAGTGACTCCTTTACAAATAACATTTGCAGATTATGATCCCAAGCGAATGAAAGAATAAAATGTATTACGAACATCATTGAAATATTCCTGTAGTTTAACCATTGTTAGATAAATTTCCAAGTCTTTCTTTAGCTGGTAGATGGACAGATCTTAGATTTTTGAATCGGATTTCCTAGATCATTTTTCTTATCAAATATTTTACTTTCAGCTTTCAAATAATATTGAGTTATATTTTTCACACGTATTACTCTCTATGTTCTCCCTTCTCTCTCTACTGTTATTTGTTATTTAACTTCTGTAGCTATGCTGTACAGGAAAGCTTCTATAAAACTGATTTTTATTGTGCTGGAGTAAATAAGAGCACTCAGTAGACTCTTTCTGTCAATGTCAAATACTATATACAATCCTGATAGCTTGGAAAACATCTTAATCCCAAATTAATGCGAAATTCCCCTGAAGAATGAATGCCATGCCTTGAACAGAGTACCATGTACATTTACTTATTAAGTGACTATTTTATAAAAGTTAAAAAGTGATGTATCCTGTGCATTATGCTGTACTGTGATCAGTCACATGTGGTTGTTTATTTATGTTATATCTTTGTTAGAGCCTTTAACATGCTATGTTACTTTAATTATAGCTGGCAAAGATTAATCATTTTTATTTGATTATCCTTAATATAATCCAGGAAATGCATAAATGTATACTGCCTTTGTAATTTTTTTGAGATTTTTCCAACAGTAGTACATTGCTCAGTGACATACAAATTATTTTTGTGAGATATTATCCTGCAATTATTCCATGTTTAATCAGTGGTCTCAACATAATATGTTCTAGTAAAAGATTCACAAATACTTTATTTTGGCTGCTTGGATAAATGTGTTTGAATGACAGGAAACTGATATCAAATAAATATTATTTACATATTGTCTGACAATGTACAATGAATTTGGCTATGTGTTTATTTATTATTAAAATGTTTATTATTTTTTCCCAAATTACACTATTCTATAAATAAAATTCAAAAACAAATATTTCTATTAGCACAGAGACGTATGCAAAACTGGAATTATATTAATGATTTCCCTCACTTCAGACATTTTGAAATTGAAATTACTTGATTTTAATTGCACCTTTCTCATTGAGGACTCCACTAGGATTTAATTAACGAACAGTAGGATATTTCTTCTAATATTTGTGTCCAGACAATTCGGATAAAGAAATTTCTGACTTCCTTGTATTCAGTTCAGTGCTCACTGCAGTCAATAGAAAATGTGTCATAGGCTGAATGGGTATCAGTGCTGGACGTGTTCCATCTTGAATCATTATAATATGTTTTTTGGTTTTTTTGTTTTGTTTTGTTTTGTTTTTCCCACCCCTGTATTTACATTGGTTATCAAATCTATGACTAAATCTTCAGTATTCCTGTGGTAACTTCAGTCTGTGAATGCTCCATGTTGTAATGAGTTCAGTGTCAGGCTGACATTGCGCATAGCATGGGCCTCGTTCTTTGGAACCACTGGTATTCACATAGATAAACGTTAAGTATCTATGACCACAAAACTGTTATTTTCTAATAGAAATACACAGGACATATGCTTTCCAATATATTTATATATTGGAAATATATATGTATATATATATTTTACATTGGCACCACTCCTGATAGAAATGAAGAACAATGTTATTTCTATTTTTTGCAATAACAGTAAAACTAAAGACTGCAAATCTGATAGATATGGTTTCATGGTCTCTATCTCTTCCTTGCAGCCACTTTTTTAACTACCCTTAAACAGATGGATTGGGTAAATCATCACTTACAGATTTTAGTTCACTATGAGCTTCACAGTAACCCCTGTGAAGTTTCATTCCTCTATGAAGGTTAAATAGTTATAGCAGCCTTCAACCCAGGTACCACATTTAGGCATGTGAAGTAAGAGAGAGAATATTCTCCTATTACAGCACCAGAATAATTTTGTTGAACATCTTTCTCTTGTGTTCTTGTTGGTGTCCCTTGTGGGACACTCCTAAGAAGGGTCTGTTGAATTCTTTCCCTTTCTTCCAGAGTTATAAAGAAGACTTCCTATTTCTTTATCGTCAAGCTGTGCTACGTTTAGGCCCCTTTTTTTTTTTTTTTTTTTTTAATTCTTTCTTCATTTTCTTCTTTCCTGCTATGATTTCTGCTTCACATATTTAAGCCACTAAAGGCAATGCAATACCTGTTTAAAATTATAATTGTCAGGGCACTAAATGCCATTCCCATCTCAGCTCATTATTCATATTCTTTGTGTTGTAAATTTCATATCAGCAAGGGAAGTCTGATTCAATTTACCTACCTCAGATCTCAGAGTTACTCTGAGGTGTAATATGTTAATAAACAAAAACAAATAATTAACAACCAAGAAATTTTCTCTCTCTCTCCCTCTGTCCCTGTTAATACCTATGTCACATTGCAATACTTCTATTCACAATATACATTAATTATCACTACACTTTGGATGGTATCCTTCTTATCCCAGAAAGTTCAGTATTTTGCATATGCCACTTTGCTAAGCTTTAACTCCCTGTATGAAAGCTTACCTCAAACTTGAATAGCTAGTTTAGGTTAGATTCCTAAAGTTGAAAAGTGCAAATTTTCACAATGTGTATGTATCACTTGTGGATGAACTGTGATTTGCCTTCTGGAAGTACTGCTTGATGTCCTGTTACCAGCTTTCTGTAGTTACTCTGTTAATCCATGCAGTGTCTATTTAGAGACTGGATGAGAATGAATAGTGCTTCTTTGCTTTCTCATCTACATTTTCTTTTGAAACTGGAGAAGTCTGAGTAGAAAAATGTACATAAATCAAGGCAGACACATTCATGCATGAGTGGTGAGCTCATATATATAATAGCTCACAAGAAAAGCTATTAAATTACATCACCACTACAATCCATGAATTACAAAAATAAAAACCACTTGAGAATTTTCTGTTAATCACTTATGGACTTACTAAAAATGACTACTAATTTGTAGTTAGTAGAGACAATCCTGGGATTTATTTGGATTTTCTTTTGTATTTTTTAACCAATTTATATTACTTCTAATTAGGTCTTTTTTCCCTTCAGTAACCCAGCAACATAACTGGAGAAGTAGTATATGGAAATATCCATAGATGTATAAGAGCTAAGGGCTTCTGTGAATTATTTAAAGACCTATTATATGAGAAATCCTTCTATTTCCACTATTTCCACATCTGTCAGGTTATTTCCAAAATCGTTTACATAATAGTTGATTGAGGGATTTTTGTTGTTGTTGTTTTGCTTTGTAGGTGGCTTGAAGTTCAAACTACGAAAGAGGAAGGAGAAAAATGCAGGCCATTATTTATAATCAGAATATTTAAGAGTCAGACAATTAAACATAGGCTATTCAAATATAAGTCCTTTATATGGTTGTCTTTATGTCCTGACTTACACTAATTTTTGTTTGGGGACGTGATGCCTTATTAGCAGGATCCCTTAAATCAGTTTTTAATTCATGACTGCGGGCCTAGTGCAAACTTGCTATGTAACAAAGACAAGGATGATTCCGCAAAACACTTCTTTTTGTGTGTGGAAATTACTTTATCTCGACTTTTTCAAGCAACCTGGAGGAAAAAAAAAATATTGTTTAGTTTGGGAACTAGTTGCACTGAGAATACAAGACAGATCATTTGATTCTCTGTAAATGTTTTTGGAATTAATTATAACTACTACTGTGTGCATAATATACCGTACATGAACTATTCACAATAATGTTATCTGCTTGTGAAGGTTAAGTTTTAAGAAGTTTATAGGAATTGGAGCATGGCTACTTATTTTTGAAAGGTTCAGACATGCTGAGTTTCCTAATATTTGCAGCGTAATAATTAACTAAAAAAAAAAAAAAAAGTTTTCTGATTTTCCTTAAGTTTCCTTTTTTGTGTGTGTCTCTGGTATGTTTTTCTTAGAGGCAGCCAGACACAAGGGCTCTAGACATAATACTGTCTTGTCTTAATTGCATTTACACTTTAGGTTAGGGCTTGATCTCATGCTTGATGTAGTTGTTTGTTTGATTTCACTAGACATTGGATTTGGCCTTGGGTACTCAATTCAGTGATGCACCTATATGCGTGCCCTAACTGTAAATTCATGAGAAGCTTCACTAACTCCTTTGTGACTATTTATATGCTAATAGTTAAACAAACTTTAACAAATTTAGGATTTCAGAGGCAATATACTTCAAATTCATGCAGATATTTTTTCAGAAAGAGTCCCATATTTGGTCTTCACATGCTCAAATTTTGTTTTGGTTGCATAACAGATCAGTAGCCTCATCTCCCCTTTCATATGAAATGTAGAGAAACACACAGTACTTCAAAGGAACTACTTGTACCCCTCACAATAAACAGAGGAGTTTATCCTAAACTTCCTTTTATGGCTGTTTAAGTTTCCCTAAAAACATCTTAAGATTTTTCTCAATAACAGTTCAACTTTCATTACTAGGAGTCATGCTCCTTTCTCTTATACAGAGCACTGTATGGAAGAGCTACATATACTGAGAATGAATACTGACAATCTGCCAGTGTAATCACTCCATGTCCAAAAGAGTATCCAATATTCAATTTAACAGCACTGCCTAATACTTAGCGGGCTTGTTTTCTTACAAATAATAATAATAATAATAATAATAACATCAATAACAATAAATAAAATAAAATAAAATAAAATAAAATAAAATAAAATAAAATAAAATAAAATAAAACTTGGTTATTTATGAACCAGTGCATGCAAGCCTGTTTCAGTGCCCTTGTGAAAACTATTCCCTTCATGACTTTAAAATACCCATTTGTTAAAACTGCATCTTCCACTAGTTAAATTCTATCAGATTGTAAAAAAAGCCAAGATGCTGCCTACAGCATTCAGAAAATAATACATATGGATCTATGAAAATAAGATGAAACACAATTCTCAATATTTAGGGATTATTTTTGGAAGGAAAAGTAATAGAAGTGTTGTGATAAAAGATCTCTAAAAAGGGAGACGTTCTACAGATAAAATTGATTGGGTTAGGGCACCAAGTTATTAATTTGATACACAGTACATAACAATTTTAAAAAGTCTTTCAATAGACCACACAGTACAATTCTGTGGATGTACTGTTACCTAGATGTTGTTGAAGATCCCCCAGGCTCTCTGGTCTGGGAATATTTTAAAGGAAGAACAGATGACTAGCTGTCATGATATATTGGGAAAAAAAAAAAAAAGAAAAAGAAAAAGAAAACTACCCTGGACTTAATCTAGTAATAGCATATATTGAATTTATGAAATTTTGAAAATCATCACAGATGAAAAGGGGAATTAAGAAAGAATCAGCTTTCTGATGTGAATATTATTAATCCCTTGGCTGACCAGAAATCATTTCACACAGTACCTAGAAATTTGCAAGAGTTGCTGGTGAGATAAGAGTCTGAAAGACAAAAATATATTAAAAAAAAAAAAAAAACAACGATACTGGCTTAACATTAAAATGTTAATCTCATGCAACGCGTAGCTGATAATGAAGTCATACTTTAGATGACATAGCATAATTCTCATAATTTCTGCTTTGTATAAATATGGTAAATCAGAGTAGATCAGAGTAGCTGTTTACCTTCACTGCAGGGATTCTTTGGCTCTTATGCTTTAGCACTATCTTATGAATAGATCTATATATACTCCTGGGTGTCTAGACCATTTGCCAGTGGTAGTGATCTTCAGCTGTTGTCTCTGTTTTTGGATATACGCTGAATCTCTTGGAAGAGTGGTGTAGTGGTGCTTCCTTAGTAAACTTTGTGGAATGGACTGTGTTATAGCAGAATCAGATATTATCTACTTCAAAAAGAAAACAAAAGAAAACAATGTTAGAAAAAGTTCCAGATATACATGTTGTAGCTTTCTGGGAAACTTATTAAACTATTCTCAAATTCTGATCCCTGATTATCAGTGGTGAAATAAAATTTTCATATGTTGTCTGTTTCATGTAAGAATTGTTCTAACATGTCTTGCACAATCAATAGTATTTGAACATATTCATAATGGGAAGATACATAATAAAACCAGGCTAACTTGTAATCTGTACCTCTAAATTCACCATCTGGAATTCACATTCTCTTCCAAACTTACATGTTACCGTATCTCTGTACTGTATTCTGAGTGAACTTCTCAGGAATTGTGAAGATCAGCATAGGTTTTGCAGCACAATTTGACCTTCTGCATGCTTGAATATTTTTATAGAATCACAGAATTGTAGGTGTTGTAAGGGACCTCCAGAGATCAAGTCCAACCCCGTGCAAAGCAGACTCCCTAAAGAAGGCTGCACAGGTAGGCATCCAGGCAGGTCTTGAAAATCTCCAGAGAAGAAGAATCCACAGCCTCCCTGGGCAGCCTTTTCCAGTGCTCCATCACCATCACTGTGAAGAAGTTACTTCACATACTGGTGCAGAAATTTCTATGTTCAAGTTTATGGCTTTTCCCCTTGTCCTGTCCCCATAGACCACTGAAAAGAGGTTGGCCTTGTCGCTTTGACTCCCACACTTAAGATATTTATAAACATTAATAAGATCACTTCTAAGTCTTCTTTTCTCAAGGCTGAACAGACCCAGACCACTCAGCCCTTCCTTGCAAGAGAGGTGCTCCAGGCCCTTTAACATCTTTGTGGCCTTTCACTGGACTCTCTCCAGGAGATCCCTGTCTTTTTTATGCTGGAGAGCCCAGAAATGGATATAGTATACCAGGTGAGGCCTGACCAAGCAGAGTAGAGGGGATGGATCACCTCCCTTGACCTGCTGGCTGTGCTCCTTTTAATGCACCCTAAGATCCTATAGGCCTCCTTGGCCATCAGGGCATGCTGCTGGCTCATGGCCAACCTGTCGTCCACCAGGAGACCCAGCTCCTTCTCTGCAGAGCTCCTCTGTAGCAGGTCATGTCCCATCCTGCACTGATACTCACTGCTATTCCTTCCCAGGTGCCAGACTCTACACTTGCTTGTGTTAAACCTCATCTGGTTTCTTGCTACCCAGCTTTCCAGTCTGTCCAGGCCTTTATGAATGGCAGCAGACCCTTCTGGTGTGTCAGCCACTCCTCCCAGCTTTTTATCATCAGAGTACTTCTGAGGATGGACACTATCCCCTCATCAAGGTCACTGATGAAGGTATTGAACAAGACCAGACCCAGCATCGATCCCTGGGGAACACCACTAATCACAGGCCTACAACTGATTCTACACCACCAATCACCAGCCTCTGAGTTTTACAAGTCATCCAGTTCTCAACCCACCTCACCGTCCATGCATCTATCCCACATTTACTCATCTTTGTTATCAGGATGACGTGGGAGACAGCATAAAAAGCCTTGCTGAAGTCACAGTAGATGACATCTCCTGCTCTCCTCCCATCTACCCAGCTGTTGATGTCTTCATAGAAGGCTATAACGTTGGTTGAGCATGATTTTCCCTTGGTGAATCCATGCTGACTAATCCTGATGACCTTCTTCTCTTCCAGTTCCTTGGAGATGGCATCTAGAACAAGCTGTTCCCTCACTTTTCCAGGGACAGAGATGAGACTGATTGGCTGGTAGTTTTCCAGATCCTACTTCTTGCCTTTTTGAAGACTGAAGTGACATTGGCTATCCTCAGTCTTCAGGCACCTCTCCTGTTCTCCAAGACCTGTCAAAGATGATAGAGAGCTGTTTGGTAGTCACCTCTGCCAGCTCCCTCAGCATATGTCGATGCATCCCATCAGGGCCCGTGCATTTGTGCGTATTGATCCCACCTAGATGCACCTGGACCACCCTTTCCTCAGACAGAGGGAAGCTTCTCATTTCCCACATTCTCTCTTCCCTCTAGTGTCAAGGAGACCTGAGTGGGAGTCTTTGAAGTGAAGACGGAAGCAAAGAATGTGTTGAGCACCTCCGCCTTCTCAGCATCCTCCATTACCAGGACACCTCCCTCATTCAGCAGGGAACTTACATAATCCCTAGTCTTCCTTTAACATAATTTAAAATAAAAAAATAAAAAATAAAAATAAAAATGAAAATAAAACCTTCTTATTTGATATATAAAAAATAAAAATATATAAAAAATATATAAAAAATAAAAATAAAACCTTCTTATTATCCTTTATCTCCTTTGCCAGCTTCAGCTGCAGGTGAGCTTTAGCCTTCCTTGTCAATTCCCTGCGAGCCCTGACAACACTCCTATACTTCTCCCAAGATGATAGGCCCTTTTTCCACATTTCAAAGACCTTCTTCTTCCCTTTGATCTTATCCATGAGCTCTTAGCTCATCCACACAGGTCTCCTGCCCCCCTTTCCTGATTTCCTACTCTTAGGGATGCACTGATCTCAAGTTTGGAAGAAGTGCTGTTTAAATGTTGCCCAGCTCTCACAGGCCTCCTTACCTTCAAGAACTCTAGCCCGTGAGACATCTCCAAGTAGGTCCTGGAAAAGGTCAAAGTTGGCCCTCTGAATGTCCAGGGTAACAATCCTATTTTTTACCTTACTTCTTCCACTCAAGATCTTGGATCACATGAGAAATGTTCTGTTCTTTATCTAAGGCTGTATGATCTAACCAAAAGGCTAAGGGTAGAGTTAAAATTCTTGTGTGGATTCATACAATAATCCATAATTTTTTGACACAGAAGTCTTGTTTTTTTTTTTTTCATAAAAAATAGCAATAATTCCATTTCAAGGACTGAAAAATAAAAAGTTGCCAAAAACAATTAAAGTACAGTCATATATTATGACACTTTTTTATTTTTCTTTCAAGTATTTAGGCAGTCCATTAGTTTGGGAATTTTTCAGATGGTGCTTCAAATTTTCACCACCTTTCTTTGCAGAAATAACTTTCAACAGACTTATCATGCTAAGCAAAAATAAATTGTGAGCACTCTTCTTATTCCTGCTTTTCATTCAGAATTGTTCCTATGTAGAGAAGTGTTTCAGACTACTCTGAGTCTGAACTTACTCAGTATTTGAGATTAAACAATTTATGAGTTCTCAGTTTCAGCATTTCTGTTTATAAGTTAAGAAGACAAGGGGAGAATCACAGAATGGTTTAAGTTGGAAGGGAAGTTTAAGATCATCTGGTTCCCACCCCCTTTCTATACTTCCGTATCTCTCAGAGATGCTCATATGATTGCTGAACTTATTAGTCCCAAATTTTGTTTTGTTTTGTTTTGTTTTCTGTTTTTTTTTTTTTTGTGTGTGTGTGTGTGTGTAACTTTGACTGTGCAAATCTATAATGGCATATCCAATCCCTTGCCTTGTTGTAATATTTAGTGCTTCTAAATGATCTGTTTTGCCAGACTAAAAGAATATATGGAGCAAGAACTCTCATCTTAGGCAATTAGTCTGAGAAACTCTAGTGAAACTAGCTGCAGAAGAAATGCTAATGTGCTTTATCCCTCTGGGTGAAATTCTCTTAGCTGCATACTGCCTATGAGCCAAGTAAGTCCCTCTTAAATCCTATTTTCAGGGCTTTAGTGAGATTTAGGAGGTGCAAAACCCTTGTTCTGGATTTCACACAAGAAATAATTTTATTCTTAATTTATATGTAGGACTTCAAAACTGTAGTCTCGCAAAAAAAAAAAAAAAAAAAAAACTCTAATATTAGCAAATATACATTCACATCTTGCACACTGAAATGCATATCTTACCTTTATAATCATATGAGTGAATTCACGTATTTTCCATATACCAATATTTGAAAACTTACTCTATAACTCCTTTTACATTTTCCACAGTTCCCTCTCTCTCTCTCTCTTCTTTTTATCAGCCTAAGTTTTGCTTCAATTTGAATATTTAAGTGTGCAGTCTTTCTGTCTGATCTCCAGAAAGAAAAAACTCACTGAATTCCTGTCAGGATTATTTCCCTACTATTTCCCTGTTTTTTTTTTTTTGGTTTTTTTTTTTTTTTTGGTAAATTTCTTATTTCTCTTTCTCTCTCCCTCTCTCTCTCTCTCTCTCTCTCTCTCTCTCTCTCTTTTTTTTTTTTTTCTTAAGGCTTAGGTCTGTGAACTAAATAACAACCGTGAGTGTTCTGCAATGCTTTTCATAAACAAAATTAACAATTTTCTACAATTTAGAGGTTCTATTTCTAATTCTGAAAAAAAACTTTTCAATTTCCCTTGCTTAGCTCAGGGCATGATGATAAGGGCGAGATGTTTGCTTTTCTTCTTGTTAACAAATAGGAGATAACTAAATGATGAAAATATAAAATATATGCTTTTTTTGAGTTTTATGCATAAGCATCATATTAATATCATCTCCAGATCTTAACTGAGTAATATCTGTAAAGTCAGTTCATTACAACAGGAAACAAACAAACAAACAAACAAACAAAAAACCTACATTGTTTAACTCAACAGAGGTTTTAAATGATATCTACAAGTATTCATCATTAAAATCTTCACTTGAAATTTGAATTGCAAATGATGATTTTTCCATCTAATATTCTAGTCTGTCACACAGAAACAGGCTCTGAATGGAAAAACAAAAAGAAGTTTCAAATCTAATTAGAAAGAAATCTGCAGCAGTGGTGTTGGATAAAGCAAAATCTACTAGTTTTTAGTTGTGGACAATGTGAGTCATGAAATAATAGTAAGCAGTGAGCTCCTGTCTCCTGCACATTTTTATGGTAACACTGCAGTACTTTCTGTGGTTTGGAAGATCTTCTCTCTCTGTAGCTACTTCTGTATTTCCATATCCATCAATCTAATTGGCATTTTCAGGCATAACAAATAATATCAATAGCTGCAGCAACAGTTTTCTCATCTAAATAGTCATGCTTTTTAGATAGTGTAGGTGAATGTAAATCCATGATAGTGTTAAAGTTTATTCCTTGCTTCTCAGATAATCAGCTAAAAGCAAACAAACAAACAGATATAACCTAAAATTGTTCTCATTTACTCAGCACAAGTGTACAACTTGCTTTTGAACATGTATCACATATATATTTGATTTATAGCACTGAGTCAAGGGCCTAAATATAGTTTGAAGACTTATCAGTCTGGATGTGTACAAAATCCCCTTTCAGTCTCCACTGAAGAGTTTATGTAGGCAATAGTTCTAAGACACCTTTTAATTTTTAAAATGTAATTATAAGCTTTGCACCAGATTTGGCAGCCTTGGAAAACATTTTGGCTACATCAAGGTGGTTAAATAATCATTTCAAAAAAGTAGACTATATTACTCTACTTGAAGGAATGGAGAGAGTGAATATTGCTATATGACTAAAAGGCATTTTGTGGTCTAGAAAAGAGTTAGTGTGGTCAAAGCTGACTCCATATGTCACATCCCAGGGAGAATTGCTATACCTCATAAGAAGTAGTTTTCTAAGAATTATTCAGTCACCAAGCTGAGTAGTGCACTTGATGCTGCAGGTGGAAGAGATGACATCCAGAAGGACCTGGATAAAATTGAAAGGTGGGCCCATGTATACCTAATAAGGTTCACCAAAGCAAAGTGCAAGGTTGTACAGTTGGGTCGGGGTAATCCTAGATATGTATGTAGACTAGGAGAAGAAATCCTTGAAGAGTATGACTTAGGGATCCTGATAGATGAAAAACTTGACATGAGTCAGTAGTGTGTTCTTGCAATGGGAAGGCCAACAATATCCTGGATTGCATCACAAATGGTTTGGCAGCAAGGCAGGAGAGCTGGTTGTCCCTTTTTCCTCTATCCTCATGAGGTACTGTCAGGAGTATTGCATTTCCAAGAGGGTCCAGAGGAGAGCCTTAAAGATGATCAGAGAGCTGGAGGACTTATCCTTTGAAGACAGGCTGAAGGAACTGGTGTTTTTCAGTCTTGAAAAGGCTCTGGAGAGACCTCATTACAGCTCTCCAGTATTTTAAGAGAGATTATAAAAAGGAGGAAAACCAGCATTTTACATGGGTAGATAGTGATATAATAAGGGGAATGGTTTAAACTAAAGGAGGGGAGATTTAGATTAGATATTAGGAGAAATTTTTCACTGAAGTCATGGTGAGGTGCTGGAACAAGTTACCCAGAGAGGTTGTAAATGCACCATCACTGGAGGTATTCAAGGCCAGATTGGATGAGGCCCTGGAAATCTGACCAAGTACTTGATCTAACTGTTGGCAATGTTGCCTGTGGCAGGGAGGTTAGAACATGATGATCTTTGAGGTTCCTTCCAACCCAAGTCATTCTGTGGTTATATAATTCAGTCTTTTTTTTTTTTTTTTTTCATTATGCCTGTCCTCATCACAGAATCACAAAATAGCAAGGGTTTGAAGGTACCTCAAGAGATCATTGAGTCCAACCCCCTGCTGAAACAGGTTCCCTACATCAGGTTGCACAGGTAGTCTTGAATGTCTCCGTAGAAGAAGACTCCACAACCCCTCTGGGCAACCTATTCCAGTCTTTTGTAACCCTTACATTAAAAAGTTCTTCCACATGTTATTATGGAACTTCATATGTTCAAGTTCTAGGCCATTGCTCCTTGTCCTATCACTACACATCACTGATAAGAGCCTGACCTCATCCATTTGCCTCCCACCTCCCTCTAGATATTTATAAACATTAGTCAGATGCTGACCTGCTGTCCAAATTCTTTTTTTAATGCACCCCAGGATACCATAGGTCCTTCTGGCCACAAGGGCACACCACTGGCTCATAGTCAACCTGCCGTCCACCTAAACATCTAGGTCCCTTGCTGCAGACCTCTCCAGCAGAACATCTCCTAACCTGTACTGATGCATACAGTTATTCCTCCCCAGGTGAAAAATTGTACACTTGCTCTTGTTAAACCTCAACAGGTTCCTCCTTGCTCAACTCTCCAGTCTGTCTAGGTGTTTTTGAATGTCAGAACAGCCTTCCAGTGTTTTGGCAACTCCTCCCAGCTTTGTATGATCAGCAGACTTGCTGAGGGTGGACTCTATCCTTTCATCCAGGTCACTGATGAAGATGTTTAACAAGATTGGAACCATCACTGACTCCTAGGGAACATCACTAGGTACAAGCCTCCAACCAGACTCTGAGATGCTAATGACAACCCTCTGAGCTCTGTCAGTTAGCCAGTTCTCAATCGACCTCCCCATCTACTCATCTGTGTAAGCTTCAAAACAAGGATATTTTGGGAAATAATGTCGAATGTCTTGCTGAAGTCAAAGTAATCAATATCTGCTGTTCTACTCCCATCTACTCAGCCAATCATGACATCATAGAAAGCTACGATGATTTCTCCTTGTTGAATCCATGTTGACTACACTTGATAAACTTCCTCTCTTCCAATTGCTTGGAGATGGATTCAGAACAAGTTGCTCCATTACCTTTCCAGATACGGAGAGAAGGCTGACTGGCCTGTGGTTTCCTGGATCTTCCTTCTTGCCCTTTTGGAAGACTGGAGTGACACTGACTATCCTCCAGTCTTCAGGCACCTCTTCCATTTGCCAAGACCTTTCAAAGAGATAGAGTTCAGCAGTCAACCCTGCCAGCTCTCTCAGCATTGTACTGGACAAGTTTAGTGTTCTAATTTATGACTCAGTAGCGTACCTTTGACTCAATCATCACAAATATGTGGGCTGTTCCGAAAGTAATGCTTCCTTTTTGTAATATAATAAGTAATATTTCCTTATAATGTTGAGCTATGATGTCAGAGGCAGATGTTGGTGGCATGGCAGTAGAGAATGAATCTTCCCACCAATATTCCATTATATTTAGTTGCTGTTTGACAGAGGACAGCAGAGAGACAGTGTACAAAATGATGTCTGACATGGAAATGTGTATGAAGCAAAGGTGTGGAATTTAATTCCTTAATGTGGAAGAAATAGCACCCACTGACATTCATTGATACTTGCAGAATACTTATGGAGACCAAACAGTGGATGTGGGCACAGTGAGGTGGTGGGTAGTATGTTTCAGTTGTGGCAACAGCAACAAAGGGTCACCTTTTCCAATGCAGGTTTTTACCAATCAACCAACCAACCAACCAACCAACAAACAAACAAACAGAAAAGCTAACGGTGGTGGCCTATGTTATATTTTTTTTTTTTTTTTTTTTTTTTTGTAGCTGAGAATTTTTTCTATGAAATGGTATTTCTGTGCTCTTTGTATTCATTGTAGTTCATGGAAATGAACAGGAGGCATTATGTTCAGAGCAATGTTTGTATTTGCATCCAATTATCTTTGTTTATGCTTTTCTTACCAAACATTTCCAAATATTTGCTACTGAAACTCTTTTCCCTCTGGATATGTACCTGCTTTCCTTCATAAGTCACACAAAATCTGAAGATAAACTCTACTGTGTTTCAGGCTAGGTTATGCCATTTCTTACCAGAGATAAGTCCACTTCAGTAATTTAGCTGTCGTCATATACTGTTTCTTCTCATGTTCCTTGAGTTCCATTAGGGTTTCTTATATATCTTTTGCTCCAATCTTCTAACTTTCTTTGATGTGTCCTCTCCACACTACTTTTCTCCATCCTCTCTTATCCCTTCCTCTTCCTTCCCCTCCCTTCCTGACTCCTTTCCTCTATACTTCTCTTGCAATATAATAATTCAAAGTAAATAAATAAATAAATAAATAAATAAATAAATAAATAAATAAATAAAATTTAACGCATAACAGTTTTAGATAAATGATATGACTTATATTTACTTTATATCACACTGTGGTCAGTAATTCAGCAATATAGTGACATGGAAGATGTTTAGTGATAAATGTCAAGTAATCTATGTTTATTTTAATTGGTTGAGTTTCTGTTCTGTTTTGGTTTGGTTTGGTTTATTATTCTTTTAGTAAGATTTGTATTAATGCATTAACTTATATGTAGTTCATGCCTAATCATCTGGGCTGAATCTACATTCGGTTGTTCCTAACATTTTCTATTGACTGTCAGATGAGAATACACATTTAATTAGAATGAGACAATAAATTATGAGAGATTAGTGCCACTCTAGAAGGGAAAGCTGAAAGGAATTATTCTGCAGTATCGAGCTGTTATGTGAGAACATCATGCTTCTTTAACATCTGCGACATTTCTTCTCTCCAAAGGGAACCTGGACGCATTTGTCCCCATCTGTACTCACATTTATCAGCAAGAATATTTCTTTCAAAAGTTTGTATACAGCATAATGCAATAGATACTTAAATGGCTCTAACATGAATGACAACCTTCTTCAAAGCAAAACAAAAGAGAGCAAAGAAACAAAACTAAACAAAACAACACCCTCTCTCTTAACACTCTCTCTCTCTCTCTCTCTCTCTCTCAAAAATAAAGCAAAATATAATAATAATAATAATAATCGTTTCACTAGAAGTTATTGTTCCTGATGCCCTAGTAATGGGAACTGAGAATTTTCAGCCTTTGTGGGTCTGGGACTGTCTCCTCCTCAGAGAATTCTCTGAAAGACAGAGACTGCTTTTCTCTCTCAGTAATCCTAGTGTGTATACAAACACTATACTTGAAATTTGACATAATATTGAAAGCTAGGAGATATCAGAAAAAAAATCTAAGGGTTAATACTGCATCACATTTATAATCTTAAAAGCTTGCAGAAATATATCACCATCATGGAAAATCCAAAGGAATTTCCATGGCATCAGATGATGAGATTGCATTGACATTTCCATTTCAACAAATAATAAAATCCATAATCTTTATGCAGCCACTGCCACACTCCATATGTTACATCTTATTTTATTAGCTATTTTTATTTTTTATATATATAATTTGATTCACTGAAAATAAAGTCTAATTCCCACTGCAAATCAAACAAACAACAGAAGTGATAAGAAAAAAAGACTTCAGTTTTCATCAAGAATCACAGTCCAGCTATTGTTTTTCTGTGTCTGCTAATGACCTTCAATTCTATGCCCTGTATTTTGTTTACTTTTGAAACAGTGATACTGACCAAACATTTCAATCTTAGCTCCTTTCTCCTTATGTCCAGGCAAGATCCAAGTCAATCTGACTATGTAGTTACTGCTTGGAATTAAATTCAGTTGTGTTTCAGTTTTGCTATTTTTAGTGGTTTGATTGCCTGCTTTTTTTTTTTTTTTTTTTTAAGTATATTTTTGTGTTTGAAAATTTAATTTTCATATCCTAGCTACTAGTTTAACTAAGGTGTTTTTACTCTGCTTAATTTGCATTGCACTCATTCTAAGTATTTAAGATTCAATGACAGATGCTGGACTCCTATCACTGAAGTTTACTTCTTTTCCATTATATTCACTAAGAATGCAAGCATCTAAGATGTAAAACTAACAGGAAGAAGTCATCAACCACAGACTCATGCAGAGGATTTTGGAAGGAAGAGGAAAAAATGTGTGGAAGAAGTTTAATTCCATTTTATTTGTTTTTCCAGAAGGGTGATGGATTTTAGCAGTTGGCCTTACATTCCAACAGTTATAGCCTGATTTTTTCCTTCCCAATATCCCATTCTCTTCCCAGGAGCACTAAATTTAGGATCCTGTTCAGCTGTATTCACTCTCCTGTCAATGGAAGGAAGAAATAAGCACCTCTAAATGACAATTCAGCTTATTTTAGATCTGATACAGCATCTGTAGGTGTCTTTTTTCTCTCCACCAAATGTAATTGGAGAATAGGATGACTGTACATTTAAATTCGATGATTCTGTTAAGTGATAAAGTCAGAATGCCTGCATCTAGCCTAAGATTGGTACGCAGTTTACTAAAATTTCAGCAGTCATATCTATAATAAGGGACGATGAAAAATGAAAGTGGGTTTTCTTTAGAAGAACTTCATACAGAGCAGGAGTTGGGAGAGGAGTAAGTGGGTTATGTTCCAGTATGAACAGTCATATGGAAGTGCTTCTTTCTCTGCATCAGTTGCAGTGCTTCTAAAACAACAAGGTACTTGGCTTAGGAAATAGAAGTCTAAAATTAGGGGAAGTTAATGTGGATGTAAGTATTTAGAAAAAAAAAAAAAAACATCTTTTTTTCCAGTGCTAATGTAGCACATAGAGAACCAATTTTACTCCATGACCATGGTTAAGTACAAAAATAAAATTATATAGATTAATTGTAGCCATAAGTTCTATGGAAATGTTTTCTTCAAGTGTCTTTGTACTTTTAAAAGTTGTTACAAGTAAAGAAAGAATTGTAAAGATTTCAAAACAGTTATTGTGTATTTTCCCAGTAAAAAGGGAGAAATCAAAAGAGAGTTAATCAAAAAATGATTTTTAATTGCCAACTCCATAATCTTACCCAGGGACCTGAATAAAGATTTAATCATTACACTTGACAGTTTTGCCCTTGCACCAGGTGGAAGAAGAACACAGGAACATAGGAACTGCCACACCAGATCAGACCTGCAGTCCATCTAGTCCAGTCTTCTGTTGCTAATACTGGCCAGTGCCAGATGTTTCAGAGAAAGGTACAATAACCCTTCCATAGACATAGTTAGATTTTTCCCCGTGAAATTCTCGTCCTGTTCCTCTATATTTAACAATTTAGGGCATGAGAGATGCATTTTGAAGCATGAAGAACATACTCTTGTTAAGTACAGCATATCTGTCCTCAAAGTTCTCTGAGAGCTGATTGTAAAGATATGACTTTCCTATCTCTACAAGCTTCAATGTGCTTTAGAAAATTTTACAGCTGGATAGTGGCACCTAAATTAGAAGTCAAATTATTCTATCCCTAATGTGAATAATGCAGGAAAAGTACTTCAAGTTCTCAAGTTGTCCAAATCTAAGGTGGTCTGAGTTATTGTGAGAGATACCTATCTTACTCATCATGAGTTCAGAAGAATATTTATTACTCATTTAGATACCTTAGATAAGTGCCTGAAGCCAGGTGACATGAATTCATGTAAAAAACACTTGAATAAATTACTTGTAATACACAATAAGTTTTGAGCAAAATCCATTACTGCAAACAGGTTGATTTGCAACTCTCTATAGAAAGTGAGATTCTGTAATTCTAGATGTTGACTTTATCTCCTCTGGACAAGTAATGAAATATAAATCAGTAAAAACAACAAATTAGGATTAGATTTACCAAAATATTTAAAGGGGCTGGGTGCAGAACTCACTGGAATAACTTCTGCTCAGAAGTGAAGATCATTATCTGCACTGAGTGCATTTTATAGAATACTTCAGCATTTAAGCAGACTATTTAAACAGTTGAGAAGAACTTTGACATTCAAAAGAGTAGTCTTCACTTGAAAGGGAATGGCAGTAAAGGAAGACAATGAGAAAATATGTTGAAAGTGTATGAAATCATTTAATGTTATTTAATGAGTTAGTCAAGGATTCAAGGACCAGTGTGTTGCCTACTCCTAATATTTATTTATGTATTTATTTATTTATTTACCTCGTAAGCATGTGTTTAATAATGAAGGTAAATGGTCAGCTCACCTAACTTTGAACATTTGGAAGCCATTAGAAAATTTAGTGTAACTAGTTAAGTAACTTTCTCAGTAGTAAGTAGAGAGTTAAGGAACAGAATTATTTAAGTTGGTTATCTTTATTACCAAACTTTAGACTACCCACTATGTATACTGTATATATTAAAAACAACAACAACAACAACAACAAAATGCACTTCTTGGACTGGGAGAGTGATTTAGATGACTCAGATGGGATGAACATGCCTCTAATTTTCAGATGAAACAAAATCTGTGGCACTATCTACATGAGGAACAGACTGATGTGAACAAGTGAATGATGCTGAGAACTAAATGAAAATAAAAATGTTTTGCTTCACAAATATTAGAAAAGATAATTCTTCTAGAAACAGCTTGTCCATTAGAAATAATAGAACAAACAGTAGAAAACATATGAACAAGTCTTAAAATGCCTATGAATGACCATGTCATGCATCTGAAAAAGAGAATAATGTAGTCTTAGTTTTTTTTGGATGCTCACATCCCATTCTGGACTCTCATTTTCAATGGATGTTTGAAACAACACACACACAAAAATATGTTGACAGAAAAAGAGAGGCATATTACACTAGAAGATTTTGGTTTAACCATATGAAGGTTGAGAGGGGAATATGATTTCAATGTTTAAATGATAAATGATTGCAAGTATGAGAAAATAATTTTAAAAATAGATAGCATAAAACAGATTTTAAAATAATAAATAGTATTTGAAAATTAAAATGTTGATGTCATTGCCCGAGTTTTGAGGTTCCATATTAAACTTTTTGTAGGAAGAGAGAAGGAAAAATAGTTTTAAGATGGGAAATAATAAACTTAAAGCAGGCTACAAGATACGGCTGTATTAAAGGGAAATTGATCTATAATTTCAGATATACTTTGTTGCCTTTCAGTTTTTACATAGAGCCATCTTTATTTATTGCATTCCTGAATTTTCACATAGAGCTATACATTGTTTGCATTTTGTATATGAGACAATAAGAACTGAAAAAAAAATTACCCAAGGTTATAGAAAAATACTAATGTAGAGCTGGTCACTGATGAGTTTCTGAAAGCTCCACATTAGTACCATTCTGCTGGGATGTTTCTGTTCTTAAATTTTCAGAGAAAAAAGGGACAGGAATGGAGGCAAGAAGGAGAAAGCAAAGATAGGGAGAGGGAGGACTACTTTCACCCACTGTAGGAAATATAGGAATATATAGGATTATATAGGAATATATAGGAAATAGAACTGAAAGGCTGAATATCACATCTCAGATAGGAAGTAGCATTAAAAAAAGAGCCCAAGGTCATTAATTTTATTTTCAAATAGCATATATATATATATATATATATTGTAATTTTGTGTTACTGAGTGCTTTGTATTGACAACACTACAGTTTTCTTTCTTTTCTTGTTTAATCCGTGAATGTAAAATTAGAGGCAGCCATACTAAATTTTCTCACTTCTAAACTGCCAAGCAAAATGAAAGTTCAAGTACACTGGTGATGTCAGATGCCAAATCACTCAGGATTCCTTTCAACAGAATGTAAATAAATGGATGGTACTATGAAATCTGGAGTCTTAATCTGCTTTCATACATTAAGTTAAGCCTTGGTTTAGAACCCTGAGGTTATACCCTACAACTACTTCCACATAAAAAGAAAAGTAAGCTTTTTCAGACATTTTCCCTTCAATTTTGGGGTTAGGTCTGACCTTCCAATCACAACGCATTCAGAATAGCAGTTGTATAATATCACAAGAATTGCATGGTTGTGAACTAAAGCAAATTCAGCCCTCCAGCTACCTAAAATATCTTGTCGGATGCCTCTTGGCCCCCTTTGTCATGTGGCACTTTCATATGAGGAAAGAAAATGAGGTTTTGTCTAACAAGCTAGAATTTTTTATTAAGCAAGAACAGGGACACATTAAGAAAGACGAGGCAGCTGTGAAGATGCCAGCAGCTGCATCTGCTGTCTGAATGGATGACAGCATGAAAACGACAGAGACCTCCAAAGGAGTAAAAAATTTGGGAATGTCTGATTGCTAATGCCTTGAATATTTCCAAGATGAGTGAGGGACTTCAAAGCAAAATTCAAGCCTCTTCTAACCCTAAATAATAATTATTTTTTTAAATTTTTCACTAACATTTTTATGTTCTGCATTTGTATCAGTGTAAAATTTATACTCACTCTCAAAAGTGATTATTCTGGTTTTTTTTTATTGTTGTTTTTTATTATTTCTGTTTTATTTTATTTCTGTTTTATGTTTATGTTGTTATGTTGTTACCTACCAGGAGCTTTTTTTTTTTTTTTTTTTTTTTTTTTCCTTTTTCTTTTTGGCTGAGAACTCTTAATGCTTCCATATTGCAACAATAAACAGTCTAGTGAGTTATTTCATGGTGTTACATACAGGCAGATGGATACACTGGATGCATACCTTCAGTTTCTTTGGTGTTTTAGTGGCTGTCCATCTCTTTTTCTTTTTAAATTCCAAAGTATCATTAACATTCAACAACTCCATTAGAAAGTCATAGGCAGTAAGAGCCCATCTGTGCCATGTTAACATTTAAGGAGGAAATAAAAGAGTAAAGTGGACAGGTGGACAAGACAGCAGGAATCTACACCAGGCACACAGCAGGTAGGGAGTTCAGCAGAGGAAAATGCCAGACATTTAACAGGTAAATGGAAGGGCAGCTGAATTTCTATGCTAGTCCACAGAGAATGTACTGAGGGAGAAGTGGCTGACGGAAATAGGAAGGTGTTGTATCTTCAAGAAAGGATTATTGCTTTCATTGAGAATATTAACCCAATTAACCCAACTTCCGAATCATTATGACTTCTTAACAACTTGTTTCTTTTCTTTCCTATATTCTCCTGGTCCCATGAGCTAGATTCTTTCATGTGTATTCTCTGATCTTCAGGGAGTTTGAGGGGAGATATACATGAAGGACAAGGCAGAATGATGACCAGCAAAGTGAGGATTTGGTGGCTTGGCTGAGCAAGTAGCATGTGCAGGGTGATACATACTAGAAATCTCATAAATGAAGTAGGCTGCATGGTTCACAGACATATGGAGGGATACCTCATCTGCCTGGAGTGCTGCCATGGAAGGTCTCAGACTTTTTAGGAAGGACGGGGTGGAATGGCAAGGAGAGAGATTTGGTTTTTGTGTGAGAAAAAATATAGAAAACCAACATGGGCTGGAATGGTTCTGTGCTCTGAAGAAACATGATTCTTTTAAGTATATTTGGATACTTAAAAGACGAACATATTTGGGCATCAGGAAAACAGGAAAATACAAAACTGATGCTTATGTGAATAGGACACAGTGGCTCTGGATAACTTTGGACAAGTCTTTTGAAGTCAGTTGGTTTGACTACACAAATACTATTGAGAATTAAAGGTCTAAGGTATCAAATATGTCAAGTAAATGACAACCAACTACTTCCTACAGCTGGAGCCATCATCAACAGAAAAATTTAGCATTTGGTTTGCTGACAGAAAGAAAAAACTGGGAGTAGTACCATTCAACATTACGTGAACTAAGAAATATATGAAAAGTATGAGTTAGATGCTTCAAAACACCTTTCTGATGTGTGCGTGTGTGTGTCTTAGTCACAGAGATGTCTTCAGGTGTCTTAATTTCTTCAAGGACTAATAAAATTAGTGAATGAAATCCAAATGTGAGCTTGTATTGCTTTAATTGGAGGTGATCATCTCCCTTAATGCTAAAGAACTTTTTTTTGTAACATAAGTTTTGTTTGTTTTATTACAATTTTTCCTAGGTTTTAGATTCTTTAGATTCTTCCTTGTGCAGTACTGGATTATGACTGGAGCTTGGTTTTTATTTCTGTTCCAGGCTTAAAATCTAGGAAATAGAGACATGGTGACTCTGAAACTTGGCACCTCTGTAGAAATGTTCATGTTGATAGATACATGCCAAGTTTGCTGTCATTTGGCTGCACCCCTGGAAGTCGATGGAAATGTAAGAATAAGACACAGCTAATTTATCCTTTTCAGTGGGGGCAACTCTATTTGTCACCTTGCCATTTGGCTGTACTTGCACTCTGGGATGTAGTGTCCAACTTAGTGTTTGAAATGCAGTGTGAAGGTTGTGTGGTCTAGAGTTCTCCTATCAGCTGCCAATCACTAGTTGGCTGCTGAGGCAGGATACCAAGGAGGAGGGCAAGAGTTGGAATGTTATCATCTGACAAATTGTTCCAAGGGAAAAAGCACAACCACACATGAGGTTCAACTTGAAAGACTCTACAGATGATAACAGAATGGGAATTAGAAATGTATGAGAAACCCAAACAATATTTTATTACATGCACTCACTGTCTGCAGTTACACTGAAAAATAAACTGTGTTCTCACGTTTTTACACTTTCAGCATCTGCATAAGAAAAGTTAATATTGTGTCTGCTTGAGGAAGAAGCAGAGAAGTTCCTAGCTGCATTTTATATCTTTTTCACAGTATTTTCGTTTGTTTGGTTGGTTGGTTTTGTTTGTTATCATGGCAATGTTTGTACATTATTTCCAGTTGTTCCTAGTGATGATGTCAATGTATAGATCCAATAGTTCAATAATTAGTATGGCAAATATTATAGAATTTGATTTTCTTTCAAGATATGAGTTATAAAATACTTTCAGCTCCAAAATTTAAAGGTTTTTTGCATACCTTTGAAGACAAGCATACTCCAATTAAGACCATCTATGATTTTTGATTCAAGTTTTCAAAGATGAATAGAGAGACAGACAAACTGATAAAATAAGTGGCAGACAAATATAGAAAAACATGAAAATAATTTGTGTTATTCAGAGTCAGATCTTATTTCCCTACTCTACTGTAGAGATTTTTTTTTTCCCCTCTTCTTCTTTTGTCCTTGAACAAGGGTCTTCTGCTGGAGAAATTATCCAGAGAAAAGTCAAAGTACATGTATATGAAAATATACATACTAAATTAGAATGTAATAAAAAACCACTGAAGCAACATCCCCAAGCTATTTCTCAAAACATCTTAAAAAAATTCAGATAGAGGCTGAACAGCCAAACATGAAGTTGACAACTCCTTTTATTATTATTGCTTGCCTTACATACTCCTCCCCATATAAAAGTCCTATTTGCAATGTCTGGAGTGATTACTAGCAGCTAGGTCTCCAGGCAACACTCTGGAATACTCTGGATTTCATATAAATTTTATGTCATATTTTGTCATTCCAATTTTGATGTCTCAGATTTCATAGGTCATAGCAGTAGATGCCATTGTTCAGGCAAATAATCTTGCCTTTAATATATTTAAAACTTATCACTTTGCTATCACATTATTGCAAAAGTAAAAACAACACTTTAACTATATCCGTGATGCTGGAGAAAAAATGCCTTTCCTATATCCTTGATAGTGTAACTGTTCTGGCATATGATCTAGGAACTCCTTCTGAAATGTCATTGTTCTTTTATTGACTGTGAAGGCAGAGAACAAGTTTCATGTCATAGGATGCAGAGTTGGTAGAGAATAATGTGATACTGATTATGCTGTGATACTCTTAGTTTCGTTTTTGCTGGAAGAACTGTTTCTGTTAGATTCAATAGACATTGCTATCAGATGCCTATATTTTGTGTCTCAATGATGATTTTTTGACATGTTCCTTTGAAACAGAAATTTTCTCAAAGGGGAAAAATTTGCTCTACGAAGGTAAAAAAATCAGTGTTACTCAAGGCCTCAGCTGCATGCATAATATAGTACACATTCCTTCCACTTAAATTTATACGTCAAACAAAAAGTGCAGTTTTCTGAGTTCTGTATGTAATATGTTTGATTGTTAAATGGATTAAATCAGTTTTGTGATGACTTTCCATTAGATACCTTCAGAGATAACTGGTGTTCTACATAGCTATAAACTCCACATCTGAATAGTACAAAGGGTTAGTGACAGACAAGGTTCACTTTCCAGACCTAGACATAAACTGAGTATTTCTGGTACGTGGACTGGGCTGTGAGCTCTACTGTATTCTCCTTTATCATAGAATATCATATCATATCATAGAATGGCCTGGGTTGAAAAGGACCAAAATGGATGTCTAGTTTCAACACCCCTGCCATGGGCAGGGTCACTAACCGCTAGACCAGGCTGCCCAGAGCCACATCCATCCTTGGCCTTGAATCCCTCCAGGGATAGGGCATCCACAACCTCTTTGGGCAACCTGTTCCAGTGTGTCACCATCCCCTGTGCGAAAAAAACTGCCTCCTAATATCTAACCTAAACCTTCCCTGTCTCAGTTTAAAACAATTCCCCCTCATTTTATCACTATCCACCCTTGCAAACAGTCATACTCCCTCCAGTTTGTGTGTTTCGTTTAAGAATTGGAAGGCCACAATAAAGTCTCCCTGGAGCCTTCTCCTTTCCAAGCTAGAATATTATATTTTATTATATTATTTATACATTATCCAAACTTAGCTGCACTGTTACCAGCGGTTAAATATCTTGAGAACTGAGGTAAGACATGCAGCCATGTTTTACATTCTGCTTGAAAGTTAAATTTACACTGAAATCAACAAAACTTTGATGTTCATATAGGAGTAAATTTTCACAAGAAACCAGATCACACACAATACTGTGATGAGATTATAACCAAATTCAGAAGGCAGACTGAAAAGCTGATTAGAAGTATAAGTTGAGGTAAAGTTAAGGATGCTAAATATAAAATTCAGGTTTAAATTTAATTTTATTTATTTATTACACATCTTCGGACTTCTGTCACCACAGATTGTA
The DNA here is from genome assembly GCF_016699485.2 of Gallus gallus. Classification (NCBI taxonomy): domain Eukaryota; kingdom Metazoa; phylum Chordata; class Aves; order Galliformes; family Phasianidae; genus Gallus; species Gallus gallus. The sequence goes on from NC_052572.1 coordinate 4,745,433, forward strand.
ACTATCTGTAAGGTTAGGTGCATCTTTTCCGCTTATTTTGCACAATAATGGATTTATCGTCTGATTGCATTAGGTAAAGAAAAATAAAAGCAAAAGGTTTCAAAGTTTCTGCATATCACTTAGAGATTTTCTTTTTGTTTATTTATGCATGTTCAAATGAGAACTTAAATAAAGTCAATGTTTAACCTATTGCTACAAATATATATTATCTACAGTCTTTTCTGTTACTAACAACAGAAAATTTCATTCTAATAGATAAATTGCACTGTCTCATAATAAATACATAGCCTCCATTTAATTCTTAACACAATTCAGTTGACTTTGACATGAGTTACTGAAGATGAACTTGACTGGACTTTTATAGTGCAAATGCAGTCTTGAAAAATTAAAGTTATAATGCAAACACTCTTGGGAGGTTGATTTGGTACATATCACCTCATAATATTTGATTAGGTTTTATTTCAAATGTTAATTTACTAGGGTGTCATCTTTGCAATCTAGAACTGTTTCAAGCTTCAATAATTTTGTTTCATTGTGTAGTGATGCAGTCATCAGAAGATAAATAAATGCAGATCAGGGAAGGAATGAAGAGTCATATATGTGATGCAAGAGATCAGACAAAGTGCCTATGGGGTGAGCAAAACAAGAAGGAAAAAATGAAGAGGAACAAACAGACAACAACAAAAATATTGTAAAGAAAAATAGAATAAAGTAAAAAGGCATAAAGAGCAATTTTTTTCCATCTCATTCATACCAACAGATGATTTTCCTTTGCATTATAACTTCAAAGACTTTAATGCATCCTTTTTCACTATTATTATTTTTAAAGCTCAATTACTCTCATTATTTCTTTTGGGACATCTTCATTTACTTCATTAAAACACACAGCTGAGACATGTTTTCTTGACATCTGGCCAGGTCTTTCTTTTGTTTCTTTTTCGTTTGCTTGCTTTTCATTTGTTTGTTCCTGTACCTCATAGTTTTTCAAGGTTAAAGTAACAACAGGATAGAATTCACCTAACCAAATTTAAATGTTTAATTTTAGAATTGCATATCCACCTGATTTCTGTGGATTTATAAGATACTTTGAAAACGTGATTTATCTCATCCTAAAATAAGCATCAGATGGGTCAGATGAATTCATTCTAGTGGTACATATTTCTGATAGTGACTCCATAGGATGAGATTCAGTTGTTCAGAGTTCAGAGGCATTTGAGATACTCTCAAAGCCCAGCCGCTTTCCAGCTGCCATTCAAGAAAGTCTAGCTTCCCACAGGTCCTAGTCATACTGGACAACTATGTGCTAATATCTCAAAAAAAAAAAAAAAAAAAAAAGTGTAAAATGGAACTAGAAATTTTAGACAAATGATCACACAGTATAGTTAAAAAAAGAAGAGTTTCATTTACATACTGGTCAGAAGATACAATGATGTATTTTTCCTTCTTTTGTTATAGTTTGGTATTTCTGAAAGCTCCAAGTCACAAAACAATACAGTGTGCAGTGGCGACTCAGCCCTTAATAACATGATAACATAATCAAGATTCAGGAACCTAAACATATCATCTAATGTCCTTTAAGATTTCTTTCATTCTTCTGCCTGGTACTTCAGAAAGGACTTCACATATGCCAGACTGATATGGATTTCCCAGGTACTTAAAAGCAACAAAAAATCACCAGACACCAATGGTTAGGGACTTTAATCACTATCAAAATTTGTTTACTAGGCAGAAATCATCTCATTTAAGGTACTTAATTAAGTGTCTGATGTTAGATGGGCTGAAATTGAACCATGGTCAGAAGAAAAGCTCAGGTATACTGAAAATGGAAGGAGTGAGTGAAGGGGCAGTCAGAATCTGACTATGTAATGGAAGTTTAAAATGCCATGATATGGATTCAAATGCTTTTCCAAATAAATGATCATATAATTGTCAAAGCTCATCCTAATTTATATTCACTGAAAAAGAAAAGATGGTGAAATGTGTTGCACCTAAGAGCTAAATTTAACTTTTTCTAAGAAACTTCAACTTTACAAAATAAATATCTTCCCTCAACACTGTTTAAACCAATGGATAAATTGGTTTAAATAGACACAACTTGCTCAGATCTGAAGGCTTTTGCAAACTCAGCATAATTTGTTACTCTTGTTCTATCCATCCTCACCAGAGCTGGCCTTCAGCCCTCTCTCTACTTTGTGGTCACAGAGACAATACAGACTCAACAAATGATTAAGACTTGAAGTATTTAAAATAAATAACAACAAAGAGTTGTCACCAGAATCTAGCACAATTCCTAAAACATCACAAAGAAAAATTGACAGTAGTGATCCTCGCAACCCATACATCTTGGCACCAGTAGAAATTTGAGTTCATCTCATCCGTTTTTTGCTTCTTGGAGCCAAATAGCTCTCACTTTTGAGATCAATAGAGAGCTCCAGCTCCTTTCAAGCATTGCAGGCTTCAACAATCTCAACTTTTCAATAACATGTATTTTTCACTGACCCAGCAATGCATCCTAAAAATTGATGCAAGTGTAAGGCATAAGCAGAGGCTGGCAAGGAGAAGGAAAGATGGCTAAGTCATTTATGGATTGAAAAAGTCAAACAAATGCAGCTGCACCTGCTCTAGTAGCAAGCCATAAAATCCCAGTACTTTATTCTTGTGACAAAATAGTAATGAGGGAAGAAAATGTCACCAGATTAAGCTGCTACCAGAGATGTCATGAGCTGGGGAAAGAGACTGCAAGGGTGATTAACCCACATCATCATTACACTGTTAAGTGGTCTTTCTTAAATGACACTTGTTTCTGTTCGTAGACTGTATAGATTGTTTTGTTCATTTCCAGGTTCTAAACAACACCACTTGAAATTACATTTCCAACGTCACATTTTCAAGTAGAAATTCTTCTTGTTCTTCCTCTGGAAAAGGTAGCTATGTGTTTATTTCTGTGTCTGCATGCATCCACACATATATATGTGCATGTCTGTCTGACACAGAAAAAATATAGACAGTTTTTTTTTCTCTCTATTTCTGAATGTTTTCATCATTTTTGTACATATGGGACACACAGACACCATACAAAATTATGTAAAACAAGGCAATGAAAATGAATAGCATATAGAATGAAGTATGATGTGGTGGATAGTCCTTATTCAATGAGGAGTGAATTTAGGTCCAACTACCAGATGGCAGAGCTGAACACAGAAAATCCATATGTGTGATGGCAGCTAGGGACATCCATTGACATACATGCTTTTCCAGCCAAATGCCTCAGCAGATGCAGAGTTTTACACTTTAACATTACAATATGGCTCTAAAACCCAAGAGAAGAGCTATACAGAGGAATCAAAGGTGATTTAAAGGGACACTGATAAAATCTGCTCTCTTCCCGTTACATATGGAGGACAGAAGAAGTGAAAGAAAGGGATATTATTCCTTTTTCTTAAGTGTTATCACTCTTATTTGTTTATTTCCTCATAAAATAAGAATGGCAGTAATGAATGAAAAGGAATGATGTTGATATGTGAAAATTCTGCATTGCGTTTCATCATCCCAACATATTTAAAAATACCCAAGTCAATTCTCAATTAATGTAGACATTTAGGACTCCAAGTCTCAATAACTATTCGCAGGCTGCTTATTTAAGTGCAATAAGAATTTTTGTTGTTGTTAATCTAGCTGCTACATATGTTTTTTTATTATTATTTTATTCTATTTATCTTATTATTTTTCTGTTGTTTCATGAAAAAGAAAAAAGACAACAGCCCTGTCTACTTAGCTCACAAGTTAGAATTAATTAATTGACTGAATAAAGTTGCTACGTGGAACAGATTTATCTTGAAGTCAATAAGAAGTTCTTGGTGAAATCAAGGTCCACTTGCAGCTCAGACACAGACTTCCTGTGCCACTTTGTAAATCTATTGAGATTGTAATCAAAGCATCATAGCAAAACTTCTTTTAGTATGTCTAGAATTCCAGCCTCAATCTCTTTGTCCTTCTGTTATTTTATCCCAGATTCTCTTTGCCTTAGTTTATAAAAAATATATGTCTCCTGCTGAAGCTACTGAAGCATTTTCAGATGTGTTCTTAACAAAAATTCTTATATATTTTGCCTTCGATCCATGAGATGGGACTAGTCAAATTGTTAATCTTTACTGTCATTTTTATTTTTAAGCATATCAACTTATCTGTATTATTTTTTCTTCTCTGTTACCGTCTTTTTTTTTCTTTTTGTTTGTGTTAGTTGATGTACTGACCCCACTTAAAAGTTAGTATGTAACTTCTGGTCCAATTAAAATAGTGTTTTTTCCTCATTAGAGAAAGAGTGGGAAGGCAACAGATATCTTGTACACACTTTCTTTTTATTGGGGAATGAAAAAAGCAAAAACAAAAAAACAAACAGAAAAAAAGTAAATCTATTGGGTTTTCTAGAGAAAAACTCTATAAACCTGATAGGCATTTTTTATTATTATTATTGGCCATAGGTCACGATCTAAGGACACTGTGTGAATGAAGTACTTTCTTCTCAGTGCACTTTAATATCGGGCAAAAAAACACTAGAAAATATTTATGAGATGTTACAAAAGAATTCAGTGTCTGAATTTCTCTGTGTACTAGATGATGTTGGAATAAATTTACCTTGTCTCTGTAGAAAGATAATCCTTAGGACTGGTTGTGATGCACAGTTCAGCTGTACTCATGGCTTATGCTGACATGGTTTTTCGGGTGCGAAAATGTATTAATAGGAAGATATTGTGAACAAAAAGAAGTTCGGAATTTCTGAGGACTGTTGGCTGCATACTGAGAAGCTAATAAAATGGAGCAGCCTACATGCTGAAATATTTACATATGACCAGCAGAAATGGTTAACAATGTTTTCTTCAGCACTTTAAGTCCAGATACACAGAGTAAGTCACATTTCAGAAGTAAATAAAATACTGCTTTTTTCTCTACGTTGAAGTCAAAACATCTAGGATGGCTGAATGGCTAAATTATTGGTGATAGAACTTTAAGGATCTCTTGGATCATCTCTTTAAGCTATGCATTCTATTGTTGTAGCATAATTTCAAACTGTAAACAGTATTCTACTTAGTCTGAAGAGAAATTCCTAAAATTGATTAATTAATGCTATTGCCCTTTTTCATACACATGCTCTTAGCTAATAAATTGAGGATTATAGATTTGTAGACTTATGGAGCACGCTCAAAATACTAAGAATGCTTCCTATCAGTGGCATCCCTAACATGTGCTCATTTTTCACCTGAAAGAGTTGTTCTGGCTGTCTAAAATATTTCACCTATCTTTAGTATTATTCGTTTTTTTGTTTTGTTCTGTTTTGTTTTTATGAAATTATTATTTTTACTAGCTTTTAAATGAAATTAGATAAAAAACATAGTCACAGTCTCATTTGCGTTATTGTGAAGAACGTACTGTTCAATGAAATGGTGAAATTGTGAGATATGTGGGTGTGACATGATTTAATGATGGGACTTGTATATCAGTTTGATAATTGGACATGATGCTCTTGAGAATCTTTCCCAACCAAGATGATTCTAGGACAAGCCTTTCCAACGAAATGAAGAGTAAACACTTTTGGATTAAAATATATAATATCCTACAGAAGCCCTCTCTGTGCAATTTACTACTGAAATAAATGCCATTCATATTGCTTCCCACGTATGTTACTCTCTCACAAAAGCACATATGTGTGAATTTAACTATAAATCCTATTGGTTTTGTGACCTCTAAGGTTAGAAATGTTGTAAAGTACAAGTTTGATATTATTACTTTCCATTCTTCACAAATAATGAGATAAAATGTAATAAATGCAGTTTTAAAATTGGAAAGAAATAAAATAATACAAACTAGCAGCCAAAGATAAACTAGCGAAAATATGCATCTTTAAATGAAAGAAAATTTTCAATTTCTTGAAATGCAGTCATTTTCTATGGCTATTTCCTTAAGAAATTCAATTGTATTTGATTTCTCACTAAGTTACTAGAGGTAATTTAGAGTAAAATTAGAGAAACAATTAAATTATTAATAGAGTACCTCCAGGTTGTAAAGAATGTAAGTAAAGGAATGCAGTACTCTCAGTATGCCTAAGAAAGAGAAAATCAAAGCTATCATGTGGGAAAATGTTCTGTAGTTATTGTGAGGTCAGTTCAATAATAAGAAAGAAGGAAAAAGAGTTTCTCAGGAATTGTTTAAGTCTAAGTGAGACAACACAGTAGAGTTATTGCATCATGAAAACAAAATTACTTCAATTTCAAGACATTTAGAGGAGATACAGTTTGTCCTCTTAAGCTCAGAAGAGCTAAGCAGGCTGCAAGTCACAGAATAAATGGGGCCTATAAATATATTTCCCAATACAGTATAGCCTGTATATAAAACAGTTCATTCTTAATACTGTATGAAATAGTGTAGCTTTTTGTTGTGTTCACTGAGTGGTAGAATAATATAGAATTGCTGGCTAAACAAATTGTTTTTTGTGTTAAGGTTCTCCACAAAATTTGATCATTGGGACATACTGGAAATGTTAAATCAGATTTTTCTTCTTTCTCTGTCTGAAGAAAAAAATGAACAAATTTGATGCAAAACTGAGTGGATATGTTTTGCTTTTTTTTTTTTTTTTTTTTTTTAATTCAATCAAAACCAATCAGGTATCACATCTGACCCTAAACAAATACCCTAAAGAAAGAAAGAATATATTTGTAAACTAATAGATGTTTGGCCAAAAAAAATTACCCTTATATTTGTTTTACCAAGCAAATTATTCACATTTAGGAAAATAAATAAAAAAAAAAAACTGAAATAAGTAATTCCTGCAAATAGATCATTTTCCTTCAGCTGTTGCAAAGCTTGTTGCATGTTTAATGGAAATCCTGCTTGTATTAGAGAATCAGTTTTAAAGAGATTGTGAGAGTGCAGTCCAAACAAGAATGCGCACTCCCTGATCATCACCATGTTGACTGTGACCGCTTTGTTGATACCACTGCAGCAAAAATTTTGCTGACATTTTCTCCCAGATTATTTCAAACACACTTCACCAAGTGACCCAAAGGCATAAGATCGGAGACTTGTGTCAGAACATAAACTCCAGAAAACAAAACAATTTATATTACACAAGAAAGAAGCTCACTTTCTTCACCTGAAAAAAATATCTGTCATCTCCATGGCAGTTGAGATGAACATCCTTATTTTCTTCCTGATCATGTTGATTCACTCAAATATTGCCTTTTATCTACTTCCTAACTGGAAGAAGAGGTATAAGAAGAAGTGAATAGGGAAGGTGAAGAGAAGAGGCATAGAAGCAATAAAGAAGATATATTAATTGTTCCCAAATTGCTCATTTTTTGCTGACTGATTTTATATTTGTGAATAATGTGCATATGCAAATAATATTTTGAAAGACTTGAAAAACTCACACTGACTTTGAATTTTGTGTCTCAGATCCTAAATCTACTTAAAATGAGTTAGAAGAATTAATTAAATAATTAATTAATTAAATAAAAAATTGCTAGCCATATTAACCATATGAGGTTGAAAGAAGGTTCAGGTTGGGTATCAAGAAAATCAAGAAAAGGTTCTTCGCAGCAAGGCATCTTGAGGCTCAAACAGGTTCCTAAGGGAACCTAACTTGCCAGAGCTCACAAAGCATTTGGACAGTGCTCTCTGACAAATGTGCTTTTTTGGTGGTCCTGTGTGGAGCTCAGAGTTTCAGTTGAATACCATTATGGGTTCTTTCCATTTTGAGCTTTTCTATGGTTCTATGATTCTTGGGCTCTTTAAGGTAGGTTCAGAAGATGAGCACCCTGAACAGCCAGGTCCAAGGACAAATCACCTGTTTTGTCTTATTAAATATAAATAAATAATAGAATCACCTGATTTATGTTATAAAATCTTTTGTGCTCTAACCAGTCCTACAGTGAATACAGGCATGGCCGCATTCTGACAGCTGCACATCTCTGGAATCACTATCAATCCTCAGCAGTGATAAAAGGTAGTTTTGATAAGGTAATAGATGACCTGTCTGTGGACTTCTAATCATATCCTTTAAAAGCCCAAGACAAAGAGAGTAAGGCACTACGAGATATTATAATTTTCCAAAATTAATTCATTATACTGTCCAGTATTTCTGGCCTAAGATCCTTGTAAAAGGGTGGTAAGTGACTTCAGGATGGTTATATGGAATTGTCCTTTTGTAATTTCTGCTGGATGACTACGTTTTCTATATTAAAATTTAACCTGAGAAGCAATTTGGCTCTTATGTGGTTATGGAGATTGAATATCCTCATGTGGTCATCATGACTTGATTCAATAACAAAGAAATTACTACTATGTTCATTCACTAACTTCATGGAAAGATTCAAAAGGGTTTTTATACTACAAGGAGTTCAGATTGACTTTAATGAAAATGGTAGGATTTCAGCTCTCCTTTCCTTGACTGCATCTGACCCTGCTTCAGTCTTGCCTTTGTTTATTTAGCATGTCTTAAGAGCAAAGAAAAAATGTTAGGGAAATAAATGTCAGACTATGAGATGAAAATTCAATTACTTGAGCTCTCAATCATGCCTACAACTAAAAGAAAGCAGATCGATAGAATTTGCTGTAATGTGGGCCATTAAGTGTTTCTCCTTCATGCTGTATCTCTGTGAAGATTTCTATTTCCTGGAGATATATGTAAGAATTAACCATATATTATGGAGAAATAAGAAGTAGGAGCAAGGTCAGTAGGACTGAGCCAAGGAACCTTTTTTGCATGATCATGTGTATGGTTGATTCCTGTTTGTTTTTATTTTAATTTTCGTTTCTTTCCCCTGCTTCTAGTGAGACTACAGAAGTAGAAGCATTACACAGACACTGTGGCATTAAGGCTGTACTGTATTTTTATAGCTCCCTTGACATTCTGAGCTCCCAAGGACAAAAAGGCCATCTAGTCTGAAATCCTTTACCATGTAAGCAATAGAGTTTCTCCTAAAGACTCTTGTGCCAGTTCTTCCTCTAAAAAAAACTGGGGAGAAGAAAAATGATGAAGGAGTGATCTGTTAGTGTGTTAGTGTGAAACTCGTGCAAGGTGTTGTAGCCTTTGCTCCTTCCTAGATCTCCCAGTGAAGGTCATTTATCCATTTGTTGCCTTAGGTCACGTGTATTATGTAGAATTCCAAAGATACATTTTTTGAGAAATGTATATGAAAATTATATTTTTAAAAGCATTGTATTTTATTTTATTTTATTTTATTTTATTTTATTTTATTTTATTTTATTTTATTCTATTTTATTTTACTTTATTTTATTTTGTGGAGTGTGTGTATGTATGTGTGCTTGTGTATGGTGTGCAATACTCAGCAGTGGCAACTTAATCCCAGAAGCATTACAAAACCATTAGCCCATCCCTGTAGTCAGTTTAGTCAGATTTGAAGAAAAAAAGTGACTTCTTATTATGCATGACTGAAACTTCATGCTTTCAGAATGCAAGCTAATATGTTCATGAAGTAACCTAGTTAATTTGCAACTAGTCAGCTTAGCTGCACATGAAAACTGGACTTATGATACAATATTAACGTATTATACAAGTCATAAGAATTATATAAGAAACTTAGAGCAACCGAGAACTATTGCATGCTTTAGAAAGGTGTGCAGTTTTGATCTTTAAATAATTAAAAAATCGCCTTAGCATCCTTGTAGGTTAATCCAATTGTTAATAATAATTCATCTTAATTAATGTGAAGTAATATTAATATCACTCAAATAGTTGATATTAATCAATGAATATTAAGTGATATTAATTACATTTAATTAAGAACACTTACTACAGAATGTACTGGCTAAAGCTCACGCAGAGGCTTCAGGTTTTATGATTTCATTACTTTTTTTTTCAGAAATTTCTTCTCAAACTTGAATTAACTTTATTATCTCCATGATTCTGGAATACCACATTTCTCATGACTCATGTGAATCCCTTTCAAAAGTAAAGGTAGAATATTTCAGAGTGAGTTTTCCATGAAGAAAACATACAATTCCTTGAAATTTCCTCTTTAAATTCTTTCCAGTGGAACTAGTCATGGTATATTTTTTAACTAGCTGCATAAATTTCATGTATAAAATGTAAATGCACGTTATTGCTACATTGCCAGTATGCAGCTTTACCACTAGAAATGGAATTTCCTGCATATTTAAAAATACATTAAGTAACTTATCCAGTATATAATCCCATAATTTAGAGCTCACCAAATAATGCTGCATGAATACATCATCCAAATAATTTCAAGATTTCAATGAAAAATCAATTATGTGTGGCAGCTGATCATATTTATATTTAATCTTTTATTTCCATATGTAATAAACTTCGTACTATAAGTGCTCGGCAACAGTACACAAGCTATAAAGCCCTATTTCTATCTGTTGTTGTCGTTGTTGTCGTTTGGTCCCTGTATATGTCACATAAATAAACTGAAAAAAAATAAAAAAAATTAGGTGCACCATTAGGGTAGGCAGGGGAGTACCATTAAATGCATAACACTAAGTAACACTACAGTAGGCGAATCATGTAGAATTCCATTCTCTTTTCACTCAAATGATATTTAGATGACTTCTGATGGGAAAATAAATAAATAAATAAATAAATAAATAAATAAATAAATAGATAAAGAGAACACGATCTTTGAACAACCCAATCAAAGCTCCTTTTATTTCAAAATGCCCTAAGGCTGTCAAAAAGGACCTTGACTGGCATCTGGAATTAGCCATTATCCTGGCAATGATTTGGTGTATCCCAGGATGGTACATATTATCATATCCCTGGGTAGTAGATGTTATCATATGCCTTAGTAACACAACTTGCAGATTTTGGATTGTGTTCATGAGAACAGATTTTTCCAACAAGTAACTTGCCAAAGGCTTGATATAAAAAGTACTTATGCCTAATGTCTGTCATTCCATCTATGCCAGTTCATTCTTCCTGGGCTGGACTGGATCCACCCTGGCACCTGGAATGGAGTAAACAAAGTCACAAGCTACTGAAGACATTGATGTGACCTGTGTTATTTTTCCAGGCAGTTGTCATAAGTGTGGTAACATTAGGCACTGTGTCATGGTTGACCAGTGGTTTGGGATTGTCTTACATTTTTACTGACCTGTTCATATCAAATAGATTTCAAAACACCATAAAATTTGAATTTGAAATAGTGAAAGACACAGATGCTTATAAGACTTTAGTTGATCAGTGGATACAAATGCATCCTGAACTTTAGAGCATATATTCACATGCTTTGAATCACGTAGTCACGTAGGTAACTTGGATGTAAATACCTGTTTGACATTTCATAACATACCATAACAATGCATTGGAAACCAAAGCAGTTCTGCCAAGATGGAGAGAAACTTTACAATAAAAGGAACAGAATGGTTAGGGATGGAGAAAAGAATTAATAGTAAGATAGATAGACAGATCTACCTATTTCAATGATGTTCAAATTATTTTCATGGTCCATGGGAAGCTTTATTTATTTATTTATTTATTTTAATGTCCTTCAGAATGGGACATCTTTATGTTCATTGAAGTAGACTGTCTGATTTTTTCACTCTACTTACAAATATACATTTTCTGCATACAGACGTGAAGCTTTGACTTTTGCAAGAATGTTTTGGTAATGCAAATATAGAAAATAAATAGCATAAAGGAGAGAAGACAAACAACAACAATAAAACAAATACAACAGAAACAACAACAACAAAATAAAACAACAACATGAAAACGTGTCAGACTAGATTAAGATGCTTCTTGCACAAGATGATAGGGGGTTGAAACTAGATGATCTTTGTGGTCCTTTTCAACCCAGGCCATTCTATGATTCATAGAAAGAACGTCACAATTATCTTCCAAATGAGACATGTTCCATTTAGGTTTGATTTTGTCTGTGCTGCTTTTTGTGATCCTTTATTAAAGGATCAGTGAAGGGAAAAAAAAAAAAAAAAAAAAAAAAAGGAGAGAGAGAGAGAGAGATTCCACCATTTTAAAGTAGGATAATATATAGAATTGGAGCCAAACAGTGTCAGCCTCAGAACTCTAGAATGATTATGTACATTTGGCAAGGGAAATGTAATTAAAATGGAGCAAAATCACATTGTTTTATCAGTGTCTTCAACACAGCCAGGATTTTGCCAATAATACATAATAAAACCACAGATTAGGCCATTGTTTAAGTAGAAATCCTATGTATGTTTGTGGATCCCTTAGAGATTGGTATTCATAATCTCTTGACTTTGTTTCAGTAAGGTTGGGGGTTTAGCTCAATATTTTTCCAGCTGGAGAAAAAACCTTTATAAACAGAATTTGATTGCCTATAAAAGACTGCATGTTTTTTACTTATGTGGTTTTCCTTTTCTTTCTTCTCTATGTTTTCAAGAAGAAACAGCAAAATTGTGATGTAAATTTGAGGCTTACTTTGTTTTTCCAAAAAGTTTTCCCAGTCCTTTAACACATACATAGTCTATTAAATCTAGTATGGATGGTGCAGCTTTTAATTATTTATTTTCCCCAATTGCTTGGTCTTCTGATAAAAAATATTCACTTTTTTATCTGATAAAAGAAGGATTCACTACTGTTATCCTGGTAATATTTTCCAAGAAATACATAGATTACTCAGTAAGTAAAGCCACCTATTTATATCCATGGAAGCAACATTAACGAAGAGCACAATAACACTCATTGTTAGGGAAAATTCTCAGCACAAAACCCTATTTTTCAACATAGACACCACAACTAGTTATGCATTTTCACAAGCAATGAACAACATTCTGCACTCACAAAAATCTGTACCAGAGGAAGAGACCCACTGTTTCACAGCTGCTGTAAAGGTATCATGGACAGGAAAATAGTGTGCATACAGTCCATTTTTCGTTGGCTCAAACAGATGGAAGTGAGAATGGAAAAAAAAAAAATGAAATTATGTATGGTAGGACAATTCAGTCAAGGTGGTCAGTAGCTTCCACACAGCTGTGAAGTCTTGTTTTATCACTTTGCAAGAGGAAGGTTGCTTTCTTCTCTGACTTGACTCTAGAAGTTTGAGCCTTCAGCTCTCTCAGTACTATGACGTATTCCAAAACACAGTGCATATCTCTTTACCTACTGAGGACTGTGTCTTGACTTTATCTTCAATGGGGAATTCACCTGTCTCCACTCTCAGACCTGCTGTTCTCATCACCAGTAATGATGTGATCCAGTAAACGGTCACCTTCAGTTTTATATTGGTTCAATAAGTCCTGAAAACCTGCATATAGTATTCTTTCTGTTCCTGTGGGAGCTTTTCTTTGACCAACGTGGACCAAAGTTTGCAATATTCCAATGTTGCCATCATTGTTTCTAAAACATTGAAACTGATATTTAGCTCCATACTCAGTTCCTTGATAGTAATCTAATGATTCATTTGGATGAGCTGATTAAGATGTTCTTTGTTTCATGGTGTGACAGCTGTGCAACGTCATCCAAAGTATGGCTGGTCTTTCACATCACTGTCACCATTGCTGAAACATACCACCCACCACCTCACTGTGCTCACATTCACTGTTTGATCTCCACAAACATTCCACAAGAGTCGATGAATGTCAGTGGCTGCAATTTTGTTCAGCTTGGAGGAATTCAATTCCACATCTTTGTTTCCTGTGTACTTCCATGTCAGACACCATTTTGTTAGACTGTCCCTCTTCTGCCATCTGTCGCACAGCAACAAATTGTAATGGAGTATTTGTGGGAAAGTTCAGTCTCTACTGTCATGCTGCTAACATCTTTCTCTGATATTGTGGTCCAACATAATAAAATAGGAGGCATTATTTTTGGATAGTCCCTATATTCAAGCTGTTTTATTTTGTTTTTAAACACTGAACTTCTAGTATATGTTATCTGTTAGGATATACTTGGGATAGTTTGAGGAATGATTTTCCGTAGTGTTCCATCTAATATCTTAGTTCATTCACATTTCTGCTGAGTTAATAAGAATCTCTGAAAGTATATTATTTGTGTTGTTTAAGTAAAATTTGTTCTGATTTCTTTGAAATCTTGTGCTTTTCCCATGCATCTTGTTTTAGTAGCTGATTAAAACTCCAAAGTATCCGATTCTAGATAAGCATTGTCAAAGTTAGGAAACTTGTATGGACCTAAATCTTCTGGATCTTTCAGCAAAATTATTAGTAGAAATTGCATAAAAGTACCGAAGTCCTTCAGACAATTTTTTTCAAAAGAAAACTCACCTTGGGTGGATTGCTACAGTACAGAATGATGAGTTCTTAATGTCGTGTCACCACAGTCCTCTGAAATCTCACCTGCTCTGCAGAGAGTTGCATTTTTACTGATCAAAACAAAACGTTGTGTTACTGTTCTTGCTTGTCAGAAGAAAACTCCATACGGAGCAACAAAAACTACAGTGATTCCAAACCATATCAGAGATAGAAACTGCTCTGCAAAGAGCAGTTTAAGTGTAACTCTTCATTAAACTAGCCCCTCTTAACTTGCATTTATTTTTCAGGTTTTCATTATTTAGACAGAATATCTTAATGTTGGATATCTGTCTCTTAATTATTGTAGTTTGTGTTTGCTTTGGAGAGGAATGTCTGCTTTTTCTTTACTTTTTGTTTGTTTGTTTTGGTTTTTTTTTGTTGTTGTTTTTGTTTTTTAAATGAGAGGCTCTTTATTTATTTATTTATTTATTTATTTATTTTAATTCCAGACTCACTTGTTTACCTACGTAATATTTCTATTATTTCTTCATGTATTTTCATAAAGTTATATTTTCCATGTAAAAAAAAAGGAGATTATTTTTTTGAACTGAGATGCTATTCCCATTTCCCTCTGCCATTTGCTACCGAAATATTTTCAATTAAAATTTTATGTGGCAGTAGTTCCCTGGTGAAAGGGACTCCAAAAAATGGGATTTATTTCACGTAAAGCCATCTGAATGTTTTATAGGGTGTCTAGATGACTAATCTTCATTAAACATAAATTAACTTTTAGGAGGTTATTGCTAAATTAGACTATGATATATTATGTTCTTATTAGAAGCTTTAAAAAATTCTCTGCAATATTATTGAATTGATCAAGATTTTGACTCCATATCCAAGTGCAAGATACAATGATGATATTATCATCTTGCATGTTTACTTACATCACAGTCATCTGCTTTAAAACATCTGACACCTTGTTAAGAGCAAGGAAAGCTTTCATTCACCTGTGTTTTTTGTTGTGGTGATTTTTATTCTTGCTTGATTTTGGTTTAAAATGAGAGAGAGAAAGAGAACTCTGTTTAGAAAGCCTGACAAAAAGTCTGACCCATAATAGATCAAATAATCTTCCTCTTCAACAATAACTCCTGGTGCTAGGTGAATCCATCGGGAACAGGTATACACAATATTTAAGGTTGATGAATAAATTCATTTGCTCTTTTGAAAAGCTTCAGGAGGAAGCTTTTTCTTTTTCCACTTTAACAGATTTCACAGTCCACTGAAAATTTTGACATCTGAAAAGAAACCACTAAAATCTGTGTTTCTGCCAAATCTTTGATGAATACACACAGGTTCTTCAGAGGAAAATTCCTCATTTAGATTTTATATGGTTTTATTTAATAGTTTTTTTTTTCCTTTTCTAAAACAAAAACAAAAACAAAAAGCCCTTGCACAAGATTACCTGCAAATAAATCTGAGGATTTTAGCAGTGGAAATCAAGTCTCAGTCATGTGAGCTAAGAAAATAATGCTGTTAGCTGTAGCAACAAGAAACACTTGCTGTCAAACTAGAATGATGACACTTCCCAGAAAGTCATCTAAAATGTCTTTGAAGAACTGATACTTTGAGATAAATGGCAACTAGGACTAGGCTTGTGGAAGTCTGTGCTTAAAGTCCTCAAATGGAAACGTCTGTCCTTTACCCATCAGTGTTTTCAAAAGCAGATAATCAATTAAGAGCAAAGATAATGAGAAGCTGGGTGTGTTATTATTTATGTGACATTTTGTTGTATATGTTTTTAATTAGTGACATTTGCTAGCCTCCGTCTTACACAACAGGAAGTTAGTCGTTGAAACCTCCTTTCTCGTGAAGAAATTTCCTCTCATTCATCCTTGTTCAAAAGTGATGACCATTATTCAGGCTTATGGAATGGAAAATATGCAAGGTTGTTTCCCTGTGCTGAATTCTTTCTGTGATGAAATTGTCTGCTTGCTTCTCTGTCACTCATTGACACTTTGCTGCTGTGGATATAATTTTCCCAGTGTGAAGTCTTACAGAAGATGCGAAGATACATTTGGGTTTCAGGGAAATCAGGAATTTCCAAACTTTCAACTGAAGTAAAATAAAAGTGAAATGAATATTATTATATTTATATTTGCCATTGCTCTGTAATCTTCTCTGCTACTCATTTATGTTTGCCTGCATCGGAACCACACATTGAAATTAAACTTCAATCAAGAACTGCGTGGAATAAGTTTGTCTGCCAGCAAAGGTAGCTACAAGGTGTTATTTTACATTAGAACACTCGACTAGATCCAGCTATACATCACACCTCCAAAACTGGAAATTACTTCATTGATAAATAAATAAACAAACAAATAGATAAATGTTGATGTTTGGTACCATGGGGCCTCGACAGAGAACTGAGAGGCCTTTTATTTTTCAGCCTGGTGCTCCTGCTTTCAATTAAAAATATAAAGCTTGCTCAAACTGAGGAGATGATATTTCAGCCAGGTTGCTCTACTTGAAGTCAGTTTCTAAGCACAGTCTCAGTTGCCTTAAAGCCTCAGGGCACCTTTCTTTGAGGATCATTGGTTGATTTACACAAAACCGCTCATTGCTATAAATCAAAAAGGCAAACTGTATGCTGATTTACCTTAGGCTGTTGTTTACAGGAATCAGGCAGTTTTATCTGGACTAAAATAATCTCTGAAAAGTGAAAAGTGTTGCAAACTCTGGTTTTGTATCTGTGAATATGGAGTGCAGGAGCGTATCGCATTCTTCTTATATGGCTGTATAGAAAAGTCCCCCTCCCCCCCCCCCCCCCCCTTTTTTTTTTTCTTTTATCATTCAGAGAACAATTGAAAGACTAAGTTCATTATGTAAGCCGTATGAAAGCTTTTAAAATAATATGCAGAAAACTTATTTTCCTGTAATTTGGGCAATGTTTTATTTACGCAGTATAAATATTCCCCTGAAATACAGAAAAGCAGAAAGGAAGAGCAATTTGCCGGCGTATAAGAGCTGAAAATGAAATCAACCATTAACAACAATGAATCCATCCATGAATAAAAGTGATGGGGTGGTAGATATTTAGGATAGGACTCATCTCACTTAATTCAGTCTGTCTAAAAGTTAAGCATCAAATTTCAGCTGTTATTCCAGACTCTCTGTAGTCAAAGGAGATAAACAGGCATTGGAAAAGGGTGAGTGATCATCCCCTGCCCCCAGTATCAATCTTTTTCTTGATGAATTTGCTGCTCGTGAGCTTTGTTGTTCATTTGGATGTTATATTCTTTCTTGACTACAGATTGTGTCTTGATGCTCAGTTTTAACAGCGTGTCTCACATTCAGACAGAGAAACTTTAGAAAGGTGAATACCATACTTAGAATTTCATTTCATTTGCCACAATTAACATGAATTTTTATTTTTATTTTTATTTTTATTTTTATTTTTATTTTTATTTTTATTTTTATATATATGTTGTTTTTTTACTTAATTTAATAGTGTATTTGACTGGTACACATGCTATATTATCTGAAATTCTCATTACTGCTTTTGATTTTTCTCAGTACGTTTATATGTACTCTTTAATCAGAAACATTTCATTAAAACTGCTGTATTTGAGTGTCAAAAAGACTCCTTGGTTCTATCTAATATTGTAAGCTGTGGCTTTCTGACAGATCCCAGATTCCTTCTTTGCTAGGAGTTTGATGATGAAAATGTGCAGCTCTACCTGATATAAAAGGAATTTTGGAAGGGAAGAAATTCTTTTACTTCTTTTACTTCTTTTTTATAGCATCAAGTGTTGGATAGCCTGCTACAAAATCTAAGATATTGAGGTGAAATAGAGATAACAAGAGTTCTAATATAGAAGAAAGGTCCCTAGCTGCTCAATGTGACCATATGAATGCAGTCCAGGTCTCATTAAATATTCTTCTAAATATCTCTTGCCAAAAGCCAGAACATTTGCTGCATGCCCGATTTGTTATACACTTTCTACAGATATCTGGTCTTGACTATTATCAAATAATAAACAACAAGCTAGATGTTCTGACTCGTCTTATTTCTCATAGAGAGTTAAAATGCACATGCATACAAAAATGAACAATCAAAACAATAACTGGTAATCATTATGCCACATTTTTGTCTCTTAAATATTAATATATTTATATTACATATAATATTATGTTATGAGACATATTAATGACAACTACTAAGGTAACAGAGGATGGAAATAAGATATAGTAACTCATGGATAAAACAACATGTAAATGTTGGAGACACATTTTATCCACTAATACATAGAAGAAAATATATTTATCTGTGTATTAGGAATCACATCTGTGCCCCATCTCACTAAAAAGAGCTTCACTGAGCACATTCTGCAGTCCTGTTTCTTAATCTAGTGGAGAATAGCATAAGATTTTGGGACAACATGTTTGAAATATTAAATGTTCATGTGTTTATGAAAGCTAAGGTAAAAAACTTCAGAAATGTAGATAACGAGAAAAACAACTTGCATGGAGTTGCAAGCTTCCAGAAGGAATGAGCCAGCTCTGTTGCTCTTTCTGGCTTTAGCAGTCTTTCTTTCATTTATTTTCTGAAAGCCAGAGCTTTTGTTTGCATGGTCATCTCTAATACCTAATCTAACCAAAGAGGAGGAGTTGCATTCAAGCAGGTTGCAAGCATGTGTAATCTGATAAGAGTTTACTTGACCACTCATGATGTACAGAAGTAACAAGGAAGGCTTGGCTGTCGTTGTCAGTCAAATGAATTTATTTCCTAGTTTCACCTAAAGTACATAGCACTTTGTATTATTCACTGACTACCTCAGAACAAAGTAATCTGATGCTATTTGTTGTTTGTCATACATAGAAATCATCTAATTTTCTAAGCATCTGATTAACAGTGTATGACACAAGAGAAAGCCCCACTACAAAATCAGGTAAAGGTGCATCTCCAGACATTTTGAATAGGTTTCCATGAACAATCTGCACTGTTGTTTTTTGTTGTTGTTGTTGTTGTTGTTGTTTTTGTTTTTGTCTTTTTGTGCCAGCAGCATTGCATATTATGAAGAAAAATAATGAATCTGATGGTATTATGGGAGAATAACTACAGAAATCTGTTAGATTTGTCAGGTGGCTCATTGAACTCAGGGTAGTTCATTAAATGTTGTATCCTCTTCTTGTCTCTACAGCTGCCTAAACTGTCTTTCAGGATTCCTGTGCAGGAAACATTTTTTGGTTTTAGGAGACTTACAGCAATATTTGTTCATTTCCTTATTTAAATGTAGAACTTTAAGTGACAGATATTTGTTTCATTCAGATTTAGAGAAGGGCTTGAAGAAGTGGGAACTGTGTAGATTTTATCTGCTTTAATGTGTGCATCTACATGTTCTCAGCTATTTTGCCCGTAAGTTCTTCTGTATCACAGAATATGATAAAGCTCTATGTTCTTCAGGTTTCTCACATCTTTCTGTATCCAGAGGAGTCTGGGATACGTGTGGCAATCCTGAGAGGTATGCAGCATATCTTACCAGTAGAAGACAGCCTAAATTCCCAACTCATCACAGGACATTTACAGGAATGAATCTGGAGATCTCAGATGAACCGGAACAGTGAAGAAATTTCAGCAGATCACCAGGCTGCAGCCCAGGATTTCCATCAACCGCTAGGTCTTTCTTCTTATCAGAGGAGGAGAAACAGCTTAGAGTCAAAAGAAGAGAGTAAGAAAGTAGTGAGAAACAGAGTACTGTGAAATTTAAAATACCAAAGGTCTTATCAGATTTCTGCAGCCTCAAGCGAAAGTTGTGGAGATTTAAGAGCTTACTTCAGTCCAGGACAGAGCTAAGCTCTTAACCTCTCAGGCAAACCTTTCCCCTAACACTCTAGAGCCCCCAAACAAACATAGATGGACATTTCAGTTCCCTCAAATTGGATCTGCCTTTCCCTTCACAATATTTGTTAAGATGAATACAGTTCCTTTTGCAATGCTGCAGCAGTGGTGAAGGGGCACTTTTGTCAAACAGCAGTTCCTGAGCTCCAAGCCTATCTGGATAGACAGCAACAATGGTAGCTGGTTTAGTGTATTTATTATGGTTGAGACTAAATGGCTCAGCCAGTGTGGGACTCTGTCAAGGTCAGCACTGTATATATTAAAGCACAAATAATAGTCCAGCATATATACAATCTGTAATGCTAAGGTAAATTGAAGTGATAAAGAAATTATGACTTATGAGGTAGTGTTAAATTGTATGGTATCCATTTGAGTGACTCCTTCGAAATGCAAAATACACTAAAGGAGTAAAACCTGCACCCAAGAAGGCTAGATAATATCTTTCCACTTAGTGAGTGTGGGATACAAACAAACAATATAAGGTCATCGTACATCACCAGCATTAATGATGAAATTTCCCATAGCAGATGCAACTCTTCAGTCATCACAGAAATGCACTGCAAACATTCTATTGTGAGCCTGCAGTGCTTAGCGCAATAGGTGCTGCTCCACAGAGGAACAGCTGACAACAATATTATTGGCAATTAGTTATTCCGTAGTGGTTGAAATAATTTCTTTATCCTATGTGAGATCATAATCATGTTACTCTAGCAATGGTGGTGGCAGGAGATAACACAGGCATTGTTTTAGAACATGCAATTTTAAATTATGGATGAAATATCCTACTTGATTCAGCTGCCATTCAGCCAAAATCCATGAGCTCACAGTCGTCCATAATAACTATATTTACCACTACAAGAATGGAATTCAAATCATTCAGTATGTAGCCCTAATAATAAACCTATATGACTAGGGGCTGCTTCTTCAACATTATTTCCACCTAATTTATAATCAAGATGTTCAATTAATAATTTCAGCATTTTACGCAGTGTTAAGTCAGCTGAAAAGCATGTGATTTTTTTTCCACTTTTAATTTTTCACAATGCTGAGGAATGCATAATAAGCCAGCAGAACAAGGATGCCAGGAAAGCAACAATTATTAACAGAGCAATGGGAAAAAGAAAAGGTTCAAAAAGAAAAGCTGGAAAGTTGATTGCATTTCACAGAAAATGTAAATGCACTAAATGGTTCCAGAATAAAAGGCAGGAAAGTCTACAGTGCATTTCCACAGATATTAGAGCCTCTTTGTGAATGACAGCTGAGATGATAACTTTCCTAGAAAAGCACTTCTCTCATATTCACCTGCTTTAGACAGGTGCAACTACGCAGAACAAGAAGTAGTTGCACAAGACACCCAGCTGCAGCTAGATTGTGGCAAACCATTTCTTCTTTGCAGGGAGTAGAGTAGTTTTCGAACTGCTAAGGGTTTTCTTACCAAACAGATTCTGTACTAATTCAAATATGACATAAAGAGTGCTGTCTTTTAGTTCAACTTTCATCAGCAGTCTGCAAAGTCACCAAAGGTAATATAGATGAGAACTATTCAGATCACCATTCAGATCTGTGACTTGTATCATATATGGTTTACATTTACATACCTGTACTGACAATTTCTGACCTTGAAATGGATGAATCTATGAAATATGCTGGTAGCTCGTCACCAAATTCAAATCCGTGTCCACTATCCCTGGCACTCAGTACTATTCTTGTACTTGGTAGAAAGGCCCAAGTCTGAATGGGTACCAAACTAGCTATGGTATCATCAACATATGCTTCTCTCAAGAAGAAAGGGCACATGTTATCACAAAGTATGTTAATGAGGTATTCAGTGTTGTTGCATGGGCCATACAACTAATTAGAAGACTTCTCCAGACACTTTCATTATGGCTAAACAAATATAATGAATAATAAAATGGAAACTACTGGCAAATATTTTAGCCACATATTTACAGCTGAATCTGGTTTCTGAAATTCTTCTACTCAATTGCCTTAACGTATTTTTTCAGGCTAGGTAGGGAGAAAATGGGATGTAGCCTGCAAAATTTGAAAACTAATCTAAAAATATTTTTCTCTGTGTCTTAGATTACTTAATCATTGGCATTTTGATTAGAAAATATTCTGTGTACAGATTTATAACCAAGGCTTTGCTGTTTTCCCTAGTTGAGTTTTGCTATTTAGTACCATCATTGCAGAGTTTTTAAAATTAACATTAATTTTCTTTGTTGATTATAAAGTGCCTCACTGAGCTGCATCTGTAACATCTAAATGCTTTGTCATCACAAAAAAAAAAAAAAAACAACTCTCAGAAATTTTATGTGGTTCATTCTTGTTTTCTGTAGAGTGCCAGTTTATTTGTTTTGCAGAAACATGGTACTGATGAATTTAGAAATACTCATCCACAAATATCTCATATTATTTATTTATTTTCTAATTTAGTCCTCTACTTCTTCTGTGACGTAAGCCAGTGTAGGCTTCTAAAGATGTGTAAGCAAAATCTTTACATCTCTGAAAGGGATTAAAAAAACTAGATTATTACTGAATAATGAGGACACTGCTGGAAATCCCCCAGATTCCCCAGTTGTTTCACACCTTATATTTTATCTTTATATGTCTATTTTAGCACCACATTTTTATGAAATCCTTATTTATTTATTTATCTATCTATCTATCTATCTATCTATTTATTTATTTATTTAAATGGAACTCTGTCCTTGAAGATGCATTTCCCTTCTTATGTCCTGTAAGTTGGGTTTAAGGCCTACTATGGCTAACTGAAAATATTTATTCTGGTAGTTACAAAAGTCATGTTTGCTATTTTCTTTGATATTTCCTAACTTCTTCATCCATCCCACTGTAGATTATGAGGCTGAATTTTGTACACTTTGCCACTGAAGGTTCATTCTGTACTCTGCCTGAGATCTCCCTTTTATTTTACCTGATTTAAACATTTCCTCCATCTAATCAGAATCATCTGGACACTAAAAATACTGCTCATTTTATGTATAGTGAACTCAGAGAGAGCCACAGAAATATGTTCTACCAATTCCTATGATAGAACATATTTGGAGGTCCACAGCCGCGGGTCTGCTTCACCAGTTGTTCATAGCTCTTTAGAAGCTGTCATACTAATTGGAAAGATCTGAATTCTACTTCATATTACAGTCTGTCCCACAATGTTCTTGAGTCTTTTCACCATTACACTCTTATGATGTCTCTTCCCGGCTCTAGCTGCTGCTAATCCAATAAGTCTCCGTGATCGGTATGTCAGATCCCAGTGTGGAAAGAGTATATTGGTATCATCCTGAAAGTAAAGGCAGAGTAGCAATCGTGGCATGGTTGGGATGGATGGAAAGTGTTATGCTCAGTCATTGGGTTAGATAAGCTGAGAATGGAGAGCACCACAGGACAGATCAAGATAGAATTTGCATATTCTGACTCCTTCCATAGCAGGGAGGAAACAGCAGTAAAGCAGGGGATCTACCTGAGACCTGATTGTTTTTACTGACAGGTACATAGTTTCTCTGTTACCTTGTTGCCCAGAGTCTTAAAAGACAGAGGGTGATATTAATCGTCAAATGTATAAAGAATACATGATTCACACTGCTGTAGGAGGCACTGTATAGCAACTGAAATGATCATTACACATCTTCACATTTCTCACCAGGCTTCTTCACCATATTCTCCTCCAAAGTAGAGACTCCTGTCAAGTCTTTGTATTTATTATAAATGAAAAGTCTAACATTGGCTCTGTTTGCCTATAGGACAAAGCAGTCTATCTGGGATTTCTTTCTGTTGTAGTTGTTGTTGTTTGATTTTTGTTTTTGTTTTTCTTTCATCGCTATCACAGATGATTTTCTTCTGTTGATAGCTTCTGGCCAATCTATGTACTCATCCAGACTAGCAATTTCACTAGGAAACTAAGATATCTTATCAGATTTTACTCATCCGAAAGGATATAAGATTTCTGGATATTATTCTGGCTTTTGTGTCACAATGAATCTCAAAATAGTTCTGAAACATCATGCTTCATTAATTATGTCTGGTTTCAGCAAGTGGCTTCCTCTCAAAAATGAGTAGCAGGTTGTTTTCTTGAAAACTGAGAATATTATTCCTGCCTATGGATTTTCTTCTCTCATACTCATACACTTACAAACATACATATGTTTTGTTTGTTCTTTGCTGTTCTTTTGTTCTTCTTTTTTTTTTTTTTTTTCCCACTGTCACTCAGAGGATAACCAAAACAGATGCTCCACTTTAACAGATACTTGGGCTAGGATTAGAAGAAGTTGCAGTTCTCATGGCAATCCTGAAATTCTGCTGTGGACAAAGTTTTAAAACTTCTGTAGGGTTCAGTAAGGTTTCATGTGAATAAATTAGAAAAGCACAAGGAAAAATAAAATAAAAAAGCACAGAGAAGTACTCGTTCCTATTTGGGTGGTGAGACACTGGAACAGGTTACCCAGAGAGACTGTGGATGATCCCTCCCTGAATGCATTCAAGGCCAGGCTGGGTGGAGCTGTGAGCAAGTTCGTGCAATGGAAGGTGTCCTTGCCTATAGCAGAAGGTTAGAACTATATGATCTTACAGATCTCTTCCAAACCATTTCATGATTCTACAGTTTCTTTAGTTTTACAAGCTGCTTTTTTAGAAAATGTTTTTTTTGGTCTCATGATCTACAGCTTCACTGCCATGGTGCTGCTTATTGTAAACACTCAAGCATTCAAGTTTCTCTTAGAGCCAATACATTGATAGTCAACACATTTATCTGACTCGCATCACATATTCTCCCCATTACCTTTCATCTAGCAAAAACTGCGAGAAGAGCTTTATTGCTCCCACAGGAAGGGGGCATCATATTGCCCAGGAACTTGTTTTTTTTCCCCATGAAACTCACTCAACAGGAGGACAATCTTCTTCGGTAAAAGGAGGATTTTAATTGAAGCAGTTTATAAATAGATTTGACAAGAAAACGTCCCCAGTTGCTTGCTTCCCATGGATCAATTTAGAAGTTTGGTGGAGTTTTTCATCCTTCAAGCTTCCTAAAGCTGCCCATGATTTCTTTTTAATAAGATACATAGAAAATGTCCTACCACCCTAGAACATTATATTGAGACCACTAAGATCTGGGGAAGGGAAACGTAGAGGGTTAATTTCAAGCTGCTGTTGTGAGTGGCATTAAACATCAAAAGTGCTTTAGATTAACTTTTCCCTCAGAAGAAATATTTAACAATTGCTGATGTGATGTATGCTTTGACATTTTGAAGGATTATTCAAAATCTTTTTGTGTTTAGGATAATGACTTTCAAAGCACTTACCACCCTGTGCCAGTCAAATGCAGCACTTTGATTCATCACCATGGAGGTATTAATAATTAAATGTATTAAGATAATGGTAAGGTTGTATGGAAGCCACAAAAAACTTAAGCTGAGGTCCTGCTATTTCCCAAACTCACCTTGATGTCCCTGTTGCTATTACAATCACATTGGAAAGAAAATAATAGTAAAAAAATCAAATATATATCCTCATTTAAAAGCATATATATGTTTGTTTGTTTTTGTGGAGCACTTGTTGCATACAGTGTTATGAGCCTAAGGATGGCCTTTCAGCCTAAAATCTTCTTAGAAGCTTATTTCATGTAACCACCGAGGCAATGAGATATGTGAAATCCCAACTGTAGAACTGATGGGAAAATTAGTTTTATATACACAACTGCCACTTTATTAATTTCTCACTTGTTGCCTGCTCTGTCAAACACATTCTACTGAGAGAAGCATTGTCTCTTCAATGTAAATTGAGTTTTCTTATTTGGGAAAGCAAAAACAAAAATAAAAACAACAACAACAACAAAATATGCCATTATATTAATCACAGCAAGAAATCAAGTGCAGGGGCCTTACTGTGCCATGCACAGAACATCTGTATTCTCCAGAACTTCTCAAAAAAAAAAAAAAAAAAATCTAAAAAAAGAGATGAATGAAAAGATGGAGGAAAGTAACGTTTGACACCTTACAGGGTCAAATAATTAGTTTGGAATTAATTGAGAAGCAAACCAGACCTCTTCATTCAAGTGGGGGAGTGAGGAGAAACCTAATTTTTGTCTGGGAATACAAAAATCTTTATTTTTGCATCCATGATGCACAACAAAGGAGACAGGCCAAGGCAGCCAGTGCTGAGAGATCAAAGTTGTTGAACACAGTCTCTTTTTGTTGCTGATATGTTGGGTAGGCTCCTGGACAAGAACCACAAAAACTCAGAATCAGAATACTGTTTTTTTTGTTGTTTGTTTGTTTGTTTGTTTTGGAGAGAGAGAGAGAGGGGGAACTCCCAGCTCAGAAGCTTTATGAAGAAAAGAATTCACTCAAGATAGACAACAGCAAGGAATATTATTTAGACCTGACATTCTTTCTGGTTTCATTTTCTAGTTTGAGGGTAGAAGGAAGATGATGGTGTCAAGTGAGTCATTCTGAATTCCCCATAGAGTCAAATTAAGCTCAGACTACTTCATTTGAAAGATGGGTTAACCTCAAGTGAAATGAAAATGAAAAGACTACCACCAGGGTACTGCTGAGAGAAATGAAACCCAGATGTATCAGAAATCTCTGAGATTCATCTGTCCAAAATGGAAAGGTTGATATCATTTTATTTACAAACAAAGGAGGAGGAAAAAGGGAAGCTGATCTTTTAAGACACTATTTTTTAAGTTGAAATATACTTTAAAAAGGCAAGAAAATACTTGTTCTTTTTGATACTTTGCAAGTTATGTACAAATGAGCATGCTTCTAATTGTGCTTTTGTGTATAAAAGCCAAACTACAAGCTAACACACTTCCTTTTGCTAAACCCATAGGTATACAGATCTGCTCTGGATATTCACTTGCTCTAACATCTTTAGAAACAGTAGCAAGAAAAATAAATAAATAAATAAACCTATAGGGGAAAGGAGTGGAGGGAGTGAGTATTCAAATGATTTATATTGAATAAAATAGAAAAGTAAGTAATTTTGCAAGTTCCCCTAAGTATCAAACAATTGATCCATGGTGCATAGATTACTGAGATACTCATTTCTTAGGGGATGCTGTGACAAGTATCAGGATAAAAGCATGGCAGCCAATTTGACTGAATTGCTGTACATGCCATTAGGAAATCCTCCTCTGTGCAGCCCTCCAGAGGTTTTATTTAATAAGAAGAAACTGTCCCACGCTCAGCTTTACAGACAATGGACTGAAAGCAAAAGGTCTGTGGGAACTGCACATTCATGGAAGCGCTCCATTTTGCTCTGTGTCAACCTGTTTGAATACTAGCACTTTCTCAAATTTGTTATAAAATCTTATGCTCAGATTCAGACCTGAATATTGCATTGTCAGTCCCTCAACTGGCCTGAGTAAGAAACCCAAATAGAGGGGCCACGAACTTTCTGGAATAACCTGTGCACCCATATTGACCTCCCAAGGAGAGGCAGAGCTGATCAGAACCTCCAGATTTGGAAGTCCCCCAAGGACCTGAGGAAAGAAGGTGGTGTCATGGGTGCAAGTGTGCCTAGTTTGATGAACTTTTTGAGCAGGTGGCCAAGTTACATGAGGAAATCCCCAGGCTGAGATTGTCCAGCAGTTGGAGAGAGGTAAATGAATGGTCTCGTGTGGTGGCACGGGCAAACCGAAAGCCCTGTCTTATTTCCCTGCAAGGACAATTTTCCAACCTTGAGGAGACAGATGACAAAAACACACAAGATGAGGGAGGCTGGATTATTGTATCTGCTCAAAGCAGAATAAATCTCCCTCTTGTCCTTGAAGTCCTCCTTACCAGCAGATATCAAGCTCTGGAGAAGGAAAGAGATTGGGGGGGGGGTGAATAGCGGTTCAAAACTGAAAAGGAACAACCATGTTAAGATGGTCCAATCAAAGACCCAAGTCAGAATCAGTACCAACAAAAAAATGGTGAAGTGTTAGTAAACAGAGATTCCACACTTGAGAGGCACTAGGATGCAGGTCCCTGGCCTGTTGTCCATGAATGGCACACACCTATCTCAAAGGGGAAAAATAATCCTATCGCAGGAGCTAACAGGACTTATTGAAAGTGCTTTAATCAAGCTACAATGGGGGAAGGAGAAAAACAGGGCTCACCAGAGATGAGCCTAGTGGAACAATGCTTGAGCTGGGGGTGAGGCAGATGACTCAGCTGAAGTGCATCTACAGCAATGCACAAAGCACGGGCAACAAGCAGGAGGAACTGGAAGCAATTGTGTGGCAGGCTATGACCTAGTCGCTATTACTGAAACATGGTGGGACCACTCCCATGACTGGAGTGCTATAATGGATGGCTACAAGCTCTTCAGAAGGGATGGATGAGGAAGGAAGGGTGGTGGCGTGGCTCTTTATATTAAAGAGTGTTTTGATTTTGAAGTGCTTGGGGTTGGAAATTATAAAGTTGAGTGTCTATGGATAAGAATCGGGGGAAGGCCTGTAGGGGTGACATCTTGGTGGGAGTCTGTTGTAGACTGCCTAATCAGGATGAAGAGATGAACGAGGCATTCTATGAGCAGCTGAGGAAGTTGCACTCATTCTCATGGGAGACTTCAACTTCCCTGATATACGTAGGAAATACAATACAGCACAAAGGAAGAAGTCCAGGAGGTTTCTAGAGAGCGTGGAAGCTAGCTTCCTTACACAGCTGGTACTGGAACCTATCAGGGGTGGTGCCCTGCTAGACCTGCTCTTCACTAACAGGGAAGGACTGGTGGGAGATGTGAAGGTTGGGGACTGTTTTGGGCAGAGTGGCCATGGAATTGTAGAATTCTCTATCCTGGATGATGTCAGAAGGGTGACTAACAAAACTTCTATCTTGAACTTCAAGAAGGTGGACTTTGACCAATTCAAGACTCTTGTAGCACGGGTCCCTTGGGAGTTACTCCTTAAGGGAAAAGCTGTCCAGGAAGCCTGGATGCTCCTCAAGATGGAAATCTTAAAGGCACAAGAGCAGGCTGTTCCTGAATGGCGTAACACAAGCCAGTGTGGATGAACCGAGAACTCTGTTGAGACTCCAGAAGAAAAAGAGAGTCTGTGTCCTCTGGAAGAAGGGACAGGCTACTTGGGAAGATTACAAGGAAGTTGCTAAGGTATGCAGGGAGGAAGTTAGGAAGGTAGAAGCCCAACCTGAACTCAGATTGGCCACTGCAGTAAAAGGCAATAAGAAATCCTTTTACAAATATATCAATGGTAAGAGAAGAACCAAGTAGAATTTCCATCCTTTACTAGATGCAGTGGGGAATGTGACCACTGAGGATAAGGAGAAGGTTGTGGTCCTCAACACCTTCTTTACATCTGCCTTTAATAGGCAGATCACTTATCCTCAGGGCACTTTATGCCCTGATCTGGAAGTGTGGGATGCTACGCAGAATCCACCACAGGTGATTCAGGTGGAGACAGTTAGAGAGCTGTCCATGGACCTGATGGGCTCCACCCTAGGGTGCTGAGGGAGCTGGCTTTTTGCTGAGCTGCTCTCTGCCATCTATCAGCACTCTTGGTTATCTGGAGAAATTGCAGAGGACTGGAGGCTTGCCGATGTGACTCCCATCTACAAGAAGGGCTGTAAGGAGAATCCGGGGAACTACAGGACTGTCAGCCTGACTGTGGTACCAGGAAAAGATATGGAGCAAATCATCTTGGGTGAGATCACATGGCATGTGCATGGCAACCCAGCCAGCACAGGTTCGTGAAAGACAGATCGTGCTTGACCAACATCATCTCCTTCTATGACTGGCTGACCAGACTGGTACATAAGGGAAAGGGTGTTGATGTAGTCTACCTAGACTTCAGCAAAGCCTTTGGCATGGTCTCTCACAATATTCTCCTGGGGAAAATGGCTGTCCCTGGCCTGGACAGGTATACCCCTCTTTGAGTAAGGAACTGGCTAGAAGGCCATTCCCAATGGGTAGTAGTTAATAGAGTTAAATCCAGCTGGAGACCCATTACAGGTGGTGTCCCCCAAGGGTCGGTACTGGGGCTCAGCTTGTTTAATATCTTTTTTGATGACCTACATGAGGGGATTGAGTGTATACTTACTAAGTTTGCAGGTGACACCAAGTTGGGAGCATAAGGAGGCCTGAGCATAAGGAGGCCCTTCAGAGGGATCTAGATAAGCTGGATCACTGCGCTGAGGTGAATGGGATGAGGTTCAACAAGGCCAAGTGCCAGGTTCTGCACTTTGGCCACAATAACCCCATGCAGCGCTATAGGCTTGGGTCTGAGTGTCTGGATGTCTGTGAAGAGGAAAGGGACCTGGGGGTGTTGGTTGATGCTCAGCTAAACATGAGCCAACAGTGTGCCCAACTGGACAAGAGGGTCAATGCCATCCTGGCCTGCATTAGAAATAGTGTGGCCAGCAGAAGCAGGGAGGTAATCATCCCCCTGTACTCAGTACTGGTGAGGCTGCACCTTGAGTACTGTGTTCAGCTGTGGGCCCCTCACTACAAGAAAGACATTGAGGTCCTGGAACATGTCTAGAGAAGGGCAACAGAACTGGTGAGGGGTCTGGAGCACAAGTCTTATGAGGAGCATCTGAGGGAGCTGGGATTGTTCAGTCTGGAGAAGAGGATGCTCAGGGGAGACCTCATTGCACTCTACAACTTCCTGAAGGGAGGCTGTGATGAGGAGGGGTTTGGCTTCTTCTCCCAGGCAACAAACAGGACTCAAGGAAATGGCCACAATTTGCACCAGAGGAGATTTAGATTTGACATAAGGAAACACTTTCTCTCTCAGAGAGCTGTCAGGCACTGGACTGCCTGCCCAGGGAGGTGTTGGACTTGCCATCCCTGGCAGTTACAAAGATAATATTTACTGTATATATTTTAATTCCATACTTTGCTCATATCTTCTATTTTACCCTCTTCATTTGACTTACTAAAACCTCTCAGACAGCTGTGTTAATTTGGAAAAAGAAGAACAGCTGCTGGATTTGAAGACATATGTTCATTTTCAACTCCTGCAAGTTGTTGTGAAAGCTTAGCTAGCTGCCCCCGGGGCTCATTAGTCCCTCAAGGAAGTCTCCAAAACAGAAAAAGATGAATGTAGGAATAATAAAAAAGAGTTGTGCCTTCCCCATTGCATCTCTGACAATCTTTTCTTCAGCATCTCTTATTTATCTGAAGGATCTTCTTCATTCATTTCCTCGTATTTTCTTTGTTCATTTTAGAAGCGTATCCTCAAAAACTGATCATTTTAGGGGAAAAAATAGAGTACAGGTGTTATCCTCTAAGCTACTATTAGGAAAGAATATTTGTTATTGGGAAATACCTATTTTCAACTACTTATTCAAAAATTCTTTGGCATCCATCCTGACATAGGAAAAATGACTACTTGCCCATTTATTGAAATCTCCCCTCATAATCATCTAATCTTACTTCATGAAGTCTTGTCACAGTGATTGTCTGTATGAATGGCATTATTTCCTTCTACTGCAAAAGTTAGCTCTGTAAAATGAAAATCTAGTGAGTAACCTTGCTGAAAGACAATAGGAAAATAACAACTTTTAATGGAAAATGATATTAATACTAGAAGGGTACTTAAATTTAATTTTTTTTCACTAAGACCTGCTCTAATCATGTAACAACATTAAGCTCATTTTACAGGGCAGTTTTATCTTTGCAGTAAGTTTTTATTTTTAAAAAAGTTTTTTAAATTATTTTTTTTTTTTTTTCATTTTTTTAATTATTAATATTATTTCTTGTTTTTCTTTCCTGTGTTTTAGTTTTCTACTTTTTTTTTTTCCCCCTTAATATTCCCTTTCTATCTGGTAATGCAAACAGCTCTTTCTCCTTTGTCTTTGCTGATCTCTAAGAAGTCATCACAGCACGTGTTTCCCTAAAGTTTTTTTTTGATTATGTTACATATGGCCTACATTTACAATGGATGAATTTTAGGTGCACATTGTAGTGCAGTGAAATACAATCACTAGTAAAATATAAAATAATCACTAATGAAAGAAACTGCATTATCAATCCTTTGAGGAAAATATGTTGCAATTACAGCTAAGCATTTTGCACTTTTTACATATCATTCCATTTACTTATCAAAACCAAATAAATGAAATAAGATAGTAGGAGAGCATATTTTTCATTTCACTGTTTCTAAATGTGAATGCCAAATATTTTATTCCCCTTTCCATTGTTCTTCTTTTTTTCCACAAATCTCTTTCATCTTTTCAGATGTTTTTGGCAAATATTTTGTGGTTAATTCATTTAT
This sequence comes from Gallus gallus, assembly GCF_016699485.2. Classification (NCBI taxonomy): domain Eukaryota; kingdom Metazoa; phylum Chordata; class Aves; order Galliformes; family Phasianidae; genus Gallus; species Gallus gallus. Next base: position 4,777,778 of record NC_052572.1, read on the forward strand.
TCTGTTAGAGTCAGGGCAGTTCGTGTGTCTGTACATATCCTGGAACAATACTCATTACATTTTTTGTGTGGTGTTTAATTTAAAAAAAGAAAGACCTGGATGACCTAGAAAATAGCATTCATGTTCCTGGCTCCAAGTGATTTTGTTAGGACCTGGAAATGAAAATTCAGAGGATAAGGAGAAGATTCCTAAACAGAATCAACACAATATTTTCACAGTTTTAAAACATAATTTTACCGGGTAAATCTTAAAACTTTACATTTTAAGATGTGCCATTAAGGTATTATATGCTTTTCATTATTTTATCTATCTAAAAATATTGAATTATCTAAGATACATAAATCATTCTCTCTAGTTCCTCTCTGAATATGCAACCTCTACGAGTGTCTTTGTGAAGTAGATGACATGTTCTAGACAGCTAAAATTAGTTAAAATGAATATAAGTTATAAACATCTTCAAGTTCTTCTCAACAAAATTATGTTTTTAGGTACATAGATTCTTCTTATGCATTCACTCTGTGTATGAGCTTCTCTTTTCCAGGCTAAGAAGCCTCACCTCTCTCAGCCTGCCCTCATATTGGATGCATTCCATCCCTTGGATCATCTTTGTGGCCTTCTTCTGGATGCAGTCCAACAGGTCTATATCTTGCCTGTATTGAGGACTCCACAACTGGGTGCAATACTCCAGATAAGGTCTCACCAGCGCAGAGTGGAGGGGCGGAGGGGCAGGATCACTGCCCCGACCTGCTGGCAATGCTTCTTTTGATGCAGCCCAAGATAAGGCTGGATTTCTGGGCTGCAAGGGTACATTGCTGTCTCATGTCCATCTTGACAACCACCAGTACCCCCAAGTCCTTTCCAACAAGGCTAAGTTCTACTTCTACATCCTCCAGCTTATATTTGTTGTCATAACCCAAAACGACAATACTACTCAAAGTATTGCAATCATATTCATTTTTATCAAGAAGATATTTCTTCTTGCATTATGTTGGTAAGTGTACTCATCTGAAATAGGGATTAATGTTTTTTTTTGTTGTTGTTGTTGTTTTTTTTTAAATGAAGCTTACTCAGCAGCCTGGTAATGTGAATTATCCTTAAAGAAGGAAAAGATTTGCCCTAGAGAAATTGTAGCTTAAGCATCAGATCATGTAAGAGCCGGACAACAGGATAAAAAGCATCGTTGGTCAATATCAACATGAGAGGACAAGCCTACACAACTAAGCAAATGTTGAGATATTTTTATTAGTATAGAGATGGAAACAACCTTTAGGCCTTTGTATACAGTCTGTACTTATTGAGCATAAAAGGGTTCTTTTAAGAAGTTTGGAGTGATTTAATGAAGCAATATATCTAGATCTAATGCATGAGGGGTCTATATGGCTAAATCCATTGCAATCAGATGTAGAAAAAATGTTCCTGTTCTATTTATGAATCAGGTTGTCACTTTTGCATGCATCAGAATATAAGGATACTACTTCAAAACTTCAAAATGCTGGTTATCTATTGAACCCCAGTTCTAGCTTTCCTTTCAAGAAAAGAAAAAAAAAAATCAGGTTGTTAACACTGAGATGTTTCAAGCTAGTTTTGAAAACCTATAAAGTTTTCCAGGTCCAACTTGGTAGTTAACATATTCAGTTTCTTTGTTTTCTTTCACTTTAAAGCCTACTGACTCATTCAGTATGAGATCAAGGCCACATTTAAAAGAAGAAAACCAAATTCCTATAAAATGTTTTCACTTCATCTTTCCTGCAGTATTCCAAATGAAAGCATCTTGCATTGGGATGGTAGCAGGGGAAGATGCTTTTGCACTGATGTTATTCCACGTATTTATTGAGGCACTGTCTATAAATACATCTCTTATGTTATAGTTTGCAAATCTTTTAGGAAGACCAGTCATTTAGTTTGTGTTTTTATTGCATGCAGAACAAAAATAATCTTGTTTGTATTTGGTGTTCCTCAGTAATGAAGGATTAATACAGCTTTGCATTTTTACTATTCATAATTGGAGACATGCCTTTGAGATGAACCATACAATGACAAATCAAAATACTTTTGGGAAAGGAAGGGTCTCTAAAAAATAGGATGAGATTAAAAAAATAAAAGTGATTATTTATTAGTCTTCCAGAAAATTGAGTTATGTTTTCAGAATTAAAGGTATTGTTTGGGATTAACTCAGAAGCCTAAAGCAAAGATGTGTGAAGGTAAATTTAACACAGAGGTGATATGTTCATTCTCTGGGGAAAGAGATAGAAATGATGGTTGTGATTTTCACCTTATCTTCTTTGACAGAGAAAAGGTTCAGCAATTATGACCCAATGGAAAAAAAAAAAAAAAAAAAGAGAGAAAAAAAGAAGAAGAAATGATAATTTAAAAACCAGACAAAAAGAATATGAAAAAAAGCACCTCAGTGCATTTTCTTCTAATGATATAAATTTCAATTAACTGAATTGATAAATTAAGCTATAAAGCAATGCAAACATGCAGAAGAAAAATTCAAATAATTTTTTTCTTCATGCTTCCAATTCTTTATAGTACATTACATCAGTTAATGGCAATTTGTATAATTTGTGTAATGACATAAATTGCCATAAACTCTCACAGTGAAGTGTTGTAAAAATGATAAATCAGGGGTAAAGTATGGAGGGTTAGATTCGTAGCTGCTGTGAATTCCATTAAAATTATTACACGTACTTCAGTTTACACCTGCTCACCTCTAAACTTAGGCAGGGAGAGTACAAAGGGAGACACTATCACATGTAAGTCATAATGAGTAGGCGAGTATGAGTAAGTCACTGGTTATCCATGATGTGACAAAGTGATTATTGATGGCATAATATGTGGCTTCTTAGATCATGACTGGGCCTTTGTGTGCCTGATGCACAGTTGTTTCTGGTGTGAGTTGATTTTTCTGACCAAGATCTGGAAGCAGTTTTTAAAAACATACCTAGGGCCTGGTTTCTGTCCATCTCACACTGCATATAAAGTGCACTGTTGAGCAGAAGGAAGCACAGCAACAAACTGTCATTTCATGTCTTTCTGAGCTTGCATCAACCTCTAGAGTACTGTCAGTCTTCTAAGTCAGTGCTATCTCCCAGGCATTTCAGCCTGTCCCTGAATGCTGAAACATTAACCTGATCCACCTTCTAAGTTTGTGTCACCACCATTATACAAAGCAAGAGCTGGAGACTTAATCAAAACCAACTTCACAGCCTGTTTTTAATGTGCCCTCATACCTGCAAGTTTTATTGTACTCAGGTCATAAAATCATAGAATCATAATCTTAAAATCATTGAATGGCTCAGGTTGGAAGGGACCTTAAAGAGCTAGCTGCAGCCCCTCCACTGAGAGCAGCACTGCCAACCATAGATAAGTTTGCCCAGGGGTCCATTCAACCTGGTCTTGAACATTTCCAGGGATAGGGCATCCACAGTTTCTCTGGTCAATCTGTGCCAGTGCATCTCTACTGTAATTTGTTCCTAACCTAAATGTGTCCAATTTTAGAACAAAGCCATTCCCGCTTGTCCTATTGCTGCCCTCCCTGGTAAAGTGCCCTCCTCCAGAATCCCTTTAAGTACTGAAAGGTTACTTTAAGGTCTCCCTTTGAGCTCTCTTCTCTCCAGGATGAACAAGCCCAGCTCCCTCAGCTTTGTATGATAGGAAAAGTGCTTCAGCCCTCTGATTGTTTCTGCAGCCCTCCTCTGGACTTGCTCCATCAAGTCCAATAAAAAGAATTCTTGGGACTCCAGAGCTGAATACAGTACTCTAGGTAGAGTCATTGCCTGATTGAGATGTATTTGGATATCCTGGCCACGATACAGTTCCTTACAGAGAGTGATAATAAAGTTAGTTGCACCACATGACACTAACACCAAGATATTGTCACAAGGTGGTAAACAGTGTGTATACAGTAACTCCCACTATATCCACAGCACAAAAAGTACCATATTTAGAACCATAAATAAGTGCTTATGACTTTCCTAGTCTGTAAAGATAATGAGAAGCCAATTATCATGGACGAGTCAATTCAAGTGCTAGCTGTTTGGGATTAAATATGGGCATACTCTTACAACATATCCTATCCCTACTGACAATTCTGAATTTGAGTGTGACCATTTTCATCTAGTTACAATTTTTATGATATGTGTTTTTTTCATCATTACCTCTGTCTTGTTACAGAAAAGTTGACAAAGCTTTTCTGGAAAATTAAAATAATTCATCACACTTAGTAGACACAAAAAATTGACTGAATCATGTTCAAAGTTGTGAGTGGATGTAAGCATCACTAAGAAGAATGAGCCTGTAGTATTTTTAAGAAGGATCAAAATAGAAAGAATGTGACTTAAAAAAACAAAATGTGGCTTATCATAAAGGAAGAAGGAAGTTACTTTAGAGCAATATTTATTTTCCAAATAATTTTTTTGTTTGTTTTTGTTCTTGTTTTGTTTTGTTTTGTTTCCCACTGTGAGATATAACATTGGGATGTACAATGTTGTGAGAGTGTTACAGGGTGCTTTTCCACACTGACTCAAAGAAGAAAACTCACAGATACAGAAATTTGCATATAAATTGCCCCTCTGACCCTGGATTTCAGAGATCTTTAGCAGTATCAATTAATTCAGCCTTATAAACCCACTCGATTCAAAGACTTTTGGGTTTCTTTACAGTGAGATCTAGCGTCTGTCAAATAAAAATCATTATTCTCATCTCTGTTCATAAGATGGAAAAATGAAGGCAGAGCCAAAATCGGAAAAAATGACAGGAGATTTTGGCAAGATATAGCTTGTTGTTTTCTATCAGTCACTCATTCCAAAGAATGATAGAATTATGAAAATTGAAACTTTTTCATGGGAATAGTAGCTTTTAAGCAATGGCTTCCAAGGAAAGTGTTCTAAGCACTAGGAGAAAAGAGCTCCAAAGTTGGGACATATGCTTTGAGTTTATACCATAGGACAATACCCTAAACATTTAAACATTTATGTATCCAGAACACTAATCTGAATTGTCATAAATAACTTTAGAAGGAATCGTTTGAGAGAGGATCACAGTAAAACGTTAGTGTTAATATATTGTAGCTGTGTATCCAAGCTATGAACACAAATAGGATTCTTCTGCAAACCACAGTTAAAGTTTGTTACAGTCAAATAATCACAACAACCAAATAAACCATGGAACAACAATACTGAAAAATAAATTGTTACAGAAAATGGGTCATCTCATGCTATGTCACTCAATCTGAAAATAAATTATTCCATATTTTACTAATTTAATTAAGTGAATAGGTATTTTCAGCTGAACAATGATATTTTAAAGTAAATAAAGAGGTGCCTCCCCCCATTTTTCAAAGTCTACTGGAAGTGTATTTTCACATTTGTCACTTTCTTTTTTTTTTCTGAGTCGTGGAAAAGTAAATTGTTAGAACAAATCCTCCAGTTTGATCACACATTAATTCCAACAGTGAGAAAATAAAAAAAGTGAGGCACATTCTGACTTTAAGCAAACTAGAAAGCCTGAGTAAAATGCTGAGATGTGTTTATAACAACTAGAACAAATGTTTGAAAGCAAATACATGGAGAGCAAAGGAGAATGTGCATATGGGATAGAACAGAGAACTTATTTGTTCTAGTAGTTCAGTGATGATCTAGTTTCTGTTATTATAAAAGACAATTTGGAAAAACTGTCAAGTCTGCAGATTAATCCTGCGTACATCTGCCTGGAGTTTGCTTTGAAACCTCTTGGATCTAGAAAGACAATCTTGTGTAATTAGCTGAAGCCACTATAATCCATAAAAACATCTGATCACATTGATTTTCAGTCAATCAGGCTCTATCTGTCAACAGCAATTCTAGAGATCATACGAGAGGTCTTACAAGAGCACAACTTTGCCCTCTAAGGTCATTTAAACTTTTCTTGGTTTTAAATAGGGGGGGAGGGGGGAGAAAAAAAAGAAAAAAAAAGAAAAAAAAAAAACTGTTACAGGCAGCAAAGGGTCCCAATTAGAATGGAAAAGCTACTACTACTACTTACAATAATAATAATAAAACTATGTGTATGTATATCTCTTAATAAAGATGTAGGTATACAGACATGTTATCTTCATACACAAGAATGTTGCTGTAGACATATTTGAGAGCTGATCCATATAAATTTTCTTTTTGATTTTTTTTTCCCCAATTATTTTTTGTATAGTAGAGGAAGACAACAATCTATTCAAACCCCTATTCTGCCTCCAACTGCTATGCATACAGCAAATATCATAGGATAGCAACATCTCTAATAATGGAGTTAATATAGTGTGCAAGTGTTCATGGAGAAGGAAATACTTTTGAGTCTGGTTTATATACAGCTATCCTCATCTGAGACCAGTTAGTAATGCAGTGAAAATGTTTCACTGCAGAAACACTGTCTTATGAGCTCTGTGATATCCCTGGATGCTCCAACTTACTACTCATACTGCACTGCACCTGTTAATTTGCTCTGTTAACCATCAGTGTTGTTTTAGGGTAGTTCTCTCTTACTTCACCTACCCTGCAATGTTGCATGCTTTGATTCCCATCCTCCTGGCCACTGCTACTGAAGGGCAAAATCAGGTCCCCGCAGTATAGAAAGAAGGGCTTCATAGCAAGAAAAGAGAAAGCAGCTTCACAAGGTAGACATAAGGGGCAAATTGAGATAGTTTATATAGAGAGTATTAGAAAACAAAGGATTCCAAGCACTTTCATAGGCCCTAGGTCCGAAATAACAAGGAGAGTGAAGGCCATAAAGATAAGGACCGGAGAACAGCTCAAAAACATTTGGCAGGGAGGTGATTAGATATCTGAAGTGCAAGCTGAAACTGGTTCGGGGGATGCCCCCCCTTCAGGATCATAAGTTTGCAACGAGGAAGACTATGAGCCTTTGCGAGGAAGACTACGAGCCTTCACCATCACAACCTACTACGCACCTGCAAGGGGGGGAGGGATTGTATGCTAATGGGCTCTTGGGAATGTAGTGAATATGTATCCGAATTCCTGTCAACTGTTGATTATGTATTAGTTTGACCTATATGTATAACACGATTTCTTCGGACGGTGTGCAAGTTAGGTGGAACGATCTCCCTTGCACCAGGGTGTACGCATGTCACCAATAAACACATACCTGCTCTATATCCTTACTGGCTATAGAGTCTGATTTCCACACGTCACTACTGGGAAGCAGGGAGCTCAGATTTACAGATCCGGTTATAAAGAAGCACAGGTGAAGTTCCTCATTCCAACTCCTTTCTCAGCAGAAGTTTTTAAATGTTCTTTCTTATTTAGAATTTTGGAGAGTGTTGAACATGAGTGTTTGAACTGAGATGTTCAAACGGTAAAGTGGATTGCTGGTAAGATTGTTTCATTATCTCATCTAGGATTAGCCATCTAAAAGTTGTCAACTAGTCAAGACTAATAAAGAAGACACACATTAGCTTCTTCAAAGGTAAAGTTAACCCAAGTGATTTTGATTGCTTTTTTTTTATGATGAGGTGAATTATTCTCTCTCCTTTCTCATCCAGCAGTGTGAATGGACAGACTCATACCCCATCTGAAATCTTAAATATATTCAAGTTGAATTCTACGTGTCTGACATGTAAGACGTAAGGGAAAAAATGTACATTAACAGCAAGGAAATGTTCTTTGTATCACATGAAAACCTATCCTCCAGTATTGCCTTTGTCCAAAAGACAGATGATATAAATAAATGGCATATATATTTTTTTTTTATTTCAATTTAAACATTTCATCATGTCATCTGTCATGACATGTCATCATGTATCCTTCAGGCAGGATAGTCAGTGAGACATGGTAAGAAACTGATAATACTGTAGTGAGATCAAAGACCATGGTAATTACAGATAGATTCCAATTTCATATAGATTACATCATCCAGTGCAAATGTAGTTTTATTCACAAGTCTCCCAATTGCCTTAATTGTTCAGACAGTTTGGGTGATGAAATTAAGCACCCTACGTATTCTAAAACACATTAATGAGACACTGGGATGTCCTACAAAATACTGAATATTTTCCACTAAAAGTGAATCATAGGGATTTAATTCTGCAGCAGTTCCACAAACATGATCTTTTCATCTGTGAACTGATACAGAAAAAAATGCAATGTTCTCAAGAATCCCTAAATAAATGTCATAAAGGAGTAACACTGTGTAATTTCTAAGTTCTGCTTATGTAATGAAGTTTCATAACCTTGAATATCCTGTTCAGACTAAAGATCTGAAATTAAAATGAGCAGCGTCTTCAGTAACATTAAGACTCAGCAGTAAGCTTGGTTGATAGAAAGATTTTCTAGTGGACACAGTTGATAGGAGCAATTTGAAAGAAACACCTTCTGTCTGAACTGAAGATTTGCTTGGGGTTGGAACTGGTCAAGTCAGTAAAAATGAATTGAGATGTAAGAGAGCTGAGAGTCCTATATGGTTTCAAACATCAGTTTTAAGCCAAAATTTAGATGACATGGGTAAGGGGGCTATGAATCACAATTCTGGTAATGTGATCTTTTTGTTACCAACTGACATAGCTGGTGGCTCAAGTAGTAACCAATTCATCTCCTGTGTGACATGAAGGGCATGATTTCTGTTTTAGATAGAACAACAATTCCAAGCTTTGCTTTTTGGTCTTGATGAAAACACAAAATTGCTGTATCTGGAGGGTTAATTTCTCTTTTATCTCTGTGGATAAGAATGCATGATAACAATTCCCACCATTCTCTAAAATACTCCTCAGTACTTCAAATCCTAAAGCACATATTACATATATACTATCTCAGTCCTCTAGATACAAGATAATGGAAAATGTCTTCCTCCTTCTTATTCCTTATTCAAGTCACAAATATTGCTTACTTTGGAAGCAGATTTACTTGTCTTAGAAAATCTGATACCTGCTTAGTGATTGTTTTCTAAATAACCTTTCTTTCTCTTTCTTTCTCTCATTTTAGATATTTTTCATACTCATCCTCATGTACAAACCTCTAGAAAGATTAAATATATGTAGAGGGAGTGAGAGGAGAAGATTTGTATACTACCATTTCTAAACTGCATTTTTGGTTGGTGCTGAATGACCACCTTTTAATTCAACTAGTAGTCCATGTTGGTATATTTAAAAGATCCCTGTTTATGCAAAGGAGAAAATCTAGAGCATCACTGATGCTAACATACCTCAAATTCCTCCTCATTGGTGAGCAATAGGTTCAGTACTGTATCTCCCCTGGTGAGGCCATCTATTACCTGACTTCAGTAAGTTATCCTCAGTGCATTCCAGGAGCTTCCTGGATTGCCTACAGCTCGCTATTCTACTTTTCCACCAGATGTTTAGGTGGCTGAAGTCACACAGCAGGATGAGCACTTGCAATCACAAAGCCTCCTGTAGCTAGAGGTAGAAGGCCTCATCAACAGGCTCTGTTTGATCAGGTGGCCTGTAGTAGACACTGATTACAAGGCTCCCTTTGCTGCCTTGGTCTCTAATTTTCACCCATAAGTTTTTGATTTGTTCATGGCTATTCTTTAGGGACAGCTCTTCACATTCTACTCCTTTCCTGATGCAGACAGCAATACTCCTCCCGTCATACCTTGCATGTCCCTTTGGGAAAACTTGTAGCTGTCATAGCCACACTTCAGTCATAGGAATCATCTCACTATGTTTTGATGATGGCAACTGTATCATGGTTTTCTAGTTGCAAAGCAGCGCCTCCTGTTTGATTCCCAAGCTGCATACATTGATACAGAAGCAGTCATGATGAGCAGATGGTCTTGTCACTTCGTTAGAGGATAACTCCTTAATTCCTTTTATGTATTTTGCTTGAGTTTCCCCCTTGCTTTCTCCTATTGACCCAGCAGTCAGAGGAACCCATCCAAACTGGCCTTGAATGCCACCAAAGATGGTGCACCCACATCTCTGGACAAAATGTTTCTGTGCCTTACCGCTGAGTAAAAAATTTCTTCCTAACGTCTAATCTATATCTCCCCTCTTTTAGTTTAAACCCATTCTCCCATTTCCCTATCACCATCAGACAATGTTAAAAGTCCATTCTTGTTGTAAGATCCCTTCAAGTACTGGAAGGTAACAACGAGAACTCCCATGAGACTTCTCCAATCAACAAGCTCAGTTCCCTCAACCTTTCTTCATTGGAGAGATTGTCCAGACCTTTTGATCTTAGTGTCTCTCCTCTGGACTCCCTCCAACAGCTCTGCATCCTTCTTGTGTTGAGGGCCCCAGGCCTGGACACATTACTCCAGATGAGTCCTCATGAGGGCAGAGTAGAGGGGTACAATCACCTCCCTCTCTGGGCTCACCTCATCTCTCTTGATGTAGAAAAGGTTACTGTTGACCTTGCAGGCTGCAAGAACACGCTGCTGGTTCATATTCAGCTTTTCATGCATCAGGACCCACAAGTCCTTCTCCATAGGCCTACTCTGAGTTCCTCTCCCACGCTGTACTCATGTGTGGAATTGCCTCAGCCCAAGCGCAGCACTTTTTAGTTGGCCTTGTTGAACCTTGATTATCATGTGCCCAGTTTTCAAGCATGTCCAGGTCCCCCTGGATGGTGCCTCTTCCTCCTCTCCAGCCTGTAGTTCCCAAAGTCATCCAATCTCTCGTTCTTGAATATGGGAGTGAAGTTTCTCTTTTTCCAGTCATACAAGACTTCACTTGACAGCCATGATTTTTCAACATGATGTAGAGCAGCTTAATAATCATGTCATCCAGTTAATTCAAGACCCTAGGATAAATTTTGTCTGGCCTTATAGACTTGTGCACTTTCAGCCTCATGAGGCTGTCTTGAAATCACTCTGCTGTTGCACTGGGATGAATTTTACTCTCCCCACCCCATCACAGAAGTTCAGGCACATGAGTGGTATGGGAAAGATCTCTGTCTGAGAAGACTGCAGCAAAGAACTCGTTAAATACCTGAGCCTTCTTCATGCCTGAGGAGGCAAATTCTCCCTTTGTATTTACCACAGGGGGTACAATACAACCTCATTTCCCCATCTCCTCTGTCTAATGCATCTAAAGAAATCCTTCTTAATGTTTTTCATATTCCTCATTAAATTCAGTTCCATCTGTGACCCCCTCTCCCCCCCTTTCTTTCCTTTTTTTTTTTTTCCCCTGACTCCATCCTAGCAAATCTGGACAGTATCTCTGTATTCTTCTCAGGCCACTCACCACTCATCCCTGCTTCCAGTGCTTATATTTGACTCCCTTCCTTCCTTCCTTCCTTCCTTCCTTCCTTCCTTCCTTCCTTCCTTCCTTCCTTCCTTCCTTCCTTCCTTCCTTCCTTCCTTCCTTCCTTCCTTCCTTCCTTCCTTCCTTCCTTCCTTCCTTCCTTCCTTCCTTCCTTCCTTCCTTCCTTCCTTCCTCCCTTCCTCCCTTCCTCCCTTCCTCCCTTCCTCCCTTCCTCCCTTCCTCCCTTCCTCCCTTCCTCCCTTCCACCCTTCCACCCTTCCACCCTATATACAGATAAGCATAGCAGCAGTACTTTTAAATCAGTTTCAAAACAAACAAACAAGCAAGCAAAAAAACAAATACTTATTTTTAAATGATACGGACATTTTTGCCTGGCTTTAAAAATATTATGAAATGATGTTACAATTGGTATTTTCAGAATTACAAACAGTATTCGTATGGAGAGTAACCTTGAGAATGACAGATCAATACTTCTGCAGCCCTACAACCAAAGTGCCCCAAACCAATGCTATGGTGCAGATTAGAAAGGAGTAGAGGAATCCATCAGTACAGGTGGAAGTGAAATACATATCCCTAAGGAATCTGACATTCCTCCTATCTAGATTGTAGTACAGCACAATGACTGTTGAAGCTCTACTGTCCATTGTTAATTGCAAAGAGGTTTTTAGAATCCAGGTTATGTAAAAATATAGACAGTACATGACAAATCATTTGGAATAAATTTTTCACCTTGCATGGATTAATGCAACATTAAAAGCAAGACAAACTCCACAGTACTAAGCAGAGAGAGGATATGAAAATCATTTGTTCTTTTACTTCACAAGATTAGTAGAGACGCAATTCCATCCAAGACAATATTGATGCAAAGTCAGCACTGAAGGGAAAGATTCAAGTCCTGAAACTGAAATGATAGTTAGCTGCAGTGAAGGGAGAAAAATCAAGCAGACAGAATATTTTTCACCAGTCTGTTGAACTAGCTGTAACAGAAGACTGGCTTTATAATTGCATAGCCTTATTAATTCTCTATGTACTACTATAATACTCTATATACTACTATACTATATATATATATATATATTTATCTTTATATGTATATATATAATGATATATATATCTTTAATATATATTTCACAGAATGTGAAGATGAACAGAAATACTACTTCACAGAGAGTGGAGAAACTGAAGCAGAACAACTGCATTTCAGAAATGTCGAAAGTCAGATTTATCCTAAATCCTAGAAGCCCACCCTCAAAGCTAAGTTATTCTTTATTTGCCATCTGCTAAATTGGAGGCTTAAAGCAAATTTTAGTCAAATCAGTAAATAGGCATACAAATTGGTACACAATATGACAATCATTGTCTTCACCAGACTTCATTTTATAAAGGCATGTTCATGGACAGCTTCAAGTTTTCTTGGTTGAGCTAAAAATGGAGGAATCCAAGTGTAGCTTTGGAGACAGCACCACCACTCCTCAGCCTCCACTCATCCTGCCTTTCTTTTCTCTACTTCTGATGGAAGAAAGAAAGAAAGGGGGGGGGGGGGGGGGGGGGGGGGGGGGAAGAAGGAAAAAGGTTAAAAATAGGAAAAGGCCTTTAGTACCTTCTCCCACTGTGTGACCTTGCAGAGTTGCACGAGTTAAATGGAGCACTGTTTGGGAACATCCATTGTTCTAATCACAGCTGCTCCAATACCATATTGTCAGTGAAATGGAAAAGAAATTAGCAGCTCATTTTGTGCAACGTGAACTTTCTCTCTCGCTCTCCTGCTTGATGAGAACACTCTCTTTGATAAATCAGCCATCATACCTTATTGCCATGCAGAAACTGGAAGTAAAAAAAAATGTCAACAACATTTTTTCCCTGAGTCTTCTGGAAGCAATCAAGTTTCACTGCTGCAAAGGTAATGCTTAATTTTCCATCCTTGTTTTTTTTTTGGTTTTTTTTTTTTTTTTTTTTGGCATATAGAAAGTTAACAGAGGACATATCTTTTAAAGCTACAAAAATTGATTGGACTTGCAACAGACGAGACGTCGGCAATGAATGAGATAAAGAGCAGATTCGGCACATTATTGCAAGAGAGGTTCCCATCGGTGCGTACCATTCACCGCCTAGTGCACAGACTTCAATTAGCAGTTAAGGATGTGTTGAAATATGTTGCAGGAATTAGTCATTTCAAAGTCCTGGTAGGGAAGCTAAACTATATAGTGTTTGCAGTCAGCCAAAAAAAAAAAAAAAAAAAAAAAAAAGATAAAGAAGAAAGAAGAAGGAAAGAAAAGAAACTCAGCAAGAAGACAAGAAGTAGCTGAACGGGCATATGCAGTATCATTGGAGTGTCTAAAGAGCAAGCCACTAGACAAGATGTGCTGAGTAGCCCACAGTTCCAAGACAGTAAAGGCTGTTTTAAGGTCATAGAAGTCATAGAAACTTCTGCCTAAACACATCACATTCTCAGTATAAACCATGGAGAAAGAAAGTTACTTTCTCAGCTAAACAGGATGAACTCCTCTTTAAATCTGAGCAAGCATTGCTGGGGCTTTACATTCTTAACACGGGTTTTCCTTTCACAGATAATGTTTTAAAATATCATTGCCATTTTGGTCATTCATTCTATTGGACATTATTTATTCATATAAATAACTTGTTTACTCATTGGATCTTATTTACTCTTAAATAACTGAAAATAATATACCTTAACAAAAAGATAAAGCCATTGGAAGAGACAAATAACTTCTGTAAAAGTTCTTTCCCTTGTCTAACAAAACTCAAGACAAAAGTATAGCCTGAAGATAAAGATATGATAAACTGAGAAAAGTCTAGTTATCATTTAAATGCAAAAGGCTGATAAGGTATATTCTTGTGGTGAAAAACAGTTTAAACAAAAATGTGTGTGCTCTGCTCTGTTTGTTTGTTTTTCCCCTTAAAAAGATAATCAGGGCCAAATTGTCAATTACATTTCTTCTTTAATAAATTATATTGACTTTTCCACAACAGCTTTACCCAAGTATACACTCATGGACAACAAGGATGAAAAAAGATCATGAGGGGTCACTACATGATTTCCTTGTCCCAAGGCTGCATCAATTATACCTAAACCATTCCTGACAGTTTTCAGACTCCATTGTTTAGAAAAGCCTCTGGTATTCAAGTGTCCATGACTTCTCTGGTCAGTTCATCCAACTACTTATTTACCCTCCCTGTTCCAATATTCCCTACTACCTTTATTATTTAGACCATAATTCTATTGCTGATACTGAAACTCTTCTGCTCTTTGTCTCACCTGCTATACACAAGGACATCAGTATTTTATTCTCCTTGTTAAAAAACCTTTCAACATATTTGCATGGCCTAAAATGGACACAATAGAAACATTGTTCCTAAGACTCTGCAGGTGGTCTGGTTTGAAGAAAATCAAGGGATGTCATAAAGAAATGCAAACATAGTCAATCACATAAAAAAAGTAAATACTACAGAATTTATCAGCCTGGCATTGCCACAGAAGAGTTAAAATACCCTATGCAATATGTTTGGAATTTATAAGTTTATATTAAATTTATAAGGACTTGGAATCACTTGCAGCTGAATCATTTACATCTGTAGAAAATGAAGATGGTTTTATGTGTATTGCATTCCATAAAATATTTGCACAAAGTTTCAAAATAGTTTTTTTCAAAAAAAGATTTTAATGTGTAGGCCTGATTCTGTTCTCAGAAATGCCAGGAGCAAAACAGGTAGAATTTCACGTGAAACTAGTAGTGTAAGCAAGGGATGAGTCAGACCTTATTCCTCTACGTAAAGAAGATTTAAGATACTTAAAAGATTTGCAGCAGAGACTTGTGCATCAATGTTATGAAGGCTTTTTAGCCACAAATATTAATGAACTCTGTTTGCTAAAACAGACTGAATATTGAACATCTGCAAATGGCAGCATGAAGTTTGAACCCTAGACAGTTCATTAAACCAGTTTGACCCAGAGCCAAATTGTTCAATACCGGCTTACAAAAGGTAACAGAGACTTTCTGCCAGCTGGAAAACAAATGAATCTCAGCACTGCTTCTATAAAGATCGACGGTGACTTAAAAATAGCCTGAGGTTAATATTATAAATCTTTCTAAAAGAGATTTGAGTGCATATTCTTCATGCCAGCCTTGGATCAATCTCGCAAAGTGATATCCTTTCAGACGACAGTGATACAAAATACTGGATGCTATAAGAAGTGAGACTTATTAACTTGCTAGACGTCTTCTCCTTTCCCACCACTGCAACAATCACCAAAGCACCTTGGACAAGGCCATCAGTTGGACAGTGCTATGACACTCTCTAGAGCACTGGATGGCCAGGTACCTGAATACAGAGATGTTATTACCACAGAAGAAATACATGAGAACAGACTACAGGAAGAGAAACAAATCACTGCAGTCAGGAGCTTCCTGGGGCTAGATTTCCTCATACACAAACAGGATGTGAGTAGGAGTTAGAGCTACTGCCTCCAGGACGATAGTAAGGGTGAACCAATCTTAGCCCGCAAAATGCCTTGATCCGAATGGAGTTGATCTGCTCCAGCTATACCACTTATTGATGCTCACTTATTGATGTTGTCACTCAGAGAAATAGACTGCAGAGTGTGGAACACCACAGCTTGGAGGATGCAATGCAAAATGGGGAAGAACTGGATATGCTAAAATCTCCAGCTGTGCTTCCTCCACAGGATAAATAAGCTGTCCCAATTTTTTCCTGTCCTGCCCAGATAAAAACTCATCTTCAGTGTCCTCCAAGCTACTTGAACAGAGAGAAGAGCAAATTTCTTTCTTAGGTATTTTTATTCTGGCCCTTTTCATGCATAAATATATTTCTTGTAATTCACAGTTGTGCCCCAAAGGCCAGATACTGCTAATTTATTTCTAGATCTCCGTGCAAATGCATTTATTCCATCTATTTGTCTGCTGCAACGAGGCAAATATACTTAGATCTAACAGCATGAATATTAAGTGTGAATGATAAATGCTTCTTATGGTTGGTATGCAAAGAGGTTCAGCCTGGTGTGCCATCTGACATATCATTATTATCTATGGTACAGAAAGATGTCTATTTATATTAGATAATGCTCTATAACTAGACCTCTTTGTCATAATCTGGAAGTAAGAAATCATTGCTTGATGCCAGATTTGATAATCTGAAATGGCAATGACCACCATTAACCAAGCCCATTTCTCAGAGTTCAGACTCATCTGCCAGCAGAGATGGTCATGTAGCTCCCAGCACTATCCACAGGAGATGCCCATGGGCATCCGAAGATTGAAACAACTCCCTAGATTCCACACTACCAGGGAAATCTGTTTAAAGCAGAATAACATGTCCTGACAATAAGAGAATATAGTTTTGGTTATGTTGCAGTAAGTTCTGTGATGTTATCCTCAGCAGAGAACAGACATCACTCATTTTCAAGTTATTATGAAGAGTTTTATCTGCACAATTTCATTTAGCCAAAAGAGGCAGAAGCTCTGTGAATGCTCTCTGTTGAGCAGTTTTTCATGTGCCTCTGAGATTTTATGCTAGCATTTGCTTTCTTCCACAGCTCCCCTGGGCATTCCCAAACAGGGCTGTGTGGCTGAGGCTGCTACGAGGCTGCTGTGAGTACCAGGAATAGTCTCTACCACTGGTATTCTTTCCCATGTGGGACAGATGATGTGGCTTTGCTCCACCACTAGAAGTAATGAACTCAGAACCCCAGTTTTAGCTTTCTTCAGTCTTCCTTGGACTTCAAACACAAGTCCAAAGATGGTATACATTTTCCTTTCCAAACGCAGGAGGCAAAAGATAAAATTAAAATTAAAACAAAACAAAACAAAACAACAACAACAACAACAACAGTAATATGCTGCTGGTTAGTGAGAACTGAAATAGATCCTTTGGCTTTGAACAACTCAGTTCTTTCCTCTTCTTTAAACACTTACATGGGACCAGTCATTGTATTAAATATAAACCTTTACTTCTTTCTTTCAGGATTCTCCTTCCATTTCATTCAGGTTTTGTGGTAGTATTATATATGTATCTTAAGTAAAATTTCTTCTATACATGGCCACAAAAAAGGTAGGGTTCATTTTCCCCTTCACATACATATATCCAATGCCTTGCAGTTTTCTCATGAGGCCAGCTGAGTGTGCTGTCTGCATGGCATTTCAGTGATGAAAATACTAATATAGATAAATATGTTTCTTGTGAAATGTGTTGGACTGAGTTTACTACCCCATAACCAAAACATAGATACACGAAGTTCAGGACCCTGCAAAATGTGGGAATACGATTGTATAGGCAAAAGCAAACTCTAAATGTACCTTGCATTGTGGTGCTGTAATTCAGAATGAGATGTGGTCCACTGAATATGAGCAAGCATATATTCTGGACTCCACAAAAGATCATCTTTAATCTTTTATGGTGATATTCTTGGTGACTGTAATATTTTCTCAAGTTCCACAGTGCTTATGAAAGCCCTCATCCATCATCTTGCCAGCTTTGAAAACAATTGTGCACACTCTATGAAACAAACAAACAAACAAACAAACAAAACAAACAACAACAACAATGTAGCAGATTAGCAGATTAATGGAAAAGTCTTGTCTCCTGGAATACTCCAAATATGGCCTCCAAGTGTGCCCTTAATCATATTCATGGCCTATTCAGTTTTTGGCTTTTCTCCTGGCAATTTTTCTCCTCAGACAGAACAGCCAGTAAACACCAGTTCAGAGATATATCTTTCTGTATCTTGCTTGATGAAAACTACATTAAGATCAGCAACTTCTTTTCATTTGGAGATGGCAGAAGAGCTATATGAGAGAAATGGTTCTCCTGGTGTGTTGATGAAGACTGTGAGAAATGAAGAGGTTCATCTGCCTGAGTTACTTCATCTGGAATTGTTTAGGATTCATTTTACAGATTAAGACACTCAGATGTATATTTTCACAAGATTATGGCTGCAGTTGAACTAAGGAGACTCTAAATTGCGATTAGTATCAATGCATATTAAGTCAATATATTGTCCTTAAAATCTAAAGATTTATTCTGTTGGTCAAAAGCAGAAATGAATCTTCTTTGGGATACGTCTGAGTAAACTGTTGTACAATCCCTCTATTTTTATAGAAGGAGATTATTCATCCCCTTTTAAGATCTGAGACAGCCTCCAGTAATGATTTATTGATAGCGCTGATCTCTTTTCAATAATTAGAGAGCTCATAAAGTGCCTTGTATAGTCTTGAAGAGTTTGTTTTCAGATGCTAGAGCTCATGCTAATGAATCCCAAGAGATATGTTCTCCGTCCCAATATCTCTAGTCATGCAGAAGCAGTCTTTTTCTTAAACTCTTCAAGGTTTTTTTTTTGTTTGTTTGTTTGTTTTTTTGTTTGTTTGTTTTTTGTCTATCATTATACTTGCAGTGCTACATAGCATATTTGATCCAACTTAATGAACTGAGGCCTCCTTGACAGGGCATTTCTCTTTTGCTCTCTGTAACACCTGGCTCACAACTCAGAAATTAGACAATGGGAAAGACAAGTCAAAGCATGCCACAAGACAGTTCTTCACTATAGTTTTGAAATGAAACAGGGTAAAAATTTCCATAAAAATAGTTTCTTCTTTGGAAGATGCAAATTCATCCAAGTCAGTATCATTACAAGAAAATTGAAAACTTCAATGAATTTTCCACTTTTCAGGTATTTCCCTAATTAACTGCTGATACAGCAGGGGAACTACTTTTAGTTCAAAAGTGATTATTTTTCAAATGTAGTTGTTTTGAAGGGCAAAACTTCCAAGTTGAATAACTGGAATTAGACTTTAGGATTGGCTCTCTGTTCAGGTTTTACCTTGTGTAATTGCTATTATTTTTTCTATTATTTTTACAGTTAGATTTTGGCATCTTTTAATGAAGTATAACCTTTCTTCTTCTGATCTCTTCTGTTTGCCTCCACCTTTCTTACTCCTGACTGTGACTCCTGTGGCAGCTGAATTCCCTGTATTCTAGACAGCTCCATCCATGATTTCAAATACTGGTGTCTTTAATTATTTTTCAGCTCTATACCTCCTTCTTGTGCTTCTAATTAACAGCATGGCAAATGAGACAATAAGTGATATTCCTACTTTGAAAATAAAATTAAGTAAAATGAAATAATATAAAATAAAATACTCACTTAGGACAACCAAAATAGGTAGGGTAGCTCTTGAGAATTAAATACTCCGATGAAAAAGATATTTTTGTTCTCAATTAGGCCAAGCCTTACCAGTTTAATTGAAGAAAAAAAAAATCAATGTGCTGTGTGAAAAATGAGAAGTTTAAAAATATAACTACTTGAAGCTAAAAATAATATATATATATATAAATAATTTTCTTTCCACTGTATCAAACAAATAATTTCACAGTGCAGAAGATGGGTGATTATAAGGCAGAATACCAAAGAAGCAATGAAGAGAAGAGTGAGTTCAATCTGCCCCTGAATTGACAGGACCTTCCTGTCAGGAAATAAATATATTAAATCCCAGAATCCTTCAGCACGTTAAATTAATTTTTCTAATAATGTTGTTACTTTCAGTGTAAGTAGTAGGAAGGTTGACGTTTCCATTAAAGGGATTCCAGGAAACCTGTAAGTGCTATCATAGCTTCCACTCATCTCACTTGTTTTCATACCATATAGGAAAATAGGAACTAAGTAACTGATTACTATATATCTCCTTCACGGTTCCAACATTGCATGTACATTTATTCTGGATGGTTTGGTTCTATTTTCAAGATGCTCCCTGAGAACATGCATTTATCTGTTTGTAAAGAAGCATCCAGATTAGAAATGGGGAAGGAGAGAAAGAGAGAAAAAAGGTGGAAGAAGAGAAAAGAGAAATCCAGTGTGTCACTTTGTACACTGAAGAAGAAAATGACTCATGTCAAAGAAGCCTCCTAGAACTGTATTTCCTGGAACTGATTATAAACAAACCATCCAGTTTTGAGGCACATCTCATCTCACCTAAGGCCTGCACTGATTTGCACTGATTGCTGTTGGATTGTTTGAATTTCTTTTCTTTTCTTTTCTTTTCTTTTCTTTTCTTTTCTTTTCTTTTCTTTTCTTTTCTTTTCTTTTCTTTTCTTTTCTTTTCTTTTCTTTTCTTTTCTTTTCTTTTCTTTTCTTTTCTTTTCTTTTCTTTTCTTTTCTTTTCTTTTCTTTTCTTTTCTCATCTCTGAATGTTGACCTTTATTCATGACTTCTTAGAACAAAACAAAGAAAAAACACAAATTCAAAAAATGTAAAATCATTTCTGATATTTGTAAAAAATTAGATCATTAACAGTTCAATTGCTTTGATTTTATTATTATTATTATTATTATTATTATTATATTATATTATATTATATTTTTTTTCATTTGAATCTCTATATGTTTCGTCCTTATTAACTTTAGAATGCTTGGCGAACTTTAGACAAATACGGGAAGAGAATGTTCTGAAAGTAGCTGATTTCCAAAACTTCTTGAAAGCAGGAAGCTATTTAAAGAGACAGATTCTGAAAGGTGCCTTAGCAAAAGTAAGTCTGCAGTAAGTGAGGTTCATTAAACACCAGAGTCCACAAAAAGTGTCTGAACTACGGAAATATAATTTCACTGAAAACTAACTATTCCTCTAAATCAAATTTAACTCATCATAGGAGGAACGTCTATGGGAAAAGAGAACTCATTTGTTTTGTTCATCATGGAATGGCATATGTTATTATCAGGTTGGTTTTCTTCAGTCAGGGATAACGTGGTCTGGACTTTGCATGCCTCAGTCTTTGAATCCTCTGACAGCTCTGATAACAAGATCAGTCTCAGAAGTTTAGCTGATATATTTTCCAGAGAGGTAAATTCAGTGGGAGAGGGTGTTGCCTGAACATGCACTAGTTGAACTGTACAAAAGGTTTATTCTATCAATCAGTGTCTAAACAATATGCAGTAAAGCACAGTGCAATAGTATTTATTTCACTGTCAAAATAATAAATGGGGGAAAAAATTAGGTGTATGTAAAAAAAGACAGGAATAATTAGCCTATCTCAGTGAAGTGCTGAAAATACCAGAGGTTCTGAACCAGTAGCTCTGGGTCATCTTTTTTTTTTCTTTTTCTTTTTTTTTCCTTCTGAATATATTTGAAGAAGGAGGAATAAAAAGAAAAGCCAGAGACAAAAATGGCAATCTTTTATTCACAACAGTTGAAAAAAATATATACTAAAATCTTGTTTTGGTAAATTATAATAATAATATTAGTGCCTTGGTTTCTAGAAAAATTCTAATTAAGTTTGCATCCTATACTACCTGATTGCAAATATAACCTAGAACAACATAGGTGAAATTATTACTATTTGACTCTGCCTTATAATCCTGAGCTATCAATTTAACCTATTTTAAAAGTTTTCATGCTTCTTGGATCATTTTATTTCAAATAAGCTTTAAAATCATGCCCCAGATTTAAATCTTTTCTAAGTAGAATAAAGAGATCACTCACTATATTACTGAATTACTTGATAAATTGTTTGTTTTCTTTTTTAAAATGACTTACCTTTTTGTCTTCTTTCCTATTACATCAAATTAATAGTTTATTTGAGCTTTTCTCACTACATTCTCTTGATGTGTGTTCTTGCAGAAAGTAGTTTCCTATACTAGGATTAAGAAAAAGCACTTGGATCTTAAATTTTAGTAGAGTCATCCAAGGTAAATTGTGGCATAGAATGACTACAATATCAAGGATATTTCAACTTCAGATAAAAGTACATTATTATTAACATTATGTGTGCAGTTTTAAGGTCAGAGTCATAGCTAAATCACTGTAACTTCATACACTTCTTTAACATCATGTTTAGAAATAGATTTTACAGAAGTTCAAAATTTAAACTAGTCATATGTGTTTTGGTATGGAACACAGTACTATGCAAAGTATTTATCCACAGCAATTCACGATAGTTATAGTGCTCATGAGACATGATTATGCCAGTCATTTCAAATTCTTACTGATTAAAATATTGCTGCAGCATCATAATTCATTCATCAGGTTGAAAATTCCATTGCTGTTCATCAGCTGGCTGAAATAGTTCTTCTGTCCACAGCTAGTAGAGCCTGTATTTGTTTTCCATCATCAAATAATGTATACAGGCATTGCTTCAATATTTGTAGCTTTCCAACTAGTGCATCTTCAAATGAATTGATTCCAGTAAAATGGTTTACCAAGGTGGTAGGATCACTACCTTGAAATGATAGAAAATGAGACATGAGAACTTCCATAGAAGTCTTGTCTTCCAAAGAAGACTAGAAAGCAGGACTCTTGCCTCTTCTTCTTGTGATTACTCTGTATTTACTATGCCATTTACAGCTAGATTGTGACTTCTTTCAGCACAACAGTGAACACCAGAATTCATACTGGTTCCAAAAAACAGTCCATATTTATCCAACTCTTTTTAGCTAATCTGTGCCACTGATTTCTGACTTCTTCACTTTTCACCTCTTAAGAGGTGAGCAATCATATTGGGCTTCTTAGAGTTCTGTATGACTGAAAACATTTCTGCAAGAAATATGTGATCCCTAGAAAAAGGTATTGTATATGCATTTATATGTATACAACATTATTTATAAATGCTTTAGCAAGTGGGTTACTTGCTTTGGGCTTTTTCTGAAAAGAAATTTTGATATAAATGCAAATTATTTATAGTAGTAATATTTGTTTTTCAGGCAAGTTTATTTTTCCTTTGTTTCCTAGCTCTGAACACCCAACAGATTCTACTTTACCTGTATTTTATTCAAAGTTTGTTTCACTTATGCCCACAGTCTCCTTGTTGCATAAAAGAAATTGCTTTCAATTACACATATATCACAGCACTTAAACATTAGTCTCACTTTCCTGTGGTTAATAATTCACCTTATATTCTAACATCCATCAACATAAAATCAGCATAACAACTTTTATGAATCCCTTTATCATCAACACACTGCAAATGCTTATACAATTCATACTACAGATTCACATAGGAACTGGCTTAATAGCCCTTAAAGTTGCTATAATGTTCAAATTCTTTCAGTCATAGAATTATTGTTCATGTTTTCAGACAAGACCCTTTTTAGTCATTTTATGTTATTATCTCATATTTCTTTACACCCCTCAAGCTGGATCTGCATCTCAATATAGCTGGTACAAACTGGTGTAACATCAAAGTATTTTCTGGAGTTGCTTCGTGCTTGCATCAGAGTAATTAAATAAAACTTCTCTGGGCTTTGGCAACACTTTGAAAAAGGAGAAGTTAGAGTTAGAAGAGGAAATGATTTTCCATGTGATTCACCATAGCCTTTCACCTGGTAATAGATTTTATGCTGCTTGAACTTTTTTTTAAAACTTTTTTTTTTTTTCCTTCTTTCTCAGTGAAAACATCTTAGTCACCTACATTTTTTTCAGCCACAGGGTATCAAATACAGTTAAAGTTACTATTTTTAGCAAGAGGTTTTAGCAAGAGGTTTAAACCTGAAGTTTACTCATCTGAAGTACTACAGTTCAGTGGCTCTAAGGTCTGATTTCCCCACCATGCACACACCTCCTACTGAAGTCAATGGGAGTCACATGCACATCTGTCAGGATAATCAAGTCTCAAGTTTATCACCATCAATTTAAGACTTAATTTTATCATTTCCATAGGCCATCTGGGCTTTTTCCCTGTTAGTGATTTTGTCTTCCTTATTTTCCACTACTTCTGTCCCATTCCAATAATTCATTCCTAAGAGGACTGTTTTTCCATACTTCACGTGTTTTTTCTCCCCTCACCAAACTTAATTCCATCAATCTATGAAAAACCCCTAGAAACAGCCACAAGTGAGGTGTGACAGAAAGGCTGATGATTTTTTTTTTCCTTTGTCAGTCATTAATGGGTTGTATTTGACTATATATTTAATTAATGACAATTATTAATTCATGAATTCATATTGCATTAGCACCTAGAAGCTCTTTTATGAACCCCCATTGTGCTTATTAATGAACACCCACATAACAAGCTGTTAACTTCACATTTTGGTGCACTGCATGAATAAAAAATGCAATTACAACTGTTACTATATTAATGGCCTGATTCTTCTTTCTTTTACATTGCATATATGCCAGAATATCTCAACGGCAGTCAAATGAGACACACCAGTGCATCCAGAGTATTTTGGATTTATACGTATGGTGGATCTTGGAGAATGTTTTATTTCAGGATCACAGAATCACAAGACTCCACATTCTTTCTGGGCAACCTGTTCTAGTACGCAGTTGCATGCATAATAAAATAGAATTGTGTTCTGGTACTCAGAGAGGCTCTCCTGTGTTTCTATTTGTGGCCACTGCCTTTTGTCCTATTACTAGACACTTCTGAACAGAACCTGTCTCTGTCCTTGCACCCTCCTTTCAGATGTTTATATACATTGATAAGATTCCCTCTGAACCTTCTGTTCCTCAGAATAATGAACAGCCTCAGCTTTCTCAGCCTTTCCTCATAGGAAGGGACTCCACTCCTTTCATCATCTGTATGACCCTTCACTGGACACTTTCTGGTACATCCATGTCTCTCCTGTGCTGGTGAGTCCAGCACTAGAATCCCAAATACACTGCTGAATCCTGAGCTTCAACAAGGGACCTTTAGCTCTCCAAGCTAATGCTTTTCCAGCTGAGATACTTCAGCCCTGCCTTTACATTAATACTCTCAAAACTGAATGCAACTGAATGATATTTCAGACCTTTACAGTTCAATACATCCTTTGCTAAGAAGGTTGCAAATATTGTACTCCCATAATACGCAAATCTTCCAGTCTAGTTTTGCCAAGGTGATGGAGCTTCCTGAAGAACATGTTCCTTGAATGCAGGGATCTATATGTTCTCTGATTATCTCTCCAGATGACAGATGAATCAAGCACAGTGTTAACCTCAGAAAGTCACACATAAAAGAGACAGTGCAGGTCCACCAAAATTCTACATAATCATTTGTCACGGGGAAATTTCATTCTGGTGTTTGATTACAGTACAAATCATATTAGATGAGGATGATGATGGTAGCTGAAACAAAAACATCTCCAATGTAGTTTAGCATCCAGTTCTCTGCATGGAAATTCTTCATCTGAGGGATAGTTTTTTTTGAAATAAACATTAAACACTAACTACTTTGATGTTTTGAAAAGTCTATTTCACTCACTTTCACATATTTAAACAGAGTTTCTAAGTTAGATTCCAAAATGATATTTAAACAGCTAAACCTCACTGTCTTGAAATGGCATCTTAGCGTTATTCATGCCACTGAAGAATCAGCTCTCTGGATATAGACTCTTCTAAGAATGACCATCCTTCAAAAGAGTTTGAGAATTGAGAATATTAAGCACGTAAGGTGCCTAAGGAGTAACCTAAACAAGCCTAATGTAGGTAATATGTGCATTTAATGCTTGTGATCAAAAGGCTTCATCTTCCACAGAAAGGGATTTTTGTAGGTAGTCATCTTGCAAATCCTTCCTTCTCCACACTGCAGGATAATTAGGTTTGGAAACAGTATAAAATATACAGATGACAAGACTTCCTCCTCTTTTCTAAGGAAAAGAAATGACAGTGGAAATTTGTACTCTTACTTGCTTTATGTTTGTAGAAACTGAGGATAATCTCTTTAACAATATTTTCCAGTGTAAACATTAAAACTCATATTCTAATATCTAGCCAATATTTTACTTCTCTGATCTGTACTAGTCAGAGAACACCACCATCACCTGTATATTACTACCTGCCTGAAAAGCTTACATCAGACATACTGTTTTTCAGACATCGTTTTGCATTAAGCTATGTCTCAACCATCATTTAACACAGGAGCACTGAGAGCTCCTGCAATCTTGCAGCAGATGTAGAGTTCCAGATCCTCTAATGTTTATCCCTCTCCTCTTAAGCCCAAGTGTGACAAAAATGAATGAGATGTACAGGGTCAACCTGTAGGCCAGGGGTGTTCTGCAAGATTTCTCTATGCCCAGATGAAGGCCAGCAAACAAATAGTGTCCCCCAGGGTTCTGTCTTGGGACCGGTGCTCTTCAGCACTTAAATCAGTGGCCTAGAGTCTAGATACTAGACAGCGGAATTGAGTGCAATCTTGCTGAGTATTCAGATGACTCTGAGTTGAATGGTGCAGCTGACAGAACAGAAAGGATGCCATCCAAAGGGTCCTAGGCAAGCTTGAAAATTTCAACAAGGACAAGTGTAAGGTGCTGCACTTGGGTTGGGGCAATTCAGCATATGTATACAGACTTGGAGAAGAAATTATTAATAGCTTAGAAGGAGTAGGAGATCCTGACACATTAAAAGCTTGATATGAGTCAACAGTTTGCATCTGCAGTGCAGAAGGCCAACTATATCCCCACATCAAAAGAGGGGAGACCATCCAGGAAAGGGAAGTGAATATCGTCCTCTACTCTGCGCTCATGAGGCCTCATCTGGAGTACTGCATCTAGATGTGGGGCTCCCAGAAAGAAAAGATGGGAGCTGTTGGACTGGGAGGGCCATAAGATGATCAAAGGGCTGGAGCCTTTCTTCTATGAAGAAAGGATGAGGGAGTTGGGCTTGTTTAGCTTGGAGAAGGCTCCAAGGATTTGTCACTGTGGCGTTCCAGTTCTTAAAGGGCGGGAGCTTATAAACAGGAGGAGGAAGACAAACTTTTTAAATGATCTGATAGTGATAGGACAAGGGTAATGGCTTTAAACTAAAATAAGAGAGATTTAGATTAAATTTCAGGAGGAAATCCTCCACTCATTGGGTAATAAGGCACTAGAAAATATTGCCTAGAGAAGCTATGAGTGTCCCATCTCTGGAGGCATTCAACGCTATGCTGCGTAGGCCATCTGATCTACTATCTGGCCACACTGCCCATGGCAATAAGTTTGGAACCAGATGGTCCTTAACGTCCTTACCAATCCAAACCTTTCTTTGTTTCTGTGATTTAATGAGATGCTACTGACACCTCTCCATTCTCCCATTTTTTTTGCTAGGTATGCCTCTGAGATTTCTGCCCCAAGACAGGAGATGGGAAATGGGCTGCTGCACTCACTGGCATGCCACAGAAACCACAGCTAACTTCACTTGCCCCTTCCTAGCATTTTTTTCCCGTTGTTCTTTCTCCTTTTTAGCTACATCAGTAAGTGCATTAAAGCAGTACATTTAGGTCACTTCAGACCAGAACATTAAAACAAATGCTGATAGTTCAAGGTTAATAGATGCATAAAACAAAAGTAATTCCACGTCAAAGCTGAGATGACAGGTGATTTGACTTGAGACTGCCTTGCAATCACTCTTTTACATGTGCTCTGTACTGAGCCTGGCGGAAGGTGTTATGTTTTTGACATTTACTTGTCAGAAAGGTATGACAATAGAAATTGTTTCTATCTCTGCCGGTCCCAGATGTTAACCTTCTAGCTTTATTTTGTAATTGGGGTTCCACGGAGCTTTAACATTTTCTATTGATTCAATAGAAGCGATAACATTTCCAATCATAAGAAGGCATTATAGAAATATCAGGCAATTCACATATCAAAATGTTTGATAGCTGGGCTCACCACATTAATTTCTGTCACCTTTGCTAGGAACCCTTTATCCTCTTTTTAATACTGAAGGACACCTGAGAGTAGTTTCTGTCACTTTTATTGTTCAATAAAGTAGACAAAAGTTTCAATTAACAACCAAGAAGCCTCTAGGAAACTGTGAATGAGAGTATATTTTATTCATTTTACTGTATTTTTTTTTTCTAATATGCCAGCTGTGACTTCTAAGCCATGCTTCACAGGAGAGAGGGAAGAAAAAATGTTGATATAAGATTACATAATCAGAGGGCCATATTTTTAAAACAACTTTGTTTTAAATGTGTGAGTCACGTGTTACAAATATTTTCTACAGTTCTGATCTAGTGAGGGAGACCAATAACTTAAAGACTGATATGAAACCTCAGGTTTGATTGAAATCCATAGAAAAAAAATGAATATATGCAATCCATAGTCCATTAGGTTAGGAATGAGAAGACTGGTATTTTACATCAGCATGCTATTTAAAAGCTTAGGTGCTGCAATTAGATATTTTGCAGTTGGTAAACAGTGAAAGAATGACCTGTTAGGTCAGTCAACGCTTATAAGTTCATGGAGGAACGTTCCATTACCACACTATCATTTTACCTTCAAAAATCCTTTGGTAGAAATAATCTCTTCAGATTTTGATGAATTAAATATTTACCTTGGCCAGTCATTCCACCAGTCAAAAAGTAATGGCAGTATCCTGGTGACCTATTTCTCAGCCCCACTCTGTGATTATACCCTCAATAATATGTTTTATTTTTTGTTTATCACTGAAGTAGAGTCATAGAGTTGTAGAATCACAGAATCATAGGATTTCTCAGGTTGGAAAAGACCATGAAGATCAAGTCCAACCGCAACCTAACCATACTACCCTAACTCAAAAAACCCTCTGATAAATCATGTCCCTGAGCACCACATTGAAACTGTTTTTAAACACATCCAGGGATGGTGACTCAACCACCTCCCTGGGGAGCCTAGTCCAGTGCTTAATAACCCTTTCTGTAAAGAAGGTTTTCCTGATATCTAACCTAAACTTCCCGTGGTGCAACTTCAGGCCATTTTCCCTCATTCTGTCACCTGTCACAAGTGAGAAGAGACCAGCCCTGCTCTCACTGTAAGCACCTTTCAGGTACTGGAAGAGAGCAATAAGGTCTCCCCTCAGCATCCTCTTCCCCAGATGAAACAGCCCCAGTTCGTTCAGTCGCTCCTCATAGGGCATATTCTCCAAGCCCTTCACAAGCCTTGTTGCCCTTCTTTGGACCTGCTCCAGCACCTCAATGTCCCTTCTGTGCTGAGGTGCCCAAAACTGAACACATTACTCAAGATGGGGCCTCACCAGTGCTGAGTACAGGGGCAGGATTACTTCCTTTGTCCTGCTTACGACACCATTCCTGATACAAGCCAGGATGCCATTGACCTTGGACACCTGATCACACTGCTGGCTCATATTCAGCCAACTCATCAGTATACCAAGGTCATCAGTATACCAAGGTTCATTTCCATGTTCAGTGTTCAGGCATTTAGACATGATGGTATTTTCAGGACCTCTCTATTCTCCCCTGTCCCACTGACATACTTCTGAACAGTTCTTAAATCTTAGTGTCATACCACTTTCTGTTTGAAGGTTTGATGTCCCCTTGACTTTGCAACTTCCCCTAGACATCTCCCACTCTCAGATGCCACAGTCTGGCCCAGTCTGAGTAACCAAGAGAACAGACTGAAGATGTTTTGGGGACCATGGCTGCTATTCTTTACTAAATGGAATAAAAGAAAGACAAGTAAAGAAATAAATGATTATTTTGATTTTTGAATCTCTATTTAGTTGTGTTTTTATATTAAAGTCTGTAGATAAATTTTGTTCCTAAATCATTTTTATGTGTTTCACTGAAGGTCATAAAGTATCTCAATAACACTGCTCCTTCTTTTCTTCTCCCCTTCATCCCCAGCTTCTGAAAGAAGAGAATTCATATAAAATTTCAATCCATCTAAAAGCTACCACTGTATAAAACAGGATCACCATTCCACAATGTAATAAATATAAACACAGTTCAATAGACATCATTGTCATGGAAACAGCTGTTAAATTTCAGAAAGAAACACTTCTTGCAACTGCATAAACCTCCTGTCAGAAAGACTGTGAAGGATAAGTTAGAGCTACATCTGGTCTTGATTGCTTTATATTCTCTTCATTCCCACTGAAGAATGTACAAGTGCTGTGAATAAGAAGTCTTACTTTATGTTGAGAAACCAGATGGCTTTTTCTTTGTCCCCCAACCTTCTTTCACCTGTCTAAACAGGGGTTCAGTCCACTTACATTAAAGGGAGACATAAGGTCAGTTGGCCTGCTTCATAGGGCCTTTCTCAACGATTTGATAGCATCTTTCTTTTCAGCAATGGACAATTAACAGTCCATCACAGACAGCCTGAAATGATTATTCCTCTCTTGGAAACTGAAAATGATGGGGAATTTTTGGGGGGTTAAAATACAGGTTAATTCTTGAGGATAAGGTGCATTAAGATGTGCCACAACTTTGTGTCAAGGATGATGTCATACTACTCACTTATGAATGCTGGAGTTAAGTTGGTTTAAATGCCTGAATATTTCTGGATGACACAGGAATTTGGACAGTGCTGCACTAATTTTAAAGAATAAATGAAAGTTCAATCTATTAATGAAAACTGAAATGGATTTAAGCATGGCACAATTTTAAGCCTGGTTTCAGATTTCAAATACAGCAATTTTTGTCTTGTGTTGTTCTGTAAAATAGCCTGAAAAAATGAAAATAATATTTTATAAATAATACTGAAAACATATAATACTTTAACTAAGAATAAATAAATTTACATTTCCATCAGCATTCCATAATTCATTTCCCATTATCCACATGAAGTTGTGAGGTTTTGAAGAATGAGACTCTCCTTTAAGGGTGCCTAATTAAGGACCATTTCCAGTGCAAAAAGAGATAGTAAGAAAGAGAGGCAGCAATGAGAACAAACACTAGATTCAGAGAGCGTGTGAGAACACAGGAAGATATCTCTGACTGAGGACTAAGTAGTAAGAAGATCAACCCAGACATAGAAGCTGATAAATGAACCACAGAGGTGTGGAGGACTGGGAGAACTGGAAGGGTGCAGAAATTGCAGAGTTCTACAAACCCATGGAAATGTGTAGAGTAAGAGAGAGCAGGTGGAGCAAAGAGCAGAACGTAGAAAAGGGTAGACAAGGGTCACTCATTTGTAAAACAGGTAGTCAGTATAATTTTCTGGCCAAACTCTGATCCTTCTCACCAAAAGATCAGTTGCCTGTGTGTGTGCTGATGAACCTGGAGAGTGCTGTGTATGCCTGCACCAGTGCCCTCTGTCTGTGATACTGGAGAGGGGGAAGTGGACTTGTCCATTTCTCTCTGTGTTTACATGAGCCCTGTGTGTAAGCCGCTAAAGGAAGCCCTTGGCTGGAAGCCTCTGTGACCAACCGTATCAATGTCTGTCTATGTGTGCCTCTGGGGACATGCTCAACTTTGCTGTTGGCTGAATCTGCAGACAGGAAAGTGGCAGCTGTGCTTCTCAGCCTGGGTAGAGACCCTGGCTCCCAGGCACTGGGCTGGGCATAGCAGCTGAAAGGCGTGCTAAGCCAGATCAGCTGGAGGAGGTTGCTCTGCTGATACTGCACTTAGCAGTCATTTTCATGAGGAAAAGACCATGTTTCACAGTCTTTCTGATTACCTATTCTCATTATTGATAAAATTCAGTCCTGCTTCCTGAATATGAACATATCCTGAAGGAAAAAAACAAAACAAAACAAAACAAACAAACAAACAAACAAAACAAGGAATACATGCTGTTTCTCATGAGTACTCCCAGGAGTATCCTGCTTAGAAAAAGAGGCATTCAGATCAAAAATTTTGAGATACCAAACTTATAAACACATCAATTTAAAATTAAAAAAAATAATAATTAAATTAAATTAAATTAAAAAAAAAAAAGTCATTTTACATACTTTTTTATCTGAATAAAAAAAAATTCCAGCCTACAATATGCTGCAGTATTCCAAATAATTTCCATCCAATTTTTTGATATGAGCAAAAAATCTGAACTGTTGCCCTGTACTCTGGTCAGTGCTGCCACTGTCAATAATGGACTACCAATTTCTTCTGAGTTTAGAAGGCTTCAGCTCTTAGGCACATTAGGCATATTAGGCTTTCTTTGTTTGAACTTTTCTTGACCTGCCTGCTGCAGTTTTCACTTGGTTTAGTTGTAGCAGCAGTTTTTCCAGTCACTGGGTGGTTATGCCTGCTTTGTTTTTCTTTTGCTTAGCTTATTGTCTAGCCATAGGTTTTGTATAGATAGGAGAAACAAGTTGTTCTTCTGTATAGAATTAGATATTTATGACTAATTAATTATATGGTCTCTAAAATGTACATATGCAGATTTGCAAATGAGATGAGAATATCAACCAATACAGCATGGATTGCAGCAGGGAAAACTGAAAAGCATAGACTTTTACAGTGAATGTCAATCTCCTTGGTGACTTTCAAGTTTTAAATTTTCTGTGAAATGGGTATTGCATGGACGATCTGTTAACAAGGAATCACTTTAGCTATAGAAGTGCAAAACACTGGTGAAAAATGAACAAAAATGATCAAACTCAAGAAGTTATTGCCTGGCTCTTGTCTCAGACGCTTTAAAGGTTATCCCTGCCAAAGAGAAGAGAACAAAACTAAATCAAGTAA
The DNA here is from genome assembly GCF_016699485.2 of Gallus gallus. Classification (NCBI taxonomy): domain Eukaryota; kingdom Metazoa; phylum Chordata; class Aves; order Galliformes; family Phasianidae; genus Gallus; species Gallus gallus. Next base: position 4,810,313 of record NC_052572.1, read on the forward strand.
GTAAGTCTGTTTCTGTTGTTGTTTTTGTTTGTTTGCTTTTCAGAAGGAAAAACTTCTTCATGTTTTTGTTAGAGAATGCATTTTCTGGCATTGCTGATGTGTCTTGGGACTCAGTGCACAGAAACCCTCAGCACTTTCATGTCTCATTCCTAAGATCAGAGCTACTGTTTTACTGTTATGGACAGTCAGTGCTGTGCAAGAGGAAGTAATTTCTTTGATAACCTGTGCAGATCCCAGGGAAAGCTGTGGCTATTAAGACTAAGAGTTTGAATTTGATTTTGTATTCTTTGGAGAGCCAGTGCAGAAAGCAGAGCATTGGGTTCATATATTTTTGTTTGTTTTCCAAATGTCCCATGCTATCACCTATTCCTATTGGGGAACCTTTTAATATATAGACTCTGAAATATTGTATAATTATATGAAAGAAAAAACAAAACAAAACAAAACAAAACAAAATTTAAGGTATGTAGATAGGAGACGGGTTACAAAATGGAATAAGAATACAAAAATCAGAGAAAACATAAAGGAGGTTGTTTTGAGCAAGTGAATGTTAATACTGAAGTCTCTAGGTTGAGATAACAGCACATAGTACATATATATATGGACTGATGAACAATACAACCTCTAAACACCAAATATGTTTAAGTATGATAGTAGTCATATTAAAATAAGTGAAATTAATTAAGCAGTTTAAGCAAGCGAACATATCTGCAGAAGGAAGACCTAAATATTATATACACAATTAGTCTAGAATGTGAGAAAAGTTATCACCTTTTCAACAAAAGCAAAGAAACTTCAGAATTGCCCACTTTTAATTATGTAATCACATCTATCTACAAACCACTGTATTTTTCACTCCTAATAAAATTCAGCGTGTGATTTAGAATGCTCTAAGTTGTGCATATACATGGAAAGATTTAATAATCTCTTCTGCTTTTTCAGAACCAACCTTCTTTCACTGCTTCCCATATTTGGTCCCTGGTCTTTGGTTTAGTCAGACCTACAGTCTCCCACCCTCCTTACACAAAACTCTAATGAGGTTTAACAAAACCAAATGCAAAGTGTTGCACTTGGGTTGAGGTAATCCTAGATATGAGTACAGTCTGGGAGAAAAACTCATTGAGAGCAGCCCTGCAGAGAAGAACTTGGGGGTTCTGGTGGATGAAAGTATGAACATGAACCAGTACTACCTGCTTGCAGCCTGTAAGGTCAACAGTATGCTGGCCTGCTTCAAAAGAAGGGTGACCAGCAGGGAGATGGAGATTATTGTCTCTTTTACTGTACACTTGTGAATCCACATCTGAAGCACTGTGTCCAAGCCTGGGACCTCCACTAAAGGATGGATGCAAAGCTCTTGGAGCAAGTCCAGAGGAGGGTCACAAAGATGATCAGAGAGCTGAAGCATCTCTCCTGTGAAGAAAGGTTAAGGGAGTTGGGCTTCTTTATCCTGGAGAAGAGAAGGCTCCAGGGAGACCTCACTGCAACCTTCCCATACTTAAAAAGAGTTTACAAGCAGGACTTTTTATGTGGCCTGATAGTGATAGGACAAAGAGGAATGGATTTAAACTAAAAGAGGGAAGATTTAAGTTAGATGATTGGAAGAACTTTTTAACTCAGAGGATGATGGGGTGGTGGAAAAAGTTGCCAAGAGAAGTTGTGGATGCCTCATCCCTTGAGGAATTCAAGGACAGCTTGGATAATATCCTGGGCAGCCTGATCTAGTGGTTTGCAAACCTGCCTATGACAGGGGCAATGGAACTAGATGATCTTAAGAGTCCCTTCCAACCTAAGCAATTCTGTGATTCTATAATATGATCTCTTCCCTCTTCAATCTTTTCTTGCTTTAAACTCTACCTCCCAGGCTAGCTGCCGTAATCTAGCAGTCACTGTGGAGTAGGTGGGAGTTGCAATTGCTGCAAGAAACAGTGTACAGGAGTGAATAAACAACCTATTTCATTCCCAGCAACACTCCCTCCCACTGTATTTCAAGATCATTTTGCTAGTGCTTGTCTTAGAAAAAGACAATGGCTCTATTCGAAAATAGTCAAAACACTTGTGTATTTCATCTACAAAGTTTTGGCTGACATTTTCAAAGAAACACTCCAACCAAGAAATCTGAACCAAACAGATTAAGCCAGTGATATATGGCAAACATATTAGCAAACTGAAGTGGGATGAAGTAACAGAAATATTCAGAAGCTGTACTAATTGAGTCTGATATCATCCCTTCTCCTTTAATAAACTGTGATCCTACTTACATATTGGGTTATCTACATATGAACATTTACCTGCAGGCATTACAGGAAATACTCTGCAACCAGATATTTGAGTAATTCAAACGTAATCTACTTCAGGCACAACAACATATAGGAAAAAGTATGATCAGGATTGCCAAGCAAACTAGTCCGCAAGAGCAAGTACCAATAGAGGATTCTGACACAAGCCTGTATTACCTTTTAACATATTATCATTTCTTATGGTTCCAAGGTCAATGTCTCTTTCTCAAATAACATTTTGGACCTGTAATTGTTCATCTACATGCCAGCAATTATGGGTGAATTGATCAGCCAGTAATTAATGCTATGCTATTACACTTTTTAATTTGTAGATTATGCAGCTGCAAGCGTTCACACATTTTTAATTTGTATATTATACAGCCACAAATGTTTACAATGCCCTTTTTAATCTCCTTACACTACCAGTACCATTATTCACTATAGATTAATGATACACCGAATGCTGAGGTTTATTTCATTTACCACTCTTACCAAGAGAGCCGTTAACATTACTGTGCTCTATTACTTAATGTCTTACTGCAGCTGCTAGTGAGCATTGGTTACCCTTTAAAATATTACCAGTTGGATATTTTCTCCTTCTTACTCTCTCTCTCTCTCTTAAGCACTCTTGCTACTGACAATATGACTCTGTGGTAATATCATACTTTATTTCTAAATTTATTTCAAGAGTTTTGTTCCAAAGCATTTCAATCTTTTGTTCCAAACAATGGTACCTCTCTAGCTCTACACACTTTGCATTTTCCAGCCTGTTCTTCCTTGCACTATCCTGTTTGACTTCACTATCTTCTTCATGTTATATTGTAAGCTGGGCAGCTAGCCCATAGTTTTACTTCAGGGAAAAATCTCTGGTCAGTACAACACTCCAGCATGTCTTTAATCTAAAGGATGGTGCTCCAGCCTGTACAGAGCCACTTACTTACATGGTTCACTTGAATAAGACACCACAAGAGTAGTCTTGCATGCCACAGCTGTAGTCTGAAGTCTATCAAAACCAGCAAGAATCATCAATTAAAGAATTGTTGCACAATCTAGGGAAAGCACTTTATATCACTTTTATTTTATTTTATTTATTTATTTTTTAATGTGGCAACATTACTTCCAACTCTTTTGTGACACATAGATGAAAGTCTTTCATACTTTTCATTACTGTTAAAATCTTAAGCTGAAAACATATTTCACCTCCCATGTTCCTCTTTCAAAGTACAAACCAATATTATATTTTTAAGTATATGCACATATATCCATATAATATACGCTCTATTTGATGTTTGTGCTTTCATATTTGAACTTTACTTAAAGGAAAATGATCTGTTTCCCACAGATTACACAAAGCAAAACAGTTATATTCTTTCCATCCTCTTTGAGACAAAATGAAGCTTTTTCAAATTAAGAATGAGGAGAAAACAAAACTTGCCTGATTCCTTTCCCCGTAAAATTAAAAGACTTAAACAGCTTCCATTAGAAGACTCTTCTTTACATTGTTAGTAAAGTCCTGAAATGATTCCAAAGAAAGCTGAAGTGGCCTATTGCAATTCAGTGGCAACTGGGCAGATAACTAAGAGCTGCCTCTACATTACTTTGTTCAAACACTTTATAAGAAACATCCTGTGAATTTTCAATTCATTTTTGTTTCTTTTTAAAATTAAAAATCAAAATATCTTAAATGAAAAGTGAAGTATCTATTATCTCTTCAAGAGCACCTCTTGAAAGACAAAATACAGCTGAAGAACTTGCCTCTTGAGGTAAGATGTATCATCTGACTGGCAATTCCCTTAGAAAACATAGTTAATCATCAGAAGTAAAATATCCCCTATTAAAACTCAGTTGATATATTCCTTGAATTAATTTTCTTTCAAAAATATTTTTCCCCAGAAAGAAGATCCCTTAAACATGCAGAAAAAATAAACCTAATTTTCTGTTGAAAAACATTTGTGAAGGGAAAAAAAATCAACCTGTTCTGGTGGTTGAGATGGCACTACAGTGATTTTCACCACTTAAAGAATAATATTTATTATCAAATTAACATGGGCATTGCAAGAATTCATGTTCACAACATTTAACTGGAAAACTAAGCTGATCATATGTTGCTTCTATGAAATATTAGATGGTGGCCCATGTAATAATTCATATATTACATACTACAGTGTGTTCAAGAGAATTCTAAAAAGTCACAAATATCACTGCTGATAAAGTCCTACAGAGGGCTCTAGCTAGTAAACAGATGTAGAAAAGATACAGTAAAACACATTTCTGATCCTTGCTGTTAGAAGGTACCTCATCTTCTCATGTTTGCTAATTTGAGGTATACAGGACAATTCTTGTAAACACCAATTTGCCATCAAAGCATGCTAACAGAGTGCTGGTCTCCAGGTGCCATGCTCCTCTCAAGAAATTTTTTGTAGCAACTACTTGTTTTTTTGTTGTTGTTGTTTTGTTTTGTTTTTTTACCTTCTTCTATTTTTTATTTATTATTTATTTTTTAGTAGTTACTAATAAGGAGAGATTTCATTTTACTCTCTCTCTCTTTGATCTTCAAAATTATGTTTAAGACCAAATATATTCTCTAAGGTTTTTCTTCTTCACAGCATTTTACTCTTTACTGAGGAAATGAGGTTAGGAAATGCTCCAACCTGTCATCACTAGGACACCACTTATGTAAACATAAAGATAATATTACCTTTCTTTATCCTTGCAGTACCTGTAATTTTTTTTCCCAAATAACTTCCAGGCAAGGAGCAAAATATTTAGAATTTCTCTGAGCGCTGTAAATTAGTTTCTTCTCTTTCCCATAGCCCACATCTCCTTCGTCCCTGAGATTAAGGAGTTTATAAAATACAACTTGTTACAGCCATGAGGGATTACTACTATATATTATCACTCACAGCTCATTAACCCCGAAGCCCTGCTAACTAAGAAAATCCTCTCTAATGAGGTTTCTTTCACTGCACTAAAGAACAAAAGGTCTCAAAGTTTTGCCCATTACCAATCTTCCTCAAATTATTTTCCCGTAATTAAAAAGGAACTTTAAGGCCATTAAAATACAAATCCAAATTTTTTGTTCTCAGGAAAACTATGTCCACTCTTTTTTTTCTATGTTTGCAAAGGATCTTGAAGCTGTGAAACAGAAGGGAAATGCACTTCTAGTATTTTCTGCATTTTATAAATACTGGATCCTATTTCTGAATCCTACTTCTCAAATGAACTACGTGATTTCTGAGCATATTAGAACTAATTCAGTTTTAGTGTAAGCAGACTTACATTTTGTTGTCATTTATAGAAATCAGCCTAGTTTTCTTCTGGTTTAAATTGAGATTATCAAGAATTGCAAAAAAGAATGGATTACTTGTCAGGTGTGAGAGTGTAAGGGTTCTGGAAGAGTCCACATTACACTGACTTAGCAGATGAAGAGAAAAAAATCTATTTATCATTATCTATTTAATAGTAATACTTAGCAGATCAAAAAGGGATCAAAAGAAACTCGTGACATTTCTTTGAGAAAGAAAATATTATTACAAAATAAAGAATATAGGCATTAAATGCCTCAGATTCCACTGTTTTGAGTTATGTGGCTAGATAATGTCTCTTCCTTCTTTTTCACATTTTTATCCATATTTCTAAAACTATTATTATGGATACTCAACTTTTAACTGTTATCATGCATTCACATTCATGTCCTGGATGAAATAAAGTACATCTATTTCACCAGTACCTCCAAGATGCTTGTCCTAATAGTTATTTGAATATTCAATTTACTTTTTATGTATTTAATATTGAAGACTAGCTGAAAAAAACTGTGAAAAGAACATAATGGAGTTGATGATGAGTTGATGAGATGGCTCAAAGAAACTGATTTTTCAGCCTGCTGCACATGATGCCTCATCTCTGCATTACTTCAAAAATGTCTCAGAGAGACTTTGAGGTGGCCTGTGTGCCATACAGATCCATATTACCTCTGGTGTTCACTTTGGGTTGTGCAAGAAATTGCAAAAGCAGTGTTCTCTTCATTATTATTCTAGCTGATAATTAGCTAATCTGAATGTGACTGTGGGTTCTTCCCAGCTAAGAAGACCGTTTTCCACACTGACTGCTGATGATTATCTCCATAAGAGCCAGGCTTTGATTCTATTTCATTCAGACAAAAGAAGACAAGATGAATCCTGGGCAGATGCCTTCAGCAGAAGTTTCCTTAGAGAGATGCTTAAACGAAACAAGCAACTGTTTTTACATATCAAATATTCTTTCTTTACAAGGACATCCATAGCGACTCAGAACATCAAAATTGCCAGTCTTGCTTGTTGAAACATGAGGCTATGAAGTTCTCACTTCTAGTTTTGTATATCCTAGTGATTTTGGCTGAGTCATGTAATTGTTCTCTTGCACCTTTTCTCTCATTTGTTTTTTTCTTTGAAGTGTTCCTTGCAGAAACTGTTTGAAAACAAGCTAAACTGAGGAGAGCCATAATAGGTTGCAAAACTGTAATTATATGTAATAATGTCACGGAGTTACCTAGATAGATCTGTGCCCGTGACAGGGGGGCAGTAGGCTTGCGGGCCCCCCTCCCCCCCCGGCTTCCCGAGAAAAATGAAGCAGCGGCAACGATCTAAGAAGGAGAACTTATTTTACTAACTATGATGTTGGGATGCAAGATGACATGATATAATACAATCTAATTGGGAGTAAGGATGATAAACCAAATGAAATGAGAGAGAGAGTGAAAGAGCGATAGAGAGGGAGAGAGAGAGAGAGAGAGAGAGAGAGAGAGAGAGAGAGAGAGAGAGAGAGAGAGAGTTTCCGAAACCGAAAGCCTTACTTGATGAAGGCGCCTGGCTTGGAAAGCACACCCACTCCTCTCCCGGCAGCAAGCGAAAGTGAAGAAAAACCGTGCGCAACCAGATGAAGTATCTTCTGTGATGTGTCTTCCTCCTCTGACCATGAGGTCCTCTGGGATACGTAGTTCTTCTCTTTTGTCCATGATGTTATGATGTGGAATACCAATAGCGAAATTACAAAACCATGACAAATAATCATAACCAATTTTCTCCTTTGTTTTGTGTATTCCTTTTCCTTTCTACTGCTATGGTCATTTGTTGAAGGTGGGCTTTCATGGATGGGATAAAGTGGTAGTGTTAGGAGAATGCTAAATGGAAGTCTTGCACAGTCTCTACCTGATATTACCATGAGTAGTTATGGGGTGGTCAATCTGTTTAGGGTTTATTTTGCTCCTCTGTTATGTTTTGTTTTATTTGTTTTGTTTTGATTTATTTTTCTTGCAGGTTTTTTTTTTCCTTGTTTGTTTCATGGCTTTTTTTTTTTTTTTTTTGATCTTTTTTCTTTTTTTGTATTGTTTTTCTAAGAGGGCATAAAATAACCTTCTGTAATGCTATTGGTTGGGTCACCATTTCAGAAAGATTTCTTTTGGTTTTCCCCCCTCAATGTAGATATGTTTGTATATTTACCTTTTATCTTCCCCCACTCCCCAAAATCTTTACATTTATAGTTACCTATGATGAGAGGGGAGAAAAAAAAAAAAAAAAAAAAAAAAAAGTATATGTCTGGACTACACAGAGAGATTTTGATTCTGCATCTACTATTGCATCTTAATACGAGGTCTTCATTCAGTTTAATCCCCTGCTGGACTACCAAGAGAAGTATGGAAGTATGTGCATGTCCAGAGATGTGTCTGCAACACTTTAAGTTCCCATGTGATTATAGGAAGGTGATGAGAATAAGCAACTTGCATTAAATGAGCTGGATCTTTCAAGAGCTAAATGCACATAGTATTTTCAAAAAAGTATAGGCAGCAGATTTACCAAGTGAACTAAATAGAAGCTTCCATCCACTTGAGACCTGTGATAAGCCTCTCTCAGCTCGAAGTAGCTTAAATGTACATTGCAGGAGGTTTTATTGTTAACCTCTTTCTGGCCCTCAACAAGTAGTCAATAGCTCTGCAGATTATATTCTCCTCTGCCATCCTGATTGCTAGAAACATTCATCCAGAACTAAGCCACTACAGTAAACAGAGCAGGGTGAGAATTTTTCAACAAAACACTTTTCCATCAGAAAAAGGTGATTCATCGAAACTGAAACCTTTCAGATGAAAGGGCTGGTTTCATTGATTTTTGTGGTGGCAAAATAAAAAGTTGTGAAGTTATTGAAAAGTTTCTCTTCGAGGAGTTTGAAGCAAATAGTACTTTTCAATTCAGAGAAGTATTTGGGAAAACATTAATGTAAGACTACTTAATCACAGATAATTTAATAAACAAAACAATTTTTCTAAATTGGTTATGGAAACAAAGGATTTTTCTTTTTTCTCATATTTTCAGTTTTTGAAAAAAATTAAGCTATTTCAGACTAAGGAAGAATATTTTTGATCAAATGGCAAAACAACTTTCCACGGACCTACACAGAAAACAACCAAGTACTTAACAAATTTTCAGTTTCTTGCATCGATAACTACTGAGAAATCACTCAGTAGATAGTTTTCATCAGATGTGTCATAGTCATCTTTTAGAGCATAGATTGGCCTTAGGTTATTATTTTAAATTACTCTAAATAGACAAAAAAATATAATTCATATAAATGTAATCTTAATAAATAGAGTATTAAATTTAGCATAGAGAAAAAAAAAAGAATTTAGGTATTTTTTTCTGTCAACATGTCAAGATGAAAGTGTTATGTCATCTTTGTACACATCTACTGATTTGTCAGGCTGTAAAAGTAAAGTAATAGCCAGTTTAGTTTTTTATTTGTTTGAGCTATTGTTGAAACCTGAATTTTCCAGTGAAATTTTGAAGAATTTCAAATAAATTCCTGGGGTGGAAAGTACTTGAAAATGTGTGATAATGTGGTATATGAAAACCCTGAATGATGAAGATGGATCTGGGAGAGCACAAATAGCTCTCTTCCAACAAATATTTTCCTTGTAAATCCGTGGGAGTAGCCAGAAACTATACTGCCCAAACAGAAGCTCAAAGATGGCAAAAGAAAAATAGCAACACTCAGAGGAGTGAGAAGATTTTTTTATACCACACAATTTGTGTGAGATAGCCAGGACTTTGCTAAATTAAGGAAACAGATAAGGATATTAAAATGATAGAGTATAAAATTTAAAGGCACCATGAAAAAAAGAAAAAAGAAAAAAAAAAGGAGTATGTGTCACAATAAGGGGCAAAAAGGATCTCTTTTGCTAGCAGAGAAAAATAGCGTATGTAGTTTGCCTGCCTCAGCAGAAACTAATATGAGGTGAAAGATAGCGTAGAAAATGAAATGATCATAGTAAATTAATATGGACCTTCTGAGAAAGCAGATCAGGAAGTGCTTTTTGTAGATAATAGAGACTCACATAAAAACAGGCTGGAATACTGATGGTGAGCTTTTTTTGCAAACACCCTGGTGCTGAATGAGATAGAAAATGTACAGCATGTTATCATCTAAAAAGGGCTGGTGCCCTTTTTATAAGGCTGCTTCATCCACTGAGGAAACCAGTCAAAAAGATCAAAGGCTGCGCTGGGTTTAGTTCTCCCCAAGAATCTGAAGCTGAGTGAAAAATAGAAGCAACCATGGTGTCAAACAACATAGAAAGAGGAGATCAACTAAAATATTCTGTTTTCTCCCCATCACTAGCGTATTAGCTGAGTGGAGATAAAAGAAAAATCATTATAATCTTCATAATGCTAGCCATGAATTAGAGACGCATGAACTGCAAAGCAGGAGATTTCTTGTTAGGCTGAGGCTTGTATTTACAAGTGAAGGGAACAGAGGTTTGCCTAAAATTGGGGATCAGATTTCCCAGGGACAGTAGATGAGGAATTATCAAAGGATGTAGAAATAACATTGGCAGTGGCATATAGCACTGGGGATTGAGATAAATGTATTGCTGTTCTCTCTGATACTGGAACAAATCTCTGAAAGATGTACAGGAGATGATGAAAATGTCAAAAGCAGGGTTTGTCTAATTGCTTCAAATTGTAGTGAGTCCCCATGTTCCTCTATGTTCTCTGCTGGCATCTCCCTTGTCTGTTGACATGCAATCACACACAATCCTAGTAACAATGAAGGGTGGCAGACACAGCCACTCCCATTCCCTTGAATTGTTTAATAATCGTAAATTAATTCTGACTAACAAATTCTTTGTTCATGGTAAATCCTGTTAGTAGTAATGATCTGGATGTACCCATGGAGCCAGATTTCTGCCCTGGGATTCCCACTAATGCATTCAGTGACCAGAGCCTTCAGGATGGGTATTCACACTTGGCACAAAACAGCCTACATGTAAATTCCAAAGTTGGTGTAAAGAACATTGTCTTTGCTATGTTGACAAGCACAGAAATTGGTCTTCAATCCATTTATAACGTGAATGAAGGTGTCACCCCCTCAGGGGTGCAGAAGAAATTATCAAGAAAGTTTTTCCAAATGAGGAATACATTCATGTTTGCCATTATGTTTTTCTCGGTTTTAAAAGAAAATCTAAGAGAGAATTGCTCAAGAGGTTGCCTCCAGAAAAAACAGAATGCTTCTGTCCATCTTTTAAATTACTTTTCATCTCAATATACAGCTATGAGGCTGTTTGATCTTCTGTTAGCCATCTTCTGAGCAGACTACTGCAGGATAATCTCTATTGATGTCCTAGGAAGTGGATAGTCCTGGTCCAAATGAAACATGAGCTCTGGAGACAGTTCAACAGTAGCTAGTGGTGACTTGATCTGTGTACAAATTCAGGGAAGTGATGATTTTGTTGCTGCAGACTTTTGGTTGAATCATGCTAGTGAAAGAGCGAAAAAGGATCATGACAAGCTCAAAATGTAATTAACAAGAGAGAGCAACAACCTGAAGAAACATAGGATGATTGCAAGTTAAGCTACAGCAAAGCATTTAAAACATTCCAGATATTTGAAACTTTCATATTATCTTGGACTCCCTGATTCAGAGTTTGGGGTAACATACAAGAATGAGAGAGTATTTTAATTTCGCCCCCAAAATATTTGTGAAAAAAATAAATAAAAAATCATGCTCCTCTGGGCAGCTGTTATCCTAAATTAGACCCACTGTCCTCATAGAAACACTCTTCAATAAGTATATTAGTTTACTTGTACAGAATACAAACAAACAAACAAAAACAACAACAACAACAACAAAAAACAAGTTCAGTGTCAGAAATAGCAAGGAAATACTGTTTTATTATTTCAGACTACCAGTTACTGACAGTGTGTTTTAAATATTACTAATCTAGAATAACTATATAAATTGAAACTTTAGTTCACTACTGAGATGCTCATAGCTGAATCAAAAAGGAAGGTTCTCAAAGATCCGAGCTTTCAGTAAACCTCATATTTGCCTAATCTTCTTAACTTTTTATATTTAATCTAGTAAAAAGTTTTGCATGGTTCTAGATATCCAAGACTAGGTAGGCACAAATTCATCTGCATCTGGGTCTTCCAGAGTACTGATTGTGGAAGGTTGTATACAGTCCTCTACAAAATTCTCAGAAAAAGATATTTTCCTATAATGTCATAAAGTCAGTCAAAATTGTTTAGAGCAGATGACATCTCAGGAAAAGAAGACAACCTCGACTTAATTCTAATATTTATCTTTGCCCTATTATGCAAAGAGACGCTGGTTGCTTTACTGCAGGAGGGCCTGGAAAATTTCTGGTTGTGTCTATGAGGAAATAGCTGCAGTAGCTCCTGGCCCTTATTTTGAGATAAATACTACGAAATTGAAAGTCTGGACTAAAGTTGAGTTGGAAGAAAATCTTTCCCGAAACTTGTCCAGCTATTTATTTCTAGCTTATGTCTCCTGAGTCAAGTCAAGTAGCAGTAGCAGTTTTTAGGCAGCTTGTTGTGCTCTGTTGTATCCTGTCAATAGGGATCCTGACATTCAGCTGAAGATAAGTGATGTATATGAAAGCCATATTTGGAATACAAAAATGAAAAATTTCAAGGCTATTCTCTAAATATATAGGAATTATGCAACCAATGTTGTGCTTCCTTTAGTCTTTCATAATAGAACTTTATAGAATGAGCTAACAGGAATTGAAAACAGAGACTCGATCCTTGCTTTCTCATATCCTATGTGAATGCCCTAATAAAAACTAGTATTTGCTGTCCCTAGTGCATAATCTTTTTTGTTCTCTTCCTGGTCCAACCACTGAAAAATGAAGCAGGTCCAGAGAACTGAGAAATTTTATGATCTTTTGGGACTTGAAGATTGAGGGGAGGACTTAATTAGACCATAAAACACAAATTTGTTGTAGTCCTTGTAAAGGTGTAGCACATAAATATAAAAAATATTAACACAGTATAAACTACTCTAAGTACCCCATGTTGATTAACAATGAAAGATTTCACCTTTTAAAATAATAGCAATGCCAGTTGTGGAATGTGAAGAGTGCTTTGAATTACAATGAACTGTTGAATGCATTAGCCACAATATCAAATGCAGTCAAATTAAAACGTTCCCTTCTGACATTTTCAATTAAACCACATCAAGCTTCCAAACAACCTAGGAAAACTAAATAGACTGTGAGCTAATGGGAAAAGGCAGCCTGACATCTTCTCCTTCCAAAAATCAGATTAAACATCAATGCTGTTACAAAGATCTGTACCAGAACATTAAACAATTAGGAACTGGCATAACAGTACTGACCAATGGTCTATCTACTCTTGTGCTGTACCAATTGCTTGTGACAGAGGCCAATACTGAATGCATCAGAGGAAGAAGGAAAAGTTATAGTAATAGTAAGGTCTTGCAACTGTAAGATTTTCTTTTCATTCAAGCATCTCAAAATTCTTTTTTTTTTGTGTGTGTGTGTGTGTGTGTGTGTGTGTATGTTTCTATGATTTCCTTGACCTATCATTGTAATATGTTTAATGCTTACCTGCAGAACACCCTTTTGAGGTTAAAAGACATTACAAACAATTTTATGGAAGTGGGAAGCAGGAAAGAGCATGGTTGACTCAAGGTGAGAGATTTCTGAAACATCATAGGAAAGCTAAACCCTATAGTTTGAAATCTCATTTAAGACAACTGTGGTGATTCCTGCTCACAAGCTGTCTGGAAATTTTTCTGTCTGTCAAGAACCATAAATCTTAGGTGTCACAGAATAGAGGAGAACAGTTACTCCAGAAATGATCTGTAGAAGACTCTGGGAGGGGAAAACTGTTGCTCAGGGGCCCTAGAACATGTTCTTGTATATTGATCCTCGTGTTTCTGGTGAGGGAGGCCATGAAAAGTCTTACTAGGAAACAACTTTCTGCATCCAGGTACTTAGTTCTAAACATTGTGACATGTCAGTAGTGTAGCTATACTGCTTCCCAGGGGTAACCTTAGAATTCAAGCTGTGCTTGAACTGACCTCTAAGTCATCTGATTCACAAACTCTGAGTCTTGGAAGAGAAGATGCCACTCAAAAATATAAAGATATTTGTAAAAATGTGCAACTATACTGAATAAAAGTCAAAATATGGAGAAAGAGAGCAGAAGTAAGGATGTATAGCAGAGGCGGATGCTTTTGCTTATATAACATACACTGAAGCACAGTTCATCTTGTTTAGAGATATGCTTAGACTGGTTTTTACTACTACCCAGGGTTATTTGTCTCCTTTCTTTCTCTTCCTCTTCTTCCTTTTCCATTCTTCTTGTGATAGATTGAACAGAAAAGCTGTGAGGGAGGGAGAGAGACAGAGGAGGGGCGGAAAGTAACATCCCATGCTAAGAGAAAGATGTTGACTTTCTGGTCCTTAGATAAAGTTAGTCAGAGACAGACTGTTTTTCTCTAAGCATATTTCAAATTCCTCCTCTGTTTAAGCAATATGGAGAATAAACTCCTCATTTTAACCTGCTTCTATTCAGTACGCAGTGTGCAATATCCAAACATATCCAAAATCCAAGAATGAGCAGAAGAAATACCAGTTTTTGTTGTTGTTGTTGCTGTAGTTCTTGTTCTTGTTGTTTTGATGGTCTTACTTATTCAGTCTCTTTGTAAATATTCACTTTTTGTGCTTAACATTTATAGCTGTATCTGCTCTGAAATTAAGTCAGTGAAGAAGTCTTAAATGCATGAAAGATGTTTACATGTCTACTTTTAGTATTGTTCAATTTAGTCCTTCTCAAATCTCAAATGTGTTGAAGATCAGGCAAAAGGTAGAAGTATAGCTGATTAGCATTAATTCTAAATGAATTCAGGAAAAAAATAGGGAAAGAAATGAATGAATACTTTACATGTCTTTGCCCTATATTCCAAAAGCTTTGAAAAATAGTAGAATAAAAAATAGACAGAAACACTTGTAAATAAGTATTACTGCAAGTCAGTTTAGACCTCTATTTTTGAATTATATTTCTTTCTGTTTAACTTTATCCATTTGCATGCTGTCTTTGTCCATTAAGCTCATACAGTGTCTGAGTAGGATGAAGGCAAACTTCTGGCACTGTTGTATATGTAAAAGAAACATGCGTACATAGCTAATAACATTTACATTACAGAAGCATAATAAATCAGTGCAAAATTGAGTGAGTTGTACTAAGGGAAAGTGAAAATAGAATTTATGGTTCTGAAAGACCAACTGAGAATTGGGTATTGCCTGAGAACTGAAGTATGTCATACTTTCTGCACGCAGCATGCGAAAAAGTTACTTTGTTCAGTTTGGGAGCCCCCAGCACAAGAAGGATGTGAAGTGTGGTGCTGTTGGAGTGGGTCCAAAGGAAGGCCATGGAGATCAAAGGGATGGAGCATCTCCTGTGAAGAAAAGTTGAAGGATCTGAGCTCGTTCATCTTGGAGAATAGAAGGTTGTTGGGAGATCTCATTGCGGTCTTCCAGTGACTCTTCTTGAGAGAGCTAATAAGCTTATAAGCAGGAAGAGGACCAACTTTTTACAGTCTGATAGCAGCAGGACACGAGGGAATGGATTCTAATTTAAATTAAATGTTAGGCAGAAATTCTTTATTCAGAGAATTGTGAGGCAATGGAACAGGCTGCCTAAAGAAGTTGTGGATGCCCCATTCCTGTAGCATCTGGAGGCCAGACTGAATGGGGCCGTAAGCAGCCTGATCTGTGGCTGTCAACTCTGTCTATGGCAGGAGGTTTGAAACTAGATGATCTTTAAGTCTCATCCAACCTAACACAATCTATAGTTATATGATTTCTTCATTTACCCTTTTTCTTTATTTATTCCTTTCATTCCAAAGACAACAAGTGATGTATCTACTTTTGGAATCAAGTGATATTTATAAAATCAAAATTAAAAAAAAAAAAAGAAAGAAGAAGAAAGGTTTTTCTAGAAGTAATTGTTTTCCTTTTGTACTCAGCCTAGCCAAGCAAAATTTTCTCAAATAAGAAATCAGATGGGACTTAGAGCAATTCTGAGATGTCATCTGCAATTATTTTGTATGAACTATGAAAAACCCCTAATTAAACACAATTTTAAAAGATGAATAAATGAATATCAGGCATAACATGATGACTATAATAGTCGTCAGAGAAGACAGACTCACAAAGGCCATATAATCATAATTTTTAGTCTTTGAAAGCACTGAATATATACTTAAGTGTACGTTATGTCTGTATCTTTATGTCCACAATATCTTGAACTTACTTTCTTTAAAGTTAGTTTGTGGGTAAATTAATCATAAACAAGCATTCTAATCACAGTCAGAATCCCATGCTGCTAAAGAGCTGTGCATAAAAACTCAATTATCCTAAACTCAGTGGGAGACATTAAAGGTAAGAGAAGAAACGGTAGTATACTCTAGTAAAGTCGTTTGATTAGTATCACACAAAATGTTGGTAGATATCCAGGAAGATCAAGTTTTCTGACTGCTAGCTGAGTCCCTGCTGGCATTATTATTACTTCTGATTTTCTGATTTTTTAAGCAGAAAACATAATCTTTGAAGGAGTACTGGAAGAAAGAAAACCAAAAAACTTTTGTTGTTCAGCAAATTACCAAGCCAGATATTTTGACTCAGATTTCCAAGGGGACTTGATTGTCTGAACCTCACTGAAGGTGGGATTTAGTTACATGTAATAAAACAAAATAAAAAAACAAAACAAAACAAAACAAACAAAAACAAAAACAAACAAACAAACAAAAAAACTCCCCCCCCTTCACAAGAAAAAGACCTGACAAACAGTAATTGCACTCTCAGCACAGTATTGTTTCATACAACCACGAATCTATGACTTAGATACTGTCAACTGGAGCACCTCCCCTATAAAGACAGGCTGAGGAAACTTGGCTTATTCAGCCTGGAGAAAAGAAGGCTGCGAAGTGACTTCATTGCAGCCTTTCAGTACCTAAAGGGAGCCTATAAACAGGAGGGGAATCAAGTTTTTGAAAGGGTAGATAACAGCAGGACAAGGGGAAACAGTTTTAAGCTGAAAGAGGAAAGATTTAGGTTGGATATCAGGGGGAAGTTCTTTACTATGAGAGTGGTGAGGTGCTGGAACAGCTGCCCAGAGAGGTTGTGGATGCCCCATCCCTGGAGGTGTTCAAGGCCAGGTTGGATGGGGCCCTGGGCAGCCTGGTCTATTATTAAATGTGGAGGTTGGAGGCCCTGCCTGTGGCAGGGGGTTTGGAGATTCATAATCCTTGAGATTCCTTCCAACTCAGGCCATTCTGTGAACTGTCAAAAACTGGTGAATGATGGGTGAACTACCCATCCATTGTTTCACACTATTATTTCCAAAGCAATCTATCATGTAATAGATTAAATGATAAGTCTCACACATTTTCTACTTGTAACAGTGCATTGTGTAATATTTCTAAATGTTGTGCTTTTATTTTATTTTATTTTATTTTATTTTATTTTATTTTATTTTATTTTTAATTTATTTTTTGTTCCCGTTAGATGGATGTGCTACGAAATAGATCAGACCACACTTCTGGCCTGTCAGTGCTTTGGGTCAAACAAAGGCACTGTTTAAATAAATAAAATGTAATGCAATTAAACATTTTCCCTTAGCTGTTAAGATCAAGGCAACTAACAATTACCTGATGTAACACTTTTAAAACCCACAACAGACATTTATATAGTTTAGCGATTACTGTCATAATGTTAAGCTATTGAGCCAAAATCTGCTCACATTATTCAGTTAAGAAGAACATAAAACTAGCAGAGGAAAGATCAGCAGAAATCAGCCCATCACCACTATTAATTCAGTAGAAATATTTACAGCTTTTCAAGGCTGGAAGGAACAATTATAGTCCAATCTCATACTCCTCCTCTTGAACAAAACCCGTAACATTCACGTAGTAATACCAGCTCTCATTTCAATATCTGGAAAACAACCTCTGCAATTTTACAGGTCCCCGTCTAAGAAAACTGGGCAGCCTCCTGTCCCAGGGAATGAGTGCTGAAGCACTGACCTGAGTAGAAAGTCACACAGGAGACCTGAGAACAGTTCTCAGATCTGTGCAAAAGACTTCAACATTGTAGATGTAGTTTTTGTCCCTTAACTATAATAGCATACTTAAATCATTATTCCCATTTATTGCCGATGTAAATTCTGTGAATATAAAAGTTATTATAATGGTAGAAGTTTGAGGAAGAAATATGGTATACCAGGCAAATTTGTTCTTTCCCTTTCTACCTCATATTCTTTTCACAGAAAGATTTTAATCTCCTTTGCAAAATGTAACAAGACTTAAAAATGAAACATATATCTTTTTTTTTTTTTTTTTTTTTTTTTCCATGTTGGAAATAGAGCAATTTTTCTTAAGGGGATAAAAATCCACTTCTTTGAGAAAAAGAATAATGCAAGTAAACCATATAAACAAGGTAGTCCCTAATTTTATTGCAAACTTTCCTCCAAAAATATAAAATGTTTTCATAGAAAAAAATATATTCATACTTGCACACGTGCACATACAGACACACATGAAAATTGCCCCTATGATACGTGTGATTGTGGGAAACCAGATACACAGAAATCCCTTCAGGCTTTTATGTAACTTAGTTGACTTAGACAGCCAACAGGAATATCCATATTCATTGCACTGCTATGACTGATTGTCTGTGGTGATATTTTCTGAACTCCAGAACTGTTTGCTATTCTAAGGTCCCTTTGTCCTATGATTTTTATCATAAGAGTTCCAGAAAACCTCATTTTCCGTTTAAGATTTACTTCAAGTCCCAAGAGATACCAATAAGAGAACAAACAAAAAAAAATATGCTTTGTACCACAAATGCTCAGGGCCTGGTTAGCTCAGCAACTGTTCACTTTTGCAATGTTAAAGGACCGTCTCACCTCTTTTAGATAGGTTAGCTACACTGATTGACTGCAATTTTATTTTTGCAAATTAAAACAGGCTTGACCTCACAGTTTATTTCAGTATGTTAAATTTAATGGCCAACTATTGCTCTGAATAAACTTTTTCTATCCCTGTGTAGTGCTGCATGTGGCAAGGAAGGAACTGTATTTCAGGATGTGTGACAGTAGGAGGTCCTAAACACCAGTGTGGTGATTGAGGTATGACCATCCTGAAAACAGGTCTGAGTCTTCACTTCTCCCTTTGAGTTTACAGGCAATCTTTAAGTGCTTTGTTGGAAAGGAGAAAAAAAACATCTCAGAACGCCAAGCATTGGCAGCATACATTTAAGGCTGGTATGATGTAATTCATCTACCCACTGGGAGAGTTACCTTGCCCTGGCAGACATGCTATGTTGGAGGAACCACAGGATGGGAGGACATAGTGGTGGAGGCTATAGGCAGAATCAGGTCCCTGCCTCCCTCCCCAGCCTCCTCCCTCCCTGCAGTAGCATGGCCCCGAGGTTCTGCACCAGTTGCCAGCCAGATGTTTGAGACTGCATCCCTACTGGAAGGTTGTGACAAAGCCCTTGAGAGTTGAATGACAACAATCTGTCAACTAGGCATCAGCTTTTTTTTTGTCCATATTCCATTATTCTGCACCTTATGTCACTGTTTTTAGTTCCTAAATTGCCCGTTGTTTATTTCTGTTCATTTCTTCCATCAGTATCTTTTAATTTTAATGACATTCCACTGGTGTGACTGTTCTCCAGTGTCGGCACTGCTTTCCCCAACCCGAGGCAGCAGGGGGTAAGAGAAAGAGAAAGAGAAGGAGGGAGAGGGAAGGCAAGGACATATCAATTACTCAGAAAGATCCAGAGGTTCAAGATGTGATGACACTGACAATAGGAAGTATGATAAATGCTCTGATTTACATCTAGCTCCCATTAGATAGTTGCAGGAAATTATGATAAAGTGATTATTTACAAGGAAAACCTTTACAACTTAATTAAATAAGACTGTGTCTCTGATTTGAGAGGACAGAACGGATATAATAAATAGGATTTCTTTGTTTTTGTTTTTGTTTTTCCCCTCTGATCAATGGCAATACACATTCAGCTTGTAAATATCCTGCACACTTTCTCATCTGTACACCACTTATGGAGATTTTACCCACAGGTCAAAAGGGTAGAAAAGCATCAAGGAGCATCAGTGTGGGTGTTTATTGCACATCTGAGCTAAGAAGTATCTTGGTGTATTTCTCAGAGCACAGTGGTACCTGGCTGTTGTTCTGTTGATGTGTAAAATACTTGAAGAGAGGAAGACGTTTCAGAGAGGATCAGGAAGGATTTTTGCACAAGAGATTTGGAGACAGTGGCTATTCCTGCAAGAACAAAACAGAAAATAGAGTAATCTTAATTTTGCTTTCTCTTTTGCTGATTTGCTTTGTGGTGTCTAGGATTTAGGACACAATTAGTTGAGTTACGCTTCTCCCTTTGATTCTGTTAGGTAGGATCAGCAGAGGCACAAAAATTAAAGCCCTCACAAATATTACACAGAGAAAAACATCCTTTATGAGTTTCCTCACTTATAGCACTCATTCCCTCATGTACTTTTCCAAGCTCAGATTTCTTAATTTTCCAGATAGAGTGGAAAATCCACTATTTCTCTTTCTCTACTAGAAGACTACTGATGAAGATTTCAGGAAAACAAACAGACAAACAAACAAACAAAAAACAATGTTAATAACAATCCCTTCATTTACGTTGCTAGGTTAAGTTTGCAGTATAGACAGACAGAATCAGTTTTTACACCATAAATATTTCACACACATGGATGTTCAGCCCTGCTACATGTATGACAAAACTACAGGTCACAAATTAGTCTTCATGCCTTCATCTTTCCTTAGCTGCTGTAAAATGCACAGAGGTGTCCAGCAGTGCTTCTTTAGGAGCTGGTGTTCATGGTGCTCTGCCTGATCCTGTAACACATTAGGAGATTTAGGGATGGGACTCAGTTGTCTTTGTTAAGGACTAATGGCTTTTGCTTCCTTTAATATTGGTGAAGGTGGAAAGTAGGCAATTCTGGCAATAAACTGCATTTTGGTGACACCTGCCTCACCAAGTGTCTGGAGAACAGACCCCAAAGCCTTCTGGAGATATTCTGGATAAACACCAGAAGTAGAGTGGAATCTTCAGCACAGAAGTCCAGATGTACAGCTTTGGGCAGGCAGCTCACAATGGCTATGAAGATGGGGCTGGAGGAAGGCTTCCCTGCAGACTGTGCTAGGAGCCAGCAACAACACTGGCTCCAAATGACTCTGTCTCAAGAGATAGGAGAGTTCATAGATCAAGCTCTTCTCTTTATAGTCCAGGATTCTAGTTGCAAATAATGGGATTTAGGAAACAGAGGTGTGATGAGGCAGAACTAAATAGCCTTTGTGAAGCATTACCAGGAAGAAAGTTGCTGCAAGTAGTCATTAAGTGGGAGAGATTAACAGCAGAAAGCTGCAGTTCCCAGTGCAAAGCCTCTCTTTCAAGTTTGTGAGGGTGAACAGGGAGTTGTAATATTCCCTTATTCCCTCGTGCAGAACACAGGGGGCAGCCTATTGAGATTTTAGGGGAGCAGTGTGTTTGACACTGCTCAGCAGCACTTTCCCATAGTGTTACGTGGGGAATGAGAGTGTGTAAAACAGCCAGACAAACAGTCAAAAATCATTTAGAGAATGACAGAAGGTAAATATGTCATTTACTCTCTGGCCAGGACACAGGCTGACATCAGTAGACTGACAAAAATGCTGGGGAATCTCTAATAACCACAAATCGTTCCTGATTCATTTTCACTCTCCAGCCAGCAGGCTGTTGCAGCTACAAATGAAGGGGAAGTGAAACTGTAGACATGTTGCACTGTGATCTATGATCATTATAAGAAAGAACATCAGGAATCCTTGAAAGAGAAAGAAATCCCCTATGGGCCTATTATGCCTGTTCCTTTTGTTTATCTCTTCTTGAATTTCCTATTATTTTCAGCTATGATTACATATCACAGGTCTCTCCAGCCTGTAACTGACCTTGCGAGTTAGAAAGTGAATAAAACAAACTGCTGAAAAAAGTATAAATTAAATACGTAGATTGAGGGGAAGGGATATAAAATGCATTACATATATATGTGTATATATATACGTATGTATATATATATATATGTCTTTCTATATATACATCTTCATAAGTACTCAGCTGTGAAGGAGTCTTAGAAACATGAGGAAAGAAGACATCTGGATTTTGCTCTGTGTATCCTATCTGGTCTTCTACACCTCAGCTCTAGGGATAGCTCTTAACCATGAAAATGAGGTTGCATTAATTTCACTCTGGGATCAACCAGGGGAAGGACATAGCGTATTAGTCATGAGGGCTGGGTTCTCTTTTATATTCATCCGCATGCATTAACCTTCATTTTATTTGTTGAGTAAGGCTGCTTTTTATATCATGAATAATTTCATTAAGCATTAAGAATTTACCCACATTGTATCTTTGGTGTTGGTTTTTGTTGTTGTTGTTGTTGTTTATTTATTTTTTAAAATATTTACAATTTGTAATGCATAATAAATATGTAATAGGCAGGGTATGATTTCTCAGGGTTTACTATTATCTAAGTCTGTCATGTCCTATAACCTTTCTTTGCTTATACAATATTCAGTACTTTAATGCAACGTCAGTGCTGTTATCATGAGTTGATGGCAAAAGGACAGCCATCTTGACACATTCCACTCACTAATCGCGTCTATTTTGATTTTATTAGCATATAAATGCTTCTGGGTTTATGCAAAATCAGTGGAAATGTGTTAATAATACTTGTCAGTGTCCTTATTTTTCAGGGTTAAAAGTATAAAACTTGGAGGGAGGAGAATCCTCTGGTTGTATGAGATGCTGAATTTTTGGCTCTAAGAATACAGTGAAGCATAGATGATTTTAGGCTGTATTCAAATATGTGTTTTTTATTCCTTAGGGTTTTTTTTTGTTTGTTTGTTTTTGTTTTGTTTTTAAAGCATTTTCTTTGGTTCTATAGAGGAACACGGAAAGAAAGTCTAAAGGTGATTTATTCATTTTATATAATAAAAGGGAATTTCAGAATGTCAGAGTAATATTTCTGACTCAGAAGATTATTAATAATGTGCACTGAATTTGCTGTTCTTTCGCGTGTCCAATACAGCCAGTGAAACCGTAACAACACATCAAAGACTACTATAACAGCAACAATAGTAACTTAGGTGTCTATCCTGCAAGAGAAAGAGAACTAATTTTGTTGAAACTACAGAATTAAAATAAAAAGTTAGAAGTATACGACTTGTTCCTGTAGCAAGCCATAATGTTCATGCATATTCAAATATGCATCAAACACTAAGTTTCTCAGTCACGTGGTTTAATAACATGAATTATCTAGATGAAGCTAGTTGTACTACAAAGTAGAGAAGCTTAAATACTTTTCTGAATAAAGACAGAAGTATCCTTTATCTTCACTGTTATCTATAGTTTACATATCAAAACATGTTTCACAAAATAATGTAAGTGAAGAATCATTTTATTTTTTAGATCTTCTGCAATCATACATTTATGCATTTATACCTTTAATCCAGATCCACAAAAAAGTAAAAAAAAAAACAACTTTTTTTCGATACAGTATTTTTTTTTCTTTTTTAAGTACTCAGTATTGCTGAAATGTTTTGTTTTGACATTTTCAATCAAAACAAAATGCTTCCAGATTCCCAGTTCAAAATATTTAATTTTGGTGTGTTAAATTAAATGTGAATGTTTCATTTGGAGTCAGTTCAATAGTAAACTGCATCTGGTTACAGCACTGTGGCTCCTTCTGGGAACAGGAGCTGGAGTGCCAAATACCCTCAATCCTCCATATAAAGCGTGCATACTTACTGGACTATCTCCTCCATGATGTCTGATAGTAATATGTTTCCCACAATATACAAGTCTCAGCCAAGATCATACAGCCTCTGTTTGTGACACATTTTAGCCAATCAACCCAATCTATTTATGAGAAACCACACACTTCTAAGTTAAAATCAAAAGGTGAAAAAGACAGCAAAAACTCCAAACCAACAGAAAAAGTTACTTCAAAGAAGGATACTCAGATTTTTGTTTGTTTGTTTGTTTTCTCAGCAAATCATAAAAAATAAAATTAATAAAAATCACTAATTTCATGAATAATTGAATCATTTAACTTGGAAGGGATATTTAAAGATCATCTAGTCCAATTCCACAGAAATAACAGGGGTATCTACAGCTTGATCATATTGCTCAGAGCCTGGTCTGGCCTGACCTTGTATGTCTCCAAGGATGAGTCTTTCACCGCCCTTCTATGTAACCATTTCCTGTGCCTCACCACTCCGACTGTAAAAAACTTTGTCCTTAAATCCAGCCTAAATCTTGCTTCTTTTAGTTTGAAACCATTTCTTCTTGTCCTATTGCAACAGACCCTGCTAAAGAGTCTGTCCCCTTCTTTCCTATAGCCCCCTTTTAGATACTGAAAAGCCACTGTCAGGTCTCCCCAAAGTTATCTCTTCTGCAGGCTGAACAGCCCCAGCTCTCTCAGCATGTCCCTGTCGTGTGTTTCATCCCTTGGATCATTTTTATGTCATAGAATCATGAAATGGCCTGAGCTGAAAAGGACCACAATGGTCATCTAGTTTCAACCCCCCTGCTATGTGCAGGGTCGCCAACCACTAGATCAGGCTGCCCATAGCCACATCCTGCCTGGTCACTCCTCTGGATGTGCTACAACAGGTCTGCACATCTCCTGTACTGAGGACTCCATATCTGAATGCAGAACTCCAGGTGAGGTCTCGCCAGTGCAGAGTAGACGGGCAGGATCACATTTGACCTGCTGGACACAGTTCTTTGGATGCAGCCCAGAACACGGTTGGATTTCACTAGTACCCCCAAGTTTTTTTTTTCAGCAGGGCTGTGCTCAATCCTTTCGTCCCTCAGCTTGTACTTATAGCAGGGGGTGTCATGACCCAGGTGCAATACTTATTCTTGGATTTGTTGACTTTTATGAGATTCTCCGGTGTGCACTTACTGAACCTTTCTAGGTCTCTTTGAATGGCATCCTGTCCCTCAGGCATGGTGATGGCACTGCACAGATTAATGAACTTGCTAAAGGTGCACTCAATTCCACTGCTGATGCCATTTATGAAGATACTAAAGATCTTCATTCCCAATACTGACCCCTGAGGGACACCACAAATCACACATCTCCATCCAGCTATTGAATCTGTGACTATCACTCTCTGGGTTGTGACCTTGCAACCAGTTCCTCATTCATTGAGTAACTCACCTGTCAAATCCATATCTTTCCAATTTGGAGAGAAGGATATTATGGGAGACAGTGTCAAAGGCCTCACTGAAGTCCAGATAGGTGATATCAGTGGCTATTCCATTGACCAATGATGCAACTATCATAGAAAGCCACTAGGTTGATCAGTCAATTACTACTTCCTTGTGGTGAAGCCATATTGGTTGTCCCATATAACCTCTTACACTTTAATGTGCATATCTTCCAGAAGGATCTGCTTCATGATCTTCCTTGGCACAGAGGTGAGGCTGACGTGTCAATAGTTCCCTGGGTCATCATTTTTACTCTTCTTAAAAGTGGACTTAACACTGCCTTTTTTCACCAGGGACTTCATCTGACCACCATGAGTTTTCAAATATAATTGAAAGTGGCTTAGTGATTATGTCACTCAATTCCCTCAGGTCTCAGGGCTGCATCTGATCAGGACTCATAGACTTGTATATCTTCAGGTTCCCCTCAGCTGGTCGCAAAACTGATCTTCATTTACAGCAGTAAGTTCTCTCTCATTCCCACCTTCCAACCCATCTGTTTGAAAGGTCTGTGAAGAGCGTTTGCCAATGAAGACTGAGGCAAAAAAAGTTGTTAAGTACTTCAGCCAACAAATTCTGTTTTTTGTTACCAGCCTATCTGAACTAAATGAAGCTGCTTCAAGATCTCACATGTGGAAAAGAAGTAATAGGTCTGTTGGCTGCACCTGTTCCCTGGTGATAACCTTCACCTGAGCATCAAGGAAGCAGCAGACCTCTAATAGTGTCAGGTCAGCATATTAGGTGTTCAGTTTCCTGCTTGGGGAGTAATTTATAAATAGTATCCTTTTCTTCTTTTTTGAGATATAAACATGATACTAGAAGAAGGCTTTTCTGGTTCTGGCATTGTTGGTTCATCTAGATTGGGTAGATCCAGAGCCTCATACCTGTTGTACAGAGGAACCTAGGAGGGTGAAGGTGGAGATGAGGGGATAAAGTAGGCACAGAGGTGTTTCAGTTGTAGCTCCAAGCATGGACTTGCCTCCATCCACCTTCTTCCTCTGACTTTGTGCCTTTGACCTGACAGTGAGAACAAGCAGGCTGCCTTGGATTTTGTGATTGAATGTGTCTCACTGAGGAAGAAACATGTTTCCTCTGCTTCTATTTCTGAAAAATATAAACAGTCTTAGGTATTGTTGATGACTTCTGATCAGTTCTTCTTCTGGCTTCAGTTCAGACCAGTAATTTCTTTTCAATTTTATTTTCGCCTCTTATCTCTCTGTTGAGCAGACAGACTGCCAGAAGCAAATCAGGAGACAAACGTACCCAGAGCTCCCTGATTTGTTCAGTATTTTGCATACAGAATTCCACAGCTTAGGTCTCCAAAGGAATTTAGATACCTAAATCTGTGTCAGAACCTGGCCTTAGTCTATTAAACACTCTTTCAGCATAGATCTTTTACCTTCACTCATTACTTGTTGCCTCAGGACTTGGTGAGAGTGTTGTCATCAATGTGTGCTAATATCTGGCCCTGAGTAATTGACTTTGGGGTAAGAAGTGACAAACAAACACAACTAGAGCTTCTCAGAGCATTCTCAGAACATTTGTTGCAAATAATTTATGCAACTAATTTCGTCCCCCTCCTTTTATTTTTCTGCTTGAGAAGTCTGCAAGGGTAGAGTGTGACCTTTATAGATCGGTGTCTTTGCACTTGCCCATCGAGCAGTTTGTGCAAACAATTTTGAGCCTATAGATTTCTTGCAAGCTGCTGGCTATGAATGTCCACTAATCCTGATTCACTGCTTATGGTGTATGATTGGTCAATTGGTCACCTCTGACATCTTTTCTTTTTCTTTCTCTCTTTCCTCAGCTTGTTGCCTAATTGATTAATCCCAGTGTTATAGATAGTGGGGATGATAGAACAAATGCAACAACTTTGCAACTGTGGAGGAAGGAAGAATGAAATAGAGTGAAATAGATTGGTGTAGTGATTTTGAAACATTTTAAAATGTCTCTTTGTACAAGAAAGATCAGTATTTTTGCCTAAATACATAGATTTGAGCTGTAAAAAGTGCTCTTTTCTTTCCCTCCTGGCAGAAAGAGATAGGTAGCCCTTTAACAGGCTTTGCATCCAATTTTCACCTGTCACATTCTTCCCAAGCAATCACATCTATAAGCAGCGCTGCTGGGAGACATTTTGTTTCCTCTCATTACGCAGACTGTAAGTTCTTTTGGGACCGATCTTCTCTCTTACCATGCACTTGTGCCCCACCTAGAACAAGAAGGTCCTGACCTCAGCTGAAATTTCTAACTACTTTAGTGACATACTAAAAATAGGCACAGGAGATAGGTTGGTTCTTCAGCAGTTGTGTTCATTTGCCTCTCACCAGAGTGTTCTGATCCATAAACAAAAGTTCCTCCTAGTGCTTAAACAAATAAAATAAACCGAAACATAATATACAAAATAAACAAAATTTGATATATTCTGAGAACAGGTAAGAAGAATATAATATCAGTGAACTCCTGCTTAAATTTGTTTTTAATCAATGCATTTAAAGAAAAAAAAAAGCCTCTTGTTTTAATGGGGACAGGAAAACACAAGAACCTGGGTAACTCGGCAGTCTATAAAACCAATGAAGAACATGGACTATCAGCTATTACCAACACTCTGTAGGTCCAGGTGAACCAGTGTTCTACAGGGAAAAGACAAAGGAGCTTATTACCTATCCCATGAGCTATCCACTCTTCCCTAGGAAGGCTTTTTGACATCAGGGGCTTAACTGAAACATATAAATTAGAGTGGAAATTTAAAGTATTCAAATATAAATTAATTTATACCCAAGGGTTATTCATGCCAACGAGCAATAAATATGCTGGAAGTAAAAAAGGCTCATTTGAATGAATATGAGTGGGCAAAAAGCAATCAAGGGCAAGAACAAGGCATATGCAAAGTATGAAACATAAGATAGAGAAGACAGGACAGAAAAAAACATATAATAGAAAAATTAAAGATAATGGGAATGATGCAAAACTATCTTTCTCTCTCTGGGTAATAAACTCTCTTGCAAGAACTTCCTCATTCTTCTGGAACTTCCAAAGCCTGAGAAGGGTCATGTAAAAAATGTGTAGGATTTCACCTAAGCCTCTTGTGGACAATTCTTTAGAATACTAGGCTGAAAAAAATGGCCTTTTCATATCTCCTGTTACTATTTTTGAAGTGAAAAGTTGGTGCAAGAAGACCAAGGAGACAACCAAAATGGAACCAATAGCAAGTCCTATAAATTCATTTAATTGGCACTATAAATATCTGGTTGGCAACCCATCAAACACATTTTTTATGCAGTCATGATGTGTTAACCTACCATATCATTTGGTATGGCCAAGAGAAACCATCACTGATTTAGTTGTAGAGCTGCCTATTATTGTTTGCTCTCAGTAGGCTGTGGTTTCTGGGGCACATAGCAGATTATTTACAATGAGAAAAGACATGAAACAGGAGCATAAGAAAAAAACATGCTTTATCACTTTACCTGATTTCATTCCAATATAACTAATAACTTGTTTTATTTACAACACCTTAAAAATAAATAAATAAATACATATATAAATAATAATAAGAAGAAATAAGAATAGGAAAGAAGCTGGAGTTAAAATTAAAAAAAAACTTTGACTTCACTAGGATAAATCATCTATGACCTTGCATGAACTGAAGGCCAAATAACAACCTTTTATAATTCTCTTTTAAAAGCAGCAACTGAAAAATATTTCTATTCATACATATTCCACTTTTAAGAAAGCACAACTGCATTTTGGGCCTAAACTACTTGTCTGTGTCTGATTAATTAACATAGAGGCTTTCTTGATACTCCCCACAGATTTTGTCCCCGGCTTTGATTAATTTAATTAAAGATAGTCAGCCTTGGCTCACCCAAGGGGCACCACGTCTAACATAAGGAATAAAATATTTTTGAAGAAGTAATAGGAATGGCTGATGGACACAAATGCAGAGGTTTTTTTGTTGTTGTTTTTGTTTTTCTTTTTCCCCTATGTTTTAGAAATGTTTTTAAATAATCTGCTTTGAAATCCAAATATCGTGTCTTTGAGCAGTTGTGCAATTACAAACACAGAAAGTGGAAAATATATAGCAAAAAATGCCTGGATTAGTAGCCTAAACATCTTTCCTCTACCTCCAATGTAAACTCAGTGTATCAAATTCCAGTTTTTTTCCACTGGTTAAGAATCTGATGTCTCTTCATATGAGGATATGCTAACAATTCATGGTGGAAAAGCCTTTGAAGATAACATTAATTTACCTGATGTACCTTCAAGTGAATCAGAAAACACTTGATTTATTTCTGACACTGCTATGGTTCTGATATATGGCTTTGGTTGGGCTGTTTCCCTTTTCAGTGCCTCTTTCACCAATTATTCTGCTTCTTGACTCAGATTCTCTCTTCTGATGTCTCTCTGTAAATTGCTGTGCTATACTAGGGAGCCCTTTTCTTGCTTGAGGAAAGTTGTCAGTGATTGTTTCACAACTCTCCAGACTTCTCAGCTTTCCAGGAGTTTATACACAGTAGCATTTGGTTCATGGAAGCACAACAGATGCTAGGAGGTAGGCAAGAGGAGAGCAGAATCTTCTTTGCTGAGTCCAATGGCAGACCAATCAGCAAGGTGGTTAAGGTAGCAAAACCATCCGAAAAAGGCGGGATTTTCAGAGGTACAAGGCTAGCAACTCAGCATCAACCTGTTTTTCTGATAGTCACAGCTACCTGTGTTCTTCAGGGACTCTTTTTGCATTATGCAGCCCACATTTGATTCTCTGCAAGTACTCACTGGGATGGTTCCCACTTCCAGTGATACTGTGGGCTGTGTTTGATGTGTGCTGGCTGGCAAAGTCAGGTGGAGAGCTCATAAGATTCCTGACACACTCCACTGTGTTTGGCTTATACTAGTCCTTTACTTTAATCCTTACATCTTCTTCCTTCTTTCTCCTTATTTCCCCCCTCTACTTTGAGAGAAGCAAATGGCAACCTAATAGAAGCATATTGTTCAAAGTCCATTTGAACACAGCATGTTAATTTTAGGATTGTTAGCTGCACTCTAGCATATCTGCCTTTCTTTAGAGGGCTGGAGCAGTACAGCAGATGAGTCCAGCTAGGTTTTTATTTCACTCCATTACTGCATTGTTACCAATGTTTATGGGTCTTAGGATTCTTGTAGCACTCCCTAACCTGGCTAAGCTTTGTGCTCATTTATGCTGGTCTCCTGTATCAGCCTTCCTGCACCTGTGTTTTCCTGCTTTTGGAGAACTGTGTGAGCATAACCAGCCAAATTCTGGCACTGAGGAAGTTGCAATTTTGTTAGTTTTGATCAATGAAGATTTAATAAGCATTCTTTACTGTTTTTGCTTTGCTTCTACAGCTCAGCTTCACAGGGCAGGAGCTACCCCTTCCATGTAAGTGGGTCATGTTTGGTCCTCTTCCCACCAGGATAAGTCAGGGTAAAGAAGATACTATGAAGAGAGATGCAATATTCTCACCCTGTGGAGTGAACACAAAAAGAGAAATGACCTATAAAATAATTCCACACCTGTATTTTGGAGGTTAGTTTCAATCCACCCACAATCCTCTAATTCCTTACATGCTTCCCAAGGGTGAGTACTAATGTTTTGCACATTTAAGGAGAAAACTTTCATGGAGGTTATCCTTCATTACTATTTCTTCCTTCTACACTTTCTAAAAATTGAATAAGAAAAGCTGGGCTACTAGCTTCTCATTTTGTTTTCATCAGAATATTATTGAATAAATTTGGAGAGGCACTGTGAAAATGTCCCCAGGCATGGCTGGCAAATTCAGCTGCGAAAACAGTTCCATCCGGTTCCTCCATTCTCTGTCATCATCTTGCACATGCTGCTCAAACCCTGCTGAATTCTCTACAGGCATATGCTACTTCTTTGGACTCCTAACCAACTTTGGATCCATCCGTTTACAAAGCTTGTTTCAAGAGAGCAGCTGCAGCTCCAAAGGAGAAGCAGAATAAATGAGATTATTTGGACAACTGCAGAAGTTGAAGCACGATCTCCGTTCTCCAGTAACTTCAGTAAGAGGAGCAGCGACAAAGAAATGGAAGTATCTACCCTGCTTTCCCCTCCCCTCTCTATTTCTTTCCCTCTCCTCATTTCTCTTGTTAACTGAAAAAGAGGACAAATTTGTCATCAAATATTTGTAAATACTTAGTTATCCAATAGCAGCTGTTTTCTAACTGGATTGGGATGCATTACACAGGTGCCTGAAGGAGATGCACCAGTTGTTTTTTTTTTTTTTTTTTTTTCCTTATCGCAGCGTAATCCTCGCGTCCTCTCCTATTTACTAGGAAAGAAAAAAAAAAAAAAAAAAAAAAAAAGGACTTTGGTGTTACATACTGTTCACTATATAGTAGATAGTTCCTCCCCTAGGGTAGAATTTTTTTTTTTTTTTTTTTTCCCCTTTGATGAGTCTTAACTAACCAACTGGTCATTATTACCCAGTGGTAACTGCAAGTTAGGGAAAGGGGAAGGGTGGGAAATATTGACGTGACTGTGTGATTCACACTAAATTTAAAGAAATTGAGGCTCTGTCTCACAAGTTAGTATAATGAAATTTAAGTAATCAGCACCATAATTTCTCCTATTAGTTTTAGCTAGACTAGAAAAGGTCAATGCCCTGGCAAGCAATGATTCGCAAATAACAGGTGCAGCCGGTTTCTGTTATACCGCCATGGGACACTGCTCTGTCACTTTTATTTACTGAATCAATCCACCAATGTCCAGCAGGAGAACAACAGTTAAATGGTCATTAATTGTGGGCTGATGTGCAGATGAAACAAATCTCCAAAGGGACCGTAAACCTTTGTTCTTTAGCCTCCTCCAGCTCACGCAATGGGATTAGCAGTAAATCACTCAGTGCATCATTTTCTTATTAAAAATTTAATGTACTGATCATCCCAGATGACTTACATCCAATCAGGACATCATTTTAAGACTTTGATAGAGAAACAAGCAATTAACACAAAGAAAATAATAACATCTATAGTGTATCTTTGACTGCCTTGTTTGATGTTTTTGAGCCAGGAAATTGTGAAAAATTGTTTTAGGAAATTACTTCCAGAAAATATATTTTATCATTTATTGCAGACTTCTATTTGTCTAGTTTCATTCAGAATGTTGTTGCTCACATGCAGTTCCCAGGACATGTATTCAGTCTTCAGTAATAGGAATGACTGAAATACTGGATGTGGATGTAATGGCAATACAGATGCCTTCCAAAGATCTCCACAAAGCAAAGGCCTTTTGCTTGTCCTGTGTATCCTAGATAAATTGATGAGTCTTAAAATGACCACAATCTTGCAGAGTTTTGGATATGAGCCTTGAAAGCAGTGTACAGTGCGTTGCATGTACACTGTGACATTCCCCCAGAATAGAAACTGAGCTGCTGAGATGATACGATCCCCTCTTGATTCCTGGGATGGAACAGAAAGAAAGAAATGGAAACGGTGGTACATGGGACCTCAGGGGTTTTATTTAATTATCCTTATTGAGACAGTTACATTTACAAAACAAGCAGAGGTGCCTATCTGAGTGTAGCAGGCACCACTGACAAAGACAATACATCAAAGCAGAAAGAGCAACCCCATAATGTACTATATTTTCTAGGTAACCACACAGCTGAAACAGTCAGCTAAATTCCCAGTCTCCCTTGCCTAGTGTATCATCCCTAATGATGCTTGTTTCTTCAGCAGTCTTTCCAAAGAGAAGCATTTTGAATTAGGCCCTTGTCCAAAACTCAGTGTAATCAAGAAAACTAGCACCACTATATTAACTTAAGATTAATATGTGTACCAAACAATCACTTTCTCTTTCCTCTATTTGGGCATCCATAACACCACAAAAAGAGCTCAAGTTATGTTTTTTCTTCGTAAGTCCTACCACAGTTTTCCTGGAAATACATCTTATTTTTATATATTGTCTGTACTCATAAATTTGTATCTTCATATACTGAAACACAGTTTAATTAAATACTCTTTCTGTGTGTTTCATGTAATTTTGTATGCCTCGTTTTATCTTATGTAGCAATCTACTCAAATCTGTGAGTTCTTCAAATGCATTTTCTAGACTTCAATTTGAAGGTTGATAGAACAACAGTTAGCTAACTGGATGTTTTTTGTCATGTCTTGATTTCAGAAACCTACTTCTGTGAAAGCTTATCAGCGCAGAGAAAACTCTGTCAGCTCTGGATTAGGCTGAAAGTTTCTTCCTCTTCACTACAATTGGTAAAATCATGAATTTCAGCAGATAGATAATCTCCAAAATCGTCCTTCTGAAGTATTCACCAGAGTTTTCCAATTGAATATTTGTATTCCTTAATTTTTTAAGTTCTTCCACTCTTAATCTAGTTACTGTGTGATATATTGATATTTCAGGATTGGTGTGAAAGGATACCTGAAAGGGATGTGTAAAGAAGATAGAGCGAATTTTCAGTGGTGCCAGGGAAAGAGGCAATAGGCATAAACTAGAATGCAGGAGGTTCCCTCTGAACATCAGGAGGAACTTTTGTGCTGTCCAAGTGATAAAGCACTGCAATAGCTTGCACAGAGAATAAGTGGAATCTCTCTCCATGCATATCTTCAGAAACTGCCTGGATATGTTCCTAGGTGTTCCTGCTTAAGCAGGAGTGAGGCCAGAAGACTTCAACTATGCTGTGAATTCTGAGATGTGGTAAACAGCTTAAGAACAGACCCTAAGGTCTGTCTATAGCTTTCTGTGCAGCAAGAAGGAGAGACAATATATATATATATATTTCAGTGTCTCCTACTTCTTCTATTTCCTGTTTTCCTGTAAATTGAGGGAGAAATATATCTCTACTTCTCAAATGTGTTTTGAGAAAGGTGCAGTATTCTAATGATAGTCTCATGCACTGGAAAGTTAGAAATCTGATTTAGAAATTGCCAATGGTTTACGGTCTGGTTCAACCTAGTCCCATGACTAGAGGGGCAGAGGGATCCACAGATCCGTGCCTCCAGAAAGGAGAAACAAGGGACCCCGAATAATTAAAAACAGCAGCAATGATCTGAGGAGAAATAAACTAATTTACTAAATATAGTATTGGAATACAGGGTAACACACTATAATACGATATAATTAGAATTGAAGATAATCAATCAAATACAATGAGAGAAAAAGTGTCCAAAAAAGCTGAAGGCCTTACAATAATGGCGTGTGGTCAGGACGAGCAGCAGCAAGAGAGCCTGACGATCAAAAAGAGGGACATCAGGTGACCTACCGAGGCCTTATATGTGTTTCCTCTGAGCAGGAACAATAACAGAACAGCAAAGAGTCTTTTGGGGTATGTAGTTCTCTTCCAGACAGGTGCCCAGAACTGGAGCATTTACTCTTTAACTTCCAGTGCACTACATGATGTTATGATGTGGAATACCAATAACCAAAAATCATAAAACCATGACAGAAATAAAATTCTACTACTACTTCCAGTGAATTTAAATGGATAATTGATACATTTTTGAAAATTTGTTATCCTATGCACCCTACAAACCTTGAATTTAGATTGAAAGACATCTTGTACTCACGTATAAGAACATTTTATGTATATACACTTCAGTAAAAGGGAAAGCAAATCCCAAACTATGTTATTAAGATGATCTAAATTTCAAAATATATGACATTAATAATCCTTCTTACACCAAGACTCATATTATGAAACAAATTCAAGTAAAAATACAATATCTCTAGCAGCAACCAGATTAATTAATTAATTAACTAATAATATTAATAAAAAAATTAAGCATACAAAAAAAAATAATAGGCGTTCTCATGATCTTCATAAAAGGGAAAAATATGGGCTTAGGACAGTGGAAATGCTTTTTCCTTTCTCTCTCTCCCTATATGCACATGTGAAATAAAGGAAATTTACACTGATATAATTTCATATTAATAGTTTTGGAGCCATATATTTTCAAAATATTAAATACCTACTACAATTTAAAGGTAAACTATGATCAAAATAAACTTTTATTTTGGTTTAAGAATAAATTACTCGAAGTTGGAAACTAATGTTTTTATTTGTCCAAAATAAATTATACACATACTGCTAAAACAAGAATGGTGTGATTTATTTTAAAATTCCCTTTGAGAAACACATCATCAAAACAAACATTTTTCTACAGATTATTCTGATTTTAATAAAGAAAGCTTTTCTTCTAACCAAATGTAGGTAGTACTGCAGATGAGTTCTTTATCTGACTCACTCATCTTATTATTTCCTTCTGATCTGTGTTCTTCTATTGCGTGATTCATCTCATCTTCAAGTGGCCATCTAAGTTGTATCAGATAAATCATGCCTCAAAAGTGTCTATTAATTTTCATGGGTTATAAATAGAGCCTTAAACCTTGCTCTGGAATAGTTAAACTAAGAAATTTACTTTAGAAAGTTACTAAGCTTAATAATTTTACCAAGCCCAAAGTGTTCAAGCATAACATCTGAAATTCCTAGTGAAGGCTGAGATCTCAAGAAGCTATAAAATAATTGTAGAAATACATAAATGTTAGGTTGGAGGTTTCTTTGGAGGTTCTTTGTTGAACCTTCTCCTCACAGTGAGATTGTTCCTCCCACTAGAGAAAATCAATGATTTTTTTCAATCTGAATACTGTAAACCTTCAAGGATGAAGAGAACACAACCCCTTTGGGTAATACACTTCCAACAAAACATATTTTCCAAATGGCTAGTATAAAATCAGTCCCAGGGAAAAAATATAAATAAATAAATAAATAAATAAATAAGAGGGAGCAGGAGCAAGAGCAGGAGGAGGAGGAGGAGGAGAAGGAGAAGGAGAAGGAGAAGGAGAAGGAGAAGGAGAAGGAGAAGGAGAAGGAGAAGGAGAAGGAGAAGGAGAAGGAGAAGGAGAAGGAAGAGGAGGAGGAGGAGGAGGAGGAGAAGGAAGAGGAGGAGGAGGAGGAGGAGAAGGGGGAGGAAGAGGAGGAGAGGAGGAGGAGGAGGAGAAGGGGGAGGAAGAGGAGGAGGAGGAGGAGGAGGAGAAGGAGGAAAAAGAGGAGGAGGAGGAGGAAAAAGAGGAGGAGGAAGAACAAGGAGAAGGAAAAGGAGGAAGAGGAAGAGGAAGAACAAAGAGAAGGAGAAAGAGGAGAAAGAGGAAGAGGAAGAGGGAGAGGAAGAGGAAGAGGAAGAGAAAGAGGAGAAGAAAAAGAGGCTATAATGATGATTATTTCTCATTTAAGTTCTGCCATAATGAATAATCTGCCATTTTCATCTTTGTAACTCAGCTTCAGAAGCTATAACTGCTAAAGTTTTAGTCCTGTTCAAAGTTCACAGAGTTACAGAGTTCAATTTTTTCCAATATTTAGACATACAGGTCTGAAGACCTGACACCATGCTGC
Source organism: Gallus gallus (assembly GCF_016699485.2). Classification (NCBI taxonomy): domain Eukaryota; kingdom Metazoa; phylum Chordata; class Aves; order Galliformes; family Phasianidae; genus Gallus; species Gallus gallus. Next base: position 4,846,630 of record NC_052572.1, read on the forward strand.
AGGAAATTTCATAGTCAGCAGACTTACTGCATTCTATGCTCTTTCCTTTATCCTTTTTATCTCTCTATTATTTTGTTTGTTTGTTTGTTTGCTTCCCTAAAAGCATGTACTTGATTTCTCTTTGCTCAAATATCAAACATGCAATTGTCTTTGAGCAGATTGACGATTGCACACCAGTTGTCTTATTTTGTCATATAATATTTGCATGAACAACAGTCACTAGTTAGTACCATCAGCATCTGGCCAGCAGGTGAACACTTGGATGTTTCATTGTCATGTAATACTTTTTTCCAAGTGACCTTAGGAAAATCACCTCAGATATTTTTGACTCTCATCTCCCTCTATGAAATAAGAATATTTAATTTAACCAACCAAGTAAACTATAAGTTCAAACACTATGATGTCTCTTGGTTTTAAAAGTAAAATTTTCATATTTTCATTTGTCAGTCAGCTGGTTGGTTTTAATTAGATGATTCCAACTAAAACAAAACAAAACAAAACAAAACAAAACAAAACTTTAGAAATCACTATTCTGATGTTTTGATGTTTGTTATTATATTTCATAAATTCAGAAAGAGCTTAAAACTGATAGTAATGATTAATTATCCTTTTTTACTTAATTGCTAATTTCCACTCTTCCATGCCTGTATATAGTACCTTACTAAGGCATAAAAAATCCAGAGCCATACTTGCTGTCAGTTTCCTTCTGAATTGGAAAGATAACATGACAAATAATTACACATTTTCTCCTGGGCATCTCTTTGTATTTTTCAGTATTGGCACCCACTAAGAAGTGGTGCATAGGTGTTTTTTAAAACTTGAATCACATTAAACAGTTAAGACAAGTTTGGGGGATTCTCTGCTCTTGGATATACTTATGTCATTGTCACACACAGTACATGAAACATTCATCAACTTCATATCAGAAACAATATTCTCCTTATTTCAAAAGCTGGTCCTAAGGTTTTGCAGGAGTTGTCCCAGAAGACTAATGATGAATGCTCTTGTTTGATTGATAGAAAGTAGCTTTTGTCTTGAAATCATACATGACCAGTTACAGAAGCACAAAAAATTCACCACAGCTTAGGCATTGGAGCATAGGCAGAAAAGACTACATTTGATATTCAGAAGGTTGTAGCATACAAAAGGGAGGGAGAGAAAACAGGGGCACTAAGTACAGCAGGGGTGGTCATACTTTACCCAAATACTTTGAGGACTGTATTGGTAAGATGCCAAGAGCCGAAGGGCTGCATTGAATTTGCATTAAATGGAGCAGATGGCATCAGCTGCCCTCAACTTTAATGTTGAAATGTGGCCTACAGAGCAAATCTGTACAAAACTTTTCTAATTAAATCTGAAACAACATGCCTCATGTATTCCCCAGTAGCATAGCCTTTCTGGTGGCATTTCTGCAATTCCGTTTCCAGCACCAGCTAAGAGAGGATATGGCAGAAGTGCAGATAAATGAAAAATAAGAACATACACAGACACAGAACCTTTTCCAAAATGATTTGTTGAAACACCAGATGACAATGAGCTGAGTAGAATTAATCTCCATCATTCTTTCCAAGAAAGCATTCTTTGTAACAAAAATGCATTAGTGTATTTATTAAATGCGAACTTCTGAATGCACCAGGCTATGTTACAAGTGATGTCTGCTCGGAGGTAGAACAAGGGAGAACTATATTTGAAGTCAGCTATAACACTGAAACTCACAAAAAGTCACTTAGGTTTTGTACTTTCAAATTTCTCTGTCTATATGTAAAAAGAAATAATCTAGAATAGTCAATAAAGCACACTTTAGCTACGTCCATGCACTTCATTAACAGACTGTGAACATTTCCCGCAAGAATTAAACAGATGACGCCATAAATAATTCCATTACACCAACAATTTCTGACAGCAGCTGTTAATCCACTCTCCACGGTGGAATTCAATAGCAGATAATAGTACTTATCAGTTATGAAACCTTCCCACTTTTATTTTCTAGGATCAACTTCTCAGAATACTTTGTTTTCGTATTTATGTAATTTCCAATGCTTCAGTTAAATACACACTTTCATTACCCTTGCTTCTTGCAAGAAATGAGACAAAAGTGTGTATCCATGTTAACTAGCATTATTATCAGTAATTACTGAACACATGAAATAATTTACGTAATAGTCATAGCAGACTCCTGCATCTGCTGAGATTATATGTAAACATATATATGAAGAATAAAATGAGGTGGAATGGGTAACTATGCAAAAGAAAAAAATCTATTTTCATTCAATGACTTGCTGCAAGAACATTTGAGCTGCCATTTTTTGTTGCCTTCATGATATAGACAGAAGGAATATGTTTTGTTTTGTTTTGTTTTGTTTTGTTTTGTTTTTTATTTTACAAATAAGTGCATGAATTTACTGGTCAATAAGTTAATTGTGTGAGGACAGAAGAAAAAAGGTTGTGTATTAAAAAAATGATTTTTTGCACATAGATCCCTGAAGGAGTGTTAACTATTAGTTTATGCACTTTATTTGTGTCCTAGAAATGCCTAACACATAGCAGTATTCACAGAATCACAGAATTCTAGGAGTTGTAAAGGACCTCTGGAGATCATATAATCCAACCCCCTGCTAAAGCAGATTCCCTGGAGCAGGTTACACAGGAAGGTGTTCAGGTTGGTTTTGAATATCTCCAGAGGAGACTCCAGAACCTTTCTAGGCAGCCTACTCAGTGCTCTGTCACCCCTAAAGTCATTTTTTTACAAATTTACAGATGGGACTTCTTATATTCCTTATTATATCCATTGCCCCTTGTTCTGTCACTGGACACCACTGAAAATATTCTGGCCCCATCTGCTTGACTCCCACCATTAGACATTTATAAGCATTTTTCAATAACTTTTTTCAACATTTTTCATATCCCTCCTCAGTCTTGTCTTTTCCAGGCTGAACAGTTTCAGTCTGTCAGAATTTCCTCGTAAAGGAGATGCTCCAAGCCTCTCATCATTTTTTAGCTGGTTGCTGGAATCTTTCTAGAAGTTCAAGAAAGAACGAAAGAGCCCCAAGCTGGACACAGTACTCCAGTTGTGACCTCATGGCTTTTGACACTGTTTGCCATAACATTCTTGGAGGTAAGCTTAACAAGTGTGGCAAAGATAAGTGCACGGTGAGTTCATTTAATAACTGACTCACAGAGTACAGAGGATCATGATTCGTGGCTCGGAGTCTAGTTGGAGGCATGTATTTAGGGTTTTCTCCAGGGTTGAGTACTTGATCTAGTCTTGTATCAATTCTTCATCAATCAAGTCTTCATCAATTATCTGGATGAATGGACAGAGTGAACCCACAGTAAGTCTGCTAATGACTTGATACTGGCTAGAGTGGCTGATGCAGCAGCATGCTGTGCTGCCATTCAGCAAAACCTGTACAGGCTGGTGACCTGAGCAGAGAACTATGAGGTTTAGCAAGAGCCAGTGTAGAGTCCTACATCCAAGGTATACATTAGGGGCTGAGCTGCTGGAAAGTAGTTCTGCGGAGAAGTACCAGAGTGTCCTAGTGTGTTGAGAAAATACTGCTTCTTGGGCAGGGGGAAGAAAAAAAATCAGTTCAGGATAATACAAAAACAACACAGAAATTAAAGAAAGAAATTGGGGTGACTCCTGTCATAGTCCTGTTCATGTCAGGAAATTTGATCAACTGTTTTACAAACTGAAGTAGTAACTGATGAGAACTTCAGGAATTTCAACTCTCATTTGTAGGTTTTACTATGAGCTGATTTTGTTCATCAGAGTCCATAATAATACAGTGAGCACTTGATAGCAAATTTATTTCTAGTATAAGCTGTCTTCAGTGTCTTCATCTCTGAGTTATGAACTACTGAAGAGATGAATGACTTCAAAATCTGCTTATGATTTTTTGAACCACAATGAATATTTTTAGTTATGTTGGAAAATCATGCAGTGAGCTGTTTAACAGGAGATGAAGTTTCTCAGGCCAGCTGGAGTTAGCCCTACAGACAGTTAACAATACTTTGTGTTATGAATATTCAATTGTTCACAGTCTAAAAATGAAGTTGGCAGAAGCTTGGGTATCCCAGCATGACTCTCACTATCTTATCAGTGCATCGCAGCAGTGACTAGGGATAGATTTTTTATTATTATTAAAATTATTACAATTATTACAAAAAGTGTGGCAGTACTAGTCATAAATCTCATTACCCACAGAAGTAACAATAACTGGTATTTACAGATCCATATAAAAGGTCAAGGACTGTGAAATCCTTCTCACTTATGTGTTATTATTACTGTTTTATTTCTTATTTTTAAATTATTATAAAATGTAGTAAACACAATCATTTTACCAGAAGGAAAAGAAACCATCAGCAAAACATGTGTTTTCAGTGCAAGATATAGAAGGAAAAATACAGTGCAATGCTGTCAAGGAACATAAAGCACCTGTGACAGAGATTTAACAGTCCAGGTATTATTGTTGGACAAAGATATACCAGGTCTCACGTTGATTGGCTATTTACATGCCATTGCTCCCTGTTCTATATCTTTTATTGCCGAGACAATTTTTCAATTACATGCAGAAAACATTTGGCTCGCTTGCTTTGTTTTATGAAAACAGTCTTTTAGTATCTTTCTTTCTGCTTATGTCAATAACTTAGATATGAACTCTCAGATGCTCTGTATTGTTTGTAGTTCTTAGGAACTAAAACTAACATGACTGTCTTCACCACAGAATATTTTTCAGAAGTCTTTCAGGAACCTGCGTCTCTTTGGATGAATCCAGACCACATCTGCATCTACAAAAATTAATCACAGACTTTGCTAATCTATGTCCCATGTCCCAGCTGCAGTTCTGTGGGATAGGATAAGCTGTCCCAGAGGCACAAAGTAAAACCTGACATCCAAAATCTGGCTCTAGTTTGAGTGGAGTTCGCTTTTTGAAACATTAACAACACATAGACAGAAAAATGTGAGCGAGTCAAACAAGCATTAGGTAATTAATTCTGAGTGAAAATCAATGCTTGAATTCTCAGAATTCCTCAATATCTATATGTACAGATGGGATATCTAACAATGTATGGGATGGAATATTCAAAGTAAGGGAGATTTAGCACAATAAATCCCCATGAAAATTTATGTTTGTTGCAACCTTCAGTCTTAGGACATTTAAATATCTTACTCCTGGTTGTTAAGCTCTTCAGCTTGGATGAGGGTTCATGACATTTAACTCTGGCCTTCTAAAACCCTTTTTGCCCTATGTTAAGTAACTGCATAGAGAGAAATCAGCATCTCCACTAGACAATTCATTTTATCCCACTTTAGCATGAATTATGTCAATCTGAAGATGATACATGTCCTTCTTTGCTTCAGAGAAACCTTGTAATATTGGATAAATAAAACGGACAAATTTAGGTGAAAGTTCCAATTTATTTTAGTTAAAAAGAAGTTAGTTCTTTTAGTACATTTTATGTAAATTTATCAAAACTTCAGCATAAGATGGAAATTAAATATTTAATAAGTAAAATACTATTTTGTTTTTCACTGCATGAAGACAAAAATTTGAAGCTAATAAGGACTGAATTTTCATCCGATTAGCAGAATTTGTGAAGCACAGGTGTTTCTGTAATTGTGATAAATAGCAAAAATTCACTCTGTTCAAAGGCACTAAAAAGTCACATGTCCACCTGGATGACCAAGTGGTGCTGAAGCTACAAATCATTGGAATGTCTCCAACAATGCAAAATGCCTGGCTGTTTGCAAGAGGTAGGCACAGACTCCAAAATCATCTGTCAAGAATTTTAACAGAAGATTGGTGCCATTTCTAAAATTGGTCTGTGGAGTTTCAGACTTCAGAGTGATAGGTGTGATTTCTACGTTTGTTCTGTTTTTTTTGTTGTTGTTGTTGTTTTCTGTTTGTTTGTTTTGTTTTGTTTTTTTATCTTGTTTGTGAGATAACTGTCCAGAAACCTCCCAGTTTGCACAAGATAGAAATGTTATCTTTTGTCATGTTAAATAGTAAGGATTGGATAATAACACGAAACATGAAATCTTCAAATGAGCAGGTCTTTATTTGAGTCTGTTGGCTCTATTTCATAACTGAAGAAAAGCTTCTATCTTTCACTTATATAATTCGTCTTTCCTGGAATGTTCTCAAGTCACAGAATACTACTCTCTATGGAAAGTATAGAAAAAAATAGAAAACAGATTTTGCAGGTGGGTGCTAGCACAGCACAAGTCTAAGCAATCCCTTGTTGCTGGCTAAAAAGAAAATTCAGATAATACAGCCCATAATCTAAAACAAAGCATCCAAAATGAAAACAAGTATCTTGAAAAATAAACCTAATACATTTTGAGGTAAAAGGTGTGAGAAAACCAAAGGTTCTGAAGTCAATTCTATTAATGTGAGCAGAGTTACATCGGGACTGTGTCTCAGGATCATTATCTTACAAGACACGAATGTCAATCTCATTATGTAACCGAGTGTGTCTAGCACTTTCCTATATAAATACACTTAATAGATATAGTTTTGACCTTTTGCTGAAAAATTAATAAAAAAGAGATCAGTCTCAGTGTGCCAAGAGGCTTTTCTCAGTACCACTAAAGGGTGATTTTTTTGTGTGTGTAAATAAATACGTTTTGTTATATAAAAGAAGAAAAATGTTTTCAAAGGAAATGACCTGAGTTTTCCCACCTCCGTATATTATTTCTGAAGCATTTTATTATATAATTAAAAAAAAAAAAAAAAAAAAAAAGCTGTTTACTCCAGAGGGCTGTCATTCTGTACTCCTGTCTGTCACCTGATACTCATATTCCAATAGAATGTTAATACTTTAAAGTTCTAACTATGCCTCAGAGACAGATATATTTGACATAGGAATGCTGCTGTACTACAAGGACTGGCCCACAGAGTATGGACCCCAAAGGAATTGTGATCCTTTGATTTATCTGCTCTTTTATAGATCATCCTTTAATATTTGAGAGAGATGGGCAATTCAGGATTCATCTACGCACACTATGGCTTATGCACTGACTCAAACAACTCCCTTGGGAGTGAGTATAAATAATATTCCTTGCCCCATGCAGAAATAAATGGGCTTTTGTTACTCTGCTCCCCAAAAAGTCCAATGGACAGGAAAAAGACTGTAAAAAGGCTGCAAGGAGCATGTCAGGGATGAAACCAGGACTTCCTTCTTCATTTTATTATGTACTTACTGTGGATGGAGTTTTATCACTTGACCTGGAGGGTAGCAAAAATGAGAAAAGAAGGTCAAATCTACAGAGATAATATTGAAAGGGTGCATTGTAGTATCCTTTCTTCCTCAGGGCCATCTTTTAATGCACACTAAACTTACATCCTTGGGAGCCACAAGGGAAAAGTGCTGTAATGTCGCTGATAGTGAACAAGGAAATATAAAAAACAAATTTTGCTCTGCTATGTTGGTATTGGCAAGTAGAAAATCAAACAGGATTTAATAAGGACATTTTGCCTTGTTTAGTAGGTTCAACAGCTGGCATGCAGAGAGCAGGTCTGTGGAGGATAAGGTATCATCCTGGCATAAACACTGTTCTGTGCCCTTCTCACACTGTCACACCTGTAGCTTTTTCAACTTTGCAAAAAGGTTACAGATGATTTATTCAGGCCTAAAAGGAGAATTAGACCCACATTTTAAAATAAAGATACATTATTATAATGTCACTTTCAGACTATGAAGAGTTCCTTACTGGTGCTGATTATTAATAAGATAAAAAAGAAAAAAAAAATAGAAAAATCTCTATGCTCATGAAATACCATAGAAAGAAATTGAGGGGTACCCATGATCTCAGTCCACACAAGCTCACGGAAGGTTCAGGTCTCAGAAGCTCAGAAGGAGGAAATAAACTTGCACAATGCTTTAAATTTGTAAGAATGAAATTCTGTCTTCACATCTGACATCAAGTACTGCTATTGACATCACCAAAAGTTGTTTATCCCTCAACTGAATTCTAATTTTTCACCTTTGTAGCGCTCTTTCCTATCTCATGAGTACTAGAATTTTCTAAGCAGTCAACAATCTTTCATATCATAAACATTTCAATGCAAGATCAAATAAGATGAGACAGAATAAATACTAATGAAAGAGTGAAAGACCAGAAGAGAGAAAGAAAGAAAGAAAGAAAGAAAGAAAGAAAGAAAGAAAGAAAGAAAGAAAGAAAGAAAGAAAGAAAGAAAGAAAGAAAGAAGAAAGAAAGAAAGAAAGAAAGAAAGAAAGAAAGAAAGAAAGAAAGAAAGAAAGAAGGAAAGGAAGGGAGGGAGGGAGGGAGGGAGGGAGGGAGGAAGGAAGGAAGGAAGGAAGGAAGGAAGGAAGGAAGGAAGGAAGGAAGGAAGGAAGGAAGGAAGGAAGGAAGGAAGGAAGGAAGGAAGGAAGGAAGGAAGGAAGGAAGGAAGGAAGGAAGGAAGGAAGGAAGGGGGGGAGGGGTTGTTGTTGTTATTCTTGTTATTCCTTTGTTTTGATTATTTTGTTAATACAAATTAACTTTCTACTTGATGAAAAGTTCAACAGGGAGGAACAAAACAGGATAAATCTTTATTTGTAATCAGTTTTCCTTATCCACTGCTCTTTTCCTTACTTCATAGATTTTCTTTTCATAACTTTTCATAACTTTTCCATTATTTCTAGTATTTTCATATAAATGATCTACCTTTGTCTGTACAGTATATTTATCACTTTGGGCTGATGATTACTGCATTAATGATCATCTCCAGAGCTGTGAAAAGTGGAAGGTATTTAATGCAGCTATGAATTTTTGTCTGACCATTTCAACATCCAGGAAAATCACACCATTGTTCATTTGTCAAAGCTAACATTTATTTAGCATAACATCTGCATGGCTAACACAGTACTTATACAGAAAACTTATTCTATCAATCAACAAGTCATGTTGTCTCTGTGTGGCATTATGATAAGAGTGATCCTTTCCTGGAGCTTTTCTTACTACACTTGAGATGAATCTAAAAATCTTAGCTTGTTTTTCTTTACTTAAAAACCCTGTGGCATAGCTAGACACATGCACTAGATTCATTTAGCTGTGTAATTGCTGATCTTGTTTGCAAATGTTGCTAAATATATGATTAGGCATGAACTACAGCAATCTACTCACTACATTCAGACACATTTTTTATTACATTCCTTATTTCCAATACTCACAGACCGAAACTCCACTTATACTCTTCCCCTAATTCATGTATATATATAAATATATATATATTCATGTATATATATTATGTATTATGACTAGACTTCCAGTGAGGAGGGCTAGAAGCATTTATTTTTCTAAGACTAAAGTTTGGACTTGTAACATATCCTGGACAGCTAGTCACCAGACATACACACAGCCTGTAAAACATGAACATGTCTGTCTAATATGTTTTGGTTTTAATAGTGATTTCATATAATCATAGAATCATAGAATGGCCTGGGTTGAAAAGGATCACAATGATCATCGAGTTTCAACCCCCCTGCTATATGCAGGGTTGCCAACCACTAGACTAGACTTCCCAGAGCCACATCCAGCCTGGCCTTGAATGCCTCCATGGATGGGGCATCCACAACCTCCTTGGGCAACCTGTTCCAGTGTGTCACCACCCTCTGTGTGAAAAACTTCTTCCTAATATCTAACCTAAATCTCCCCTATCCCAGTAGTGATTTCATTTATAGGTTTTATAGAACGGAAAGAGAACACCTGAATAGAAAATTTCTTCCTAACACCTAACCTGAATTTCTTCCCTTTTATTTTAAAGCCATTCCCCCTTGTTCTGTCACTTTCAGATTGTATAAAAAGTCAGTCCCCCTCCTGCTTATAAGCCCTTTTCAAGTACTGGCAGTCCACAACAAGGTATCCCGGAGACCTCTTTTCTACAGTCTGAACAATCCCAGCTCCCTCAGCCTTTCTTCATAGGAGAGGTGCTCCAGCTCTCTGATTATCTCTGTGGTCCTTCTCTGCACCCAGTTGAACAGTTCTATGCTTTCATGTGCCGGAGGCAATGTATGTCCTTTCATTGAAGGTCAAGTTCATCTTCCTCATAATAAAAAACAAATAACCACCTTTATTGATTAAAAGTTAGCTCTGTAACTTTAGGTATCTATGGAGCCAATATTTAGTCTGCCCCTCACTGCCAATAACTAAAAAATCACACCTTCCAGACTACAATTTCATTTTGTCAGCAGTGAATCATGCTGAGACTTGTAAGCAACTTACATCAGTGGCACATCCAAGCTGTGTAGCACTAACATGGAACACTGATAACTGAGTAGTGAAACAGTGATCTTTTTGATGTCAAAGGGAATTTTGCCATGTTCATTATAGTACAATGAGGTTCTTATTCGTCACATTTGCAAATTGTGTCTTTAAAATTCCCAAATACTTAATTAAAGTAGAAGACAAGTTAAAACGAAAAACACCACGATTTCTCTGGCTGTTTCTACATTATTTTCTCTGAATGTAGAGAAAGAAAAAAAAAGATAAATATATCCTAATGCAAACTTTAACCTTACAAATCAGAAGTATTATTTAGTTACTATTTAGTTACTATGTCTGTAATACTTTTGCACCAGATTATCCACAAAAGTAAATTAGTACATTTAAGATTAGTGAGCTGTACTGGTTTACGTCAACAGCTGCTGAATATTTGGCTCATTATTTTTAATGCTATGGCATCTTCTCAGAAATCTGAAAGTTTTGGAGGGATCTTTTATTTTCAGAATGAAATCTTAGACATATTGTCCATTGATTCTCTCTAGGGAAGAGCATTACTCTTGAGCAGTGGCAAAATGTAGCCCTAAATAAACTCTCTTGCTTTACAGTGCACTTGATTTTTTTTTTTTTTTTTTTTTAGCACTAGCCAGCCAATCTCCCATGAATTTAAAGGTACCTGCAGCAGGGAACACCAACTGGGACTCCTACCTATGGATGCTAAGAGATTAACTGAGTACATATAACATGCTGTGTACCTCATACCAAAAAGGTTCTATTGGAGAAAAAGAATAGAAAAACATTAAAAGTCTTGTAGAGATCATTTTTCTTTAAAATAAGCCTCTCAAATTCATTCAGGAAGCCTCTCTATAAAACAGGCAGAAATCTAGATGTAGATGGTTGGTTTAACATATGGAGCCAGGTAGGTACACAGTCTAAACTTAAATCCTACATGTTGTCATTATTCCTTAATTCTACAAACATTTTTTTCATTCATTAAGGCCAAATAGTGTGGACATAAGCCAGTCAGAACCATTTATCTTGAGGTCCAAGACTGAATTCCAGAATATTTGACTTCTGAAGAACATTAAAGATAGACTAACAAAAGCTACAGGTAGGTTATGTGACTGGGCCCTAAGCATATTTCAGTGAATCTGGGAAGCTAAAATTACTATACTTTGCTCTATTCTGACTATCATTTAGAGTAATTAAATCCTGTGCCTTCTGGAGTGCTGGGCTTGTCATGGAAGAGAAGTCAGAGAAATTGGCTGCTTTTAATATAAAGGCAATTATTATTTATGGAAGCTGTTGAACAAAGATAACTCAGGAGCAATGTGACTAATGCTGTCTACTTTGACAGAACCCAGGATGTTAAAACATAAGTACACAGTATTTTGATGTATATTATCTTGTTTTGTTTCCTTATTGAAGGGATTGTTAATGGCTGGATTCTCATTCTGACCATTTTCCATTCAAAAGAATTTTCTCAACTAAAGGCCATATTTACATATTCCCAGCACTATCATACACCTAACAAATGAAGCTTTTAACAAGCAGTTAGTGTTGATGACTACATTCCTTAAACAATCTTGACTGATGAGGTAAAGTTCATCAGGCTCAAGCGCTCTTCTATAAAAGATTAAGAGATTAGCTTATGAAATCCTAGCTCTTGTCCTGTTTTAAGATGTTTGAATTTCTAGGTGATGCCTAGATCTTGGCCACTGTCTATGTACTGCCTAAAGCTGGGAGGGAGTTGCTATGATCCTGGACTACAATAGAGCAATAGATTCCTTCTCCTGTTGTTTGAGATGGTACTTTTGATCTTTAATGAGTTACTGTTTTGTTTTGTTTTGTTTTTTAGTGAAAGCAGTTTCTTCACAGCTTCAGTGATCAATAATTGTCTATCAGTGAGTTGTCTGCAGTCCTGGATTCTCTGTATTCAACCTGCACCCAAAGCTTGAAGGTCTTTGCTGCTGTCCTACATTTAAATAGACATGACAACAAGAAAAACCTGGTGTCATGTTCAGGTTCGCACAGCAACTTCTCATAGAAAGCTGATCAGTTAAAAAGACCAGATCATAGCCAGCTCAGTTAGGAGAAGGATTATGTTCTGCTACCAACACTAGTTGTGCTATTCTTCTAGGAGATTAGGTATAAAATTGATCACAGATTTATGCTATATTAGTATGTTTATGTCTGGTTTCAAAACAAACTATTCGTAAAACAGTGTACTGCTTTTGTGGATGCATTAGATCTGCATTCACCCAAAATACATTCAAATTGTAAAACAACAATTTCTCTCAGAAAATCAAAGACTGGGTGGTACTGGCTGCTCAACATTTTCAGCAGGAGGTAGGTCTGGGGGGAGGTAGGGGAAGAACTGAGGCTTGTGTATTAATCAAGAACAGGATAAACACATGATGTTCTTCCAGTTACTACCACTGTTTTTTTCTGGGGAGTTCTATACATGCTATTCCTTGGAATATTTATCAGGGAAACATTATACTCAGTCTTTAGAAGGAAGAGAACCATAATGAAAAACATTAACAGGACTCTTTTTATAACAGTTTGACATCACTGCAAGGTTAGTTACTCAGAAGAAAATTGTAAGGGTAAGCTGAGGAGTCTCTACTGCACAGCAGCCTGTTGTGAAGCAAGAGTTAAGATAGAAATCAAATGACTTGTCTGGCATCAAAAAAATAACAAGGATCTTTGCTTTTGTCAGGATGGCATAAGGTCACAGGATAGAATGATACAAGGTTGTTCATTAAAAAAAAAAAAAAAAAACCCACAAAATTAAATAACATTAGAGCCTAATGTGACTTTAAATTCATGTAATCTTGTGCATCTTCTTTTTCCTCCTTTAGATAGAGTTCTAAATCCTAATTCATCTGTATTCATCTGTATGCTAGAGATGGCTTTGAAGAAAAGAAACTCTAAAGTTAGGTGTGATGCACCTTTTTCAAGCTTGATATTGAGACCTTTTCCATTATCTCTAACTTAGAAAGGAGCTGCTGTGTCCATTTTTTTTTTTATATGAGCAGAACAAGTTCCTGGGGGAAGCTGGAAATCTTCTGGAAGGACTCAGGGATCTGCCAAAAGTTTTCTGTTTTCTTTTAGAGAGTCAGAAATGCTCCTTCCAGAAGGATTTGGTGTGCTTTGCCTAAGAGCAAATTAACTATTCTAAAAGCAGAAGGGCAATATAAGAAGTGTCTTCATAAACTATAGTGTTTTAAATTCTACCTCACCATAACACCATAGAAAACCTTAAATTGATTTGTTTCTTTAACAATGGAGGACAGTATAATCCATAGGATACCTTATGTTATCTGAATATCAAAATTCTGTCATACCATAGTTTACAAATAATTACTAAAATTTCAAAATCCAGATTCTGAACCACACTTCTCACATCTTAGTCTCTGCCTCAACCACAACTTTTTATTTTAAAATAAAACTTCCTTACAGAGGCTCCATTTGGACTACAACAGTCCAGTGAATCATGGTATTATTAATCAATGTGCATCTTTTAATTGCATTTGTACATATGACAACATTCCTGTCATCTACCATGGTAATATATGCAGTTTGCTGTTTTGATGGAAGAAGGGCTTCAGGTCGGTGAGAAAGTAGCGTGGTGCTTGCGGGACAGAGTGGATTAGACATACATTTTTGGTCTTGTTTCTCAAGCCAGATAAGGGCTTAGTACAAGGTTTCAGGGAAATGTCTAAAGTACCAGATAGTAACCCAGTTAGCTCTCCAGACTCATAAAAAAATTATTATATATATATTCTCACACAAACCCATGCCAACAAAAATATCCTCCGCTTTGTGCAGATAACACTTGAAAACATATCTATATTTCCATATATATATTTCACTGGAAAAAGAAAAAATATATATAATATATATTTGACTTGATAATGTTATGCTTATCTAATTTATGTTTCCTTACAGAGATAACGTTGTTTAGTTTTATTATTTTATTTTAATTTTCCCTGCACATTTGTAGCACACAAATTTCTGATACAGCTAGGGAAAATGTGCCTTTAAATGCTCTTGTAATATTTGCTTGAAATTTGAAAAAAGTTCTCACTGACTAGGTTAGCCCCTACTCTGTGTTTGTTTTCTGTAGTTATTTTAGTTAATGAGTATGCTGGCTGGGGTGTTCTTGCGAGGAGCTAATTTTAGGCAACTATTAAAAAAATATAACAGAAGGTGAATTTCACAAAATGATGCTATTTGCAGTAGACATCTGAATTTAAGAGTTGTGGTTTACTCATCCAATCAGAAAAATATATCATATGATTTATGTGTCTGCTCACACCATCTTGATTTTCAGATTTTAACTTTTGTGTTCTTACCACCATCTGCTCACAAACTGAATTCATGCTGTGCTTTTATCAGAAGAAAAGATACATATTTTTGGTAAATAGTTTGGAACAGTTGACAGAGCAAGGAAAAATGTTTCCAGATTGTACAATTCCTTTTGCAGGACTTGGAGGTCACATTCATTTTCATGCTTTCTCAGCATATAGTATAATATTTTGCTTATATTTCTTATTTTTATCTAGATAACTTCAGTCTTCCTGTAACATTAATTCATGGGAAGTTTACACTTCCTGGGTGATTATTGTTTATCTTTCAGGGAATTCATGTTTGGATTTTCTCTGGTTTCCATCTTTTGATTTCCAAATGTTTAAACATTGCCTTTAGCCATAGCCTTTTTGGAAGTATCCTGCATGTGGTACACATGAAAAAAGATTAAGATGTTGAACACACTGGAAGAGTGGAGCAGGAAGGGCAGATGGTGAGACTAAAGTCATCCTGCAGAGTTACTGCTACACAACTGCTTTCTGCAACTTTCGCAGAATGTGAGGACAAAGCTAGTTTTCTCCTCACCACTCTCAGAGGCTGCCATGATAGTCATGTAACTACTTGCTTTTTTCTCTTTGGAAGCTCTAGCTCTGAGAGTATTTTTTTCTAGGCACTTAATGGTGTGCACAGAAAAAAAACTAATTAAAATTAGCAGATGTAGTGCTAACATTTTAGATATAATCTCTGATGTTGTATCTAGATGGACAGTACTGTGAAGTATTACAATATCCTGATCTTTTATCCATCCAAATCATATACTTTTTGAGGAATATCAGATCGATCTGCCCTGTACCTGTCCCCTCTCTTACCACTCCAGTTTATTTTCTGAATCACGAAGAAATTACTTTGGATCCTTAATGCAGAGATCATGTCAACTTAGGCACAGACAGTGTGAATGTAGTAACAAGTGGTAAGTTACTACACCAGTGTGTTTGGAGAAAATATTCTTAACTGAAACATGGTTTCTAAAGTCCTCCTAAAGTAGACACTTATGTGCATATGATAGTTGAGAAATACAATGGAAATGAAAATGCAAGAAAGCACCGAGGTAGAAAATGAAGACAAATTTGGAAGATATTGAATTGCTTGACTAGAAAAGGACATTTTTTATAGTTGCACATCCAAAAAGACCACATCATACAATATAAGCAAAGTTCATTATTAACCTGCATTTGTTTGTATCTGCTATTTTAAATAGCTTTTTTTCACTAGAATTGCAAGATGCTTACCCAGTTGCACGATTAGGAGGTGTGATATATTAACAAGCATGCTCAGCATTGGATAAAAGATTTATAGTACGGTTGTAATTTTAATCTGACTTTATCTGTGTCACATACTTAAATGCAAGAAAGTCCTTCTTACTGTCTGAAAAGCTGTATACATATGGTAATAAAACATGCCAGGATACAGTGGTAGCATTTGAATGGGCTCTCCTCACAGATATTTGTCACACAACTTTGCTGTGTTTTAGGGCTATGATCACACATAGATCAAGGTGAAAGAGTGCAACACTTTAGAGAGAATTGCAGTAGAATGGTCCAAGAAAGATGTGCAGCAATTCAGAGAACTTTAATTCTGTTTATACTTATTCTGCTGATCTGGGAGTCACTTCACACCTTACTGTTGATTCCAGCTTCTCATAAAATGCACTTCAGGCCCCACTGATGTTAAGTATTAGTGTCAGATCTATTTAACATTGATGGCATTACTTAAGCATAATGCTTTTAATCATCATAAGGTTAGCAATATCATTTTGCAGTAAAATTCCCTAACTTACAGACTATCCCCTTTTCTGCTGGAACAGATGATGCTCAGTGCCTTGCTCTTAGCTCCTCACCTCAGTCTCATAGGGTGTAGGAGAGGTCCATAAAACCCAAAGACTTTTTATTTTAGATACTTTATTTGTTGGATTTGTTTTCTCTTCTGTGGAATTAAATTGCCAGTCTGAGATTATCTGTAAAAATCACAGATGTTTGTTGCATATGCTCCCTGAAGAGAAGAAACTTCTGAAAACTACACTTTTTTCTGCAGCAAGTTATGTACACAACTCTTGGTGATAGCCTGTGTGCTAGAACTGATGAAGAAACTATGACAAAATGCTCAGATGGAGCTGTGCATTAGGGCATAAATGTAGATGAAAATAAATGCTCAGGAAACACTGATGATATCAAGAACCCACGTAAATCTTTGCAATAAGCTTTAGATACTCAAACACTTATAAAAAAAAAGAAATTATCTTCCAAACCACAATTTTATGGACAGCCTCAGATCCTACCTTAGAGGAGTCAGGATACTCCTAGATAACACGTGCTGATATTTTCAGTCTTCTGGAAGTCTTATACTGCACAGAAGCTCTGCGTACATTGTATCTTAATTGTTTTAGTACATATTGGACAATCTTTTACTTGACTGCAAACACAATGAGTGCCTAAGCAATGTAATACTGATAGTAACCTGATTTTGTACACCACAGCACAGCTGGAAAATAACCAGACAAACTGCAGCTCTCTATTCAGCCAAATTCTCCCTTCACACTACCTCTTTCTATAGAACTTTTGTTAAAATATTTTCCCATCCAGACGTGCAATTCCCATGTGCAACTCCCAGTGCTGTCAAAATATGGCAGGCAAATCAGCATTGAACTGATCAGTCGAGAGAGCCAATTCCAAAGGTCAGGCTTCTTATTTCATATCTAACTCTGCTGATGTGGCTGATCAGCTCAAGGATATGTACAGAAAAGAGACAGAGAAGAAATGTTTCTTGGGAATTCAAGATCTGATTCACAGACAGCAAATTGTCCAGAGAAAGCAAGGGAGTTTGTTAGCACTCTGGATGTCATGTGCAGGTTGCTTTGTATCTTCTTGAATAAAATATTAAAATTCACAAGATGTTTATTCACTTGCTCTGGTGAAATAGCTGTACTGCTGTTATTATTTGAAGCCCCTCTAGATGAGATGCATTAATTTGATCACCACTACTAGCATGGGATTTTGCTGTGAATCAGAGATAGCAGTCTTGATGCATAATTCCACAGAAGAGAGCAGGAATGAGATCTAGAAAAGAAGCAAGGAGCTGAACTTCCTATCCTGTTTCATAGACCTCCTATCACTTTACCAGTCATGCCTTAATCAATGCAAAGATGATGAATCAGCTGTTGGTCCACCCCCATGGACTGCTAACCAGAACACCATGAACACAGGTAATCACTAAATGCAGATGAAGGAGCATTTTGGAGAGCATTATGGAAGATCCTATTTACTTCAATCACTGATAAGAGACTGATGAAAGATTTGTCACAGCTAATATACGTAGGACTGCACAGGACCACTAGTCAAACTAGCAGTCATAGAAGAGAAAATAAGTCGAAGATTTTCTATAACCTTTGGCGCAGCAAATACAAGACCTCCTCCTTTGGATCTCAGCCACTTGCTCTAAGTGACCACATCACTTGCCCAGCTCTTTAGTTGTCCTTGGAAATTACTGTGCAGATGTGGGAGGACCAAAGCATGTTCTTGGCATTTAGTTAACTGGTGACGTTTTTTCCTTTCCAAGAAACTCTAAATTTTTATATGCAAACTTTCTTCTGCATATATAAGACCTTCGACAAATTTCATCACTCAGGGATTAGTGAAGGTCAGAAGTAAAGAGAATAAAAATTAGGAAACAAACTTTAAACTGTGGCATGTGGAAAACTTCTTATTTACATTTTTCTTTGCTGCCCATGTTTTCTCTCCTTCTGCACATTTGCATCTTTTATACACGAGAATATGTAGAAAAGATAGAAAGACATTGATAGATAGAAAGATAGAGAAGACATCGAGGCCCTGGAGTGTGTCCAGAGGAGGGCAACAAAGCTGGTGAGGGGTCTGGAGCACAGGCCTTATGAAGAGCAGCTGAAGGAGCTGGGATTGTTCAGTCTGGAGAAGAGGAGGCTCAGGGGAGACCTTATTGCTCTCTATAACTACCTGAAAGGAGGTTGTAGTGAGCTGGAGGTCAGCCGCTTCTCTCCTGTGACTAGTGATAGGACTAAAGGGAATGGCTTTAAGCTGTGCCAGGGAAGATTCAGGCTGGACATTAGGAAATACTACTTCTCTGAACGGGTGGTCAGACACTGGAATGGGCTGCCCAGAGAGGTGGTGGAGTCACCGACCCTGGTGGTGTTCAAAGAGCATTTGGATGTTGTGTTGAGGGACATGGTTTAGTGAGAACCATTGGTGAAGAGCAAACAAATGGTTGGACTGGATGATGATCCTGTGGGTCTTTTCCAACCTTAACGATTCTATGATTCTATGATTCTATGATTCGATGATTCTACGATTCTATGATTCTATGAAGTCAAATTCTTAAAATATTTTCCCTTGGAGAGAAGGCAAATAAATGCAGAAATTAACATCTACCTTTTGAATTTCTGTCCCAGGGATTTAACAGAACTTTTGAAAACTGAGGGGGGAATGACTGTTAATGAGGATGAATAGTGATAGGACAAGGGGGAATGGTTTTAAACTGATATAGGAGAGGTTTAGGCTAGATTGTAGGAAGAATTTTTTCATACAGAGGGTGGTGACACATTGGAACAGGTTTCTCAAGGAGGTTGTGAATGCCCCATCCCCAGAGACATTCAAGGCCAGGCTGCATGTGTTTCTGGACAGCCTGGTCTAGTGGTTGGTGACCCTGCACATAGCAGTGCATCTAGTTGACACTAGACGATCTTTGAGGTCCTTTTCAATCTAGGCCATTCTATGATTATACGATTATGATCCTATGTGCTGGAGTTTCTCCTTGGTATAATTTACAGGAACTTCTGAACAGCCCATTTCTGCTGTTCTTTTTATTTTTGCCTTATGTTTACATCTTTTCATCTTTTTCATGTTTTTTTCCACAAAATTCTTTGCAGTCTTCTGGACAAACTTACACTTTTTAAACTCTTGCTCTGTGTGTGTGGAGGGGAGTTCTACAGGTTTTTTTGTTTGTTTCTCTGTGTTTTTTTTTTTAAACATTTGATCCAAAAGGAATACCTCATAAATTTAAAATTGGCCATCAAGGAAGTTTAATGGATCTTGAGGAAATCTTACATGCCTGTCACCGGCTGTAAGGAGAATTTCAGCAGCATTTCACAAAGAATGGGATGTGAAAGGTAGTTGAGAACCTTCACTGTTGTGTTTAAATGTGGTACTTTGATTTTAAAAACTAACCACTGCAGTTAACATTGCTTCTGGTAGATCCCATGTTAAAATCAATTTAAATGGAAATGGTTAAGTTTAGAAATCCACCTACACTTTTTTTTTTTCCAGATAGTACATGCACATATACACATGTGTACATAAACAGGCAATTAAACTGTGTCTTTTTGAGTAGTGGTAAGCTAAGTTGTCTTAAAGAAAAGTCAAATCTTCGCTGTAAATTTCAAGACCAGAAAAAGAAAAGAACATGCAGTAAGCTTGTGTATTTGACACCAAACCTGGAAACCACCAGTTAAATTAGCTCATGCGTGAGCTGTGGTAAAGAGCTGAACTTTGACACACCAGTTGAATTTTGTGATTACTGTACCACAGCGAAGCCAAATTATAATACCATACTGAGATGTCAGTATTACAAGGGATGAATTTGGCCCTCAGTATAATACAATCATTATGTACTACCCAACTTCTAGTTTACTTTACACTGCTTTTACATACAGGCAATTCTGTAGATTTTAGAATCATCCTTCAGTCTTTAAGTCTTCACTAATGTTTAACTAATTAAAACAAACAAAATTCTGTATCTATCTATAAGTCTCTATAAAATTAAAATAGAAATGACATAAAAATATGTAAAAATTTGAGGATAGATGAATGTAATGATGATGGATTTAAGCTGATAACTTTGGACAAGAAATAGAGGCCTACATCTTATAAATATCAACGTAGAAGCATTGGTTCTAGAAACCAAACAGTTCACAGAGCCTTATCTCACTTCATGCAGAGATGTTTCCTCTTCAGCCAAACAAGAAAATTCAAAATTCAGATATCTTCTTTGTACAGACAGTATATTCTTTTTCAATGGCCCAGATGTTGAGAAAACATTACACAGTTCATCGTCAATGAATGAAGTTTCCTGTAGACACAGTTTCACCCAAAGCCTGGGACTTCGGAGGTAGCCATGCGACAGCACAAAAACATCAAATGTCTTGAGTACAAGTAAAGCAGTTCATGTAGTAAAAGCACAACAACTGTTTTAATGAAAACAAGCAAAAAAAAATCTGTGTCCCTCATTTCCCAGCTTTGCACTTTACAACTCCTGGCAAAGACTTCCCAGCTTAGGCGATCTAGATATTCTCCAAATGAAAAAAAATCATATTCTGTCATGCAAAGGGACACAACAGAGATCTTCCCCTCAGACACAGCAGTGAATATAGGGAGGCATTTCCATCATGGATAAAGCTGCTTTACTGCTATATAAGTTATTTTATGACTCCTTTTGCCTACATTGTTGTACATTTTTCTTACTTTACTACTACCACAGCAGTCTCATAACATTCCATGCAGAGCTCTGCTGCTCAGGCACCAAAATGAAAGCAAGACAGTGGGACAGAACAGATTACATAAGATCAGATGACCTGAAAAATGATAGGAACAAGTTCTTGCCCTGTGTCTACACTAGCCACATGAAGTTTCACTTCATGCCATGTAAATGGGAATTTTCCCATTTCCTGTTTTATGTATAAAAATTTCTTACAGAGATGGTGACATCTGTGTTGTGATTCACTATGTGAACTCACTTGGCCAATGCTGTGCTTCGTTATGTACTCTCTTGTCAAGCTACTGATGTGCTTTATTAAATCAACATTATGTAAGTTCCACAGCATTGTTGAGAGGATCTTGTACTGTCTGATTCCCTACATGAATAATTTGCTGTGAGTTACATCTAGCTAAACAATCTCAATCTTTTTGCTTTTGTTCTTAAATGGAAGAATGAAGAATGGAAAATACTGAACTTAGGAACTTCTGAGGTGGAAGGGAGAAGACAAAAAGTAAGCCTCAAGAGCCCATCAGTCCAAGACTTTCTGGGTTTGGTGGTGAATTAGTGAAAAAATACAGAAATCAGCAGTGGAAACAGAGCAAGATTTGAAACAGAACTGTTTGTGAGCTGATAACAAGCTTTTCGTGAATGAAAAAAATGACAGTGCCAAAGGAGTTGAAAAGAACCTGGCATCATCAAACATGCCAGTTTGACAGTTTCAAAAGCCTCCTTTTGCCAGTCCTGTCAAACCAGAGCAGTAACAGAGGAATAGGCAAAGCTTGTGAGCTGCTAGTTAACACACTGGTTCTCAGAGTCCCACATGGCAATTTCAGATCGTCTCTCTTTAGATGTTTTGCATCAGGGTCTTGCTGCCTAAATTCTTTCTTTTATGATCTCTGTGACCTACACATGTACTTCTTTCCTCTTGAGGCTGACATAATCACTAGCTGAAGTAAGAAAGAGCTGCCTAGCTCTGAGGAGAAAAATAATGTCTGTAACTACTGCAGATTAAATGTAAGATAAGATATAATAAGATAAAAATAGTGGTCTGTTTAGTGATCAGTTAGAAATAATTAGTGAAAAAAATGCAATGTGGTACTCTACCTCAGTGCAAACTCCGAATAATCCAAATAATTTGCATGGATTCAAACAGCTGAAAAGCTAGCATTTTTATAACACTACCTGAGCTCACCTTTTTCCTCAGCTGAGAAATGTAACTCTACAACTGGGAAAAACAAAATGTGCCATGAATTAGATAGAGTTTGCACTGTGACTATTGCAGATGATAGTAACCTGAGAGTCAAAAGTACTGAGTCCCCTCCCTACCACTGATGTTCCATTTTCTCTACTTCAAGTCCTTCGGAAATGAGTTTAAAGGATAGTGAATGCCAGCAGGTAATTACATTTAGATTTGGAAACTCCAAGTCTTCATGTTAAAGTCTTCAAATTGTCCCTTGAATTTCCCTTTTTCTTATCAAAACAACTTTCACTGGCTGCTTGCTGTGTTAGGGAAATTCCCAGCTCCTAGAGCTTGTGTTCAGCAACATATTTCAGCCCAGAAAGTATTCCCTCATCTGAATGGTTCTCACTGCATTAGACTCTCCCTCTCATCTCTTTAAGGAAAGAACATGGAGTAATCTGGACCACGAGTGAGCAGTTGTGACATCAAAATATTTGTACTCTGCTATAAATATATTTTTTTTTGTATTCTAATGTTTAAAGCAAATGAAGAATGAAAAGTCCTAACTTTGACAAAGTGTTAATGTGGTAATGACAACAGAATGGCAACATCTGTGCTATTATAGTGGTGTAACTGGCAATTTTTGTTCTCACAGTTCTTGAAATCGCATAACCTGACAATATGGTTATGTCTGACCAGAAACCTCATAAGTAGCAAGAGCAGTTCTAACTTGATTTTCCTATTCAGTAACTTATTAAAATAAGTTGGCATTAAATATTACATATAACCTTCTTTCTCGGTTTCAGCCACAGAGTGTTTATAGCTCACCTGAGTAAGGCTGGAATCCAGGACTAATTGACTTCTCATTATGTTACTGATTTATTTTGTATCAATTGCTCTAGCTAATATCACACAGCTGCCCTTCCTGAGTATTCCCTGTGGAGCTGGGTTAAGTTCAAGAGCATTTGCAAATTGCTCTGGGATACATATCTGAGACGCATTCCAAAAATCATCTGTAGATGTACCTGAACCAAGTTACATACTCACATGCCCACAGCCTCCATGGGTAACTTGTTCCAGTGCGTCACCACCGTCTGAGTGAAAAACTTCCTCCTAATATCTAACCTAAACCTCCCCCATCTCATTTTAAAACTGTTCCCCCTTGGAATCACTATCTGTCTTCCTAAACAATTGTTATCCCCTCTTGTTTATTCGCTCCCTTCAAATATGATCATCTGATAGTAACCTATGTATTCAGTAATGGTGGTGATGTGCTGGAATATATTGCTCAGGGAGGTAGTGGCTGTCCCATCCCTGAAGACATTCAAGGTCAGGCTAGATGGGGCTCTGAGAAACCTGATATAGCTGCAGATGTCGCTGTTCACAGCAGGGAGTTGGACCAGATGACTTTTAAGTTCCCCTTCCAATTGAAATGACTCTGTGATTTAAAGAACAACGGAAGCTGACAAGGCCACAGCCAAATTCTGGATCTTCTGTAAGTTCATATTTTCCTTTATGTAATATAGTGGGCATTCAATAACAATTACTATTACTTTTTTCTAAAAAGATAGGTGGAATGTAAAATAATGATGAAATGACTTGTTATACACTTGCAGTAGTGAAGCTGGGGTAAAGAAGTAATACCCATAGTAAAATGTCTGTTCTCAGTAGTGACAGGTGACAAAATGAGGGAAAATGGCCTGAAGTTGCACCACAGGAAGTTTAGATTGGATATCAGGAAAAACTTCTTTACTGAAAGGATTGTTAAGCACTGGAATAGGCTGCCCAGGGAGACAGTTCAGTCACTATCCCTGAATGTGTTTAAAAACAGTTTGGATGTGGTGCTCAGGGACATGATTTAGTGGAGGGTGTTAGTTAGGGTAGTACGGTAAGGTTGTGTTTGGACTCAATAATCTTTGAGGTCTTTTCTAACCTGAGCAGTTCTATCATTCTATGATTCTAATCTACAAAGTAAGGCCTGAAAACTAGATGCTTTAGCATCTAACTTACAGAGAAATTAGGATCTTCATGATATGTCTTGCTGAATGGAGTTCAATCTCTGAACATAATCGGAATAAGAAGAAAGGAAAATATTTGGAACAAAATTTGAATATCCTATTTTTTTATTTTATGTGCAAGCTGGTCAGGGTACTTATACTAACAGCATGTGTGAAAGAAAAGGTGTTAAAATGGGAAATAATTAAATAATAGTGTATGTGGGTAATTATACTACAGTGAAATAATTATTGATAAACTTCTACAGGGATAATAGTTGCCATTACAAAAACAGCATTCTCAAATATCATCAGTTTTCAACAAAACTATTTCCTGAAAGGGGAAAAAATGATTAAAAACTTCAATTCACAAAGTGACTTTTATTTTGACAATAAATAACATACAAGTCACATTGTAAAATGAGACCCTTAATCATTTTCTGCCATGTTATTTGTCAAAATATAGACAGGAAAAAAATGATTACTCATAAATAAAAAGTAACTTTGCCATTTTTTTAGGATGGGGGAGTAAATGTAATGTTCTTAGAAATTCTTAGAGGGGAAGGACACAGAAATAAATGGCAGAAATTTGGAGAGGCAAAAAAAAAAAAAAAAAGAACAAACTTTAATAAGTTGATAATGCATTGAGTATTCAGAATTTCATTCTTTGTGGAAACTCTGAGTAAAAACAGCAATGGAAAACAGCTGTAGAAATTTAAGTGTAGGATGTGTCTTTTTTTTTTCTTTTTTCCCCCTCCCTAAACTTGTAGAAGCCTTTGGATCCTTTAGATAAATTGCGTAATGCAGTAAGAAAGAACTTCTCAGTAAAATACCATTCTTAATTATGTTTTGGCAATAGGTGAGAACTTGCATGTAGTAAGAAAACATCATCAATTAATAATGCTCAGTATTTTCCAGTAGATGAGCACTATGTCATTCCCAAATTGGACATTTTAGGGTTCAAAAAAATGCTATGAATATGACTTGAATTTTCAAATACTTCAACTGACAATTGGTACAGCCATTGTTAATTTGGGAGAACTTCATTGCACGTATAACATCAGCCATCCCAAGTAATCCTGTTAAGGACAAGAATCTAACATGGGAAGAGTCCATTTTCCTTTATCATTCTGTTTTTTCTATATCCTTATTAAAATAAATAAGTTAATAATAATATTAAAAAGATAAGTGCTGCCTAGATAAAATTCTACCTTATTACAAAAAAAAAAAAAAAAAAAAAAAAAGGGCACATGAAATGTACCCATAAAGGAAAAAGGATGTGTTAAGGAGAGGAGGAATGAATGAAGGTGGGAGGAATGTTGAAGTTTATAGTGATTAGTCCATGGAGCTTGAAATACAATGCAAATACAAATTAATAATAGAAAAAATATGAATTCCTTGAAAAAATGCAGAAATAGTAATTACGTAGTACTCACTAAACAGTGAAGTACAGTAATAGTATTACATATGTTTTACAGATAGCCAAATTCAGTTTGCATAAGGAGCAAAATACTTAAACTTCTGATAAAGGTACCAAAACTTACAGGTTCTTGTCTTGAGCTGAAAATAACTGAATTAATAAGAATTTCACTATCAGTTGAAATGACCTCAGGATTTAACAGTGTCATAACTGCTGTTTAGGACAGGCTCATTTAAGGCTTTTTGTGAAGTTAGGTGAAAACAAAAGAAGGAATTGAAATCAGCACAGAAGCATGCCAGGGACAGAGCTGGAAATGCAATGCTGATGCCCTGAAATTCAGTTTTGTGTTGTTCAAATCCAAAATTATCAGTTTAATTGTTTCTTACACATTGAAGCTACACATAAATTAATGTGGGGAAATGCCTGAAGTGCAGTGAAGACTGCTAGCCAGTAAAATTTCAGTGTTGAAGTTGATAGGCATTCTGTCACAGGTTTCAGTTGGGCCAGAAAATGCTCATGCATAATATGAAATAAATTATGTTTATATATTATTGATTGCCACAGTCTTGTTGATTTCATCACCTATTAGGTAGATCTGCATGTTCTTTGTCAATATGTGAAGAAAACTCTTTGACCAGAGGACGATTGAATGAATAAGCTGTCCTAACTCATTCACATTCAGCTGACATGGACTTAAGGAAGTGTTTTGGTCACAGCTACATCACTTAAGGAGCATCAGAGCCCATATTGTAAGTTTGGAGATGAATTTTGTGTTGGTTTCTCTGGACAGAATTCCAGAGATCTTTGCTTCCAGCCTAACTTTTAGAAGGGAATAAAAAGACTAAGTTGAGAAGACAGAATATTTCTGCTATCTCTGAGTTCACTGAGAAGTTTCAAGATGTTTCTAATTTAATTTGATGAACCTATATGCTCTGAAACAACTTAAAAAATGTAGATACTAAATTTAAACCCAGTTTAAGCAACAGGACTTCATAGCTTCCTCCATTTCTGCTTCTTCCATATTCAATGAATTTTGAAGACTCAGAGAATGAATGTTTTCCCAAGGAGAGTTTTCCCTGGGTAGGTTAATTGCACTGCCCACAATGTGCCTGTCATACTCAGCTCTTTTTCAAAGCACTCTACCTCCAGGGTGGGTCGTATGGCCTTCAGCACTTGGATTTGGATTTTGAATCCATAAAGACTAATGATTCATGCAAGCTGGAACTTAAGTCTGTTATTCCTCTTGAATAGCTCTTGGGCATTTTGTTTTCAATGCAGGTGAACTTAAGCAACAAGAATGTTTTTATTTGCCTAGTAAGGAAAATGCATCTGCTAAAGATGTGTGCATCTTTTTCTAAGTGTGTTGATTTATATGCAAAATAGGTTTAATAGTTGTCCCCATGGCCACCTGCCAACACAGCCCTTAGCATCTCAGGTCTGAGCATCCAGATCCCAGATCCTTCTTTTTACTTTCTCTCTTTCTCTCTCCATCCCCAACCCAGACCATTCCTATCCCTCACTTCTAAACCATCTTCTGAACTGAACTGGAAAATAATATTCCCAGTTTTACCCTGCAATATTTAAAACCCTTCCCGTGCAGATGGTTTTATAGAGGTCTGAATAGAAATGAGTTCAGACACCTCAAAACAGCCATAGTCTATCAAAAGGAGCAACGAAAGATACATAAGAGTTTTGCATAGTGCAACAAACTTGGCATTCTTAGTGAGAAGGAACCCAGGTCCTGCCTTGGCACTGAGAAATTCTTTCTCTTAGTGTAATAAAGATTGATCCCTTCATGCTATGATAGTAGTACATTAAGTGGAAAAAAGTAAAACCTAACTTCTGCTCATCTATATTTAACCTGGCCTAGAAATGATAAGATTTCATTCTTCTGTTTTCACTATTTTTCTCTTTACTCCATGAACACTGAATTTATCATGTTAATGTTAAAAAGAGAAACCAGATGCTATAGTTATTAACTTCTGGAATCAACTATAATCGTCCTATTAAATCCTTCCATCCAGGTACAGGCAATTATTTGCTTGATCTAAAGGTGCAGAAAATGTAGACACACAGGGTTTCAGAAAGTCCAGTTTAATAAGACAGGTGGGTAACTAATAATGTGGAAAATTACCTGCAGATTGAGGATATTGGGAATGACTAATGGCCAAAACGAAGCGAGTAAATTAGTTGCAAAATGATACCATTTGCAGTAGTTGTGTGAGTAGGGGACTGAATGGCACAGTGGCATGTGGCAGTGATCTGAGCTTGAATATGGCCCAAATTCAGGAAAACCTGCCATCAACTTATGGCTTTTATTTATTTATTTATTTATTTATTTAAATTTATTTTATTTTCTTAATTTATTATTACTTTTTTTCCATGTGCCCTGTGCTACTTATTTAAGTTTTATTAACACAGGCATAAAAGCATAGGTAGCTATGCAAATTTTAACAACAAAGTTGTCATCAAGGTCAAATGAATTCAAACTGAGACTTTGGTTTGTTTTAAAAACCAAACAAAACTCAGATAAGCAAAACATTTCATTCACTGGGAAGATTCTGAAGTGTAGTAAAGGGAGAATTTCAAACAGCATTTTTCCCTTTGAATGAAGATTTTCGACAAGTTTCTGATTCAAAAATGCTTTCAAATATTGGTTTCAATGGGAACATTTATAGTATCATAGAATTATAAAATTGCTCAGGTTGGAAAGACCCTCAGGATCATCAAGTCCAACCACAACCTAACCGTACTACCCTAACTAACAACCCTCCGCTAAATCATGTCCCTGAGCACCACATTGAAACTGTTTTTAAACACATCCAGGGATGGTGACTCAACCACCTCCCTGGGGAGCCTGTTCCAGTGTTTAACAACCCTTTTTGTAAAGAAGGTTTTCCTGATGTCTAACCTAAACTTCCCGTGGTGCAACTTCAGGCCATTTTCCCTCATTCTGTCACCTGTCACCAGTGAGAAGAGACCAGCCCTGCTCTCACTGTAAGCACCTTTCAGGTACTGGAAGAGAACAATAAGGTCTCCCCTCAGCATCCTCTTCCCCAGACTAAACAGCCCCAGTTCCTCCTCATAGTGACTCCTCAGTAGGGCATATTCTCCAAGCCCTTCACAAGCCTTGTTGCCCTTTTTGGACCTGCTCCAGCACCTCAATGTCTTTTCTGTACTGAGGAGCCCAAAACAACACAGTACTTGAGGTAAGGTCTCACCAATGCTGACTACAGAGGCAGGATTACTTTCCTAGTCCTGCTCACCACACCATTCCTGATACAAGCCAGGATGCCATTGGCCTTCTTGGCCTCCTGGTCACACTGCTGGCTCATATGCAGCCGACTGTCCATCACTACACTGAGGTACCTTTCCATCAGGCAGCTTTCCAGCCATTCCTCCCCAAGCCTGCACAGTTGCCTGGGGTTGTTGCGACCAAAATGCAGGACCCGACACTTGGCCCTATTGAAATTCATACAGTTAGCCTTGGCCCTTTGATCCAGTCTATCCAGGTCCCTCTGTAGTGCCCTTCTTCCCTCAGCAATTCAACACTCCCTCCCAGCTTGGTGTCATCTGCAAACTTACTGAGGGTGCACTCAATCCCCTCATCAAGATCATCAATGAAGATGCTAAAAAGAAGCGGCCCCAGTACTGAGCCCTTGGGAACACCGCTTGTGACCGACTGCCAACTGGATTTAAATCCATTGACCTCTTTGGGCCTGACCATCCAGTCTGTGTTTCACCCACCAGAGTGTACGCTCATCCAAACCATGGGCAGCCAGCTTCTCCATGAAGATGCTGTGGGGGACAGTGTCAAAGGCTTTACAAAAGTCCAGGTAGACCACATCGACAGCCTTACCTTCATCCACTAAGCAGGTCACCATGTCATAGAATGAAATCAGGTTTGTCAAATAGGATCTACCATTCGTAAGCCCATGCTGACTGGCCCTGATCTCCTGGTTGACCTTTAACTGGTCCATGATGGCTCCTGAGATTATCAGCTCCACAACCTTCCCTGGCACTGAGGTGAGACTGATAGGTCTGTAGCTACCAGGATCATCTTTACGGCCCTTTTTGAAGATGGGTGTCATATTTACCAGTCTGCAATCCACTGGGACATATCCAGTTAGCCAGGACTGCTGAAGAATGATGGAGTGTGGCTTGTCAACCACATCCGCCAACTCTCTCAGCACTTAGGGTGCAATCCATCTGGCCCCGTGGACTTCTGAGCATCCAGCTTTTGTAGCAGGTCCAAAACTATCTCACCATGGATCATGCAGGGCTTATTCTGTCCCCCATCCCTATCTACCAGCACAGGGAGCTGTGTTCCCAGGGAGTAACAAGTCTTACCATTAAAGACTGAGGCAAAGAAGGCATTAAGCACCTCAGCCTTACCTTGATCCTTGGTCACCAAGTTGCCCTCAGCATCCAACAAGGGATGGAGATCCTCCCTGGCCCTCCTCTTGCTGTTGATGTATTCATAGAAACATTTATTGTTTTCCTTTACTTTAGTGGCCAAGTTCAGTTCCAGCTGGGCTTTGGCTTTTCTAATTTTCTCTCTGCATAGGTTCACTACATACCTATAATCATCATAAGTAACTTGCCCACTCTTCTAGAGACCATAAACTTTCCTTTTGCTCTTGAGTTCCAGCCAGAGATCTCTGTTCAGCCAGCCCGGCCTCCTTGCCCATTGGCTTGCCTTCCATGACTTGGGGATGGTCAGCTCCTCCCCAGCTACGTATGATTTTAATTGCTTACCTCAAAATATATGATTCAGCAGTCTGGTCATAAGTAATATCCAACTGAATTTAGCAAGACGCTAGCTTATGAGGGGACAAATGAAGTAAATCCCTTACAGACCAAATTCTAAGTACTTCCATGTTTCTTGTTACTTAGAGACTGAAACACATCCCAGCCCTTTATGAATTGTCACGGAGTTATCTAGATAGATCTGTGCCCATGACAGGGGGGCAGTAGGCTTGCGCCTCCCCTCCCCCCCCCCCCCCAGCTTCCCGAGAAAAAAAAAAAAAAAAGGAGCAGAGGCAACGATCTAAGGAGAACTTATTTTACTAACTATGATGTTGGAATGCAAGATAACACGATATAATACAATCTAATTGGAAGTAAGGATAATAAATCAAATGAAATGAGAGAGAGCGAAAGAGCGATAGAGAGAGTGTGTGTGTGAGAGAGAGAGAGTTTCCGAAACCGAAAGCCCTACTTGATGAAGGCGCATGGCTTGGAAACACACCCACTCCTCTCCCTGGCAGCAAGTGAAAAAGACCGCGCGCAACCAGATGACGTATCTTCCATGATGTATCTTCCTTCTCTGACCGTGAGGTCCTCTGGGATACATAGTTCTTCTCTTTTGTCCATGATGTTACGAGGTGGAATACCAATAGCCAAGTTACAAAACCATGACATGAATATATTCTCAATATATTCATAAAGAATATCTCAAAAAAAGATGGAACAATTATCTCTTGATTGTGTTACAGAATTAAAGAACAGAGTGTGAACAACTTACCTAAGATCACAAAATATGTTATTGAGAGAAGTAAGAACTGGGTCTGGATATCTGACTACGTGGTCTTAGATTTTCCCACCTGTATGGGATACAGATTGTAAATTATTTCTGATAAGCTTGGTAACATAATTAATGATTATTTTCAGAGGATATTTTAAAATGTAATGTAATGTAATAGTCATTATTCTGACCTTATCCATTATGCCTATACTGCACTGCATTTATTGGCAGCCAGGACTATCCAAGAACTAAAGAAAATAAAAATTAAAATCATGAAATCTGTCTCCAAATTTATTAAATTTCCAAAACATCTTTTTCTTGATATCATTAGAAGTGAAACCAGGTTGTTTACAGTTTTCTTTATTTTATTTATTTAATTATTTATTTATTTTTATTTTTAATATTATTGCAGTTTCTTTGAAAGTCCTGTTTCTTTAAGTCTTAAGGCTAGAATAAAATAGGCATACTGAAATGCATAGACATCTTTAAAAAAAAAAAAGAAGAAAAACAATTATGGAATTTGGCTAGAACAAGAACACATGCATGCACTTATCACACACAGATTCCTTCACATGTATATTGAATGTACATTTACAGATGCATGAATATGTATTTCCACCCTGTAGTAATTTCTTCTGCAGATAATTTTGTATTTAACAAAGATCAGAACCAGATTCCTATAAGAATAGAAATAATAAAAACACTATTTTCCTAGATTAATTAGGAAAAAAAAAAGTGTTTGAATTTTTCATATGATAATACTAGTATTTTCTAGCTAGGGTAAGAAGAATGATTAAGAAGTATTTTTCAAAATGCAGTTATCAACTAGATAAATATCTGCATCTTGGCTAAAATATTAGGCACTTGTAGGGTACCAGAATACTTTCATTACAAAGCACATGTCTAAAATAAATCAGATAACTGTTCCTGAAAAGTCGTATTTTTCTCACTGGATGGGAGAAATGGTGACTAGAGGTATTTGCTCATGTCTAGACATCTATATCACAGAGGTTTATAGAAAGGCAAAGTGAATCTTAGTCTGTGCAACAAATTCTCAGAGAAAAATGTTTTATTAGAAAAAGTAATTAAAAAAAAAAAAAGAATTTCTTATTGCCAGTTAAGAAAGAATATACAACTAGTAACAGAAAAAAAAGAAAAAGAAAAAGAAAAGAAAAAGAAAAAGAAAAAAAAAGAAAAAGAAAAAGAAAAAGAAAAAGAAAAAAAAGAAAAAGAAAAAAAAGAAAAAGAAAAAGAAAAAGAAAAAGAAAAACAAAAAGAAAAACAAAAAGAAAAAGAAAAAGAAAAAGAAAAAGAAAAAGAAAAAGAAAAAGAAAAAGAAAAAGAAAAAAAAGAAAAAAAGCTTCAATTGCATCCTACAACTGTTGGATTTATGCTCCTAGTACTTGTCACCTTCACCCCTTTTTGGAAATGACCTCGCCCTCTAATTTCTCTCCATGCTCCTCAGGTGGACACTCCCTAAGAAAACACTCTGGATTAGCAGAGATCCACTCTTTGAACTGTTTAATATTTAAAATTAGATTAAGTGATTTCTCCAGGACCCAAACTCTTTTCTGCAAAGCACTGACAACTAGTTTGCAGATGACACCAATCTGAGCGGTGCAGTCAATACATTGGACGGAAAGGAAGCCATCCAGAGGGACCTGGACAGGCTGGAGAAGTGGGCCCATGAGACGCTAATGAGATTCAGCAAGGCCAAGTGCAAGGTGCTGCACTTGGGCCAGAGCAATCCCTGGTATTTACGCAAACTAGTAGAAGAACCCTTTGAGAACAGCGCTGCAGAGAAGGACTTGGGGTTCCAGCAGATAAGAAGGCGGACATGAGCCAGCAGTGTGCACTTGCAGCCTGGAAGGCCAACTGTGTTCTGTGCTGCACTGAGAGGATTGACCGGCAGGGAGAGGGAGGTGATTATACCCCTCTCCTCTGCTCGTGAGGCCTCATATGGAGTACTGTCTTCAGGCCTGGAGTGCCCAGTACAAAAAGACACAGAGCTCTTGGAAAGAGACCAGACGAGGACCACTAAGCTTATCAGAGGGCTGGGGCACCTCTCCTATGAAGAAAGGTAGAGGGAACTGGGCTTGTTTAGCCTGGAGAAGATCCCCCCTCTGGGGACACCTCACTGCAGTCTTCTAACACTTGAAGGGAGAATATAAACAGGAGGGGGAACAGCTGTTTATGGGGGTGGATATTGATAGGACAAGGGGGAATGGTTTTAAACTGAGACAGGAGAGGCTTAGATTAGATGTTAGTAGGAAGTTTTTCACTGAGAGGGTGGTGATGCACTGGAACATGTTGCCCAAGTAGGCTGTGGATGCCCTGTCCATGGAGGCATTCAAGGCCGGGCTGGATGTGGCTCTGGGCAGCCTGGTCTAATTGTTGGGGAACCTGCACATAGCAGAGGGCTTGAAACTAGATGATCATTATGGTCCTTTTAAACCCATGCCATTCCATGATTCTATGACGTAAGAAGAAAAGAGGGCAATTTGATTTCATAACTTATTATAAAGGAAGCAAATTCCTTCAGCTTTGAGTTTTCAGGACACAAAAATGTGCTTTAAATATTTTGACAAAGTGACATAAAAAAAAAAAAAAGACATCCAAAGACTAAGACAAGTTTTAAAACCTTTAATGATTTGTACACACTTAAAAGAGAGAATTATTGGTTGCACTGATCTCTGGTCTTCTGGTCATAACCCATAAAGCACAGAAATATAATTCCACTGTATCTATCGAAAATATTACTTTCTTGTTTTGTACTGTTAAATATGTTGGAAACACAGATTCAAGAAGCTATAGGCACAAAATTTGACAGATTTCCATGAACAGGCTTTCCACTGAAGTAAATTGTCATTGATCTAGTGACTACAGAGTGAGTGTAATCATTTACACTAGCATGGTCTAATCAGTTGTATGTGGTAACACAAATCATGTGTTTCTGGCCTATTCATTTCCCTTGAAGATTTTTATTTATTTATTCATTTATTTTAATGGTAATTTAGCTGTAAATGGAACAAGAACAGTC
Source organism: Gallus gallus (assembly GCF_016699485.2). Lineage (NCBI taxonomy): Eukaryota > Metazoa > Chordata > Aves > Galliformes > Phasianidae > Gallus > Gallus gallus. The sequence continues at coordinate 4,880,891 of NC_052572.1, forward strand.
AGCTTATTTTTTTATATATGCCATCACCCAACACAGACAACTCAACTAAGGCTGTTAAAAAGAGGAAGAAATTTATTGTGCTGTAAAAAATAGAAGGTGTTGAGCTGAACAGGACTTACCTGTAAGAGAGAGCAGGAGGACGTGATTTGTGTTCTCCGCAGTACCAGGTGCATTTGTGACAGGACTGTGGGGAGATACTGCATGGATCAAAGAGTCCCAAGTGTTTGGGACTTAGAGCTATCAAATTTAGGTTGAACTGGACAGTGGTTGCCAAAATTCTCTGTATTGTTTCTCTGAGCAACAGTAAATACTGTGTTTGGTCTGCTTGATGGTACATATTTTCATCACGTGTATGTTTGGATGCAAACCATGATGAGGAAACCAACTAGGCATTGTTTTAAAACTGTAATCAATGAAAAGAATACATTTTTGCTTCCATTTGAGTTTTCCTGGAACTGAAATCATTCCATTGTGAGAAGGATAACTCACCAAATGAGGAGTGAAAACAAAATGGAAATGGACATTCTTCCCTTCAAGGACTGAAAGCAGAGACAAAGGCACTTGTATTACACACATTTTATAGAAGTCATTGCTTCTATCCTCTTACCTCCCATAACCTTTCTTGACATCAGCAAAAAATATTAGTTTTGCTCTTCAGTGTCATGCCTCTTGGTTTCCTCTAATTGAAATGGAGGCATTCTGAGTGGCAAAATCAGTTATGAATCCCTTCAAGTGCCTCTTTGGTATAATTTATCATGGATTTCAGAGCTTCTGATCTTGGATCATTTAGTTCTCAGGAGTCTTTAATACCTGATCAGATTTTGAGGTGGGACAATACTTGGTAGTAGTGGAATATGAAGATAACTGAAAATTTATTTACTGTATCAAATGCTGAGGTTGCCAGAAGACTGGTTTGAGATGAAGATTACCTTTCACAGAAAATTAACTGCAAAGAACAACTTAATTTGAAGGAACTATAGACAAGAATGAAAGAAAGGAAAAAAAAAAAAAAAAAAGAAAGCAAGCCCAGAAGGTATTTAATTAAAAAAAAGAAAAAAAATCCCTTCCCTTCCCTTCCCTTCCCTTCCCTTCCCTTCCCTTCCCTTCCCTTCCCTTCCCTTCCCTTCCCTTCCCTTCCCTTCCCTTCCCTTCCCTTCCCTTCCCTTCCCTTCCCTTCCCTTCCCTTCCCTTCCCTTCCCTTCCCTTCCCTTCCCTTCCCTTCCCTTCCCTTCCCTTCCCTTCCCTTCCCTTCCCTTCCCTTCCCTTCCCTTCCCTTCCCTTCCCTTCCCTTCCCTTCCCTTCCCTTCCCTTCCCTTCCCTTCTTTCTTAAAAACTACCACCTTTGGGGAAATTTTACATATATGCAAAAATGCCCATAAACATAGGTGTGCAAACACCTCACACATTTGATTATTTGATACTTATCACTTTATTTAACACTTTTGAAGATGCTTAAACTAATCTATTAGGTGATCTAGGTGATTCCAACTAAAAGCCTATCCATCTAGAGAACAGGTGCTGTAGGAGGAAAATCTTTCTATTAATGATCATCTCTCCATACAAAGTATGGCAAAGTAGAAGAAAAATAATGCACAGCCTAATCTCTTAGGATTTATACCACCTTCTAACAGTGCTATTTCACACAACCCTGAGATGGATGTCACCTCCAGTATGCCGATCCAAAAAAAAAGCTCTGGGTCTTTGTTGTGATAAATGTAAAGAGCGTACAATTCTATTTACCTCTTATTTTACCCTGTTGTGAGCAATAATGTATGAATAGATTGGATATTCATTACTATTTTTAAAATTATCCAAGAAGCTTATCTCAAAGGTGCCATATCCCTGTAAAGCTTTATTACAGCTATCACACAGGAGGGCCATGAGAACAAATTAATTAATGTCTGTAGAGTATCTTGCAAATACAAAGTGCAATGCAAAGATGGATCACTATTATTTATTATCCTAAAATATATAAAGATATATGGGAGAGCCTGACTTCCTTTTAAGTCATACTTCTGTTGCATCAAAGTGGGCATAAAACTGCCTTAAGGCACTTGCTGAGGATTCAAAAGCAACAAGGAAGATCAAATGTCGGGAAAGCATGATCACTGAGAAAAGAGTTAAGTTAAAGAGCTGAAGAAAAAGTTGATGTAGAACTGGGTAAAAATCTTCAAATATTTTAAATATGGAAATAGGTAGTGAATAATCTGTTCTTGGTTTATCCATTAGGTATGGCCAGGCATAACAGAAGGAAAAACAAACAAACAAACAAACAAAACACACTGAAAACTATAAAGTCTTTTGTAAATGGGAAGATAATTTATACCACATTTCTTCTGTACCTGACAACTGTGACCACTGTATGTAATTTTGCATTTTGAAAAGTTTCTGGACAATATGGATAGTTTATATCTTCCCCAGAACAATTCATTATCACTGTATGCATAGTGAGTATTAGGGAGTTTTGAATTGTGCTAGGAGGTGAGATTTTAGGGAAGACTGGGAGAGGGTATGCAATTCTTTCTTTTTTGTGTCCAACATTCTCACCCAACTTATAATGCAAACCATGTTCACAAAAGTGCTATTTCTCCACAGGGCCCCCATAATTTTTTTACTGGAAAAGTGTAAGTAAAAGAATTTGCTTCCCTTTTAGATCAGTAGACTTCTTTTTTCCTCCTCTTAGTGAAAAGTTTTTTCTTAGATTCACTGTTAAATATAGTCTGTAAACTTGACTTTGAGGAATAATACACTTTTTTGGAATTAATGCTCATAATTTACAGAGTAAAGAGATATTAAAGCCACAAAAAGTGAGTTTTTAAGACTCCTACAGCTTCCAAGAAAACTTGCAGCACATATTTACCTTTATCTATCTATCTATCTATCTATCTATCTATCTATCTGAGAATTGAGAAGTTAATAAACATTATTTTAGAAGGACAGAAAAAAAATGAAGATAAATGTGGAAATGGTAGAATGCAAATTGAACTTAGTAATATGTTATTTTAAATACACATGAATATAAGAGGCATAATTTCCTTCTATGTACGGGTTTGTGTGTGTGTTTGTAGCATTTTTTCCCTATGAGATAACAATTATCATCATTTACTTAGCTGCAAAAAGTGTGATTGTTGACCAAAAAAAAAAAAAAAAGAAAAAGAAAAGAAAAAAACAACCATCACCAAAAAAAAAAACAACACACTAACAAATCCCTCAAAAATATCAGTGCGTTTAGATAACCGCAAGTTTTTATTAGCATTTTGTTCATTTATTTTTCTGAAAGGTTTCAGTATGAAAGACACCTGTACCTCTGAGTGATGTAACCTGGATGAAAAGCTCAAACAAAAGTTTTTCTGGACATGAAACTTCATCAGAAGTAGAGATAAGAACTACAAAAACTACCTTCCCCAAAGGTGGTAGTTTTTAAGAAAGAAGGGAAGGGAAGGGAAGGGAAGGGAAGGGAAGGGAAGGGAAGGGAAGGGAAGGGAAGGGAAGGGAAGGGAAGGGAAGGGAAGGGAAGGGAAGGGAAGGGAAGGGAAGGGAAGGGAAGGGAAGGGAAGGGAAGGGAAGGGAAGGGAAGGGAAGGGAAGGGAAGGGAAGGGAAGGGAAGGGAAGGGAAGGGAAGGGAAGGGAAGGGAAGGGAAGGGAAGGGAAGGGAAGGGAAGGGAAGGGAAGGGAAGGGAAGGGAAGGGAAGGGAAGGGAAGATGCCTTCAATATCTAAATACAAAATGCATAAGATGTTTTTCGATCTCAGCAAGGAAAAATAAATATTTATGAAAATACGACAAGCCATAACAATTCTCACAATGATCTGCTACAATGATCTGCTGGAATATAGTTCAGAAGAGCCCCTGAAAAGCATTCCAGAACTACTGGGAGGTTTTCAGACATCATAATCCTGATGGCACTTGGAAATATACATGAAATATTTGATAGGGCTATTTAGAAGGCAGTGAGAGTTTAACCAAAAGGAAATTAGTGTTAAGCTCTCCAAAATTAAAAACAAAACAAAACAAACAAAGAAACAAACAAAAAAACAGTTTATAACAACTTTTTTTTTTTTTCCTTCTTAATATTTGCTTAGAGAAAATCATTTTTCTCTGCCTTGTGGGATGATTTTGCTACCAACAACATCTGATGCATTTTTAAGACTGAATGAACGAATTCTTCCTCTAATGAAATATATTATTCTGCAAACGTGAATATTCACAGGTAGGTCCTGGAGAACAAGATCTGCTGATAAGTTTTGCTTATATGAGGTTATTTTTGCAGTTCTTCATCTAACTTTTAGCATAACAACTGAGAGATGGAGAGAAAGTGCAGGAGAAACTTGGAAAAAAAACAGTAGGCTAGATGAAAAAACTTTAAGCAATCTGGTCTAGTGGAAAGTGTCCCTGCCTATAGCAGAGGGGCTAGAACTAGATGATCTCAAGGATTGCTTCCAACACAAAACATTCAATGCTTCCATGATTCTATGAATCCAGGATTGATGGATCTTTCTTGGTCTGAATCTGTGAGATATTTCTCTTTTACTTTAGAGAAAGGAAGATTTTGCTCTGATTCAGAATCATCTACAAAAGAAAACAGAAGAAAATATATTTTTTTTAGAAAGTTGGGTGTATGTATTCTGAAGAATACACCATTCTTCAGAACCAAAATGCCATTTAGCAAGAACAGCTCCTGTGGCATTATTTGTCTGTCATTTCCAAGTAAATCAGTGTCATTAGCATTGATTTTTTAGAGGGGAGATTAAAAGAGGTTTAGTTAGGAGAGTAAGGCAGGAGTATATATTATCCAAGCCTATGTAGCTCTGGGTCTCAAAGATGACATTTCCCTCTCTGCTTCATTAACTTGCATAGCTTGTTGAGCTTTAGCTGTTTCTAATTAATTCTTTTACTGACTTTTTTGAATGTGTATCATCACTGGAAAACCATATAAAATGAAGAAATCTCTCCAAGGTTTTACCCTTTTAATTATTATTTCTATCGTTTAAATGAGGCTCCAGAATTGCAAATGTTGACATTTTAGTTGATTCTAGTCATTAGAGTTTTCAAAGGAAGGAAAAGGGGGGAAAGGCTAAGGAGAGGAAGGGGCAGCACAGATAAAATAATAAATAAATAAATAAATAAAACAGAAACTGAGCAGGATTCTGATTGCCAATGCAAACACTAGGAAAATGGAAAATAAATAGGTTTGTCAAAAGTGACCTCCATGACGGTTTTGCCCTTTTAAATCGTAGCAAGGAAGGAAGCATCATTAGAAGCTATTCCTCTCTGTCTTGTATACAAGCTGACATGAAAATGAATGTAGTTTTGAACTCCCAGTTTTCATGTTATATTTGGATACAGCTTAGTTAGCAAGTATTCTGAGTACTCATAAACACATGCACACACACACACACACACACACACACGTCTTCACATAAAGTCACACTGGTCATTTAAATTATGTTCTTGAAAACACATAGTAAATAATGCAGCTTTTTCCTGGGGGGGGGGGGGGGGGGGGGAAGGGGGGGGGGAGGGGGAGCAAAACAAAAAAAGTAAAACAAAAAGAATACTTGTTAGAATGAAACTATATTTTGTAAAGTATGCATCAGAAAAATCATAAAAGAATCACTAGACTACACCTGAGTACACTGAATGAATGGAAAGATCCGAGCTAGTGCACAGCAAGCTAGGATGTGAACTTGGGATTTGTCAACTACTATTTGGTAACTATTTATCTTATTGCTTATGTAAGGTAGATTGTTTCTCTTCACTCTCTCATAATTAACAAAAGGAAACAAAAAATAAAAGCCTTCTCTCAAAAGAACTGTTAGTTTACAGCAGATTTATAATTCACTCAGACTCTTTCATTACTGCTGTACTGATGACGATGAAGTTGTGGGAAAGTCTCCCAGTGAGCCCCATCTACCAAAAGGACAGGAAGGAAATGCAACAGGCTGGATACAGCCAGGAAGCAGGTTTGCTGGCAGTGAAGTAAGAAGCTAAACAATTAGGACAAGCATTGCCTTATCGTCAGCAGAACTGAAAAAGGACAACTGCTTTTGTAGTATTTTACAAAAGATTTCCACAAATTACAAAAAGCATGATAAGATGATGGTCATGAGACCACAATAGTATCACTGCAGGTAAAAGTAGAATTCCACTTATACCATTTCTTAACTCTGATTTGGCCAAAGTTGATACCATAGAAGTTTCTGTCAGAAACAGAATCTGATTATGAAGTTTTAACAGCCAAATGAAAAACTGAACAACCAGTGCTATATAAGTCAGTGATAGATTTGAGACAGAAAATCTTTGGGTTAAATTCTGCTTCTATCTAAAGCAAAATGAATCTGGAGTAACTTCAGATTCCGGTTTGAATGAAGCTAAACATTTTCTTGAACTTGTGAATAGAGGAAACAGGAAAGAATTTTACTCTTAATAGAAGAAAACAAAAAGAATAGATCTTTTGAGTTCAGAAATAACTTTTCTTATTGCTTCACTACTTAAAAAAAATAAAATAAAATAAAATAAAATAGTTAAGCCAACATGCCTTCAAAGTGTACTTCCTAAAGCTAATTTTATTGTAATTTTTTTCTGATCATTTGGCTGGCTTTGTACAATTGAGCTATAATGTGTGCAGTTGACCTTTCTTCATTTAAATGCTAATAGAGATCTAGGAAAGGTGCTACCATGCAAAAGGCCAACTAATTGTAATAGAGTTGAGACCTTTTGTTTGTTGAGCTGATCAAACAAAGAAAGGGTTAATTAAAACTTATACTAAATGTTTACAAGCTAGAAGAAAAGGTCAGTGTGTTACATATTAGGTTACTAAGAAAAATTCTCTTCCAAAGATAGCAACCTGCAATGTACTTCCAACAATAAAAGTTACCTATCTGAATTAATTTTTATTGAAAATATTTATGGATCAGGTACAAGAATGGCTTATCCAGGGCATTTTATCCTTGTTGGTATTTATAGTGGCCAAAAAGTACTTTACCCCTGCAAAGTTGAATCTGGAAGAAGACTTGAATTAATTTAAGCATCAAAAACATCAAATATTTTCACTGCTTACATTTTCTTTTGTTTTGATAGCAGGGGGTCTGAAAGGGTGGCCTCTGTGAGAAGAGGTCAAGAGCTACCCTGTGCCAGGTGTGGAGTCTCTGAGCCAACTCCAAACTGGACGCCATAGCTCAGCCCTAATAAAGGGCAGAAAACTGAGGTAAGAGCAGAACATGCCACACAGACAGAAGAGAAAAGTTAAGAGAGTAAGAAGCAGAAGAGGGAACGCCAAGAGCAGAACAGAAGGACTAGATATGTCCAGCAACTCATGGAGGACTTACACCAGTGGGGAGAAAACATTTACGAGGAAAAGAACATTAGAGAGAAACAGCTGTGTCCTGATTGTAACCACCCACACACTGAATCTCTTGCTCCTTTGAATGGACCAAGTGTAACCTTACATGATAACAAGACAGGAGACGAAAGGAGTCTGGAGGAACAAAGTGAAGTTGAGCCTGGTAAAGAGGTCAGAAAAGTATTTTTCCCAGGTGATCTAATGTGTGTTTCTTTTTCATCATTTTTGTCTTCCGTTACCAAAATCTGTATTTAAATATTAATTGTCAACAAATTCCCTCAAGTTGACTTTGTTTTGCCTGCAAAAATAATGCAGAAAGACAGACAAGCCAATCCACAGACTTTGCTAGTATTTCTCTGTCAGTCCATAGTTCTGTGGACAAAATTAGCATCATGTCTATTCTTTCTTGTGTTTCATGTAAGCTATTTTAGTTAAGGAGTCCAACACATTACTGGACCTTCATTTCAGATACTTACATTTTTATTTCAGCTTCACAGTAATTTATTGCACTGTGATTAAAAATAGTGATATTTTCAGCATCGAGGAAGAGGAAGATGAGGAGAGGTGGGATTACCAAACAGAAGTTATCAGGTTTAATGCCTGGCCTCAAAGTTTGCCTATTTATGTTCATGCATTAGGGATGTACGTAAACATAACTGGATATATCACCTAGTCTAGCAACAATAAAAGACTGATGAGTCTTAAGCTCATTAGTTCAGTCTTCATAAATAATTACTTTTTCTGCAGAATCTAGCCTCTCACTGACATTCTCTGATATGTCTATCCAGAACTGCAGCAATGAAGTTCTTGAAAATCATTACCCTGTAGCCACACATGACAATATCATACCTTAGGATGATCCAAGAGAGAAGCACAGTAACTATGTTCAAGGTAGGGAGTTGTAGTGCTAGGGAAATCCATCCTGGTGCTTGAAGAGAATTCTTTAGTCTCTGAGACACTGTAGAACTCTGAAAGCAGGTCTTAATGAGACTATAAATTCTCAATTAAAAATATGTCAGAAATGAAAGGTGTGGAGTATCATAACACTGAGTTGGTATTTCAGAGGCTTGAATTGTGAACACAGAAAATTTCATGACCTGGTTTTGGAAGCAGATGATTCACATACACTTGGATGCTCAAACAGTTCAGGTCATTTGCAATTCACAGTGCCTGTAGTTTAAAATTAGCATGGGTTTTGGAGAGCCTTTAATATTCATAATCTGACCCAATATTGAAATGTTTTTTAGAAAGATAGAGATTTAAGGGGAAATAATATGAAGAGATATCAGGAGAATTTGCAAAACATCTTTAATAGACTAATTCCAAGTGCAGTTGCTGCATTTCTGATCATAAAATATTGAAATATATCTAGTTTACCTTGATATTCTAGACTATTTATTCTATTTCGATAATTACCAGCAGTAATTTAGCATATATTTCAAATACCTGAGTTCTTGGATAGGTTTACTCCACCATACTTTTGAAATCCTATAGACAAAAGGAAAAAAAAAAAATAATGGCAAGAGAAAAATGAGATTGTTTATTTCCAGTGACAAGTGGGTGTTTAAAGAAACATGGATATCTTCTAACCAGGTAGAATAAAATAGTAGGAGTGCTAAATTAATAGGAATTAATAGGAATGCTTAATTATTACATCAAATCATATTTCCAAGTCCTTTGTCTAAAAGCTGACTCTTCCCGAAAGGGAGGCACACTGTGCAAGGCAGCTGTGGGTTGGGACACATCCTCCTGTGTAGATTCTTTACAATTAGTAACAAGCTTAATACTTTTTTTTTTTTTTTTTTAGCTCAAAATTGACTTATTTCAGACAGTGCAGGAGATTTCTCTGCGTGTGGATAGTCATCAGAGGTCCCTTCTTTTTCAGCAAGAGTGCAAAAATGTACTCTTGTGTTGAAGATGGGCGGGGAATTTGGATGAGAGTTGTGACTCAAATGCCTACTTACTACATGCTTTCCTCAGAGCAAGTGTTCAGAATATAAAGCAATAGGAAGTTAAGTGGCCTTTGTGACTGTTTAGTGAAGCAAAGATTTCAGGTACTGAGTTTCCAGGCACAAATGGTAGAATGACTTCATGATTCACTGATGCTTTCCACTTTCTTAGGAAGTCATATTCTTGATTAGGTAATCTGCTGGTTTATGCTTTCACTGCAATGGAAAGAGACTACGGTAAGAGTCTATGAGTCAGAATAAATCTTCCTTGGACTGCTGTAGAAGCACAAGATTCATTAGGAAACTAGCAACTTCCTAATACGCTGTTTGACTCTCATGTCCTAGCCTTCATTTAGCTGGCACTTGAAGTTCCTTTGTGCACGGTTAGGGTCAGAAAAACACTCTACCAACTCTACCTATCCCAGTCTTATATTCATATAGAAGAATATATATCTTCATAAATATATGATCTGTACTTCACAGCAACTTCCATCTGAAGATCTCTCTTCACTTTCTGCAATTGAGAGAAACTTCTTGAGAAACAAATATAATCTATTCACTTGTTCAGTAAACAAGATGCAGTTAACACAATCAGATACTTGCTTTTCAAGACAAACTGTGCCAGAGAAGGTCAAACTAAATGATTGTAGCAGTCTCAAACACATACACTATGTCTCTTGCAGCTCAGTTTTTATAGTGCGAGATAAGGAGAAAGCTTTGAGAAACACAAATAAAAATAGATTGTTGTGCATTTTAAACTAATAACTGTGCTAACAGAAGTGAAAGTGTTGAAATATTACTGGTTCAGGAGCCAGACCAACAGTAATATGCCTTTATAATCTGCAGGTATATTTAAGCAATTAGGAGCTTCTGTTAACTGGTTTTAGCTTTATTTGTTATTGTGTCAGTTTGTAATTTGGAATTGTAACATTTTTCTATTTAGCAGCCCTATGAAATCAAATAAAGCATCCTCATTCCTTCAGTTGGAATAAATCCTTATCCCTTTATCTGAGAAGACAGATTTTGTTCCACTGAAATGAAAAACAAAGCTAGGTTTCGGGATGTCACTAGGTTACCTTTGATTCTCTATCCTCCAAAATGTCAGACCCTTCATTAGAGTCGTCAGAGAACTTTTGAGGCAATTTAGAGATATTCAGGGCACACAATTGTGTGCTGTAGAAGAACTCAGTAGCAGTTAGTTACCTACTGGGAACTTCCTTGATTTGTGTTTCAGGAGTCATATTCTTTATGATATTTGACCACATAGAGAATAAGGAATCAAATGAATCAAATGACCTATAGTCTGTAACAAGCACTTTTATAATGGCTTGCTTTTCAGACTTTTTTTTTTTTTTTTTTTCTCCTTCCTTACAAGAGCCATGAGTAAATCAGGATATTTTAACTGACCGTTTCCTTCTAATTATGTGATCAATTCTTATATTTTACATGAAAATACTTTATCTTCTGATAATAAACATTCCTGTAAGAAAGTGCAATTGGATTAGACAGTAAAACTGACCCAAGTTATGTTTAAAAAGGCATTAACTCACACTAGACACGTAAAATTTACTTGATAATTGACGTTATCATCCTGTATCTATTTTTATGTATACCAGAAGAGTGTCTGATCCATCACTCTTGCTGTCTGAGTAAAATCTGTGAATATTTTATTTGATCATTTCTATCCTGGCAAGGTTTAGTATTTTGGTATGTATAGAAACTTAACTGCAATAAAATTGCTTGCACTAGTAAAACATATCACTGTCCTCTTTTGTTTGATGGGTTAATGTTTTAATCACACAAACAACCAGAGCTTATAGAAAGTATAGCAAAGATAAGATACGATGGTGAGATTTTCATTTTAATTGAAAGAAAACCAGGACTCCAAACAGTGGCAGAAGACTCTGAATGAATAAAAGAATGCACAAACAAAAGATATCAATTTTTGACAATGAAAAATAGTTTTACAAGCTCAAAGTTTTTAACTCTGAATACAGGGAATAAGTCAGTGGTGAACACTCATATCTCTCTGAGTTATGAAAGCATAATCTTGAAATGTTTTCAGAAGCTACAGAGTAGGTGAAATTCTGGGGAATAGACAATTATTGCATATAAGGAGAACTCTATGGTGAGGTATATGTTTGGATTTTTTTCCAAATATATATGCAAAGGCTGCTCCAAAAATAATGGCTCCAATTTTATTGTGTTGACCCACAACATCAGAGGTGAATATTACAGTTGTGACATTAGAAGTTGAAACTTCCCACCAATATTCTGTTACAGTTTGTTGCTATATAGCAGATGATATCTAACATGAAAGTATGTATGAAGCATGAGTTCCTCCGTGTGGAAAAAATTGCACAAAATTGTCCCCACTGACATTCATTGATGCTTGCTGAACATTTATGGAGACCATACAGTGGATGTCAGCAGAGTGAGGTGGTGGATAGTGCATTTCAGCAATGACAACAGTGTTGTGAAAGACAAGTCACGTAACATATGGTCACACAGATTTTTATGTTGGTGGTAGGGAGGCTCTTATTCATTGCTAACAAAAAATGAATAGTTAATAAGAGCCACTATGTTGAAAAATAGTTTGTGGGTTTTTTCTTTGTTTTTGTTTTTTTGGTGTTTTTTTTTTTTGTTTTGTTTTGTTTTGTTTTTTAATCTGAGATTTTGCTCTACTAACTAGTGTTATTGCACTCTTTGTATCTATTGTATTTTCCATATAAATAAATAGGACACATTACATTCAGAGCAATCTACGTAGAAAACAATGCCTAATTCCTTGCACAGAAGTGCAGTGTGATGTATATCTCACCTGGAATGCTATGATCAAGGGTTATGAGGTTGATCGAGGGTTAGGAGAAGTGGGGGTTTTGCTCTCTGTTAAAAAAATGATCATAAAGCTCTGCCTCTGAGAAAGAGCTATGAACACGTTGCAATACTGTGGGTAGAATTTTGGGAACAATAAAGGACATCTGGTAGTCAAGGTCTACTACAGGCTTCCTCATCAAGGGGAACCTGTTGATGAAGTCTTCCTTCTTCAGCTACAAAAAGCATTACACTCACTGGCTCTGGAAGGCTGGAAGAGCAAAGCTATCCTGGGCTGCATTAATAGAGAATTGGCCAGCAAGGCAAGAGAGGTGATTGTTCTCCTCTACTCTACCCTTGTAAGGACTCATCTGGAGTACTGCATCCAGACTTGGGGTCCCAAACACAAGGAAGACATAGAGCTGCTGAAGTAGGTCCAGAGAAGAGCCAGAAAGATGATCAGAATGCAGGAGCTCTTGTCCTATGAAGAAAGGATGAAGAGTTGGGCTTGTTGAATCAGGAGAACAGAGGACGCCAAAAACACCAAATTGTGGCATTTCAGTAATTAAAAGGAGCTGATAAACAGGAGGGAAACTGATTTTTGACATGGTCTAGTTGTGGGGCCCCATCTGGAGTACTGTGTCCAGGTCTCGGGCCCTCAGTGCAAGAAAGACACAGAGCTCATGGAGCTAGTCCAGCAGAGGACCATTGAGATTATCAGAGGGCTGGAGCACCTCTCCTGTGAAGAAAGGTTGAGGGACCTGGGCTTGTTAACTTGGAGAAGATAAGGCTCTGGGGAGACTTCATTGTGGCCTTCTGATATTTGAAAGGAACATATAAGCAGAAGAGGGAACAGCTGTTTACGAGGGTGGATAGTGATAGGACAAGGGGGGATGGTTTTAAATTAAAATAAGGAAGGTTTAGATTAGATATTAGGAGGAACTTTTTCACTCAGAGGGTGGTGACACACTGGAACAGGTTGCCCAAGAAGGTTGTGGATGCCCCATCCCTGGAGGCATGATCTAATGACTGGCAAACATTCCCATGATAGGGGAGTTGAAACCAGATGATCATTGTGGTCCTTTTCAAACCAGGCCATTTTCTGATTCTATGATTTTATGGTAAAAGATGGGAGATTCAGATTTGATGTTAGGAAGCAAATTCCTTTCTCAGAAATTGGTTAAGCACTGGAACATATTGCCCAGAAAAGCTGGTCTATCCTGGAGGCATTCAAGGCCAAGTTGGAGGGGGCCCTGCGCAGCCTGATTCGGTGTTGGCAGCTCATATCAAAGGAGATGGAACTAGATGATATTTAAGATGCCTTTCAACCCAAGCCATTCTTTCATTTTGTAATTGTTTTTGGTGACATCACTGATATAAGTTGATTGCCCATAGGTCAGTTTTAAAAAGATTGCTTTTCTCATTGTAAGTTGTGTTCCTTGTTACCTACAAATAGCTGATATATTCAAAATAAGAGGAGAATAAACAGTTCCTGGAGGACTGCATTTCACAGCTGAGGGGCACTTGTCCCTGCCCTTGGCTTTGTGTGTTTTTTTACTGCTATGATCTTTTTCATGGATATCTGTGTATACAGTGACAAATTTAAATATCTCAAGATGCATTCCTGGAATTCAATTAATTAAACTCTGAAATTGTCACAATGGTCTACATCAAGATCTTGATCTCAAACTATTAGTACTCTCTCAAATCAACACTTGGTACCATCCAAGGATTACTTGCAAAAGATTGTCCTATAGAACTGCCATTTTAACATTTTTAATGATAACAGATAGGGTATGTCACTCTGAAAGTTAGCTTCACTGTCAGACACATTCCCAAGTACATACAACATTCATAAAGAGAGAATAGACAAAAAACAATTAAATCAAACTGCAGCAAAAGACATTTCAGTTGTATATAAGATAAAAACCTCTTTACTGTAAAAATGATAAAGCCTAGATAAATGTGGTCTAGCTTTCAGTCTGAAAAGGAATTTAGAACTGGAGCTTTCTTCAAATCTAAATGATCCTCTTTTTAATTTTCAAGGATAAATGAAGGCTCAGAATGCTTCATGTAAAGAAAGTCTTTAAAATGTCTCTTCCTTCTTTCCATGACAGCAAGAAAAGGGTGCTCCAGCCTTTTTTTTCTAGTAAACTTTTCTGGAATTCATATGGCTGTTCAGAGGATCTGGGAAGAAGAATCTATATAGAGTTGAGAAGATCTACACAGGTGTTCTGGTTATTTGTCTACAATTTTGAGGTTTTTTTTTTCTGCTTTTGTTTGTTTGTTTGTTTTCCTTCCTTCCTTCCTTCCTTCCTTCCTTCCTTCCTTCCTTCCTTCCTTCCTTCCTACCTTCCTTCCTTCCTTCCTTCCTTCCTTCCTTCCTTCCTTCCTTCCTTCCTTCCTTCCTTCCTTCCTTCCTTCCGTCCTTCCTCCCTTCCTCCCTTCCTCCCTTCCTCCCTTCCTCCCTTCCTTTCTATCTTTCCCCCTCTTATTGTTACTGTTTGGATGTTGTTTCTGGGCAGCATATGACACATACGTAGTTCTTATAAGAATTTGCTTGTAGCTAACATTTGCAGAGAGTTGCTATTAATTCTAATGTGCAACTAACTTTATCAACCATTTTGTAAATGAACAATTTTGTTCAAAGAATCTAAGCAAAACTTCTGGCTACTGGAAATGAAGAAAGTGAAAATAAGGTATGTGTTCCCCTGTGAAGGTTGGTAAGAAAAGAAAAAAGTCTTTCATATTACTCTGTCTTACCACAACAAATCCTAAGAGCTAGAGAAAAGAATGAAAAACAGAGTTTTTGTTTGATTTTCCCATTAGAAATCCCCAAAAACACTAGAGACTGTAGACTTGAAACATGTATGTAAAAATATGCAAAAAATTAGCATCATCGATCGTAACACTTTCAGTGCCATATTTCAGTGGCTTTTTATCTTGCCCAGCCAGCTAATTTATTGTAAGCACAGCAATTAATTTATAACCTATTTAAAGAAATGGCAAGATCTGAATACAAACACACTACTTGTTTTGGAATAAACTTCACTCTTTCAGGGAAAATAATGTCTGCAAATGGTTTGTGTTACAGTTAATGAAAATTCTTTCATATTTTATAGAATCTTCCAACTACAGATGTTAAAGTAAACTACATAAAATAATAAAACCTACACTTCAGTGTACATAAGAGAAAACTAAGGTATAGGACTATGAAATTACTTAGAAAAGTCATAAAATGACCAAGTATCTGAGCCAGAGAAGGATACCACATAGTCTAGATCCATGGCCTATGACACTGTAATTATTTAATCATCAGCATTGAACAATTCTTCATTATTGCTTATTGTTCATATATGCTCATTTTTCCCATTGATTCATAGATCTAGAAGATGTTTTTAGAGTAAGATGTCTTGATTGGCATTAATCTTAATGATCCCCTTCAAGGATGCAGTCTTTAAGTACTGTGAATGTACAAATCAAGATATAGAGGAGTGATTAACTAGGAATGTAATAAGGATTATGATTAACAATAAGGATTGCAAGCACTACCTTGATATCCTCAATATCATCCTTTAAATTGTCATAGTGGTTTCTTTACAACGTAATAATAATTAAAAAAAAAAAAAATAGGGTTATGCTCTGAAGTTAAAGCTATGTTATAGTTCAGATGGATGTTTTACTCAGTTTAGTTGGGGAAAATATTTCTATTCCAAGGTCTAGATCAGTTCTTCTGTCCACAGACAAGTAGTGAGAATTCCATGTTCTTTGTGTTATAGATGCTAAAATGAAAATAGGTACATTTTGGTTTTGTTGCTGACTCAGAGAATCTTTGACTATTAATTCTGTTCCCAGATTCTTTTTATTTTTATTTTTAAAAATCTTTCTATCTTTACTATCTTTTCTACTTCTTTTTCTATTTCTTTTTTAAATGTTTCTACTGCAACTTTATTCCCCACCTTCCTCCACCAATATTTCCTTTCTCCTGTCTTCCTTGATTTCCTTTTTAATCTTTCTATCCCTTATTCCTTCCTTTAAGTTCTTTATTCTTCTCTTTAGCTGTCTTTCTCTCCTTTCTTCAGTTGAATTTCTTTCTGTCTGGTCTTGTAATCATCTTCTCTTCAAATAATTAAAAGGCCAAAATTATTTCTAAGGACTGTGTCTTTATAGAATTTGCAAAAAATATATTTTACGTTAATTCTGTATAAATATTTCACCGTTCTTTCTTTATATTTGTCCCATTGAATTCTCAATGTTCCTTCATGCTTCCACGAAATAAAGTTCAGAATTTTTTAGATTATACAGACACAGACTCAAAAATACTATAAAAGTTTTTTGAATAGTACCATCAGACTGTCCATTTGGGGATTAGTGAAGTGCTTGTGTGTACACAAGGAATATACACAATGTGAACTTAATGCATCTCCAAGAATAACCTCTAATATTCTGAAAATGACTAGTCTTTCAGAGGTGAAGATTATATTTAAGGGAACACACTAAAGAGCCATGCTTAGATGCATCCATTATGTCATCACGTTTTTGAATCCATTTATTTTATTGTTTCATTTTCTTCAATTCATAGCAGAAATCTCTTTCCCATTGCCCTATGTGAAAATGAAGTTCTTTCTCTTTCAGTCTTTGCCTGATATTTTTTCTTGTTCTGGTATTCTGAGAAATAATGAATTATCATTCTCTATTCATTTTTTCCATGTTCATTAAGTTGTGGAATTCCATCCTGCAAGATGTGTCAATTCTGAGCATCTGTATGGTTTTGAGGGTAGAGTGGATAAGGTCATTGAGGATAATTATTTCTGTAGAACCTATCTCCATCTCAAGAACACCCTGAGCTGCAATTATTGGGCAGTCTTGGTCAGCAGTGAGAGAAAAATCACATATACTAACCCTAATCTTATACTCATTACTGGACCTCTATGATCATTTTCAAACATAGGATATAATTTTATATGAACCTTTGCTATGACACATTGTAATTAATGTGGTAATCCAATCCAAGATTTCATCTTTCCCTTATCACTCTTCAGATACTACTCAAATTTTTATCTAAGCTTCTGACGGAATAATTTCAGCATCCCCTTCTGTATCAGAGAACACTTCTTCATGAGAAGAATCTTGTAAAAGCTTGAGGGAAGGAGACAGCGTGCTAATTATCAAATGGCAGTCTACGGGATCACCTGGCCAAATTGAGATATACAGTTCTTTGTTAAATGGGTCGGCTACGGGTCAAGAGAACAGGTGGTTGAGCAGAATTTCATAACTGCCTGTTTAATATTTGGCTCTGAAATTTCCCTGAAGTTGTGGGAAGGAGGGACAAGATCATTATCAAAAGATTGCTTGGAGAGGCAGAATTTATACTGGTGGGGAAATTGCTAATTACTGCCTAATCTTTCCAATTTGAGTAGCAATAAAATTTAAATAAGATTGGCAAGTAGCAGGATGGCTTTCTGAGGCCACCCCCCATACTGTTTCCATCCCTGTAGCCCGATGTCAGACGCAAGGCTTTAGTCTGGATCTTTATCTACTGTTTCATAAATTGTGACTGTTTAGTATTGCATAATTACAAGTCACTGGATTGAAAAGATTTAAAACTGAAATTGTCAGTTTCTAAACACATTAACAATCTTGGTATTCGCATCAAAATGAGTAGCTGTGTTTTTTTGTTTGTTTGTTTTTTGATTTTTTTTTTTTAATTCACAATCAATTCCGTACATTCCCAAAGTATTTGCATTACCATATTATACTTTCTAAATGATGTAAGATTTATGAAAATCCCGAGTTGGCCAGTGAAAACTCTTGGCAGGATGAATTATAAATTGAAACATGCAATATGGAAAGCCTAGGTTTTGCAATTAGCCACTCCTTCATTGTGCAGCCATTTCAAATTTCTGCAATGCTTTGCAGCACAGCACTCAAGCTCAGCTAAGCTGTTAGATGCTGTGCATGTGCAAATGAGTGGTGCTAAAAGTCTGTGCAAGATTTGTTTAAGATATGATGATCCATATTGGCATGTTAATTGAATAACTTCATTTTTATATGCAATAAAAACAGATCTAATGTAATTATAGCATCAAATCAGGTTATACAGTGTAGTGAAAAGAGAATATGCCATAGGATTGGTAGAAGAGTAGGGTAGTCATGTGTACCTGAACCATGTTCAAAGTTAATCTATCTTTTCATTCTAGAAACTCTACAAAATATAAAATATATAAAATAACATATATATTTATTTTACTTGTGTGACAAATGAGTTGCATTTTACTTGCTTTTCTAATTGAATTTAGAGAAAGATAATGAAAGACTTGAAAACAAAGATGACTTATTCCATATTTCATTCCAATGTAGTTTGCAAAAATAATAATATTAACATTTAATATTTGAGAGGCCTGGTTAAAAAGTTTAATTTGTCTAAAAGAACAGTCCTGCTAATTGCCAGTCTGTTGTTTTCCAGCCCTGCTCCACTTCTAATGTAAATAATACTAGGTATGTTAGTACAATAGTCTCCACCAAAAGCCACCTCTCTTTGGTTACAGTTAATAATATTTCTGTCCAACCTGTCTTAAATTGTATTTGGAGTCCCTATAGTTTCCAACAACTTCATCACCTTACCTTGGGCCAAGAAGTCTATCTAGTCTTTGTCTACACTAAGATTGCCACTTAGATGGAAGTAAGCATATAATTGTCACAGCAGCAGGGTTTCTTCCTTACCCCCTTCCCTTTTTTACTGTTCTTGATGTGGCTGAGTTTGGAAGTGGACATTGAGAGGCAAAAACCCTGTTCAAATGTTTACACTAACCTTAGGTTTTCCATTTAAGTACTTTGCCTTGGACAGTTTTTTTGTTGTTGTTATTGTTCTTTTCTTTTTGTTTTTCTTACACCAGTTAGTTACAGCATAGACCATTAGGTTTGATGATCTTAAAGATCTTTTCCAACTAAAATAATTCTAGGTTTCTATTGTTCAAATTTGGTTTGTGTGAGCATAATGAATTTTCAAAGCATATTTCTGTAAAGAATCTTATAGAATCTTATTTTTATAATCTTGATAAATCATGCTTTCTTTCAGGGATTCAAAAATATAAAGATCTTTGAGTAAAATATCCTTATGAGTGACTCCATTTTCTGTTCCACTGAGAATAACCTTGAGTGTCATTCCTAATCTGGTTTCATGGAATGAGTTTGTCGAATAATCCACATTCAGTGGTAACAGCAAGGAAAAAAGAAAAAAAAGAAAAAAAAAAAGCGGATACTCTCTGTATTCCATTAGAGAGGCCTCCTGCTATGAGTCAGCAAGTGAAAGAGCCAGGACATTCATTAATGGAGTTGTCACGTTAAAGGATGATTATCTGCCAACTTTCTGGCAAGGCCAAGAAGGTCCTTTAAAAGGAAGTCACAGGACAGGTAGCCATTTATTTTCTTTGTGGTTCTCGTGTACTATATGGTTGGATTCATCACTTTTTGCTTTATCTTGTGAAAAAATAACTGTGATTGCTGTTCTTCGTTGTAGGAGGAAAAAAAATAGTGTAACAGTAAAAAAAAAGCTAAAAAATCAAAATTACTATCACTGGAAACCACATGATAACAGCTACATCTATCTTGAGTTTAACATCTCATGGAGATTAAACCTTCATGGCGTATAACGAAGACAAAATCAGTGGTTTTCTATGAAAAAAAAATCCAGCTTCCTTAAGGAAGTTTTTTTATAGATCTGCAAGACAACATTTTAAAACATGACCAGTGTTTTCAGTTGCCTATATTTCTCAGTGTCCAAGGACAATATATAGTTCTTTCTTAAAATATGCAAAAAGATATCAGAAAACTTAGTCTAGAATTTGAACTGCAAGATGGATTTAAACAAATATCCAAAAATGTTGGTCATATGCCATTTCCATTATGTTAATATAATGCCAACACCACTTTTTCCTCTTAAAAAATAATATGTATGTTATTCTTATTATTAACATATTAACAGTTGTGGGTATTATATCTGCAGACATGTATGCAACAAATAAAAGGCAGAGAGAAATAAGAATAATAAATAAATAAATAAAAAGCCACAGAATTATCTTAAATATCTCTTACTACACATAATATAATGAAAACAAATGGGCATTTCGATTAAATAGATATCATTAATGCTGTGTGTTATGATCTGAACTCAGAGTTTAATTATCTAATTAAGAGGAAAAGAAAATCATTAAGGTCTATGGAACCAAATAATCCATTTTAGGGGAGAAACAGAGGAAAAAAGATGTCCTGTTAATTGCAAAATGTGGACAGCTTGTAGCACCTAGGAGTAAATCTTGCTGCAAGAGGTTATGTCTCACTATATGATACAGCAGGTGGTGGATGAATCATACCAGCTTCATGAAGAATAACTGAGGAAAGGACTGTCATTAATGGGTAGAGTTCCAGACTGAGAATCAGGTCTCCTGAGTCCCATAACAATTCTGTCTGATGTTTGGCAAATCACTCAGTCTTTGTTTGCTTATCTGTAGAAGAATCACATTATGTTATTCAAGCCCTTAAAGAACTTAACTAGGTTTGCTGTTCTGCTGCTGCATGATGTTTCCAGATGAGAGTAAGGAACTTACCCGAAGTCATCTCAGACAGGATGAAAGCAAAGCAGTGGTCCCACGTACTATCATTCCCCCAGCATAATGTAATCTGAGACTTCATTATGTGGACATTTAATATAGCAATTAGTCATAGGGTTCATATTCAGTTCAGAATGTTTTTGTAGGAGGAATATAAAATCCTTAAAACATTTTCCATCAAGTAGAATGACTGTATGATAAGGTAAGATGGGATTAATTTATCTCCTGGGAATGAGTGTTATTTTTAGGAAAGAAGTCCATGTACAATGATGGCCTTAGTGAGAAGCCTTGGAAAACTGTTTTTTTTTTTTTTTTTTTATCTTAGGGGTCAAGCTAACCATATAGTTTAAACTACTGAAATATACCTGTATTTAACATCTAGGCCCATATAAATTTCTGCAGAGAGAGAACATTACTGTTATTAGTATTTCTACAGAACAAGAGGTCGAAAGTCCGGATTTGAAACTATGAGAATTCTAGTTTCAAGTTATGGATATGACCTACTTTCTGAAACCTGAGATGCATGTATCACATGCCATCTCCTGTTATTCCATAAACAACGTTGGGTTTCTCAAGAGATGTTTTAAGAGATAATGAGGGAATATGCAACACAAGGAAACTTGACTGTGTCTACAAAATGTAGAACCAAAGGGATGTTTGAGGTTATTCTGTTTGTTTTTTGTTGTTGTTTGCTTGTTTGTTTGTTTTTGTTGCTCTTTATAGTTTGGGTATGAGTAAATACCTCATATTAACTTATATGAAGGAAAGCAAATTAAACACAACAGATTATGCAGCGATGTCAAGTAATGAGTAAAAGAAAAATTCTAAATTTGAATCAGTAGATGTCAAGTGTAATGAATGAAGATCTGAGACTGGAGAATAACTTCTTTTAAATAATAGTTCAACAGGAAGCCACTGAAGTGAAAGTAGGTACTGGGATTATTACATAGGAAACAGCGTGAAATAGCTACAGCTGCATATATTTTTTTTACTAGGAAAGGATTTCACATGTATGGAAAAGTCCATCCAGAGAACAGCTGGGGATACATGTAGCCAAGGCAAAGTTGGATCTGCAGAGGGAATTGGAGGGACTGGTTGTTTCAGACACTAAGGTTTAAATAGCAGAAGTTTGTATGACTGGTCCATTATCTGGACTGAATAATGAGGCATGACTTTGGGGGCAGGGAATTTGCTTCCTGAGTATCCAAAACCAGGTGTTGCTGACTTTTTCTGTGGCTAGTACCATCTGTTCTGTGCCCAACAGAACACTTCAGCCCAAATCATTTATTTTACAGCTGTGCATGCGAAGGTGAGTGATGTTCTATGGAAGGCAATTGCAACATGGAATGAGTGGATTACAAAGAATGGGGGAGGATGAATATTTAGGAAGATCTGGACTGGGGAGAGCTATTATAAGAGCATAAGACTACATGCCCCACTTCTACTCTGTATGAAACATCTGCATGTGACTGCACTCCCTCTCCAAAAATGCAAATGAGTTCTGTTTGTTGGCTACTGAGCTAGCAAATACAAAATGGGAAAGCCTGTGCCAGCTTTTTGCAGATGTTTTTGACCTGCTGCTGATTCATCTTCAGGATGTACCACCTGTGCGTAATAGTGGTATGGAGCACAGCTTTATGAGTTTTTTTTTTTTTTTTTTCTTGTTTTTTTTTCCCCCTTTTCTTTCCCCCTATTAGTTGAAGTTCTTACTCTCATCACTTCCTATTGTATTTACCTGAAATATGCCACAGATGCTTTTGCTTCTGTCCCCAGTCATATTGACTGACTGTGTCCCTGAATTTCATGTGAATTTCTCGACTATTTTATTTTACCTTAGGCCTCAGAAATGCTCACTGCAATTCATGCACTGCAGTTTACAGCTGTCTCCAGCAGGAATGATGTACAGCAGGTACAGCATGTAACTACCTCACTTCCCTCTGCTGACAATTTCATTTTCTCATTCGTGGTCAGTTCCTCCAAGACATTTTCAAGCAGCACAAGCTAAAACATTAGTGGTTTGTTGTAAATAATTCACAAATCAGAATTATAATCAAACATTGTTTATTCATTTGTTTTTTTTTTGTTTTAAATTTTAAAATTTTCCTAAAGGAAGAAAGCCTTCATTAAAACAAACACACACACACACACACACACACACTAAATAAATAAATAAATAAATAAATAGAAAAAAGAAAAAAATCTAATCATGTACTCTTAAATTAACTATGCTACTAAGATTTGAACAGCTGCTAAAAAGGATACCAGAGGCAAACTTACTATGTTTAACTTATGGATGGTGCAGAAATGTCTGGCTAGAGAGGAACCAGGAGACTGAAAGCACAAATGTAGAACTACCAAGTTTCCAAGTTTATTTACTTGACAGAGGGTTACCCTATTTCCAGCCTCACAAATTTGCAACAGGGATTAGCATAGTTCTCATTGTTTCTAGCAACTCTCTTTTTCAGTGAAAAATCTGAAAGTCCTATAAATCTTCAAGGGTCTAAAACATACTTATGAGTATCTGGAAATTTAAGACTTTCAAAGTTTTGATTCCATTGCAAGAACACTAGGAATATCACACTTGAAACAAATTATTGGGGTTTTCTTACTACGATTGCATGATAAAATTAGAAATAATCTTTTTAACATCTAAACCACAGAAAGTATTAAGCATTCAACATTTTAGAGACATCTATGGCAAAAATTTAGAAAAGAATTTATTTAACAATCACTCATGTCATCAGTCAGTTAAAGTCCACAGTAAGCAGCTGCTCTCTACCATTAACTCTCACTGTAATTCTTCAGTTCCAGAAGTCATGTCTAATACTGTTAGTCCCTTCCAATTTGGACCACTGTTGAATTTGAACCAAACAAATAGTTTTCCCCTTCAAGTTAAATAATAATAATAATAACAATATTTTAGTAATACAGTGCATTTAGGTTTAAAAATCTGTCTGAAGACTCTCAGTAATAATCTATAGGTAGGGATTTTCTCATTTCAGGCAAATCTTAGAGATTTTTAAAGGAATGTTTTAGCAATCATCACAACAGAGAATATTTAAATGCAACTTACCTATTTAATCTAGGCACTTCTCCATAAACTTATAGACAATCATTAGTTGCACTCTAATTTCCCATATGTTGAAATGTTAGCAGAAGTATTTTCACTGCTTTTTTCATTTTTCATTATTTATTTATTTATTTATTTAAAATTGTGAAGGTGTCTACATGACTATTGCTGTGGTTGATATTATTCTACTTAATATCTTCCTAACATGCAGTGCAATTTACCTCTCACTAGATTTTGAATTTGAGTCACAAAAACTCACACTGATTATTTACTCTGTCCTGAAAAAAAAAATTTACAAACCTGCTAAATGAGGAAGCAAAAAAAGAATTTTCAGATGAATAAAGATAGTTAAGTAGTACAATAGACAAATATTTTCACTGTTTGTGGGAGGAGAGCAAGAAACAGCTGCTTTTGCAGCCACAGAAACTGCCCTGTAAAACAGACGCAGTGGTTGTGTGCTCAGTATGTTTTTTTAAAGATATAGGAAAGAAACTGGTAACTTAAGGAATCTGTGGAATCACCATCCTTGAAGATTTTAAAAATAGGTTTAATGGATATCTCTCAGGGGTTACCTGGCCATATGACTTCATGCATAAAAAAACAACTAGGAAAGCTCTGGAATTCAGTTCCAATTGTGAATTTCTATAGTTCTGCAAAAACAGGACATGAATAAGACAACCTGACTGTTCTTGAATTTTTGACTGGCCATTCTGTTAACTCTTGTCAACTGCTGGCTTAGTGCAGCCCTTGTACAAATACAATATTACATTCTAGAATATATTGTATTTTGAATTCTGTTAAGCTGTTCCAATGGAAGATTTTTTTTTTTTTTTTTTTTAAGTAAAAAACAACAAACTTTGCTAACTTTCAACAGACTCTGCTTACATACAAAGCAGAAATCATCATGCAAAATTATTAAGAAACATAGGAAACACATCATCTCCTTCTGGAAGACACAATGCCTTGAATTGTTGAATCATTCCACATTTTAATGTGCAAATTTGCTCCTTGGCTTTTTGTTGAAAGGATCAAACCATTTGGTATTTTGTCTGAGACATACATGCATTAAGAAAGATGCAGTATAATTTATTAAAATGTATAAAGGGAACAAAGAATAGGATTAATTTTCTTCTCTTTTAATTCCAGGGGCACCACTAAGGCATTTAATATGGGTTAAACCAGATTCAAAGAGCTTTTCATTAGACATTTAACATAAATGACTAAGAGCTTAATCAGCACATACCATTTAAATGCATTGAATGGAGGAATTGGACTGTACACTGCATTATAATTTATAGAGTTTTGTTTTCGATTACATAGGGGAAACACATTTTGTATGCCTTAAAAATATTCTTTTGTGGTGTAAAAAAATAGTATAGTATAGTATTATTGTTCAGAAAACGGTGTTTCAATTTGGTAGCAAAGCCTAAAGTCACCCAAGTGGAAAAGATAACTAGCAAATTCCTTTAAGTCTTGTAGTTTGTGGGTTTTCTCTTCCAAAACTGCTTTTCTTCTAGGCCTGATAATGAACACTCCCTCTGCTTCCTATCCTATGTTGCTTGCACATTCTTTTCAACGACTTAAATAAATAAATAAATAAATAAAATGACTTGTGAATACTTCTGAAATGCAGTTTAAACAGGATTAGAAAGAGCATCACTATGCTGGGCTTGCAGCATGAAAAGCAAAGCAATGCTGAAAACGTGCTTTGTTTCTTTTTTTTTCCCCCAATCATTTAGTGATAGTATAAAAGTAATTCAGTCCCCACTTAAACAATACCTGGGGTAACTCTGTGTGTATCATCTGTTCCATCAGAGATGATTATAGGAAATTAAATTGCTGCAGAGGCAAAAGTGGATCCCATTTTAAGGAGCTTTATCAAAATGTTAAGGAAGGATAATATTCTAAAGAGCTTTCTTTTTAGTTTCTGTTTGCCTTCAGCAATACTGCCTATTACAATTGCTCTTCAAATTGCAGTTAGCTTCCCTTCTAACAAAAGGCATTGTTTTTCCCCTCTCTTCTCTCGTGTCTTTGCAAGAGACAATAAAGTATCTCTTCTTATTCAGAAACACTGAGAGCTCTTATCAGCAGAAAGGTAAGAAAAAGGAAATATCTCGGCAATTGAGGGTTTTGTTGTTGTTGTTGTTGTTGTTAGTTTTTGTTTTTGTTTTTTTACTACATTTATTTATTTATTTTTAGCAGGTCAGCAAAAGAAAAAACAGAAGTCTACTGAGATGCTATTCCTTATTTTTAGGAGAGCTTGAAATCAAGATAAAACACTTATGCTCTCAGAATGCAGTCACCCTAAAAAACATACCTCTGTTTCAAACTTGCTCCTTCTTTTTTCCCCCGTTTTGTTGTTGTTATTGTTGTTGTTTAGTTTGTTTTCTTTCTCCTTCTGTCTCTTCTTCATATCTATTTTTTTTTTTCCCCTAAACCCACGCAGGAAAGATTTTAATGTAATTTTATAATTGTGGTGTGCTCCCCTCTTCCTTTCCTTACAGACCCCATCTACAGTACTGGGAAACAAAACAAAACAGCAAAACAAACAAACAAAAAAAAAACAAAAAACAACAACAACAAAAAAAACTGTGAGAAATGAAATATGTGTTTATTCATACATACAGGCATACACAAAAATACGCATCTATGTAAGTGTACACCTGTGTAATTATATATATTCTTTACAGACTTAGAGAATGATTCAGGCTGGAAGAAATCTCTGGAGGCTATCTGGTCCAACCCCATGCTCAGGCAGGGATAGCTAGGTTGCCCAAGTCCATATCTGATGAAGAATAATATTTGCATCCATCAACCAGTCTTGGGCAGCCTTACTAAGCAGCTCTCACAAAGTCTTTACCATGGTACCACCACTTACTAAAAGCGGGGTCATGGGAACTTCATCAGGAAAAAGACAAACCTCCTTGTTCATATGATTACCATATGACCTTTGTGATTCTATCAGACAAGTAAATTGTGGACTGTCTCTAAATGATCTTACATGTACAGTCAGTCGTGCATGCACACATGCTCATATAGACAGAGACATGCACAGAGCCTGTGAGAGATGCTCTAAGTGGGGGTAAAAAAAAAAGTGAGAAAAAGTGTTATGAAAACCTCACACCAGAGGAAGTACTACTGATTCTGGGACATATTTCCCTGAGACCCACCAAGGACCCCACATCAGAGCAGTTCTGTGTTTCTGAAAGAAGATGCAGCCTGTAGGAAGGATGTATGCTGCAGCTGAGAAAGTGTATGAAGGATGGAGCAGCAGAGAGCAGCTGCTGAGTATGGACCACAGCCTCCATCGTTTTTGAGGAATGAGTTGGAATTTTGTGTGAAACTTCCTTGGGAAGGCAGGATGGAAGGAGAGGTACTGTTTTAATTGTGCTCTTGGTTTATCACTACCTAAGTCTGTTTCAATGAATAATAAATTGAATTGGTTTTCCCAAGGTAAAGTGTTTTGCCACTGATAGCAACTGGTAAGTGATTTCTCTGTCTTTATCTTGACCACAAACAGGTTTTCCTGCCTAACCCACTGAACGCTTACAAAAATTTACCTGGGGGTTCTGAGCACCCAGACCTCATGCTTTCTTCAAGAGCACTTGATGTTGTGAGACATTTGTGGATATAACACAATTTCCATTAAAATTCTTCAGATTTGCTAGAAATTTAGTTCTACAACATGCATTACAAAACTTGACCTTCTAGTACAGAGGGTATTTTGTTCATGGAACACAGCAACAGATTTCTTAGTAATAAAAATTATTGTCTGATTAAGCCCAAGAACAGCTGTTTTCAACTCACTGATAAATTAAAAATAAAAATAAAAAAATCAAAGCTGTCGTTTAGCTACCTATGATGACACTCATTCTTCGGGTTTTGGTGGTTGCAATTTATGGATTTGTTTTTCCTTTATCTTTGTTTCCTGGGCAAATATCAAATGTATGTGTATGCATGCTCACTGTTTGCTGTTGTTTGTTTGTTTGTTTTTTGGCTTAGTCTATAGCTGATTTTTACACTTATCTCGATAAACGGTCATTTTATTTAATGTATTCCCAGACCTCTCTTTATATGTAACCTCTTTGTTTCTCTTAAGCACAGCATTAGTAAGCTTTTTTGAATTAAGTTCACTTTTATGCATTAAAATGGGGAGGAAAAACCTGTTGTATCTTGTGATTTCAAAATGATTTCCCCCTTTTCTGCATTTTTTTTCTTGCTCATCACAGACATTTTTTATTTTTATTTTTTTTTTACTCTTATGTTGCTCTTTTTTCAGTGATGACAATATGGAAATCTGTACATATTGGTATTCCAATAGAGATTTGCCTAGCCAAACAGAAGCAAAAAAAAAAAAAAAAAAGTGAATACAAATGTATTAACTGCAAAGATAAATCACAACCTGCAGGCAACATGAATTAAGCTGAGGAAAGAGAAGAAAATATGTGGAGTGGGGAGCATGGCTCAAAACCAGCTGGAGTCAAAAGATGGAACATCACACACAGAAATCAGGAAACATTTATAAGCATAACTTTTTAGTATCACACAAGCAGAAAATGTAGTGATTCTAAAGCAAGCAGGCCCACAACCACACTGCAGTGGAGAAGTTTTATCGTCTTTGGAAATCGTCTCTGCTCATTGTCAGGCTTTTTACAGCTCTACCTTGGTTTGGGGGTCTTTATTCTTTTTTCTTCTATTCCTTCTTATATATATATATTAAAAAAAAAAAAAAAAGTTTAAAAAATATGAACTTAGGAAAAGCCAATTTCATGTGCTGTTAATTTAATTCCCAACATAAAACCTTACTTCTTCTGATGGAAAATGAAATTACCCTTTCTACATCCGCTTTATCTGTCAATTAAATTCTTTTTTTCCTCTATCCTCCCCTCAAAGAAAAAAAGAACATGCACATTATTGGTTATATTTTCTGTACTTGCAACGAAATGAAAATGGGAAGAGGTGGCATTAACTACAGTAAGTACACAAAACCTGCTTGATTATAATGTAAAGATGCTGGAATGACAACCCTGGAGACTTTGAATCTCCTTTTTGAGCTTGTAGATGTCTAGACTAATTTTCATTTTCCATTTGCCCTGGTATTGCATGGCAAAGCAGTTTTAATAATGGGGCTTTTAGCAGCGTTAACTATTAACCTTTCTGTTCTCTGGTATCTTTAAGAAATGGCTTTTGGAAGCAGCTTTCTCAGCCTGAATCTGTATGTGAAAAAAGATAGGAAAATGAAATGCATCTTTTGGGCAGAAAGAGATGACATTCTTTGTGATTCATTGTGAACAATTAATTTCAGGATCATATTTGTCTCAACTTCAGGTTGTCATTATTTGACAGTTATGAAAAAATAACCTTTTTTGTCTTGTTTGGTTATTATTTATATTATCTTAGAGCTGTTTGGAAAATAGAATATGAAAAATAATAAAAAAATATGTATTTTCAGAATTGAAGAATGTATAGGAGTTTTTACTTTTGAGACAGTTTTGATTGCTTGTGCACTATTTGAAAAGAGAGAAAACCACTTTCCAGTACCAAATATATAAATTTTCAGCAGTAGCACTGAGAAGAGTAGAAAGCAGATCATACTGTTTGTTCAGCAATAGAAAATACTGCAGCTGAGATGCAACATTTTCTGTTGCATAAAGAGATCTGAAATCCTACAGTCTTTTTGGGGGAGGAAAAGCACCTTAGGCAAATAACTGTGAGGCAATCCTACTTTGCTGATATTTTGCAGTACTGATGGGAATTAGCACAACAGGGTGCTGGGAGGTATCTCGTAGTAAACAATTTTATACCAGTCCAAGACTTTACTATAACCCCATTTAAAGCCACTTTTAGCTGGAATTAAGTTGCACTAAATTTTCTTTTCTGTTACATTTTAGGGTGGAGAGTTTGCATAGATTTTATGATTCACAGTAGTTGTGCAAAAGTAAAACTTAAAACCTCTGCAGGCAGACTTGCCATAGTGTCCACCACTTGTTCTCTTAGAGCTGTTTTCAAGGATACCTATTCTCCTGTCTTTTGTCTTGTTGATCTTGAGAAGTGTTGGACAAGTCATGTATAGATAACTTCTGCTTCTAAGAAATGGAGGGAGACTGAGTTGTGTGCACTGGTTAAAGGTGCTGTGAGGGACATTTTCTGGGTAAGTTTTTCATGTGCTTTAATGGAGAGTCTGTATTGCTGACTGCATCTAAGTTCTTAATGATGGTTCTTATGTCTGGTGTTATAAACCAGAATTAGTGGTATGAAAAAGAATTGGTCGAGTTCTGCCATAGGAAAGGTGTGTGAGATATGATTGTCCCTTCACATCTATAAAAATTAAAGTACAATTCTGTAATTCTGTTAAAGTCAAAAGTAGAATTATACTGGAGGAAAGCTGGAGTGATTGAGAGTAAAATCAGGTCTACAGCCTATAAAGTGCAAGTATAAACACCATCACTTAAAAAAAAAAAAAAAAAAACTATCTACATACACCTGGAAGGCATTCAAAGCATGTACATGTAGTTATTTGTTACTCCTGAAATAATTAAAGTAAATCACATTGTTTGTTTGATATGAAAAATATGTTGTACACATGCTTCTATTTTTCTCACTGCTCTGCCCTCTATGCTGCATTTTGTAGCATAATCAAAATGCAAAATACATTTTGAAAAATTAAATGAGAGACACATGTGTGAATCATGAGGTTTATTTGCATGTTTGGCCCTTGCATTCATTAGGGATTTTAGTTTTTCCAGGAGGAAAACTGTCACATTTACATATTCTTAGACAGGCATGCAAATATTAGTCAGAAACTATAGTTTATTCAATACATTACAAGCTTCTGGGCTGCCAAACAGTCATTTCAGTTCTTGAGTAATATACCTTCTTGGAAACCTGGCATAATAACACTGTATTATAGTATTGCCCACTAGGACCACTTAAGATTTTGTCAGGTTTTCCATTACCGACCTTTACGTTCTGGGCCACGTACGTTGTATGTCAGCTGTGTAAATTTGTTAACTGACATGTACGGTCTCAGTCCCTGAGCAAATTTCTTTCACAGATTTCAGAAAGCAAAGTCACAGAAGGCTATTCTGAAGTTTCATCTGGACCAAGGCAGACATAGCACCAAAATAAAGAAAACCACTGAATGTCAGTCCTTTGTGTCCCTTTTTGCGTTTGTCATCTAATGCCTTGATAGGATTTACTACTGTGAATGCAAATAGACAAGCACAAGCTATAGCAGTTCATGTTGTACACAAGTATCTCAAAGAACTTAGGAGAGGAAAATATGCTTTCAGTAATCCTTGCCATTTAGAAAATGGCTCTGTACTCTATCTCCGAAGCGAACTACAGAGTTTTATATACATATTCATATTTGGCTTAAATTCATGAACTGGTGTACCGCAACTGAGATTACCCCAGTGTGTACTGGAGAAAATAGTTTATATCAGCTGAGTACCTTTTCCCTTTCCCAAATATCAAGTGGAGCATATTATAACTATTAAATGGGTAAATTCTGCTTGGAGACAAGGTCATTGTTAAGTCAGCCTGGTAAGCTATTTTAGCTTGAGTAGATTCTTGACCTTAAGTCCCAACAGTTTCTAGCCAGTGTCTTTGGAGTGGTGTGATTAGTATCACATAAGGCTACCTTTGGCTTTCATGTTTCCGGTTTTGCAGCAAGCAAAGACAGTTAAAGCTTGCATAATGAAAAACTGATCTCAGAACAGATGAAGATAGATCTCCTAATTGGGGAAATATATTGATTGAACTGTGGGGACTGAATTAACCAATAAATTCTTCTAATTAATACTAAAGGTGAGGAAAGTTGACATACTTGCACATTTTTCTTTATCTTTGGACTAAAATATTAAGGTCTATAGTAAATAGTACATATCATCACAGGAGCTTTGTGCTCCAAGCAACAATTCTGATCACATTTTCATTACATCAGCTGGGGAACTGGGACCAGACACATCCTATTCACAAAATTCATGTAATACATTAACGTAAAAGCAAGATTTTGAGCACTAGTTGTGCTATCAGGAAGACTGCACAGAAACTCTTTCCTGGCTAAGGGGGGCAAAATTGATAGCTCATGGATATCCAAAACATATTTGAAAAAAAAGATGCCTTTTCTTAGCAGGAGATTTATAAATTTTTCCTGCATTCATGCACTATATCTTCTGTCCATTAAGATAGAAGGTTTCTTAGCATGCAGAGGGGTTGCACATGTAGAAATCTCCTGTTTTTTAAATCCACACTGATGGGATGGATAATAAATTATTTGAAGGGACTGTTAGATTCTATCATGTTCACGATCCACAGATTTGGGACTTCTGATAGTTCAGACTGACAGCAATGAAGTTGCCAAGAGAATCCTGAGGGCTTACAAAAGGGATTTCAGGGGACTGGGGTGGTTTGTGGATGGAGCAGGGATATAATTGGTATTTTCCTCTATCCCTTCAGTGGCAGTGAGGGATACTGAGAGGACCAGGAAAACCTGTCTGATAAATACATGGCTAAGAGGCTAGTGCCACTACTGTAATTCTGGTTATTTTAACCATGGAGTGACCTGGTACCTGGCCTGAAAGCTGCAGGTGGGATCCACCTGGGTCAAAGTGGGAAGAAGATTCTGGTCCGGAAGCTGTTTGAGATCAGTGACAGAGCTTTAAATTTGGTTTGAACAAGGAAGGGGGTGATAGCAAGCAAGCCTACCCATGACAAGGTACAGGATAACATAGCTAAGTTAGAGGGTCGGGGATCTAGAGGGAGCCCTCAACCTGTTGCATCTTATGATGATGAGGGCAGCAGAGAGGTAAAAACTAAATACTACAAAGGAATTAAGAAGTTATCCTCCAAGAAGATGACAAGATCATCTGTCTAGCTGAAGTGCCTCTACACCAACACACACAGCGTGGGAAACAAACAGGAGGAGAAGGAAGTCATCACACTCCTAGAAAACTACAATATAGTTGCCATCACTAAAAAGAGGTGTGATGGTTCCCAAGACTGGAATGTGGCTATTGGCAGCTAGAAACTTTTCTAAAAGGACAGGTAAGGAGGGGGGAGGGGGGGGGCACATCTATTATGAGACCCCACCTGGAGTACTGCATCCAGTTCTGGTGCCCCCAACACAAGAAGAACATGGTGCTGTTGGAGCAAATCCAGAAGAGGGCCATGAAGATGATCAGAGGGCTGGTGCACCTCTTCTACAAAGACAGGCTGAGAGAGCTGGGCCTTTTCATCCTGGAGAAGAGAGGGTTTTGAGGACACCTTATAGCAGCCTTCCAGGACCTGAAGGGAGCCTACAGGAAAACTGGGGAGGGACCCTTTATAAGGGCAGGTAGAAATAGGATGAGAAGAAATGGCTTTAAAATGGAAGAGAGTAGATTTAGAATAGATATGAGGAAGAAATATTTTTACTGTGAGAGGGGTGAGACACAGGAACAGGTTGGCCAATGAAGTTCTGAATGTCCCCTCCTTGGAAACATTCAAAGCCAGGCTGGATGGGACTTTGAGCAACCTAATCTAGATTGAGGTTTCCCTGCCTATTGCAGGGGGGCTGGAACTAGATGATCTTAAAAATCCCTTCCAACTCAAACCATTATATTCTGTTCTACATTGTACTCTATATCAAGGAAGGAATGGAGTGTGAAGAGGGAGCAGGGAAGTAATTGTCCCCCTGTACTCAGCACTGGTGAGGCCACACCTCAAGTACTGTGTCCAGTTTTGGGCCCCTCACTGCAAGAAAGACATCAAGGCCCAGGAGTGTGTTCAAAGAAGAGCAACAAAGCCGGTGAGAGGTCTGGAGCACAGGCCTTATGAAGAGCAGTTGAAGGAGCTGGGATTGTTCAGTCTGGAGAAGAGGAGGCTCGGGAGACTTTATTGCTAACTATAACAATTTGAAGGTAGGTTGTAGTGAGCTGGGGGTCAGCTTCTTCTCTCATGTAACTAGTGGTAGGACTAGAGGGAATGGCTTCAAGCTGCACCAGGGGTGATTCAGGCTGGACGTTAAGAAATACTACTTCTCTGGAAGACTGGTCAGGCACTGGAATGGGCTGCCCAAGGACGTGGTGGAGTCACTGACCCTGGAGGTGTTCAAGGAACGTTTGGACATTGTGTTGAGGGACATGGTTTAGTGAGATTTATTGGTGATGGGTGGATGGTTGGACTGGGTGATCCTGTGGGTCTTTTCCAACCTCGGTGATTCTATGATTCTAATTTATTTATGATTCTAAGAGCTGTATCTAAAGAATGGCCACAAGCAACTGGAAGGTCTATGGGTGAGACTTAAAGACAAAGGCAACAAAAGGTTGCTGTCTACTACAGCCCACCTGATTGAGTAGAGCATACTGATGAAGCTCTTGTCCTCCAGCTATAGGGGGCATCATGATAACAAGCTCTCACTCTGTTGGGGAACTTTAACCACTCTGACATTTACTGAAAAAATACAGTAAGCTGTAGTTAAAATCGGGTGCTCCCAGAATGTATCTAGGATGACTTCCTAAACCAGGTAGGAACAGCCCCATATAGGGAGAATGCAGTGTTGCTCAACAGTGTTAGTGAACTGATTGGTGACATCAGGATTGGAGGCTCTGTGGGCTGTAGTGAAAATACAGTGATGGGAGTTCGCACTCTTGAAGGATATGGGACAGAAAACGAGTAAAATTAGGATGCTGAATTTTAGGAAAGCCAATTTCCAGCTCTTTTTAGTCAACAAAACCCTCTGGGAATCTATCCCCATGGACAAGGAAGTAGAACAGAGCTCGGAGATCATTAAGGAAGCTTTCCTTAGGGCACAGGAACTCCCCATCCACATGTGTAAAATATCAGGAAAGGAAAGAAAGAGATCAGCATGGCTGAACTGAGACCTGCTAGTCAAACTGGACAGCAAGAAGAAAATGCATGAGCAGTGGAAGCAGGGATATGCAAACTGGGAGAAAAAAAATGGGGATTTTTTTTTAGGCTGTGTAGAGATGAGGTCAATACTCATAGTCTGAATGGAACTGGTCTCAGCAAGGGGCACAAAGAATGGTAAAAAAAATGTTTTGGTAGATACATCAATCAGAATAGGAAAGTTCAGGAGGGTGTACCCCCACAGTGAGCAATACAGGCAAGCTAGTAAGGACAAAGGTAAGGCTGAGGTACTCAACAACATTTTTGCTTCAGTCCTCACTGGTGACTGCTCTTCACAAACCCTTCAAGTGGATGATTCAGAAGTCTGAAACTGAGGGAGTAATGTCGCTCTTGCTTTAAGTGAAGATCAGATTTGCAACTTCCTGAGGAACCTACACATTAGTAAATCGATGGGTCCTGATGAGATGCAGCCCTGAGTCCTGAGGGTATTGGACGAGGGTATTGGACTGAGAGTCACGGAACCGGGCCAGACCAGCCCTTAAACCGTTGACAGTAGTCATCAAGAGAGTCTCGGTATTTGAAGGGTAATGGTGGTCAGGTGAAGTCCCTGCTGACTAGAAAAAAGGCAATATCACACTCATTTTTAAGAAGAGTAGAAAGAATGACTCAGGGAACTACTGACTTATCAACCTCACTTCAGTGCTAGGGCAGATTCTCCTGGAAGCCTTGGTAAGGCATATGGAAGAGAGGGAGGTGATAGTAGGTAACCAGCATGGCTTCACCAAGGGGAGGTCCTGCCTGTCCAACACTGTTACTTTTTGTGGTGATGAAACTGCATCTGTAAACAAGGAAAGAACTGCTGTTGTCATCTGTGTCCAAATAGACAAAAAGGTCTTTGACATGGTCGCCCATAACATCCTGCTCACCAAACTGGAAAGATATGTATTTGACTATTTGATAGATGAGGAACTGATTATAACATCATACTCAGAGAGCGGTGGTCAGTGGCTCAACATCTAAATGGAGATGTGTGGCAAGTGGTGTCCCTTGGATCAATACTGGGACCAGTGCTCCTTAACATCTTCATCGGTGACACTGATTCAGGATTGAGTGCACCTTCAGCAAGTTTACAGATGACACCAAGCTGTGTGGTGACATCAGCATGCATGAGCAACGGCATACCAGAGAAACCTAGACAGGCTCAAGCAGTGTACCCAGGTGAACATCATGAGGTTCAAAAATATAAGTGAAAACTGTTGACCTGGATTGTGGCAACCCCCTCTATCAGCAGAAGCTGAGGAGCATAAGGATAGCATATAGCTCTGTCCAAAAGGACTTGAGACTACTAGTGAGTGGCAAGCTGAAATCAGCCAGCAGTATGCCTTTGCAGCCCAGAAAGCCAACTGCATCCTGGGCTCCATGCAAAGAAGTGCAGTCAGGAGGTTGAGGGAGGTGATCCTGCCCCTCTACTCTGCACTGGTGAGGTCTCACCTGGCGTACTGTGTCCAGATACAGGCACTTCAGTGCACAGTGGACCTCTTGGAGTATATCCAGAGGAAGGCCAGAAAAATGATCCACAGGATGGAACACCTCTTCCACAAGGACAGGCTGAGAGAGTTGAGGCTGTTCAGCCTGCAGAAGAGAAGGCTCTGGGGAGACCTGGTAGTGGCCTTTTGATATCTAAAGGAGGGCTGTAAGAAAGAAGGAGGCAGACTATTTAGCAGAGTCTGTAATGATAAAATACGGGAAAATGATTTC
This sequence comes from Gallus gallus, assembly GCF_016699485.2. Taxonomy (NCBI): domain Eukaryota; kingdom Metazoa; phylum Chordata; class Aves; order Galliformes; family Phasianidae; genus Gallus; species Gallus gallus. The sequence continues at coordinate 4,917,284 of NC_052572.1, forward strand.
AAGCAAAATGAGAGATTTAGATTGGATATAAGAAAGCAGTTTTTTTTACAGTAAGTGTGATGAGGCATTGGAACAGCTTGCCCACATAGGTGGTGGGCGCCCCATCCTTAGAGACATTCAAGGTCAGACTGAATGGGGCTTTGCACAACCTGATGTCCCTGTTCATTGCAGGAGAATTGGAATAGGTGAGCTTTAAGAGTCTTTTTCAACACAGATGATTCTATGAGTCTATGATTCTAAAAATACGGTCACAACAACCGCAGGCAACTGTGCAGGCTTGGGGAGGAGTGGCTGGAAAGCTGCCTGATGGAAAGGGACCTCAGTGTAGTGATGGACAGTCGGCTGAATATGAGCCAGCAGTGTGACCAGGAGGCCAAGAAGGTCAATGGCATCCTGGCTTGTATCAGGAATGGTGTGGTGAGCAGGACCCTTGGGAAGTAATCCTGCCGCTGTAGTCAGCATTGGTGAGACCTTACCTCAAGAACTGTGTTCAGTTTTGGGCTCCTCAGTACAGAAGAGACATTGAGGTGCTGGAGCAGGTCCAAAAAGGGCAACAAGGCTTGTGAAGGGCTTGGAGAATATGCCCTACGAGGAGCGACTGAAGGAACTGGGGCTGTTTAGTCTGGGGAAGAGGATGCTGAGGGGAGACCTTATTGTCTCTTCCAGTACCTGAAAGGTGCTTACAGTGAGAGCAGGGCTGGTCTCTTCTCACTGGTGACAGGTGACAGAATGAGGGAAAATGGCCTGAAGTTGCACCACGGGAAGTTTTGGTTAGACATCAGGAAAACCTTCTTTACAAAAAGGGTTGTTAAACACTGGAACAGGCTCCCCAGGGAGGTGGTTGAGTCACCATCCCTGGATGTGTTTAAAAGCAGTTTCAGTGTGGTGCTCAGGGACATGATTTAGCGGAGGGTTGTTAGTTAGGGTAGTACGGTTAGGTTGTGGTTGGACTTGATGATCTTGAGGGTCTTTTGCAACCTGAGCAATTCTTTCATTCCATGATTCTAAATATCTTATGGCAGCATACTTGATTCAATATACTGTACCAATGATTATGTACATTATATATACCAATGATTATGTGGATTATGGGCTCACTGTAGAAATCTGAACTGCACTTTCCAATCTACAATGTGTCTCTTTGAGGATTTGTTGAAGGCAGTGAAGATCAATGACATGACTCAGATGAGGAAGTAAGGATTAGAGCTCACCAAACTTTTACTGAGTTGATTTTTCACTGTATATGATCCTGTTGTCATAATCCCAGTGTAGTGCAAACACCACTAATGTCACAGCACTAATCTCAAATGAGCTTACTTGAGAAAGGAACTTATCCAAGGCACAGTTATGGCTCTAGAATTTTTCAAGAGTCTTGTGATCTCACATCTCATACAGATTTATGTGCTTTAATGGCTAGACAGTCTTGTAATAGAATACTCTGAAATTAATTGCCAGGCAGAATTTAAATAATAATTATAATAATAAAATAGTAAAAAAAAAAAAAAAAAATTGTACTGTTGGAGAGATAATACTGAATACTACTGCATGATTATTATTTTGGTCACAGTTCTGTTTCTGCTCCATACCTGCAGTGTGACCGTAGGCTATGCACTGTTTCCCTTTCTATTTAGTCTTTTAATATCTTTGAATTGTTTCTGAAGAGTTCTCTATAGCTTGTTTAATCACAAACTATTTTGTAGGAGCTCTATTCCAGAAAAACTATCTTTGATGAAACATTTAAACTCTACTGTATTAAAAATAATATTAAGACAGAATATTTTATATACTTACAGGAAGTTAATTGTATATTTAGCAGAAAATACTACCAATGAACTTAAATCCTACCTTTTCTAGAGGTAACTTACTAGTAGAATGTTGCTATCAAATATATTCTCTCTCATTTTCTCTCCTCTGGTGGCTTTATTCTGATCATGTGTGAAAGTTGAGAAATACACAAAAATTGGCCCTTTCATTAAGATTAGAAAGCTGTAGCCCTTAAATCATACATTTATGCAATTTTTAACTGTTTTTAACTAGCACAAAATGACTCGTTGGAATTATGCAAGTATAGATCATTTTAATTTGAATCATTGTGAAATCATAAAGGACTCTGTTCTTTAATTTTGTGCCTTCAAGTCAGCCACTTTGATTAAAAAATAATAAAGCATGAGAGCTAGAGGGTCCTTACAGGTTCTTCCAGCTATCATGGATCCCTGGTCTTTGGTACTAATTTTTCTCATTAATATTAATAAAAGACTGATAGACCATCTCAAAGCATAGTACAAAAAAAAAAAAAAAAAAAAAAAAAAAAAAGCTTGTAGAGTTTTTATGCTTATTTTGTATAATGACAAGCAATGCCTTGAGAGTCTAAATATCAGTTAATCAATAATATCAAATTCACTGAAAAAGAGCCCGTCAAGTCCCTCTTTCATAAATCTTCTCTAATTTTAAGCAGAATTAAAACCAATTAATATTTGTTCTTTACATAAAAAAAAAAAAAAAAAAAAAAAAAGAGTATGGGTTAGGGAAAGAGGAGGCAATGCAGACTGACTTATATACACCTCCCTCCCTTTCATTTCAGCATTGACGCCTTCAATAGTTAAGCTGTCAGGTTTTAGGTTCCTTTCCTTCTACATTCTAGAAAACAACCAAGGTGACCTCAGGAAATTAGATATGAACACTGTCAATGAAGTCTTCTCAACAGGTTCCTGTAGATTTGGCAGTAATAGTTGTGTCAAGCTGGATAGCATCTCTTAGCAACAGAAAATTTCACATGGTATTATGGCCACTGAATGTTTCAGAAACTTGGTAACTTCTCTCCTATCCTGAACTGACCTACTCAGAATATGGATTGGAGTGTGAAAAAAAGTCAAATTATGTTCTCTCATTGTCTGTCCTGAGACAAGATGTGTACCAGCATCAAAGACTGACATCCTTTTATCCTTCCATGTCCCAGCTCAACTGCAACAAATGCAAATAACTGATGCTGCAGAGCAAAAAAGCATAATGGTTGGATTTCTTGATTTATTTTATATTTTATACAGGTACAAATTCTTAGGTGCTTTTTTTTTTTTAATGGATTAACTGAGATTAATAAAGATCAACATCACAATGGCCTTGAAAGATGGAATGATCAAGCAAATAAATTTTTTGTCACTTGCATTCAAATGCATTTATGTGCCATTGTATTTACTGATATAAATGGCATTTAAGACATAATTTGAATTTAATGGTTTTTAAAACTTTTAAAACTTTTAGAAGAAAAATAAAATATAATCATTACAAATGCAGCTGTTTTCAAACTATTTGTTAGTTTGTTGCTTTGGTTTTGATTTGTGTTTGCATGATGGTATATATAACGAGTCTGAAAAGCCTCTAGCTAATTCTGATTGCAGCAATGTCGGGTCAACAGCGAAAGGTTATTCTGCTTCATATATTTCAAGGTAGTTAAATCCTGCAGGCATCCCTCTTATCTTTCCACAGCTTGGTAAAGTATATTTAGGAATAGAAAAAATATGGGATTATTTTATTTATTTTTCTTACACCTCTACCTGTATTGTTCTATAAACAAGTATGAATTTATAAGGTCAAGTCTCATCCTTCAAGTAGTCCTCATATACACAAGCACAGATGAAAGGAAATGGTTTTAGGAAATGTCAGAATTCTTTATATCAACATTTTCAGAATGAACTAGAACATTTCATTTCAAAATGTCATTTTAATTTTGAAATTGATCTTTTTAAAGGGTAAGAAAAGAAAAAGTTTAAATAACTTAGAGATGAAATATGTTTCCCAATTTGAATAAAACTTCTTGCTATACAAACTCAAAGCCATTGATTTATATATTTTCTTTTCTCAGTTGAACTCCAAAGTCTAATTTTCTTGTAGGTCAAGTCTTTTACTAAAATTTCAAGTCAGTGATCAACTAAGAGTATGCTTTCTGTTTCTCTTCGTGCCTGTAAATCATTTGCATTGTCAGGATGTATATCTAGATGATGTACACATGGCTGTACGACTGCGTAATTCCTGCCTCCACTTATGTCCTATGTGGACATAACATCTATTATAACTATAAATAAAGGAAACATTACCTTAAAAATTCATTATAAGATTGTCAGTGTGTACAGCTAATTATCTTCTAAAATGTTTGGGCAGAAATGTAATTCTGAAACAAATTCTGATTTAGACTGTTTTTTGAAGGAGATGATTTTAACAGCCCAAAGAATCCTAGCAAACATTTGCCTACCAATCTGTGCGATGTCATTAACTTACTCAGTTACTGTAAAAGACTTGTCACTGCTTTAAAGTATTAAATGTGTCATTCATCATACCCTAAGAATTTAGCAACAAAGACTGAGAAGCCAAAAGTATAACTAACATCAATTAGGGAAGCTCATGAAACGCAGGTCTTGGAATCTGTTTCCTAATTTTGACAAAACAAAAATCAAGTTGTTCAAGGCTGGGAAGGACAACACAGTTTCAGCAGCCAACAACATTTTAGTGAAAAGAAAGAAAAAAGGAAAAAAAAACCAAAACAACCAAATAAGTATATAAAATAGGAGTTGGAATTGATGATTCATAGGGACCCCTTCCAACTCAAGTTATTCTATGATTCTAAGTACCTGGGATTACTTGTGATGCAAAAAAACCCTCTAAGATCATCCAGTCCAACCACCACCTATCACCAATATTTCCCACTAAACCATGTCCCTGTGTACAACATTTAAATGTTTCTTGCACACCTCCAGGGATGGTGACTCCACCACCTGACAGAGTAGCCCTTTCCAGTACCTCACCACCCTCGGAGAAGACTTATTTCCTAATGTCATACCTGAATCTCTCCTGGCACAACTTGAGGCCATTCCCTCTAGTCCTTTTGCTAATTACATGGGAAAAGAGGCTGACCCACAGCTCACTACAATCTCCCTTCAGGTAGTTGTAGAGAGTGATAAGGTCACCCTTGAGCCTCCTCTTCTCCAGACTGAACAGTCCCAGCTCCCTCAGCCACTCCTCATTAGGCCTGTGCTCCACATCCCTCACTAGCTTAGTTGTCCTTCTCTGGACACACTCCAGAGTGTCAACATCTTTCTTGTAGTGAGGAGCCCAAAACTGAGCACAATATTCAAGGTGCAACCTCAGCAGTGTTGAGTACAGAGGGATGATTACTTCCTTCTCCTGCTGGCAACACTATTTCTGATACAAGCAAGGATGCCTTTGGCCTTCTTGGACACCTGAGCACACTGCTCGCTCGTGTTTCGCTGAGAGTTGACCAGTATCCCCAGGTCCGTTTCTTCTCCATTGTCCTCCAGACCCTCTGTCCCAACCTGGAACATTGCCTGGGCTTGTTGTGGCCAAAGTGTAGGATCTGGCACTTGGTTTTCATCCCATTTGCTTCAGCCCAGTGATTCAGCTTGTTCCAGCCAACTTGGTGTCATTTGCAAACTTACTGAGGGTGCACTCTATGCCCTCATCCAGATCATCAATAAAGATACTGAACAGGACAGGCCCCAGTATCAGTCTCTGAGGAACACCATTTGTAACAGTCACCAACTAGATGTGATTCCTTTCACCACCACTGTCTGGGCCAAGCCATCCAACCAGTTCTTTACTAAGAAATGTGTGTATCTGTCCAAGTCATGGGCTGCCACCTTCTCCAGGAGAATATCATGGAAGACAGCATTGAAGGCTTTGCTGACATTTAGGTACACTACATCAACAGTCTACATCAACAGATGTCAAGGTAGTTTGTATTTTTTCATATGCTTAAATTTCTTCAGATCTTGCAGTGAAACACCCAGATTCTGTTAATGTACCACAAAACGTAGGGCATACTGATGAAAGAAAACTTTCCAAGTCCCAAGACAGAGCTTTAACACAGAAAAAAGACCTTCTTTGCCACTGGCAGGTTTCCCTAGTCTTATTTTGGAGACTTTCCCATCATTAATTTAAAGGTATTAAATGAATGGAGAACAGCAGAATTAGTAATAAAAAGCACTGGCATTTGCTGATGCTGTAATTCTCAGTCTGGCATACCAGTTAAACAACTGGGATAACATTTTAAAGAAGGAATCAGAACCAATTTATGATTTAAACCAAGCTTCTCCCTTCTTTAAAATGCTTGTTTAAATATAAATTAATGATTAAACAAATATTTCTCGAGAATTGAATGCATCTATATATCTGCAAATTTGTAGCTATTTGCATAAAGAGAGTTGGAAATTGTGAACAAAGTGCTGTTAAATGACTGCATGCAACTATACTGTAGAGTTCCACTTGCAACTAACATCTCTCACAGTATTTCAATTGGGTATCCCATCTGTTTTACACCTACAAGTTGATATGAAAGAATATGAAGTCTCTCAGTGATCAGTGCTTGATGATCATACATATCTTATATTTCAGCTATTGAAATACTAAGGGGTAGGGAGAAGGTGTAAATTACCCAGAAGCTCACTGATTGGTAGTGCATTCTAGAAACAGCTGTAAGGAGTCCTGAACAAAGCACAGCAGTTGTAATGAGAAAAGTATTGGCATATGCATGAATAAGTGGGTGTGAAAATGCTGGCTATCAGCCTGTAGTGTGTACTGCATTCCAGCTGAGTAGGTGTAAAGAACATCCTCTTGACAAGGAAGTGTGAATTTCAGGGAGACAAGCCTGATGAAAGACAAAGATTTGTATTTGTTTCATTTGTGTAGATACACAGCCATGTACTTTTCTGCTGTCACTAACGGAGTCATACTGTAGAGGAGTATTGCTTCAGTGTAAGGCAAACAAATACAAGCCCATGAAAAGCAAGAAATAATAGGATGGCAATTGAGATTTGCAACAGACTTTGATCTGGAACTCTTTGAGGCCACACATGTAACTTCCTTACTGGAAATACTCAGCAGAATTTCAGTGCCTTCACCAGGCTACACAAAGGTTATGGTCAAAACGTAGCTCTTTATTGTTTGTGCCTGTTAAGATTACTACTGAAAATCAAAACAAACAAACAAAAAACAAAACAAAACAAACAAACAAACAAAGTAAATTCTTCTGCTGCAGAGCATAATACCTGACCACTGAAAAAGGACACTTGAAAATCCTGTTCCTGGGTACTTGAGGGCATTTCACATTTCAACCATTCACAGTTTATATTTATTTGAAAAATTGTGTTGCTCGGCAATCTTTCCTAATAGCAATGTAATGGTATTGTAGCTGGAATTTAATGGTACACTATTACACTTCAGGGCAACCATGGCACAAGCGTATCAATTCTAGGATGAGTCCATGGTGAAAGAGCAATATTGAGGTTATATTTTTCCTCTTCCTGTACATGACTGGGACAGAGGCATAGAACTTTTGGCAGAATAGTAAAAGATTATTTTTCAGTGATGCAGTTTTATTCTAGAAAAAAAAAAAAAAATCCACTTGCTTGAAGGTTTGCAGTACTGTCCTTTTCAGTACTGCCATTCAACAAGCTCTGTCACAGTGGTTTGAGAGGGGTTAGAAAAGTATAAATTACATGACTGTCTAACTCATTTTTTTTGTCTTTTTTTTTTTCTTTTTTACAGTAAGCTTTCAATATTCCTTGAAATTTACTTTGTTGTAGCTATAGTGAGCATATGGTTAACAAAACAAAACAAAACATGATAAAAATCAGTAAGACTTGTTGATTCAAAAGCATATTCTTCTTGAGACAAAGTCATTTTTCCTGACATTAAACCTTGCTTTCACAGGTGATAGATACATCAAGGTTGAAATAAGATCAGACCAGACATACTCCATACTCTGCTGTAGGAGCTCTTTCTTCACTAACTCATCTGGGGGAAAAACATTATTGGATCATAGAACTGGCCATGTTGGATCAGACTGCAGATTCACTTAGGTCAAAACCCTCTTTCATCTGCTTGATAGCAGCTGATGGCTTTATCCAGAACAACAGAACGTTCTGCAGTACATTGCCCTAAAGTATACTTAGAATATTGAATGGCTTATATTTTGGAATATTCTTGAGCTATGGGTTGCATCTGTATTTAGCTGATATTTAGCAGCCTTAGACAAATTTTCCTTTAACTTATTTATCCAATCAGTTCTTGAATCCAGGTAAATATTGAGTAATTAGGCTAAATAAAAAAGTATATATATATATATATGTTTTTTTTTTTTTTCCTCTCTTGTGCATCTACCTGCTTGTCTGATTGATCATAGAATCACCAAGGTTGGAAAAGACCCACAGGATCACCCAGTCCAACCATCCACCCATCACCAATAAATCTCACTAAACCATGTCCCTCAACACAATGTCCAAACGTTCCTTGAACACCTCCAGGGTCAGTGACTCCACCACGTCCTTGGGCAGCCCATTCCAGTGCCTGACCAGTCTTCCAGAGAAGTAGTATTTCTTAACGTCCAGCCTGAATCACCCCTGGTGCAGCTTGAAGCCATTCCCTCTAGTCCTACCACTAGTTACATGAGAGAAGAAGCTGACCCCCAGCTCACTACAACCTACCTTCAAATTGTTATAGTTAGCAATAAAGTCTCCCGAGCCTCCTCTTCTCCAGACTGAACAATCCCAGCTCCTTCAACTGCTCTTCATAAGGCCTGTGCTCCAGACCCCTCACCAGCTTTGTTGCTCTTCTTTGAACACACTCCTGGGCCTTGATGTCTTTCTTGCAGTGAGGGGCCCAAAACTGGACACAGTACTTGAGGTGTTGTCTCACCAGTGCTGAGTACAGGGGGACAATTACTTCCCTGCTCCTACTGGCAACACTGTTTCTGATGTAAGGCCCTCTTGACCACCTGGGCACACTGCTAGCTCATGTTCAGTCAAGCATCAGTCAATATCCCCAGGCCCATTTCCTCTACACAGTCTTTCAGCCACTCTGCCCCAAGCCTATAGTACTGCATGGGGTTGTTGTGGCCAAAGTGCAGGACCTGGCATTTGGTCTTGTTAAACCTCATCCCATTGGCTTCAGCCCAGCTCTCCAGACTGTCCAGATCCCTCTGTAGGGCCTCAGTAACCTCAGGCAGATTGACACTTCCAGCCAACTTGGTGTCATCTGCAAACTTTGTGAGGGTACACTCAATGCTCTCATACAGGTCATCAATAAAGATATTAAACAGGACAGGCCCCAGCACCAACCCCTGGGGAACACCACTAGTGACTGGTTGCCAGCTGAATTTAACTCTATTTACCTCCACTCTCTGGGCCTGGCCCTCCAGCCAGTTCCTTACCCAGCCAAGAGTGTACCTGTCCAAGCCATGGGCTGCTAGCTTCTGCAGAATACTGTGGAAGACAGTATTGAAGGTTTTGCTGATGTAGACTACATCAACAGCCTTTCCCTCAACCACCAAATGGGTCACTAGATCATAGAAAGAGATCAGGTTGGTCAGGCAGAACCTGCCCTTCGTGAACCCATCTTGGCTAGGACTGATCCCCTGGTTGTCCTGCACATACCGCGTGATCTCCCTCAAGACAATCTGCTCCATAACCTTCCCTGGCACTGAGGTCAGGGTAACAGGCCTGTTGTTCCCCAGATCCTCCTTACAACCCTTCTTGTAGATGGGAGTCACATTCTGAGAGTTCTCCTCGGAAGGGAGTCAACTATGACTATCTCTCCTTTCTTTTCTGGAGGAGGCTTCAAGAGTAGAGCTGACCACCTCACCTTAGACACGCTTGGAGGCAGTCCTCCCACTTCATCCTCACTCACCTCTCCCTCTTGTTTCACAGGGCTTCAAATCTATTACATAGATGCACCTGGGGTACTGAGGTAGGTCAGGATGGGGGTTGCCTGTGTTGCCAAGCTGGGACCTGCTGCCATTACTCCTCTCCTCTCAAGTTGGCTCTCTCTGGTCAACTATGGCAAGGCAGAGGGTTCACTACAGTTTGGGGGGTGCAATCTCTGTGTCTTTCTCACAGAGAGTCATCCCACCAATCAATCTCCTGTTCACACTCTCCGATGGTCCTTAATCTCTCTACCCCCTCCCTAAGCTGCACCACCAGGCTGAGCAGCTTGTCCATCTGCTCACACCTCATGCAGGTGGAGTCCTTCCCATCCTTCCTTGGCAGCAGAAAGTTCAGGCACTCCCTGAAGCCAGAGAACCACTACCTTTCTGGGCAGGTCCTCTGTCTGTCACGATCTTCTTGGGGCGAGCCCACTGTCTAGTAAAGACCATGTTTGAGCCTATGATCTCAGGGCCTATCAGTAGGAGAGCTGGTCTCCAGAGCAAAAACAAAAGTGCTAATGTGTCCTGCCACAAGATTCACCACCCACACCTGCTGCTGCAGTATTGCATGGACAGTGTGGGCTGTGCTCACACGTTGACTTCCCTTCCGGTTGTCAGTGGAAGGTAGCACCCTTTTCTCACCTGCCATGTTAAATGGGCGGAAGCCCTCCCGAAGGCTGCTTTTAGCCTCACAGCAAAGGATCAAGGTCAAGCTTGAGAGATAAGAGTGGGCAGTGCCAGCTCCACTCCTGCTAGCTCAGCAGCCTGTCTGCAAGCTGCTACCCCCTTCCCCCTCTTCCCCCCACCGGCAGAGGCACAGTGCTTTTGCTGGCTTCAAAAAAGACCTAAAAAGAGCTTTTTGGTTGACCTTTTTGCTTTAGGTCACTTATCCAGAACAGTCTTATCTGCCCTGAAGCTGGTCTCCACAGCAATCATTAAATTAACATCTATACATATGTGTACCTATAAAATATCTATGTAAATACCTACAAAACAGTGATTATATGAAACTTTTCCATATTACTGTTGCATTAACAACCTTCCTAGAAAAACTAAAAGAATAGTAAAATTTAAAGTCATCTTCATTCATAAGATCACAAATATCTACAACATCACCTTCCACTGATCCACATAATTCTTTAACTTGGGAAAGCAATCAACATGGACTCGAAGATACGTGGAGAAGGTGAACTTTTGCCGTCCAAAGATTAAGGTCCTTATCTGAGACGCCTAATATCTTCAGTTACTGTCAAGATTGTTTCTAATTAATTGTGTTCTTAAAACTTATCACTGGTTAACATAAATAATCAGTCTAAGGAACAGATAAGAGAACTTGAACATTTTCTTTAACAGTAGAATACTAAAGTGAAAGTCTGTCTTCATTTATTTTTGCCCTGGAGATTTTATTGTCTAATAGCTGAGTTTTAAAGATGGCTACATGTAAGTACCTGAACTATACATGATTATGGCATTCCTCTGTTTTATCTCACTAAATATGTGTTTTGTTTGTTTGTTTGTTTTACTAGTACATAGCCACAGGCTCTGTATTGATGTGGAAGTGCAGGAACTCTGAGCTAAGTACATAAGTCACATTTGTATAACAAATAGTAACTTTGTATATTATTTGAGACTGGGGGAGGCCACAGTACCCTTTCAAAATTTAACCAGGAACTAATAAAAAGAGCGTGTACCATTCAAAGGAAATGTGTTGAAAAGCTACTTGTGTAGATCAAAACTTGGAAAGGAGTGCCATACCAGGAGCATCACATACCTCTCTATCCAGCAGTTCCTCTTGGGGAACACTGAAGATGTAAGTATTGTGACCCGGAGTCACACTGGGAGGATAAGTATTATAAACAAAAGAAGCTAGTAACTTTTCTGAAAAATAATGTTAACTATAAGAGGCTTTTGTGTGTTAATTTTCACTATTTATATTGTTACACTTCTAACAAACTAATAAGGAAAAATATTAGATTTTTATTAGAAGGTTAATCATTAATTAAACTAGCAATAATGTCTTACTTTCGAATATTGGAGAAAATGTTTCCTTCTGCACTAAAAACATCTTCAACATAAAAGTAGTAGGGAAGACTTCAGATGTAACGAGAATAAAACAAAACTTACAAGCAATCTTCTCTACTTTCTGAGCATCAGAGCTGTAAGACATACACAGACTCCTTTATTTTGTCATATTTTCATAGAATAAAATGATCTCTAAGGTCCCTGCCAACTCAAGCCATTCTATGATTCTATAATTTCCTTTTAGGTTATGTTTTCTTGTACAGTATGCACTAGGAAGAAGTATTACTGTACAAGTGTAAACACTAATTAGAAGAATGAATAAGTGATTCAAAATAACTTTAATTACCTCAATAGCTAAACAGATATGAATGTGAAAAAGTGCAGTATCTTTATGAATGCAATATCAATTTCACACTGCTTTAGTCAGGGTTTGTAAAGCAGTATGGACCCTAACATCTCAGAGCAATTTTTTTAATGAGAAACCAATATACATACAGCATGGCTCTTGTAAAGACTGGGTCACCAATAACTAATCCTTTGATTTGTCACAGATGACAGTTCTTAGTCCTAGAGCAATCTGTTGGATGTTTGGGAGGGGGGAAAAAAAAGCAAATAAACAAACAAACAACAACAACAACAAACAGCATAAAATGTGCATATAATTTGGAAAGATTTGGGAAATTCTAATTTTTGCTATAATGAATCCCCCTCTCTCTCCTTTTTCAAATGGCATCCATAATTCTCCAGTGTATCATGCCATCACAAAGACATGTGTTTAATCAAACACATTCTGCACCTGGACACTTCTAGTCAATATGTAGTAAACAACTAATGTGTTCCAATCTAAAGTGAAGGCACCATGTTTCAGAGAGTTTCATTGATCTCAAATGGCAGAGTTAGCCCTCTTTTGTGAAAAGAATCTTTCAAATAAAGCTACTTGAGTGTTTGAAGGTACAAGTACTTTGATGTTTCAAAGCCTCAATTATTTAGGTACCACAGAGCTGAGTATTGTGTGTCTGCCAAAGTCTTGTTTAAAAACCTCAGATGGCTAAGATGTCATGTTCTGTTCAAAGGCTTCTGGTGACTGAAATTAAGAGAAAATCCCTTTCATTTTAGTGATTCCTAAGGCTCTCTCAGCATCCATTCTGTACAGCTTCGGCATGACACCATTAAATGCTTGCTTGCAATTTGAGTACATTGTCAACAGAGCAGATGGATTCTAACTAAGAAAGTGGTATTTATGCTGATAGTCTGTGGAAAGAGCAAAATAAATGTACAAAAAGCCCTCTGTCACCAGCTTCTGGTTGCTCTTACTAAGGGGATAATATTCAAATGCCTGACTTAAGAGCAGTTGCTCTGATACTTTTGTCTTCAATAATTAATTTAATCTTTGTCTCCAGCACAGTGTAAAGGCAAGGGTTCCTCTATCCTGAATTTATTATGAAAACTGCTCTAAAGTTACTGCCCCCTATTTTATTATGTTCACCCACAATGTAAGGAGCAGGTTGAATCTTTCTGTCAATATTCCATTACATTTTGCTGCTGTGTGACAGATGGCAGCAGAGAGGCAATCCCACAGAATGGTGTCTGAGATGGAAGTGTGTATTAAGCAAAGATGTAAAACTGAATTTCCCCATGAGGAAAATGTTGCACCCACTAATATTCATTGACACTTGATGAACATTTATAGAGACCAAACAGTGGATGTAAGCACAGTGAAACTGAGTGGTGCATTTCAGCAATGCTGACAATAGTGTCAAAGGCAAGCCTTGAAACAAGTGACCATGGAGATTTTTACCATCACAGAATGAAGACTCTTGTTCGTCAGTGAAAATAAATGCATAGTTAATGATAAGGACTACACTGAAAAATAGTGTTTTGTAATTGATATCAGCTATTGTTATTGTACTCTTTGTATACACTTCAGTTTTCATGAAAATAAATAGGTAACATTATTTGTGGAGTAACCTATGTAGATTTGAGGAGTAAGTATGTCCATCGTTGATACATCATGCAGATTTCTCTTGTTACTAACCTATTACTGAAAATGTCTACATTGGCATCTGAGAGTTAAGTTGCATTACAATAGTTCAGCAAGTCAACAGGATGTGGCTCACAGTTCAAAATATGGTATACAGAAAACAATGAAATCATCTATATAAAATATATTTATATATTTGAACAGGAGGAGTCAAAGAGATTCGGGGAAAGATTCACAGGTGGTATTCTGGGTGCAAAAGTGAAGGCTGAAAACAACTTTAGATTCATAACTGAGGTATTTAAGTTAACATATTTTAGACAAATGATCCTATGCTCACTCAAAAGCTACTAGAAGGCTACAGGAACCTCCAGGGTGATTCAGATCTAAGCAGAATAAATTGCACTTCAGGAAGTATATTTTTCTCTTCTGATTACATAAATAGTCTGAGACAGTAGGTAAATGATCTCAGCTAAAAGCCTAAAATTCAGAGGAATTTATCTTTTCCTTTCTTCCCATTCATGGAATAAGATGTAGTCCCTGATAGAAAGAAAGAAAGAAAGAAAGAAAGAAAGAAAGAAAGAAAGAAAGAAAGAAAGAAAGAAAGAAAGAAAGAAAGAAAGAAAGAAAGAAAGAAAGAAAGAAAGAAAGAAAGGAAGAAAGAAAGGAAGAAAGAAGGAAAGAAAGAAGGAAAGAAAGAAGGAAAGGAAGGAAGGAAGGAAGGAAGGAAGGAAGGAAGGAAGGAAGGAAGGAAGGAAGGAAGGAAGGAAGGAAGGAAGGAAGGAAGGAAGGAAGGAAGGAAGGAAGGAAGGAAGGAAGGAAGGAAGGAAGGAGGGAGGGAGGGAGGGAGGGAGGGAGGGAGGGAGGGAGAAAGAAAATAAAATAAATGAGAAGTTTTATGAAGAAAAAGACATGCAGAAGAATAAGAGGCCGAATAGGAGAGAAGATAATATACGGAAGACGTTTATATATGAATATAATTTATCATTCTTTAGAGCTGAATCCAACCTTGAGTCTTGTGCAACAGATGGAAGCACCTAGAATGAAAGAAAGAAAGAAAAAAATTCTTAAGTGCCTTCTGAAGAATTTGGGCAACCTTCCTTTGCAGTATGTTGTAAATAGCCACTAGAGGGAAAACTGGCTTGAAGCAATACACAGATTCCTGCAGTAATGCCTGAATGCAACAAAGTTGTTCAGGCCAGCATGGTATCCTTTCCTGCTGTCACATTACCACTTCATTTCCACACACAGGGCTCTTTGCTGTCTTGCTCAGTGAGTGTCAACGTGTGAACAGTGGTTTAAGGCATAAATGGGTATAGTGACACCCTTTTGCAGCTAGAACCAGACATACTGACAAGTCTATGTTATTTCTGTGGCTAAGAGTGAGAGTTTTTTTGCAAGCCAATTTGCCACAAGTTGATAAGGTGAATCTTCAGCTTCAGACGAATTAGGACATTGGTACCAAAGAGATTGATAATGAGAGTTCAGTCAACAGAATTTCAGAATTCAGTAATGACACTCCAGAAGCCTGACATTAGGACTGTAAACTTTCCTGCATATCTTTAACAAACTCTTTATTATTTTATAATTTCATAGAATGGAATTGGAAGGGACCTCAAGGATCATCAAGCTCCAACCCCCTTGCCACAGGCAGGGCCACCAACCTCCACATTTAGTACTAGATCAGGCTGCCCAGGGCTCCATCCAACCTGGCCTTGAACATGTGCAGGGACAGGGCAATCATAGCCTCTCTGGGCAGCCTGTTCTAGCACGTCACCACTCTCAAAGTAAATGACTTTCCCCTGATATCCAACCTAAATCTTCCCTCCTTAATGATTTCAACAATGTTTTCAGCTGAAAGATATCCCATGTGAAAAATTCAAACTTCTATTCATGCTGACTACTATGTACTGAGATTTGCTTTCAGTAAGAGAAAAATATTCTGCTGTCATTGCTGGCCTCCATTTTATTTTTAACCAAAGTATATACCAAGCATTTTGCAAAAGGTAACCACATTTCCTGATATTTTTTTAAAACACAAACACACAGAAGAACTGCTTAAATTTACTGTTTTGTTTGTTTGTTTGTTTTGTTTTGTTTTCCATATTTGCAAGTTAAGAAGGAACTCATTCCATAAATGAAATGAAAGATTCCCTCCTTTATTTTAAGTCCTTCTTTATTCTGAGTCCGACACATGGTTAAATTATCTAAGTAAACACATAGAATACTTACTAATGTAACTTTGAGAGAGTTTGACCCCTAACTGCCCTTCCATCCTGAAGCAAAATTCAACTAGTTTTGTGGGAAGTTACTAAATAAAACAACATAACCATTCAGACAATTAGTCTAATTTCTTTGAGTTTCTTGTTTCAACTGCCTGTAAAAAAATCATGTCTTTCTGAAAACAAAAGCTTAGCAGGTTTTAGGGTAGTTTCGTTAAAACAGTTTATTTCTAATGTGGCAGGAAGGTAGAGGTATCAACATGATTCTGACTTCCTTGAAATCTCAGCTAATATAGCACTGGATGACAGTTAGGAAGATGGATGGATGCTGAGATCCTCCAAGCCCTTATGGTGAGCAACCTTATTAATTATCACTCTACTCTATAGCTCAGACAGGGAGATAATCAAAGTATCTTCAGCATTATAAAGCAAAGTAGATATACTTCATATAAACTGGACATAGCAAATGTCTTGCTTTAATGTACCTCTGTAAAGCAATATGAAGTTGAGTGGTCTCTACGGAGAAAAAAAAAACAAAAACTTATCTTAATGAGATAAAGCTGCAGGTCAGTGTAGTATTTAATTAATTTTTACCTGCATTTTTTAAATATTAGACACCAAGAGAGAGTGAGCAAGAGAAGGAGAACTGAGCAAGAAAAGAAAAGAGTGGAAAAACACAGGAAATTATAATAATAAAAATTCTGAAGCCAGCTAGTAAGCTAAAGTGACTTTAATTTTTCTGCTTTATTAAAATGTATTCAAGTCTTTGATGGTCTATGAAATCTGGTATCCCATCAATTATGATCTCAAAAGATTTCTGAAACATTTTTTATTTTTTTTTTTTAGAGAGAAGTAAGTAAAGTATGGGTTTGTCTTTTAAAGTGTGTTTTATTATATCATTACTTCAAATAATGTCAGTAACTTGGTACCAGTTTGAATGGTTATGGAACATTTGTAATTCAAGGGGGTGTGATTATCAGTGTATATTCTGGTATAAAAAAGACTTTAGCCAGATTACTTTTTATCGGCTCATGAATTTAGATGCAGTTCCTTTAGCTCCATAATGCAGCTGTCTGGGGGTAGATATATGCAGTCCTCCAGATTGGCTGCCATTGAAAACTTGTAATGTGAAACTTGATAATTTGTGTTGGGAGATATTCTACTGGTTCATGAGTAAAGATACTCTGAAACAAAACAAAACAAAACAAAACAATGACAACAACAAAAAAAAAAAAAAAAAGGAAAAGAAAAAGAAAAAAAAAGAAAAAAAGTAATGCTGAAAGCCAGCCAGTCATTTCACAGCTGAGATCTGCAACATCCTGTGAACAAAATATGTTGGTCAATCACCTGAAGAAATTCAGTAGGTTTAATGCATGTTTTAGCTTCTTCCTCCAACAAACAAAATCTGTATTGCCAGTGACATGAAACCATTAATTTAAATGCCAAATTCATTCCTTATACTTAATGTGCTTGCATTTAGATTTTAAAACCATTTGCAAAGCCTGTGTGTGAGGAGGAGGGGAGATACAGAAGCAAAGGTTTGCAAAATTCATACTGCCAGCAATTTTTCATCCATTGAAGATTAAATGCAGCATATTCTGTACACACCTATGCCACTATCAAATACAGCACAATAATTCAGCAACTTCAAAAATTTAATTGGCAAGCTGCATTGCCTCTGGAAAAAAAAAAAAAAGAAAGAAAGAAAGAAAAAGAAAAAGAAAAAGAAAAAGAAAAAGAAAAAGAAAAAGAAAAAGAAAAAGAAAAAGAAAAAGACAGTGGAATAATGCAAAAGTTACTTATAAGCTTGGTCAAATGACTTTTAAAACATGACAAAAAGAAACTTTTTTGAATGAATGCATAAGTCATGCTTTCAGTTAATGTAAATCAGTATTTAGCAAATATAACAGCTTAGTGGTTGATCTGTTAGAGATGGATTTTCAGCTGCATCTGAACCGTGCAGGTAAAAGACTTCCTTAGTACACGCAGATGAAGATTAGGAAGTAAAAGGCAGAGTTTAGAGTAAACAAACAAACAAACAAGCAAAAAAGCTAGAATTAATTTTAGCAAAATAAGTAACTGTAGGAATAAAGATAATAGTATGAGAGGAAGGGAAATTTTTAATGCTTTCTTATATCTTCTGAGCAGAACCTGATGGTGTAGATCATTCAGAGCTTCAGCTACAGGAGAGTTTGGCCATAGACATGATTCAGTGACGTAGTCTGGACATGAGTCAGAGAAGACATCAAAGTTTTGAGGTCATTTTTTTAAATGAAAAGAAGAAAGCTGGAAAGGAAAGTTACTGTTTTCTCACCAAACTAGTGGAAGAAAATGTGGAAGGAATAACTAGATCATGTTCCTATAGAACTGCAGAAATGATGTAATAAGTTGTAGTGCGAAATATAGGGGGAAAATATATCAGAATCATAGAATCACCTTGGTTGGAAAATACCTCTAAGATCATCTAGTCCAACCATCTATCTATCACCAATATTTCCCACTAAATAATGTCCCTAAGTACAACATCTAAACGTTTCTTGAACACCTCCAGGGATGGTGACTCCACCACCTTGCTGGGCAGCCTATTCCAGCATCTGACCACTCTCTTGGAGAATTATTATTTCCTAACATTAAACCTGAATCTCCCCTGATTCAACTTGAGACTGTTCCCTCTAGCCCTATTGCTAGTTACAGGAGAGAAGAGGCCAACTCCCTCATCACCACAACATCCCTTCAGGTAGTTGTAGAGAGCAATATGGTCACTCTAGTCACCAAAATTCTAGAGGCTTACCCACATTTCTTGACAAGTTTGTAACTCCTTAACATTGGCATTTTATAGCAGTTATCCTATTTAAAAAGTATTCATCGTGGGCTTAAATGTAAGCATACACTGATGTTCCATTGCTACCAACGAGATTTAGGCATTTCCATAAAATTAAGACATTTGCTGGAGACAAATAATGACAGAATCACAGAATCACAGAAACAGAGAATGGCCCAGGTTGGTAGGGACTACAACCCTCCCCCCTCTCTCCGCCCCCCCCCACACACAGTCAGGGCCGCCAACCTCCACATTTAATACAAGACCAGGCTGCCCAGAGCTCCATCCAACCTGGCCTTGAACACCTCCAGGGACGGGGCATCCACAACCGCTCTGGGCAGCCTGTTCCAGCACCTTACTACTCTCATAGTAAAGAACATCCCCCTGACATCCAACCTAAATCTTCCCTCCTTCAACTTAAAACTATCTCCCCTTCTCCTGCTGTTATCTACCCTTACAAAGAGTTGACTCCCCTTCTGTTTATAGGCTCCCTTTAGGTACTGCTGCATTTAGGTCACCCTGTAGCCTTCTTTTCTCCAGGCTGAACAAGCCAAATTCCCTCATCCTGTCTTCGTAGGAGGGGTGCTCCAATCCCCTCATCATCTTGGTGTCCCTCCTCTGGACCCTCTCCAGCATCTCTCTCTCTTTCTTATACTGTGGGCTCCAGACCTGCATGCAGTGCTCCAGATGGGGCCTCATGAGGGCAGAGTAGAGAGGAACAATCACCTCCTTATCCCTGCTGGCCACTCCTCTTCTGATAGAGCCCAGGATACCATTTGCTTTTCGTGCTGCAAGAGTACACTGCTGGTTCATGTTAAGTTTTTCATCCACCAGGACCCCCAGGTCCTTCTCTGCAGGGCTACTCTGAAGGACTGCTCCTTCCAGTTTGCACATATGCATGGGATTCCTCTAGCCCGAGTGCAAAACCTTGCACTTTGCTGTGTTGAACCTGATTAGGTTCACCCAGGCCCACCATTCAAGGCACTTGAATCAACCATAACTTCCCAAGTCTACAAAAATATAGTATTAATACAGTTATGAATTCTGTATTCATCTATATGTGACAAAAATTTTAAACAATATATCATTTTTCCCCCTTTTCCTGCAAGTTTATCTTGGTGGAGTAGTGCACAGTCACTGCTACTAAGAATGACTGGGAAAAGACGCAACACGCATATAATTTCCCTAGTAAATCCTACTGCTCTTCAAGTGAGCTTATGGTGTTGTCTTTTTATTTTTGATCTTTTTGTTTAGTATTTTTTGTGTGTTTGCTATTATATGTTTGTTTTTTTTATTATTACTAAGTGATGGATTGATTGATGCATATGAAGGTCAAATGATTTGCTTAGCCTTGTCTTCTAGTGAGTAAGGGTGTGCACCTATTAAATGAACAACTGTAGGTAGCCTTATTCATTAAACATCAATTATGCCCTTTCATTTGTTAAAATGGTCTGTGTAGTCATAGTTAAATAGGAACAAGAAGTGACTGAGCCTCAGCACTGATTGGCAGTGGGCATCAATCATTATTCTGGCAAGGATCTCAAAGAACATATCACTTAGTAGCAAATCTGGCAGGTTTGAATGGGATTATTGCGGATTGGTTTACCAATAACTGTCATGCTTAAAATCTTGACACAATAAGAATTCATCACCAGTGCCAATCACACACTTGATGCCAATCCCAATTCACATCTTCCCCTTGATAGTCTTGATCCACACTAATGCTCCAAAGAGCAGGAAAGGCTTCAGGGCTGAGGAGGAACAAATGGAGCAAAATGCCAGAAACAATACTGGAATCTGCATTGTTGTTTAGGGAAGGGACAGAATGTTTTGCATGAAAGACCCAGTCTTTCATTGGGTCATGCATCTCAAAGTACTGGGATAACTGAATACAGCAAGCAAAAGCATAATTTTGAATGTCAATTTTTGAAATATATATATAAATGTATATCCTGCTGACTACAGGAACAAGTACTTATACACATCAGCCTCTAGCAATAACAAGATTCAGAGTCCTGTTGTCACCATACTTGAGCACTTCTGGGAGGTAGGAAAATATTAGACTTGTAGGGAATAAATGTCATTTCAGATGTCATATAGAATGCTTATGTTAAAATAGAATTTGTACTGTATTTACTGCTGCCATGCTAGACTAGTAGACATTAGATATATATCAGAAAAGAGCAAACCTTATAAGCATACCATTAATACACCTTTCAGGGTCAAATTGAAAATGAAGAAACAGAGTTAGTTATCATGGAAGTAGCTGATATGTAACTTCAGAGAGGGATGGCTTTAGGTCATCCTTACCTGCCACTGTAAATATATTCAATAAAATTTGAGCCTATAGAAAACTCAAGAATACAAAAAAAAAAAAGCTTCCATATAATGTGAAGAGGCTACTTTCAAGACAGACTGTCTGAACAAAGATACTATCAAAATCCTGAGGTACTACTAACCAGTTTCTGCATGACCTACCTAACAACCTCAGCCAATTTTCCAATTGTGTTACTTTGTGAGGTAGAGCAGAGGAATTATTTGCTTGTACAATACGATTATATTGTTCGTAAGTTAGAATCAGTGGGGAAAAAGATATAAAACATACAACAGTGGGGAAAAAAAATAAAACATAAAAATTGCTAGAACAAAGGGAAATTAATTTTGTAAGGAAAGTATTGAAGGTGAAGTTTTTCAGAGAGATATAATGATGATCACAGACTCAGACTTCCACCATCAAGAGAAGAGCCCTCCTATAATGGCTTACGGAAATCCGTGAAAACAACAGTGATGAGATTTAGTCTAATTAACTTGGCACTTCAGTAAAGAACTAAGGAACTGAGGAAGGATGTGTATTTTTATCTAGATTCCCTGTATAATCAATGGTGAAAGTGAGAACAGCTTCCAGAGAGCTGTTTACTACTTAAAGGTCTGCGGTTTTGGGTCACAATAGAAGTCTCACACTACGTTTAAATATTTGTATATAAGTGAATGTCTCAGTTAAGGATAGCAAAATACCTTTGAAAAAGGAAACAAGGAAAAAAGAAAAGCTGTAAATAAGACCTACAGTGTATCCTGATGGCATTAGAGGCATTTGTATGTATTAAGAGAGGTAGGACTGCATCTTCTCCAAGACACGCTAAGCAGCTAGTCAGACTCAGAAATGAAAGTTCTGAATACTTGAATCAGTAATCACCACATATCCTTAGTTCTGGGTAAACAGTAAGACCTAACTGCGTCTTCATTTAAGCATTTCAGTTAGTAATTCTTACAATCCTTTTTTTTGGATCTCTCTTTTCTTTTTCGTATATTTTTTCTTTTGATTTTTTTTAATTCTTTTTTTTCTCTACTTTCATTTTTATACATCTTTGGAGAGTTAACTCCAAAATTTGTCTTTACAGAGTTTAGCTCAGTAAACCACACAACAAAAAGAGAGTCAAAAAAAGCTAATACACATAATTTGCTATGTGATGAGTAGCACCTATTACGGTTGAATTGCAATTTTTTTTTTTTTTTTTAGGTCTTCTGGATGCCATGTTAAAGTAAATAATAAATAATAATAATTAACTAACATTAGATTTAGAATCAGTGTATTGTTTTCATATGTATAGTATAATAATTTATCACTGCTTTATTCAAGGCTCTTTAGTAGCTAGAACAGATCTATGTGTGTTTATTCCTGATGATGGTCTGACCATGTTTTTTTTTAAATAAATGACAAGTGGTAATTTTTTAGTTTCTTGGGGTATTTAAACATGATTTATCAAAGAAAACATATGATGTAAAAAGGTCAACATGCTGTGTTAATAAGGAGAACTTTATTATTCTTATTTATTTGACAACTTTTCATGAATATTGTAAGTACCTCCACAAACATACACATCATTGGCCATCTGGAGCACAGAGTGACATCAAAAAGAGAAAAGCAGGTTCTGAGACAGTATGGTCCCAGGTCAGCCAAAGGCAAAATTTCCATAGAAGTGCATAGTGATGAGGCAGCTCAAGGCCAAACATAACCAAACGTAATCAGCAGGTCAGGGTCAGTATCAGAAGGAGACATATAACAGGCATGCCTACTGTGAAGCTAAGAACAAGGACTGAGGACTCAGGCAATGCTACAGGAATGCTTCCCAAAGGCAGGGAATGGATGAAGCAGAAGAAGCTTCTTACCACCTTTTCTTATACAGAACTTTTCCCAAGAGTCTGATTCAAAGGCAAATGACTGCATTAAGAGCTGATTTTGAAAACACAACAAGAATCCTGGGAACATGGACTGGGGAAAGTGGTTGCAGATTCAGTTGATACACTCTGAGTCATAACACGCTGCAATTATTAAGCAATCTTGAAGCAGGAAAATTGATAAGTCTTTCAAACTGCATGTTTTCATACTGGAGAGATCAATTTTAAAGAGTAGCTTGTAAGTTTGGATGGGGAACCCCTTGAGAGTATCCCTGTGGAGAATGACTTCAGGGTCCTAATGGGCAAGCCAGCAGCGTGTGTCTGCAGCCTGGAAGGCCAACTATATCCTGGGCTGCATTAAAAGAGGAGTGGCCAGCAGGGAGACAGAAGTGATTGTCCCCTCTACTTGGCTCTTGTGAGGCCCCATCTGTAGTACTGTCTCCAGGCCTGGGGCCCCCAGTAAGAAAATGCAGGGCTCTTGGAATGAGTCCAGAGGAGGACCACTAAGATGATCAGTGGGCTGGAGCAGTTCTCCTATGAAGACAGGTTGAGGGAACTGGGCTTATTTAGGCTGGAGAAGATATGGCTCTGGGGACACCTCACTGTAGTCTTCTAACACTTGAAGGGAGAATATAAACAGGAGGGGGAACAGCTGTTTACAGGGGTGGATAGTGATAGGACAAGGGGGAATGGTTTTAAACTGAGACAGGAGAGGCTTAGATTAGATATTAGTAGGAAGTTTTTCACTGAGAGGGTGGTGATGCACTGGAACATGTTGCCCAAGTAGGCTGTGGATGCCCTGTCCCTGGAGGCATTCAAGGCCAGGCTGGATGTGGCTCTGGGCAGCCTAGTGGTTAGCAACCCTGCACACAGCAGAGGAATTGAAACTAGATGATCTTTGAGGTCCCTTTCAACCCAGGCCATTCTATGATTCTACGATTCTGTGAAGTTCTTCTTGGAGAATCCTGGTGCAGTTTTCCTTCTTCGTAGTGCCACTTTTCTCCACTGCAGTGACAAAGTGGAAGTGCAATCAGGTGCAAAACAAAAACATATTTAAACTAAGAAAGCCTTCAGATGTCCTCTGTGTTGGAGGATACGTGTAGAGGTGCTCTCTTCAGGGTTATACTTTAATCAGTCTCAAGCTCTGAAAGCAAATAATTAAGGAAAAAAGACTTTGGTCTTGTGACCAGACAGCTGAAGTCTGGTCTTCAGCTTTTACACTGGAATGGAACACTATTTTAACTCTGTTCTTGACTCAGTTGAACTTCCATAGCTACAACACAAGTCTCTGCTGTTGCTTTCCATGAGAATCAGATGGAAGATTAAATGGAGAATTACTCCAGTGCCACTTCACCCTTTATCCGCTGTAAAAAGCAGCAACCCAAAGGAATAGTATACAGTGTTAATTTCATCAGAGATTACATCCTCAACATTTCAAAGCAGTTCTCAGATGATAAAAATTAGGGATGTTTTCAAGTATGCTGCTGTCTTAAGTTTCTCTCTGCTTTTGTCTTACGCAGTATGAATTCCCTTTTGATTACCAGCTTTCCGAATACAGAGGAAAGAGAAATTCAATAACTAATATTCATTTGCACTACACACCTCAGTCTATTGTGAGAATGTATCCGCATGCTACCTACTTCACTTCTGCGAAATAGTCCTCAAGAGTTTTTAAAGAATGGAAAGAAAGTGAAGTGTTTACAGACGGTCACACAGTAGAGGCTCCTTCACATACACTGAAGTTACTAATTTACACAAGATTTAGTATCAAATTCCCTCCCTCCTTTCGGACATACTGAGATCTAAGACTGCTACTATTAGGAAAAGAAGATGTGATTCTTATTATTACACCATCTTCCTTTTCACTATTTGTTTTTGGAACTATTTTAGTTTATATGGGAACTGGAGGGAAAGAGAAATAGAGAAATAGAATCAGAAGATGCTGGAAGGCACAAAGACGTATTTCCATGACCTATATAGTTATCTGAGGGACAAAGGTGTTCCAGTATGCTTTAAAATAAATTTCAATTACATATAAGCTGTTCTCATGTGGGAGTGATGCAATATGATCAATCAGACTTCAGGCATATCCTATAATATCTTTCCAAACTTCTTGGTTGTTTTAAACCCAGTATGGCTGAGGAGTAAAGGTCTCGAAGGTAATTGGTACTCACAGATTTCAAAAATAATAGCAGAAAAAATATCAGAGGAAACAGAGGAGTTTTTTTTTGCAGTAGATATGTAGAGTACAAAAATATTTTTGTATTGTGACATCTTCTTTGTGAAAGTCAAATAAAACTCATCTTGCAAGCAAAGGAATTCAAAGGCTGAGTCTTCTCAAAGGTCATCAACACAGGTGACTTCAACATCAGATGATAAAAGAAGTAGCATAGCTTTCTCAGTTTGCAACAAAGTGCATTTATTGCCATGAACGCACAAAGGGAGGAATACCCATTGTACTTATTTCAGCATAAATAGCCCAATACTGTTCCTAGCAGGAACTTAGGAACCTTGATGCTGTTCTTAATAAGCATAAATCATTTCAAGTCCCCTAATAGGAGGACAAGAAAAAATGATATTCTGTACATGTGGATTTGACCAAAACAAACAAACAAATAAACAAATGTAATTCAATAAAGAGTCAAACAACAAAAACTGGAGAATATATTGCAAATCAAACTACTTATGCTCCAGTGCTTGTGGTTGTCATTGTTGGGTCCTCATTATGTCCCTTTCCTTACGCTTTCCTTGGTTCATTTCTTCTAGTAATTTGCTTTCAATGACAGCACAGAAAACTACAAAACCACTCAAAAAGCCAATTATTAGCCAATTATGCAATAGTTAAATATTAGTCACTTGTGGAATACCATGTCTGTTGATGTGGTTACTTCCAAATTAAAGTCATGATCCTGGTACCTTAAAGTCATACATAAGTCATAGAATTTTCAAGAGTGAAAATGTAAATTCTGTTACCTTAGTCAAGGTCTAATCTGAATGTTTTTCTTTTTCCCTTTACACTAGGAGTGGCAAAAATATTTTTCCATTTTCTGTCTAAAACTAACTGCTGTTCTAGAATACATACATAGTATGAGGCAGTCCTTAGTTTCACTTCTATGTAATTTTAAAAATATTTGGAGAGCTTTGAATGGGGAAGGTTTATGCATACATAGATGTGTTTCTTTATGGTTATTTGTGGTTAAAAATTAAAAAATAGGAAATGCTAGAATTAAGATTTTCTGTGAAACCAGCAATTTAACTCACTTTGCATTAGAATTCTGGCAGTTTCTTTACGGTATTTAGGCAAACTTTCCACATTTGCACTCAGATGTGTTGTCCTCTCATACAGTGAGAATGTAAAGAAGAATCTCACTCTTGTTTTCACTACAAAGGCCACTTTTTTATTTTATTTTTTCCCCTGAAATGAGTACATAAGGAATTATATATTGACTTTGTTTGGAATAACAAGTACTATTTAAAATATACATATTATTAGAAAATATTTGCTGTTCAGCATATCATTCACTTCTAATGTAGGTGATTTTAGCATCCTGTCTCCATAATATATATGTATGTTATACATGTTTATACAAATATTCGTGTAAACACAGAATCAAACCCAAACCCACATACAAACATCACAGTTAGGTATAGATATACATATCCACTATATATAGGAGTCCTCAAATATGCTTTATGATTATGTTTTCAAAAATAGGAATTTTCTTTCTTTCTTTCTTGGAATTGTATTAATACATTTCAAGTTATTTTCTTTTCAGAAGGAAAATGAAAATGTAGGAAATGGGGAATTTAGTTCTAAGATTTTGGTTTTAAAGATATTGAAACAAAACCAAATTATTAATGTTTGGAGGAAACAAACAAACAAACAAACAAACAAACAAACACCACTACAAAAATATAATCCAATAAATTAATATTTTTACCTCTCTAGATTGGAGAGGCTGCTGGCGATATTGGTAGAGAGAAGAGCTCATTATACAAGAAACACATATGGTGTCCTTAAAATATATCTCCTGAAGTACATTATTTTAAGAACTGTCATTTACTGTGTATGTAATATGCTTTTATTATTTATGGTCAGGTAGTTTTTAATTGGAAGTGGGCTGGGTGCCTTCCAAAAGGGTTGGTACCATTTGTGATGAGTCTTTGACTGATAATCAAAGAACAGACATTTAATTATATGCTGGTATTTTGTGTATCTTTAAAGGAGGATTTGGGGAGGAGTTAATCACTGTTCTGAGGAGTAAACCCTTGATATGTTCTCAGCATTCCATTCCACATAAACACTTCTACATGAAACACAGTTTGTAATTTATACTGCATGCTGTCCACTTTTTCAGGCTGCCAAATTATCTAGGCTAGAGAATAATAAAAATGATACCAAAATCAAATTGCTAACATTTTGTGAACTTTAATGGAAGACTTTTATTTGAACACTGATTTTTTTTTCCTTCTTTCTTCTCATGTGCAACTCAAAGCAAAGAATGTTATTTAATATGTTTTTTGCAGAGATAAATCTTTTTGCCTCTTTTAATAACCCAAACTTTTTTTTTTTTTTTAACTTTGTGTGTGTGTGCTTGTATGTGTGAATTATATTTTTTTTGTTGTTAAAATGAAGCGTGTGTGCATTCTTTCAGTCATGTTTATCTGTTGTGGGTTCTCAGGGGAGTAATGTATGTTGAAATGGGGCTGGCTATAGAAGATGTTAAAGAGGAGAGAGACTGACAGAAAAGTCGTGTGAGGTGTGCCTCTTAAGTGTGCTAAGTCAGACCAGACTATAGTCTCCAATTTTTACACCAGTCTGCTTTTGCCTTGATTTAAAGTATTTGCACTTCATAGCTCTTCAGACTTAGAAAAGGGATCTCAAGAGAACTAATGCTCTAGTGATACAGCATTTGGGATGGACAACAATCCTTTACTGCCTGTATTTTCTGACTGCACACATGGATTCCTCCTAGAGCCTGTGATCAAAAGGGATTGTAAAAAGTTCTTTAAACTCACTAAGCACTGCTTAAAATTGAGAAGAAAATGGAACTTTTAGGATAAGGATCCTTGCTTTACACAAAGGAAATTACCCAGCCTTTTTGTCAACCAGCTATTGCTAGTTTCCAGGCCAGTGTGATTTGTTATGAAAGATTCTCTTTTCAAATATAATGTTAAGCTATTTCTGAAATCCCACATCAGAACTTACCCTCACAAACTTCCCTGCCCCTTTCTCTCTCAAATAGATCCTTCTTTTCAGTTTGGAGCTAATTAAATCGTGAAAGTATTAGTTAATCTCCTTTCTCTTTTGTACAAAAGTAGGTGCCCGAATTCATTGTTCAGTCATTTATACTGTCTTACATTGTGTGCCATGTCTTATTCTGTTCAGTTGGAACAGAAGTTTCCATTTCAGGGCAAAGAGAGATTAAAACTTTTACAGCTTCACCAGTTTAGTTTATGACTAGAGCCACCAAGAGCTTTGAAGTACTAAAAATCCTACCTGGCAGCAAGAAAGTTTAACACAGACTCTCACATGAATGCACACACACACAAAATATATATAGATGGTTGGAAAGAATCTGATCCCCTGAGCAGATTAGAAAGAATTCTTTGGGTTTGTTGTGATGAAAAGGCAATAATAGGCTGCCTGCCTTATGCCAGCATTTTTTCCCTCCCTCCTTCTCTTCACCCCTAAACCTAATATGTCATTTGGTGATACTCATCAGTCCTGCAAGAATATAACAGAATAATTCATTACTTCACTTGATGCCCCCAAGATTGAAAAATAGTTGTTACATACCAAGAGATGGTTGTGCAAGGAAAGATTAATAGGCGCAAGGATTCACCAGCTGTCCATTCTATTCGGGGAGAAGAAAATAAGTATATGTAAATCACTTTAGCTGCTGGCATAAGATGTTGTACAGTATTTGCCTGGTGCTGGGGTCACTT
Source organism: Gallus gallus (assembly GCF_016699485.2). Classification (NCBI taxonomy): domain Eukaryota; kingdom Metazoa; phylum Chordata; class Aves; order Galliformes; family Phasianidae; genus Gallus; species Gallus gallus. Next base: position 4,946,161 of record NC_052572.1, read on the forward strand.
AAATAAAAAATGCTCTGCTTCATTTAAGCCTTAGTACTATCCTACTTAAGGCTGTGCTGTGACGGACAGTGTCATTAGAACCTGGAAACCAAGGACTGACTTCCTTAGGGACTCATACCTTTAGCTCTTCATGCTTATGAACCTTTTTCTATGTAGTTGACCATCTGTGTGAAAATTTTAAATAGAAGTGCTTTCATAACATTTATTCAGGCAAGCTTCCTTCTATGCCGGTCCCTTGTTTTCTTTCTGTTTGTCTCTCGACATGTCTAGAAATGTGAACTTGAAGTTATTCCATATAAATCTATTGTTCACATTCTTCATATTATAACAGAACACAACATTCTTTTCTATAGTATTTTTTTTTTCCCCACCAGAAGCACCAACTGCATTCAAAGCTTCAAAATCAATATTACATAGGTTGCCTACAAAGTAATAGAAGAAAAAGAGTACAGAAAGATGTATGAGCAGAGAATATATAAATATATTTCTTATGGAGGACATCAGAAAAGTGACAAGAGTATCAATGAAGTAAATGCACAATTTTTTTCTTTGATTGTTAATAATGATAGGTATTTTGGTTGCACTTTGAAGATTCATATGCTTGTATGTCCCCTTTTGAAGCACAATCTTTAAATAAACACTGGGCAATATTGTTTCTGTTTTGTTAAAACTTCATGGAATCACCACACAAAGTACTTGCTAAATGAGACATGGAAAGTGAGACTGTAGTTTTTCATGACTTTGATCAGTAAAAATATGTATGGCCAGAACAATCCAGTGGAAGAACATCATAGAATCATAGAGTCATAGAATACCGGGATTGGAACAATCTTTAAGATCATTTAGTTGCAAACCCTTGACATGGGCAAGGCTGCTAACCACTAGATGAAGCAGTAGATCAGGTTGTCCCATTTGCATCCAGCCTGGCCTTGAGGACTTCCAGGGACAGGGAATTCACAACCTCTCTACACAGTCCTCAACACCCACTCAGTGAAAAAGTTGACTTCAAATCTAATTCTCTCTTCAATCATTTCAAAACTATTTCCCCTTGCCCAATCACTATCTTCCCATGTAAAAAACTGATTTCCCTCATGTTTACAAATCCCTTTAAATATCACAGGGGTCTCCCCAGAGCCCTCTTTTCTCCAGACTGAACAAACCTCAGTCTTTCACCCTGTCCTCATAGGACAGAACTCTGATCATCCTTGTGGCTTCATCTGGACCTTCTCCAAAAGATCTATATCATTCCTGGGTCATGAGCCCAGAGCTGGACACTGTACTCCTGGTGGGCTCTCATGAGAGCAGAATAGAGAGAATTACCTTCATCACCCTGTTGATTAATCCTCTTCTGATGCAGCCCAGAATACCATTGGCCTTCCAGGCTGCAAGTGTACACTGCTGTCTCATATTAAGTCTTTCACGTACCAGGACTCTCAAATCCTTTTCAGTAGTGCTGCTCTCTAGGAATTCTTCCAGATGTACACACATCTGTGATTGCTCCTACTCACGTTCAACAATTTGCACTTCACTTCACTGAGTCACATTAGGTTTTCATGGGCCTATCTTTTATGTTTGTCAAGGTCCATTTGGATGACATCTCTGACATATCTTCCTTCTATTGTATCAACCACATCAGTCAGCTTGGAGTCATCCGCAAACTTCCTGGGGGTGCATTCAATCCCATAATTGTCTTTGATAAAGATCTTAAAAAGTACTTGCCCCATGACTGATCCCTGGGTGACACCACTCATCATCTGCCTCCAGTGGACATAGAGTCATTTACCACAGCCCTCTGTCTGTAATCATCCAATCAGTTCTTTATCTACCTCTTCATTTCCTGTATAGATAAACTAATACTCAATTTATTACAGAACAGAATATTAATTAAATATTAATTAAAAATATGCCTCAGTTAGGATCCCAACAGTTAGATAAGATATTAACCAGAAATCCCACCTGAATATATAATGGGGATACAATTTCTAAAAGTTTTGAAGCATTTAGAAATACATAATTGGACACAAAAAGTCCAGGAACAGGAAGAAGAAATATCTTTGTCAAGGGCATACAATTAGCTGGAAGAACTTAGAATAAAATAGTAATATCCTAATTTTCTTGTCTGGTTACATTGTAATAGACTCTTTGTACAAGATGTCAGACAGATGATTATTTGGTGGCAAAGTACATAGCTGAAAAAAGGCTGGAAGTTTACATTGCTAAAACTCAAAGTTGTACATACTGAGATCTTCCTCCCCCTCCCCTCCTCCTCCTCCCTCCCTCCATCCTCCCCCCCCCCTTTTTTTTTCTCCATAAGTGGAAATATTACATTGGATGAGAATTCACTGCTATGAAGTGTTTCCAGCTAGAAATGCATTATGCTTAGTTAGTAATTGTGAAGATTTGAAGTTGTTAGGCTTAGGAAAGAAGAAGAGTGAAAATAAATGCTTGATATCTTAAAGGATGCTTCAAGCTGATTATCTAAACTATTTAGAGAAAGATTAGAGGAAGGCTTGCCCAGGGATTGAACTTGCAATATACCAACACATTTTCTCAAGGATATACTTCTCTATAAACATGACTTCTGATGTGTTTATATATTTGCTAACTGACAAAAAGTAAAAAAAAAAAAAAAAAAAAAAAAAAAAAAAAAAAAAAAAAATCATCTGTTTTGGAACTCCATAGCTTGTAAAAAGGAAAACAAACACATCTAGAAGAAGAAAATATTGTTTCAGCCAGTCTTGGCATATAGTTGTATTTAAATGCAGAAAACTAAACAAGTAATTCATTTACCTCAGTAAAAATGGGCTACAGTTTAAACTCTGTTCTGTTGAACACAATGAGAAATTTGGTATTACCTATAGTTTAGCTGTTTTTTTTTTTTTTAATTATTATTATTATTATTTTAAATCCTAAGATCTCTTAGGCTTAAAAGGGCTGAAAATAAACAAACTACAGTATTGCAGTAACCATTGTAGCAAACACTTTGTATATTAGGAAGTACAGACAGAGAAATGTATGATGTAAGGATGCTGAATAAAAAAGTATCCAGGAACTAAACGTATGCTACAGCTAGAATCATATTCCTTCTTGGCTTTGTTTTTTTTTGTTTATTTTTATTTTTAGGAGATCTGAGTTTTTTGTTCAATGATGTCTAAATTAATGCTTTATGATTGAAGTCAATAAAGCCAAAGGCATTATAATGCCATCCTACAAACACCTATTTCAAGATTACTTTGATAATATTTAGATTGTCAAAACAAGGGCAGTAATTTGAAGACTTATTCCAGGGTAATGAAGGGATTTTGAATTTTCTCCAGAGATAAGTACGTGTGCTGGATACACCTACGTGTTCATCACACTTTCATTTTTCACCTGTTGCTATTCATAATTCTGAAAATAGCAGTCTGTGAATAAACAGATTTTTTGTCATTTTGTTGGTTATAGTTGGTTAACCCGATAGCCCTAACATCAAATTGATTACAAGAATACAAGTATACATCAGGTACAGTTGTCTATCATCAGTGATCTTAAAGTTCTACATCTTTTTCAAGTGGGTAATCCTTTATGCTGTGCATCTAAAATTTGCTTTTTAAATAAAATATTAGTTTTATATTAGTTTTTTTACATGTCTCTTGTCCCCAGAATATATTCTGAATCTCACATATATTTTTTCATAGAGGCATTTTTTTTTTTATACATCAGCCCATGTATTCAGTGTATTCAATGTATTCATAAACCTAAACATAGTCAAGGATCTTCATGACTGCATTGTATAACAAAATGAGCTTTCTTCCCCTCTCCTCAGCCACCCTTTGGCTCAACTGCTACTTTTAAGATGAATATGAAGACAAAGGTTCAGTCCTTAGTTAGAGCACCAGTTTTATTTAAAACATATTTGTCCATATTTATGGCTCTGAAGAACTTTAGGACTTGCCTTAAAGCAAGCCTTACCCATATCTTCTCCTCTTAAAATTCCACCATTTCAGGAAGCCCAGCGGCTGTTCACTAGTTCGCTGTATGGACATGAGATAAGAAGGAAGAGTGAGTATGGTGAACTTAGCCCCTCTGGAGATTCCCCACTGTATAGTGCAGACAGAACAATCAGCTCAGTTCTCCGCTCATGTAATGATATTTCCTTTCCTTCCAGGGGTTTCACAAAGCTTAGTTCATCTGTGGTCTATGAGGGACCATTGTGATGGATTTTTTCAGAGATGAGTACTTCAGAATGGCTTAAATAATTTATCCTTGCTTTTTCTTCTACCCAGTAGGCTTTTCTTTAAAATGCTTCCAGCCCTTTAAAGTTTGGAAGCACACTGTACTTGCAGAAAGAAAAAAAATATATATTAAAAAGAAAAATGCATAATGTATGATAATGTTGAAAGTAGCAAGAATTAAAGTAAATGGTCTGATATAAAAAGGGTTTCAAACAGGATTAATAATTCTGTAATTTGTTATACGAAGTCAATTTTTCCACTTCCAAAGCTAAGTTGCCTAGTGGGGTTTATTGGCTCACTCATTATTAGGTATATATCACTTTTATTATTCCACATTTTTATGTGTTTATTTAAAAAAAAAAAAAAGAAACATCATTCATGAATAAAATATTTTGCTCTAAGCTGCCATATATGAAAGGTGGTCTGAGAGCCCATATTCTCTTTTATTTGAAAAGGGAAATATGTTGTATATTTATCAATTTATTTTTTATCTATTTATATATTTATAGGATGGATCTATGTAGGGAGATTTTGTGTGTTTGTATGCATATGGACATATATGCATATGTATATATGGTAATATGTATATACCTATATTGTGTATCCTATTACCATACAAATATATATATAAAGCAATCTCTGAAAAAAGGCATAGTAATGCTACTTCTATTCTTTCTTTCTGATCAACCTTCTGAAGTCTGCCTTCTTCTGCTCAGTGTGGCCTATCCTGGATGGTGCCTTTCATAAGAGTCAGTTGCCTTTTCCCCTTTTTCTATTTGTCAGCTTACTCAGCTGATCATACCCACTCTGCTAAACTCTGGTTTCTCTCCTAATCTGTAGCAGAATGGCTCCTATCCAAATGTCACCTTACAACACTAGACATGATTGAGCATCCGTGCTGTAGCCAATGTACTGCTACAGATGATGTGAGGAAACGTTATCTTGATAGATAATAGTTTTATTTTTGGTCTTCTTAATCACTCTGCACCTGGTAGGAGTTTGATGTGAACAGATAAGTAGTATCAAGAGACAGATAGAACATGATGGGCAACATTTTTATGTATGTATCTGTGTATTAATTTATTTGTTTAGAATCTTCGGGTGAGAGGTCTTTTTTATTATTATTCTGTTGCTATATATATATGTATGTGTATACATATTTAACTAATATTATCATTATCCTCTCAGCTCATGAAAGATAATTTGCTGTCAGTAAATTTGGATTGAAATTCTGCAGCACTGTAACAACACAAATTAAAAGTCAAGAAATTCAAGAAATCATTTCATAGCAGTTAATGAAACAAACTGTTAAAAATGCAGTTTTAAAAATAGGATTTATAACAAGAGTTCAGCCTTTGACCTTAAGTCTCTGTCCTCTTTGGTGGCGAGAGGTACATTACACTTGCTAACTTCATCTATGACATGGCACAAATAACTTCATAAATGTTCTATAATTGTGCTGTGATTATATGGTTATTGCTGCATATTGTCAACAAAATGATTACCCTGAGGCCTCATAGCTCCAATCTATGGCACATGGTAATTAGCTAAGAAAGGATTAGGATCTAAGAGGCTCCTGAGGAACATCTTCTGCAAATACACAGGACAATTAGTATGTTGAATGGACACATCCAAAGACAACAGCAATGGAGACTGAAGCAAGGAGAAAAAATTGAAAAAATATTAGGCTTTTGTAGAGGTCTTAATAGAGGACTTTATAGAGGAATGAAACAAATTCAAAAGGAGAGAAAGAAAAGCAGGATAATGTCATGCTTCAGCATTCCACAGCAGAAGTTTTTCTGCTAACTTTTACAGCTGTTTCCAGGAAAACATTGCATCAATGCCTGGGAGAATTTTCTTCTTTTAAGAACTGTAGATTTTGGACCTTCTTGAAATGAGCATGTATTGCAGCTGAAGAAAGTCTGCTCTGAAGTAGAGCTCAGAAGTTTTAACACTTCACTGAAACAAAGACTGAACAGTATCTATGGCATATGTTCTCAGTCTTTTTGTATCAGACAAAAAGAGAGATAGATAATGTGATTTCTCATGTTTGGTCATACTTCCCTCCTTTATCTCCACAGTAACCTAAACTTCACTATGATCTGTATCTTAGATACAGCTAATTTTTTGTTTGTTTGTTTGTTTTTCATTTTATTTGTTTGTTTGTTTTAATTCAGCGTAGGTGGTATGATTATTTGGAGACCTAGTATAACTTCAGATATTACAACCTAGTTTCTTCAAAATGGTGTAGCTCCTTGCCTACAGCTAGACTAATCTGCAGGTAAGAAGCACATGGGCCATGGATTTTGTTGTGTTTTGTTCTAATATCAATCCTGTTTAATTCTGAGTGAGTATCTAGATCTTTCTTTTAAAATAAACTCAAGAAAAGTGGGGTGCACATGTTGAAAATTACTGTTATCATTCCCTGAATGGGTTCTATAACTATCTGTCTTTACACACCCAATATGCCTGGAATTACGCTTCTGAAATTATGTTTTTTTCTTTGTGATTATCCCTCTGCTTGGGCTGCTGGTACTTTTTTTTTTTGGACTTCAAGCTCATTATATATAATGTAGGAATTTTAGACTCTTTTAATAGGTCTGAGTATTTTTCACTTGCCTGAAGTTACATATAACCTCTCAGTCTTTTTATGGATTTAATTATAAATGATTTGGTTAAGGTCATGTGGAAAAACTATTGCAAAGCAAGGAGCTGAACACAGGTCTTCAGAGTCCCAGATTACTGCACTAACTATCCTTCCTCCCACAGAATACCCCTCACTTCTCACAGTTCCTGGCATGGCTTCTTCCCATGTTTATGCCAAGGGAAGAGGGCATAAGGAGGAGAGCCAAGTGCATCAGACTCATGCCACTCGAATATTCTCTTGCAGAGTGGGCATTTACAGATATTCCTTTCAGGAAGCTTTTTGGTTGCTTTTCCTTGCCTCATTAGCACAAAGCAGCTGGAGTTGAGGCCTTGGCTTAACCCCAAAATATGGTCTGTATGAGACTGCCACAGAAGTGAATTAATTGATTGCAGTGAATGATTACCTGATTGCTGCATATTTTTGTTTGCTTGCTATTCATGTGAGGTACGTTAAATTTTGTCTGGACAAACTACTCCCAGGTTAGGTGTGTTTTCACCACTGAATACATCAAATTCTCTTTATATATATATATATATATGTATGTATCTATGTATTTTTCTGTAAGATGGGAATCTCCATCAGAATCCTAATGTGTACAAGTTAAAATACTGAGACTCAAATCCATCCTTTTGATGTATCCACTGACTGCAGCATTGAGCTACAGCAAAGATGAATTAGTCTGGAATATATTTATATTGAATATTTAATGCATATACAACATGCTATAAATGCTTGTCCTTCAGGTAAAATGTAATTATTCTAATTACACTTTGATTTCTGTACAGCTACAAAATTGATTATTTGTATTCTGTGCCATAAAATGTTATATTCTAATTCAACCTTCAAACCCATACAAGCATGTTTCCCTTGCATAAGAGTTCCAGGTATTTTTTGGTTAGCAGCCATTGATTTATCCTGACAATATGCAATCAATTTTTTATCCCCTCTTCATATCTTTGTGTCCTTTTAACTTACTTGTTGGTGGCTACATTTTACTTATTAGATAGAGAAAGGCATTCACTATGCGCTGGTTTGTCTAGCAATGGGCAGGTATGTTACTGTTGCTGATGCATCTGTACTGTGAGTTATTACCTTGGTAGCATACCACAGTGCACTTTGAGGATAACACATCTTGGTGTTTGGAGATGTTTACTCTCTTTCCTTAGGAGATGATTACTCTCTTTCCTCATACGATTGGCTAAAATAGGCCCACTGGAGGACAGATTAGTACCATAACAAAAGTCGTGAAGCTACATCAGTGACAGAAAAGTCTTATAAAATAAAATGGGAGGGAGACTACTTACTTGAGAAGAATGTAGAATCAATTAAAAGTTGATTAAAAAGGACTTCTGGAGGTCACCTCATCTAAAATTCTGCTTAGAAACGATACCATCACCAACATTAGATAAGGCCACATACATATTTGTCTAGCCAAGTGTTGAAAACCACTGAAGATGGAGATTTCATAGCCTTCCTCTGTAGCCCATGTCAATGTTGCACCACCATGCTGTGGAAAAAGCATTTACTATTCCTCAGTGTGAAACTCACAAGTTGCAATGTATGCTTGCAGTATTTTGCTGTCTCACCTATTAGAGATGAGATTGTTTTTTTCATCTTTGAAACTATTCCTAGAATTGTTGAAGGCAAAATAGTTTTCAGAGAACTGGACTATATGGAAATACCACTTCATTGATTCATTGTGTGTATCCAGTATCAAGATCCAGAGCACACATGCAGATGACACATGCACATGTACCTATGCGTAATGATGTTGTCTAGAATACACAGACCTTAATTTCAGAGCCTAATTTCATCTCTGTCCCTGGCTGCTGAGCGATGTTAATCAAGTCTCTTCTGTCCATAACAGGAATGGTGAGGCAAACGTTCTCTATGAACTGCTTTGAGACACAATAATGAGATGAATTCCATTGTCAGGGCAATGGAACTGCACCCACTGCACCCACAACTGCCTTTGAGTAAGGAGCCTACAGGAGGTCAGTGACATCCACCAGATTCAAGGAGGACCATCAGAGAGTATAAAAGAGAGAATGACTGATGGGCTAACACTTTGGTATGCCAGAGAGAAAGGTTCCAGGGAGATGCTCCCCAAAAACTGATGGACTCCTTGCCTTGTTGCAGTTGGGTGGAGGTGGGGGGGACCTGATAGATGGGGAGAGCTGGAAGACAGTTGGGCTCCACATCATGGGTGAATCCCTTCTCTACCTACCTCACTTCCCCAGGTGCCCCTAAGTGATAGGTTTGAGGCACTGGGCATTGAAGGGGAGGTGAGCAAGGAAGCAGGGGAAGGCTCACCTGAGATATTACCGAGGGTGAGCTGGTAGATTCTGTGTCTGGAGGCTGCCTCTGTCAGGAAACACAGAAAGATTACTGTTGTAGCTGATGCCCTTCTCAGGGGAGTGGGGAGCCCCATGTGAAGACTGGACCTGACCTGTAGGCAAGTGTACTGCCTCCCTGTGGCCTGGCTCAAGGACCTAACCAGAAAATGCTCGGATCTGGTTCACCCCTCTGATTACTACCCATTACTGATAGCTCAGCCAGGCAGCGATGAAGTCGCTCATAGAAGCCTGCAAACTATCAAAAAAGACTTCAGGGTTTTAGGGCAGTTGAATGAGAGCGTGGGAACACAATTTGTATTTTATCCTACCACTTCTGGGGTGGCAAGGGATATGGAGTGTGCTAGGAAAACCCAGGTAACCCATAGCTGAGTGGGTAGTGCTGTCACAGAAACCTTGTTTTTTATTACCACTGAATGATTTACTCAGCACCTGGTCTAATGGCTGCAGACAGGTGTCACCAGAGATTTTGCTTCAGTTTTCACCAGCAGCCAGGATTCTTGTATTACTCATGTCCCTGAAGCTCGCATCCCTGAATCTCTAAGTGGGAACCAGGGGAGTAGATCCCCCCGAGTGCAAGGGCAGAGTAATTCCAAGACCATCTCCTGAGACTGAGTGCATACAAGCCTATGAGGCCAGATGACATGCATCCCAGGGTCATAAAGAAACTAGCTGATGTGGTTGCTGAACTGATCTCCATAGTATCTGAAAAATCATGGCTGTTAGGAAAAGTCCCAGGGGACTGGGAAAAAAGGAAACATCACTTCCATTTACAGGAAAGGGAGGAAGAAGCAACTACAGGCCTGTGAGCCTCACCTCTGTGCCTGGAAAGATCATGTAACAGATCCTCCTAGAAGACACATGTCTCGCTCCAATTTATAGGAGGGAGAGGAGGTTCTTTGATACATGTGTACCCAGCATGAGATTAAGAAACAATGGTTCAAATGTTGGTCCAACCAGTTTATTACAAATCTTAATGAGGGAGATGGGGAAGGGGAGGACAGACACTATTACAGATTGGAGTGATGGGGAAGGGAAGGTGAGTGATAGAAAAGATAGGAAATAGAAGCAAGGAGTACGAATTAGGGTGATGGGGAAGGAAGAAGGGCAGTAGAAAAGATAGGAAATAGGAGCAAGGAGTCTCTATAGAAAGCAAGAGGGAGATAGTCACCACCATGGGTCCAGCATGGTTCATAGTTCAGTCACTGATCTTCAGTAGTGGTGGGTCATTAGGTGTTGTTCCACTGATGACATGGTGATGATTGTGACGATGATGATGATTGCGATGGCAGCACAAACATTTATAAGTCCAAAGTGGTTGAGACAGCTCTTTTTGGAGTGACAGCTTCTGGCTTTTGGATCTCAGCAGGAACTCCTTTTGTTCTCATCACCTCATCACCAGCAGGTAAGAGGGAGTATGAAGACATCAACTTGTAACTTGTCTTCACAGCATACAGTGGTATCATCTCCCAATCTCCCATAGCAAACAGGAGTTATTTGGTCACAGGACAGATCTTCTGCCAGTAAACAGTCCAGTAAACAGTCCTGAACACTCCCTTCCAAAGGCAAACAGCTCCAAAGAAATGCTTCAAATGTAAATGGTTCAGACAGTGATGTTGATTGCCACAAGGCAACACCCACCTCTCATCTTCTAGAGTCTTATTGCAATAAATACCTCAGGAAGCAAGCTTTGAGCCAGAAAACAAAGAAGGATTCATACAACATGTTAAGGCAGATGTGGGATGAGCAGGTGATTTGAGATAGCCAGCATAGCTTTACCAAGGAAAGGCCATGCCTTACTTATCTAGTGGCATTCTGTGATGGGGTGATGACATCGGTGGACAAAGGGAAAGCAACTGATGTCCTCTACCTGGACTTGTGCAAGGCCTTTCACATGGTCCCCCACCACATCCTTATCTCTAAATTGGAGAGATACGGATTTGAGATGTGGACTATTGAGTGGATAAGGAATTGGTTGGAAGGCCATAGAAAGAGGATTGTAGTGAATGGCAATTCATTCAGGTGGAGGCCAGTGATGAGCAGTGTCTCCCAGGGGTCTGTCCTGGGACTGATGCTCTTCAACATTCTCATCAATGACATTGATAAAGTGCACCTTCAGTACTCTGCCCAGAGAAGCTGTGGATGCTCTGTCTCTAGAAGTGTTCAAGACCATGTTGGATGGGACTCTGAGCAACTTGGTCTAGTACCAGATCTGGAGGTTGGTGGCCCTGCCTATGGCAGGATGAATGGAACTTGATGATCTTTGGGTTCCCTTCAAACTCAAGCCATTCTATGATTCTATGATTATGGAAAGTTAGGTAAAAACAAAGTAATATAATAGCATGTTATTATATATTACTGTCAATGGTTTAAAGGGCTGGTCCGGCCCCGTTCCTTGGTAGTGGGGCGGAGGGATTTCGCAAAATCTGCGCCTCCAGGAAGGGAAACAGAGGACCCCAAAATAATTAAAAACAGCGGTAACAATCTGAGGAGAAGCAAACTAATTTACTAAATATAGTATTGGAATGTAAGATAACACACTATAATACAATATAAATCAAAAATAATTGAGAGAAAGATTGTCCAAGAGCCAAAGGCCTTACGCTAATACTGAAGCTTTGCATGCAGTTGGGAGCAGCAGCAGTGAGCTGATCCAGCAGGGAACACGGCGAGACGAGAAGAGGACCGAGTCAGATGACCTATGCCCTTATATCTGTTCCCTTGAGCAGGAATGATAACAGTACTCGAAAAGGCTCTTAGGGAATGTAGTTCTTCTCTTCCAGACAGGTACCCGGAACTAAAGCATTTGCACTTTAACTCCCAGTACACTGCATGATGTAGTGATGTGGAATACTGATAACCAAAAATCATAAAACCATGACAATTACTATGTGTGATATGTAATATATATAAAAAATAATAAATTTGTGAGATCCTCATCCCACAGTTAGGAGTAAAATGATTTACTATTTACTGAACAGGTATCATGGATTCCCTCACCCACCTCTTTGTCTAGAAAACTCTCTGAGGCTTTGCTTTCTACTTTCTACAAAGGCAATTCAATTAGAACATCAAGCCAGACTGAAACTGAGGTCTCTAAGGTGCACTGGAAACAGTTTTTTAAGACAGCCAGTCCTGCTAAAATGAATGTCTTTCTTATTAATTTGCGAACAGTGTGGCTCTTCTTGACACTTTGGACCCTGTCTTTTATTGATCAAAATATGTAGGCATTCTTTTGTTGGGCAGATAATTCAAGATGAATGCTGTTTCCTTGTTTTGGTTTCAGCTGGGACAGAGTTGATTTTCTTGATAGTATCTGGTATGATGCTATATTTTGATTTTAGGAGAAAAACAATGTTGATAAAACACAAATGTTTAGTTGTTGCTGAGCAACACTGAGCAATGTTGAGCAGTGCTGTACAGAGAAAAGAATGCTTCAGTTTTTCTTTCTTGTGCTGTCCTGCCAGCATTGGTGTTGAAGAGGCACAAGGAAAGTATAGGGGACAGAAAATGCTGACCTAAAATGCTCAAAGGTATACTCCATGCCATACCGCATAATGTTAATAACATAACATAACATAACATAACATAACATAACATAACATAACATAACATAACATAACATAAACATAATGTTAAAAAACCAAACCACACCAAAACCAAAAAAAAAGGTCTATAAAATTGAAATTGCTTTGTGTATCACTTGTTTTCTATATACATGCACACTTACATATATATTTATGTATAATTATCTTTACTGTTATCTCTCTTATTTTCCTTTCTTAGTAAGTAGTTTTTTTATCACAAACCATGTGGTCTACTTTTTTTTCTTCTCCCAGTTCTCTTCTCCATCTCACTGGAAGTGGGAGGAGTGAGCAAAAGGCTGAGTAGTGCTTAGCTGCTGACAGTTAAACCATAACAGTCCTTGACACACCCAGTGTGGCAAATGAAGGTTTGAGGTAACAGCAGATCCGGTCTGACAATTTTAAAACAAAATTTTTATAAGCAGTATAGTAGCTTAGTAACTGATGATCACAAGATGAATCTTTTCGGTCACAGTATGATATTGCTTGCTTTTGTTGCTTTTTATTTATTTATTTGTTTGTTTTCTTAAATCCATCCCCATTTTTTATCACCTCTCAGGGTTGGCCTAGGCACCTCTATGGTCTTGCCATTTGTATAGATTTGTGTTGGACCAGTCATGGATTTGATTTGGTACTTGCAGTCGATAGTACCACCTTTCTCAGATTTCAGCAACCTTACAACTGAAACTCTTAACAAATACACTCTCTACTCCAGTGCATGTTAAAATAATTGTGGAAAATTTTGAATATACCTGGTATATTTTATACATGGCATAATCTTTTTGTTATGTCTTTTGCATGTGTTTCCAGTTTTATTTATGGTTTAGAAACTATTCAAAAACACCCTCCAAAGATCTACCCTGAGGCAGGATTGTTGTCGATGGCAAGACGTGGGTGAATATAGGCAGGTATCTATCATGATTATCACCTCTAGTGAGTCTGTAACTTCCACTTGAGCAAGTGCAGAGTCCTAAAAATGTCACAGAATGTTTTAAAAAGCTATGCCTTGATCCTGACAATGTCAAAGATCTACTGCTCGCTAGATGTGTTGGGGTTTGGCCTGCACACATCAAACTATTCAACATTACTTAGCACTTTCTGGATATCTGAGTCCAACACAACAGGTTGCAGAATCTGCTGAAGGAAATTTTAAGTCAATTTGCAGAAGCGAAGGCTAGCTTTATGTTTTGCTGAAATGTTCAATATACTATCTCTAATCTGATTCATGGATGGTGGCAAATGTACTGTGAGAGTGGTTACAGCAATGGAAGCTAAACTACTGACAGTGCAGAGGCAAACCCATCTGGTTTTCCATCATTTCTGGTGGAAAAGTACTGCTGTCTGAGTAGAGAACATGTTGTGCATCATGTAGATACCTACATACCCAAGAGTCATGCCACCAAAGGTCATCAAAACAAGCAGAAGGTGTATTGAGCCTCTAAGGTTAAATTGGATCAGGAAGATTTAAACTGGCAATATAAGGATGGATTATTTCTATCTCAGTAGGCCCATGACACCTCAGTCAAAAGCCCATTCAGGGACCTGAGTGTACTTGGTGAGTAATGAGGAAGAATGGGGTTGTCCAGTGTGAACATCAAAGGTGATGCTGCATGAGAACAGCCAGTAATTTGACTTGTGTGATGCTAATTGCTACATAATACTGCATAGCATCTTTGCTGTGATTGTTACATGTCTTATCAACACAGTAAAAATTATAGTAAGGATCACCCAGATTAATAAAGAATTAATTCTGATAGAAACAAATCTAGCTTCAGCATAGAATAATCCAACACTGTATATTACCTCTCCTGGCTTGAAGAACTGTTATGACAGATGGAGCCCAAAATCATGGTCTAGATGAACTCCACAGTCAATTTACAGGGACTGCCTGTAGACCATGGGAATTATACATATTCCTATACATATACATATACTTACATATTTACATATCTACATATTTACATGTTTGTATGTTTATATGTTTGTATATATATAAATGGCAAGAGAGGTGATGGCAATTAAATATGAGAAATGGTGGGACCAGAGCATGATGTAAATGGTATGGAAGGAGTGGATATTGTCCTGCTTTCTTCTGGAACAAAATTCATATTCATGATAATGTATATTACAATGCTGTGTTTTCTCTTTAGGAGAAAAACAGTGTTGATAACACAGTGATGTTTTGGTTGTTGCTGTACAGTGCCAAGGATTTTTCAGTTTTTTACATTCTAGAACTGTCAGGTCAGCAAGCAGACTAGAGGAACACAAGGAGTAGGGAGGGGACAGAACTAGAACAGCTGATCTAAACTGTCCAAAGGAATATTCCATAATAATAATAAATATATAAATAATAAAATAAATTAAATAAAAATAAAAAATAAAAATAAAAAAATAATAAAAATAAATATACATATTTATCCTTTGGTATGTATTTTTTTTAAAAAAATTGAATGTTATTTCCAAAGTCAAATCTTGTTTTAAATGCTCCAGAGGCTTATCATCCAAAGATATACGGTATCTCTTGTGAATTACTGGTGAATTTCTGAAACCATTCTTGCCGTGCAAATGGAACCTTCATGTCAAATTATAAACTGTAGGCGACATTAGGAGGTTTTCCAACACATTTTGTATGAGAAAGTACTCTTTTCTTGGTTTCAGTAATACGTTATTTTTCACCTGCTGTAAATTTTATTCAATTTAAAAGTGTTTAGCTTAATTAACATTTCAGATTCTTTCTCACTCCTTCCTCATCTTCCCTGCACCCTGCACTGGCTCTATGGATGTCTTTTTTTTCCATAATATTTATTTTATTTTTATCAGCTAAAATTGTTTATCAATTTCTATTAAAATGGTAAGAGTAATTAGGATACTGTTGTCAGTGCCAAAAAAAAAAAAAAAAAAAAAAAAAAAAAAGATGAGAAATAATACTAATTTAATCTGTGTGTAACTGTGGAATCCTGCCCCTTATACAGTAAGGAGTACAATACTACATTTAACAGTGCAACTATGACTTTGTCAAGGTTTGTCTTTTCATATTTCCCCAGTGGTGACTAACAAATAGGCTTCTAATTTCCCAAATGGTAAATACAGACTGGAAGCAATTGTTAGCAATTGTTTCTGAAGTTTTGTCTGTCTCTTGTATACTGGGAGCTTATAACTTCCCTATGTTTTCCTGAAGTTTTTTGTTTTAGACCCGAAAAGATTAAGCAGACCTTTAATGCAACATCTCTCCTTAATCTTCTGTAACATTTCTGATAGGACTTACTTAAAACAAGTAAAATATCTCATATGAACAGTTGTTTGTGAAGAGACACATCCTCACATAATAAGCACATGTAAGATTACAAATTTAGAAAGAGTAGAGTAACAGTCAGTTAAGTATATATATATATGAAAATATCACAAAATGTATATTTTCATGTGTAAACTAGAGTAAGCATTTATAATTGGGAAAGGGAAATCTATACATCAGGTATCATTATATACTTCTATTTACCAATTATAAATACTTATATGTAACAAAGTATACTAAAAACCTCTTTTCAAAATATGGAAATGTGGCTAGAGAAAGGAAGTATATTGTGTTTTAACAATCACATCTTCCTTTAAAATATTTGAAGGCAAACCCCTGACATTGAAGATGAATTGTCCTCTGACAAACCATCTCAGTACAATATTTATATGCTGTTCAGAAGTTTCAGCTGATGGAGAATACGTGAAACACATTTTTACAGCCAAGTGAGCAGCTGAACATTTCAGGTGACTTGCACTGGACCAGAAACAGAGTCCAATATTGCACACATTTAAATTTAGTACCAATAGATATCTAAGCTTAGCTGTATGACTTCACAGCTGTTTTTGAACATGTCACTTAGAAACGAGTCTCATCTTCTCAGTTTGCCACTTTACAATTCTTTAATTCAAAGAATGATGGATTCAGCAGCTTGGAGTTCAGACTGTCTCTTCATAGGTCTGAACCACTTTAAACAAATCCTTAAACAGGTGCTTACTGTTTCCTTTTTTTTTTTTTTTTCCTGGTATTACGGTTAATGCTTGTGTCTAGTGTAGCGAAGGGAGGAGTTATCATAAATCTTCCCACACCCTTCTTTCCAAGTTGATTCACAATTTATGTTCATTTGCCCATAATGAGATGATTAGAGCTGAATCAGATCAGATTTAATCTGCAGTTAAACTGTGAAATTCTTTTTTCCCCCAAATGAGGTTGTAAAACCAACATCAAGCTTAAACTACTGTGTAATTTTTTCCTCCTTTTCCTTTCTTTCTTCCTTAAAAAAAGCAAGAAAACAAACAAACAAACAAAAACCTTCAGTATTTCACATCTGCAAAACAAAGCATCAGTTTGAGCACAGTAAATACTGACATATGGTTTTCAACTATTTGCAAATTACATCAGTTGGACTGGAGCTACCTAAATATAATATTCAGATGAATAAATGTTCAAGTATTTGTTAGATTTCTTAGAGATCTTGACATTTTATTTACTGACCTCATGCTTTTTATAATAAAATAACTTTTGCCATGTTACATATAAATTATCTGTGATAATCTGGTGAGGGTCACTAGATGTCACATCCTTTTCTTGCCCAGTAGTTGGCAAATGTGTGCTGGTACTAATTCCCTTTCTGTGGATGTGTAACATGTTGAGAATTGGACATTACTACCTCTTTATCAAATAGGACATTTGTCAGTTAAGTAATCGTATGCAAGACTCTACCACTGAAGCTCACATCTCTCTTTCCTGTACTCCTCCTATTAATCAAAGCATATATGACAGATTAGCACAACTGAATCACTATCTCTTTATGTCTGTTACTATTAATTTAAGAACAGAACTGATACTGTTGACTAATTTTGCATATAGCTTTTCCAGTGATATCAAATTGTGAAGGTCTCTGCCTTCAGGACTAGATTTTCATCCATGACTTGTAAATGAAATATCTAGAAATGAAGTAGTAATAATACACACACACACAATCTGTTGTTAAAGTGTTGGAGCTGCGGGGTATCAGGAGTCTTCTCTGCTTTATGCACATGGGTTACTTTAGTTAACAAGACACAAAGGGAGGGTGTGTATCAGAAACTGTACCCAGGCAGTGCAAGGAATAGATTTCAGCATCTCAGACTCACGCCATAACACACTAATAACTTGAAAAACGCTATTACTGCATTGTTCAAGCAACACATAAAACCTGGTCATCAAATCACAATCCCTTGAGTCCACATTAATTCTTCATGGTATGAAATGCCACCTGGTAGTCCTTTCTAGATCAACTGATTGCAAGGGCCTAGACTTAGAGACCAAGGTCTTCATAAATGGAGATTTATTCAAATAACCAAAAGGAACTATATTTAATGTCCTTTTTGCAGCATTTCTATCATATTATATTTAGAAATATAAAGAAATTGTATACTGCACAGTCTCCTTATCTATAGCTTACCCACTGAAATATTATTAGTTTTCATATCTATAACTTTTACTGTTTTATCTTTGACAAACTCTGAAATAGTACACCAGTGACATTTAAAAAAAAATTAGCCTTCTGTGTTTAAAGACCCCTCATCATTTTCATCTATCAGTGTTCTGGAAATGTCACATTGATTTTATCCTCTTTGCAATAAATGGTAACATCCAAAAAAACAAATAACAGTCTGACACTTCAAAATCAGCTGCCACTCTTGCACAGAGTGAAAATAAATAAAAGGACAATTTTCTTGAAGGACAGGAGAGGGAAAAAAGTGTGTAAGAGAGTATTAGAGAGAAGGAAAGCTTTATCTCTTTCTGGAAATACTAACAACATCCTAAGTAGAAGAAATAATGAATAGTGGCCTGTTTTTTGTTTGTTTGTTTGTTTTTGTTTTGTTTTGTTTTGTTGTTCTGTTTTTGTTTTGTTTTGTATTGCTCTTGTTTTGTTTTGTTTTGTTTTCCCCAGATGTGTTGTATAAACTGCAAACCTGATGCTGACCAATGAAGATGCATGTTAGCTTATCTTAAAAGTATTAGTAAAAAATTCTCCTGTATATAGACACTAATACACTGAAAAAAGTGTTTCTCTTTTCTCAATTCCACCAGTCACTAAGCTAAAATCTGATGCTTATTTAATTTTTTAGGCATTTGTCACTGACATCACTATCTTCAACTTTCTGTGCCTAATGGCAGCAAGGGTGTGCTAGACAGTCTGAGAAGATAGAGCTGAACCACACAATTGTCCATAAATCATTTTTGTTCACAATCTCACTGACATTGTAACATTATCTTTTGTGGCATTGGATGGTGGATCAGCTACCTTTATCTGCATAAAGATGTGAAAAGACACTGGGAAGTGAAAGACGAACGTCCCTAAACAAAGTGTTTGTTGCTGGACTTCTAGAGCTATGCAAAAAGTGATGGAAATATCTAAAATGGCTTGAAAATGTAGGGAATCCAGGGAAAGTTAGGAAGGGAATTCCTGAAGACTTCAAGGAAGGGACAGAAGAAGTTTATTGATTTTGATTTGTCTTCATAACCAGTAATCTTACTGAAAATAAAAGGTTTTTCTCTTTGGATGTTCTCACAACTTGTCATATTGTGATAATGGAGAGAAAAATCCACTCAACTCTTTTCATTCTATCAAGATTTTTTAGACTGTAAAAACAAACAAATGAAAAAAAAAAAAAAAAACAAAAAAAAACATCAAGACTATTTTCCTTTCTTGGTAGACTTTGAAACTCAGACAAAAATATGATTTTAATTTAGCATTTCATCCTTATTAGCAAAGCATGTAAACACTCAATTTTAAGCAATTGTTTAATTCCTATCCCAGTGGTACTTAATCAAGCACTAAACGTAAGTATGTGTTGAAATGCTTTGATGATTTGAAGCCTAAACAATGGGGGAAGTAATGACTTACTGAGATTACCCTGCGCTAGGAAATAATGATTATTGAAGGTGGTACACCTTATCCCATTTCATGGTAAAAGAAAGTGTTTTGGATTGCTTTTACGTTTTTCTACAGATTTTCATCTCCATTAAAATAAAATAACACCAAAGGAAGGGAAAGCATCCTTTAGAAAATTTTGAAGACACAAATTAATAATGAACCATACAATATTTCAATTTGTAATCATGATTTATGGAGGTAGGAGATTCTGTAGTAAGAATGCATTTGTCTGTCATGTACATGAGCAACAAGGCCATGTCATGAACAATGAGCTATAAAACAGGATAATAACTGGAAGAAAGCTTTAATATATGCATTATTTAGATTAAGCTATAACACAGTAAGACACTTTTCCTCTCTTAAACTCAGTATTGCATGTATACTAAACAACTGATGGAATGATTTTTTAAGTGTTTTCATGTAGAAAGAATATTTAGATAAGTATCTAGTGTTAATGGAAATGAATGTTCCTCCTACCTAATTCAGCTGTGAAGCAGTTTTTGTTTTGTTTTGTTTTGTTTTGTTTTTATTCTAAACATGTTTTATGCTCATGAGAAAACACCTATATGGAGCATGCTTCTATCTGCAGGACAATAAGAGCTTTCCTGATTTAATATCACTCATTGAATTATAGTATATCTAAGAAAATTAAACATCATATTATTGAAAATAAGAATGTTCAGAATTACTGAATAAGAACATATATGAAAACACATGTCAAACAGAACATAACCATTGGGGTTCAGGGCCTAATTCACTCAGCAATAGGAAGAGTCAGAGAGAGTCTCTGAGGTCTAACTATTCCATAAAACTTCACTAGAGAGTTTCTTGCTCTTTTCCTAAAACTACTAGTGAGCGATATAGAAGGATTAGGTATACCATTAGACAGAGATCTATCATTGCAGTTTTTGGATTCCACAGGAGAATATCTGAAAAATAAAATCATTATTCAGGAGATGTAAAAGGTGAAAATAATATCATAAAATTTATTACCTAAAGGTAAATGAGATAACTCTGACCTAGACATTACTATTAAAACCAGAAGTTTTAGACAAATAGGTATTTAAAATCTCATTAGTCACTTCCTTTCCTTTCCTTTCCTTTCCTTTCCTTTCCTTTCCTTTCCTTTCCTTTCCTTTCCTTTCCTTTCCTTTCCTTTCCTTTCCTTTCCTTTCCTTTCCTTTCCTTTCCTTTCCTTTCCTTTCCTTTCCTTTCCTTTCCTTTCCTTTCCTTTCCTTTCCTTTCCTTTCCTTTCCTTTCCTTTCCTTTCCTTTCCTTTCCTTTCCTTTCCTTTCCTTTCCTTTCCTTTCCTTTCCTTTCCTTTCCTTTCCTTCCCTTCCCTTCCCTTCCCTTCCCTTCCCTTCCCTTCCCTTCCCTTCCCTTCCCTTCCCTTCCCTTCCCTTCCCTTCCCTTCCCTTCCCTTCCCTTCCCTTCCCTTCCCTTCCCTTCCCTTCCCTTCCCTTCCCTTCCCTTCCCTTCCCTTCCCTTCCCTTCCCTTCCCTTCCCTTCCCTTCCCTTCCCTTCCCTTCCCTTCCCTTCCCTTCCCTTCCCTTCCCTTCCCTTCCCTTCCCTTCCCTTCCCTTCCCTTCCCTTCCCTTCCCTTCCCTTCCCTTCCCTTCCCTTCCCTTCCCTTCCCTTCCCTTCCCTTCCCTTCCCTTCCCTTTCCCTTTCCCTTTCCTTTCCTTTCCTTCTCTTTCCTTCTCTTTCCTTCTCTTTCCTTCTCTTTCCTTTCCTTCTCTTTCCTTCTCTTTCCTTCTCCTTTCTTCTCTTTCCTTCTCCTTTCTTTTCTTTCCTTTTCTTTTCTTTCCTTTTCTTTTCTTCCCTTTCCTTTCCCTTTCCTTTCCCTTTCCTTTCCTTTCCTTCTCTTTCCTTCTCTTTCCTTCTCTTTCCTTTCCTTCTCTTTCCTTCTCTTTCCTTCTCCTTTCTTTTCTTTCCTTTTCCTTTCTTTTCTTTTCTTTTCTTTTCTTTTCTTTTCTTTTCTTTTCTTTTCTTTTCTTTTCTTTTCTTTTCTTTTCTTTTCTTTTCTTTTCTTTTCTTTTCTTTTCTTTTCTTTTCTTTTCTTTTCTTTTCTTTTCTTTTCTTTTCTTTTCTTTTCTTTTCTTTTCTTTTCTTTTCTTTTCTTTTCTTTTCTTTTCTTTTCTTTTCTTTTCTTTTCTTTTCTTTTTTTCTTTTTTTTCTTTTTTTCTTTTCTTTTCTTTTCTTTTCTTTTCTTTTCTTTTCTTTTCTTTTCTTTTCTTTTCTTTTCTTTTCTTTTCTTTTCTTTTCTTTTCTTTTCTTTTCTTTTCTTTTCTTTTCTTTTCTTTTCTTTTCTTTTCTTTTCTTTTCTTTTCTTTTCTTTTCTTTTCTTTTCTTTTCTTTTCTTTTCTTTTCTTTTCTTTTCTTTTTTTTCTCTTGTCTTATTAAATGACTATCTACATTCATGATATCAGAATAACAAAATTTTCTTTCCTAATCTAGTTGAAGTCTTTGGATGAGGAGTACGAAAATAATACACTTCGGTTCTACCTGAATACTGTGTAAATTTTACTTTAAATATCCAGGTGTGCAGAATGTTGCCTACATTCCTGTGGGAAAATAGAGATTGCATATATTAAAATATGTATCCCATTTGTCTTCTACATTCTCAGAAAGGATATGTAAGGAGGAGAAGAGGAAAGAGAAGAAGAAGGAGAGGGACAGGGACACGGAGAATAAGATGGAGATGGAGAGCGAGGGGGAGAAGGAGGGCAGGGGGGATGAGGAGTGGAAGAGGAAGAGGGAAAAAGAGAGTAAGAACAGGAAGAAGGAAAAGGAAAACAAAAATGAAAACGAAAAGGATATCTGAACGATAGGAGGGCCTATGGTGACATAATTGCATCAGTGGACAAAGGAAGACCCAAAGAACCACTATTATCATCTATCTGGACTTCAGTATAATCTTTCATAAGGTCCTCCACAAAATCCTTCACTCTAAATTTGAAAGATAAGGATTTGAGTATTGGACTGTATGATGGACAAGAAACTGATTGTGAAATCATACGCAGAGCTGTGGTCAATGACTCAATCTCCAAATGGAGATCAGTGATCAGTGGTGTCCTTCAGGGGCTAGTACTGGAATCGGTGCTGTTTAATATCTTGATCAGTGACATTGGCAGTGGGATCAAGTAAACCCTCAGCAAGTTTGTGGATAACACCAAACCATGTAATGCATTTGACATACTTGTGAGATGGGATGACATCCAGAGAGACTTAGACATGCTTTAGCAGTAGAACCAGGAGAATCTTATGAGGTTGAACAAAGACAAGTAGAATGCTCCCACTTCTTCAGACTGAACAATCCCAGATCCCTCAGCCTTCCCTCATCAGGTTTGTGCTCCAGACCTCTCACTACCTTCATTGCCATTCTCTGGATAATCCCAGGGCCTCGATGTTTTTCTTGTACTGAGGGGCCCAAAACTGAACACAGTACTCAAGTTGCAGACTCACCAGAGCTGAGTACAGGGGTTTCATTACCTTCCTGTAGAGAGTAAAGAGCGATGATCATCTCCCTGCTCCTGCTGGCAACATTATTTTTTGTAAAAGACACTGGTCT
The DNA here is from genome assembly GCF_016699485.2 of Gallus gallus. Taxonomy (NCBI): domain Eukaryota; kingdom Metazoa; phylum Chordata; class Aves; order Galliformes; family Phasianidae; genus Gallus; species Gallus gallus. Next base: position 4,969,469 of record NC_052572.1, read on the forward strand.
TCTTGGGCACCTTGGCACTCTGCTTGCACATGTTCAGCTGAACGTTGACCAAAATCCCTAGGTTTTTCTACACAGTCTTCCAGCCACTCTGCCCAAGCCTGTAGTGTTGCCTGGGATTGTTGTGGCCAAAGTGGAGGGCCTGACACTTGGTTTTGTTGAATATCATCCCTTTGGCCTCAGCCCAGGCCCTGTACGGATCTCTTTGCAGGGTCTTCCAACCCCTAGGGAGATCACCAACAACTTGGTGTCATCTGCAGACTCACATGACACCTCCCAGACAGGGTACACTCAGTCCCCTCACATAGGTCATCAATAAGTATTGAACAAAACAGGTCCCGGTACCAACCCTTGGGGACTACCACTTGTGACTGGTTGCCAGCTGGATTTAACCTCACTCACGACCTCCCTCTGGACTCAGCCCTCCAGCCAGTTTTTTACCCTGCAAAGAGTGTACCTGTCCAGGCCACAGGTTGCCAAATTCTCCAGGAGAATACTGTGGGAGATGCTGTCAAAAACTTTGCTGAAGTCCAGGTAGGCTATATCAACAGCCTTTCCCTCATCCATTAGGTGGATCACTTGATCATAGAAAGAGATCAGGTTGGTCAAGAAGGACCTGGCTTTCATGAACCTAGACAACAACCAGAGAAAAAGTTGTTTCTTACTTTAGTTTTATATGTCACTCACAAGAACCAAGACTCCATATTTGAGACCAGCAGATGCTACCACAATAGTTAATATAAAAAATTAGAAGCATTTAAAATTGTCAGGCATCTATGTGCTTTTTCTTTTCATCCATTGTTGATATTCATAGGGGAAGTAAGAGAAGCTTAAGAACTATTGGGTTCCTTCTTGAATATCTCACAAAGGCATGAATTTCATAAAGAAATTATCTTAATCGTATAATCCAAAGAAAGGGCTTGAAATATGATCTCAGGTGAAAACTTTGAAGGAGAGAAGCAAAGCTTAAATTCCTCAGCTCTCAGGCCTTGGAAATTACAGCTATGACTCTATATCTCAGACTCTGAAAGGAATAATAATTACTATTTGCAATTTATCAAGGTGAGGGTTTCACTGGAGGAAATATTTAATTCAGGAGCTGAAATTACACAACTAGAGGGTTATTAAGTAACAGCACAAAGTAGGAAGAATAAGCAAGGAAAACAATGGAACAAATCTGAGGAAAAAGTGACAAAGTCACAAGAAGTTTGCATGCCATCCTCTTTGATTACCTCTTTACCTGTTAATGTCTTAAGGTTCTGCAATAGACAATTCTTGACAGGACATTGACCCAACCCAGCAATGAAATAGTAGTAGAAACACAAGCAGAAGTGTAAGCCAAAGAAATAGAAGCAGAAGTAGAATATCCAACCTGATAAATCACTCTACTGGTGATCTTTTTCTAGAGTGACATGTAGTTGATACGGATTTATTTCCTGTACGTGTTACAGAATTTCTTTTGGCAATACTGTAGCAGAATATTTTTTATATATGTATTTATATATGTGTTTATATGTGTGTAACTTAAATGCCTGTCAATTAAAAGCTTAACTTTTATCTTTGCTTATCTTACTGCAAAAATTTGGGACTGCTGATTCAGAATATTCCCCTTGGTTAACATAGAGAACCTGACTCCAACTGAAAATATGAAGTCAGATGACAGGGGAAGGGGATAAAACAGGGCTCACCAGAGATGAGCCTAGGGGAACAGTGCTTGAGCTTGGGGTGAGGCAGATGACTCAGCTGAAGTGCATCTACACCAATGCATGCAGCATAGGCAACAAACAGGAGGAAGTGGAAGCAATTGTGTGGCAGGCTAACTATGACCTAATTGCTATTACTGAAACATGGTGGGACCACTCTCACGACTGGAGTGCTGTGATGGATAGTTACAAGCTCTTCAGAAGGGATAGGCAAGGAAGGAAAGGTGGTGGTGTGGCCCTTTATATTAAAGAGTGTTTTGATGTTGAAGAGCTTGGGGTTGGAAATTATAAAGTTGAGTGTCTATGGATAAGAATCGGGGGAAGTCCTGTAGGGGTGACATCTTGGTGGGTGTCTGTTATAGGCTGCCTAATCAGGATGAAGAGATGAACAAGGCATTCTACAAGCAGCTTGTGAAAGTTGTGTGATTGCCAGCACTCATTCTCATGGGAGACTTCAGCTTCCCTGATATATGCTGGAAATATAACACAGTGCAGACGAAGCAGTCCAGGAGGTTTCTAGAGTGCATGGAAGATAGCTTCCTTACATGGCTGGTATGAGAGCCTACCAGGGGTGATGCCCTGCTAGACCTGCTCTTCATTAACAGGGAAGGACTGGTGGGAGATGTGAAGGTTGGGGACTGTCTTGGGCAGAGCAACCATGAAACTGTAGAATTCTCAATCCTAGATGATGTCAGAAGGGTGACTAACAAAACTTCTATCATGAACTTCAAGAAGGTGGACTTCGACCAGTTCAGGGAGCTTGTAGCACAGGTCCCTTGGGAGTCGCTCCTTAAGGGTAAAGGTGTCCAGGAAGCCTGGACACTTGTCAAGATGGAAATCTTAAAGACACAAGTACAGGCTGTCCCTGAATGCCATAAGGTGATCCGCAGGGGAAGAAGGCCAGTGTGGATGAACTGGGAACTTTTGTGGAGACTCTGAGAGAAAAAGAGTCTATGTCCTCTGGAAGAAGGGAAAGGCTACTTGGAAAGACTACAGTGAAGTTGCTAAGATATTCAGGGCGGAAGTTAGGAAGTCAAAAGCTCAGCTTGAATTCAGACTGGCCACTGCAGTAAAGGAGAACAATAAATCTTTTTTTTATATTTATATACAAACAGTAAGAGAAGAACTAAGGAGAACTTCCATCATTTACTTGATGCAGCAGGGAATGTGACAATTTCCAGTTGGTGACCCGTTACAAGTGGTATCCCCCAGGGGTCGGTACTGGGAACCAGCTTGTTTAATATCTTTATTGATGACCTAGATGAGGGGATTGAGTATACCCTCAGTGAACTTGCATATGACATTGTTTTGGGAGATAGTGTCAATCTGCCTGAGGGTAGGGAGGCCCTTCAGAGGGATCTGGATAGGCTGGATCACTGGGCTGCGGTGAATGGAATAAGATTCAACAAGGCCAAGTGCCAGGTTTTGCACTTTGGCCACAGTAACCCCATGCAACTCTGTAGGCTTGGGACAGAATGGCTAGATTACTGTGAAGAGGAAAGGGACCACGGGGTGTTGGTTGATGCTCGGCTAAACATGAGCCGACACTGTGCCCAGGAGTTGAAGAGGGCCAATGCCATCCTGACCTGCATTAGAACTAGTGTAACCAGCAGGAGCGGGGAGGTAATGATACCCCTGTACTCAGCTCTGCACCTTGAGTACTGTGTTCAGTTTTGGGCCCCTCACTACAGGAAAGACACTGAGGCCCTGGAATGTGTCCAGAGAAGGGCAACAAAACTGGTAAGGTGTCTGGAGCACAAATCTTTTGAGGAGTGGCTGAGGGATCTGGGATTGTTCAGTCTGGAGGAGGCTCAGGGAAGACCTCATTGCACTCTACAACTTCCTGAAGGGTGGTTGTGATGAGGACATGGTTGGTCTCTTCTCCCAGTCAACAAACAGTACCCGAGAGAATGGCCACAAGTTGCACTGGGGGAGATTTAGATTAGACATAAGATAAACTTTTTCACTCAAAGAATGGTCAGGCACTGGAATGGCCTGCCCAGGGAGGTGGTTAAGTCACCATTCCTGGCAGTGTTCAAAAGGGGTCTGGATGAGGTGCTCTAAGATATGGTTTAGAAGCTTAGTGGGTAGTAATGGTGATAGTAATGGTGATAGGAGGATGTTTGGACTAGATGGTCTTGAAGATGATCTTTCCAACCTTGTGATTCTTTGATTTTATGATTCTATGATTAGTTAGATTCACTTAGAGCTCCTTTATTAGCTATCATTTGCAAAAGAATAAGGTTATATACATCATCTAGAACATGAAGAAGCCACCTCCTTTAACAGCATCTACCAGAAAAAATCATTACTTTATTGGCCCCCTTCACCAAATTGAAGTTTATTTGTAGAATTTTGTATCACACCCCTAAGCAACTTATTCAAAATTAATTTGGATTTGTTATGAACTTAGACTCGGGGATCTCCTGAGGTCCCTTCTAACATTATTTGTTCTGTGATTATGTTAATTCTATGGTTTAATTGGAAGGAACCAAAAGTCTTACCTTCTTCTAACCATCCTGCCATTAACAGGGACACCTCCCACTAAATGAAGATGCCCAAAGTTCCATCCAAATTGGACTTGAACACTTCCAGCAAAAGAACTTCCACAACTTCTCTGCAAAAACTGTTCAACTGCCTCATCATCCTCTGGGTAAAAATAAATAATTAAATAGATAGATAGATAGATAGATAGATAGATAGATAGATAGATAATTCTAGATATGTAGTCTAAATCTACCTTCTCTTAGCTTAAAGCTTTGTCCTACATACCTTGGTGAAGGGTTTCTCCCTATATTTCTTGTAGGCCCTGTGTACGTACTGAAAGAAAATTATAAGTATTCCCAGTGTCTTTTGCCCTGCTGAACAAGCCCAACTTCCTCAGCTTTTCATCATAGGAGAGGTGCTCCAGCTCTCTGATCATCTACATTGCCCTCCTCTGGAACCACTCTTTACGTCAGAGGCTCTAATGCTGAAGGCAGTACTCCAGGTGGGGTTTTACAATTGAAAAGTAGAGGGGGGCAATCTTCTCCCTCAACATGCTAACTAAGCTTATTTTCATGAAGCCTTAGATGCAGTTGGTTTTCTTGGCTGCAAGTAAGCATTGGCAGCTCGTACTTAGTTTTTCATTAGCCAATACCTCTAAGTTCTTCTCCACAGGGCTGCTCTCAATCCAGTCTGTATTCATGTTCTGAATTGCCCTAACCCAGGTACCTTGAACATGTGAAGTTTGCACACCACTCAGTCCTGATACGGTTCCACTGGATGGCATCCATTACTTCCAGTGTGTCATTCACACCATTCAGCTTGATGTCATCTGCAGACCTGCTGAGCATGCACTCACTGTCCAAGTTGTGAATGAAGAAGTTAGATAATATCAGCCCCAGTACAGACTTCTGAGGAGCACCACTCATCCACCTGAACACTGAGTGACTGTAACTCTTTAGAATCTCAGAACCTTACAACCATTTGAGCTAGAAGGGATTCTTAAAGAGCATGTAGTCCAACTACCCTGAAATGGAAAGAAACATCTGCATCTTGATCAAATTGCTCAGATCCCTGTCCAACCTGATCTTGAATGTCTCCAAAGATGAGTCCTTTACCACCCCACTAGGTAACCTGTTCCTGTGCCTCACCACTTTGACTGTAAATAACTTCTTCCTTATATCCAGACTGAATCTCCTCTCATTTCATTTGAAACCATATCCCTTTTTCTTGTCACCACACACTCAGTGAACGAATTTGTCTCCTTATTTCTTTTAGCCCCTCTTCAGATACTGCAAGGCCACTCTCATACGTCCCCAGAGACTTTTTCGGGATAAACTGTCCCAATTCTTTTAGCCTGTCCATATAGGGCAGGTGTTCCATCCCTTGGATCATTTTTGTGGTCCTCTTCTGAATGCACTACAACAACTCAGGATATCTGCTGTACTGAGGACTGCACATCAGAACACAGTACTCTAGGTGAGGTCTCACTAGTGCAGAAAAGAGGGACAGAATCACATCCCTTGACCTGCTGATCACAGTTCTTTGGATGCAGCTAAAGGCCAGTTGGCTTTCTGGGAAGTGAGGGTGCACACTGTTGGCTAACGTCCAGCTTCACATCTCATCAGTATTTTTGGCATGACTGTGCTTAGCTTTTACATTCACCAGTACTGACAGTGGGGGCTGTCCCTTAAGAGAGATAGTATCTTTGGATTGCATCTTTGGATTTAATCACACATTTCATTAACTATCCACCAAATAGTCAGTTCTGTGATTCTGTTCATCTGGTCTGGTCTAGATATCTACCTTATGACTTAGTGAATCACATTATGCAAGTGTCAATTTCCATTGACTATAGAAGACACTTAATGTGCTCAGATCAGATACAAATATCTGGATTGGTTAGATGAATTTCATAACATAAATCAACAGGAATGTGACAGTTCCTTTTATTGTCCTAAGCCACTGCTTATGTGAACATCAGGATCATAACACTGAACATATATTTTCCTCAGCCTGTATAATGAAGACCAGCCTACCTTATGTGTTTGCATTTTTTGCCATATATAGACAAAGCAAAGGTGTCTTTATATCCCCCAAAATTGAGATTTTGATAGTAAATATGCCTTGTAAATGACTCATGAAAATGTAGCTAATAATCAATCAAATGTGAATTGTGTATTTTGTAAGTGATGTTGCATCACCGTCTTTCTGCCCCTGTGTCCCTCTCTCCAGCAGTGGGCAGCTAAACCAGAGGCACAACTGATACAATGAATTTATCTTTTCATTAGTACATTTAGTTCACAAATCTCCTTCATGTTTGCTTAGTCGTAAGCATTTTCAGTGCAGTTCCTAGGCCAATATATGAATTACTGCAAAAATGTTTAGGCACTGTCACGCTTTATGAACTGGACCCTTGAGCTGTTCAGTATGGGTTAAATCAAGGACAGAATACTTTTCATGACAGAGATATTAAAGTATCTATTATGAACCCCTGACCATCAAATTACTCACTGTTTGTCATACTATTTTTAATTTACATGATGCAAGGGGCTTAAATGTCAGCATCTCTGTTCTAACATAGACTCTGGTGTCTTTAGTTAATTCTTCATGTTCATGTTATGGTTATTTAGAAATTGTCTGAAACCCCAAGTCACTTTCTTTTTCTTTTTTTCTTTCTTTTTTTTTCTTTCTTTCTTTCTTTCTTTTTCTTTTTTTTTTTTTAATGGGTCTTTGTGATATGAACTTTAACAAAACATCTATAAAGATGTAATAGGAATGAACATTATATAACATAAAGCAGAGCAAAGAAGGACGAAAGGTAGGAATAAACTCCAAACATTTCAAGGTTTCATCTTTTTTAGGCTAGGGTTTCTGTTAGTTTCTTCAGGAGCAGAGGTGAATGGTTAATAGGAAGATAATTGCGGATAACATTCTTCACATGGATTTGTTTCTTATTCACACAAGAATTACATTCATATTTCTTAAAAACTTATAGCTAACTATATCTGAAAGGAGTCAATCTACTTGCATACAGTATTCTTATTTTATATATCTGATGTGCTTGATGAATGTCTGAATTCCTTGAACTGGTCATTCAATCTATTGACTATTATGAACATGATGATAGAGAGGATGGGGAAATTCATTCTATTAGGTTTCATTCACAAATATGGAGACTCATTACAGAGCTAGAATGAAGATGGAATTTAGAAAAAGTGAGCGAAACCCTATCAGTGATGGTAGAGGCTGTCCTTGGCTTCCAAATATGTCCTCCCAAAGTCAACAGCAACTAAGGTAATGATTTTTTACTCTTGTTCAAATCATATCTTGTTTTCTTCTGGATGGCAATTGCTAATGAACAATAATTTTAAGTGGGAAACTGTAGGCAGAAACAGGATACATATTAAAGTAAAGGAAATTGTAAATGAACTGAAGAATATGACAGAGCAGTTAGGATCTGTTTATCTAGGGCAAACTGGAAAGCACTATCAATAAGAAACTCCAAAAGTGTAGCAAATTGGAATTCAGTCTCATGTAGAATCATAGAATTGCTCAGGTTGGAAAAGACCTTCAAAATTATCAAATCCAACAGCAACTTAAACAAACTATCCTAACTCTAACAACCCTCTGCTAAATCATGTCCCTGAGCACCACATCCAAATGGTTTCTAAACACATTCAGTGATGATGACTCAAACACCTCCCTGGGGAGCCTACTCCAGTGCTTAACCATCCTTTCTGTAAAGATGTTTTTACTGATATCCAAACTAAACTTACCCTGACACAACTTAAGGCCATTTCCCCTTGTATCATATTAATGAAGTTTATTATTATTATTTATTTTATTTATTATTATTATTATTATTGTTTGATTGATTAATTTTTTTGTTTGTTTTTGTTTTTTTGTTTGTTTTTGTTTGTTTGCTTTTTGGTAAAAAGAAAGATTAAAAAAAATGTGAAATATGTGAAATACTGTCAGAGCTCTTCTGAGATCCAGTGCTTGATTATGAGGGTTATTTGAGAGACACTGGGACTGCTATGCGAGTTTTCTGCTAGCACAGATTGCAGAGATGGAATTATATTTTCTTAAAAGTGCAGGACTGGTGTCTCACAATGGACTAGCAAAATGGCTCCAAAACATCCTATGTTTCAAAAGTCTGGATGGATTCATAATGTATATGTGTGCACCAATTTCTGTCAGTATAAAAGATAGGGCAAAGTACAGGAATAAAATATGCTATGCATTTGACAAAACCATATATGTGCTTTAAAATCTTAAGGATTAAGATTTTCCTTACATATTCTTAAGGAAAACAAAACAAAAAAGATTACAAAATGCTGCACTACTATGAGCTAACCTGCCTTGATAAAGCCTTGTGGGAGATGAGTTCTCCTGAATAAAAGGAGATAGTTATCCTAGAGATAAAAAATGATTAACAATCAATATGGTTGTTATTTCTCATCATCTTCAAGACTGTAGTATCTGCTTCTCAAAGACTGGGAAACAATCTATAGCTTTTCCTATATTGCATGTTTAATTGCAAATCCAGACTTTTGTGAAAAATTACAAATGCATAAATAGGGCCTCATGTGGTTATTATATTGAAACTAAACTTTTATATTACAATTGCAATGATGCAGTGTAGTAAAATACAAACACAACAGTTTAGAAAAATCTGTGACTTGATTATTTGTTCTACAGAAAAGTACCAGAATTCAGTTCAGTAGGAAACTGACTTTTCTCTCCTCAAACGCCTGGGAAAAAAAAAACCTGATAGTCTGAGTTTAAGATTTGGCCTGAATTTGATATTAAATTCTGACTAGATAAACAAACTCAAAGGTTGTTGTACACAAATCAAGATACATTCACATCTGCCTTTTACATACTCATGAGATTGTCAGCACCAGTTATACCCACAAAAGCAGTTTAGGTCTAAACTGATATGCTGGGTCTTAAGGCCTCTCATCTGAGGTATGTATTTCCTTCTTGTGCATTATACACTGATGGTTTAATGTCTCCATCATTTGGAATAGATGAAAGTCCCACTGCAGCAGCTGGGACTACCATTTTCTATCTTTAACTACAATCCAGCTAGGCTAGTTTTTCCTCTTGGGTCCATGTGAGAAAGCATGTATGTGGACAAGAGGAGTTATAGCTTAGATCAAGGAGTGAGGCACACCATGGGTTCATTTCATCTGGGAGGGAGCCTCTTGCCTCCAGCATCTTAAGCTGGGGAGGAATAACATCAGAACTGGGGGAAATGTTATTAGTCACCATTTCCCACATCAAAACAGAAGCTACTATTTTAGCCACTTTGTTCCCAAAATAGAAAAGAAAAACTGAAATAAGATATATAAATAAAGAAAACTTAAATAAGATCAGCCTCTAGTTTCAAGCAAAAAAAGGCAAAACATCCAGACATTCTAAGATCAGTTTCTCTAACTTGTTCCCTTGTGAGAAAATGCCCATCACAGATTTCCAATACTCTGACAGTAGGAAATATGTAATATTTTTCTTGGATATTGTTGGAATAAAATGCAGATGTAGATATGAGTCAAACACAGAGAATAGGCATAGCAAAATGTAGTTGATATTTTAGAAGATGAAATGTAAGTCTTATTTTATTTTATAAGATTTACATAATCTTTGATTCTCCATGAATTTCAGAGTACAATTTTAATGAAGGGTAAATCTATTTTGCAAATAATCATTAAAATTTCACTAGAATTTTTGTAGATGTCTCAGTGTTGTGATCTATCCTTAACTCTGGTGTACTTATCTTCTGGTAAAGATTCTCACTCACCCCTCACCAATCACTGTCTCGAAATTTTGGAAATTATTGAAAATCTTTGTAGTTCTTTTGAAGAAAGAACATTAATATCCTACTGTGAATTATTTCAGTTGTCATCCATATAATAATTATTCAAGAATTCTGGTCACCTGAGAAAATGCTGAAAGAACCAACTACTCATTTATCCTCTTGTAAAAAGTATATCCGACTTCCTTGCTGTTGATTTGCCTACTAACAGCTTCTGTTAACTTCCCATATTTCCCAGCCCAACAAATCCCTGATTTTTTTCTTCTTATTCATGTTTCTTCTTGCAACAAACTGAAAACTCTCTCCATACTTCAGTGGATAAAGAGACCACCCATGAACAATTCCAAATAAGCTGGGAAGGGCTGGAGTTCTGTCTGTAGAGCAAGATGAATATTCACTCTTAAGTGCAGAAATGGGGCTTACTGGTCAAAATATGGGAATTCAGGAAGAAGTGAAAAGTGACAAAAACTAAATAAAGGGAATGGCTGGAGTTGGGGGCCATGGATAGAAAACTTGCCATTTTAAAACAGGAAGATATCTTCACCCCCAGCAACTGAAATCTCTGTCTTGGTATAAAGAGAGGAAAAGAGAAAAGCAAAAAAGCATGTATATAAAAATATATGTGTGTATATATGTATACTCTTCAGTATACTTTTGTACCAAAAGTACTTCCAGAGACAGCTACCATGCCTCAAGGGATGGCAAATGCCTTCTGTCATCATTTCCATCCACTGAAATGTACATTAAACACTACAGAGTGAAAACTGGGGGGAAGGTACAAATGAAAAACAAAACAAAACAATATAAAACAAAACACCAAAACCAAAGCTTAGCCCATCGAAGATAATACTCACTTTTTTTTTTATGTCATCGAAGTTAAAAGGTATTTTGTGTCCTTAAATATACCAGTTTTCTCTCATATCTCTCCAGAAACACAACAAATACGCTTACACACACAAACATGCAGGTTTCTAGTTTCGTTGCAGGCATCCACTTTCTGAATAACCGTTTCTGTAAGTAAACAAGCTGCACCAACTGCAGCATAAAATGAACTTAATAACAACTGAGATCAAAATGAGCCAAGATAGTAGGGGAGAATAGTGGGGGATCATTCCTAAGACTGTTTGCCCCTGAAGGGAGAATTATTATTATGACCTTGTACCACCGAGCAGGCATGTGCTCCTAGCTGGATCAAATGTAGGCCTTGGCAAAGCTCTGTGCCTGGGAAAGTGGTTGCACTATCTAGTTTTTAACACTACTGGAAGTGTTGCTATGGGCACTGAGGCACAGAAGCCAAATACAGGGGAAGGAAAATAATGAAAAATGCTGATTAGGAGCTCAGAGAAAGGAATGGAACATTTGTGCTCAACAATAAAATGTAATGCTCTGTTAATCTGTTTCTTGGCTGTCTGTATAACGCAAGCATTTTAATATACTTTCTCTATATGACTATATAAGTTATTAAACACACTTATTCTCTATGGGATATTTAATATCCTCCTCTATTCCCTGTTTAGCTACCTATATATACCTTTCTCAAAACCCCCAGACTTTTCAAATGTATTTTTACCAAGACTAGTATATATTCATGCTCTAGGAAATTTAAAAGCAAATTCCTATGCAGATTGCTTTGGTGAACAGATATTAATTAAGACTCTTATATACACTACATACAGAAGAAAATGTTTCCTAGTACATCACTCACATGGTATCTTTAACCCTTTTCCCCAGTAGCAGATGATAGATTGTACTTATAATTAATTTTCAAGTGGGGTTCCCCAAACAATATCAACTTTTTTGAAACTTTCTGTTTTCTACCATTTCCTTTTCAGGTGACTGTGACTCTCACAAGTTTTTGTCACTGACAAAAAGATAGCTGATATATTTAAAAAAAAATAAAAATACTGAAGCTACACTTATTTAGTTGTGCAGGGAACAGAGATTCAAGAGACTCTTTAAATTGAATATAAACTTTTTAATCAGAAGTAGCATGCACTTTTAACAGTAGTAGGACTTTTAATCAGAAGTAATTCACACCAAAAAATTCCAGCCATGTCAGACTCCATTTTACAACTGAAAGTCTCCTCTCTTTACAGCACATCTTTCTTTCTCTCCTTGGTCTCCTATGATCAATCTCCTAATAGTTATGCTACCAAAAACAAATAAACAAACAAACAACAAACAAACAAACAAAAAAATCCATATTAAAAATAAAAATGGAGGTGGAGGGCTAGAGAGTTGTTTTTGATAACATAGTTTTCACCACATGAATAGCTGATGAAAAACTATCCATAACTATTATTCATTTCAAATATAACTCTCTCTTCCTACTCCCTTCATATCTATATAAATGTATATCAAAGAAGCAAAAGCAACTTACCAGGATGTTGTTAGGAACCCTAATCTCTCAATAAAGTAAATAGGCAAAGTTCTTACCCATTCATGCTCTAGCAAAATCCTAATTGTAGTACTGGATTAGTGTTAAGTAAACGGCAGAGAAGTAGTGAGAACTGATCTGTCCCTATTGATTTTGTTAGGAATGGAAGATATTTTCCCTCCTGCTCAAACAGTTGTTATGTGGAAACACAGTATTTTATATCATCTAGATGATCTTAGAAAATAAGTTCATTATGTATTTAGGGGTGAATTTGAAATAAAATGCGACTATTTCCCTTACTCTGACACATTTTAGTAATCTGCTGAATGCAGTGTCACCACAGATTAATTAATAAGCAGATGTATGTGAATTTCTTCTCTTTCTCCCAAGGTGAAGATCTGGTCCTGTGGTTTTTGCACCTGCGCAAATTTCAATGGACAACAATTCTGCAAAGTCATTCCAGAATCGGAACTTTAGAGTTAAAAATACCAGAAGGCAATGAGGAAGAAACAGATTGAAGAAGATACAATTTGTGAGGGGAATGAAAATGCATACATTCTTCTGAGCAAAAGTATGCATGTGAAAACTGAAATAATAATTAGATTAGCTAATCTAGCCTTGGAAGGGAGTAAACTCTTTGAAAGGGTAGATAACAGCAGGACAAGGGGGAACGGTTTTAAGTTGAAAGAGGGAAGATTTAGGTTGGATGTTAGGGGGAAGTTCTTTACCAGGAGAGTGGTGAGGTGCTGGAACGGGCTGCCCAGAGAGGTTGTGGATGCCCCATCCCTGGAGCTGTTCAAGGCCAGGTTGGATGAGGCCCTGGGCAACCTGGTCTAGTAAATGGGGAGGTTGGTGGCCCTGCCCAGCAGGGGGGTTGGAGATTCATGATCCTTGAGGTCCCTTCCAACCCAGGCCATTCTGTGATTCTGTGATTCTGTGATAGCTTTTCCGAAGAGGTGAGTTGTATTAGCTACTCAGCATGCACAAGGCCATATTGAGAAAACTTAAAACCTTATTCTCCACAAATGTTTAACCAGCCTCCCTCCACACCCACTTAGACTGGTGAGAGGGAAGATAGGAATGGACAGAGGGAAAGGCGAGACATAGAAATGCCATACGATACCACTATCAGGTGTTGCAGATTTAATGTCCCTGCTCAAAGCTCTTGATTTGATTTAGGACAGCAGTTGTTAAGAGCAGAAGGAGCTACTGGCACAAATGGCAGCCCTTTCAGCCAGCTATGTTTTCCAAATGTCCTGAATATTTAAAAAAAAAAAAAAAAAAAAATTGCAGAAGGGAAAAGGGACTGAAAGAGAGAAAGAGACTCAAAGACTGAACCTACTGAAGAGCAGTGGCTGCAGCTCACTCAGAGGAATTCCATTAAATGAACTCATCCGTCATCTTGCCTTTTATTGATGAGTGGCATTGCTTGGCGGCAAGTGACATGGCAGAATAAATAGCATCGGAGCCCTGGCTTCCTCTTCCGTTGCACACAGAGACACACAAGCCCCAAAACAATGAGTCATTACTTATTACATCCATTATTAACTCAGCTCAGGCTCATTAGGCATGGAAATTGAGGAGGTAAAAAAAAATAAAAAAAAATTGGGAACTAAGTAACACCAAGTACCCACACATTTAGGAAAAATGTATGGTAAGAGGGGGAGAGGAAAGGGCAGTTAAAATCAGTTACTCAACATTTGTGACATTGTCAAATCCTAAGGGTCACAAGTAGTTGATCATATGTTTTCCTTTTTCTGACATGATTGCACTGAGGACTGCAGTTTGAAGCAATAAAGCCAAAACAAACAAACAAACAAACAAACAAACAAATAAAATAAAACCTACCCCCCCCTCCCCCCCAAACAAACAAAAAAAATCACCAGAAAATAAGAATTACAACATTAACTACAGCAAGACTTTCAGAATAGAGTTTAACAAGAATGATATAGTTTTATCAAAGAAATCACAGCTGGCCACTTTAAAAACAAAACAAAACAAAACAAAACAAAGAAACACTTCTTGACAAATAAACCAAGTCAAATAAGCTGTTTGGTTGTTTGTTTTGGGGGAATCGGGGCATTTTGGAATTCCTGTGTGTATCCCTATTTGTGACATTGTATTAATTTCATTTACTATGGTCTAACAGTTAGCTACTTAGCCTAAGCTACTGTCTTGTCTAGATTTCCTTTACGGTCAAGGGATGACAATAATGTTGCTGCTGGATTCATCCAATCTTAAAAGAAGTAAAATTAAAGTAGATTAAATTAACTATTATATGGAGACATTGATTGCTTTGTTTTTACTAGCAAGGAAGCCTAGAATCCCAGCTTTGTTGGAGCTTATACCTTCCGGACAGTGAAAGTTAAGTGAAGTGAGTCTAATTGTAATAGTCTTAGGTTATATTTGACTATAGCAGCAACTGCATTTTGAATCTGTCTGGAAAAAAAATAAATTAAATTAAAAAAAAAATCCACTTTATGCCTTTTCTGGTCTAGTCTAGAATCACTTCCTGAAAGATGTCTACTTGCTAAAAAAAAAAAAAAAAAAAAAAAAAAAAAAAAAGATAGGAATGCTACTAAGTCAATGGAGGATGAATAAAATGCAAATAGAACTAAAACTTCATCAAACTGGTCTGAAAAAAACAAGAGATGTGTGGACCCACTCAGACAAAATGAGACAACAGTGAAGCAATTTCAGTAAAAGCCTACTGTCTGAATCAGTCCGTTTAGTCACTGGTTCAGATAAACTGAAAATTATTCTGAACGTCTGCACCAAATTCAATCAAATTCAAGTTGCAATTTCTCTGAAGTTCAGAAGGTTCTTTTAACCCTTCTTGGATAGATTTTGTCTCTTCTTTTTCACTGCCTAATGGCTTAAGGATGAGATAAAAGGAAAAAAAAAAAATCACTGAAGTGTTGAGATGGAGTTTTGATATTCCAAGGATTAGCCAAACAGAAGGGAAGACTGTTCTTTGCAGATTTTCAAAGGAATTCAGGCAGCCTGTGAACTGAACGGACTCAGTCCAGTTGATTCTCACCTCTGGGCACAGAATTTCAGGTTAGTTTCTGAGTATCTACAGTACTTCCTAAACCTATTTGTCACAAGGTGGAGATCAGGGTTCACCTCATCTGTGCATTTAAGAGAAATGAAATAAAAACTCACCACAGGTAGCTGTATATTCATTAGAATAAAAAGAAATAGGTAATTGCACAAATTTCTGAAGTCATTTTTTTCCTAATTGGCCATCTTTTTTTGGCACTCAAATTTGCTACTTTTGTTATGTCTCACAAATCCTGAAATATACGCATGAATAACAGAAAGCGGACAGCTTGAGAAGAACTTCCTTATTTAAAAGTCTCAGCTGTCAGGATTAGTAAAAAGGAAACATCACTCCAATTTTCAAGGGAGAAAGCAAAACTCAGGGAACTATGGGTTGTGAAGCATCACACCTGTGCCTTGTAAGATCATGGAATGGATTGTACTGCAGGATATGTTAAGGCACATGTGAGAAAACAGATTGGCCCGAGACAATTAGTATGGCTTCACCAAAGGCCTGACCAATCTGGTGGCCTTCTACAATGTAGTGACAGCATCAATGGACAAAGGAAGGTCAATTGATGCTGTCTATCTGGACTTGTACAAGGCCTGACATAGTCCTGCACCACATTATTATCTCTGAACTGGAGAAATAGTGATTTGAAGACTGAATTAGTCAGTGGTTAAAAAATTGTTTGGATGGTCACAGCCAGAGTTGTTGACAACAGCTCTATGTCCAGGTGGAGGCTGGTGATGAGTGATGTTTCCCAGGGGTAACTCTTGGGCCCAAGTGAATCTAATGAGGTTCTCCAAGATCAAGTGAAATGTGTCAGAGCATTCTCAGATATCTGTATAGACTGGATGGTGAGTGGATAAAGAGCAACCCTGCAGAAGACTTTGAAGTCCTAATGGCTGAAAATCTGGGTATGAGCCAGGCTTCATCAATAGCTGGGTGACCAACAGGAAGGTGAAGATTAATATCCTCCTCTGTTGTGTCTTCAAGAGGCACCATCTGTAGCACTGCATTCAGGTCTGGGGTCCCCAGCACAAGAAAGGTATGGAGCCACTGGAGCAGGTACAGAGTAGTCATGAAGATGATCACAAGGCTGGAAGAAAGCCTCTGCTGTGAAGAAAGATTGAGGGAGCTGTGCTTGCTTAGTCTGAAGAAGGATCTGAGAAGACCTAATTGTGGCTTTAAGGTATTTAAAGGAAGTTTATAAACAGGAAGGAGAGTGGCTTTCTACATGATCTGATAGTAATAGGACAAGGGGGAATGCCTTTAAACTGAAAAAGGGGAAATGGAATTTAGATGTTAGGGAACAATTTTTTTTACACATAGTGGAGTGAGGCATAGGAACAGCTTGTTCAGAGAAGTGACGGATTACCCCATCCCTGGAAGCACACAAGGTCAGGTTGAGTGGGATTCTGGGCATCCTGATCTAGTGGCTGGCAGCCCTGTCCGTAGCAGGAAGGTTGAAACTAGATGATCTTTAAGATTTCTTCCAACTTAAGCCATTCTATGATTTTATGTTTTATTTCCTCTAGAGGTTTACTGGGAACAGGCAGTAGTAGGAAGCAGAACAAGATTCCTTCCAAGTTCATCTTGGCAAGAACATGTGTATGTAAATTAAGATCTCTTCTTCTGCTAATTAATTCTGCAAGGAAGCATAAAAGAAAGTTGTGTTACTTGACAGCTGCCCTAAATATCTGAGTGTCAGAGTCAGTTAGCACATTGCACTGATTGTATCTTCTCAGCTCAGATTCATAAATGGTAGCTACCTTATGCAAGAGTTAACAGAACAGAAAATTTGGAATTTGTCCTCCATTGTACAGGAATTCAACTGATGTTTCCCATATTGTTTATATCCTGATACAGAAAAAGTAAACAGATTAATAGGATTTCTTTAAACATATTTCATTAAACAGAATAGAATATGTCTCACTCATGTTTCTCTTTTCTCTATCTTCAATTTAATGTTTTCTGTTCTATATGAAAAATAAAACAAGGAAAGCATAAGCAACCAACAATTTAGGAAGCTGAGATAATTTTTTCTTCAATTTGTTCTTATATAAAAAAATATTTTATAATAATTATTTATAATACGAATTAAAATACTTAGGCACTATAACAGTAGGTACTACTCTTAATCTCTGACAGCAGAATTTATTATATTTCTTCAGTAGAAATAAAGAAAGGGAATTAATTGTACTAGATGATGTTCTGAGTCAATTGCCCATATTTAGCCCATCTTTCTAGGAAAAAAGAGGAAAATATGCAGCCATAAGCATTCCATGTGTTTATGGTAACTTTAAGAGCTGTCAAAGTCAACCATATTGTAAAAAAAAAAAAAAAAAAATACTGATTTTTTCTAATAGTTCAGATTGTATTAAGAACCAAGGGAAAAAGTACAAGCAAGTAATGTTATTTGTTTATTTGTTTTCTGATTAATTCTATAGAATCTACTATAAACATTAAAGCACATTCTCTTTGCA
The DNA here is from genome assembly GCF_016699485.2 of Gallus gallus. Classification (NCBI taxonomy): domain Eukaryota; kingdom Metazoa; phylum Chordata; class Aves; order Galliformes; family Phasianidae; genus Gallus; species Gallus gallus. The sequence continues at coordinate 4,987,383 of NC_052572.1, forward strand.
AATATATAACTATTAAAAAATAGGAAACCTTCATACCTTCAGAAATGTATGAGAAATATAGAAACTCTTAATTAGCTCAAAAAATTAAAATCTTTAAAATAAACCAGTTTCTGTAAATGCTTCAGCAGTATCACTAACATTCCTACCATCTACCACTTTTAGAACCTACTGTGGAAAATCAATGCTCATAACTTACAGCACACAGTAAAATCTACAAAAGACTTATGGATGATCATCCTCTCTTGTTTAAAGTATTCATCTCTGAGAATGCAGTCTTGTAATAAGCTTTAATTATTCATCAGCCTTCACTTCACTTGAATCCACTCCAGGGCCAGGCCAAGGGGTGGGATTCATTTCACCTTGCATTAAGTTGCTGTAGATTAGAAACATAAAGGAGTCCATACTTCAGTCTTCCTTCCCATTAATAAAGAGTAATAGGAACATTCAGGGCACAATTCAGTAACCTATTTTTGACTTGAACCTTAGGATTAGATGAATTGTGCCTTAAATGTGCTTGATTCTTCATTGATTACAGAGCCTCAAGTGACTGGCTCAGATGTCAGTAGCTACATTTGGACAGATGAATTTCACCCAGGAGGTTTACATTTTATTTAATGACTTTGCATTAAGGTATCAGAGACAAGGCTCATAAGAAAATGCAGTCAAAGGAAGATCATCTTCCATTGCTTGTGGTACAGTGATATTTTGTGCTAATGTTTTAGAACTGTTGTTCAATGCTTGTGTCTTTGCACTGTCTACGATAGTGAGGGGGCTGAAAGTATCATATCAACCTTTCTCCACTCAGTCAGCAGATACCCTACTGGGACAAATCCTAATTTTGTACAATAGTAGTAGCCAGTAGGTCTGGTTAGCTCAGAAGCAGAAGCAGCAGTAAAAGACAGATGCAAAATCAGTAGCTGATGATTTCACATTGGAGGAGGGAATGTAAATTCACTGAGAAGTTTTAAAGTGCAGAGTAGCCTAAATTTAACAAAGAAAATAATGTCAATGTTTATGTTAGAAATTTGAATGTTTTTTTTTTTTCTATTTCAAACTAAGATTATGGTTAGCAGAGCACTATAAAACAAGAATATCTTAAAAGAATCTTGCTTTAAGCACAGGTTCACAGTATCTGGAATGCAATGTATACAAATATTTGCATCCTGCATTTTACTGAATATTCACTGATAAGAACAGTCTACAATATTACATACAAAATACATTTTTTAGAGATGATTTTAAGTGATGTTGCTTTAGTGGAATGCAAAAGATGGAGGTGGGGAAAAAAATATTTTCCAAAGATAAAGTCTTTTTTTTTTTTTTTTCTCCTGAGATTAATTTTAATTCATTTAGATATATTATCAAAATTCATAAGATATAATATATATCTTTGTTAAAGATTTAACGTTCTATTTTTTTTTCTTTTTTTCTTTTTTTTCCCCTTCTACTTAGATTTTATTCCAAGAAGGAATAAAAAATAGAGAAATAGAGAAAAGAAAGTGAAAAGTGAAGAAGACATATTGCAGCATCATTTTCTCTTCTTTCTTCTTCTTTTCTTCCCCTTTTTTTTTCATCTTTGTTTGAAATTCTAAAAGTGAAAAAATGAAATAAACCACCTTTCAATGGAAAAGATTTTTGAACTTAGATTTCTGTTGGCTCTATTGTTGCTTGATAAAGGTTAAACACATGCTAAACTTCAATTGTACGCTCCCAAGGAAATCTCAATAAAACATTCATTTTCATGCAGAAGGGACCTTGAAACTTTCAAATTTAAAATGTTTGCATACATATTTCTAAGTAAGCTATTTTGTAGTGTCCCTTCATAGCATTTAAGATTCTGTACTGTTATATAAAACATAACCCTCTGAACCCTGTCCCAGAGATGTATGTGTGACTGAGTATCTGTCTCCTTTGTACGATGTGTGATCAGACATGAACTGGTAGACTACACAGTTCAAGTTTTTGCACCACTGTTAACATCTACTCTTATTTCTTTCAGTGTTTTAAAGAAATTTAATCTGGGGAAATCACTTCATTACTAATGTGCTTTATTGTTTCCTTTTAATTTAGAAGATACTGTAACATACATGTGAACAAATAGAATTGCTATAAGCACTTAATAAGCACTTGCATAGAGGTAGGTATGTATCTGCATTTCAGATAGTGATGTGGCATCTGCCTGCACTTTAGATACTAGAAATCAGTGAGTTCCAGGCTGTCTCTTTTCTAGGAGTAATGCGTCATTTTGCATATCCCTGGTTAATATTTTTCAGCACTTAATTCTAATGGAAAGTGCTTCCTACTGTTACCAGTTTTTTTTTTTTTTTTTTTCCGTCTCCTCTATTGCCTGACACCAAGTTTCAACTCAGTTATTTTATGCTTTTTTTCTCTTTTTTTTTCTTTTTTTTCTTTTTTTTACTAAATAACCAAACACAACTAATTGTTTCCACTGTATGAACTGTAGTTCAAAGTAAAATTTGCTATCCTTTTCTAAAATGTGCTTGGTTTTGGATCATCATCTGGAGCTCACTGCCTGAGTATTTCTTTGTTCACTTTGCCATAGCTGCCCACATGCCAAACTTCAAGCTAGAAAATGTAAGGAAATGATTCTGTCTACTTCTACAGCAACTGTATTTTCCTGCACTTAGAATAGGAAAAGATAGCGGTTTCTTATGTCATACATTAATGACTTTCTAGTAAGAATGGAACTCACACCTATATCCATTCTAAAGAGAAAACTAAAGAGCCATGTTTTGAGATTTTTCTGTATAAAAATGACTTTGTTCTAAACTCTGGAGCTTTAGAATTCATTAGGGAATCTGCAGCAGTGGAATAATGTTACACTGTTAATACTGAAATTTTGCATGAGATAAAATATTTGGAGAAAGCAGAGATATTAAAAGGAATTATTTTGGAATTAAAGGAATTAAAAGCATGATGAAACATGCAAATAAATGTGCATAACATAGTATAAAGTAATTACTCAGATCTTTTATTAGATCCTTCCTATATAGTGATGTAAAGCATACACAATGTCTGCTATGTGCTATTAGTTCATTTGTTCCATGTCTTGTTTTACATTTCTCCCCAGAATGAAAATAAGAAATATGATCTCTCTAACAAACGATTTTAAGATTCAGATTTTGTATGTGAGCTTTTAATTGCTATGACAGCAATATGTTTACTGTGTCTAAAGATATGCAAACTGCTTTATGAGTAATTCGATAGTCTGCTACGTGTTTGTTTGTGATCTTATTTTGTTAGGGGCTGATCCAGAGCTCTTTGAAGTCCGTGGTAATTTTTTTATTGACTTCAAAGGGCTTTTGGCTCAGACCTTTATCCTTAAACACTGAATAGATTAACAGCTGATTTGTGAATAGTTTGCAATGCCAAAAGGAAGGAGGAAAAAGCCAACAATTACAAAATTAGATAGCTGGCAAACATTATTTGACCATCTTCTATTAATATGTGTATTAATATTAAACCAATGCCATAATGGCATGTGTATACTCTTGGACTGCCAGAACAGCATAAGAGAAATGTAGTGCTCTATATACAGAAATATTTAATGATATCCACGCGTTTTACACACAGCTTCACCTAAACTTATTCCAAGAGTGAGGCCACTGGAGTATTCAAGGATGCACAACCATTTCCTAGGCAGAAGTTCTTTCCCAGATGTTCAGTTTGACCTGGGGCAACTCAATCAAAGTCTGTAAGGTTTCCAACATTTCTGATGGGGATTTATTTTTAAAAATGTGGCATATGGATTTTTCTGGCAATAATGAAATATAGCTGTGCACACTCCATTAAATAAAATGAGACTGTAATCCTTAAAACTATGTAACTGGAATTGGAAAGCTGGGAGCTGGGAGAAATGAAGAAAAATCAGGGTGAAGAAATGGAAGGGCATTTGAAGAGGTGACCCTTACAGAATAAGAAATAAATCATATGAAATAAATGCACTCAGATAGTATGACATAAAGCTGTTCTGAAAGGCTGGGTGGATGCAGCATTTCTTGACATAATTAACTATTAAAAACACCACATGAAAAGAAGAGTAGTGACTGTTTTGAAAAGCAGATTTTTTAAAACACCTTCTGTGGAATTCTACTGTATCTCACCCTCTTGCTACTTAAAAACATAAAAATTCTGCTTTGGATAATTGAGTGTTTTGATTTACTCTACAGCGGTTTTGGGAATTCAAAACAGGGTGAGAGGCATAAGAAACATTACCTCAATAAATTCAGTTCCAGTTTCAAAGAACTTATGTAATAGATAATAAATAATAAAATGATAGGCAAGACAGGTAGAAAATTACCCAGTAAAATCTTCCTGGGCTTTATTAGGCAGGCAAGACTGGATCCTCCAGTTTGTGTTGCCTTTTACTCCAGCATAAACTGAGAATACTATGATTCAGGAGAAATTTTGCACCCCCTTCAAGAATCCTCATTAAAAAAAAAAAAAAAAGAAAAGAAAAAAAAAAGAAAAAAAAATTGTCTGTACAGGACAGCTGGAACCCAGAAGATCTATATTTTCCTGATGCACATTTTTTTGCTTTGTTCATCTTGTGCTTCTAGCAAGTGCCTCCAAGAACATTCCCACCTCCCTACTGCTTTGAATCTTCAAAATATCTTCTTTCTGTTTTAATTGTAAATATTTAATCTCTCTCTCTCTCTCTCTCTCTCTTTTTTTTTTTTTTTTTAAGTAGTATAGATTAAGACAATATTTCCCCTTTAATAATCTTCTTTTCAAAGTCTCATTTAGGAGCTGTTTCTACAGTGACCCCTGCTAGAGCATCATGACCTTTTCCATCATCCACAAGTAACCGTGTAGATGTAATGGCTGTATATGTGCTGAAGTGTAACTCCTTTCCCTCCCCTTAATAGATATTAACATTACTGAGTGCAATTGGCACTTAGTAAATAATAAATAACAATAACAGTAATCTCATTCAATTTAATGGAATAATTTTGTGTCTAATCACAGCAATAAAGGGAGTCCATTATGCCACAAAAAACTGTCTGCAAAAAATGAGGCTTTCCACATAGTAACTCAAGCAGCTACTGTTGAGGTCTTGTTGCCTTTTGGAAGCATAGTTCTGGCCAGTAGTTCCTGGTGCAGAGACATACATCTCTGAGTTCACTCTATGGCCACTGAGTTCAGTCTTCAGACAACAGTATTGCTTTTGGTGTTGTCTGTGATATACAGTGGAACTCAGTTGCAATACTTAAGCAGCATTTTGCATGAGTACAGGGTTGCACTGCCAGTAGTGGAAAACTTGATAGTTTGATAGGAAATAAACTATTCTGAAATTGTTAGGGACATGAAAGGAAATTAATGTCACCTGTTTCATTGTATGTGAAATTAGAACCTAGAGTACTTGTGCTCTACTTCACTCCCTGCTTTCCTTAGTCTAAAGAGATATTATGTAAAGGGTAAGATAAGTGCAAGAGGATGTGGAAAATATGAAGACATTTGAGAATTTTTGTTCAGTGCAAGAGAGCAGAGGCAGTTTCACTCCTTCACATAATGACCTACCCTGTAAAATTTCACTTTAGGCACAGTTTAAGCATCTAGCTCTGTCATTGTGCTTCAGAAAACCCTAGCCTAACCGCTGAGGCACCTCAGTCTTCACAAGCACCTCAGTTTTTTTTTTTTTTTTTTTTTTTTTTCCTGCAAGATTTGTACAGCTCCTTAAAACTCTATTACAGTACAAATACAAAGCCATCATCTTGACAGCGACAAGCAGCCCTGCAGCTGTCTCACCTAAGTTTGTTTAGGATTTTCTTTCCAGGTTTCTCCTTCCCTTCCTCTCCCTGGGAGGCCAACACTCATCAACAGTGCTGGAGTCTGTGTGAGCTGGCTGCTCCTTATGCTTTTGGAAGTGCCATAGGAGAGTAAGTAGCAATGGTGAAAACAGCTAGTTTTCACTTTGTATTTTGCAGATGTCCCTTCTTCACATCAGGGAGTTCCAATTTAAAAATGCTGGAATAGAATGTCTTAGCTATTAACTTTGGTGTATTATTATTTAACTGATTTGATGAGCCCTGAATTACCTAAAATTGTTTATTCCTTTTTATTATTATTATTATTATTTTTTTTAAATGTTTAGGGAAAGACAAACAAGATAGTAAGAGATAAATTATGGTATAGATGAGCATCTCCTCAGTATATATGCTTAATTCTAGGTGAGAAAGAGATTCTCCTTGTTACTAAGAGATCATCCACAGGCACTTATCATTATCCATATTGTAAATTTAGACCCTTCCTTATAGAATGATATTTCAATTATGCTGTCAAATCTGACACATATATAAAAAATAATAGAAGATTCAGTATTGCAGTATAGAGTTAAAATGGCCCCAATTAGCATAGTTAAAGTGTGAAAAGTTAACAACACGTATAGGATCTGTTAGGTTTTATTTCCTAGGCTCAGTGGTAAAAGCCAGAGAAGGCTTTACCGATCTTCAAAGGTATCTTGCCTTCAGTTTGGATTCAAAGCTGAATGTGACTCTGGTCACATAAACAGCATGGTGATTGTACTTAGCTCTATCACCTAGCTGTGAAAATTACTGCACTCCATCTCTCCCAGTAAGCCAGCTGTTTTTCAGAGTTAGTTTTACAATTCTGGCTTCTAAAATGCACTGTCAATATTAATATTTCAAATAATAATTTTTCATCAAGTGATTTAGAGGATGAAAATGACTCCCTAAGAAAGTGATAAGAAAGCATGAATGGAAACACAAGCAGATCTTGGTTGTTCGTAGAGAAATTTGTAGGGAGAAGTGGAAATATAAATTTAACTTGCTGTAATCAACTGAACTTAAAACTAAGAAGCTGGAGACAGCTGTGCATCCAGTCTAAGGCACAACTGCATGCCCACAAGCATATATATATATATAAAATCTCTTTTACCTATTTGACTTTGAGCCCCCAGAAAGTAAAAAATCTAACATTTAGAAAGTGTAGTAACTGACAGGAGACTGTGTCAACATCATATGTAACAGAAAAGTTAACAGCTTAGTAAGTAACTTTCATCCTTAACCACAATTGTCTGTAAATGACATGTGTTTTGCCCTCATACACGTAGTAGAATTATAGAGTTAAAAATTGTGTTGTGTTTAAAAAACTAGGGTATTTTATTATTATTATTATTATTTAAGTAGAAGGATCATATATATTCTTTTCATAGTTTTTCCCTTTCAGCTCACTTTTGCTAAATCACAAACTTAACTGCATTAGATTTAGTGACATGCAAACAAATCCTTTAAAAATCCACCCCCTAAACACCAGAGACATGTGGGGTGTATTGAACACAGAAATTAGAACCTCTGGGGTTCATCTTTTGCTAGTTCTGTCACAAGTGACATCCCTGAATATAAACTGATATCTTTTTCTCTCCTCCCCTCCCTTAACGTACTTATTTGCAGACTGTAGCTTTGCAAGTCTTTGAAGTGGCACCTACAACTAAACTGCCACCCACACTTTCCTCTATTTAGGTCAGAATCACTTCAAGCTAGAAAGAAAAAAAGCCATGAATGCACACTCACACACACACACACACACACACACACACACACACACACGAACAAAACTGATGCAGAGAAAATCAAATAATGAGGTGCAGCCACTCAAGGCTGGTGTGAAAAACAACATATGGGGAACTATTGCAAGTGTCGGGCTCTGCTTCAAATGGGCTTGTTTTGCCTGGAACCCCGAGATGAGCTGAAAAAGGCAGTGTCAGTTGCTTCACTAATCACTGAGCTACCTGCAGAGAAACAGGCATGCATACAAAGAAACAAAACAATAGAGGAAAAGATACAGAGAAAGCCTCTGCTGAATAGCATAGGATGAGATGGCTGGTGTCTCTATGAGCTTTTCTGAAACTGCAGGTTAAAAATGTCTTCTACAACAGTCATTATAAAAACAAGGCCTTGCTTTTCAGACAACTCCCCTGCAAGGTAACTGTGTGGAAGGCTTTCCATTGCAATTAAAATGATGGACAGATGCGGCTCCCTGTCTCTGAGTTGCCCACTGCCAAGACCAGACGTTCTGGTGGACCTCTGCTTTGAATGTTCAGATAGCAAGCAAAGCATGGACAAAAAGACAGTTCTTATAAATTTGTAGTTCAGATACTTCAAAGCGTATAAGTAGAAGAAAGACAGTTTTTAGCCCGAAGTTTGGGGAAAATAAATAAATAAAACTGAAATAAGCCAGCAAATTAATTACAGAATTGCACCTATATTCTTAGTGGTATAGAGGAACATAACATCTTTAAAGGACACTCTCGAAAACAGATTAGTAGATTAGTTTGTAGAGCTCTAATCTCAGATTGAGGTCTAGGGCTGATAAAATGAAACACTGCTGGAAGATACTTCTTTCCTTTTGTTCAATTTTATTATTATTATTATTATTATTTTTTTTTTGATAAATAATTTCATCTTGAAAAGGTGAGAAAAATTTGATGAAGTATTATTGTTTTGACTAGTGATTTTCTGGCTTTTAAGCTACATTACTGTTGAACTAAATGAGATTCAAGAAGACCAGTGCAAGTGGAGTGCCTGTGTTGGGGCAATTCTAGATATGAGTATAGACTGGGTGATGAGGTGATTTATACCAGCTCTGTGGAGAAGGACTTGAAGCTTCTGGTGCATAATAATCTTGACATAAGTCAGCAGCGTGTGCTTGCAGCCCAAAACACCTAACTGTATCCTGGGCTGCATCAAAATAGGAGTGGCCAGCAGAGAGAAAGTGGTGACTGTCCTCCTCTTGTCTGCTCTTGTGAGGCCCCATCTGGAGTACTGCATCCATACCTAAGGCCCTCAACAAAAGAAAGACGTGCAGATGTTGGAGAAAGTCCAGAGGAGGGCTAAGAGGATGATAAAAGGGCTGGAGCACCTCTGCAATGATAAAAGGCTAAGGGAGCTGGGTTTGTTCAGTCTAGAGAAGAGATGGCTCCGGAGAAACTTAATGCTTTCAGCATTTAAGGGAGGCCTAGAAGAAAGATGGAGAAAGATTCTTTCAGAATGTGTAATGGTGGCATAAGAGGTAATGATTTTTAATTAAAAAAAAATAGTAGATATAGATTTGAAAAAAGGAAAAAATTCTTCACTGTATGCACAGTGAGGCAATGGAATATTTTACCCAGAGAAGGTGCATGCTTCCATTCCTGCAGGTGTTCAAGGCCAGGTTGAATGGGGCTTTGAACAACCTAATCTAGTGGATGACTACCCTGCACAAGGCAGAAGTTTGGAACTAGGTGGTCTTTAATGTCTCTTGGAAGTCAAGCCATTCTATAATTTTATTATTTAAATGCCAATGTATATAAAGTTTTGATGTAGTGTAATGGTTAACATTGGATTTTTTTCTGTTAGAAAACTTTAAGAAATTTGGAAATGTGACAATGTAAAGAGATGTTGGAGATTCAGATTGCAGCATTTTTTTTTCAAGAAAATGTGTAATATATTTCTCTGCATGTCTGCATGTGAACAAAATATATGCCAAATTGTGATAGAAAACTGAATCTTCAGAGTAAACTTTTTAATATTCCCATGGAGAAAACAGAATTTGAATCGAAATATGATATGAAGGATAAAAAGATATGTCAAAAATAAAAACAACTACAACAAATAATTATTTTATCATAGGGTGTCTCAGAACAGCCTTAACCCACTTGGAAAGTGACATACATTTGGGATCCAAATAGAAATACAATGCTAAAATGCCTCTGAGTATGACCATAATTATCACATAATTACCGCCTCATGAGTCTGAATGCGTACAAGTCTATGGGGCTGGATGGCATGCATCCAAGGGTTCCGAAGGAGCTGCTGAGGTCGTTGTTGAGCTGCTCTCCATCGTATTTGAAAAGTTGTAGCTGTCAGGTGAGCTCCCAGATGACCTTAGGAAGGGTCATGTTACTCCGATTTATAAGAAAGGGAGCAAGGATGACCCAGGGAACTACAGGCTGGTGAGTCTCACCTCTGTACCTGGGAAGATCATGGAACAGATCCTCCTGGACAACATGCTTGATCACATGAGGAATGAGTTGTTTGATCCAAGACAGCCAGTACAGTTTCACCAGGGGAAGTTCATGCTTAACCAATCTGGTGGCCTTCTTTGATGGAGTGACAACATTGGTGGACAAAGTGAAAGTGACCAATGTCATTTACCTTCACTTGGGAAAGGCCTTTGACATGGTCTCCCACCACATCCTTATCCCCAAATTGGAGGAATGTGATTTGATGGGCAGACCATCTGGTAGATAAGGAATTGCTTGAAAGGCCACAAGCAGAGGGTAGTGATTAATGGTTCTCTGTCCAGGTGGAAGCTGGTAACGAGTGGTGTTGGGACCGGTGCTCTTTAACGTCTTTATCAATGACATCAACAACGGGATTGAGTGCACCATCAGCAAGTTTGCTGATGGCACCAAGCTGAGTGGTGCATTGGACACAGTGGAAGGAAGGGATGCCATTCAGAGGGACCTCAACAGACTTCAATGGTGGGCCCAGGTGAATCGAATGAGGTTCAACACAGCAAAGATTTTGCACTTGGGCCAAAGGAATCCCAGGCATATATACAGACTGGAAGGAGCAGTCCTTGAGAGTAGCCCTGCAGAGGAGGACCTGATGGATAAAAAAATGAATATGAGCCAGCAATGTGCTCTTGCAACTCAGAAAGCAAATAGTATTCTGGGCTCCATCAGAAGAGGGGTGGCTAGCAGGGAAAAGGTGACTGTCCCTCTCTACTCTGCCCTTGTGAGGCTGTCTCGCTCCAATTTATAGGAGGGAGAGGAGGTTCTTTGAAATATGTATGCCCGGCGTGAGATTAAGAAACAACGGTTCAAATGCCGGTCCGACCAGTTTATTGCAAATATTAATAAGGGAGATGAAGAAAGGGGAGGACGGACACTATTACGGATTGGGGTGATGGGGAAGGGAAGGCGAGCGATAGAAAAGATAGAAAGAAGCAAGAATTGCATAAAGCGGGGATAGTCACCACCAGGATCTGGCAGTAGTCCCGTTGTATGATGTTCCGATGGTCCAAGGCCAAAGGGCAGGAGCAGCGGGGCTGGTCTTGGGCAACGAGAAGGTGCAGGTGCCGGGTGGGTCCAGGAAGAAGCCACAGAGTAAGTCTGGGAGGAAGCAGCAGGTCTCAGGTAGCAGGCCCAGGGAAGTCTGTCAGCATACGGTCCGTAGTGAGGGATCTGATGGCAGAAACCTTGAGTCTGTCATGGTGAGGGATCTGATGACAGAAACCCCTCAGTCTGTCGTGATGAGGGATCAGATGGCAGAAAAAAACTCCTCCTCATGGTTGTTGGACCCTCTTTTATCCTCCTTTTTTTTTCCTGCCTACATGGCATCCCTGGGTGCTTGAGCAAGAGTCATGTGCATACCTCCTGAGATGGCCATCTTCCTCGAGATAAGTCCACACAAAAGACCGTTTCCCGGCCATTATCAGCAGCTTATCTCTCTCTCTTTGCCCCTGGACTTGTCCATCTGTGCTCCTTAAAGGATTTCACAACCCTTAGCCAGGACCTCTCCATCAGTGTCCTCCAGACAGAAGATTTCTCTACCTTTGCCCAGGACTTGCCTGGACTTGTTCCTCAGCAAACTTTGAGTCAATCATATAAAAGAATAATCTGTTATAGAGGCCCCATCTGGAGTACTGTGTCCACGTCTGGAGGCCCCAGTACAAGAGAGACGGAGAGCTGTTGGAGAGGGTCCAGAGGAGGGCCACAAAGATGGCTGGAGCACCTTCCCTATGAAGACAGGCTGAGGGAACTTGGCTTGTTCAGCCTGGAGAAAAGAAGGCTGTGGGGTGACCAAAATACAGCAGCCTTTCAGTACCTAAAGGTAGCCTATAAACAGGAGGGGAGTCAATTCTTTGTAAGGGTAGATAACAGCAGAAGAAGAGGGAACGATTTTAAGTTGAAGGAGGAAAGATTTAGGTTGGATTTCAGGGGGAAGTCATTTACTGTGAGGATGGTAAGGTGCTGGAACAGGCTGCCCAGAGAGGTTGTGGATGCCCCATCCCTGGAGGTGTTCATGGCCAGGTTGGATGGAGTCCTGGGCAGCCTGCTCTAGTATTAAATGTGGAGGTTGGTGGCCCTGCCTGTGGCAGGGGGGTTGGAGCTTGATGATCCTTGAGGCCCCTTCCAACCCAGGCCATTCTGTGACAATGTGATTCTGTGATATCTAAAAGCAAACAAATGAATTCTAACATGAACTGAAAATTTGTCTATGCTAATGTTTTACTTCAGATTGAGAGCATTCTTTTTCAGTGAATCATCTGATGCTCCCTGTTTCAATACATTTGAATAAGCCAATGTGCTCCAAACCCCAACCCAGTGTACTCCAGCTGTTTATAGCTGTACAGCCTGTAGGACCACAGTGAAAGAGACCCCCAGAAATCAGTATGCTGTTAATGTGTTTGACTATTTATTGGTTTTAAAGCCTTACCTCAACTGATGTAGGTCAAACACTGAATTATTGGTGGAACTATTGTTCTGAGAGATTTGATGTGCTAAAATATGACTATATAAGTTTTTGTTTGTTTGTTTACTGTGATTTTGTTTGCAAGTACAATAAAGTTACAGCCATGTCAGCAAAGAAGAATTTAACTGCAGAGACCCTAGCACCATATTGTACTGTGGTGAATATTTCTTTCTTTGTTTCATCTAGGTTTATGTGCTTCTTAAACCACATTATTAAGAGTGTTTCCCATTTCCCCTAGTAGTGATTAGTCAGTCATGAATAAGAAATTCAAAATACATTGTGTATATATTCTTTTTTTTTTTTTTTTTTTTTTTTTTTTCATTTTTACAACTGTAATAAAAGCAAGGTGATGGCAGGGGGAATGGGGTGGTTAAGATAAAAACAGGGTAAAGAAAACAAAATATAGCCAAACCAAATATTAAGTAAAAACAATGAATGCTATCAAAAGAAGAAATAAAAGACAAAACTATCACAGACAGGTCTGGATTAGATAGAGTCTTCAAATCATATAGAAAATGTGAAAAGCATTCAGCACCAATACTCAACCAGCAATATGCATAATGCAGAAAGATACTAATCCTGGATGATGCACATCTCTCACCTGAGGCAGACTCAAGCTAACTAGAAAAGTCAAGTACTTATCATGAAAATTACATGTAGAATTATAACACTGACATCTCTATCATTCTTAGAGAAGAAACATGAACTGTAAAATCTCTAATGCCTGTTATTTAGTGAGGTGTAGGGTTCATTTTCTCTCTCATCTTCTTTTCTTTTGTCTCGGCAAAGATAACTTGTCTAAATAATAGAAATACCACCTGTGCTACACCATTTCCTACATCCAAAATCAATCTAGGTAATAATGTGGTTTGAAAAACTATTATAGAAACTTACTGAAAATATTACTGAACATACAACCCAGAGAGATAATATGGCTTGTGGTTCACATCAGTGAGATGAAAATCAATATAAAATACAGGTTAAGTGACCTGCCTGGGGTCTCACCAGTACTCTGACCAGGAACATGAACTCAGGAAAAAGTTCTGATCAGGGATAATACTTTGATTTAAATACTGTTAGTTACAGCAGAGGTAGCTGCAAATCCCAAATTTGCAGCTAGGAAACTGAAGCATGGAGGGAATAAATGATTTGCATGTAAGTAAATTTCTGGAAGGTCTGGCAATTAACTGCATAATTTCTAAAACTGAAAGCAGTGTCTTAATCAGAATACCATACTTTCTGAGCAGCAGGGAACTATTTTTTTTTTTTTTTTTCTTCCATTCTACTCCTAGACAAGTGTCATTCAGCAAGAATTTGGGAGACATTATCAATCTGGAATGTGTAGAAATTAAAATTTGCCACACAGAAGTTAAAGTTTAGCAGGAATTTACACAATGGTAGCTTATCACTGGGATCAGCTGAAAAATTCAGTTTGGAAGATATGGCAACATCTGGGGTCACTAGAATTAAAAAGGTTTGAATTCAGGGATAGATAGAACAGGTGAAAATAAAAGCTTGCAAAAGCAGACATCAAAATATTTATCAGCCACTTCCCTGAAAATTCTTTTAAGTGTTTAATTGTTTGTTTCTTATTGCAACCTTTAGTAGCCTTCAAAGCTTGCCTTTGGCACAGCTGGTATACAAAGGAGAAAATCCCTTATCCCGTCAGTTGTGAAGCTGCAAATTCACAGCACTTTTGTTCAGCTCTATACTTCCTTAAATGGACTTAAAATCTACTCTGTGCAAACCTGAAGCTAGCATTTTTAGAGGCAGAAGAATATAAAAGACATTTAAATCTTTTTATCAAGACAATACAGAATACAGAAGGCATAAGTTTTCCAACAAAATGGACTAAATCATGTGGAAGTTTTTGTTGACTTTTTTCTTTCTGATGGGATTTCTAATTTTTTAGAAACAATTTCTGTTCACCAATGTTCCTAAAACCTGGTGTTCAAACTGCTTTACCCTTTCCTTTTTTCCTCATTTATTTATTGATAGGTCAACTGTTACCTTCAGCAACTGTGACATTAGCCTCCTGTGTTAGCCCTAGTGCGCACTGACCAATTACCTGATCAGGGCCAAATAACTGCAGACGCACACCAATATGATGAGCAGTAAAATGGGGTTTATTCATTACCATGCACAGCTTATATACTTTTACTTAAGCTATCGTGCTCTGTCCTGATTCATCCGTACTGGATCTTAGCCCCTTACCACAATTCCTTATTTGGCTCCTATTGTCTCCTCATTCCTTCACCTTCTTATCTTGCTTACTTCATTAGCAAGGACAGTCTGCCTGAGCACAACAGCACCCTTTCACTATGCTTAGGGAGAGGCCTATCCCGTACAGCACATATCCCCGTCAAGCGCCTACTACAACATCTCCCCCTCCCTATGCTAAATGTCCCTCACGCGCGCCTAACCCGTACATCGAGAAGGAACGCAAAGTGCCTAGTCATAAATACATTTCAGCAAACTATTTCTACTACCCTTCCACTGCACTCCTTTAAGCAAACATCAGAGCAACAGGGAGTCCTTTCCCATCATAACCAGACTCCCCATGCTCGGCCAAGCCTTGCCCTGTTACAGCACAAACGCGACCTACACCCTTCTACAACCTTTCACGCAGTCTGTGATACTCAATCCGATGGTCAAAAGTCTTTTCCATCATTCGTTGCAGGGAGTTCTGCAAGCATCCTACAAAGCATAGAAAGTAAACTAGAATACATACAAAAATTGCAAGCCCTATTGCAAGAACCTTAAGCAATTACTTTTACCATGAACCCATTCCCCTAAACAGTCCAGCCAGCCAGCTCCCAAGGGGATCACGCTCTTCTTTAATCTTCTTTGTATGTTCTTGCGTCCATTGTTGCTGTCTGTGACACACTGTGATCGCCAGGGACACCATAAACATCAGCAACATCGGAAGTGTCAGCGTTGCAGGTGTGATGCCCCTCTTGATGAGTGGTTCTTGATCCCGTCGTCTGTCCCTCAGTTGATCTGGAGTTGGCTTCGGTTTGCCAATGAAGAATTTCTGTAGAAAAACTCGTACCTAGACTTGTAGACTAGACTCAGTTTTTGTAGATATGTTGCTTATATCTGGAATTACTTTTCACTATGGTACCCATAGAATTTTCCCAGATTCATGATGTTTAACTGCCGCATACCCGACAACGGATACCCTTTAGTGATCCCTTCCTGCGATCAGGAAGCCCTGACTGGCCTCTACCAGAGGGGCATTGTGCTCTAACGTGGCCATACTGGCCGCATCAGAAATACAGCCCTTGCGGCTGCAGTGATCTTTCCTGTCACAGACCAACAGCTGCGACTATAGCCACGGCCAGCCTTTCATTAGTTAAAAGAGCCACCTTGAGCTTATCTAAGACATACTGAATATTTCCCCCGGGGTATTAAGCGTACTCGGGCCAGCTCGTAGCAATGCCT